>NC_052623.1:65112994-66362994 GCF_016161935.1 Mauremys reevesii | reverse complement strand
CAGACCATTTCAGAGGAATGTTCTGAAACTCTCCAGCCAGCTGTCTGGCCCTCCTGGTTTTCCACTCTCTGTTTTTTCCTTAAGTGCAGCCCCTCAGTGCACTTGAGTGAAACACTCCTGGCAGGAAGTTGGAATAACTGAAAATCCTAACAATGTTCACCATGCACATAACTTGTATTCCTGGATTACACTTACATGCCTTTACCCTTACTACATCCACCTCCACCCCATCATGCCCTCTGTCTCTCTTCCTTACTCTCTGTTCAGCATGGGTGCAGAGATTTGCTGACTCTGCTGAGCACCATGCACATTTCTCCACATTGCAGAAGCATCACTGCACATACAGATGTTGAGCAAAAGCTGAGTCCTAGCTCTTTGGTCTTCCATGCTCCTTTCAGCAATGCTCAGAAGCCAGCAGGATCAAGCATTAACACAGCATATCTTGAAACCACTGAATAAAATGTGATGAGAACAATGAATGGTGGATAATGTAACAGAATAGAGCATTTAACACCATTTACCACATTCCCCCTCATCTATTAAGAAGTTCACCTCTCTGGAGCTCAGAAGAATCCAAGAGGCCAAAGCAGCCATATATGGAACATAGAAAAAGGCCAATTCAAAAACAGCTGAGCTGAAGTAGCAACTGGCCGAGGCCTGCAAACATGAAGATCTTCCCACGCCATTGTTTAAGATGGACACTTGGCAACTCTAAAAGCAATTCAAAAATCACAGAGGGGTATATAAGCCACTGCAAAAACATGTTAGAAACCACTGCGTATATGACTTAAAAATTGCAATACACCTAATTTATGGAACTCTAAATAAATAAATTAAAAAATAATCAGCTATTCTTCCATGAAAAAGGAAGAATTTTACAGCAGCTCAAAGCCCTAATCTGAACCTCCAGAATGTGTGTTGTCAAAGCTTCCAACAATATCTTTCTTTTAACAGAGGAAAATCTTAACCTCTTTAGGAATAAGAAAAATACCATAGAAATAGAGTTCTTTGACCCATATGTATAAACTAGTGGGGAAGAAGAATAAAACAGTATGTCCAGTTCCTGAAGTTGTGATTTGACTTCCAACACAGTCTTTCCCCTCCTCCTCTTCACTATGCAACTGTAATTTAAAAAACAGTCACTCACCTTGAAGCAGCATTTTACCCCTTTGCTATTTGGCTTTAAAAACCAAATACTTCAATGTATAATTCCCAGATATGATTTGAAATTTACATGAGACTTTAGTAGACATGGATTTTCCTTTGGAGTCTTCAAGCCAACACCAAAGAACAGGGAATCTTGAAACACCTCAGAATCCAAAATATCTGAAGTTCATTCATCAAAACAAACAACAACATCACTAATCTTGGTAGCTTTGGGAATTTCAAATGTCACCAAGTTCTGAATGCTAGCCATGCTTGCTAGGTTCTTAACTCTTGGAATTCTAGCATTTCTCAAACTGCAAGCCAGATGATTGTATGGGGTGGTGGAATCTGCAGTCTTTGAAGAGATAAGCCTTTAAACACTTCGGAGATCTCAGTCAGCCTTGCATGTCTCATGATCCAACAGTGCCCTTTCCTGGTCTGTAGCTATGAGTTTAAAATCTGTGCATTGAGGCTGAAAAAAATTCCATTTACTTTCCATGCTATGCTACAGATTGCCAGGGGTTTCATGGGTGAGAGCTGTATATATTGCAGATTTAAACTTCAGTCAGTTGGCTTCCAAATGTCCACCTTGAGAAGTATTTGTAAGGATGTCTGACAGCTGCCGATCTTGAGTTAGAAAGGATTCCCGAGCTCAACAAAGCATGCAGTGCAGAATAATAAAGAAGAAAACCAAAGTCCTAGAGCTTAGTTTAAATAAAAAAAATTATAAGGATCTTTAACAAAATAGTAACACAATAACTAGAAAACTGAAAGTCAAATGGAGCTACTCCTGAAGATATCAAAGATGACTATGATTTGTGTCATATGCAATTCAAGGCCACAGCCCAATATTTTCAGTGTTTGAAATAGATCTTATTCTAGTAAAGTGTAAATGCAGTTAGGAGCCGAGGCACAAAAGCTTTATATCGGACAAACTGGTCTAACAAAGATCACTTTCCACAGAGGGTGGAGTGTAATTGGGAAAATGATGCTAATAAAGGCTATATCAGGTTGGGAGGAAGCTGAAAACGGCATATGTTCCACTATTATCTTTTATTGATTTTGCTGCCAACATCCCACTTCAACAACGTTACGGTTGCCCTTCAAGATTCTTAATGGAGGGATATGGAAAAAAAATCAATACACACAGCCTGCTTCTGCTCTCATTGAAGAGAATGGGAGTTTTGTTATTAACTGCAATGAGAGCAGGACACGGCTCATTCTGTCTCTTTCCATCTCCAACAAAGCTAAATCTACTGTTTATTTTGTGTTTTCAGAAGGTGAGCTAGGACCAGACTAACTCTATGTATTCAGATGTGTTGTCCTGCTATATTAAACCTAATGAAAAATTATGGCTTGTATCCTGAGCTGTGAAAGTTGCAGTAAAAGGTATAGGGTTTGAAATCAATTCTAAGAACAAAAGCATTTCTTTTTAGAAAATATTTTCATGAAGATATAAAGCAAATAAAAACATTTTAATTTGACATTTACTCTTGTAAAAATGTTTTCTTGTTACTTTTAACGTGCACCAAGTATAGCTTTACTAATAAATTAACAGAAAAACCTTAAAAGAGAATTCATGAAAAGACATAAATGATTTTAGTTTATTTGGGACACCCATAAATATCTCCTTTCTACTATTTCTGAATACAATTTTGCAAAAAGTGAAATATTTTAATATTGGCTCAGGAAATTATATAAACTCTTTTCATTCCAGCAATGTGCTGTTAATTTTGCTCCAGCACAATCTCAAAACATATTTTAACATGCTGTCAAAATTAGACACTAAGGTTGTCAATAAAATGACACTAAAATAAATGTAAATTTAGATTGCTGTCATAAGTGGCTGCTTGGTTTCATGAAGATGTTAGGTTGCTATAGCATTTTCCATAGCAACTTTGCATCTTATTACATAAATAATCCCTCAGTGTCCTTAAAGCTTCCTAAAAAACAGGATTAAATCTATTCTCATATGTAATGATCCTGCATCAAACCTTATCGGTATGAAATACCCAGAAAACATAATAAAATGTAATCTAGATAATAGCATTTCTGGCAGTCAAAAGGCATCAAACACCACAGACTTTACACTGCAGATTTCAGTTAACTGGTCATTTTCTCCAAATCCTTATTAGGTAAATATTTTTGAAAGTTAAATTTTCTTTTAAAAACAAAAGTATGGCTATTAACCCCATTCACTGATGTGTTGTACTATAGCAGAATGTGGCTCTTTTCCTGGGCTGAGGATTGTTAATGTTGCAGAGGAACATACCTGATACATGGAACGGGACATTTGTTATGTTTTATAAAAAAAACAATCAGGCAAGTTTGGCAGTATCCTCTGGCCCTGATTCAGCAAGATGCATATGCAGGCCTAGCTCTAAGCATAGGAACAGTTCTGTTGAAGTTAATGGGACTTCTCACATGCTTCAAGTTAGACATGTGCTTAAAGACCTTCCTGAGTCAGGGCTTGTTTTTGTAAATGCTGTGGAAAAATGCAATATATATCAGTGTACAAAATCCTGTTAGAAAGCCCAGGTTTTGGCCTGCCTGAGCTCAGCTCCCAACTCATGTACAGACTTATTGCCTAGTGGAGGGAGTGAATATCTTGTCTTGCTCTCTTGTGATCCTCTCTGATGGTACTCTGGTGCACAAAGTCTCTAGTGGAAATTGTGTCCAGACTTTTTCCCCTCAGGGAAAGCTGTTTTGATTAGGCTATATGCTTTTTGTGGGATAGATCCTCACCTATAATAAAGTACCTTTGCCTTGCTCCAAGAGCATAAAGGGATATAAATTTCTGTTGTTCTCTATCCCCGAGAAATTGGGGCTTACCCTAGTGTGCCTACAATTTAGCCCTTTATATTTCAAATACTGTTTTCTTTTCTGTTGCTTGTCAAAACCCCTTGGTAGAGTGAAAGAGGCAGGTTTTTTACTAAATTCTATCTTCCTCCTCACATGTATATTAATTTATTATTTAGGGTTGCTTGTAAGTTTGGGTTGCTGATTACATTGAAATGTTATTGATTTATATGAAGAAAAAAGGGCAGTGACTCATTCATTTAAGGGTAATAAATTAGAACTTTACATGGTCTTTGTCAACAGATATAAAGAAAGAAAAAGATAGGTCAAATTTGAGCATAATAGTATTGTTTTCATAAAATCTAACAGTGGAAAGCAAGGAAACCAACAAGCAATAATAAAACAAACAAGTCAAAAATTGATAGTCTCAAGTAAAAACAAAATATCTAAATTACCAGAAAAGGAAGGGAGAAATATCCAGTCATTAGAGTAGAATGAAGAGGGGAAAAAGCAAGAGTTTTGAGAGGGGGAAGTCAGAAAAATAAAGTGCAGGAATAAGTTCCAAAATGTCATGCCTAAGAGATTTAGGCCTTGTTAATATTCACAATTGCACCAGTTTATCCACACAACATTTTGCACCCATTTAACTAAATCAACTTAAAATCAGACCTTTTGTTAAACGTGTGCAACTGTGAATACAGACAAGGCCTGAGAAATGGCAAGAGAAGATTGAATCATGGCAAGAAGATTGTGGCACGATGAATCAACATCAGCCAGGTCACTTCTGCATTTTTGGGGGCTTTCCTTGAAGATTTCTCTTCCAAGTGGTGATCACGCCTGCAATTTGTGAGATTGATGGAGAAGCCTGGGTGTAGTATTATTTGCATAGGGTGTGATTTCCAAACACTGACTAAGTCACATAGGTGTTTTTGAAAATCCCATCCTAAAGGCCCAAACTGCACTGACTTTGGAAAGTTGTATCTACATTATGTGCATAAACGATGTACCCCAAACACATAATTATATATACAATTTACAGTGGCTTAATTTGCTGTTGTGCATGAAACTGCCTGTCCTACATGTACAAGTATATGTCATGCTTACACATGGGAGACACAACTTTTTATTACTTTTATTGCAGTAGTTCCTAGAGGCCCAAGATCCCTACTGTACATATATATAGTCAGAGACAGTCCTTACATCAAACAGCTTACAATCTAAATGGCAAAACAGACAACAGGTAGACGAAAGGAAGCACCATTATCCCTATTTTACAGATGGGGCACCGAGTCACAGAAAGATAAGTGATTTGTCCAAGGTCACACAGGTATTTTGTGGCAGAGCTGGAATATCACCCAGATTTTCTGAGTCCAGGTCTTAACCACAGGACTACAGTTGTCAACTTTCTAATCGCATAAAACTGAACACCCTAACCCCACCCCTTCTCTGATGCCCCACCCCCGCTCACTACATTCCCCGTCTTGGTGGCTCACTCTCCCCCACCCTCACTCACTTTCACTGGGCTGGGGCAGGGCCTTAGGGTGCGGGAGGGGATGAGGGGTTTGGGGTGTGGGAGGGGGCTCCAGGTTTGGGGCGGGGTCAGGGCTAGGACAGAGGGTTGAGGTGCAAGGGGGCATGAGGGCTCTGGGCTGGGGGTGTTGGCTCTGGGCTGGGGCCAGGGATGACGGCTTTGGGGTTCAGGAGGGGGCTCCCAGGTTTGGGGGGGTTGAGGGCTGGGACAGGGGGTTGGGGCACGGGCTTACCTCATGCAGCTCCCGGTCAGCAGCCCAGCAGGGGAGGCTAAGGCAGGCTGTCTGCCTGTCCTGACACTGCATAGTGCGTGCGCTGGAAGTGGCCAGCAGGTCTGGTGCTAATAGGTGGGGGCAGGAGACGCCATGCACGCTGCTCTCACAGACACCGCCCCCAGCTCCCATTGGTTGTGAACTGGCCAATGGGAGTGCAGAGACAGTGCTCGGGATGGGGGCAGTGCACAGAGCTCCATGGCCCCCCGCCTAGGAGCCAGAACTGCTGGCCACTTCCGGGGCACAGCGCGGTGCCCCAGGACAGGTAGGGACTAGCCGGTCTTAGCACTGCAGCACTGCCAACCAGACGTTTAACGGTCCAGTTGGTGGTGCTGACTGGCGCTGCCAGGGTTCCTTTTCGACTGGGCGTTCCGGTAGAAACACGGACACCTGGTCACCCTACACAGGACCATCCATCCAGTGTCCTTTTGCAGTTAAGTGTCTTTTAGTTCTTATGGCTGCCTACTAAACTCTCTCCGTCATTGGAGTTGCATTCAGTAGAATTAATAGCACATCATCAGGATCTGTTGTCTTAGGAACAGCATAGCACCTGTTTCCCTTAAAGGGAAATTATTGATATCTCCTAGGGATACAGCAAACTTTTTTGTTATCTCTGCAGGATGCAGCTTCACATCAATAATTCTTAAAATTACTTCTGAGACTTTTACTTTTGAGTCCCTGCTCCCAATGCCAGCAGGCAGGAGACCAACCATCCATAAACTCCAATTGTTCTAAAAATTTCCCTCTATTCTCTAGCCTTCTGTGCAGGGTACCATTTTTCTGAACTTATGCTTCAATAACTGCACCTTGACTTTCAAATATATTAATGAAGTCAGTTGCCAGTTTTTTAGCAATGTCTCAGTTTTACCTCAGCACACATCTATTTTCCCTTCAAGCTCCAAAATCCACAATGCAAATAAGTCAGTGTTTACATCTAAAGCTTGAGTTGTGGAAAACAGGACTCTAAAAAAATGGCTGCAAACTGTGGGTCAGACTCACTGGGTGGTGTCTCTTGGAGTTCACCATCAGTCCCAGGTTGTGGGTCCAATCTGAGAGGGATGGGGAATACAACAAGGTGAACAAGACTCTTAACTCTGCCATGGGGCCTGAAGACATCAGGCAGCCCCACAGAGTGGGCATAGCTGGCCAGGAATGAGAAACAGCCAAGCCATCCATGCTAGTTCAATACATCTCCGAGGTAGGCTCCAGTGACAAGTTTCTGATGGAGCCTCAGCAGCAGTTTAAAAACTCCTCTCTGCTGGTGTACAACAGTACTGCAGTTTGCCCTGCCCCTGGAGGTATAGGGGATATAACCTGTACACCCTCACGCTCATGTGAGTAGGGTCTGAATGCCTCAAGCCCTGAAAATGTGATGTCGCTGTACAACATTGCCATGAGTTAAGTTGTGTTTGCTCAGAATGCTGTGACTCTGCATTGCAGCATGGTCTGGAGGAATGAGCACATGGCTGGGAGTCAGGAGGCCCTGAGTTATAAGACTGGCTTTGCCATGATGCACAGTGTGACCACAGTTTTAAGATACAGAATTTCTGACATAAATAAATTAGGGAAATGAACAGTGAGAAAATCAATAGTTTTGTGGGTAAAAGAAGTAAATTTGAGTCTAAAATGCAACAATGTACTTTGTAATGAGGCATTATTAAGCTGCACTGTATATCCTTAAGAAACAAACCTGAATCCACCAAAACATGCAGTGATTAGTGCAATATGTATCTGCAACAAATTCACGACTGGCCTGAAAGCCGGTTCCCAAAGCAAACACCTCGCTGCCAGATGTTTCACCAACTGCTCCACAGTGCACAAAATCCACAGTGTCCAAGAGCCTGGCATTAGCATAGTGCCACTCAGAAACTTAAACTTGATCAGACTTCAGACTACACCTGACAGATGAGGACTCTTGCATCGCCCTATTCTTAACATCTGTTAAATAGTGAATGGAAATGATGGGGCTGGAATTCACCCCTCTTCATCTCAATAGACTTAAGTATTGACATTAAAGATCCCACCAATATAGCTTTTTCAGTCTAACCAATCTAGATGTTAGGGACGTACGTGGCACTCTTCACCGTAGTATCTAAATGCTCGTGGATGCCAAGTTATTTTTGCACAAGGAGAATGATAGTACTTGATTAAGCAGATGAAATGGTTTCAGAGGATTGCTGAAATTGTAACTAGTAGTGAGAACATTTAGGAAAAAATTCCAGCACCTGAATTCACTGGGAGGCATTCTTTCTTATATAAGGGCTGACTAGAACCCCTAATCTGTAATTAGTTTTCTTAAAGGTTTATTTGAATATGGTGCTCTTAAATTGAATAGAGATTGAATCATTCATCTTTGGTCATTCTTGAACTGTCCTACCCTTTATGAAAATTATATACTTTTACTGTTCTGTAGATAGACAAGGATTTAACAATGAGGAACATGTCAACGTTTGCTTACTGAACAAAGGTGTTCCTTTGCAGTATAAAGATTTTTTTAAAAATATTCTCTCTGTAGAACATGTAAATAGATAAGAGAAGAAAAAAAGTTGGGTCAGGAATGACTTACTCAAGCAAAAAACCAAAACAACAAAGACAAACAAAAAAAAACCCTGACATCTACAGCAAAGGAGGGTGAGGATCCTGACCAATAGAAAAAGGTGAACCGTCAACAAGCAGGGTCTGATTCTCCTCTCAGACAAGTCTTATGCTAGAGTAAGTTCATTGGTTTCGAATAGTTATTCTTAGTTGACACCAGCATAAGTGAGAGGAGAATCAAAACATTTATTTGAAAGTCTAATGTTGGGAAAAGAAAATGGTAGAATCTAGTTTTGTTATTGGGTGATTCTTCATAGGGAACAGGCTGGATCAACTACATACTGGGACAAATTCAACCCTGGTGTAACTCTGCTGAAGTCAAGAGAGCTACACTAGTGATGGCTTTGGATGACCACAGTATTCGATTTATACCATTGAATTTGCACTTTGTATGTGATGTATTAGCAAAACTGTTAATGATATTATGAATGGGAATGATCCATCCAAGACAATAATAAGAGACCAATTCAAATCAACTAAAATATCAGGGGAGGGAGAATCACAGAAATCTCTGATTTTTGTCAAAAAGAAACAAACAAACAAACCAACCTACTGAAAAATACATATTTTTTACTACAGGGGAAAAAACATATTTTCTACTGATTAATATGATGCATGGTGGCTGAACTGCACCTCAACCTAAGCATTTATTTGTTAAAACACAATGAAATATTAAGTATGACTGTTCATAGCATAATTATTTTTCTTGAGTCCAGTGAGTTGGCATTGGTCACCTTTTTTTGTTAATGTTAATTATAATTATTTATCTCCATAAGACTGGACATGCCAAGGCAAATGATTATGTGTTCATATGAATCTGTTATTGCCAGCAATCCTATGCCCACAGAGCCACTGTGTCAGCTCCAATCACTCTACTAATGAATACTGGAAAATTCAATCCCATACAATTATCTTAAGCAGAAATTAAAGCTGCCCCTAGGAGGGTTTATTATTTCCATCTATCTTTCTGAAGACCATTTTTTCCTGTAGGAGAAGTGCCCTTTTCCTGTTCATAGTGAAAGTTTCTTTCCACAATGGTATCCTACTTTTCAGACTTTATTTCTGGAGATCTTTAACCTCACATAGCCACTGGCACCTGTGTGGTAAACACTTTTCTCTTGCAAATCTGTAAGAACACATATGTGTACACATGCACAGACATAGGACACCATCCATGGTGGAAGAAATGGGGTCAGGTCATAGAATCTGGAACCTGCATGCAGATGTTTAGGTTAAACGTATGTCATTGTTAATATCTTGAATCTGTGCATATAACTTGCCCCATCTTTGCCCATATACCTCATCTCTGTCTGGTAGGGCTCAATTGAGCTTCATCTAGACCTTCTGCAAGGCTTTCCTTTTTGATGCTGAGTAACACGCGGCTCAACCCTTGTCAGCCCCTCACAATTCTCTAACCCATTGCTGACATGAAGGTCAAGAAATCAAGGGAATGATTCAAACCAAGGTATTCCCTTCCATAGTGCATACCAGTTACTCATAAGTCACTGAGTCAGCCCAATGTCCACCTCCTGAATTGTTTATACTGGATAGCTGAAATATATCAAGTGTATTTGCTCTTCCTTTCATGATAGGCAAGAGTGTCAATTAATGTATATCTAGTGCCACACTTTGAAATGTGTGTCTTTAAGAGTTAATTCCATGGAAAACTCAGATAATATACATGTAAATGTATTTGCTAGAAAGAAAAGGTGAGGTTCAAAGAATATTGAATGAAACACAATTTTAGCTGCTTTTATTTAAATATGACATTATTAATATCCTGGAATGCAATACAGTTTTGGAAGATGAGAAGAACCTTGTTGAAAGACCCAAAATGGAAGCAACTATGGAAAGAACTGGAGATTCTGATGAGTACGTTTCTTGGAAGGTGACAGAGCACTCTAGATACAAGTGAGAATCATGCAAAGACAAAATGTAAGGACAATTAAATTAAAAGTAGATGTTCTATGTTATATAACTATTTTCTATCACTGGAGGTAACATCACTAATCTACGTTTTGAAATGAACAGTTCAACATCTTACAGGATATTGTGAAGGGTTTCAACTTTACCTGATTCATCTACTCTCAGCTTTTTACTGGGATTGTCACCGCTGTCGTCATCAGACATTTCCATCTCCTCTTCACGGCGGATCCCCATGAGCTGTTCGCTGTGAGCATTCCGGAGCTCCTAAAACCCAAGGTGACCCTTTATCAGTATTGACTTCCATGAACTGATCTCTCTATTTCTAAACAACTATTTTAAATTTTATAGTCTGATATTTTAAAAAATACATATAAATAACCCAAGAATATTAGTACAGAATCAGCACAAGACTCAGAGTTAGAAGGGCTCAAATTGAAGGGAATGGAGTTCTTTGTGTTAAAATATTTTAAATAACTGAATATGTCAAATATACCATTGGGAAAAAACAACAGAGAAGATGACTTCCCCTTGTTAAATTATTACCAGTCCTACCCAGGCAGATATATTTCAGTAATGGCAACACTTAATACTGCATGTAAAATGGATGTACAAAAGTGCTATCAAGTTGGCTAAAAAATAAAAAGCTCTAACTCTCAGAAGCCCTAGGTTTCTATGCTTACACATGGTAAACTCAGATACCACAAATTTTAAATTCTCAGCATAGAAACATCTTTTTTGGTAACATCTGCATCTTGATTTGAAACAAATGACAGAGCCAACAGCCCATTCTCAGAAACCCCCCTACAAGGGCAGACAGTATGTATGTAACTAAGTAAATGATCAGGAAGCATGTGGGCTTTATAAAAGTCCAGAGCGTCTTTGTCCTCAAAGAATAAAACAGGACAGTACTGGTGTAATGGCTAGCTTTTTAATGGGTGCAGCACAGAGAAGACTGAGAGAATTCTATTTTGTCCTAATAATACTGTCAGGTGTAACACAGGGATGTTGCACAGTGATTAGTGTAGCGCTTTTCAGTCTGCAGACAGCTAATTTTTCTAACGACAAAGAGCCCAATTCCCAAAGAGATGGTTTGAAATCTTTGAAATAAGGAAAAGTCACGTGGAAGGAATAAATAGTGCTGAAGGTTCCAACTATTTACCCATGCAATTAACAACAAACTCTTATAGTGGGATGGAGAAAAAAAAAGGAGGGTGTTTCCCTGGGGCTGTGCCTTAAGTTCATCAGTAAATGTCATACACCATAATAAAGGTATATGTATCTGTTAATCACTGTGAAGGCAGAGAGGCTAATTAATGGGTGTTTTACATGGGAATCATTTGAAATTCAGAGGACTGACTAAAATGGTAAATTGAAAACCAGGATTGAATGAACTAATTGCATTTAAGACAAAAATTCATAAACCACGTTGTAATTCCATATTGAAAATAGCCACAAACACTCTTTACCGGAGAGTATGCTGTATCTTCTTAGAAACCAAATGATTAATGTATTTTAGATTGCAAATGTCCCAGGAGCATCTATTTCAAAACTATCTTTAGCAGCCAAACAATAATGGAAATGTAAGCATATTAGCAAAGGAGGGAATAGTCAAATAATATGATTTAAATCAACAGAGCTATTTGTTGACATATGCATAATATTTTACAACTGAGAAATCGGAATTGTCCATATACATTGGTTCAACCAGAGATTTCAGAACCTCTTTTTATTTTTTATTGTTTTCTTTCTTCAGAAAGAAAAAAAGAGTAACAACTTTTAAATAAGCGAAGATGTTTTGTGAATTAACATTTCTGGAAAGTCCTATTTTTAGGCATTTTACTTTAAAATACATTTAAAAGCCAGCAAATGAATGATATGATGTGTCCCTTCATGAAAAGTTAGTTTAAGAAGGGATCATTTAAATCTGCTTCTGTAACAGATGACTGGAGGATAGCTAATGTGACACCATTTTTTAAAAAGGGCTCCAGAGGTGATCCAGTGGCAATTACAGGCCGGTAAGCCTAACTTCAGTACCAAGAAAACTAGTTGTAACTATAGGAAAGAACAGAATTACTAGGCACATAGATGAACATGATCTGTTGGGGAGGAGTCAACAGGACTTTTGTAAAAGGAAGTCATGCCTCACCAATCTATTAGAATTCTTTGAGGGGGTCAACAAGCATGTGCGCAAGTGTGATCCAGTGGATACAGTATACTTGGACTTTCAGTAAGCCTTTGAGAAGGTCCCTCACCAAAGGCCCTTAAGCAAAGTAAGCTGTCATGGGATAAGAGGGAAGGTCCTCTCATGGATCAGTAATTGGTTAAAAGAGAGGAAACAATGGGTAGGAATAAATGGTCAGTTTTCAGAATGGAGAGAGGTAAATAGTGGTGTTTCCCAGGGGTCTGTACTGGGACCAGTGCTGTTCAACATATTCATAAATGATCTGGAAAAAGGGGTCAGGTGGCAAAATTTGCTTATGATATAAAATTACTCAAGATAATTAAGTCCAAAATAGACTGTGAAGAGTTACAAAGGGATCTCACAAAACTGGGGTATCTGGGCAACAAAATGGCAGATTAAATTCAATATTGATAAATTCAGAATAATGCACATTGGAAAATATATCCCAACTATACATACAAGATGGTAGGATTTAAATTAGCTGTTATCATTCGAGAGAAATCTTGGAGTCATTGTGGATGATTCTCTAAAAACCTCTGCTGAATGTGCAGCAGCAGTCAAAAAAAGTGAACAGAATGTTGGGAATCATTAGGAAAGGGATAGATAATAAAACAGAAAATGTCATAATGCCACTATATAAATCCATGGTACGTCCTCATCTTGAATACTGCATGCAGTTCTGATCACCGCATCTTAAAAAAAGATATATTAGAACTTGAAAGGGCACAGATAAGGGTAACAAAATGATTAAAGGTATGAAACAGCTTCCATATGAGGACAGATTAAAAAGACTGGCACTTTTCAGCTTGGAAAAGAGATAACTAAGGGGAGATATGCTAGAGGTCTACAAAATCATGAATGGTGTGAAGAAAGTGGACAGTGAAGTGTTATTTACTCCTTCACATAACACAACAACCAGGGGTAACTCAATGAAATTAATAAGTAGTAGGCTGAAAACAATCAAAAAGAAGTACTTCTCACAATGTACAGTCAACCTGTGCAATCATTGCCAGGGGATGTTGTGAAGGTCAAAACCATAATGGAGTTCAAAAAAGAATTAGATAAATCCATGGAGGATAGGTCCATCAGTAGGGATTAGCCAGGCTGATCAGTGATGCAACCCTATACTCTGGGTTTCCCTAGCTTCTGACTTCCAGAAACTGGGAGTGGATAACGAGATGGATAATTTGATGATTGCTCTGTTTATTCCCTCTGAAGAATCTGGTATTGGCCACCGTCAGAAGACAGGAAACTGGGCTATATGGACCATTGGTCTGACCCAGTGTGGCCATTCTTATTTTCTTATTACTTTAACATAGTTGAAATAAAGTAACAGAAAACCACTTTTCACATCTCCCTAAAAGACAATAAAGAAAACACCCACATCCCCAACTTCCAGTTAAACAAAGACTTTATTTGCCACCCACTTGAACTATTTATGAACAAAATGCAAAATACAGCTCTTAACAATAAATTATTCTAACATTTTATATTAAGTGTCCCATTATTGTGAAGTCATTCGGTATTCGCCATAATAGCACTGATAATAAAAATTCATTTGGTATTCATGCGGATGTTACATCTAGTGCCATTGGTATTCAACTGTAATTTAGCATTAGTTAATGGGCACTTAAAACGCAACCCAAATGATTTATATCACAGCACTTAAGTGTTTCTCAAACTAAGTGTGCAACACTTATTTTACAAGTGTACTACAGAATAATTAAATAAGTGCATCTTACCTTCTATAGTTTTTGTTGTGAGACAGGGAAAATCATTTAGAGGACTGTAATGTTAACAATTAACATACCGTACTACATGGAAATAAGCAACTGTATGTAAATTACTTTTACGTAAAAAAGAAAGAAAACAAAGACAGTGGTACTTACTTTTAAAATACGGGTTCATAGCGTATATACTGAATTAAAATCGAAAGCTGGATGACCAATAACACAAAACAGGACTACTAATTTCTTTGCTGACACTTGTGTAAAGGAAAGTGGAATCCCAGATCTCTTTTCTCATTTTCTTTGCTCATGCTTATGACAGTCACACATGCATGGACTTGGATAGCCACCCTAATGTGTACTATTATTACGTTTATACTGCTGTGTTTGCCAGCCATGAACTTAGAGTCAATACAAATGATTGATTGATTTTTTTAAAGATGGACACGAAATAGATGGGAAAGAGTACCACCCATCTCTGGACTGAATATGCTTTACTGATTATTAAGAAAAGAAATCTTTATTTTATTTTCCAGCAAACTCATATTACTATGACCATATAATGATACAACCAGAACAAATATCTATACTATATATCTGTTTTATTTACCAGACTTCAGTGCCTTCCTAAAAATGTATTGTTTAGTATGTGAAAGACTTAATTCTAAAATGTATTTATTTTAAATATCTTTGCTAATTTCACCATTTCATTTCATTATTTCAGAGTGGTAAACATATTCCTCTAATGATTTCCCATTTCTTGTACAAGAAAAATAAAAACACATTGCTCTCCAACTTAGTGTTATTTAACAACATTTATTGTAATGGGAGCAATGGGAGCAATACATACTGAAATGAGATAGTATAATGGCTAGTTGATTAACTGCTAAAACTACAGCCGTAAATATTGCTGAATGCTGTACGTCCAGCTACAGTCACACTTGTTCTGTGTCAATCCAGCTGTGAGATGATGGATAAAAAGTAATAATAAAATCACCAACCTCAGAATGCTTTCGCCAAATGTCTATGTTCTTTCGCTGAGCTTTCGAGAAATGGTCCCAAGCTTTTTGTCTGGTAGAAGCGTTGAAAACGGCCACAATCTGCTCAACTTTGGTGAACAAGGAAGTCAAACAAGACAAGCAATTTATGTTGTGATCACTATAGAGAATCAAAGCAAAGACACTAGGAGTCTATGGATGATGTCATTACTGAAATAACATCATCAATATCCATCCAATCATGTGTCTTTTGTACTTACATTTTATCAATGTTGGAGATGTCTCCCTTCAAGTCTGTCTCCATAACTTTAGTCTACACAAGTTACAAATATATACTGAAGAATTTGCATGCAGTTGCCTCTTGTGCATAATTTGTGTGCTGTGTGTATGTTCATATAAATGTTGGGGGAGAGGGGTTGTGTGGAGGAGGAAGAAGTGTTAGAGGCAAGGTGTGAGGTGGGCCCCACTCTAATAACATTATCCCAAAGAGGCCCTTTGAAGCTAGTGCAATGGTCCCTAATTGCAACACTTTGAGGTGTAAGTATCCTAAGTTTGGTCACATTTTTCACAACTAAAGGGGCGGTGCTACCAGCTGAGCTGTTGTGCTGTTCTATCAATTTAACTGAATAAGCACCATTTTTGTAGTGAAGTTCTCTAAGATTTAGCTCTCTGGATTCGTTGGCTAAACTAGCATTGTCTGTTTTGTAAAGCTACCACGTTCTGTGTTTCAGACACTTTAAAGCCTACTAGAATCAAGGAAAGGATGGTGAAACTCAGTTCATGTCCCACTTCCTGTGCCACCTGAGCTGGTAGCTCCATATCTTACCTCATCCACACACCTAGTTGCTGTTTTCCTCTCCCCTGGTGATTCACTTCAAATCGTGGGACTTTAAGGCTATGTCTACATTAGAAACACTACAGTGGCTCTGCAGTAGTGCTGCACCTGCACTGCTGTTATGTGGACACTTACTACAGCGATGGAAGGTGTTCTTACGTTGCTGTAGTAAATTCACCTTTCCAAGAGGCGGTAGCTAGATGGATGGAAGAATTTGTCCATCAACCTGGTTCTGTCTACACTGGGGCTTAGATTGGCTTAATGATGTCTCTTCTGGAGTGTGAATTTTTCACTCTCCTCAGCAATGTAGCAGGTCGACCTAACATTCTAGTGTAGACTAGTCCTCAGCCTTGGAGAATACAGTATTTGGAGCAAGCCTGCATTGGCTTCCCTAGAATGGGCTAGATAATTTAATAGGTTGTTTTAATCTCTGACATCTATGATGTCTAACCAATGGATAAGGCCCATGGATGTTTCTACTAAAATGACGAGCAGTGAAACAGTTAGCAATATTGACATTTAAACTTTCATCCTCAGACTCAAGAGTTAAAACACACAGACAAACAGCTTGCTTCTCTTTGCACTATTGTTCCAAGCTATTTCCAGATTCAGGAAGACAACACTAGGTTGAGTCACATGAGGAACCTTTTCTTTAAATCATCAAGGCTGGTTAATTAACTGCTAAAAGTACAGCAAAAATATGTTTAATGAAATTTTAAACTCTGCTTAAACTACATAGACTGTTTAAGGAATACTGGAACGGCATTCTGGTTCAAGCTCTGACTAGAGTCACAATAATTTCAGTATATTAACACTTGTTTGGCTCCAAAGGTGGAGATATATAAGGATGGAATTAAATTGTATATATTTATTAAATTAATTTTAAAAGATTAGAGTACCCATGATTATATGTATATAAATGAAGGCTAGAATTTAATGATTATGCTGCATTGGTGACCCCGGTGCACAGAGTATCCTGCTTAATTAACAATCTGTGTTTAAGTAGCAAATAGAAATTCAAATAGAAAAGATTCGCAAAATATGAGGAAGTGCTGGGTTTACCATTTTCCACTAAAAGGTATTAATAGGATCATCTGAATTTTGTAGAAACCTTTGAACTTTTAAGTGTTTAATTAAAAAGTTCTTTCTATAGGTGCTAACATCTATCAGAAATCTTTATCAGATCATTTCAGAGGCTCTCTTCAGTGAAAACTCAAGGCAGGAAGAGGTCACAGAGATTTCCTCTCTTTCTTTTATAGGCAAAGTGAAGAGTATACGGGAGGCCTTCTTCAATGATCAAAATTCTCAGTTGTTCAAGAAATAAATAAAAAAGTAAATGTTAAGTGTGCAATAAGCTAAAAAAGTCAAGCAGTTATGCACAATATTATCCAAGCTACAGCTCTGGATATACATAAAGGGAAAAAACTAATAGAGAATGCTAAGTGCCCATTATAATTAACATAACAATTAATAATACTTAGCACTCATAGCACTTTTCATCCATAGATGTGTCAGTATGGCTTTTGAATTTACTAACATTTATATATTAGCTCTTATCATACTTAGTTATTTTCATTTAAAAAAACAATTGAATATGAATACGTGGAACCCAATCATGCAGTCTTCACTCTGGCAAAAATTCTGTTGATTTTATTTGCCTAAGTCAAGTCTCTGGAAATACAGAGACGCTCCACTGACTTCAATCGAGCTATGACAATTTGCACCAGCTGAGGTTTTACTCCTTTGAGTTTCTCAGCTTCAGCTTAGGGTAAACCCATACAGGAGATATCAGGTTCAGAGAACCAGATTTTTAAAGGTATTTAGGTGCCTAAAGATGCAGCTACATGCTTAACTCCTATGCCTCCTAAATACCTTTTAAAAGCTGGCCCTCTGAGCCTGATTCTTCCCTATATGAATGTATTCTCTGCCATACAGAGAATACTCAGGGAGGCAGAACCTCAGCTGGTGCAAATTGTCATGGTTCCATTGTAGACAATTGGGCCAATGGAGCTCTGACAATTTGCATCAGCTGAGAAGCTGCCTCAGAGTTCTCACTTCCAGTTTACTCATCCTTCCTTCAGAGATGAAGTTTGGCCAAACACATCTAAGGCCCTAGCTACTGACCCTGGCTCAGCCACCGTGTAACATGGCCAAGGTCCCTATTTGTAAAACGGGATTCATAATTCTTACCCATCTTTGTAAAGTTCCTTCAGTTCTCTGTGTGAACAGCATGGTAGAGTATAAGTGCTATGTACTACTATTAAGTATAATTAAATATTCACCAACAAACATCTGTATAAAATTATATAATAAAACGTTCATTATCCATATGCAAAATTGCTTCTTGTTGATAGAGAATATACGTAATTGGCCAAATTTAATTTTAAGAACATCATTGTTCTGGAAGGATGCAAAAACCCCAATTCTTTTTTCCTTCAATATAATTCAGATTTGTTTCCAATTTTCCTAAAAACTCACTCTAAGGCTTTGTGATGCTTTATGCGGTGTGTTTCACACAAAGGATTATTATACTATTGTTTTTCTGCTCAGTTTTAAACCCTGAAAACCAGAGTTGATATGTAGGTGTCAGCTAATGGTTCACAACTGCGGCATTACTATAAGATAATTTATTATAGGTGGAAACTTATATTAGGCATATTAAATAGAAATTACATCATCATTGTTCAATATTTGTTGCCATAAACAAAGTGGGCCAAATTATGATATTCCTCTTAAATGTAAATTAAAAAGAACATATAAACTGTAAATCTAAGCAGGTAGGGACAAAGAGGACTAATTGTAGGGAGAAGTGGAATATTTACAGTAGAAAATATGCCATAACATAGCATGTTTACTGAATGGAGAAAAGGTGGGGGTAAAGGGCTATACAGTTCTGTAGATAGGGAGACTATGGGAGAACATTTGTTTTCCACTATGTATATTAAATACATTCTTTCAACTACCTACACAAGTTAAGGCTGAAATTGCATCTTGAAGTTCCAGTGACAAGAACAAGCAACTCAAATTGTGCTTTGCTTGATATTTCATTGATTATTATGCATAAACGAAGTTCTTATTCCTTTTATGCAATAAAAATGTACATAGGCAACTGAATGTCTCCCAGTACTTTACAATAAAAGGAAACAATGAACAAAATAGAATCCAGCTTGGCCTAAACTCAAAAGAAAAAATCAGAACTCATATCATGGACAACTAATTCCAAAATTGAAGGGTATAGAATGAAATGGTCCAAACACTAAATGATTGTAGGTGGAATAATGGAATATGCAGCAATTTATCTTAGAAAGATTTTAAAATGCATGACAAGTGATACTGAAAATAAAAGAAGGATTTCACCCATAAAATTAAAGTTGAAAGGAAATTTTACAGTCAACATAAACATGATTTTGGAATAAGGATTCTAAGACAAGAATAATGTACATAGTTAGCCTGGTCTTGGTCAAAAGCCTGTCTGCTGAATTCTGAATAAGCTGGAGTCTGCCAATCAATTTGGCAGGGAGCCCAGCAAACAAAGAATTACAGTAGCCAAGGCTAGATGTTATAAATGAATGGATTAACGTCTCCAGGTCAGCTGTGGATAGAAAAGGGCGTATTTCTGGCAACTTCCTGATATGCATTTGGTGACATATTGACTATGTTCCAGCACTGAGTCCAAGACCAAAATTACCCTCGGCAACTTGACATGTGATGTTGACACAATATTTCAGTTAAGTGGCAGAGTAAAGAAAGATACAGAATTTTATAATTAATTGGGTCCAAAGAGAAGTATTTAGGTTTCAATGGTATTTACTTTCAGAAAATTATTTGTCATCTGCATATTAACAGCCAAAAGACAATAGAGCCCATTCATTGTTACCCAAGATACACTGCCAGAGAGGGAGAAACAGAAGTGAATGGCATCAGCAGAACAGAGCAGGTAACCTATAAAAGTTAAAAATAACACCCATGGGAAGAGTATAGAAATGCAAAGTACATATAGAGTAGCATATGTTGGAGTTCACTAATCAATTAGACTTGCTATGATAGACCCCATAATGAATTTATACAATAGAAACCTACATCATACTGGCTGTGCAACTACATCTACAAAGAATAACCAGAAACCCTGGTTTGAAAAGAAAATGAGGGCAAAGAGAGAATGACCGTTTGCTACAACTCAGTCAGAAAATAACAGTTTACCAGGGTAAATATACCTCTGTGTGATCAACTAACAAACTTGCTCAGAGTTGCTGCATTTTCTTCAGGTTAGAGCCACTGCATTGTGAAGGGAGGCTGCCACATCTGCCAATCCCATCTCACAGGAAAACTTATGGGAGAGCCTAAGAGAAGGGAAGTTCTACAATGAGCCTCTTGAGGAGCTCCTCCCACATTGTGTTGGTGGGTGGGTGGGAGCGACGGTTTGTCACTGGGAAGACTAAAATACCCCCCTCCCTAAGTGCCAGGAATCCCAAGGGATTAATGAGAGACCACCGCCAGCCATGCAGAAGCTCTGTGTGTGTCCTGTTGTCTATTGGTTTGCTGGTTGCAAGGCTTCAATGCAGGCATGCTACCAGGGATACCCCCTTGCCATGTCTGCCCTCAAGGTCACCCTTAAAATGAAGATCCTCACCACCTGGGGGCTCTCTGGGAAAGGATCTGTTGCCCCAAGTTGCATAATGTTTCTTGGGATATCTCCATGGTCTCAAGGGGAAAATGATGTGAGTTCCCCTTAAGTGCTCCATATCCAATGCAGGGCCACTTCCCACCACCAGCCCGACCAGCCTGTCCCTTTCCTCTATATGGATCTCAGCTTTGGAGAGAGCCATGAGCAGGGGTCCTGGGAAGGGAGATGCTGCCAGATAGGCACTGAAGCATACCTTCTGCATGAGAAGAGTAAGAAATGAGCATGAAGGCCCCTCTCTCTGCATGGATCTAAGGGGTATGATTCATCCCTCTCTTATTTACATACTCTGTCCTCATGAACTAGCCACAATGCATTTGAGAACAGATAATGTATCCAGTATTAGGGGGTTTCTGGGTCAGGAACATTGACCCTAACCACAGTGCCCTCCTGGCCCACTTTACTATAGTCTTCCTCCCAGTCATTGCTAATTCTTAAATAAAAATCTCCCTTGGCTGGGATATCTAAAGGTCCTCCATACCCACAGAAAGGGAGTAGTGTCTAGGTGTACCATATATATGTGTGTGTGTGTGTGTGTGTGTGTGTGTGTGTGTGTGTATAGATATATGTATTTATACAAATACAGATTATATAGAATCATAGATTTGTAGGACTGGAAGGGACCTTGAGATGTCATCTAGTTCAATTTCCTGCACTCATGGCAGGACTAAGTATTATCTAGACTTTTCCTGACAAGTGTTTGTCTAATCTGCTTTTAAAAATCTCCAGTGATGGAGATTCCACAACCTTTCTAGGAAATTTATTCCAGTGCTTAACCACCATGACAGTTAGGAAGTTTTTCCTAATGCCCAGCCTAAATTGCCCTTGCTGCAATTTAAGCCCCTTGCTTCTTGTCCTATCCTCAGAGGTTAAGAAGAACAATTTTTCTCCCTCCTCCTTGTAACAACCTTTTATGTACTTGAAAACTGTTATTATGTCCCCTCTCAGTCTTCTTTTCTCCAGACTAAACAAACCCAATTTTTTCAATCTTACCTCATAGGTCATGTTTCCAGACCTTTAATAATTTTTGTTGCTCTCCTCTGGACTTTCTCCAATTTGTTCACATCTTTCCTGAAATGTGGCACCCAGAACTGGACACAATTCTCCAGCTGAGGCCCAATCAGCGACACACACACTCTTACAAAAATAGTTAGATTTTTTAAAATCTGCTGCTGCAAGCTTCCACCTCACCCCCCACTGATCATATTTGTGCAAGTCCATGTTGGTTGTTAAGAAGTTGGGTGACTGGCAGGGCTGGCTCTAGGATTTTTGCTGTCCCAAGCAAAAAATTTTTTGGCCGCCCCCCTTTTTTTTCATGGCCCCCGGCTCCTCACCAACTCCACCCCTTCTAAACCCCTTCCCCAAATCCCCAGCCCCGCCTCCTCCCGCGGGTGTGCAGCATTTCCCTCTCCATTGATTCCTGGGGGCCCCCATGACAAATCACCCTAGCTCACCTCCGCTCTGCCTGCTCCCCCCGGTGTGCCACTGCTCCGCTTCTCCACGCTCTCTCTCAGGCAAGGGAGGGTGGAGAAGCGGAGCAGCGGCGCATTCAGGGGAGCAGGCGGAGCAGAGGTGAACTAGGGTGGGGGGGCACAGGAAGTAGAGGAATCACTCCCCGCTCCAGCTCACCTCCGCTCCACCACTGCTTCTCTTCCCACCCTCCCAGACTTGCTGCACGAAAGCAGCCTGGGAGAGAGGGGGGAGAAGCGGTGCAGCAGCGCGTTCAGGGGAGCAGGCGAAGTGGAGGTGAGCTAGGGTGGTGGGGCGCAGGAAGTAACAAGAGGTAGAGGAACCGTTCCCCACTCCAGCTCACCTCCACTCCACTGCCGCCGCCTCCCCAACTGCCTGCTGCTAGGCTTCTCCTCCCTCCCAGACTTGCTGTGCAAAACAGCTGTTTCACGCACAGCAAACCTGGGAGGGAGGGGGGAGAAGAGAAGTGGAGGGGGGGCGCTCAGGGGAGCCAGTGGAGGCCAGCTGGGGTGGCAAGTGGGGGCGGCGGGGGCACTTTTTCCCCAGGCCCCAGAGTCAGCACCTATGATGGCCGCGCCAGAATGCCGCCCCTAGAAATGTGCCGCCCCAAGCACCTGCTTGTTTTGCTGGTGCCTGGAGCCGTCCCTGGTGACTGGCAGTGATATTACCTGAGTTTTGCATGTAACAATATACAAATTACCTCATATAAGTAGAGGGAAAAAAACATTTATAAGTGTTTTTATCCAGTCCACCTTGCCTAGCCTTTCCTTTGCAACACTAATTATAATCACCCTCCCTTCTCATGATGCCCTTCTAATTCACTGTCATTGGAATGGGCATAATTTGGGGGCAGTGTGGGAGGGCACTGAGCCCCCCCCAAACTGCCTGTGTCAGGCAGGCATGGAATTTGCCTCCCATGCATGGCCCCTTTGGCCTGGCTGGAGCTGCACCCCCAAATATATCAGTCAAACTATCCCTATGATCATTGGTTGCTGTCCTTCGGATGTGCTTTTCTCTTACCAAGAAACAGCATGAGGAAAAGATAAAGAGGGAACATCCTGGAAATACTGAAACTTCCATATGCCTCAGAATCCATAACAAAACACGCTCAATCACTTGTTCCAAAGCATTTATATTAATAATTAAACAACACTTACTTCTAGAAAAGTAGAAACACTTCTTGTTGTATGTTGAAACAACAGAATGTACTAAAATTAAACAGAGCTCACCATGTCCTACAAGGGATTGCTAGGAAATCTGTCCAAAAAATAAATGTTGAAAGTCTTTTAAGATGTGAAATGTGGTTTAATTTACAGTGAAGAAACTGGCAGCCCAGTGTAACAAAGAGCTTTGGCACACTGCCATGCAATAAATCACTTGAATTTAACAAGACCACTACACCTACATGTCATTTCTCAGCAAACTGGAACCTGTCACCAGGCCAGTGTGACACAGTAGGGCAGGTATAGATGCACAGTACCTTCTCTGTTAATGCTGACATTGTACAGTAAGGAATAAAGCTTGTGGGCTATACTCTGACATCACAGAAACAAATCTAATACAAAGAAAGAATCTGTGCGTGCGACTGTCTTCATCACCTTGGCTGGATTTCCTGCTATCCCTAATGTACTGTGTGTAATTAGCTGATCTCCTTGATAATTGGGATTGATGTGGTTTTTGTTGTAGGTGGCGGATGGTTCTGTAGATAGTCAAGACTGTCACAGCTACTTTTGTGTTTTTATCTCATCAGGAAAGAGCTCCATGAGGAGGTCCTGAGAGGAAGAGGCCTCATAAATGTGCATGGGCTCTGACAGGTTCCCCTATGCATAGGGACTCTCCTGAAATAACAACCTACCAGGGCAATAGAGCATGACAGCTTTATGAGGCTCCTTCTTCTCAATGAAGACCAGGACGGTACATTTGTTTCAAGTGTCAGATGGCTTCCTTTGCTGAGGAAAAAGACAGGGCCTCATTTGTCAGCCAAAAAGTCATCTGTCTCATCCGAAAAAAACTTTCTAGTTTCTAACGCTGGAAAATGTTTGCTTCCCCCTATTTTGCTCAAACCCTTCCAAGCCCCTATCTGTCATATGCACCCTGTGCCTTCCTCCTCTCCTTTGCTGCCTCCATTCTCACCCTCTCCCTTTTGCATCCTTTCTCCCTCTCCATCTCCATCTTTCCTTTGCTCTCACATTTCTGCCCTGCTCACACCACCCCAAATATGTTTGTAATAATAAAAAAACTACTACCTTTGGGCCCAATCCTGTGAACACTTACTACCGGACAGAGCTCTCTAATGTGAGTGTTCCCAGTGAGGGCAATAATCATGTCAGCCAGTAATATTAGCAGGGTCTGGTCCTTCATTTATAAACAACAAACTAAATCAAGTTTTAAAAGTGCAGCCATCATGAAGTGTGCCCAACTAACCAAAACATTCGCTCTATCTCACTGGTGTAACCCCTGTCCTCTCTTCCCTGCTCCAGTTCCTTATTATCTTCACTCACCACGTCATGTCCACACAGTATTTAGCTTCCACTTCATTAAAGCATTTAAAATCTTCTTAACTCCATAGCTATTCAGAAAAGCACTTCAGCATGTTCACTGACTTCAGTGGGACTTGAGCCATTGCTTCAGTGCTTTGAGACTTGATCCTGTTAGGTGCTGAGTGCCCTCAACTCCGATGTAAGTGAACACCTTGCAAGATCAAGATGACTAGGGATGTACTGCTGAATTGAAGCCTTAAACTGAAAACTCTTTAGAAGCTAACTCTTTTATTTGGTTGTAAAGCACCACATGCATTTATAGGCCTATATAAAACAATACATAAAAATAATAGTGAGATGTCTTATTAGTGAAATTCAGGCTCCACTGAAATCAGAAGCAAAACTCCTTTTCGCTTCGATGGGGCCTAAAATTATACAGTACTGGAGAAACAAAGGAATCCAAGATAGATGAAACACATGGAGGGAAGTGATTATTCCCCTCTATTCGGCACTGGTGAGGCCACCTCTGGAGTACTGTGTTCCACAGGCGCCAACTTTCCTTGGCGCCGGGAGGTGCTTGCACCCCCCTGCCCTGCCCCCAGCACAGCCCTGACTCCTCCCCCTCCCTGCCCCTATTGGACTCCTCCCCAATTCTCCGCTCCTGCCCTGCCTCTTCCCCGAGTGCACTGTGTTTCTCCTCTTCCCGCTCCCTCCCACTGCTTGCCGCACGAAACAGCTGTTTTGCAGCGCAAGTGCTGGGAGAGGGGGAGGTGGGAGAAGCAGGACTCGACGGCGCACTCAGGGAAGGAGGCGGAGGGGAGGCGGAGGTGAGCTGGGGAGGGGGGGTGGGGCGGAGAGCTGCCAGTGGGTGCAGAGCACCCATCAATATTTCCCCATGGATGCTCCAGTCCCGGAGCACCCACGGAGTCGGCACCTATGCTGCATTCAGTTTTGGGTCCCCCACTCCAGAAAGGATGTGGACAAATTGGAGACAGTCCAGTGGAGGGCAATGAAAATGATTAGGGGGCTGGGGCACATGACTTATAAGGAGAGGCTGAGGGAACTGGGCTTATTTAGTCTGCAGAAGAGAAGACTGAGGGGGGAATTTGATAGCAGCTTTCAACTACCTGAAGGGGAGTTCCAAAAAGGATGGAGCTAGGCTGTTCTCAGTGGTGGCAAATGACAGAACAAGGGGCAATGGTGTCAAGTTGCAGTGGGGGAGGTCTAGGTTAGATATTAGGAAACACTATTTCACTAGGAGGGTTGTGAAGCACTGGAAGCAGGGGCGGCTCCAGGCCCCAGCACGTCAATCGTGTGCTTGGGGCGGCATGCCGCGGGGGGCACTCTGCCGGTCGCTGGGAGGGCGGCAGGCAGGGTGCCTTCGGTGGCATGCCTGCGGAGGTTCCGCTGGTCCCGCAGCTCCAGTGGACCTCCCGCAGGCGTGCCTGTTGAGGGTCCGCTGGTCCCGCGGCTTCGGTGGACTTCCCACAGGCGTGCCTGCAGAGGGTCCGCTGGTCCCGCAGCTCCAGTGGACCTCCCGCAGGCGGTGGAGCCACGGGACCAGTGGACCCTCCGCAGGCACGCCTGCGGGAGGTCCACCGAAACCGCGGGACCAGCGGACCCTCCACAGGCACGCCTGCGGGAGGTCCACTGGAGCTGCGGGACCGGCAACTGGCAGAGCGCCCCCTGTGGCATGCCGCTGTGCTTGGGGTGGCGAAATGTCTAGAGCCGTCCCTGACTGGAAGGGTTGCCTAGGGAGGTGGTGGAATCTCCATCCTTAGAGGTTTTTAAGGCCCAGTTTGACAAAGCCCTGGCTGGGATGATTTAGTTGGTGTTGGTCCTGCTTTGAGCAGGGGGTTGAACTAGATGACCTCCTGAGGTCTCTTCCAACCCTAATCTTCTATGACTCTATGATTTTATGACAAAGGAATGAGCCATCAGACAACATTAGGGTTGGAGACCATGGCTATACAGCAACAAGAAGGTATATAGAAAAATGAGGCAAGGAAGAATAACAACACTGGACAAACCTACACGAAGTCTTTCATCCTAGAATAGGTCCTCTGGCATTGCAACAGCATTTTGGACAAAACTTTGTTAAAAATATCTGTATGTAAGAATATAGAGACTCAGTTAAGGCTTACTAAAAAAAATTATTAGAAAAAACCCAAACAAACAAAATGCTGAATTAATATGCCAGCCAAAGGGGCTAAATGGATCATAAAGGTCTTTTACAAATATATCAAAGGAAAAAGAAGTACCAGAGGATAATGATATTAATGATTAATTTTTTTTATTTGTATTCTGTTAGCACCTAAGGACACTAGGCCCCATTGTGCGAGGCACTATACAAACACTTCAGATGAGACCATCCGTGCCTTGAAGAGCTTAATGATGGCTTGAAAAATTACTGAAATAGCTAACTCCAATTTTTGTAATTAGTCTTTAGCAAAAGGAATAAAGAAGACTGGGCAATTAAGGAAAACCTTTTTTAAAACAGATACCAATAGAAAGCAATTAAGGGAATACTAGGAAAGTATGAATACTTAGAAGAAAGTCTGGATAATCTACATCCTGGATTCTAAGACACTTAACTAGCAAACCTATTGTACCTGTAGTGGAACTGACTGTATATCTGAAAAATCATGGAACATACTATGGAGTTAATGGATTGTGGGAGAAAGTAATTGCCGTGCTGATATTTAAAAAAAACAGGCAAGAAGGTGAGTGATCCCGGTAACCACCAACATGAGTCTCACTTCTGTCCTGGTAAAATAATGGAGCACATAACCTGGAAAAGGGACAAAACAAAAACAAGGTCCATTCCCTTTTTATTATGCATGAAGAAGGCCTGGAAGGATTTTATTTAAGTTTGGTTGGGGTTTTTTTTGCTTAGATTTTTACATTAGAAATTCAGGTCCTGTCTAGCTGAGAAGACTCTGATGACTTTAGAACTGAAGAAATCATATCACAAGGGAGTAAACTTCGAGCAATTGAGAGGGGAAAGGAATTTTAGCCAGACTGTTTAGAATGTGTCTTTGTTAACACCGATATTTCCTTGAGAAAGGACATTCAATTCCCCTTCATTAAAATGTGAGAGCACTAACAATATAAATCCTTTGAGATATACAGAAGGTCCCTGGGAATGGCCAGGGAAGATCAAAGCTGACATTCATGATATTTCTAAGGTAAAAAAACTACATGACCCTCACCCCCCCAGCCAAAAAAAAAACACCTTTCAGTCTCTCATTATACGTCATAAAGAAACGAATGGGCAGTTGAACAGTATCTCAAAAGAAGTGGTGGGTGTTATGTAAAGCCTCCGCTCAAATGTGATTGTAAGATCTGTAACTTGTATCATTAAGTTCTGCAACCTTTTTGCAGACTTTGTAATTTCAGTTATTGTTAGCATAGCCTTTTAAGTTTTGTACCCTTTGCAAGCTCTGTAACCTTTTCAAGTTACCACTTGTATGAACTTCCAAGCTGTGTAATATCCCATCTCGCAATCAGAGAGTTGAACAAGGAAATGTGTGGGGAAGATAAGGGAGTGTGAACAAGGGAGTGTATGTGGGACTGGGCGGAGAGGAACTGCAAGGAGAAAGGAGCCAGGAGCCAGGTGTGTCTAATATAATCTGCCCTGAGAAGGCAATCACAAAGTGCTGTAAAGAAACGAAGAACCTGGTATGCATGAAAGGAACTGGTCTGGGAATGCTTCTCGGTGATGGACACAGAAGGAAAACTCAGTGTATGTGACAGGAGCCGCCCAGTTACAGCAAAAGGAAGCAGCCATGCACACAAGCAGCTGCTGCTTCTTGACCTGCTCAGCAGCCTGGATTCGTGACCGCAGGCGGACACACTAGATCTACCACACTTTGGCTTCTCAGCCTCCATGCTGTCTCCAGTAACTCTCCGCTTGTGTAAGTGTGTGGGTGCATGAGGGTATGAATGCAGTGAATGTGTGCGTGTATGAATAAGCTCCATCTCTTTTCTATCTGACCTAACAGCAGCATTGTAATAAAACTAATACAAGTGTGACCTTGGGTTGGTTTTTAAGGGAATAGAGGTAACATTAGTGGTGGAGATGCTGGGGATTGAACCCAGGGCCTCATACACTAGTGTTATAGTTGGGTGGATAAAGACAGAGCACCCATCTACTGGAAGGAGGAAGACTCTAAGGGCTGCAAGGTGGAATCATAATGTGCTGATTGAAACACCATATTCCTTTACAGACAGGAGCTAATCTAAAATGATCAGGATGCTTGGAGAGACTTTGTGAGACTGATTATGCTGTATCCAGGCAGAGAAACTTTTCCATGTAGACAGATAGTTGGCCCTAGTCAAATCTTTTCTACTCTAGTGGCTAGTCTACACTAGAAGCGCTACATCAGGACCTGTGGAAGCAGGGAGATGGGAAGAAAGGCATATCTGAAATTGTCTGCCCACAATAATAGGAGAGCACCACCTTGAGAGTTGCAGCCGATGGCTCCCTTGGAACAATCTAGGAGGAGTTTTTTTTGTTTGTTTGTAATGAAAAGAAGTCTTATAAATGTGTGCTTCACTGTGTGAATATGTCTGTCAGAACAGAGTCATGGATTTCCCACTCATGGTTTGCCAAAAAGTGCCTGCTAAGATTGTCTGCTAAGGAGTTGTGAATAGCCAAGAGGTATGCCGCCTGGATAGCCATGCTGTGTCTGATACACCAGTTCCAAAACCTGACTGCCTCCAGACAAAGTGGGAGAGACCTCTCTCCTCCCCTCTCTCTCTCTCTACGCAGACCACAGTAGTGATACTCTCTGACATGACTTGGATGTGGAGGGAGCGAATAAGTGGGAGGAAGGCCTTGCATGCAAGGAGAATTGCCCACAGCTCCAGGATGTTGATATGCAGTCTGGCCTCCTGTGGGGTGCATGTACCCTATGCAGTGTGACAGTTCAAGTGGGTGCCCCACCCTAGAAGAGAAGCATCTATTCCGATGGTCACACTGGGAGTGGGAGTAGAGAAGGGGACTCCTACTTGTACATTGTCTGAGTTCTATTGCCCCTTGGTGTAATAGGGATTCTGCTTCCTGTTGAAGACTCACGTGTACAGGTGGTCCCCAAAGGGAGACTTAGAAGGCAGTTTGTGAGGAGGAAAGGAGAGGAATTCTATGGAGTATCCCTAATGGATAATCTCCAATACCCAATTGTCCATCATGATTAGCTCCCAGTTGAGGGAGACGAGTGTAAGATGGCCACCGAAGGTGACCAAAGAAGGGCAAGTGGCATCAGAGATGATAAGTTGGTCTTGACTAAGATGTCAAAAGTGGCTCCTAGCCTAGCCGTGGGTTGGGAATGGGTCACGGTCACAGTGACAGAAGGGGCTGAAAAGCGGGGCCTCTGTGTCTTTTGTCACTTTTGGGAAGGCTTAGCAAGACACTGGTAATACAAACCATGAGGAGGAAGAGGAGGAAGAGAAGGCCTTGGTTTATAGGTCTGCCTTTGGTGTTTCATCTTCAGGGTGGGTGTGTAGCTCCCCTGGGAGTAGAGAGCAGACCTTAACGAATGAAGAGAGTCATCAGTTTTCTCATTAAAGAGGTTCGACTCGTGAAAAGGAAAGTCTTGGACAGTATGCTGCACTTCCCTGGGGAAGCCTGAGGATTGCAACCAAGAATCCTTCCTTCTAACAATACTAGTGGCCAAGCTTCTGGATAGTGAATCCCCTGCATCAACTGCAGCCTAAAGGGCTGTTTTCACCACCAATTTACCCTCTTCTAGAAGTGAGAGGAACTGTAGTCTGTTGTCAGGGGAACGTTTGACCTAAAAGGCCACCAGCCTAGAAGTAGTTGTTGAAGTCACACATGGCTAGCAGAGCCTGGTAATTGGTGATGCGGAATTGTAATCCCACAGAGAAGACCTTTCTCCCCAGGAGGTCCAGTCTCTTGGAACCCTCATCTGATGGGCTAGTCCAGGGGTCGGCAACCTTTCAGAAGTGGTGTGCCGAGTCTTCATTTATTCACTCTAATTTAAGGTTTCGCGTGCCAGTAATACATTTTAAAGTTTTTAGAAGGTCTCTTTCTATAAGTCTGTAATATGTAACTAAACTATTGTTGTATGTAAAGTAAATAAGTTTTTAAAAATGTTTAAGAAGCTTTATTTAAAATTAAATTAAAATGCAGAGCCCCTTGGAGCGGTGGCCAGGACCCAAGCAGTGTGAGTGGCACTGAAAATCAGCTTGCGTGCCGCCTTCGGCACGTGTGCCGTAGGTTGCCTACCCCTGGGCTAGTCCTTAGGCATTGTGACCTATTTCGTACCGCCACAGAGTTTGGAGCAAGTTGGGAGAACAGAAATTTGTCTCCCTTTGCTGGGATGAAATAGCAGCTCTTGGCTCTCTTAGGTGTCGGGTTACTGAATGCTGGGGTATGCCAGACTAATTTCACCCTTCCAATTAAATCTCGTTAACTGGGAGGGCCACCTTACTTGGGCCCTGAGGCTGCAGAATGTCCAACAGTTGGTGGTGTAAGTTTTGGACTTCCTCCAGGGATAAAAGATTATAACAAGGAGCAGGGAGAAAAAATGTTTTTCTTTACCTCTGAGGATAGGATAAGAAGCAAGGGGCTTAAATTGTAGCAAGGGAGGTTTAGATTGGACATTAGGAAAAACTGTCAGGGTGGTTAAGCACTGGAATAAATTGCCTAAAAACGTTGTGGAATCTCCATCACTGGAGATTTTTAAGAGCAGGTTAGACAAACACCTGTCAGGAATGGTCTAGATAATACTTAGTCCTGCCATGAGTGCAGGGGACTGGACTAGATGACCTCTCAAGGTCCCTTCCAGTCATATGATTCTATGATTCTATATTTGGAGCTCATTAGCCACTCTTCATAGTAAATCCTGGTATTGCCTATGGTCATCTGGTGGAGATGGGGAAGAAGGAGAGACTGCCTCATCCGGGGAAGAGAAGAGATTCCTGTCAGAACCATCAGTACTTGCAGTTCCGGTTTGACATCCTCCTCCTCATATACCGACAGAACGAGTTGTTAATGTAAAAGAGAAGAGTGGAAAGACTCCTGGATGGGTCCTGGGCATTTGCTACAGTGATCCCACAGCCCCCAGTGGGCCAAAATGAGGGGCCAACTGATTGTGTGGAACCCCAGGGCATGGGGACCATTGGCCCCTAGAGAGGTTGTGTCCACGAGGGGAGCCACCGAGAATCCTGGATCACCTGTCCAGGCGTGGCTCTCTTCAGGGGGATGAAGGAGGAATCGGCTTGTCAGATTCTTATGAATATGAAAATTGCTCCTGTTGGAATGGCAGAGCCATCAGTATTGAGGTAATTCTGCCTGATGGCTGTAAATGAGATGGTTCCTGGGACATGGAAATTGTGTCATCTTCCAGTGTAATAATGTCCCTCAGGTGGCCTGGGCCAGAGCAGAGGGGAAACTATAGGTAGAGGAGGAAGATATCCTCCAGTGCCATATAAGTTTCTGTGTGTCCTGGTGTGTAGGGGGTTTCGATGGTCAGCACCTGGCACATCACTAGTCATGGTGCATCTTTGGGTGGATGAGTCAATACTGCGGAGTCCAGACCCTTGTGGATGGGACCGGCGGATGACAGTCTTTGTGCTTCAGTACCGGGATCACCAACAGAACCGGCGGATCCTTCTTCCTACATGCTTTACTCTCCAACTTGGAGTTTTTTTGTGGAGTTGGTTCTTCAGGGTCTGCGCATCAGGGCTCAGGGAAGGAGTGTGTCTCTTATGGACAGTCTTTGACGAGGATCTGTCCTTGCACCCATCAGAGTGCCCCTTGCTCTCAGGAAAAGTCTTTGGGTTTAGCAAATGAAGGCTCTGCTCCTAACCACTTCCTTAGAGAGGCACTACTTGTTTGGTAGATTGATGTATATGGGGTCTCCCTGGCCTGGATCAGAGAGGGGCCTCATGGCCTTCTCCATTAAGTATTTTGTTAGGTGAAGAACATGGGCTTTGCGAGTTCTCAGTGGAAAGGAGTGACAAATGTGGCACTTTGCTGAAATGAGTCTCACCAAGACAGTTGAGGCAGAGTTGGTGTTCATCACTGATGGAGAAGGATCGGGGGCAGGAGAGGCAGTTTTTGAAGCCCAGGACTGTGGACATAGTCCCAGACTGCAGGGAGGGATTCCCTGGTTCAGGGAAGCAAAAACTACACTAACGACACTAAAACTATAACTGTACTAAGCTAAAAGAATAACTGTAAATTTTAGTTATAGATTCTCTGAAAGCTGAAGAAAGAGAGAACACTGGAGTCTGAATGAGGCAATGGAGTGGTAAAACTGAGGGGGTGTTGACCCACACTGCCTCTTATACCCTTACTCGGGAGCACAAGGAGATCTACTGTGCATGTGTGTGCCAATGGACACTACTTGTGTCCAGACTCAGGCGCATGGTGCGCATATGTACTCACATGTGGAATACACATGGGGACCACCACTTGAAGTAGAAAGATGGATTAAAGCTCTCACTTGCACTGTCCTGGTGCTGCTCTAGGCACTGCCTCCTCCCAGCACTCTCATGGCCACAAGAGGCCGGAATCCTAGCCCAGTCTGAGCACAGGGTAGGTATGTTTCAACTATGGCCTCTTTTCATTAACCACAGCCCCATTTCTCACTACAATGGCAGCAGAGACGCTATGTGGTATACATGCACTTGTAGGCTGGCTATATGCCATTGCAGAATCAACCTTACACTGGGGTGATTCTCCTAGGTCCTTATACACAGGTTTTGTGGGCAAAGCACACGACTGAGGTGATGTAAAATGGCCACATCAAGCCTGAGGATCTAGCTCTGTGAGCACTGTATTTATTTGTCTAGGACAAAATATGAATTTACATACATGTTAATTCTACAGTTACTTTTAATTCTTTGAAAGAGAATTAAAAAATAAAGTTCTTTTTTATCCACAACTATGAAGACTCATATTTAAAAAACAAATGTGCTCCCAAATGCCATAGAAATTTTCAATCACTGATCAAGAGCACTAGAGCAGGCTGGGAGCTGGAATAAAAATGGCAAACATTTTCCTTTTGATTTATTGTCACAATTCCTTTTTCAGTACAAATTTCTTACCAGCTCTAGTGAAGACTTTTCCCAGTGAGTTATAGAGTATTCTTTTCCTTTAGCTATTATTATTAACTATGATATAATTATAGAGCTGTTGCTAATTAGAACCAACTTTATGCTAGGCACCTTACAGATAAGTATAAAGAGTAGGAGTAGAATTTTCAAAAGTGTCTATGCGTATGTCTACCCTGCAATGCAACCTGTGCTTGGGCAAGGCAAATGCCCCCTTGCATCTACACTGAAATTACGCTAACCCAGAGCTCGGACTCGGAGTCCCAGGACTCTGCAGGGCTGGAGGGTACAAGCTTGAGTCAAGCAAGGAGCCACTGTCCAAGCCCTATTGTTTAGCAGTGTAACTGCAGCCCCACTTGACTTAGGTCCCAAGAATCATCCAGATGTATCACACAATTCCATGGAACAACTTCCTTAGTGTAAGGGGACAAATAGTCCCCTTACTAACACTCAGTGGGGGTGTTTTGGTTGGCTAGCTCCCAGTACTAAAAGGGGAAGGATTGATGGGTAATCAGGACCCTGAGACTGACAGTCTCAATGTAAAATACTTTCTTATTAACAAGGACTCTTGCAATCAGAATATTTTAGCTTATGGTCCAGCTACCAAAGAACTACAGGTAGTGAAATCCCTGTCACAAGTTTCCTTGCCACTCGTCTCTTCACCCACTCCCACCTGCCACTCACCCCTAGGGCGACAACTTCCCCTCTGCCGGATGGGTTCTAGCCCACCCCCCCACCTCTTCCCGCCCAAGCATCTGCCCTCGCTCCACCTCCCTTCCACCCTCTTCCCCCAAGTCCCCGCCTCTGCCCTGCCTCTTCTCCACCTCCTCCTCTGAGCGTGCCGCATTCCCGCTCCTCCCCCCTCCCTCCTGGAAAGCACTAAGCGCTGCCAAACAGCTGCTAGGTGGTGGGAAGCGCTGGAGGTGGGGAGGAGCGGTGACGCGGTATGCTGGGGGGTGGGGGGGAGAAGGAGGCGAGGACGAGGGAGCTTGGCTGCAACTTTTCCCCATGGGTGCTCCAACCCTGGAGCACCCACGGATTCAGCACCTCCCTCCCGCTTGCCTCCTTACCTAAATATCGGGACAAATGGAATCCCGACTGTACATTGATCGGGACGCGGGACAAAGGGCTAAATATCGGGACAGTTCCGATTTATCGGGACATCTGCTTACCCTAATTTTCTATGACCTATAGTGCTAACATTGATTTAGCATGAGTATGAGGGTTTATAGGCCTCTTGGGGAACTTGTGCTTTGGGGAAGGGATGAATAGTGAGAGTGTGGAAGTTCAGGGAAGGAGTGCCAGGTATATACAACCTCATGGTAGTGGACACAAGAGGTTGTGAACTCCATATAGGTAGCATGCTTCCTGAGAAGAAATCCCCATGAAGAACACATATTGCTAACACTTATTACAACAATCTGTAACCCACTAAACCCACATTTTTGTCTATGACTACAGGGGTGTTAACAGGCAACTCCTACTTGAATCGTCCCTTACATTACGGGCTAAATACTTAACCTAAACTATCTGTTCAACCTTGTATTTAGCTGTGACACTCTTATTACCTTTCCCAGACCTGAGTGGGACCAAGAGCTCTGTGTATCTTGAAAGCTTGTTTCTCTCGCCAACAGAAGCTGGTCCAATAAAAGATATTACCTCACCCACCTTGTCTCTCTAATAAAGAGACTAAGATTATCTGTAGAACTTTAACATGACCAGTAAATTGGTGGTGTGACCGCTATAATACATTTATTTGGCTGATTATCCTGCCATAAGCATCAGGTCAAACAATTAATGTATGTATTGAACACATGACCCAAATATTTAGGTTTAATCCTCTTGCTAAACTTTCAAATACCTGCAGTCAGAAACTTGTGACAGGGATTTCACTACCTGTGGTTCTTTGGTGGCTGGGCCATAAGCTAAAATGTTCTGATTGCACTAGTCCTTGTTAACAAGAAAGTATTTTACATTGAGACCAACATGCACTCTGTATATGTTTGAGACAAATACACTTGAACCCCATTTCCTTAACACAATTCTTCTCCACTTCCTGTGCTACTCATTTTTAGCCTCCCAGGTTCTTCCTTTACATTTCTCTTTTCAGGATGATTGTGCAGCATACCTTTCTTACAAGTACTGTAATGCTGATATCAATTGTCCATAACACTACAGTATTACACTAGTGTAAGCTGTTGTATTTTAGAATCTCACTGGCTCCACATAACTTACTAGACAGCACACCTATTCTGGATAGCTATGCTACTTGATGTATCAAGTTTAATTTCAGATTTTTGTTTACAAAGAGTGTTATGCTGATATGGCATACATACATAATTTTATGTGCATGGGAATGATGTAAATATGAGAGAGAATATTCCTTAATTTAACTATGAGATATGCAAGATTCTTGACAGGAGAAGCCTGTTTCACAATTCCTTGTTTTGCACTCTCGGTCTTACTATATTTATGTGAAATATGAAACATTGTCCATCTGTTCACAAAGAGTTTGCAGAGAATTTTAAGAAAACATGTTAATGAAATTAATGGGGCATATTTACAACATTGATAAAACAACAACTTGGAGCATCTGGTAAGCTCATAAATTTGGTATTTATAAACATACATGGATGGTGACACCTTTAGCCAAATATGTCTTTTCAGTGTCCTTGCCCCCAAATGACAGACCAGCCAGGGGCTACCTTCCTTCTGGGTACTGCTGAGAGTTTGTCAGGCTTGTGTAAGCCTCATGCTTTGAAAAATTTACCTGCACCAAGGCCAATTTTGCTTTTAAGGAAACATCACAATTCTGTACATGGCAGGAACTAACCAGACAGAAATATAAGTCTTACCTGAGGCCTGATATACACTACAAAGTTAGGTCAACATAAACTGCCTTGCATCGACCATGTGTCTGCACTTAAATGTGTCTCCCACTGATGTAAACGCCCATTACATCGACATAGCAATGCTACCTCCCCAAGTGGCGTTGAGCCATGGTCGATGTAGAAGTTGACACAGCACAAGTCTAGACACTGCATGACCTATATTGACCCTAACAGTCCTCCAGCAGCTGTCACAGTGCCCAACACTGACCACTCTGGTCACAGTTGTGAACTCCACTGCCCAGCGGCCCCGAGAATTTTTGAAATGCCTTTTCCTGATTGTCCAGCATGGCGAGTACACCTACAGCTCTCCATTATTGTGTGCAACTGCCCAGCTACATGCTCCAGACGTGCTCTGGCTTGGAGTAGACAGGAGATATTGGATCTCGTGAGCCTCTGGGGAGAAGAGGCAGTGCAGACACAGCTATGGACCAGCCATAGAAAAGTTGACATCTATGAGCAAATGTCATGGGGGATGCAGGAGAAGGGGTACGACAGGGACCAGCAGCAGGGCTGCGTGAAAGTGAAGGAACTTCAGCAGGCATACCACAGGGCCAGGGAGGCCAACAGTCAATCCAGTGCCAAGCCTCAGACCTGCTGCTTTTACAAAGAGCTGTTTGCCATATTTGGCAGAGAACCCCCACTACCCTGCAGACAGTAGCGTAAACTGGTGGGGAGCAGGGCAGCGGCCGCTCTCCCACTGAGTACAAGTGGCGCCTTTTCAATTTCTTGGTGCCTTTTTAGTTTTTACTCACCCGGCAGCACACACTTCACTCACTCCAGGTGTGTTCGGCGGCACTGAAGGACCCGCTGCCGAAATGCCACCGAAGACCCACGGAGTGAGTGAAGGACCTGCCGCCGAAGACCCGGCTTGAACAGTGAGGATGAGAAGGAGATGGAGGAGGATGAGAGACATGTGACTGGGGCCCAGCTATGCCACAAGCCAGGACTTGTTTGGGACTCCACCACAGTCCAGTCAGTCCTGGCAGTCGAGCCCAATGAAGGGGAAGGATCATCGGATAAGCGTGTAAATGTATTTCTCACTACAGTGATGATGCCCCTAACTTAATAGGATGCAGCTCACGACTTTTCATTAATTTACTCGGACTAGAAGAGGTAAGATACAACAAAGAGAGGTAGAGCTGCTATCTGCTTTTCATTGCTCCTGAGAGATCTCGATGAAACTTTCATGGAGGCACTCTGAAATCCTCTCCCAAAGGTTTCTAGGGACAAAAGTCTTATTTCTTCGTCCATGGTAGGGCATTTTCCCGTGCCAGTCAGTGATAACTTCAGCAGGCACCATTGTAGTCAGTACACAAGATAGCAGCATATAGGCCTAGGTGGCTTCAGGACGCCAACAACAGCTGTGCTCTCTCTGTGTTACCCTCAGGAGCCATACCCACTGTGGCTGGTGCTGTGAGTGGTGTCGTGAACCAGTAATCCGAAGCAAAAGAACCAATGAGCATGTGTTGTTGAAAACATTAGGGGAGGAAGGGAATGGGAGTTCTGAATCTTTTGCTTTCTGTTGTGACTATACTGACAATGGTACTCTGTGTGTTTTATCTGCAGTTGCTGCCATTGTGGCTTTGAGGGGTTCCCCCTCCACACCTGCAGAATGCCTGAGCCAGATTGGGAGGAGAAAGAAGAGGACTCAGGATGACATGTTCAATGAAATCCTGCAAGCCAGCGCTGCATCAGACCCTGAGCACAGGGCCTGGAAGGTGAACATTGCAAACAGCCTAGAGAAGGAAAAAGTGCAAAGGAGAAAGGCCCAGGAGTCCCAACAGAAAAAGGAGAGGAATATGCACCAGAAGGTAATGAGGCTTCTCCGGCAGCAAACACAGATGCTGCCGACTCTTGTGGACCTACAGATTCAACAATCCTGGGCTTGCCTCCCTCTGCAGTCCATGGAGAACTCAATTGCAGCACCTCCCTACACCTACCCCCTCAACATTCCTCGTGTCATCAGGGGCTGCTGTACTACCCCTACCTCTCCACCTGGGGGGACATTAAAGACCACCAAAGCTTCACATACACTGACCTGTGAAAGCCACAGTTGGTGTATTTAGCTAAAATGTACATGAATGTTCTTTCCCCTTGGAAAGTTCTGTTCTGTTAATTTATTAAGTTTTCAATGTATTTGCTTTAAAATTGCACAGATTTTTCTTTTCACTGATTTTGTTACAATAAAATTGTACTGTTTGGAACACAATTCATCTTTATGAGTTCACAACATATGCTGCAAAGTGCCTAGCAGTTCTGAGAGCATCCACTTACTGGTTACTGTACAGTGTGACACAACTCATAGGATCTGTAACAAACAAAATGAATAGGTGCATTGACAGTGTTACATTCATACATGTACACGAAGCACCACACAGTTCCTAACAGGCCAAAAACAACAGGGACAGGTAGAGCACAGTACACCACAATGCATTACTGCCTCTCACTGTTAAACTACTCTTTCAAAGCCTCCCTGAGTCATTTAGCTCCGTGTTAAGCTCTTTTAATAGCACTTATATCTGGCTGTTCCAACTCAGCAGACAGCCGCTCCACCTCTGCACTCGACCCCAGTGGAAATGTTTTCCCTCTTTGGTTCACAGATATTACGCAGGACACAGCAGGCAGCTATAACAGTGGGATATTTTTCTCACTGAGATCCAATCTTGTGAGTAAACAATGTCAATGTCCCTTCAGTCTACCAAAAGCACATTCAACTGTCATTCTGCAACTGCTGAGCTGCTAGTTGAATCTTTCTTTGGTGCTGTTGAGGTGGCCAGTGTATAGCTTCAGGGGAACTGGGGGTAGGCTGGGTCCACCAGGATCACTATTGGCATTTCAACATCACCAGTGGTAATCTACCAGTCAGCAAAGAAAGTCCCTGCTTGTAGCTTTCTGAACAGCCCTTTGTTCTTAAAGATGTATGTGTCATGTATCTTCCCTGACCAACCCACAGTGAAGCTAGTGAAGCATCCCCAGTGATCCACCAATGTTTGCCTAACCATAGAAAATTAGCCCTTTCTATTGATGTCACGTTGTGGCAAGGTGGTTTGCCAAAATAGGGATAGGTATAGCATCTATTGATCCAACGCAGTTCAGGAACCATACTGCTGCAAATCGAGCCACTATATCTTGCATATTGCTGAGAGTCACACTCCTGCATAACAAGAGGCGATTAATGGCCCTGCACACTTGATGACAGCTCCCACGTGGATTTTCCGAAATGATTGCCCGCTGACTGGCAGCAATCTGGCTTTGCAACTTTCCACAGTGCGATCGTGACTCACTTCTCCACTGTCAGTGCAGCTCTCATTTCGTTGTCCCTGAGATGGAGAGTCTGGGCAAGCTCAGCCCACAGATCCGGGAATGTGTCCTTGTGCATCTGAAAGCTCTGCAGCCACTGCTCGTTGTCTCAAGCCTGCATTATGATGTGATCCCATCAGTCAGTGCTCATTTCTCAGGACCATAAGTGACACTTCACCATCGGCAGCTGCTCCACCACCACCAGCCTTGAGCTGACTCTTGCTATGTCCCACAGCAATCTGTCCTCCAAAAACTGTCATGTTTCCTGTTGATTTGGTTCTATTAGGGTTCTGCAACTACCAGAGGATTGTGTGTTCTGAGCTTGCAACACTCACAACAATAGTGCAGAGCTGTGCAGGCTCCATGCTTCTGTCAGAGATGGTGGACAGTGAGGAGGGCTGCATGGGTTTTGGGGATTTTGAAAAGAGGAACGGAAATTATGGGATATGGATGATATTATGGGATGGAGACAGTTGCACACTGGAAAGTTGACTTCTTGCTCCCAGTCACCCCTTCACGACCCATTTTTGCGCCACCATGCATAGCCAAAACTTCCCAAAAAAGACAGAGCGCTGAATGATGGGGGGGGGGGCAGTTTCACACTGGAATACCCACCTATAGTGCAATGCACTATGCATTGATATAAGCACTGCTTGTGAGTACATGCACTGCCAATACTAGGAGCCAAATGTGCATGCATACAAGTGATATACTAATTGTGGGGCCTTTATGTTGACATAATTTTCACCGAGCAAAGTTTGTAGTGTAGACATAGCCTGAAACGTCAAGGCTCTCAATTTTCCCAGTGACAGATGTTCCACAATCGTTGATGATTAACAGAATTAATTAGATGGATTTAACTAAGGTCCAGACTGATGACACTAGGTGATTTTTTAACCCTGCTGAAGAAGACATTTTTAAATACTAGAACCAGCTGTTGTACATGTAAGTTTTGGAAACCTGGTATGAACAGAACAACATGGTCGTGGTAGTGCTCACTTTCCTTTTTCTCACACATTATTTTTCAGTCACTGAGATGTAAAATGACCTGCCTATCCAAACTACCATGGGTATTAACTGTTCTTGAAAACTCACCCACTGCACACGTCCTCAGATAATAACTCCATCTTTTAGCATGATATCCTAGTGTTTATGATGCATATAGTTAATGTATATGTAAATAGCAAAGGCATAATTAAGACACAACAGTGCAACATGCATATTGGTCTCAGACTAAAAAATATTCTTAATTTTTTTTGTCTTGTATGCTTAAGCAGGATGCATCTTTGTAACTATAATTAGATCCATTATTTGAGGAACTTGAGGTAATTGGAATCTAGCCTTTTTCCATGTGGATTGGGTGCAGATGGACTGAATGAAACAAAAACGAAGATTGTGGGGATGCATTATACATATGAAAATCCTGCATAAATGAAGTACAATTGTTTTAAAGGGCCCTAGGCAATTATCCTGATTATTGTTTTATGAGGGAACCCCATTAAGATGAGTTGATTGATTATATTTCTGTACAGGGAAAAATTGCCAGCACTAAATATTTTAGACACTTTACCTGCCAAATAAATGCTGGCAGAAAATCAACGGAGCACTTGTGCTGCCAATAGCGGTGCAGAGAGTTCTTTTGCTGTGGGGGTGGCCTCAGCACACTGTTTATAAACCTCCTGAAAGGGGTTCATTTCTATAACTTGTTTTTACCTAACCTCAATTCAAAAATACACTCTGAATGTGCTCTATTCTGTAGGTATCAAAGATAACTAGAATTCCTTATCTCTACAACTCACAGATAAGAGATCATTGCACTCCAGGTAAAGCATGATCTTTCTCTGTTCCATATTAGGGATACTTTTGTTTGGTCAGTTTCCTGAAACATTATGGATCCTATAGTATGTCTCAGTCTATTAATGGAAAAACTACTGAAACTTTGCTCACCTTGAGAAATAAGCTCTTAGGAATGGTCCTTGTTCCTCCAAATTGCTATAGCGTATGAAATAGGATATGAAGTAGAATGTGACTTTATCATAACTACTTACCCCCGAACACACAAAACACACCACCACTACCACAATTACAACAACAACACTGGACAAAAAGAGTTACTTACATTGAGTGAGGATCCCTGTTAAGGCATTTTTAAAACTCTCCTTGGCTTGTTCCATTTCTTGTTCATGAGTGGCTTTCTCATTCATAAGTCGGCGAACGTGACTATTTGCTGACTGCACCATTGAATAGAATTGATTTGCAGAGCGACGATTCACCTCGCCTCGCTCAATCCAGGTAAGCAGCACTGTGATGGCCTCTGAAAATTTGCTGTCATCTAGAACAGTCAAACCACAGGTTTTAAATTACAGATATAAATATCCTAGGAACGATACAATTTCTGCGCTATGCCACATTAAAATCCTCATCAATTGTGCTTACACTGTATCATATTGGGTTACACTTTTTGGTCCATTGTTCCATCAGATCTAGGGAGCTGATGCTATCGTATGAAACTCCATAAATTTTCATCCAAAGCCTGTCTTCTAGTGATTATAATGGTTCTCTTCCTTGAAAAAAAAAAGTGGCCTGAATTTTCACATGCACTAAAGAAATGGTAAGGGTGTGTGTGTGTGTGTGGTGCTAGAAGTATTAAAGGTATAAGGGATTTAATGTGGGAGGCTATAGCATGATGTTTCAGTTATGTCAGGGAGCACCTGCATTTTGTGTCTACATTGATTAGCCTTTAGTATTGTGCATTTAAAGGTTTGTACATGTTCCCAAAGACCTCAAGCTGGGCAAATAATAATACATTCTTCTACAATAAAAATTCTGCGTTCTGTGGATCTTGTCAAAACACAGGGTCTAGATCTGCATGTTAAATAAATCCACTCAAAATCTTCCAGTGACACAGACCCCCACTACACTTAGTTTCTCTACTTGCACCTATTACTGTATGCTGACTGCACTTTATGGTCATCAAGAAACGGAACGGAGAAGCATTGTAAGTACACTAGACATTTAGATCCTGGACTAGACAATTAGATCCTCTGACTGTCAGATCCTGAGTCTGGACGACAGAGTATAGATCACTTGATAGTGGCCCTGTTCTTTTCATTCCCTTTGAAGCATCTGGCCCTGGCTACTGTCAGAAGACAGGATACTAGGGTAGATGGACCATTGGTCTGACCCAGTACAGTCATTCTTATGTTTTTGTGAGGTTGTATTAAAAAAAAAACCTCAACAACCAAACCAGACCAACCCAAGTATTATAATGATAAAGGGCCTGAATCTGTCAACATTACTTTAAATGAGTAATTTATTCATGCAAAGCTTCTCAGTGACTTCAAGGAGACTAGCAAGAGCGCTACTCACCATCAGTAAAAGTAGAAGAATTGGGATGCAAATTAGAGTTGGAAAATATCTACTAGTCCATCTCACTCACTAATTCTTCCAGTGCAAAATTTCGCCCTGCAGTATATTTCCTAGTACTTCATCTAATACTTTTTTTTAATTGAAGATCTCCTGGGATGATTCTTCCACCTCTTCCTCAAGAGAGTCTTACAGCGAGGTCCATTAAACTGTGAAATAAAACTTCCTTACAATTCAGCCTACATGTGATTTTTTTTTCTGATTTTGTCCATTTACTGAATAATTCATCCCGATTCTTGGTGTTACTTCCTTCATATATTTTAAATGATTAGTATTTCTCCCCTGCTGCATAAATGTCTACTGTTCTGGGGGGAAGGACGCAGAGGTTTCGCCCAATGCCATTTTAAATGAATATGTGAAAATACTAAAACCAGCCAATGATGTGGAGAGATCTGGCAAGTATTTTTAATTGTTTTGTAAGGTAACACAATCTATCTGTAAGAAATAATAAAAATAAGTAATAATAATTCTTATATGTTATACAGGACTGTTTATTCTAGATCACAAATCACAATACAAAGAAGATGGGGACCTAAGACCCAGAGAGGTTCAGCGAGTTGCTTGCGGTCATGCAGCAGGTCGGTGGTAGATTTAGGAATAGATGCCAGGTCTCTGGACTCTTAGTTCAGCCCCCTATTCGCTGAACCATGCAGTCACCTACAACAGCTGGATAGACTTTTTGCTTTTGAGAGACTCTCAGAAATCCACAAAATAAAAGCATCACAATGTCCTATTTTTGCATTGTGTTGTGTGTGTGTTGTGACTTTGCATCCACACATGACCATGCCCTCATTCTCTCTCACTTATTTTGTGGCCATTGAGAAGGAAAGAAATGTGGTCTCTGTGACGGTACCTCCCATAAGGCTTTATGGAAATAGGCTTAGAATGTGTTTTATGCTACATATGCCATGTAACATATCTCTGTAAAGGTTATGATCTACTGAATGTATTAATCCTATTTGTATGCATGTATCATTTTTGTATTCGAAGTTATAAATGCTATGAATGTTGGTTGTGTACTGGCTTGATTTCTAAATAACCTTAGTAGAGCATTTGGTTAGTTCCTGGAGAAAGAAACATTGAAATTAAGTACCTAATCAAGAAACACTTAAAGGACAATGGATCTTGGAATGCTCCAATCCACATAAGAAATCTACTTGAGGACATTCAAGGTAGCATGTAAACAATGGATGCTACCTGTAAAAACTGTGAGTCATGCATGGACATGTGACTTGCCCAGGTGACTCCAAAACTCCATCTTGGAGCTGGACTTTGCATAGGAGAGAGGAGGGGATCTCCACCCACAAAAATAAAGTCTATTCAAGCCCGTGGGAGACCCCTCCATTTTGCTGGCTAAAGGGAGGAGCCATCATGAAGAATCCCCTAGCTACCACCTGAGCTGGAACAAGAGCTGTACCAGGGGAAAGAATTGTGCCCAGGCCTGGAAGGTGTCCAGTCTGAGGAAAAAACTTACTGAAGCATCTCTGAGGGTGAGATTATCTGTATGGAGTTTGATTAGACATAGATTTGCACGTTTTATTTTATTTTGCTTGGTAACTTACTTTGTTCTGTCTGCTACTACTTGGAACCACTTAATTCTACTTTCTGTATTTAATAAAATCACTTTTTACTTATTAATTAACTCAGAGTATGTATTAATACCTAGGGAGGCAAACAGCTGTGCATATCTCTCTATCAGTGTTATAGAGGGCAAACCATTTATGAGTTTACCCTGCATAAGCTTTATACAGGGTAAAGCGGATTTATTTGGGTTTAGACCCCATTGGGAGTTGGGCATCTGAGTCTTAAAGACAGGAACACTTCTGTGAGCTGCTTCCAGTGAAGCCTGCAGCTTTGGGGCAAGTAATTCAGACCCTGGGTCTTTGTTGGAGCAGACGGGAGTTTCTGGCTCAGCAGGAGAGGGTGCTGGGGCCCTGAGCTGGTAGGGAAGGCAAGGGTAGAAGTAGTCTTGGCACATCGGGTGGCAGCTCCCAAAGGGGTTTCTGTGATCCAACCCATCACAGTCTCCTCTTTCTCTGTCCCACTTTTGGATGCCAGCACTTAATTCACTCTCACGAGTGAAGCTCACCAGACATATAGACCTTAAAAGAGCTCTTTATAGAATTCAGCTCAGAAATCACTGGGTTGAGGACCTCTGAGCTAGGATGAAATCCTGATCCTATTGAAATCCATGGGAGTTTTGCTGGTGACTTCAACAGAACAACGATTTCGCCCCTACAGCATAGGGTTTATTGAAGTTATAATATAGTCAATAGAGAATAGCCTGTAATCATTTCTGTAAATGTTAGCATGCATAGTCTTAAAATCCGATTACACAATAAAGCAACGTCATGAAACTAGGTGATTTTGTGGACAATACTAGCTTTTTAACTCTGGAAATTCAGCTGATGTTGAACATAAGGTATACAGAGTTTAATAGATTCTTCTCTTTTTTCCTTGTAGGTATCAGCATATTTTACCCCTCATAAAAATTAAGAGAAATGGTGCATGTCAGCTGCCTAATCCAAGTATAACTTCTGAATAAACAGTCAGCAGAACTGAACAAAAAATATTTAGTTGTGATGCATTTTTTAAAAAGCACTTTTGCAGAACTATCTTCCCGTTTGCTCTCTTACTTTAATCTGTGTGCAGCATGCCAGTGCATGCCATTTTGCTATTGAGCCTACAATAAATGAAAACACCGCTCCTTTGTTCTTATTAAGCACAGTTGGGGGCCATACAAGATGTTCATAAACACACCATCTTTCTGTCAAACAGTTTCAACCCATTAACTGACCTGCTCCCTCACCTGTATATTTACTGAAAACCTATTTTAACATACCCTGATCCCAATGAGCTGTAGGGTCCTGCTAATTGATGGTTCTTCACAATCAGAAAATAAATCTTCAGTATTAAACATCAGAAATTTTACTAGTTACATAATTAGGAGATATATTTTTCTAATAATTTAATAAATGCTAAAGGGTAATAAGTTCACAGCAGAACTACATTAGTTAATAATAGGTTTTCTCTACCGGTTCAAATATTCCTAATTTCATCTTCATTCCTAACTTTTTAAATCCATGATTCCACTACCCAGTTACTTGCAAATTGCAGCTCTAGTTTAATTAATTTTCTTAATCCAGAACACAGTGTAACTCTTTATGAGCAATCCCCAGTTAACGTGGAGAACCACCTTTCAATATCTGATGTAAATTCTTAATCAGTAGAAAGTTTTCTGTACCAGAGAAAACAAAAACAAGAGAATCTAATTTAAACAGGGTTTGGATTGCAGTCTTTTTAAAGCCATTTGTTTAGGCAGAAACTAATTCTGTTCACAGGTATCACCTCAGAGGTACAGCAATAAAAATACAGAGCACTGTTTAAATAAATGCTCTTAGGTATGTTTCTTTATATAATCGTTCCATTAAAATGTACCATATATTGAAGTATTTTCTTGCACTTAAATGCAGTCTCCAAAGTTAAAGTGCGTTTAGACAAAATATGCCTCTGACGACAGTACATCAATTACACAAACCTACATAGTAGTTATGCACAGTCTGCTGGGCTTTTAGTTGTATTGAAAGTAGTGATGTGTATCTTTTAAATGCTATCAGTCTTCTGATGACAGCTAGCCTGGTGTCAATTGCTAGAAATGTTTAGGTGTCTTTTTCTGGACACAGTCATTTCACGTTTCCAGAGATAATATATTTTAAAATTCTTTTTATGTCACGTGAGAATAGTTGGCACTTACATCCTAGCTCAAAAGCGAGTTGATAGGAAAAATAAAGAAAGGGAAATGATTCCCTAGAGCTGACTAGAAAATTTCTCCAAGCAATATTTATATGAAAAATGAGAAACAATTGTTGATGAACATTTTTAAATCTTTCTTCAATTTTTTGATCAGCTCTAAACAACCCATAAACTTCCACCAGCTACTGCTGAGGTTGCCTCAAAATAGGATACGAGAGGCTGTGATACAGACACCCATTGGCAGTGGATCCCCCATTCTTTGCAAACAGCTCTGTCCTCAGACTTGACAAACTCACTACACGAAACACCTCTTACAGGATACTTATCCATAAGAGTAACATGTAATGTATCTAAGAAAGCTCATGACTTTGTCAAGACTCATAATCATTGTGAGCCATAAATGTGGACAATATTTATGGAATAATGGACCTGGAATAGAAATTAGTCACCAGAACATAATGCTTCTTGATGATGAACTATTTTAAGCAAGTATCAGAGGGGTAGCCGTGTTAGTCTGGATCTGTAAAAGCAGCAAAGAGTTCTGTGGCACCTTACAGACTAACAGACATATTGGAGCATGAGCTTTCGTGGGTGAATACCCACTTCCTCGGATGCATCTGACGAAGTGAGTATTCACCCACAAAAGCTCATGCTCCAATACCAATAAGGTGCCAAAGGACTCTTTGCTATTTTAAGCAAGAGGGAGTTGACACCCCCTCCTTAGTCAACTGGCGAGGTAATGCAAGAGCTGATTGATTGTCTCTCTTGACGCATTCCAGAACAGTCAATGGAAAGCCATCAGAGACAAGAACAAACAATCGAAACCACTTAAAGGTAGAAGAGAAGCTCTATAAGAACGCAGGGGTTTGTACTGCCTGTGAATAGAAACAAAGGGCTGTTTTCAATATAACAGAATGTAGGGAATGGCACACTGGATCCATTCACTGAGAAACCCCCCTGGGGTGCTTTCATTAATATCTGGATCCTGGCTCTTGAAAAACAGTCACCTCTGCAACAGACTGAACTTTGGAGGACAGTCTACTTCATTAACTAGGAAACATAATTATTGATAAGTGTAGGCTCAGGTTCATGTTTTATGATTTTGTTGTGTATTATAACCACTTGTTTCCACCACTCTTTCTTGTGTCTAGTTAAATCTTTATTATTTCTTAAATAAACCTACTTTTGTTTTATTGTAAGTGCTCACAAGTGCTGTATGGTTTACAGGGGAGTTGTTTTCAGGTAAAACTGGTACATTGGGGTATGCTGCACCTTTGGGTGAAGAGGATCTCAAATTTCTATGAGTGGCAGATGGGTAACAATGTGACTCACAGTCCTGGGTACTGTAAGAACCATTGCAGAAGCATAAACTTAAAAAAATCCTACTTTCAGTGAATGGAGTTTCTCCAGTTTACACTGTTGTAGCTGTGGGCAGAATTGCCCCAACATGATCTGAAATTTTATGAGTACTCATCTCAGCAAAGTTAAGCCTGTGAATAAGCACTGGCAGGATCTGGGCCATAGTTCTTATAATCTTTCCCATTTTATGGTGACAAACTGATACTCTGATCACACTGGAGACAGCCTTTCAGACACTCTAGTGTTCCTGTCATTTCCTTATTTATAGTCAGGGCTGTCCTTATGCAAAGTACACAGCTGTGTAGCACCAGGAAATCTGGGGCATCAAATCTCCTGGTGCCCCACATAGCTGTGTGCTGCTCCAGCCCATGCTCTGCTTCTTCCTCATGGCCTCTGCCCCAGCTCCTCCTCTTCCCACCCCTGCTCCACCTCAGCCTCAGCCCCACCCCCACTCCCCTGACGACTGAAGCAGGGCCAGGCCTGAACTCACCAGCGGCGGAAAGTTCAGTGGCCCAGCCCCAGCCGTGCTCCACTGAGTACTGGTGGGGTGGTTCCCCACTTTCCCCAGAGCCAGCCCTGTCCCCCCCCATGCGAAGGCCTGGGGCCATCCCCCATCCCCCATGGAGGCCTGCCCCCACCCCCCATGGGGGAGCTGCGTAGAGCCAGAGAATAACTAGGGACGGCCCTGTTTATAGTACTGTATTCTCAGCAAGTTTGCAGATGACACTTAGCTGGGGGGGAGAGGTAGATGTGCTGGAGGGGAGGAATAGGGTCCAGAGTGACCTAGACAAATTGGAGGATTGGGCCAAAAGAAATCTGATGAGGTTCAACAAGGACAAGTGCAGAATCCTGCACTTAGGAAGGAAGGATCCCGTGCACTGCTACAGACTGGGGACTGACTGGCTAAGCAGCAGTTCTGCAGAAAAGGACCTGGGGATTACAGTGGCTGAGAAGCTGGACATGAGTCAGCATGTGCCCTTGTTGCCAAGAAGGCCAACGGCATATTGAGTTGTATTAGTAGGAGCATTGCCAGCAGATCCAGGGAAGTGATTATTCCCCTCTATTAGGCACTGGTGAGGACACACCTGGAGTATAGAGTCCAGTTTTGGTCCCCCACTACAGAAGGGATGTGGAGAAATTGGAGAGAGTCCAGTGGAGGGCAATGCAAATGATCAGGGGGCTGGGGCACATGACTTACGAGAAGAGGCTGAAGGAACTGAGGTTATTTAGTCTGCAGAAGAGAAGAGTGAGGGGGGATTTGATAGCTGTCTTCAACTACCTGAAGGGGGGTTCCAAAGAGGATGGACCTAGGCTGTTCTCAGTGGTGGCAGATGACAGAACAAAGAGCAATGGTCTCAAGTTGCAATGGGGGAGGTCTAGGTTACATATTAGGAAATACTATTTCACTAGGATGTGGTGAACCACTGGAATGGGTTACCTAGGGAGGTGATGGAATCTCCATCCTTACAGTTTTTTATGGCCTGACTTGACAAAGCCCTGGCTGAGATGATTTCGTTGGGGATTGGTCCTGCTTTTAGCAGGGGATTGGACTAGATGACCTCCTGAGGTCTCTTCCAACCCTAATATTCTAGGATGAGAACCTATACTGCACCTCTAAGAAGCACACCACAGAACTTGCACCCAGAGGAAAGGGGCTATGGCATCCAGCTTGTTGTCCTGAGTCTGGGCTGCTCTGAGGCTGCCAAAGACCATGCCAATAACTTAGCAGCACTGGAGGCCTGCCTTAATGTGCCAAACGGGCCGGATGGGGAAGGGAGGTATGTTCCATGTTTATTTGCTTGGTTTGCCATTGATGTGTTATGTTATCTTGGTCATTTATTTACCTGTAATTTATATTTCTAAAATGTAAGTTTGAGCCCATATAAAAGAAAGTCAAAATAAATGATTTATGCAGGTGAGTCAGGCTAGGGTAGAAGTTTAATAACCCTATTCATCAACAGACTCAATCCTCATCTTCCATGCACCAGAAATAATTTACTTCCCATCATACACCACGTTTGGTACCTGATTGATGCCCCATTTTCCTCTTGGCTTAAGCTCCTTTCCTGCAGACAATGTATGCCACTGATTTAGAAACCTAAGTCGTAAGTTTACTAAACTCTTGTTTTTTTCTGCTCATATACCGTATATAACTGTGTCATACTTCACACATCTGGCTGGTCCTTTTGGAATTAAGAGCATTTTAAACCCTATGGCATTGCATAATAAATTGGCATCAGGAAATCCCAATTCACCGTGCCAAAGGGTTACTTTAAAGAATGATTAATCATCCATCTTAGTTTTTCTTAAACAATCTTAACTATATATTATATCCAGGAAACTTTTTACATCATAACATATTGAGGCTGAAACTAAAAATAAAAAAAAATACTTACTAATAAGTACTAAAATCCCAACTGTAATAATTCAAATTGTCTAATCAGTCTCTTCCAAATTCAAATCACAGAGGATCCTTCCATAGGTGGATGTTCTGTGTTACACACAGAAATTCATTATCTTGTTCTGCTGATGCTATTATTTCCAATAAAATGTAATTATGAGATTATTGAGTTTCCTCCCTATTTCTCAAAGTCGTACTAGAAACTTTTAGATCCGTGAACTGCAATTTCCGAGTCAGTTATAATTGAGTAATTTGGCAGTGCTGTGCATTTAATCAGCTATGTTATATTAACATTTTAAAATTCACATTGATGGAATATGGATTATGTGAGTCAGGACCACACACAGAACACACTTAATAGTAAATGTATTTATTTTAGGTGTAATGAGTAGACCATCCAGGGAATTGGGTTACCCAGCCATTGATAGCTGAGTGAACCCTAAATTTCATTATCATAAGGCAACATTGCTCTCACAACAGCTCCTGCTGGTCACTCCTAAATCTAGCCAGATGTATGTCTCACAACAGATGCCAATGGCATATGGAATAAGGAATGGAAAAACACTGAAATAAACACAGGAATGGTGAGTGAACAAATTTGATATAAAAATGCTGAAACTTGTCTATTATATGTCTTTGTATGGAATATAATAATTAAGAATAGGATGCAAAAAATGCCTCAAAATTATTTCAGTAGCAACTACATTAGGCACTCTGCAGTTTCATTAGAAGGAGCTCAGAACTGACTTCCTTTCTGATGCATTATTTTTGGTCTCTACTACATTAAACTTCATTAGGTTCCCCCTTTGGCTAACCGCACCACTTCTGCGAGGCTTAAAAGTCTAGCTTGAAGTATGGAGTTATAATGAAAACAGAGTGGATTTCCTCTCAGTAAAATATCCTATTTCGCAAGCAATTAAATATTGTTTATACTTCTAAGTATGTGCAAGGGCTGAGATTGACAAGCTTGATGTTACCTGAATCTTGCAGAAGATGCGTCCCTAGTTAGTTCATGCTACTATAACTGCCATCTACTTATTTAAATTTCCAATCTGTTCTCTCTTCAGGGGGATAATACAGTACCTGGCATAGATGCAGCTTCTGAATTTTGCAAATTCTATTTTTTTTTAAATGGAAAAGTAGGTGGATTACTTTGCTGTGCTCAGAATAAGACACTGCATTTAAAAGGGAGGTAAATAATAGAATAATGTTCATGTCTTACAGATGTTTATGTTCCCTTCCTATAAAATAGTTTAAAGCAGATATTGAGATTTGGTGAGATGCCTTCATTAGAGAGTAAGACTGCTTGACTACCTGCAGCAAATAAGACAGACACAGTATTTTAAAATGGCCTCTTTGCAATAAGTGTTTTGTGAAGATGATACTATTAGGTACAGATGAGCTTGAATTAGGAATCTCATGGTGTTCAAAGCTCCACTTTGGAACCTAAATGTCACATGCATACAGATTAAAATGATTTGTTCCAATGTACCTGTTAGAGCAGCATCCACATAAAGAAAGAAGGTCAACATACTGAGTGTATCTTTAGCTGGGACCTCATTGTTGTGGGCACAAAATTGCATGAATAGTCATACGCATGCATGAAAATGTGGTCCCAAATATCTGTTCTCATAGCTTTTTATGCAGCAACAATACATCTGATTGGGAGGATTGATTATTAATTATTTATTTATAGTAGCACCTATAATGTGCTAAGATCTCAAAATCTAAAAGATATAGACCAGGGGAAAGAGGTACAACAAACAAGTGGTTATGGGCGCCACATTTTCATAACACACTATCTGATATTAAAAAAAAGGTAATAATTGGAGATATACCAATCTCCTAGAACTGGAAGGGACCTTGAAAGGTCATTGAGTCCAGCCCCCTGCCTTCACTAGCAGGACCAATTTTTGTCCCAGATCCCTAAGAGGCCCCCTCAAGGATTGAACTCACAACCCTGGGTTTAGCAGGCCAATACTCAAACCACTGAGCTATCCCCCCCTCCCTTGCTAAAATAAGTAGTGTATCCCCAATACCCTCGCATGATGGATTCTGATCTACAGCCACGCTCCAATGTAGAAATGCATGATTTCCTTAACTATCTGCCAACTCGTTACCACATTTCAGCAAAGACTTGGACTGCTACCTAGGATGCATGAGTGTGCCTCAGACAGGGGGTTGAAAATTTCATCAAACCACCGCAGGTCTGGATATTTTATCATTATCTCGGATATATGGATGAGCATACATTCTTCATCCTCTTGTCTATCATGTCAGCACTTTGATGCTCATTTCATTCTAATAATCCTGCCACTGCTTTCCCTCTTGTTCAAATCTCAGCTCTTTTCACGTGTTGGACCCAGGAAAAAGGGCTACATACATTACACAGGATTCTGACAACCAAATTAAAGTTGGTTTCTTTGTGACAGATATTGCCAACATAGTAAATGCCTTAGCAAAGGCTGTTACTGTGGTATATATGGGTTCTATCCATGTTGGCTTAGGCTGTGATCAATGGACTAAAGAAAAAATAAGGATGCAAATGAACTTGCCACCAGAGCAAGAAGTATCTCTGTATACTGCTGCTATCAATGTAGAACAGGGCAGGAAAAGTGTAAGCAACCAGTCTTAGTGTTGTGGCAGCAAATTTGACCCCTGACTCAGACTCAGGTTCTCCAGCCACAAGATGTTGGCAATGTGTCAGATGCTAGATGTCGCACTTAGATGCCATGGTGAAAGCTGACCAGATGGATAGATAGACAGATGTGTTGAAGGCAACATAGGCACTTAGAGAGGAAACTCTTTGAAATCCCTTCTGATCAAAGCAAGTGCTGGTTAACATCAGGCACTCTGTGGAAATAAAAACGCCCAGCCTTCATCTGCCAGCAGGAAAGGGTTTTGCAGGGAAAAGAAAGTAGGGAGTGGAATTTTCAGGGCTCTGAGGATCTCTAAAAGAAAAATGTTATTCACTGTCTGTCCTAGAATGCAAATAGAGACAGTGATTGATTTAGCTGGATCACAGTGGTCTCTTTACTAGATCTCTCCCTTGGTAGATGCATGAGTTTCTGCATAATTTAAACTTTAATTTTAAAAATATTTTTTCTAGCCCTTATGTTTATTCCAAAGGGATCTAATTCCAAATATGAACTGATATAGGGACTGGAAATGAAGGTCAAACAATGTTCCCTCTCATATCTCTGCTTTTGTGGAACCATCTGGATGCCTGCCCCTTTTCATCAAAATAGGCTAACTCTACAGCCTAAAGATGTCACTTTTATTATCAGGATTGTTAACTACTTCACTGCTTATCAGTTTAGTAAATCACCCAGTAACTCTAGTGACATGACAGGAGTTTGGGATTATAAACTGTGGACACAGTTTGAGTAGAGTAGTGCCACTTTTGCCCCTCAAAATAGGGCACAAGATGGGATATGTCCCTCACACTGGCATTAGTAGATGCCATGGAGGAGCAAGCACAGAAAACCAAAGTGTAGATTCAGCAGCCCTGACTCAAGCCATGCCTGAAGTCCAAAAGCCTGAATTTGATTTGCACCAGTGCCTCTTAACATTGCTGTGGCAATGTAAAGGGACTTTGAAGTGGGAGTAAATTACACTGAGTTTATGGCCCCTTTGCACTGTTAGAATCATGTAAAAGGGAGAGTAGTGCGGAGAACAATCCAACCCTATATCTGTGAACATGGATCAGTTTACTGTTTCAGATGCTATAGGAGCAGATAAACCAGAGGACAAACACTTAGTAGTGACAGCACTAGACTACAAATCTGGATATTGTCTTTGAAAGAGTGCATAATGGTAATGGCAAAGTGTTTACAGCTGTTTTGAACTTCTTATAGCAAGGCAAAGAGGCCCTGATTTTCAACAAAGACCCATACAAGCAAAAAAGAATTGATTACAGCAGCAGTCTTTGAAATCTCATCATAGCACTAGCTATGCAAGACAGGGCAAGCATCTTGCAATGAAGGTAGCTTAAATCTCAAAGCGGTGAAACAGTGCTGGTGAAACTAGTGGTTGTATCTGAAAAAAGCTCAAATACTCTCTTCTTGATAAACAAAAACAAGGGACTCAAAGAGAATCTCTTAGTCATACTCTGAAGGGCACCTTGAGCATTTCTTGGAATACCTTTTCACCTACTGGTCTCTTAAATGGCAATTCTGGCCTCTATTGAAAATGTAGCAAACAAATATTTTGAATACCCTGCATGCCTGCCAAGTAGCATTGCAATAGAAAGTCATTTTATAGGAGAAAAATGGATTTTTCAGTTACACTAGTTATGTTAAGAAGTAAAAGGGATATCAATTCTCATGTTCCAGAGCATAAACTGATCACAAGCCGGGGTCAGGAAGAAATATCCCCTCATGGTACAGTAATACACAGTTATGTGCATTATGAGGTTTTATGCTTTTTCTCAGAGGCATCTGGCATTGGCCACTGTCAGAAACAGGATAGTAGATGAGATGCACCATTCGTCTGTTCCATATGGCAAATCCGATGTTTTAAATGTTTTGCACAGCAGGAGATGAGGTTGCTCCTCCCATTGCAGGCTAGATCCTTAACATGAGCAGCAGCAATTTGTGTTTATGAGAACATACTTGCCATTGCAAAATTATAATCTCTAATCTCGGGCCTAGAAAAAGGCAGCATTGCTAAAAGAAAGAAAGAAAGAAAAAGAACATTTTTATGTATATATTTGCATTTTTTTAAATATTAGGTCCATTAAAAAGAATTCTACTCATATTCCTTAGGATGGCCAAGAGTGATAAATGACTATGTGCTATGGGTAGAGAGGTCTCAGGGGGAGGGAGGTGGAGGGAAGAGACTGCTTAAAAAGAGCCGAGTCCTTTAGATCTCTGAGCCTTTTTTTGTGGATGGCAGAGGAAGACCAGGCATGATAATATCAAGTTTTAAGCATAATGAGCATGGGTTGAAATGTGCAATTTTGGTCCACTGGTTTTGCCTGAAGTTTTCTCTCAGGAATGTGAGCATCAGATGATCGGGATCAGGCTTGTCAGTCCATACTGCAAGATCATATGCATTGTCTATATGGCTAATAAAGTTCCAAACAACCATGACTGAATAAAGGATGAGGCCTCTGACTGAAGCCTGTTTGGATGACACTACAAAGCCTGTGTTGGCTCAGCTGTTTCCAACTGGGTATTTAGTTCAGCATAAAACAAAGGAGAGTCAGGAAGTAGCGTTGCCGTCATATTTGCACCTGGCCTTAAATGTAGGTGGTCTATCATTCCAAAACTGGTTCCAGTTGACTGTCTCTCTTTTGCTTGTGAGTTCCAGGATGGGATTAAGAGGGGACTTGTACAAAAACCCCCATTGCTCCACTAACCATGATGGTCTGACTGAGCGGACTGAGACTCCTGGTACTGAAAGAGTCACTGATGGTGATTGATGTCTATGCAGATAATTCTTTTGGGTTAGGTCAAGATGTCATAGGGGAATTCTCTTTGTTTTTCTTTAATCAGCCATTTTCAGTCCACTGCTGGATGAAGGCCTACCCCACTAAGATCCACTTTACCAGGGGAGTATCCTGGTTGATTTCTGATAACTCTTGCACCTGGCCAACTTCTGGACCTTGTGTTCAAGCAGGGCTTCGAGACTGGGGTGTATGTGTATGTGGAAGTGGCACCCTTGTCATAGACTGACCGTTGCCCCTTCTGATCTGTTTTAACTGTCCAAGTTCAGTTGCTAATGGAACTAATATACTTCAAGATGGCACAGAGGCAGAATACTATTTAGCCAAACAGCTCACTCTATCACCTTGCCTGATAGGATTTTACAATGAACTTTTGTCTTCAGCCAATCACACAGTAGCTTTTATACCCTCTTACCAGACTTTTTCCTCAGTGGTCAATGGTACACCAGAAAAACTGCAACACATGAAACAAGTGGGAAGATGTTTGGAATAATGGAGGCAGAGTTTTCATGCCAAGTCTGGCAGAGTACAATGATTTGTTGATGTCTTATGCTGGGGTTGTGCATAAGACAAGGAAAGATTTTTTGGAACCTCCATTATAGAATCTACAAATATGTAAGCAGCAAAGCTAGCCTGGGCTGTGTGTGGATGGCCTGGTGAATCCGGGTTGTCTCCACTCAGTTATCAAGTCAGATTTTCTTTGTTGTCAGGAATTTCCATGGGTACTTTGATGATAGAAAAATGCTTGAATCCAGACCAAACTGTCTGCCTCTGTGGTTGCAGAGCAGTATCTGAGGGTGGGTTTTTTGGATGTGGGGAGATGTTAAATTTCTTTGCTTGAATTTTAGCCAGTATTGTTCAGTGAGGCTCTGGAGCTACTGCAGCAGTTGTAAACCTTGTGTGATGAAAGTTAGTGTAGAAGCACTGGGTTCATTATTGATGGTGTCAGTGCCATGCTTTGGGAGGGCATGGTAACAGCTGTCCTTATGAAAGCAATTGTGAGATCTCTGCTCAACAGTCCATCTTTCATGGAGGACAATCTTCCCTAACAACAGACTCATTTTAAACTTCCCTTTTTGGGCAAAAAATTGTTAAGACTATTGTGACAAAGCAAATCTGGTAACATCCCGAGCCTACAATTTCTTTGGTCCCAGTTAACCTTGATTCCAGCCTGGATACCATATGGAAACTGCAGTAGATATGTTGGTCTAGCTCAGTTCTTGGATCTGGATGAAGCATCCAGCATCCAGGCTGATTTTAGTTCTGCCAGCTGCTTTCAATACCATACACAGATTGTGAGGCTCTGGTGATGCGTCTATGGTCTCTAGCAGGGATAGATGATGTTTCTCTTGTGTTGCTCCATTCCTGTTTTTAAGAAGCCACAGGGTCGTACTAGCCAATGTATTATTTGTCCCAGGGTGTCTCTTTCATGTGGGGCACCACAGCATTCTATTCCTCTACCCTCTTGTGTACGGTGTCTATGAGTCCTTGGGAAGGATTAGTGAGCGAGCATGGACATCAATATCTTCAGTATAATGATGAAACCCAACTCTGTGTGTTTACTTCAGCTGACCCAGGTGGTGCAGTTGACTACTTGTTCAGCAGAGGAGAGCTCCTGCAGGGACATGGACATGCACACTTGTGCAGGCCACACACTAGCCAGCCCACAGGTTGTCATGCTTATGTTGTTGGAACCTTACCATTTACTCTGCCCGACTTTGTTTTGTGTGTGTGATTTTTAACTATGCCACCTATCATTGTGATTTCCTAGTTATCGGCATTTAATCCCAAACATGAATTAGATTTGTGTCCTTGATCCACCTGTGATACAGATCTGTGTGGCTAGCACTATGCTCCCAGAGACTCTCCAAAGATGCAGGAGCACACTGTGTGCTATTCTTATCCTGCTTTCCAAATGTGTGTGTCATAGTTAGCACAGTATGCCAGTGTGTTGACAGCAAGATATTCCAAGTCTAATCTGAATAGTTACAATGGAAGAAAACAGTGGCAAGAATCATATTTTCTTGTGAGCTGGCACGCTGCAGAGGTAACATTTTTGGCCTCTGCTCTGGGGAAAGGATACTAATCCCAGTTGCTAGAAGCCTAATGGAAAAGAAACCGAGAGATGAGAGGAACCATTTGCTTTAAAATGTTTATATCTTTATGATGATTCACATGTTAACTAATTATTATGGGTCCAAATCTTCAAGTCTGACCTTGACTAGTACTTACTCAGCACATGTATATATATATCTATATACACAAACAAACAAACAAAAAAACCCTACAAAAATAAAAATCAAACAACTACACAGCACACACTATTCTTTCCCTGGGGAGAGGATGTAAGAATGAACTACCTGTGACAGATATTAGTCACAGCACTTAATTAGCTACTGAAAGGCACTCCATGATGAGAGCAGTCTAAGAACTTGCACAGAACAGTATACTCCCGTAAGTAGTTCAGTAGTTGAGTTCAGCGTAAGCCCAGTACGACTCAACATGAGTAAGAGCTGTAGAATTGGTCCCTACATGTGAACAATGTATGTAAGAAATTGTGGCATTAAGAGTGCCTTCTCCAAGATGGATAATTATGTCACATGAAAGACTCCCCTTATCCAAGGTGGATCTCATATGCTGCTCATGGATTCCCTGCTCATGTACTATATATACCTTGACATAAAAAAGCAGAAAAAAACCATTCAAAAGACTTCTGAATGTTTAAATGAAATTGTTAAAATAAAAATGCCAGAGGGACACATACTGAAAGGTATGTACATATTATAATGGTGGCAACTCCAGCAGCAGAGGGATGAAGGAAGAGGGCAAATAAAAGAGCATATTAGAGAGAAATCAGCAGCACTATTATGATGGGATTTCTTTATCAATGTTCTTACATCTGGGTGGCTTCTGCTCTTAGAATATAATACAGTGGGAAAAAAATGTCCATTACCTTTCAATTTTTCAGCCAGCAAAGTAGCTTCGTGTTCAGAATAATGCATTATTGCCGGAGGAGAGGGAGGTCGTAGTCTGTCTTCTTCCATTTTACGCCTATGACGTTCTTCTCTGGCCAGCATTCTTTGTTTGCATTCCCATTCATAAAAGTCATCTCTTGCCTGAGCGAAATCAACATGAAGGCGACCTGAATCCTTTTTGTCTGTGCTAGATCCTAATCTCATGCGGTAACCTGGAAGCAACAAGCAGAACTGTTGAAGTTTTTATTTATTTATACTTTTTAGGCAGTGGGGGAAAAAAATCAAAAGTTCATTTGCTTTTACCTAGCCACCTTGATCTCCTAACTACCATCTCATATCAAACTTTTAATTGTCATTTACATATACATCCACCTACACGTCCAGCCTTCTATATTGCTAAAGCACACATCACCACCAGCAACATTTGGATCCAGGTTTAGAACACCCTCAAACTTTGGGGTATTCCAGTTTGAGGTTCCAAATCTTTATAAGCCCAGAGGTCATTTGCAAAACTGTGCAGCTACACTGGGTTTGGATTTTGAACCCCACCTAACCCAGGAAGTGTTTGGATCAGGCATAGTTCTGGTTCAGAAGATTTGGACAAAAGATTGAAATCCTTGAAAATCCCTGCCAGAGATAAATGAGCAAATTGTGTTATAGAAATTGCCAGCCCCAGGGATAATGCATCACACTCTGCATTGAAGCTGGACCTCAGGCTTTGACCTTTCATAGTCACAAACACAATATGCTAACAGCATGGAAGCAGATATAACTAGATGATCAAATTCAGTCTAAGAAGAACTGCATTTATACTCAATATTTTGTCTGAAAATGATTGTAATAGAGTACACTGGTTTATCAGAAGCAGCAATCTTGTTGTAGACAATGTGTAAAAGGTGCTTGTTATGTCCCTTCAGTAACGTCTTATGTAGTCATAGGTGGGTCAACACTGCACCTGCTAAAACTAACAGATTGTAAGCTCTTTAATATAGTGGCCATGCACAATGAGCCCTGATTTTCATTGGATCCTCTGGGTGCTAAATGAAGAAAGGTAATCCGCTGGGACAATATTGCACAACAGCATAAGCTGAGCTGTTAGGATAGGTCCTATTTTGCTAAGAATCCTCAGGATATTGTACAGATGCCTACTGGTGACAATGGGCAAAGGGTTCACTGCTCTTTATAAAGCAGCTCCTGTCTCAGCCCTGACAAACTCACTACCCCAACACATCACTTTCATGGTATCTATATATGAAGGGTTGCATAGGAGGTCTCTATTGAAAGCTTTGCATGGTGTCAAATATCGTGTTAGTCTATATCCACAAAAACAACAAGGAGTCCGGTGGCACCTTAAAGACTAACAGATTTATTTGGGCATAAGCTTTCGTGGGTAAAAAACCTGAAGAAGTGAGTTTTTTTACCCACGAAAGCTTATGCCCAAATAAATCTGTTAGTCTCTAAGGTGCCACCGGACTCCTTGTTGTTATTGAAAGCTTGTAAGTTATCAGTACTTGTGATCATTGTGAGAGATATGTGTATGGGTAATATTTACGGAATAATATGACTCTACTAAAAAATTTGCCTTTACGGTCTTGGAGTGAAAGTGAGTCACCAGGGGATCTTATGTCCTGGTAATGGCCCATTCAAGGTGGCTCGGGAGTTGTCATCTCTCCCTGACTGGCCAATTATGTAATGTATTGTTCAAGTGTCTACCCTGACCCCATCTCAGAAAATTCAATGGAAAACCATCAAAGACAACTTGAAGGTAAAAAGGAACATTGCAACACACAGACTATCACCCTATCTGTGAATAAAGACAAAAGACTATTTTGGTATATCCCATCTCAACATGGAGAGGGTGCAGGGCTTGTTGAGCAGGGCTGTTTCATGAAAGATTGGACCGTGGTTCCTGTGAAGCTCTGCAACAGACTGAACTTCGGGGAGAAAATTAGATAGGAAGGTAACTATTAAGAAGGGTAGACCCGATTCACATTTTATGATTTTGTTTTGTATTGTTTCCATCACCCTCTCTTGTTTCTAATGGAACCTGTATTCTTTCTTAAATAAACCTTCTTTCGTTTTATTATAAGTGCTCACAAGTGCTGTGCATTCTACAGGAGTGGGGTGATGTAGGGTATAGGCGCCGACTTGCCTCTGCCCCTGTCCCCGTCCCAACTCCACCCCTTCCATGAGGCCTCGCCTCTTCCCCACCCCCTTTCCGACCCTTTCCTGAAAATCCCTGCCCCAAGTCCTCCCCCTCCCTGCCCCTATTCTGACTCCTTCCCCAAATCCCTGTCCCAGCCCCGCCTCTTCCCTGCCTCCTCCTCTGAGCGTGCCATGTTCCCACTCCTCCCCCTCCTTCCCGGAGCAGCCAAACAGCAGCTGTTTGGTGGCGGCTGGGTGGGAAGCGCTGGGAGGTAGGGGAGGAGCGGGGATGCGGGGGCGCGCTCAGGGGAGGAGGTGTGGGAGGAGTCAGCACCTCCCAAAGAGCCACTCACAGAGTCAGCGCCTATGATTTAGGGTAAAACTGGTAAACTTGGCCACGCTGCTCCTGTGGGGGCAGAGGATCTGGGATTTCTGTGAGCAGCCAGTGGCAGGGGCTGGGTATCACAAGGGGACTCAGGAACTGGGCTGCACTTCTCAGCTGTGGTATAGCCCAGAGGGGAATGCTTGAGAGGCTGAAAAGCAGATAGCTAACACCCAGTCACCACAGGCAAGACTCCCTCTGGCTAATGGTAGGAGGTAACCAGATGACTCAAAGCCCTGGATACCCCAAGAACCATCACAATCCTTTCTCAAGTTATACATTACTGACTGAAAGAAAATCTTAACATAATCCTCCTAGTTCTTAACCAGTGCTTCAGGGGAAATTTTAGCCAGTGCAGAAAGCTGTAAACAATGCATACAATCACAGGAGTGTAGCAGGGTGAACCCCTGCTCTGGCCCTGAAGGGGTTAAAAACAGCCCTGAGAAGGGGCCGAGGCTTGAGAAGGCAGCCTTTAGGCTGGGCTGATCAGGGAAGTGGCTGCAGCTGGGCCACACCCCATCAGGCCACAGCTGGCCCTATAAAAGGCCAGGGAAGCCAGAGGCAAACAGTCTCTCTCTGCCTGTAGAGGGAGATGGGCCTGGCTGCAGGGAGCTAGAGACTGGATACCTGAGTGAAGCAGGGCTGGGGAAAGGCTGAGGAGCTGGGAAGCCCCAGGCTAGAAAGCCCCAGGCTGCGGCCTAGCGAAGGGCCAGCAGGTACTAGGGGTTGCAGAGGGCAGCCCAGGGGTAGGCCAAGGCAGCAGGTCCAAACCCCTTTGCCTGTGATGAGTAGGCTGATACTGCAGTCTGCCCCAGGACGTGGGGCTAGACAATGACTGGCAGTAGCCACATACTGAGGCAAGGTGGGGATAGAGGGTGGTGGTTCCCTGGGGAGGGGAGACCCTAAGAGAAAGGGGTTACTGCCAGGGGGCAGCACCCCATGTAAAAGGGCATCGGGTCCAAGGAGGGACACGGGGGGCCTGAGGACAGGTGGATCACCAGCCGGCAGAGGGCGCTCCAGCGCTGGAACGAGCTAATTCCCGGAGTCACCAGCAGGAGGCACCGCAGGGGTGAGTCCGACCCGTCTACAAGGAGACACTGAAAAATAGGTAGAATTCGCCACTTTGCAGAAGGATTGCACAAATCCCACTATGCCCACCCTTGCAATAGCTCTGCTCATGAGGGTACGAGGGGAACAGCCCAATAGGAGCCTCTGGATGCTGGGTAGCTGAGCTCCACGCTGGCTCTGGTTAGGCTGTCCCTAAGGTAAGTCACTCTATTCATCTGTATTGATACATTTATGAAGACCCAATGACTGGGGATTCCTGTGTACGGTACATGAAAAGGCAGAAGCTGTTTTTCTTCCCATAAACTTGAACAGCAGCCACTGCCTGCCTGTGCCTTGAGCAGGTTTGATCCTGTCCCTCCTAGATACCACAGGTTCCAACGCAGCCTTTGGGCTTTGTAAGGGGAAGGGCAAAGCTGGGCTTTGAACGGAGAGGGATGAATGCTGTGACACACTGAGTACATTTCTAACTTAGGGCTATAATATGTTCTATCTGATTGTTGTTAAGGGGGTTATTGTCTAGATTAAAAAGGGTTAGTTAAAACAGAGGTTGACTGCACACATGCAGAAAAGGGGACAATGGCTTCAGATACTTAAGAGACCATGAAGGTGATATTTGCTTTGATGTTTTACCTCTAACACCCAGTTGAGCTCAACAGTCTAGCTTGGCAAAGGGGAGAGGGGTTCCAGCTTGCAATCACAGGAAAACTGGAACAAAGAACAGCCCACAAGGACAGGGCAGAGAGAGACTGTTGGAGAACAAACTGACACCCAGAGCCCAGAGATTAGGAGACTGGGGTAAGAGAGGCCTGCCTAAGCCTTTACGAAAGATAAACATGTGTACAGCTTGTTACTGTTTTAAACTCTTCTCCTATAGTTTGCCATTTTCCCACAGTTAAGGTTAAACAATACTTTAGTTTAAGAAAGCCATTTGGTGTCACTGTATTCTCCACTGGCCACAAGATATCAAAAGGAGGAACCACAGGTACTCAAACCCACTCAGACCTGTTGGGGGTAAGGACTCCCCGGCTGCTGTAACCAAGAACCTGGTCTGCGAGTGGGAGAATGGTGTGATTTCACTCCAGGGAGGTAGAGGTATGAGGCCTCCTACCAGTGGGGGGTGCACTCAGAGAGGCATAAGAAGAGGTCTGTCATGCAGCTAGCTCTGTAACCGTGACAAATGTCAGACAAATCAATTGACTCCCAGCATGTATTTCTCAACTAACTAATTATGAAAACTCGCAGAACCTTATCAGTCGTGTTTGAGGGACACGGCCCAAGTACCCAGGGTCATAAGCCTAAAATTAGATTTCCCAGCTGTGTTGTGTTTTTCACTCTGTGTGACCTTATGAATGCTCTCCCTCTGCTCTGCTTGTCTCCCCTGTTGTTATGAGCAGATAGGGTATTGAAATGGGTAAGAGTCTTGCTCTTGGAGCCTTTCAGAGAGTAAGATTCTTACATATGTCCAAACTCTGCCCACTCACAACGACAAAGGAGTGAAGTGGGAGGGCTGGTATAAAGGTGGTTTCACCCTAATCCAATGAAAATCTGGAGTGTGCGATTGGGAATCTGAATTTTATCAGAGCAGCCCTGTCTTTTGGGAGCAGATAGAGAGAAGTGTAGAGAGGAAGGTGCAGTTTGAGCACAGCACAGGGAGACAGGAATAATGGAGTAATGGTCTCAAGTTGCAGAGGGGGAGGTTTAGGTTGGATATTAGGAAAAACTTTTTCACCAGTAGGGTGGTGAAGAACTGGAATGTGTTACCTAGGGAGGTGGTGGAATCTCCTTCCTTAGAGGTTTTTAAGGTCAGGCTTGACAAAGCCCTGGCTGGGATGATTTAGTTGGGTTTGGTCCTGCTTTGAGCAGGGGGTTGGACTAGATGACCTCCTGAGGTCCCTTCCAACCCTGAGATTCTATGATTCTATGAATATCTGCATTTCACTACTAGATCTGGTGTCCTTCACAAGAGAATTTTCAAAAGACCTCTTTAGGGCGGCCAGTTTTGAGTGCATCCATGAATGACTGAAAATCAGATTGACTGTTTGGCCGCTCTGGCTGCCACTGGCCAACCAGCCAAAGAGTTTTCGTGAGCATCCATGTCATAATGTCAAAACTAGTCCCACTGTTTCAAAATGTCACAGCAGCCCTCCTTAGGTACAGTCAATCTAGGCACTTCAGCAGTCCTTAAATGGACTATTGGGACAGTACTACCTGGACTGACATAAACTCAGACAAGTGTGTGGCTGGCATGACCATACACTGGGGTGTGTGTGTGTGTGTGTCTGTCAGACTCTGCTTTGTTTACAGAGCCCCCTGCAAGTCAGTCAGCATGGCAGCGGTGAGTTATAGAGAAGACTGAATGCCTGCTATCTTCCATTATTTTATGCTCTTAACAGTGTTCAAAGGTATTTGAACAGATAATAGCACCCCCCACACCCTTTTCAGACCTCCTCCTGGAAGAGCAATGAATTTCACTCACACAACCTCTTCCCACCTAGGTGCTTGGAACAGCAGCTAGCATTAACTGCATGCAGGATATGTCATTTTAAATCTCTGTTTCTCACACACAGACAGAGGAAGGGATTTTGGTCACACACCAGGAGCCTAACTTTAAAAGAGCAGCATCAGGAAAAATCAATTACTATGCTGTAAAAATAAAAACGAGTCTTTCCATGTTACACATCTAGTATATGCACCAAGACTTACCTTTTGTGATTGGGTGTTACTGAGCAGGGAGCTGGCCAGTGAATGCCCTGAATACAGGGAGAAACACACCTGGACTCGGACATCCAAAAGAGAGGGCCTTGAGCATTGAGTGGGAGTTTAAAAATGACATTATGCATTGCCTGGATACTCAGCACTGGGCAGAAACTGGGACCCATTAGCAGATATAAATCATATTCAAGGTTTTTCCCATAATCTTGAAAGTTCTCCACAGGGCTGGGCACTGGCAACCTAAGATATTGTCCTGCTCTTTGTGTCCATGATTGCTTAGAATTTCATGAGCTATGGAACCATCCCAGTCACGAGGGTGAAACATATGAGGGCAGGAAGCAGAACTTTCTCATCAGCTGGTCATGGCTATTTGGAATTCACTTCCATAACAGATCAGAATGGCAGCGAACTGCACAACCTTCACAGCAGAATGTTTGCATCTCCAGCTTAGCAGTCCTGCAATCAAAACCCACCATAATGCCTCCTCCCAACCCCCCCAAACATCCATTTGGAGTTAGAAGGGAAAGAACTAGCGATTAGACTGCTTAATGGATTTTATAATTGCATAAGGTACTATGGAACTAAGTATGGGATAAATACCTAGATAGATTAGATTAGATTGGATAGACAGATAAAACCAATTAGACAGACTAACTCATAATTATCAAAGGCATGGTTTTCCCTCATATAACAAATATAGTGAAGTTATAATAAATTATACCTTCTATTTGTAGGTCTCTTTTGTATATTATAGGCTTGGGAAATTGCTTTAACTGTATGTTTTTCTTCTACCATTTCTATATGCATTATGTTTCAAAACACTATAAAGATCAGTTAGAAAAACACAGTCATTCAGTACAATTAAAACCTGCCTCTAGCGCATGATCCGTCTTCTCTGCAGTGCTGGAAAACAGTCAAGGCTCCGAGTTTACTGCAGAATTCCAGGGAAATCAGGGCTGACAGCACAAGTTAGCTGATTATGGCAGCAGTGCTCACCTGTTTCTTTTTCTCTATGCCTCACTCCCAACCCACTGTCCCTTCTTTAGTGTGGCTGGAGATACTACGTAAAAAGTCTCCGCTAGAGGAACAAAAGGAACGAAGAAAGAGGAAGATAAGGAGGGGGGAAAATATGGAGATAGGGAGGAAAGGAAAATAGAAGAAAGCAGAGGTGGGAGAGTAAAGAGGAGAGTTGTGCAAGAAGCAGTGAAAAGGAAGAGTGAAGAAAGAGGGAGGGGGAAGGATGGAATGAAGACTGAAGGGGAGAGTCAGGAAGGAGAAAGTCATGGGAGCTTGGAAATAAAACTGCACAGAATGAGGGGGAAGGGGAGCAGAAAGGGAGTTTAACCTCCACCGCTGCTCTCTTTCCTGACTGTCCCCTAACTATAGTAAATTATCAAAAAGAAACTGGCAAAATAGGAAGTAATACATTGCATATATAATAATCAGCAGATCTCATGTTTTGGCATTTAAGGCAATCTCTGACTATTAGGGGTCAGAAGGAAACTTTCTTTGGGGTCAAGTTATCTAATATCTGCCTCCTCAGGATTCCTGTAACCATCCTCTGAAGGATCTGGTGTCAGTCACTGTCAGAGACAGGATACTGGACTTTGATTCTGATCTAGCATGAGAGTTTCTGTTTCTCTATGATCTTCTCTTCCACCCCCTCACTCTTTGCACTGTTTTGTTCATTTTGGGGGGCTTATGTCCAATTTAGGACCTCCTCCTAAGAAACACAAAGCAACCACGACTTATACTATGAATAGCAGGTGATCAATACCTCTGTAGATCAGTTGCTCTGAGCTGGGACCTGAGCTTTGTTTAATTTGTCTGTAAAGTGCCACACAAACTCTAGGGATGTAGAAATAATAAATGAACACAACAATAATAATGAGAGATGGGAAGGAGGAAAGCTGAAACCGGAGTGGGATGGGAAAAAGAGATGGGAATGGGAGTGAAGAAATGGGGTAAAAAAAGAAAGGAGGGAAGGAAGAGAGGACAATTTGGAGAAACTTAAAAAAGGCTTTTAAAATTTCTTTAAAAAATGATTTCACGTCCCTGAGCTCCAAAGACAGGGAATTGAAAATATATATATATATATATATTTTTTTTTAAAAGAGTGGCTGCCTCTTTGTAAGTGAGGTTTTTCCAAGTCACAATTTAACATTCACCCAAGTTTAAAGGCATGAAACTTGATTTTTGTTTTAAAAAATGGTAGTTGGTGGAGATCTTAAGGCACATCCCCAACACTATACTAGGTCAGATTTTCTCAAGAGGAGTAGTACTTTATTGAACAGATATTCCCATCAAAGTCAATGGGACTTTTTGTGGAGAAAGGTGTTACTGTGTATGGGTATCAGAATCAGACTATAATGTGCTTAAGAAGGTAGAATCCTTTCCGGCCACACTGCAGAATGCATAAAAATATGCCAGTGAAACTGCCAGTGCTTGTCACAGAAACTGGCACTGAAGTACTGCAGCAATCCTGGCTCAGGGCCCTCCACTCCCCCCCTCCCTGCCCCAATGTATGAGTAAAAACCATATAAACCTGCATAAAACCGAAAATAATTGTCAGGGATGGTGGGAAATTGCTCCGGGGTAGGTAAAATTCACTGAATCACACACTAGTCTTGGTGAGCACAGGAAAATGTGGAATTGCACCATTACCACTCCTAGCCAAAGCTGCTGAGCTCAAGCAACACTTGCTGAGATAAAGGCTAAGAAAATAAGCACACATTAGCATCATAAAATACAAATGAGAAGCACAGAAAATCCATTAAAGAATGTGAAGTACCAGAAAGGTAAATGGCTTTATCAACCATGAACTCCTCTGCAAAACGAATGTGACAAAAATTCTTCTTGCTTTTCCGAATAGCTGTAATATCTCCACACTGCTCAAAGACTTCTTGAATAATTTCCTCAGTAGCATTTTCTGGTAAACCTCCAACAAACACAGTCTTACACCCAGGAGGTCTCTCTCTTGTGGAAGGTGGTGGAAGATCTAAGTAAAAACAAAAATCACACTGGAACACAAGGCTTTGTCTTTTTATCCAGTCATCCCAATCATCCCCGTAATCAATTTTATGCACTAAAAATTATTCTGAATAGTAATTTATTTGGGAGGGACAATTAAATATTTTAGGGATTGGCCAAAACTGGATCCCTGTTTTGATTGATGGTTTCACAGTCAAATCCCTGCCATTATGATTTGCTGTCCAGGTCAGATCCAGAACCCAAAGGGGTCTATTTTCCTACTTGGATTCAATTGAAATCCCACAAGAAAAGTCTGTGGTATTTTGGATGAGAAGAAGCTTACTGCTGACATGACCTCAGACACAAACCCTAAACTCTAGTGTAAATCTGAGCTGGGTCTGAACTCAGCCACATTGGCTCACCTCTAATTTTGTACACAACACCAACTCAAATCGATGGGTGATGAAAATCAGGCCACATTTGTTTAGGTGCCTGCATATGGACACGGGAGCCTACACTTCAGGCACTCAGGTTTGAAGATGTTACCCAGTCTTAGCATAATTTCATTTCTCTTTTGTAAATACAGAAGCACAGCAAACAGAGTGGGAAACACGATGCAATGACAACATGATGAAAACCCTCTGCCCGTTATCTACTTTGTCTTGTTGCCAGATAATAGAACAGAGGCTAGAGCAAGGGAAGGATAACCTAACAGCGCACAGAATACTCAGTTGGCTGTGAAACACCACAGGATGAGGCGACTTTAAAAAAAATGATCATCATTTACATTTAAATGAGCAAACTTAAATTTTTGGAGGCTGTATAAAAGATAGAGTGTACATTGTCGTCATTGTCATAATGTTTCACTTTGTTTATATGCAGATTACTAGAGCACTTTTCTGGGGAAAAAACCCAGTTACAAGCCAACATTGATTAATATGAATTAGTTATTTGGCACTTAAATACGGTGAGTGAGGTTAGTCTTTTAATTGTTTCTGAAACCCAGTCTGTTTGCTTAAACAATGGGCTATGCACAGTACAAACACAGAGCAAAATTCTGTTTGCTTCGCTTTCTTTTTTAACCATGGTGCTGGTGAAAGGCGCCAACTGATGACCCTAGGAACTGAAGTCCTCTGATTTAGTCACAAGATTCTGCCTTGCTCAGTGGGAAGATTCCAGTCCCTGCACTCAAGGGAGCATAGGGACTGCTTCCCAGGGCAAATATGGTGCTCTAAAAGGGCAGGGAGAGCTGTAGATTTGCCCTCTCTACATGTCAAGCCCCAGATTTGGCCACCAGCCTGAGGCTACTATGCTGCATGCCATGTCATTCCTCCTGTACCCTGGGTAGTTCCCAAGTGCTCTCTCTGGACAGCTCAGCTCATCACCACTTACTACTGCCGGTGGGCACTTTGCACAGTCTACTCCAGAAGAGGTACACAGTGGGTGACCGTTATGTAAGCTTCCCAGTACCTCCTTACCAACCCACCTTCCCCACAACTCAGAGGGAACCCAGGCTAGGGGGTGAGGCAATAGGTGAGTCTTCATGCTCATTCTCACTGAAGTCTCTCTTCTGAGACTGTCAGTCTCAAAGGTGCCCCATCTGTGTGCTGTTTTTGTGATGTGGACACCTGATCTAAGAGCACCACACTCAGTTCATAAGGGCCAGTGAATAACCATTGAACAGTGACAATTTTCCTTCGCTACTGACTTGTGCTGGATTTGAATGAGTGACATAGACATGAAAAAGAAATACAGAGGGGAATGGCTTATTAAAACTAAGTGAGACTTCCAGTCTCCTTCCGCTTTGTTAGATTAATCCACTTTCTTTTCTTACAAAACGTATTCCGATGTTTGCCCTTGTATTTGTAAAGATGAATGAACATGTTCTAATATGCTACCACACTGCAAACACGCAACACTTACGTACAATTTGGTTGGAAACATTTTAGTTACCAGCGCATATCCAAAAATTATTAACTTTATTAAATCAGTTCTATTTCTTGCATACATGCCACTGTGGTTCCTTTTGTATTTATAAAGAAAATGTGCTCAAATACTGTTTGGCAGCTAGAAACATTTTATGCAAAATATTAAGAAAACAAGATTGCCAAGCATTCTTTCATCAGATCCACTTACTTGGGTTTGGAGGGAAGAGTGTACAGCTTTTGCAGTGAATTATTTCTTTGACTACAGGCACATCTGTTGGCGGCGGCGGCACTAACCCCATGCCTGGTATCATCGGGTTAATTGGAGTTATTCCAGTCATCATGCTGAGGCTTGGATCAAAGCCTGGTACACAGATTGAATCTGTAAATACATCACATAAAACCTTGGCTTATAAATCTTGAAACTACTTCTTGTTTCCATTTTCCTGCACAGACCGTTTTGCTCTAGGCTTTTTCTCTAGGTATCACTGGATAAAAAAAGGAAAAAGAAAAAAAAGGCTGCATTTCAGCCAGCCCACTGAAAACAAATTAAAACTATGCATAAAGGAGGAAATTTATATAATTTAAAATATTAATATGACTGAGTGCAACACAGCACATTAATGTGTAAAACCATGCACCATGAAGCTCTGTTATTATCTGGAATGCAATTTTCTGTTTTATAATGCCACTGTGTTGTTTACACTGCCTTCTGACCCAGAATGTGGGAAGAATATCATTTAACACTGATATGCCCTCTATATCTAATTGTCAGTTTTAACAAAACTTAGTCTTCTCACATAAGTGACCTTGATTTATGAACACCATAGAAAAAGCTCCACTTCTAAGTGTGTTTTATATAAGTCTGGCCTGACAAAAATTCCAAGTGTTTTTTTCTTGGAAACTAAAGTTGCTACTGCACCTAATAAGGTCTTGTTTGAAGCTGAGAATTAACTTATTCTCAAGCTGGTATTTAGCTGGTTTAGTAAATTCTCTTAAATATACCTATTATTAAATACATACTTATAGTCCCCTTAAGTAAATTCATATGAAATGCATATTTGGTTTTCATACATCCTTCCCCATATCTCTTTGCCAAACATTACATACATATTGTTTAAATCTGAAATTTAGTTGGATTTTATAGCACTAGACCCATGGCATCCTGAATTAGAATAAGCAGATGTTTTAGATGAACATGGTCAATTTTTTAAATTCTCATTTGTTAGAAATATGTTTTTTGGTTTCTTGAAGCACAATAAATAAAACATTTTGAGAGAGTGATCTCTTTGTTGGCACAACACTGCTGCTATTTGATGTCATCAATTATTTAAAAGAAAAGTGAGTTACTTGGGTTGTCCACAGGTTTTCTGCAGAGCTTTCTGGATAGCAATTGCGAAGTATTTAATGATGCATGCAAAGTCAGGAGTTAGTTCAGCAGCTTGGGAGTGTGCTTTGAACAAAGAGAAAAAATGTCTTTTTTGAGAGCACAAATTGGCAGATTTGAACTACACCTTGTTATGAGGCAGCATGATGATTGGTCCACGCATAGACCCAAGAACCTGGAAATCCTCAATTGTAATCCTCGATCCGGCACTGATATGCTGTGTGGTCCTGGGCAAGTGTACTAACTGCTCTGCAGCTCAGTCTCTGCATTTGCAAAACAAGTATAATAATACTTCCCTACCTGCAAAGATTAACTCAAGCGTGTTTAGCACTTTGTAGGTGTAAAGCACGCTGCAAGTGCTAAATATGATCTCTGTATTATTATTTGCTGAAATACCAGTAATTCTCTTTTACCAAATTCACATAACCAAAAAACCAAAAGTCAAAATGCTCTGGCTGAGAACTGCTATGCCAGTAGAAATACTCTCTAGTTCCGCTGCACACTCTCGATTGCGCCAGCACTGACTATGTTCTGCTTTCAAGCCATTCTATTTTATAGCAAGCACACAGCAAGCAAGAATTTGCTCTAGGCTTATTGAAGACTAGTATTAATGAAAGCTCATGATATTACATTACTTTTTTCTAATAAGTGGGCTTATGAAAAAGGTTTTGCTCTGGGTGTGATTTTTTTCCCTTTTTCTTTTTTTCTTTTTTTTTAATATAGAGGCATGTACACTGCTTCCAGATTATGCTTTGAAACTCCACAGCTGCCATTTATTTCATGGGAGGCTGTAGCTGCCATATTAAACATTCATGTTTCGGAAGTGCTGTGAGATAAACTCAAAGGTGAAAGGGCGGGATGCAATTCACACCAGTCCTTAGGCGATTCTAATTTTCTCACTCGCATTTTTAAAAGTCACACTGCTGACAGTCACAGCAGGCCATGATCTCCCAAAGGCAGCCTGCGGTGGATAGAAGCCCATCCTTACAACTTGCTACCAGAAGTGCCTGGATAGTTCCATCACAAACAAAAAGTAACATCACATAGTACTGAATGCGATACCTTCTATCACGTCGATAGGTAACTATATGCAGATAGGTAACTATATGCAGCATCCACAGCAGGACCAACACATTCTGAAAGATGCAGGTAGTCAGGCAAAGTTCTCCATGATGCTTATGCATCTCTCAGGGGCTTTCTAGAAGCCGGTGGAAAACACTACCATCTGGTTGTACTCATGTAGGATGTATAAAGGTTGCATAGGGCCAATGTTTCTGTGATATATTTCAGTGTGCCTTGGCATCTCTGTCCCCTGATAGGTGCGTGTGGTGAGACAGAGGAATAGTCAGGAGCTCCTGAAAACTAATTTTACGTCTCATGGGGCCTGATCCAAAGCTCAATGAAGTTAATGAAAGACTCTTGTTGATTTCAGTGAGCTTTGGCTCAGGTCCACAATGGCTTTCTCTGTGGCTTTGGGCAAGTCATTTAACTTGTGAGGTTCAGCTTCCCTGGCTGTTAAATTGAGAATGAAACGCCTGCATGCCTCACAGGGGTTTTGTGAGGATGCACTAGTTATGTTTGTAAAGCACACTGAAGAAGAAAAACATTATACAAATGCTAGGAGTTATTATTATGGATTGCAGTGTTGCAAACATTTCCCAGCCATGACATCTGCATGTATTAGATGGTGAACTAGGGTCTTGTAGCCAACCCCCTTGCAACTTCCAACAAAGAAATTCAGTGGATATGCTATAATACAATACAACGTGCTATGCTTATGTTTCACTCATACAGTAATGGCAAATAGGTGCTTTATACTTCTTTTCTAGTTGTCTTTATTTCATTAGACATTGTGAACAACTTGGGGATATAACAGCAAGTTAATCATTTACTCACAAAGTGAGAACTTGACATTTTATTTTCCTTCTGGAGGTTCTGCTTTATTTTGCTGGCCAGTACCACACCAAGCCTCTTACTCATATGGGCTACAGTATCTCTTTGGCCACAGTAACAGGTTTCCCAAACCTTAAGTTTTGCCTTTCTATTTTCAACTGGATTAAGGTCACCCTACCAATCTATTACCAGATAGGAATGTTTTTCTTCTTCTGTTTAACATTTTGTTTCACTCCCCCCGACCAGATTACTAAAAATTAGACCTTTTAAAAAAAATGGATAATCAACCAAAGAAGGTTGAGGGGGGATATGATTGCTCTTTATAAATATATCAGAGGGATAAATATTAGGGAGGGAGAGGAATTATTTAAGCTTAGTACCAATGTGGACACAAGAATAAATGGGCATAAACTGGACACTAGGAAGTTTAGACTTGAAATTAGATGAAGGTTTCTAACCATTAGAGGAGTGAAATTCTGGAACAGCCTTCCAAGGGGAGTAGTGGGGGCAAAAGACATATCTGGCTTTAAGACTAAGCTTGATAAGTTTATGGAGGGGATGGTATGATGGGATAGCCTAATTATGGCAATTAATTTGGCAACTGATCTTTGATTATCAGCAGGTAAGTATGCCCAGTGGTCTGTGATGGGATGTTAGATGGGGTGGGATCTGAGTTACTAAAGAGAATTCTTTCCTGGGTGCTGGCTGGTGAGTCTTGCCCACATGCTCAGGGTTTAACTGATCGTTATATTTGGGGTCGGGAAGGAATTTTTCTCCAGGGCAGATTGGCAGAGGCCCTGGAGGTTTTTCGCCTTCCTCTGCAGATGGGGCATGAGTCACTTGCTGGAGGATTCTCTGAAGCTTGAGTCTTCAAACCACAATTTGAGGACTTCAATAACTCAGACATAGGTTAGGGGTTTGTTACAGGGGTGGGTGGGTGAGATTCTGTGGCCTGCATTGTGCAGGAGGTCAGTCTAGATGATCATAATGATCTCTTCTGACCTTAAAGTCTATGAGTCTATGAGACAGTATTATGGAGATAATGAGTTCTTCAAAGCACTTCTTTCTTACAGCACCTCCTCAGTCTTTCCTGGATTCAGTTTCAGCCATATCGTCTTCATCCAGCTGGTAATCCTGACCAGGCTCCTGGGGTATGTCTACACTACAAAATTAGGTCCAATTTATAGAAGTCGAATTTTTAGGAAGCGATTTTATACAGTTGATTGTGTGTGTCCCCACTAAGCGCATTAAGGTGGTGGAGTGTGTCCACAGTACTGAGGCTAGCGTTGACTTTCGGAGCGTTGCACTGTGGGTAGCTATCCCCCAGTTTCCGCAGTCTCCACTGCCCATTGGAATTCTGGGTTGAGCTCCCAATGCCTGATGGGGCAAAAACATTGTTGCGGGTGGTTTTGGGTACATGTCATCAGTCGCCCCTCCTTCCGTGAAAGCAATGGCAGACAATTGTTTCACGCCTTTTTTCCATGCAGGCACCATACTGCTTTCAGCAGACAGTGCAATAGGACTGCTAACCATCGTCATCGAATGACCGCTGCCGCTCTGCTCTCCTGCTGTGGCCGCAGATGGTGCAATAGGTCAGAAAAACTGGTCTTCCAACCACCGCTTCTGCTGCCACTCTGCTCTCCTGCTCTCCCGGTGGTCTCGCAGGTCCTCTATATGACCATTGACATCCGCTGCAACTCTGCTCTCCTGCTCTTGTCTCGCCATACCACGGCAAGCGTGCAGCCTGCTCAGCTCAACTAACAGACACCACCGCTGTTGTGACCTGGCAGCAGATGGTGCAGTAAGTCTACAAACCTGGTCTTCCAACCACTGCTTCCACTGCCACTCTGCTCTCCTGCTCTGCTGCAGGTGCCATACCACGGCAAGCATGGAGCCCACTCAAATCACTGCGGTAGTTATGAGCATTGTAAACACCTCACACATTATCCTACAATATATGCAGAACCAGAACCTGCAAAAGCAGGCGAGGAGGTGATAGCAGCACGGTGACAAGAGTGATGAGGACATGGACACAGATTTCTCTCAAAGCACGGGCCCTTGCAATTTGGATATTCTGGTGGCAATGGGGCAGGCTCGTGCCATGGAACACTGATTCTGGGCCTGGGAAACAAGCACAGACTGGTGGGACCACATAGTGTTGCAGGTCTGGGATGATTCCCAGTGGCTGCGAAACTTTCGCATGTGTAAGGGCACTTTCATGGAACTTTGTGACTTGCTTTCCCCTGACCTGAAGCGTAAGAATACCAAGATGAGAGCAGCCCTCACAGTTCACAAACGAGTGGCGATAGCCCTCTGGAAGCTTGCAACGCCAGACAGCTACCGGTCAGTCGGGCATCAATTTGGAGTGGGCAAATCTACTGTGGGGGCTACTGTGATCCAAGTAGCCAATGCAAGCACTGAGCTGTTGCTATCAAGGGTAGTGACTCTGGGAAATGTGCAGGTCATAGTGGATGGCTTTGCCGCAATGGGATTCCCTAACTGTGGTGGGGCAATAGATGGAACGCATATCCCTATCTTGGGACCGGACCACCTAGGCAGCCAGTACATAAACTGCAAGGGGTACTTTTCAATGGTGCTGCAAGCACTGGTGGATCACAAGAGACGTTTCACCAACATCAACGTGGGATGGCTGGGAAAGGTACATGACGCTCGCATCTTCAGGAACTCTGGTCTGTCCGAACAGCTGCAGCAAGGGACTTACTTTCCAGACCAGAAAATAACCGTTGGGGATGTTGAAATGCCTATAGTTACCCTGGGGGACCCAGCCTACCCCTTAATGCCATGGCTTATGAAGCCAAACACAAGCACCCTGGACAGTAGTCAGGAGCTGTTCAACTATAGGCTGAGCAAGTGCAGAATGGTGGCATAATGTGTATTTGGACGTTTAAAAGCACACTGGCGCAGTTTACTGTCTCGCTTAGACCTCAGCGAAACCAATATTCCCATTGTTATTACTGCTTGCTGTGTGCTCCACAATATCTGTGAGAGTAAAGGGGAGACGTTTATGGTGGGATGGGAGGTTGAGGAAATCGCCTGGCCACTGATTATGTGCAGCCAGAAACTGGGGCGGTTAGAAGAGCACAGCAGGGTGTGCTGCACATCAGAGGAGCTTTGAAAACCAGTTTCATAACTGGCCAGGCTTCAGTGTGAAAGTTCTGTTTGTTTCTCCTTTCAAACTGTCTTAAATGGCTATCTCAATTAGCACTACAAAAGTTTTTTTTCTCCTGCTGACAACAGTTCATCTTATTTAATTAGCCTCTTAGAGTTGGTTGGGCAACTCCCACCTTTTCATGTTCCCTGTATGTATATATATCTCCTCACTATACGTTCCATTCTATGTGTCCGATGAAGTGGGCTATAGCCCACGAACAAATCTGTTAGTCTCTAAGGTGCCACAAGAACTTCTGTTCTTTTTGCAGATACAGACTAACACGGCTGCTACTCTGAAACACATATAAAGGGTGAAGATGTTATAGTTTAGGTTTTTATTTTTAAAACTATTTTTAAAGGGATACAAACATTTTCTGAACTGTTGAAACTGTAATTATCAACATTAACAATGTGATATAAATATGGATTTAACAATGTGAATTACAAAAAAAGACATGACGATATATATTAAATACATTCATAAAAATTACTAAATCAAGTTAAGAATGTGCAAACACATTATGCTTCACTTTGAACCCATGTGAACACTGTAGATAAGCACTGAACACTCTCATGTCTGGGTCCACTTGCACAGTGTTGGTTTAGTAGATGCCCTGAGCAGTAATATTTTCAGGGCCATGTTCTGTCTATTTATCGCAAAACAAGAGTAACGTCCTGATTCATCTAATGAGTGATCTGCAAGACAGACAATGCCAACTTTTGAAGAACAAACAAAAGATTTATATTAAAAATGGCTCTTAAAGAGACAGAGAAGAGAAATGTTCTTCCCATACACTTAAAGCAGCTCTGAAAAGCTCACTTTTTCAATAAGGAGATGCAGAGACAAAAAACAACCACATTAAATCTCAGGCTCTGAAAAATGGAGCAGACAGTTAAAATCCTTTTGAAAGAACTACTCTCTAATATGATGCACAGGAAGGGGGCAACCCCTTTTGCTAGTACAACTGTTGGGCTATGAGCAGTTGAATGTTCCCATTCTGTGCTGCTTTCTGTCCTTTCCTGCCAGCTCTTGCTGTCCAAGTGGTCTTCATCTCTGCCAAGTGAAATGGTTGCTTCAATAACAAGTGCTCACAATTCTGCCATCTGTGATTTTGGAGGAAGTGCTTCATCCGCAACATCGTGCCACTTCTTTTCTGCCAGTTGTTGCCATGCTGTGCGGTAGCCAGTTATGTATTTGCTTAATAAGAGCATCTTTGCTTCTTAAGGACGTCACTGTGTTCTTCTGCTGATAATACTTAGCCACCTGATGTGCCTTTCGTTCAGCTTGCCCCTGCCAACTGCCTCTGTGGTGTTATATAACAGTTGCCAAGACATATATTTGTTTAATTAATTAGGGCACCAAATTGTACCAACACTAATTTGTCCGCGTGTACATGCATGCTTCGAGGGATTCTTACCTTGAGTGTGCTTGTGCCTGCAGTACTTTGATATTTTCTCCTTACCCCTTATATGCATGTCAGTGGTGAAAACAGTTAAATAGCCTTTTATGTTGCCCCAAAATGGTGAGCAACCCAATTAGGAAAGTGGTCACTGGTGAGCAGATCAATGGTAATGATAATTTTAATAATTGGAGATATACCAATCTCCTAGAACTGGAAGGGACCTTGAAAGGTCATTGAGTCCAGCCCCCTGCCTTCACTAGCAGGACCAATTTTTGCCCCAGATCCTAAGCCTCCTCCTCATTTGACTCACAACCCTGGGTTTAGCAGGCCAATGCTCAAACCACTGAGCTATCCCTCCCCCCCCTATTTGTCTTAGATATTTTACATCTAAGAAAAATATTCTATCTTTGCTTTAGTAGACAGACATAAACAAATATCCAGATCCAGTAATCCGGTTGCCAAACAACTTGTTTTGTGGTTATTAGCAGGATCTAGGCAGCCGCTAGTAGTAAATGCAGTGGGACATGCATAGACTTCACCTCACAGCCTACGATACTGCCACTGCGCAAAGCTCATTATATTCATGCTTTTGCAGTAGAAGGGTTGTTACTAGTAGAGGGGGAAGTTCTGGAACCAAGAAATCTGAAAATACAATGCAGCCACCTTTGTTGATTTTTCTGAAAATTAATGTTGAATCAATTTCTGAAAGTGAAAATCGGAGTTACCCTGGAAAAAGGCAAGTAGAATGCTGTGTCTGCTGCTGCTCAAGTAACAACAGATACCGGCAATGCTATTCTTCATGTGATAATGGTGGAGAATCTTAGAGTCACTTCCTTTTAGCACTGAACAAGAAGCCTTATTAGAATAAGAAAAGCTATATTATCCCTAAAGCTTCTTTGTATCTATTTCACTGTAGAGCTTCTACCCAAAACTTTCCCCCAGTCTTTCCTATAGTCTGGCTAGTATGCATACCCTTGTCTCAGTCCCCTTTTTCTGTATAAGCAAGTAAACATGAAATTTACCACAACTTATAGATCCAGATGAATCACTGGTTTCTGTGCATCCAGATCTTGCCATCTTTTGGCCTTGAGGAGGGTTTTAATTCACTTGGATTATCAAACCCCATAGGTGCAGTAATAGGGTTCTGAAGAGCATATTTTGGATTTTTCTCAACAGGACTATCTGCCTTCACTAATGGAGTGCTATGAGTGCCCTTGAGTCATGTGGTAATTGTTGTCACCGGGTCACATAACAATGGAAGGATCTTGGTGTGCAGCTATGTTCAGATAACAGAGGGCAGTTTCCAATATATTTTTTCATCCAGTTTTTAATTAGTATGGGGTGCCATGGTAAACTTCCAGAGGCATTCCAAGTAATAGAGAAAAAAACCTTAAACCTCTTCAGTTTGGTATCTCTCAACCTCACATCTTTTAACAGAGCCACTTGAGACAAAGATTTCTCTTTAAAGTTGGCAGCACAGCTCTGATCTGTCAATGGATGATCAGCCGAACTAGGCTTGCTCCAGTGATTGACATGGGACTTGCCCTATACCTCATCATGAGGTCTTTTCCCTGTAGGATTCTCTTAGCAAACTATACTTTCTCCACCAGTCCATTCCCCAAAGGGAACTGGAAATAAAATGCCTGAAATTATACGGTACCCCTCAAGCTTAGAACTTACTGCTGTCAAGATGCAGCCCATTGTCAGTGACTACTATTTCTTCCAGTATGCTAAAATGAGACCAAATGTATTTTAACTTTTCTACAAACAGCCAATGGTTACCAGATAGGTATGCCTTTTCTCCATCCAGCATTAGTGCTATCTTTTTCTACGGTTATTTAGGTAATGCTGTGGGTATGAGAGATTCTAAGAATTGTGTCTTTCTGGTTCTGTGTCTTTGCAAGTTCCTCTTCTGTTGATGTTCACAAAATATATCAAATCCCACAAGCCTGAAACACGCACTCACCAGAAAAAATAAGGGGAGACTTATCAGTGCATGGCTGATATGTGGATGAGACACTAGATTATATGGTTGTGTTTGTTCATTGTTTCTGTCTACATCCAGTCTTGTCACTTGCAAAACAATTAAATATGTCCACTAACCCTATTTTTTTTTAATTTAGGTCTCGGTTGTATATAAACTCCACAACTAAGTGCAACTATCCCAAAGGTTTGGATGCCTTTGACGTACATTTCAAAACACAAAAACATCTGTTTTGGAAAGTTAAGATTTTAAGCTGTATTAGCAAGAAGAGTTTAAACCAGAAATAAGAGTGTGGCTTTCTTCTTCACAATGCATTGACAATGGTGACTACATTGTTAAAGCACTTCAGGAAGTGGCTTTGCCCATGTGGCATGCTTTGCCCAATGGCTCAATCTTTCAATTCATGTGTTTCTGGAAGGTGAACAGCAAGAACGGAACATGATTGCAACTGCCAAAAATATTGTGGATCTTTTCTGCCAAGGCTATGAACATCCTGTTTAGCTAACAGGAAAAAAAAGTATCAGAGGGGTAGCCGTGTTAGTCTGGTTCTGTAAAAGCAGCAAAGAATCCTGTGGCACCTTATAGACTAACAGACGTTTTGCAGCATGAGCCTTCGTGAGTGAATACCCACTTCTTCGGATGCAAGTGGTGGAAATTTCCAGGGGCAGGTATATATAAGCAAGCAAGAAGCAAGCTAGAGATAATGAGGTTAGATCAATCAGGGAGGATGAGGCCCTGTTCTAGCAGTTGAGGTGTGAAAACCAAGGGAGGAGAAACTGGTTCTGTAATTGGCAAGCCATTCACAGTCTTTGTTTAATCCTGAGCTGATGGTGTCAAATTTGCAGATGAACTGGAGCTCAGCAGTTTCTCTTTGAAGTCTGGTCCTAAAGTTTTTTTGCAAAACTTAGGGAAAAAAAGTAGTCCAAAGCCCTCAAACCACCCACCTGATCAAGGATGAGTCTATTCTGTGTAACACTTTATGGAATATAAAAAGTTATGTATGAGTTTAACTTAGAAACTACTCCTGGTAGCACAATCAAACTATGCCCATCTCAGTGAAACATAGTTACAGTAGGACCCTACAACACGTTATATATCTTTAACCCATTTGAGACTGCACAATGTGGCATATCTTTTGCATCAATCTGTTTAAGCCATCTGATAACACTTTTAAGGCTTCTTGAACACTGAATGTTTTTTTGCAAGAAGAACATGTCAATATTTTAAGTGTATATGAAGCACAAAGATGATAACTTGCTCATAGTTTGGACCAGAAAATGTTTGACTGGTTGCAGGGTGATGACACATTAAGCAGATGACCAAATTTACCAGCTTTACTAGTGGAGCCTTGATTCAAGTCTTTGTAGCTTTCATATAGCTTGAGAGAAGATACACGTGTAACATGACACAGGAAGGACAGAAAAACAACTGCCATAGCAAGTTCTTCTTTAGACTCAGCCATGCAATTTCCACTTTCTTGCTCTACTTAATACTGCCCAGCAGTGGCAACCGCAGCAATTGGTTGCACAACTTGCAAACATTGACTTCTATAGTAAGTGTGCACAGACTGATTCCATGCAAACCCGGCAGCAGGCTAGACAAACCATTCCTTTTGTGGTGTAAAGCTCTACTGAAAACCTCTTCCTGTCCCTTCCAGCTGGAAGAAGGTTCAGCCAAAGTAGGTTGCTCTTGTCTGGCTGCCTTCTGTTTCTTTCAGAAGAGTTAGGCAGAAACAGGCACAGGAAGCCCACAAAACTCCCTCTTGCATGATAAACAGAGAACTTGTGTAATTTCCAGTGATTACTGGGGTTTGCCAACTTTTGCCAAAGATTCATCAAAGACTTTCTGAATACCACATTTACTTAGACATAGGAAGCTTAATCTGCCTTTGATCTATTAAAAGAAGCATTTACAAGGCACCCATCTGGGTACATCCAGACCTGGCAAAACCTTTAATTGACAAAGCAGATGACTTTAATTATGCGATGGGAGCAGTATTGTCACAGCAACATAGACCCCAGAATGTGCTATATTCATATGCATTTTATTCCTGGAAACTCATGTTGATAGAACAAAACTATGAAATCTGTGACAAAAACCTACTGGCCATCAAGGCCACTTTTGAGGAATAGCATCAACACCTGGACGGAGCTCCTTTCTCAGTCCAGGTGTATACAGACCACAAGAATCTGGAGTACCTGTGGATTGAAAGGACTCTCAACCAGCATCAGATCTGGTGGTCTTTTTTTTTTCTCCAGGTCCAATTACACTCTGACTTATTGGCCGGTTAACCGGAATGATAAACCTGATGCATTGTCCTGCAAGGGTGAGTGTAACAATGCTGCCTTTGATGGGACACTTCTGAGAGTATTAATTAAGGACAAATTTCTTAGAGCAGGGCAGTTACAGCCCAAGGCTAGGGTTTCTCCACTTCTAAGGCATACCAAACCAGCCAGACAAAGAGGGCTTTAGTTTTACCCTACTGGCTAACTATAAGTCACACAAGCAATTCCCTTAGACACTCCAGTTTCCCAGTATCACCACCAGTGCCACTTGTTAAGGGGACGAATGGTTATGAAAACCAATGCCCCAGTAAAAGAAAAAGGGTTCTCCCAATCCCAAACGACCAAGCCCCAGACCCAGGTCAGTATACAAATCAGATCTTACCCACAAATCACGCTGTTGCCAACCCTTTAGAATCTAAAATCTAAAGGTTTATTCATAAAAGGAAAAAGATAATAGATGAGAGCTAAAATTGGTTAAATGGAATTAATTACATACAATAATGGCCTAATTCTTGGTTCAGGCTTGTAGCAGTGGTGGAATAAACTGCAGGTTCAAATCAAGTCTTTGGAATACATCCACAGCTGGGATGGGTTATTCAGTCCTTTGTTCAGAGCTTCAGTTTGTAGCAAGGTTCCTCAGAAGACCAAATGGAGGGGTTTTTATGGCCTTTTATATTCTCTGCCCCTTTTGTTCTTACTGTGGAAAATTACAGCAGCAAGATGGAGTCTAGAGTCACATGGGCAACTCAGTTTGCAGGCCGATGCCATTGTTTACATGTTAGTTTGAACGTTCGCAAGAAAGCTCGGATGTGGATTGGCGTCTATTAAAGTTCATTGTCAGTTAAGTGTTTCTTGATTTGGCACTTACTGAGAATAGTTCTTCTCAAGAAGCTGACCAAATACTTCACTGAGGCTACTTAGAATCAAAACACATTAAGAAACAAGTACATTGCCAATATTCATAACTTCAACTACAAAAATGATACACACATAAAGATAGCATAATCATAACCAGCAAATCATAACCTTTCCATAGACACCTTACAGGACCTCCTTTGTACAAGATTTGGTGCAACTATAGGACCTTGGTTGCAACAATGATCTATACGGTCACAGTTCATGTCAACAACGTCACAGTGAGAACTTGGACAAGAAAAACACAGCTCCTGACCCGCCACAGTCTTGAAACCTTGCAAATTCATCAATGAGTTGGTGAACAATGACTTCCTTTTTCTCATGAAGCCTCTCCTATCCCACAATCCATTTGCATCAAACCTTATGTCAACTGGTATAGAATTAGCTCCTGACTCAAAATTCTCTTTCAAGAATGGGATTCTCATGTTTAAGGACTGGATCTATGACCCAGATGGTGAACCATGCCTAGCAATACTCTGTCCCCCGACTGGCAAATTCAGCTACTGGAAAACAATGAAGCTGGTCTTTCAATATTTCTGATGGTTAAAACTACATTTGTCCATTGAGTCCTACATCAACTCTTGTGAGGTCTGAGCTCAGATGAAGACCCCCTGCACCAAACACTCTGGTGCTCTGATTCCACTGCTAATTCCATCTCAGCCTTGTTGTCCATCTCCCTGGATTTTATTGTTGACCTCCGCAATTCTCAAGGCTGCACAGCAGTGATAGTTGTTGTCGACCTGCTTACAAAAATGTCTCATTTCATGCCCTGTCTTAAAATTCCTACCATGGAAGTAACAGCCCAACTGTTTTTCAAATTTGTCTTCAGACTCCATGGCCTACCATCTAATATTATATCTGACTGAGGATCACAGTTTGTTTCACACTTCTGACAGGAGTTGTTCAAGTTCCTGCATGCTGAACTACATGCTTCTTCAGCTTATGCCTCCTGACTCATGGACAGACTGAATGAGTGAACCAAACTCTGGAACAATACCATCACTGCTTTATTAACTATCAACAGAATAACTGGGTTTCCCTCCTTCTCTTTGCTGAATACATGTACAATAATTCCGACCACTGAGCAAGCTGCCAGAGTCCTTTTTATGCCAACTTCAGTTCCTACCCTTGGTTTCACCCATTCATGCCACAAGCCTCCTATGTATCTCCAACCTCTGATCTAGTCAAACACCTTCACTGTAGCCAGGAAGAATTGAAAACTCACCTAAAATAAGCTACAAGAGATTCCAAGTGTTTTGCTGACCTTCACTGGAAGGCAACCCCTTGAATCACAGTTGGAGATAAAGTATCGCTCTCAGCACAATACCTTGATTCTACCTGGCCTTCAAGGAAGTTGGACGCTGACATCTTGGCCCACTCCAGGTCAATCAGCAGATCAACCCAGTGGTCTTCAAACTCCAACTGCCTGGGGTGATGAAAATGCTCCTGGTATTCCACATCTCCCTGCTGAAAAAGGACACTGACAACTCCTTCCCCAGATGAGTACAACAGCCATCTCTACCCATCATGGTCCGGGGCATGAGGAACACATGGTGAAGCAGATCTTGGACTCAAATTCATGTATCGTGTTGATTGGAAGGGTTATGGTCAGATGATCATTTGTGAGCACCAGCTGACAACATACATGCACTCAACCTGCTTTGAGAGTACCATCCGTCACACCCCGAGAAGCCCGCTTTAAAGACTCTTGGTAGGTGTCTTTGGGTGGTGGTGGTGGGGTAATGTAAAGCCTCTGAGCTTGATAAGTGCTGCTGAGCCTCCTGAGTCATCCCTGAGGGTGCTTATCTGAGGACTCCACATCAATCAGCCAGGGCTCAGCCAATCCACAGCCACTCTAGTCTGCTCAATTTTGCTATCTCCCTAGAAGTGTCACTGGAAGCTTGGAAGTTCTAACAGACTGCTCCTGTTCCAGCCCCAGTCTGTTCCTTTGCCTGCTCCTGTTCCAGCTCCAGCCGTGTCTCAACCCTGTTCTTGATTCCTGCTCTGATACCTGGCTGCTGTCCCCAGCCCGACGATTAGGCCTGACCATCCAGGCTGCTTCAACCACTTGGCCTGACCATCCACCTCTCATTTTCTGACAAAACCTGAACCCAAGATGGAAAACTCAGCACTTGATGAAGAGGGAAACCAGCTACAGTTGTCAGTTTTTCATTGCTGACAACCCCACATGTAAGAAGTTTGATTCAGACAGAAACTGACTAATTCTTGTCAGTTTTCCTCTGCAATCTGCTGCTCTTCCAGGTGTAAACCCTTGCTGCTGTGGTTGCTGAAACCCGCAGGGATGAAAAGTAGAAGGGAGGGGAAAAAAGAGAAAAAATAGGACAGAAAAAAGCTGAAAGATAAAGGGGCAATGGAAATGCAGAGAGGACAAAGAAGAAACACAAAAGTAGAGGAGGAAAAGACAACTAGAGAAAGATAAAAACAGGAGAGCCCAGGATCTGGAAAACTTTGTGTTGTTTGTTGCAGCACATTCTGATGTGTGTGTCTTTGTGTATGTGCTTTACACTTTACATAACCAACATGCTTCTCCCATCACTGGAAGTTACAGAGTTAGCTAAAGATTCAATGTGAAACCAAAAATAAAACCACAAAGGACATGCATAATCACACATGAATTTTCACTCAAAACTCCAAATCCTATATTTAAACTATAGAAGTAGAGTAAATATAACATTCTATAAAATACAGTGATTATAATATGTAAAATGCACTTATTTCTCTCCTGGCTTTCCAGCAGTCTTTTTGGATTCACTCCACCCTACTCCCAGGACAAATATCTACCCATCTTTCTGCCAGCTGACTCAGTTTCTCTGGTGTTGGCCTCTTCTCAGTCTCCACCTCCAAAGTGACTCCAACTGCTGGCTCATACACAGTATTTTGCTGTGTCTCAGTCCCCACCCATTGTTAGCCACTTCCTCTGTAAATCTTACACATCTTCCTTGCCTCTTTACCTTGCAGCTGATTTTCTCTGTTAAACATTTTGTGATATTGGATATTAAGGATGCTACAGAAAAATAAAACCCCTGGTTTTGTTTGGTTTGACTAAAATAGCAGTAGATGGTTTCTCAACCTTACTGTTGCACTTGTATTTTGCATGGGTTTTCCTTTTACAAACAAACAAATGAGAATAAAATCTGAACTATTCAGCTTCCAGATGTTAGCATTGCATTGATTCACAGCTGGCAAGCATGTGGAATTAATCATTTCCTTGATCTAAAGAGATTTAGTTTGATGCTTCCTGAACCCACTCACTAACCAAAGTTCCCTGTGCCCCTCCATTGTTAACCAAAACCTCTCCAGACTTTGGACAGTATGAAATTTTTAGATTGCAGTTTTAACGCGGCCCCAGTTTCAGATAGTCTGTGCTAACTTCTCTTTGAATCTAGAAACTGATTTTCTTTGTATCTCTGGGGTAGGAATAGGAGGAAATTCTCAGGCTTTTAAAGGTCCCACTGTAGGCAGCTATATTCAAGGGTTAAATGGGGGAGGGAGGGAAAGTACTTGTCTGGGCTCCACCCACAAACTAACCTCCATTGAACCCAGATGATAAAACTAGAAGCTCCTCAGATAGACCAGATCCTCATAATAATTCTTTCTTGCATTCTCTGCATGCAGAGACACCAGCTGATCATGCAAACAGGGATTCTTTGAGGGAAGTTCTATGGCCTGAGTTATAAAGTAGGTCTGACTAGAAGATCATAGTGGTCCCTTCTAACTTTAGAATCTATGAACCTATGCCTTCTCCTTTGAACAGCTGTGGAACAGGGTTGCCATTGAAATCACCATTATTAGGCTCCAGACTGTACCCCCAATGAGATGAATAAAGGCAATTTAGTGTTCCCAGAGTTATTATTTCAGGCTGTCTGCAGAGTCAGCTATACATTGCTCCACTGGTTACATTTGGGCCACAATTTGAAAGCTTTCTGTCACAACCATGAAGATTAGAGAATTAGGACTAGATTTGGTACCTCACCGCCACTCCTTTGGCACAACTTCTGCAGCACAAGAAAGCCCTTTAGCTACCATGGGCATTTCCCCAGTGTGAGGGAGTCCCTGGAGAAACCAGAGTAGCCAGCCATTCTGCCAGCTTCACCCCCAGACCAAGTGTAGGTGGGAATGTGGATGGCATGTTTAGAGCACAACACAAACTGGTAATCCTTGACTGACAATATGTAGTCCCATGGATAGCCACTGGTGGGTTAAAGCATCTTAAGGGTTTTCCAAGCTATCCTGGACCTGTTTTGGGACAGGCCAGAGAACTGGGGAGAAATAACTGGCACTCTGATGCCCTCCCCCCACCAAAAATACCCCTCACAGCAGGAGAAAATCTAGGCCTTGATTTGTAATAAACAAAAGCTGAAAATTTGGAGCACAAGATGCCCCATCAAGGAATAGCAGTGGCTTATGGAGCTGCCACTTGCCAACCTCTCTGGACCGCAGCTTGCAGCCCTTGTGTGTGCTAAAAACACTATGTCAACAACAGAAACTTCAGCAGGAGGACTAGAGATACTGCAGAAAATGGTGATTTGAAAGTCAACCTAAAAATTATAATCTTAGATTTGTTACAGAAAAAGATTACGCCTCATCAAGTACCGTAGTTTATTATGACAGCACACACAGCGTTTATTGTACAACAAACACACACCTCATCTTATTCTTTACAAAGAAGACTAAAAAGCTGATAAATGCTTATAACAGAAAGAAAGGATCTCTTTGAGACTGCTTACATTTCAGTGCCTCCAAATATATTTAAAACTAAGGCACTGCTTTGGGTTACCTTTCAGCAGTAAAAAGGCACCTTTTTTTCCTTAAAAAATCTTGACATCTTTCTTGCAAAATAATATTTAATTATCCAGCTTAACAGAGGAAAGATGCATCTTATTTGAAAAGAAATCAGAGGCATTTTTAAGTGAACAACATACTTTAGGAAGCAGACTGAGATCCTGTGTGTTCAAAATTAGTTTAACTTCTCTGTCAATTAGAGCAGAATCCAGGATTTGCTGATCCTATACTACACATATTTTAATTCAGACTACATTAATGACTCAGTACAAAATTGGAATCTCAGAATGTTTGCTGCTAGAAAAGTTCATCTGTAGTTTTTGGAAACCTGAAGCACAGATCTATTTGTTAATATTTCAGAGCAGTAAACCAAAGGAATAATAATTTCACACACACACACACAAAACCTAGTGTCCCCTCCAAGAAACTGAAATCCTACCATTCAAAACTAAATTAGCCTTTCCTGCTGCTTGTAATTTACTATCAGCATTTTTAACATGTGACTCCCTTTGACAGTGCTTTCAACAAAGATGAAGATTTATAAACACAGAGAAGCCATTTATTGCTTTAAGAAGAACTTTCTTTGCAAATTAAAGATGAAACCAAATGGTGACAGAAAGACTGTTTGAAATTATAATGCATCTTTCAATTTTAAGAGGAAAGTGTTTTTCTTTATGCCATTTTTGGACTAGAAAATGTTATTCACATTAAATTGTTCCTTGTCCCTCTCACCAATGTAGAGGTACATTAATACTGCACTGGGCATGTCAGGACTTCTGTTATAAATCTTTTTTGTCAGAGATTTATAACTCAACTGTAAAAATGTGTTCCAGACTGAAAATTGGCACCGAGGTCCCAGTTCAATGATATACAATGGATTTAGTACTTTATCCAATAAGAAAAAAAAAATCAATTTTGCAGTTTTTACCTGTAGGAGTTTTCCAAAAAAAAGAGAAGGGGTCAAATTAATTGGTGACTTTAAAAGAATAAGCAATACATGTGGGGTTTAAATGGGTCAAAAAATGTGTAAGTAGCATAAACTGTACTGATCTGGCATTCTCTGTGTGTACATATTGAGTATGGTTATTTAGACTTTCAAAAGGCCTTTGACAAGAAGCTGCTAAAGAAACTTTGCAGTCATCGTCTGAGAAGAAAAATACTGCCATAACAAACTGGCTAAGACACTGTTTCTCAAACTGGGGTAGCTGCTTGTATAGGGAAAGCCCCTGGCAGGCCGGGCCAGTTTGTTTATCCGTCCCATCCGCAGGTCCATCCAGTCACGGCTCCCACTGAACATGGTTCGTCGCTGCAGGCCAATGGGGGCTGCTGGAAGCGGCGGCCAGTAAGTCCCTCAGCCCGCGCCGCTTCCAGCAACTCCCATTGGCCTGGAGCAGTGAACCGCGGCCAGTGGGAGCCACAATCGGCCGGACCTGCAGATGGGGCAGGTAAACAAACTGGCCCAGCTCGCCAGGGGCTTTCCATACACAAGCGGAGATCCCAGTTTGAGAAACACTGGGCTAACAGAAAACAAAGAGCAGGAATAAATGGTCAGTTTTCATGCTGGCAAAAGTTTGGCAGTGGGGTGCTACAAGATTTGATGTATTTGTTCATCATCAGGATCATCATCATGTTCGCATTACGCCTCTGGCATTTAGAGCAGCAACTCCTGTCTGTTTCTGGCAAGTCTTTCAATGGTTCCCCAGCTGTGCCCCAGGTTAAGGTATTTATTAATGATAATGAAAAGAGGGTGAGCAATGTGGTGGCAAAATTTGCTGATGGCACAACATTATTTAATTGTGAGGCAAATGGGTAACATAATGACAAATAAAATTCTCTGCCATGTGCATTTGTCACCACTGAATAATTTGAACTACTCATATACTTTACTGAGTTCTAAATGAATGATATCCTCTTACAAGAAGGACCTGAGCATCACTGGGCACAGCTCAATGAAGACCTCTGCTTTATGTGCAGCACTGGGTGACAAAAAAGCAAATAAGATTCCAAGGCCAAAAGGGACAATTGTGATGATCTACTCTGACCTCCTGTGTAACACAAGCCATAGACCAGGGGTTGGCAACCTTTGGCACGCGGCTTGCCAGGGCTGGGCCGATTTGTTTACCTACCATGTCCGCAGGTTCAGCCGATCGCAGCTCCCACTGGCTGCAGTTCGCTGTCCCAGGCCAATGGGGGCTGCATGAAGCGGCGCAGGCGAGGGATGTGCTGGCCGTGGCTTCTCGCCACCCCCATTCGCCTGGTGCAGTGAACGACAACCAGTGGGAGCCACGATTGGCCGAACCTGTGGATGCAGCAGGTAAACAAACTGGCCTGGCCAGCCAGGGTGCTTACCCTGGCGAGCCGTGTGCCAAAGGTTTCCGATCCCTGCCATAGACCTTCCTCAAAATAATTCCTAGAGCAGATCTTTCAGAAAAACATCCAATCTTGTTTCAACAATTGCCAGTGCTCCACCATGTCCCTTGTTACATTGGTCCAGTGTAGTACTCTCCTTGTGAAAAATGTACACTCTATCTCTAGTCTGAATGTGTCTAGCTTCAGCTTCCGGCCTTTGGATCATGCTATAGCGTCTCTGCTAGACTAAGAGACCATTAGCAAATATTTGTTCTCCATGCAGGTACTTACAGACTACAGTCAAGTCACCCCTTAATCTTTCCTTTGTTAAGCAAAATAACTTGAGTTCCTTGAGTCTATCACTATAAGGCAGGGGTAGGCGACCTCTGGCACGCGGCTCACCACGGTAAGTGCCCTGGCGGGCTGGACCAGTTTGTTTACCTGCCGTGTCGGCAGGTTTGGCCGATCGTGGCTCCCACTGGCCATGGTTTGCCGTCCCAGGCCAATGGGGGTGCCAGGAAGGTATGTTTTCCAATCTTTTAATCATTCTCATGGCTCTTCTCTGATCCCTCTGCTAGGGCCGGCTTCAGGAACTGAGGGGCCCGACTTGGCGGTGGTCCGGGTCATCGGCGGCACTTCGGTGGCAGATCCTACTCGCTCTGGGTCTTCTGCTGCACTGAAGGATCCGCTGCTGAAATGCTACTGAAGACCTGGAGTGAGTGAAGGACCTGCCACCGAAATGCCACCGAAGACCTGGACCGCCGCCAGGTGAGTAAAAATTAAAAAGTTAGGCGCTCTTCCTTAGGGCACGGGGCCCTCTTAGGCGTGGGGCACGATTCAGGGGAATGGGGGGAATCGGCCTAAAGCCGGCCCTGCCCTCTGCAATTTATTAACATCCTTCTTGAATTGTGGACACCAGAGCTGGAAATAATATTCCAGCAATCGTCACACTGGTGTCAGATACAGAAGTAAAATACCCTGTGTAATCCTACTAGAGATTCCTCTGTTTGTACATCCAAGGATGGCATTAGCTCTTTTGGCCACAACATCACACTGGGAGCTTGTGTTCAGCTGATTTATCCATAATGACTCCTGAATCTTTTTCAGGATCACTGCTTCCCATGAGAGAGTCCCCCATACTGTAAGTATGGCCTACATCCTTTGTTCCTTGATGCATACATATATACTTAGCCATATTAAAACATTTATGTCTGCTTGTGCCCAGTTTACCAAGTGATTCAGATCACTCTGAATCAGTGCCCTGTCCTCTTCATTATTTACCGCTCCCGCAATTTTTGTTTCATCTGCAAACTTTATCAGTGATGATTTTATGTTTTCTTCCAGGTCATTGATAAAATGTTAAATAGCATAGGGCTAAGAACTGACCCCTGCACGACCCTTCTAGAGACCACTCACTCAATGATGATTCTCCATTTCCATTTTGAGAGCTATCACTTAGCCAAATTTTAATCTATTTAACAAAATGCTGGCATGCATAAGGAGTTGGATGAAGAAAAATACGGTAAATATTATAGGGCTATTATATAAATCAAAGGTATGTCCTAATCAGGAATACTGCATTAGTTCAGGCGACCCTGTCTCTAAAAAGGATAATGTAAAATTAGAGGGTGTTCAGAGAAGGGCAATGAATATGTGCTCCTATGTGGTGGGTCCTTTGACTGGCTGGCCAGAAGAAAAGGGATTGTTGCCCCAGTAAGGGCTCCTTTTGCTATTTGTGGCAAAGGGGAAAGGAGGGGAAGGTTTACCTGAATGGGGCCAGGAGGAAGAGGAAGTGGCTAGACTAGGGGTGCGTGCGTGCGTGCATGTGTGTGTGTATGTGTGTGTGTGTGAGAGAGAGAGAGAGAGAGAGACACCCCTGCCCTACCAGGTGAGTAGAGAAGGAGGGATATTTATATCCTGGGCAGTTCTGGAGAAGCCTTCTCTCACTGGGATGAGGCAGTCGTCACCCATGCTCCCACCCAAAGGGTCAGAGTAGAACCAGGCTTCTTCATGATCCGTTGTGGGCATTACACTAATCAGCGTCTTCTTGGGGCTGGGAAGGAATTTTCCTTTCACCACCAGACTGGCTGAGGCGGGGTGGGTTTTTTCACCTCCCCCCACGGTGGCGCAGGGAGCCTAGGTTAAAATGTCACACTTAGTAACTGAAAACGTGGTAGATGTCCAGCGCAGGCACTAGTTCTGGAAGGAATACAGCAAGCAGATAAAATGGATTGGAAGTGGACTTAGAGGAAAGCTAGGGAAGGAGTGAGACAGGATTCCTAACATCTGGTACAGCAGGGAGCCAACACCCTTTCCTTTTCAGCTCCCTTAACACTTAAATGAGGGGAGGGCAGCAGGCTGGCTGGGACCAGGTTGGAAATGGGTAGGGCTGATGACAGCCCCCGAAGCAGGAGGAAATGATACAGGTCAATTAACTGTACAATTTACTGCTATTTTAGGTGAATAAAGTTGCAGCCCCATTAAACCCCTTCCAATGCCCGCTGTCTTTCCTCCAGCATGGCTGGTCAATGGTTAGAGGCATGGAAAGAAGTTCATATGAGGAGAGATTGAAAAGGCAAAACCTAACAGGAGACATGACAAAATGATGAATGGCAGAGAGAAGGTAGATGCGGAATTTCTATTCACGCTGTCTCAATACAGAAACTAGGAGTTCTCTGATGAAACAGAAAAGTGGCAAATTCAGAACTGAAAACAGGAAATATTTCTTCACACAACTCACAATTGTTCTGTGGAAAGCCTTGCTACAGAATATCACTGAAGCCAAGAATTCCCCAAAGGATTAGATTAGACCTTTATATAGACAACAAGAATACCCAGAGTTGTGATAATATATTAAAGAATAAACAAGAGTTTTGGAAGGGATGTACATTTCAATGCTTTGGAGTATCAGCCAACCTCTAACTATTGGGATTCGGGTGAAACTTTGACGTCATGGGGGCAGGTTACCCCATAGCTGCCTACTGCAGGGTTCCCCCTAATTTCCTCTGAAGTATCTAGTATGGGCCACTGCTGGAGACAAGATGCTGGGCTAAAGGGACCACTGGTATGATCCAGGATGGCAATTCTTATGATCCTGATTTACATGCGAAAGTTGTACAGGAGCCAGAGATCTAACTGAGCCCTAGATCTTTGTTGTGTTTGATGTCAAAAGTGTTGTCAGTGCTCAGCACAGCACAAGTAAATTCTTTGTTCTGAAAAGTAAAGTCAAAAGTCCTCAGTCACTGTAGGAGCCAGATACAGTCAGTGCAGTGGAAGACTAACTTCATGATGGTAAACATGAATTTGACCCATGTGATGGCAGTAGCTTTTTTAAAACAGGATTTATGCTACGTTGTACATTAGCATGGGAGGGGGAGAATTTAGGGTTAAGTTCCCTACCATGTTAAATTTACATCTTAGCGTTGTTAAGCTAGCATTGAGATATACTGACACAGACTGACTATTCACTAGACTGGTCTTGTCTAATAAATGTAAAATGGGGATTGGGCCACAATTTAAAAATTCAAAACGCAAGAAAAGGAGGGTGAGATTCACTCATTGTCTGGGCGTACAACCAGGGAAAGAGATAAAGAAGAAGAGAATCTTGATTTCACTAACACATGAGATGAGTCTTACATTCTTGGCCATTAGCATTTGAAAGAATTCATTAGGATTTTTGTGACTTAAAATTTTAAGAGTAGCCTTCTATCCTTTTTTTGTCTTTTGTCTAATAAGTTTCCAGCTTAGCCAGACAGGACAAATCAAACTTTGTGACACTTTGCCAAGACCAGAGTGGCTAAATAAAAACAACATCTGAGCAGCCAGTTTCTAGTAAAAGCTTGTTGCGTCTGGAATAGCTAATTAGTTCTTGCCCTATGTGCTGTGACTATGATTTTCCAATAACTGAACACTAAGTGTCAGAGCCAGAAAGTAGATTTTCTTATTGTTTGCTATTCATTTCTTTCTGACCATATGTTGGTGAAATATTTTTCACCCAAAATGCACAAGTGGTATATAAAGTTCTGAAAAACTCTCCTTTGGATACATCAGCCATCGTATTTGAATTTGTCCATTGTACAAGGGTTTTACGTGAGATGGAATTTTTCAGAATATACTCACAGTAAGACACTTCACTGTGTGGATCATTTAGTTTACTAAGTGTTGATTTTTCACAACAGTCAAAACTGTTAAAGTCGGTGGGTCAGCGCCTCAATTGTGCCAGAATTGTGCTCTGTGAAGCTGAGGCAAGGAGGGTCGCGGAGGCTTTAAATGATCATTGTGCTCACCCAGTTCCCAAGATTTCTGGGGACTGGTCTGATGCCTGGTGTAATTTCAAGCAGCCTCTGGGCAGCTGCAAGTTTTTTTGGCTTGTGGCACCTCACTAGGGGCTATTACACTGACCGTGCCCTCTTCCAACCTCACACTCCCCCGACGGATGGTACAGTGTCGGCTAAACCATCTCTGCCAGCCAGTTGAGTCTTCAGCCTGACACATTAGGGCAGCTTTCGGGCTCCTTTACACCTCTGATGTGGCACAAAAGGGCCAGAATGGGGCCAATTATACATCTAGAGCACATGTTTTAAAACCAAATTATAAGTTTACAGCTTTGGGCTATTTCTGAACAGTTCCTTTGGTGTCTGTGTTACAACACTGATATTATTGCAGTGCACATACTGAACTGTAGTTTTACATATTTAAATCAAGCATGTGTTATTCAAAGCTTCAAAGAAAAATATACACTAAAATAAAATGATGGCCAGTAGCTTTATGCATTATGGTCATATAAGCATTAAATAGCTGCATGCTCAAAAACATTTAGAATGTGGATATTCCTTATGAGGTGCACACCACTAAATGAGTTATGTTCCTGAGGTACACAAGATAACTCTGGTCTTAAGGCCAGTAATTCATGTCTACTAATTTTATACTCACTTTTCTTAGCATTTCAGCCTGGTTATAGATGTACTTTATTAAACATAGTCAAAGCCACCATGCCCCCCAAAATTAGAATCAGTGTTGTTATGGATTGAAGAAGAAATGTAGGCCCCCTGTCCCACCTCCCACCAAGAGTGGCTCATATAATACAAAATCTTCTTCAATTTAGCTACTTCTGTAATTTATTGAATTTACTCTTCTGAAATACTTTCCCTGGGGCTCGTTAAATTCCAACAGAGTTCTCCTTCATGTTGTAAAATGAATATGAAAGAGCACAGCTACCAAAGCTGGTATTCAGCAGAGCTAAACCACACAGCAATGCTGATTCAAAGGCAAACAAACCATAGCTTATTAGTAGTATTTTCTAATTTAGAGAGAGAGAGAGAGAGAGAAATCACCATCCAGATTGAAATAAATAACATCACATACCTTGGAAAGGGAAAATTCAGGACAACTAGACATGACTGATGCAAGTACTGGTAAAAAAACAAAGCAACCCAACACCTTACTTGAAGTTCTTTCTTGAAATACATTCTACTAATGTATTATAGAGAGCAGAATATTCTAAAATATATACTACAGGCCAAATTTTGCATCACTTCCTTCTACCACTACAATTCCACTGATATTAATAGTCCTGAGAACAGGATTTATCCCATCTTGTACATGAGCAATAAGCAGAATGTATTTACTTACTCAAAGATGTAAGACTCCCATAGTAAGAAAACATTCAATCGTTCTTGTCATTAAGTGCCAAGCAAGCAAGAAAAATGTTCTGAATTATACTATAACCTTGATTCTCTCAACAGCAGAGTGCGAAGCATTTGGAAAAACTTTAACCCAGTGTTCAATATAATTTATACATTTGCAGAAACAGAAATAACAAAACTTTCTATTAACCTTGTAAACGCCTCAGAAATAGCCAGCTATGGTTTTAAAGACTGGTTTGCTTGAGAGATATCCAAAAATTTGATTTATATCTTAAATCCCACAAAAAGCTTTGCTAGGGTGAAGCTTTTATGCACGTAGCAGTGTTAAAGAAACTATCAAAAACAAACAACAAACTTTAGAAGCCTAGGAAATTCAAGAATTAAGGTGGCACTTCCATAATAAGCCATTCAATTTTGAGTTTGCATCAAACACAAACCTACCACTAAAACCTTAGCTTTGCCCCAGACCTCTTTCAACAATGTGGTATTTTTAGATTGACTGAGAAAGATTTGCATGATGTTATTTTTGTAACTTTTTAGTTTATTGTTATTAACATATATGAACTTTTCATACAAGTATTAATGAATCTTAGTCATAACCTGTATTTATCTTTAAAAGACTCATTTGTGTTTGGCCAATCTCTTATCATTATTCATGTACTTACTGTGTTCAGATTCCAAAAATGTAACCATGCATTATAAAATCTACTTGATCCTGACAGAAGGTGCTTTGTCATTTTTTCCATTGAAAAGATTTCTCGGTTGTTATATTTATAGTTCATCTCAAGTAAATCTGACTCTATAGATGAACATAAGTGACCATCACCTAAGAGACTGATGATGAAATTGTTGAATTGATATATGGGCCAACAATCCAACTCTTGTTTATGAGCATCTGGCCAGGGAGGCTATTTGGAAATGTTTTCTGTTGGTAAATGCCAGCAATAATAAATGTTGACGCATACAACAGTACACATCTTTAATTTTTAAGTGTAATGAATGGAGAAATGGAACAATCCATTTAATCTTCATGTATCACGTACCCATGCACTTATATATGCCAACTGTTAGTTTTTAAATGGTCATTAATGATGTAAAATACCTTAAGAAACTATGTTATTATATGTAATTTGTTAATTAACAATCTACAGTGCTTCCACATTTGGAACTTTCAACTCCTGAAAAAAGATGAGGGCACATGTTTGCTTTGAATTTCAAAGTTGTTTTTCCTATGAACCTAATGGCAGATTGTCTACTGAGTATTTGGATGAGTATATGGAATGTGAATCTGTGACAGGGTGAAATTTGAAAGTTTATTACAGCTGCACTGCATGGAGCCAAATTCCACATCACAGTTGCATCATAGTCACTGTACTAGCAGTTGTTGGGCAATGGATGGTTATTGTCTCCCCAACAATCAGATAAAAGTTTTGGCTTTTGTTATCCCAAACAGTGAAGCAGAGTGAAGAAGATGGTGGTCAGTGGACTGCGACACTATAGCTCCTTGTGGACATGCAACCTTAGTTCTGGAATTTTCTAGGTTACTCAAAACACTAATATATGCCTGTAATCTTAATTTCACTTAAACAACCCTTTTTGTCATGGACATTTCCTTTGTTTGTTTTTTAAGAGGTCTTAAGCCCTGACCTAAAACCACATCCCTGCATACCCCATGAGGTCCACAAAAGGGGAACAAAAATCCACCAGACCTTTGGAAGTCCACACAGGGAAGGGGTGGTGGTAAAATCTCCTGCTAGTCCTATCTCCACCCACCATCCTGTGGACGGGAGTGACAATGCTCCAGTCCTCCTAAATTCCACAAACAGGGAGTCCAACTTCTCAGACCCTGTGTAGCTTTTTAGGGAGCTGAGCAACTCTGATGCAGAGCTAGGAGGTGTTTAGGTATGTAGCTCCCTTCCTATCGACTTCCTAATCATGTCTGATGGACTGGAACTCTCATTTTTAGGTTGAGCTGGGCAGGAAAAGGAGGAATAAATATACAAGCAGGAGAGTTGGGGACAACAGAACTGGGAGAACAGTCTCCCTTTCCTTCTAACTGCCACTGCCATCTGCCTGTCTCCTGTGGTCCTCAGCCCTGGTAAAGGTGAGCCAAACAGTAAAGTCTCCTTTCCCTGCTCCCTCTGATCCTACCCCCACTATGAGCCTTAGAAGTACCATAAGCCCCCAACAGCCTTCAACCATCTTCTCCTGTAAGCCTCAGGGGACTCATTAGGAACTCCAAGCCTGCTGTGGGTCTTAGGAGACTCCTGAAATGAACTCTAACAGCTATTTTCTGACCCTATGAGCCTTAGTAATCTCTTTTATGGCCTTCTGAACCTATAGCCCCATAGGAAGGGCTGAATGGTGGCTCCCGTAGTCCCCGCCCACCCCATGAATGTCAGGAGGCTCCTCTGGGCCTGCCCACAGTCTACTGCAAAGCCTCAAACAAGCCCATATTGCCTTGGCAACTTGCAAAGAGATTAAAAATAGGCTCCTTAGCCTCTGACGAGCTTAAATCAATTTGCTGGGGACTAACAATCCTACATAGAGGGTCATGGGGTGGATCCCTAGCAGCCTCTGAAGGCTTGAGGAAATTGGGATCTCAATGGGCATAAGGCTTGAGAGGAATGTGTGACCCTCAAAAACAGAGCCGCCCGGGCGGGGGGGGAGGCAAAGGGGGCAATTTGCCCCAGGCCCCGGGCTCCACAGGGGCCCCCAAGAGAACAGCTGAGGCTCCCGCCTCCGCCCCTCTCCTGGAGCCTTAGCACATCAAGCGGTGTGTCTCCAGCGGGGCCCCTGAGCCCCGCCCCGCTCAGAGCCGTGTGGTGAGGGGGCGGGGCTGTGAGCTGCCTCCAGGCTGAGCTCAGCTCCCTCCGCTCGGCGTGGAGTTCCCAGACCCGCCCCTCACCACGCGGCTCGGAGCAGGACGGAGCTCAGGCCCCGCCGGAGACTCGCTGCAGCTGTTCAGCGATGCGCTGAGGCTTTGGGTGAGGGAGGGAGCCAGGGGTAAGAGGCTGGGGGGGGCGGTCAGGGGCAGGGATTGGGGGTTGGATTGTGGGCATTCCGGGGGAGTGGCTAGGGGTTGGGGCAGACAGGGAGCAGGGGTGGGGTCCCAGGGTGGTGGTTGGGGGGGTGGCGTCTCTGGGGGACAGTGAGGGGACAAGGACCAGGATGGGTCAGGGATTCTGAGGAGGGCAGGAAGTGGGTGGAGGTTGGATAAGGGGCAGAGCCAGGCTGTTTGGGAGGCACAGCCTTCCCTACCCTAAAGCTCATTCAGCAGTTTGAGGCTTGCAGAAGAGCCAAGCTGTTAGCTTTTCTATTAGGGCTACCATCCCTTTCACTTCTCAAATGCCAAATTATAGTCTACATGTAATTTCAGTGCCATAGGGAGATTCATGTCAGGGGAGGGTAGCTTCATTTAAAATTAGCCACTGGGGGGAAGGATCACATGAGAAGAGCATTATCCTTCCCAACCCTACCAAGGGAGACCCCCCTCCCCTGCATTCCCTGAGGCTTCAGAGGGGTTAATTCAGTGGCTCTCAAACTTTGTCCTGGTGACCCTTTCACACAGCAAACCTCTGATGCGACCCCCCCTTTTATAAATTGAAAACTCTTTTTTATATATTTAACACCATTATAAATGCTGGAGGCAAAGCGGGGTTTGAGGTGGAGGCTGACAGCTCACGACCCCCAGTAATAACCTCATGACCCCCTGAGAGGTCCTGACCTCCAGTTTGAGAACCCCTGGATTAATTTAACTTTAGCACCCTGTGTCCATTCACATGCATGTGCTATTTTGAGCATTTCAGTTTTGACAACATAGGCTCATCCCAGATTCTGGAACAAGCTCAAATGCTCAGTTCGTGGAGTATGTACATAAGCTATAGTAAAGAAAAACCCACAGTAACCGTCTCCAGTTTCTGAGGTACCACATGGAGCCAGTCTCTAGGAAACAGATAAATGCATGGAGATTAAGTCCATTAATGGCTATTAGCCAGGATGGATAAGGAATGGTGTCCCTAGCCTCTGTTTCTCAGAGAGTGGAGATGGATGGCAGGAGCGAGATCACTTGATCATTACCTGATAGGTTCACTCCCTCTGGGGCACTTGGCATTGGCCATTGTCAATAGACAGGATACTGGGCAGGATGGCCTTTGGTTTGACCCAGTATGGCTGTTCTTATGTTCTAACCTAAATGAACCCAAATTTATGGAGACAGATATGAGTCAAGAAAGCCAGCAGAGTATCAGAAAACTGGAAAAATCTCTGACTGGATGGGCTCAGGTGTTTGGTCACAAGCTTAGGTGGTTCAAAAGTTTTGGATTTTTTTTTAAGCAGAATTTTTTTTATTGTTTCTTTAAACAATCAAATACAGCAAGCAGCAAATATTTGGCCACACACTTCCGAAACCTCAAACCATATTCAGGTTTTGGCAGACTAATTTCAGCTTTTCAATTAAAAAAACCACAACAAATTTTGAGGAAAGCAGACATTGTCCGTGATTTTTTCTGCTTTTTAAAAACCCCTAGTTTTTGATCCAGAAAAAGTTTTGATGGAAAATATTTGTCCAACCCTTTTAATGAGCTTTAGTGCCTTTTAGCACTAGCTGATGCTGAGAACCAGTGATACCTTGTAAAGAAGTTTTCTCAAAACTGGGTTTGTGCCAAAATGCGGAAGGTTTATTTTTCCCAGGGGCGCCTGTGGAGGGGAGCAAGTGGGGCAATTTGCCGTGGGCCCCGTAAGGGCCCCCAGGAGAATATAGTATTGCAATTTTTTTTATAGAAGGGGCCCCCAAAATTTCTTTGCCCCAGGCCCCCTGAATTCTCTGGGCGGCCCTGCTCAAAAAAGCCTCCTGTGGCTCATGATGAGGGCCACTGAGCCCCACAAGGCTTGGTGGGGGCTCTCTGCTCCAGCAGACCTCAGGAGGCCACTAGAAAGGAGGGAAAAATTTCATTCTCATTATTTCTTCCCCTGCCAAGCCCACTGCTCCTTCCAGTCCCTCAGTGTAGATTCCCAGATCCCTCAAAAGCAGGGTTCCCTTCCTATGGATCTCAGGAGTTCAGAGTAACTGAATGAAAATAAGGAGTTACGGCAGGGGAGCAATACTGTACTTAGGGGGCATTCCCCACCCCCAGTCTTGCTCCCCAGCAGGGGACTCAGGGAATGAAAAACCTCTCCGGCTCCTCAACTGCCTCCTGCTACTCCCTGGAGTTTCCAATGAGGTAAACATAGCTTGCGAGAGCCAACCTGCCACAGCAACATTCCCAATTAAAAAGCTGATAACTTATGAAATCTGCTGTGCTAGGCCCATCTGGTAAACTAGATTTTCTCTTTCTCCTTTCCTTATTTTGTTGTATGGCTGTGGAGAGAGATGAGATGGGGACAGGAGATCTGGTCTCTGAACACCTCAATTTTTAGCACGTCATAATTCATGAGCCCATCTCTAATTCACTTCTACTTACATTAATATGTTCTACCTTGATCCCAGAGCTGACTTTATTTTGAGGCCATGATTTAATTTTGTGATTCTGGGGGGGAAAGGGGAGACACAGAAATTGGGTTTACAGTGGAAGCTCAGTTGCAACCTTAATTGTGGAAAGGCTGCCAGTACACTGTAATTGAATTCCAGATACATTGTACTTTGACATAACTGCGTGGTTAAGAAAAAGATTGGGAAATTTCGTAAAACAAAAAAATATGTTTGGTCTGCAATTCAACTTCCAGGGGAAACTCACTGAAAAGAGATCAGAGAAATATTGCAGAAAGAATAGTTTTATTTAGGGGGGTTATTTCCCCTCCCATGGTATGTACACATGCAAAACAGTGCAAACACACACATAATGACAAGGGTATAATCTCCAAACGTCCATTAAATCCCATTAAAACCCCACTATAAATCACTGAGTTAAAGCTGGTTGTAAGGTAAGGCACACAGTGAAAAAAATACCAGTCTTAAAGGATGTGGTGGGAAAGACCTGCAAAAGTCCAGTTTGATTAAAGTTAAATGAGGATTTAGGTGATGTGGGGCAGGGGGAGAAAAGTAATGTTCACTTATCTGCAAGAATTCTTTAAAGACATTATGGTTATAAATAGGGGAAATAATTGTGGAAGTGCCATACTTGTTTAGATTTACAGAAGTATTTGATGAGATTCCATATCCGACGTTAGTGACTAAGAGTCATCATGAAATAGGAAGTACAGAGTGGCTTCTTCCTCAAGAGATCTATTCCCTATGTTTCCAATTCTGCCATTAAGACACAGGCCTGTGCCTTGAAAAGTGCAGGGTGGCACTGCCTTAGGACACAATTCCACACACAGATAGAGTGCCTCCACTGAGGAATGAATAGAATGCACTTCCCTGAGGAGAGAGAGAGAGAGAGTGTGTGTGTGTGTGTGTGTGTGTGAGAGAGAGAGGGGCCTGGCCAGGGTCCTGCCCTAAGTTCCCTCTAAGCTGTGCAACCATGCAGCAGGCTATAAAGGGCCGTGCCGCCATAGGGGCCAGGAGAGGAGAGAGGTGGGGGGGGGACTGGGAGGGGAGCAAGTTGGGGTATGCAAGGATGCTCCGGGCCTCTTCCCCAGCCCCGGAGCTCCTGCTGCTGGTGGGGAGAGAGGAGCCTCTCTCCTGGAGCTCCGTGCTGCCGGCGGGGAGAATGGGGCCCTCTCTGGAACTCGCTGCTGCCGGCGGGGAGAGGGCTTGGGAGAGTCCTCTGGCCCCAGACCTGGGGCAGCCTGCACCCCAAACTCCGAACCCCTTGGCCCCACCCCCGCCATGCATCACCTCAACAGTGGTGCACGTAATAAAATTCATTCCACACATGGATATAAAAAATTAGAGGGAACATTGCCCCATATCTTCCCCCTTTGAGGTGACTGAAGCACTAAAATGAACTATCTGAGGAAGTCCCTTAGCTCAAGAGAGCGCAAGGGCTGCAAGTGTACCTGTCCCTTGGGGTAAGGGGGCAACACAGGATGTGGGGGAAGGTTTCTGTGCAAGGTGAGGCATAATCTGGCAATATGTGTTCAGAATTGTGTCTGTTTACTTTAGTAACAAAAGCAAAAGGTTTTACAACATTTTACTCTTATTAGCTCTGTAGAGTTACACAGTTGAGAGAAAGAAACCTGGATTCTATTCTGGTTTGTGTATCAGCAGAATTGTTAACACTGCTGAGTCAAATTCTCCATTTTTTTATATGCTTGTGAAATCCCAGAGAAGACAAAGCAGAATTCGGCCTGCAGAATTACTTATCACTGTATTTTACTGATGAAGCATAAATCAGAAGGAATACAAGCTACCCGTCAGATCCCATGATGAGTTTGCAGGGCTGGCAGTACTTCTACACTCAGAACATTTTATATGAAGTTCCTGAAACACAATAAACATGGAAGTCCAGGATAAAGCTACGCTTCACGAGCTGGTGACAAAGTGTAACCATTTTCCAATTGTAAATGGATTATGAGTGAAGTAAAGTGCTTTAGAGGACTTCCTTTGTTTCTAATTTATGGTATACAAATGTGGATGAGGTATTAAAAACAAGATCTCAGAGGTTGCAAATGAAACAAAAATTAGAAGTACAGCAAATAAGCAGCAATGTAATCCGATTCAAATGGATTTGGATCATTTAGGTGACTGGGATTACAGAAGTCAAATGCAATTCAATGTAAAAAATGTAAAATGATTTGCCTAGAAACAAGAAACCAGCATATGCAATGTCTGTTAAATCAAACAATCACCTAGGATTCTAATAAGGAAAAGGATTTGGGAAATAGTGAAAAAAAATAGTACTAAAGGCAATAATGCAAAGCCCTGCAGAAGTAAAAAGAGGACCAGTAAAGTGTACTAACAGTGAGGTAAAATATAAAACTAAGTGAGTGACAATGTCTCTGTGTGAGACTTTGAGCAGTGAGATGTGTTTGTGCTGCTATTTCATGCAGTTGCAAGTGCACCTTAGAAATATTCGTTGCGTTAGAAAGTAAGACTGTATTAAAACCTACCTTGTTGCTTTGTTGATGAGAAACTAGAGGCCAGGGGATTGAGGGAGCAGGGAGGTAGGAATGTAACCTTTAGTTGTTAGCTACAAGAGTTACAGTAAAAAAAGACCTCTCCTGAGATCAGCCAACCTCCAGCCCCTAGACGAACATTTCAGAGGATGGCAAACTAGAATGTCCCAGCTCAACTGCTGAGGTAAAACATGAAAAGAGAGGCAGTCTCTAAGGTACACAGCATGGTGCACATAGTCATTAGCTGTTATTACTTTGTTTTCTTTGCACAGTGCCTTCACATTTCTAAGGAGCGTAGCGGTCTGCAGGGGCACCTGCCATCTTGTGAGGCAGAGCTGATGCAGTTTGCTATGGAGGAGACACACTGAGCCATACATGGAGATTTGTGTTATTTCCCATGGCCCAGTCATGCTGTTACTTGCAAGAGTAATCATTAGTCACGTGAGAAATCCATTGCCTCCAATAGGACTATTCATGTGAATGAGGATTACTTGTAAGCAAGCTTCTGCAGAATCGGACTCTTGTTTTGTTGTTTCCATCATTCTAAAAGAAAATCCATTCTAACTAAAATAAAAACCTAAAAACCTGCTGGAATGTTTACTTTTACGAATGGAAAATATAAATCACAGCTCCCAACTGTATTTAGATTTATAGTACAATACCCTGAATTGCAATAAGAAATGTTCTGAGCCTCAAGACTGAAAGGCCTTAGCTTTGGGAGTCAATAAATCACTGGTGACATGCCAGAACTAACTAAGGGTTGTTATAAAATTAAGCTTGATGACATACTTGAGGTAATTAGATGGACCAGAACTAAGAGACACAGAGTTAAAAGGCAATATATACAGGAAGAATTTAAGGAGTTATTTTATTTTTCAGGGGGTTGTGAATCACAGGAATGAACTTTCAGTTGAGATTGTTTCATGGTCCGAGTGCTGGGTAACAACATGAGAGGACCCCACTCTAATTAAAATAATCAGTCTTTATTAAATCCTGGGACTGGTTACACACGATTGCGGAAGGTCTTCGGCGAGTCTCTGGGCCCGCGCGTATGTATCTGCCTGAACCTGGATTGGTGAAACAACGAAAGCGTTGCTTGCTGCGGGCCTCCTCCGTTGCGCAGGCGCGTGCATGCCCGGCCTGGCGTGGGATGCCGCCATCCTCCAATCGTCTGTCTGTGTCCGTGTCCGTTTTCTCGAGAATAAGCCCTTGTGTCGGAAGGGCAATCTTGCAGCGTATATCTGAACCTCTGGCGGCAGAAGTTGGTGCCACGCAGCTTCTCATTGTCACCCCACATGCCAAGGTCCTGGCTCGGCTCCGAGTCCAGTGAGTCAGAAGGAGAGCCTAGACCTAGTAGAGGACTTAGCCTTTTTCCCCTCCCTCCTCAAAGCTGTGAACTCTGCTGGAGACGGCGACGGAGGATTTGGAGAGGGGGAGAGGGCTAGCATACAACAATAAGCATAGCAGGCACCAGAACTAACTGCTTGCGCTGCGCAACTGGGCCGAACGCCACACAACCTTCCCACCTCCCAGGTCCATCCTTCCGACGCCTTTGCGCGTTTAGCGCAGGTGCAGGTTGACCATTTCGCATTCAGTGTCATTCACAGACTGCACCGGGGGGAGATGGGGGGCGGGGTACTGCGGTACCAGTGCTCCACAGGGGTACGGAGTACCTCCGGGAGCTCCGGGACAGTGGGAATGGAGGAGGAGACTGGCGAGAAGAGCGGTTTTCTGGATGGTCAATCGGGGCAACGAACCAAGCCCGCATCGGGGCCCACTTCATTAGACCCTCGTGTGCGAGTCCTCGGAGTCCTCCACGACCTCCCGCGCGGGGAGGTTAGCGCACTTCACCACCGAGGTCCTGGAGGTGAGGATGGCACGTAAATCATGGGGTGGGGGATCGGGCGATGATGATCACACCACGGTCGAGGAGGGGGAAGGGGCGGAGACTGACCGAGAGGGCAGAGGCTGAGGCTGAGGCTCGGGTGTGGCTACCACGGCGCGCCAGCCGGAGCGGGATGACTGGCTGCGGGTGGGGGCGGTGGGAGGCTGAGGGGGGCTGGAGGATGGTGGCTTCCTGGGCACCATGCTTCCATGGTCCTGGACCAAGAGGGGCCTGGCACCTGGGCCTGGGGCACCAGACCAGCCTGCCAGAAACCCAGGGCTGGGGACCTGACCCAGGTCTTGTGCTTGTTGTGGCCACCTGTAATCTGCGCGCTGCCGGCTGCCGCCGGCCAAGGAAGGCGGCGGAGGGCCAGACGCGAGGGAGCGGTGTGCAGGGAGCCGGCAGCCCCATCAGGCGACAGGCCCGCGGTGCCCGGGTGCCGTACGCGTGCCGACGGCCGGGTGACGAGCGGGGGGGCCGAGCGACCGCGGGGGCAGGAGGCGGATCGGATCTCGATACGAGCGTCAGCGGCCGCGGGCGGCAGCGTCTCCGAAGGCGCGTGAGGAGGGGGTGGACTCGACCGCCGGCCGGTCGGAGGACCAGGACGGAGTACGACCCGCGACGAGACGGGTACCGTACCGGGAGAGGCGGGACGCGGTACCGGACTGCAATGGCGCCGTACCGGTGATGGGCACGACCGTGACCGGGAGGAAGGTGACCGACGAAGGCGGATCTGTGGGGGAGGGAGGGGAGGCGGGATGGGGACTGTCTCCTAGTCCCTAAGGCCCCGGCCGGGAGTACCGGGGCGGTTTACCCACTGAGGCGGGCCGGAGGCCCGGCTCGGTGGCTGAAGAGGCGGTGCGTGTCGAAAAGCTCCAGGCTCAGCCTTGCCGCGAGCCGCTCGGGGCTTGCGGCGGGACGGGGAGGCTCGGCCCGGGGACTCCGACCGGCGAGGAGGTCGGTTTGGGCCGGGACGGCCCAGCCGGTGAAAGAGGCACGGGACCCCTAGAGACTAAAAAAGACCCTAATTCCCTAAAGTATCTACTAACTACTCCCTAAACTAAGTTACAATACTATATACAATAAACAACAAACTACAACAAAAAACGGCGAAACTAGCTAAACAACAAGAGCGCCACAACTCCAACTGCGGAAGAGGACGGGAGGGCCGAACTGGGGGAGATGGGGCGGGCTGGGGGCGCATAGCGGCCCAATAGGCCGCTAAATATAGCTGCGCGCCGGTGTTGCCGCCGGTAGCTGCCGCCGCGGTGTTGCTGCGCTAAAAATCCTCGGGATGTTCACCTGGCAATGCGAGCAGACAGCATTTTTCAGAACAGCTCCAACTGTATTTTCACATTCCTAGCCATCTCACACAGCACTCATTCTCCAAACTCCTTCCTCCTGCAGCCCATGGTCCTTCCTCCAGGTTCCATGTAGGGTGCTACCAGGGCTGGCTCCAGACCCCAGCATTTTGCCGGTAGGGTGGCAGGCGGCTCCAGCGGACCTTCCACAGTCATGCCTGCGGATGCTCCACCGGAGCCCGGGACCGGCGCACCCTCCGCAGGCACGTCTGCAAGAGGTCCCCCGGAGCCGCGGGACCGGCGACCGGCAGCGCGCCCCCTGCGGCATCCCGCCGTGCTTGGGGCGGCCAAATTCCTAGAGCCGCCCCTGGCTGCTACACTGCTGAAGTATTGAAGTGCATTTCAGCAAAAAGCAGATGATTACATAGAATTTAATACATTAAATAGACAGTAGTCAGCTTTGTGCTCAGGAAGAGATACTCTGAGTGTCAAGAGATTTTTTTTAAAACAGCCATATTTCTCTCATTTGCCCTCCTAATTTTTTTTTTATTTTTTTTATTTTTTGGTTTTTGTGGGTCTTATTTTATTTTTGATGTTGCTCTTCTCTGGTACATTTTGTAAAGTTTTTAAAAAGTCAAAAAAATAAGGCTTGAGATGGAAGAGTTATCACCAACTTTCCTAGACAAGAGGGGCCTAGGGACTCCTTCCATTCCTAGGCTACTATGTAAGGGTCCGATCCTGCAGACACATATGCATGCCTAAGGATTGAGGCCTACATTTTAAGAGTCCTGAAAGGGATTCATAAAGTTGCTAAAAGCATTGCTTGATTAGGGACAATCTAAAGATTAGGTAATAAACATTAAACAGGGAAGTTGGCCATAATTATTTCACCAAAGAGTAAAATAAGGAATAAGGAATTGGGCAAGACAATCACAGCAGAGAGCACAAAATGAGTTTAAGAAACATTTAACATGAACCGTGCCTATCCCTGCCTTACCTATCTCCTATTACGTGGTACTGAGATCTTGACTTCTGCCTTTGTTCCACAAACGATGCCAATCTTGATCACCCATTCAAAAAAGATTTCCAACCAGAACCATCATGCTTTCACCTGCCTGCCAGGAGCATCCTGCAAATGTCAGCAAAGTCACCTCATCACCTTCCTGCAAATCGCTTCCTAAAACTACCTTCTGCTACAATGCCTACAAAATAACTAGACAATGGTTAGGCAACTGCTTTAGTGTGACCATAACTTTTCATCTTGATTAGTGTCATCTCACTCTTTACTTGTGCTCCCCCATCTATTTGTTTTATCCACTCTTCTATTGTCTTACACTTAGACTGTAATTTGCACAGGTGTTTTAGCCATGTTGGTGCCAGGATATTAGAGTGACAAGGTGGATGAGGGTAATATCTTTATCGGACCATCTCCTGTTGCTGAGAGACAAGTTTGTCTCACCCACCTTCTCTCACTTTGACTATGAGCAATTTGGGGCAGAGACTGCCTTTGTTCTATATTTGTACAGTGCCTAGCACAATAGGCCTCTGGATGCTACCCTAATACAAATAAATAAATAAAAATAATAATGATGAATAATAAGAATAATGTTGTTTTTGTGGGTATGGGAAGATGAAGATTAATTGACAATGGAAAGCATTTAGAGTCAGGATAGCTTTTATCCTCTGGAAAAATTCCTGATAGTGAGGAATCTGAATACATATACATTAGAAAGGGAATTGCCTGTAATGAGGCTATATCAAATTCTTGAAACCACAGTAAGACAGTGTCATAAATAAACAGATCAGGGTTAAGGTCTCTTTTCCCTGGAAAGGGTTAACAAGCTCAGTAACCTGAGAAACACCTGACCAGAGAACCAATCAAGGAACAGGATAATTTCAAATCTCTGTGGAGGGAAGCTTTTGTCTGTGTTCTTTGTTAGAGCTCTCTTTGGATCTAAGAGAGGTCATCATGTCTCAGTTCTCTCCTGAGTAGTTTCTACTATTAATAGTGAGTATTAATTTAGAAAGCGGGATTAGCTTTTGAGTTGCTTTCTATATTTGCAATTGTGTGTTTGCTAAAGGAAATTTTTTATTCCTGTTTGATATTGCTTTTACTGAGAGAGGGGGGGGGGGGGAATCCAGAGATTGATAAGTTTAGAGACCCTGTATTGTGTTGTTTTTTTTGACAAGAGACTTTCTTTTTTTTTTTTTTCTTTTCTTTTTCTTTTTTCTTTTTGTTTTTGGTTTTCTTTTCTTGGTGGATTCTCAGGGGGGGGGGAGAGGAGGTATCTGTAGTTAAATCGGTGTGTCTCTAGGAAAAGGGGGGGAAGGGAGGGGGGGGAGGGGGGGGGGGGAATTGTTTGTGGGTCCATCCATTTGGGGGGGGCTTGGAATCCCCTAGGATTTAGGGGGGGGAAGGAGGGTGTCTCAATCTTGTGATTGGGTGTGGTGGTGGCAGCTAGATCTAAATATTACTTTTTTTTAGACTAGAGGCAGGTCCCCACATTCACCCAACAACCCAACAGCTCTAAGTGGGGGTGAGACCTATGACACAGCTCTAAGTGGGGGTGAGACCTATGACAGACAGTAACTCTAATACTTGGGCAGCGAACACAGTCTAAATACAGATTAGAAAGTATTTCAACATGTTAAATGTCATTTTTTTCCTCTTCTGAGTCCACCAAGAGAAGTCTGTAAGGGATCAGCTGCCCCCTGTTGCATAAAACATTACTCTGTAATCTGCTGGTGATGTCAGACCCGTCATTCACCACCAGTGGAGCATGGAAGATACATGGTCAGGTAAATCCATTATTTAACTGAAACCACACAATGCTATTGGATTAAGCAGAACTTTACCTCACCACAGGCAAACTAAGAAGAAAGGTCATCTTGTGGTTGAAGCATAAGACGGAGAGTCATAAAACCAGTGTTCTATTCCCGGCTCTGCTATAGACTTCCTGTGTGGCCCTGAGTGAACCACAATCTCACTATGCCTCAGTTTCCCCATTTGCAAAACAGGAATAATACTTCTCTTCCTATGGCACAGGAGTCAGTCTTAGTTCACTAATGTTGAAAAGGGAATTTGAGATCCTTTGACTGGAGGAGGTATACAAATAGTATCAATAATCTGTGTTCCAGCATGAATGAATGGTGGGAATGAAACTGTCCCACAGAGTATGCTGGATTATTTTGTATAGTAGGAGGTTGGTGATGGTTTGTGATCTGTTCTTTATTGAGACTTGAGGAGAAGAGAGAAAAAGTAATAACTATAAAGGAACATTACCCTCAAATTAAACTAAAAGGATGAAAAAAAAGTTTTATAAAACCTTAACCTGAATAGAATATTTTCTGTGTTTTTAATTTAAATTAAAACAAGATTTTTTGGTGTTAGTAACAGCAGCCAGAATTTTTAAAAAGTATGAATTATATGGCACTAAAAATGTACCTAGCACTTTATAATCTAAGTTGTGCCAAGCAGTTGGCATGTTCCTTCTCTCAAAGGGTCTCAGGCCACAACAGCACAGTACAACAGAAGACAGGAATACAACAGAATACAAAACCTACAATATACAGCACGAATTTTACGTTAAGTGCATCCCTTCAATTCACAAATGTGCTAACATGCCCTGGCTAGACCCTCCAGTTCTGTTTATTTGGGGGCATTTAGCCCTAATGCCAAAGTTACAACTTTTATTTTAAACGTACAACTTATTTCTAAAACAAACTTTAACCATTATCTTTACCCTTGGCCTCAATTAAGGACCAATACAGAGGACACACTTGAAATGACCTAAGAGGAATGCTTACACTGAATAGCGTATCAAAGACTCTTAGTATCTCAGCCACATTTTCTCTCCCCTTTAGATGACTCTCCTTTTTTGTAACCTAGTCGTGTCTGTTCCTAGTATTTTAGGATTAAAGTCCCCTGGTGTGAAATCTCCTTGAGTAACACTCACATCACAGAATGTGTGATTAACTCGGCAGGTGCTTTTTGGGTCAATGAAAAAACCAACCTGTTACACTAATACATGAGATTTCTTTATTGATGTTCTGAGTGAGTCCACATATTTGCATTCTGACATTACCTCTTCTATTCTTAATGCTTTCTCAAGTCTTGAGAATGTCATAAATTGTTTTAGTAGTGTGGAGGCTTTAGTCTTCTATACCTTTATAGTATATTGTGTGTCTCTTTCCTTTGATTATCTTGATTGCATATTCAGGGAACTTAAACTCTGTCAATCTTTGCTCTTCCTCCTCTTCAATAAAACCCAGCATGTCCACAACAATGACTGTGCAAGTATAGCACAGAGGAAGGAACTAGAATAAAATTAGGGAACTCTGCTCATTTATTTTCTCTAGTGTGCCCCTGATTTTTTCCCCTGCTTTGTATTATATGAATGGTCTGAAGCCATGATTTCTAAAGAAGGATCTTCCCAAGATCCTGTAACCACAAAGCTTTAGGAAAGCCCATTGAAGGTTTTGAAGATTAAGACTTAGACCCTTGAATTTGTTCCAGTGTTAAGTTGCAAGTCAATGTAGAGTCTGGAGCAGCAAGGTAATAAGTTCCCAGTGACCTACATTGCTGTGTCAGTAGACTGCTGTATTAATTCCTAAGTATAGCTTACTGCAATAATAGAACTGGGGATCAAGAACAAGTGGCATATTTTCACCAGGTGTATAGCCAGCAGGATGGGGCAAAGCCTCCTGGCCAAGTGACCGCCTCTCAGAGTCTTCACTAGCGGTCTTCCATCTCTGGGGAAACTGCTAGACATGACCACTGTCCCCTCTGTTCTGTATGATTTTTTTTCATTCACTTTACAAAAATGAGTACAAAAACAAGCCATAAGCAAAACGTTTCAGTGAAAACAACAATTAATATTACTGACATCAGGACAAGATGATTTGTGTCTGGAACAGCTTTCCTGGGCATGCTTCAGCAATTGTTATGGTGGAAAAGAGATTAGTTCCTGGCCTTTTTGATAGTCAGGGAGAAAGCTAAAGGAATTATTTAAGTCATAGTCTGTCTTGAATCTACTTTGCATTTTTCCACAAACAGTGCTTGAGTCATCTGTTTTCTCACTTTTTCTAACTTAAGATTCTAGGAACCATAGTGATCACAGTTTTCAGGCATACAGGTCAATTAATAGACAGATGGTGTAATTTGCCAGGAATAACTTTATTTATAGATCAAGTGTATGACTCTCTTGGTGAACATCTGTGTGACACTACACCCCATATTCTTTATAGTACTATTATTATGATATGAGTAAGGCATAATTATGATATATTTTATGCAAGATAGGTCATGTATGATATCATTGAAAATGTTATGATTTACTGAATATGATTATCCTACTTGTATGCTTGTATCATTTTAGCACCTGAAGTTAGGAATATTGTTGATGTATCTATTACAAATGTGTTTACACCTGGGGAACACCCACTAGGCAAAAGATTGTCAGTCTAGATGCTGGTTGGGAAGGGTCCATTCAAGTCAGTGGACCATTAGAGAGAACAATAGGTCTTAGAACAGGGGTCGGCAAACTCTGGCACACGGCTCGCCAGGGTAAGCACCCTGGTGGGCTGGGCTCGTTTTTTTACCTGCCACTTTGGCAGGTTCGGCTGATCGTGGCTCCCACTGGCCACGGTTCACCATCCGGGCCAATGGGGGCGGCGGGAAGCCGCGGCCAGCACATCCCTCACCCGCGCCACTTCCCGCAGCCCCCATTGGCCTGGGATGGCAAACCACGGCCAATGGGAGCTATGATCGGCTGAACCTGCCGATGTGGCAGGTAAACAAACTGGCCCAGCCCACCAGGGTGCTTATCCAGCGAGCCGTGTGCCAGTGGTTGCTGACCCCTGTTTTAGAAGAAGCTAATCTCCCACCAGAGAGCCTTCCTGAGGATGCTACAAACAGTCTCAGAGTCATGGTTGCTATGACACTACAGGGGCATGTGACCAGATCACCTGGTACTGGACTGCATCTTGGAATGCCAGTGTTTTTCTGCTGAAAGGTGTGGGAACCAAGCTTGGAGACAGAGGGATCCTGCCATATGCAAAAGCTATTTAAGGCAGGGGAGTGACATCATCGTGGTTCTTTGTTGACTCTATACCCAAAGAGACTCCTAGAAACACCTGAGGAACAAAGACTGACCTGCGGGGAAGTGCTGAACCCAGGCTAGAGGGATTATTAGCCTGAAAAAGGAATATCTGGGGTTTAAAGCTGTAAGCAAGTGTAGCTGGCCCCTTAAGAATCTCTGCAGTCTGCTTAAATCATCATTTAGGGTGAGAATTTGCTATTCATATCCAATCTCTTTAGTATATTAAGCTTAGTTTGTGTGTTTTGTTTGGTTGCTAGGTAATCTGCTTTGATTTTTTTTGCTATCCTTTATAATCACTTAAAATTTATCTTTTGTAGTTAATAAACTTGTTTTTGTTTTGTCTAAAACCAGTGTGTGGAAATCATAACTGGGTACAGAAAGCTCTTGAATATCCTTCTTCACATTGAGGGAGGGGGCAAATTTCAGCCTACGCTGTACAGATCTCTGTGCAGTGCAAGGCAGTTTAATTTTGAGTTTACCCTTCAGAAGGGGGTTGTGCTCTTGAGCAGCTGGGCAGTTCCTTAGCTGTAGCTTCCCCATGCAGAGCTGATCACAGCAGCCTGTAAGTACTGCAGCTGGGTGTGTCCCTACCTGTGTGAATGCTGGTGAAAGAGCAAGCTTGGAGGGCTTTGCAGCTTGTCACAGCAGCACAGTGTGAGAGGGAGCCCAGGCTGGTGGGTCACGGGGGCTCAGTGTTACCCCAGTTCCAGGTGGCAACCCCGGGGTACCCGTCACAGTCTGGACTTGTGGTTTTTGTTTGGTTTACCACATGGTACATGTGTGCACAAAGAGTTTAAAGAAGCGTCTAAGGGTGTCCAGCTGTTGACTTTCAGGCAACTATACCCATCCTCACTTTTATTTATAGTTTCAACATTTTTTGCCCATCCGGCATCTTAGATTCACGAACTGTGGCAAATTTTTCTTCAACAACAGTCTCCTAAACTTAAAATTACTTCAGTGAATAAATACCCAAACTAATTCACTATATTCACAATGATGGCCTAGAACCAAAAGAACAATCAGAAAGAAATAGGAGAAACAAATCACCCATTTGATAGCATGTCGCCTTTCAGAAAAAAGGGTGATCTGATGCCACTTGCTGAGGCAAACACAACCCTAAAATGACAATATTCAGTAGTATTAAAATTATTTTGAAAAATTTGCACTGCAAACCAAAATAAAAGTCTCTCCAATGATCTGTGATCAATAACATTTTTTCAAAATACATTAAATAGTGGGCAGTGGAGTACTAGAATCATTGCTGTGACTCCCATCAAGTGAATGGGGAGGACTTCAAATCTCACAAAAGGTGTAGCAGAAAGAAGAAACTGACAATATTTCTCAAAGTCTCTGAGCTGGAAAACACCAATTTCAGTGCTTGGATCATTCAAACAGATTTGCTCCAACCAAATCTATTTAACAGATTTGCTCCAATTTTTTTGCCAGAAAATTTTCACCTCTAGGCTAAGACCAAGCATGAGAAATTTCAGCCCCAATTTTTGGAAAAATTATAACCTATTGAAGAGAGGGGCTTAGAACGATAACTATACTGCATCAATCTTTAACAATTAAACTAAATGCATTATTACACTCTATTTATTGTATACTTTATACATTACATTATATTAATTTACATACATTAAATTATATGTAATGCAGTAGCCAAATATAACCAGTAATGATGAGCCTTCCAAATAACAAGAAGTAGAAGCAAAGAGTATAGAAACAGAAGAGATGTGATACATTTATTCACAAGAATCCATCTTTACAAATGAAAGGCTCTGACATTTGCCCAGATCAAAAATCCAATTTTACAGCACTAGGAGATAAGGAATGAAATAGTGTACAGATAACATCTAAACAGGTATTAAAAGGTTAGCAGTGCTTAAAATTGATTAGTCACCAGGACCAGACAACACACATCGCAGAGCTTTATAGAAAAATTGGCCAGATATTGCAGAAGCCTAAGCTGTCATTTTTACAAATTCTCAGTTCAGGAGAGAGTCCTGCAAGCTGCCAAGTGGCCAGCATAATTCTATTACAAGACACACGTTCTGGGATATTACAGAGCAACTAAATTAACATCAGCTGAAGAAAGGGACGAAAAAAAACTTTAAATGTTTGAGCAGATCAAATGGAGGAAAAGTGGAGGGGAAAACTCTAAAGCTTAGTAACAGCCAGCATGGCCTTCAGGAAGGGAAAGCCGTGCCTGAATATCTTTTGGGGAAACTCAAGGATTGTAGACAAAGTTGATGCACCAGGACACCACAAGTTGGTACTGTAGTCAGAATTTCAGACTGTGCTAGCTTAGGTAACATTTCATATGCAAGATAAATCTCAACCTAAACTCAGTCTAAGGTATTTACTGCACCAGGGCAGGAAAATAAAAACAGCCAGAAATAGGTCTTTTTAGAGCTAGAAAGAAGTTAGTGCTCGGATACCATAGGGGTCTCCTCTTTTTTCTTTTGTAGAAATACTGTTGATGAGGTTATTGAAAGCAAAGTGTAAATGCTGAAGAAGTTTAACGTATCATGAGAATTAACATAAATCATGAACATCAGAGTCAGGAAGGGTGAAGAACCATTTAAGTACTTGGGCTAAAACAATGGATGGAAAATGTAGTTCAGTGCAGATAAATGTGCCATAACCAGTAGAGCTATAATTCTGTTCGTGGCAAAGTATTGTGAAAATCATGGTTTTGTCATGGTGAAAAATGTCAAAACTTGTGAAATCGTGGGGAGGGGATGAGTGAAATGTCAAAGCACCTATTTACTTTGGGAAATACATAACACAGTAGAACCTCAGGGTTATGAACACCTCGGGAATGGAGGCTGTTCATAACTCTGAAATGTTTGTAAAGCTGAACAAAACGTTATAGTTGTTCTTTCAAAACTTTACAACAGAACATTGACTTAATAGAGCTTTGAAATGTTACTATGCACAAGAAAAATGCTGCTTTTAACCATCTTAATTTAAACGGAACAAGCACGGAAACAGTTTCCTTACCTCGTCAAATCTTTTTTTAAACTTTCCCTTTATTTTTTTAGTAGTTTACATTTAACACAATACTGTGCTGTACAGTATTTGCTTTTTTTTTTTAATTCTCTGCTGCCTGATCACATACTTCTGGTTCCAAATGAGGTGTGCAGTTGACTGGTCAGTTCGTAACTCTGCTGTTCATAACTCTGAGATTCTACTGTACATAGTTTTATTCATAGGAAAGCAAAAGGCATGAGAGAAGGGGACTCTTCTACTCCTCACTGGAAATAAGGAGATATATTCCACTCCAGTAATTAATACTTATCACTTATGCCACACTTTACACTTTAAAAGTGCTGTACAAATATTAACTGATCCAAGCAGTGCTTCTAATATAGGTGGTAAAAATAGTTCCAAAAATAAACTAGCAGCAATGAGCGTGATAAACTAAAGTCCTCCAGATCCTCACACATGGAAATAATACGAACGGGGTCAAATTCAATTCCATCTGTGCCAAACTGTTGACTCAATGGGGAGGTTATAGAGGTGTTGCTGAGAGAAGAATTTGCACAAAAAAGTGGAGAGAAAGAGGGAACACGAAAGGAAATGTGCAAATCCTGCTACATTAAATACAACCGAGACATTGATAAATGGAACCAGACAAAGGCACCCTGACACAAAATCATTTCCAGATTTGGAGATAATAAAGTCAAAGTTCAGTAAAGCACATCAAGAGAGCACTGGGTTAGTTTGTTTCTAGGGGGCACATATTTATCGGTCAAGCGAAGCAAAGCCCTATACTCAACTCAATGGCATTTCTGTCTGCGACACAATAGCTTTTGAACAACACATTTGATCAATTCAGATTTTTTTTAGAGACTGTTCTAGGCATCAACAAGCTTTTGCTTTTGGTGAAAACTGGAAAACTGGAAAAGCCTTCACTGGAAAATCAGGCCCACAGAATGTTCATTTGGTACCACGGGAAGAGAAATCTTCACACCACCCACTGCCTATGCATAACAGGCAGCAGCTAAATATGTTGCTCTCCCTCATTGGGTGTACAGTTCGGCCTACATAAGCAATGAAGTGTGTGACTCTCTAGTTTACAGCACAACTGAACACCAATGTACCAAGTGGATGAAAAATCTAAGACAAGGTACAGCTGTATAGCTGGGAAAACAGTGTATCTAATGGTTATAGCAGGGGACTGGGAATCAGCCCAAGATCTACATCAGCTACATTTCCTGCTCCAGACTGACTGGTTGTGTGATCCTAGACTAGTAACCTAACCTTTCTGTGTCTTAGTTTACCCATCTCTAAAATGGGTAATTCTGGGCCAGATCCTCAGCTAGTGTAAATAGGCATAATTCCATTCAATGCCTAATTTCAGAAAGGACAGCCAAAAATTTAACTTCACAAATCCCCCTGGGAGGCAGATATAGTTGCAGTAACTAAGGCCCCAGAATTATGAGTTATTATAGTTTAAGATTTGCCAGGCATCAAGGCCCTTTAGAAAAGAGAGAATGGAGGCCTACGAGAAGAAAAACTGAAGGTCTAATGGCTGGATTTCTTCAAAGACATTTCTTTTGTAAAAGATCAAGTGGAGCTAAAGAGAATTCCCCCTTTTTTCTGTCGGTGAATGAATTAAAAAAATAACCATTAAATTAATATCAAATACTGATCTCCTATGATGTGCCAGACAGGGTTGTAAAATAGGGAACTTGATGGAATCTATTGTTATAATCAAAATTTGTATAAAAGGGAGGTCACCTATAAGTGATACAGCTTTGGGCAAAATATTGTAAATTTCAATGACAGGGTTTACCTCATGGGCAATCCTGTTAGAAAAGAAAGGGCTGCGTTCACATTGGTTTCTTTTAGATTAAGTGATAAAGTGAAGAAGTAAGGCTAATGTTTGCAATCAAACATGTTTGTGCTATCGAGTTAGTGAAATACGTCTATGCTGGAAGCGTCAGTAAATAAAAAGAACTAGAACCAAAATGTGTATTTAGAAGGACACCTGACCACACTGCAGAACAAACAAACAAACAAACTTGCAGCAGCAAGTCTCAATTGACTCAGGGTTCATGCTATGGGGCTGCAAAGAGCAGTGTAAACATCCCTACTTGGGCTGGAGCTCTGGCTCTGAACCCTGAGGCGGTCGGGGTGGGGGTGGGGGGCTGTCAGGCTTGGGCTCCATGCCAAGTGGAAACGTCTATACTGCTCTTCGCAGCCCCATAGCACAAGCCCTGCAACCTGGAGCCAATTGACCCGGGCTCTGAGACTTGCTGCCATGGGTTTTTGTTTGTTTATTTGTTTGTTTTTGCAGTATAGATGTATCCTTAGCCATTTTTTTTTTAAATCATCTTCCCAACATAGTGATTGAGTAAAAGTGTTATTTTCTATTGTCTTTGTATAATTTGATTCTGAAAACCTACATGGTTAGAATGACAAATTTCCTAGCTTATGTTAGCCAAATCATAATCCAATACCATTTTTGCCTTCTTATATTCTGTGCTATTAATTCCTGTTGATAAGGATATTTAATGAAATGCTATAAAACTAAATTAATCTTTCGAGTCCTTTTCTTTAGTTAAGCAATCAGAATTAAAAGAACCCTAAGCAAGATGGTACGAATAATCAGTTAAGCAGTTGCTTACCTAAAGTTGTTTTTATACCCTATCTTTCTTACGGAGAACTAAACTGATTTACATCAGCTGTAGATCTGGCCCATTGTATGTACCTCACAGGAGTGTTGTGAAGCTTAATTCACTTTGACCCAATTCCTCTCCTACTGAAATCAACTGATTTCAATGGGAGCAGGACTCAACCTTCAATGTTTGTAATGGGCAAAATAATATTTTTATTATTGCTAGAAAGATTAAGTGATTGACTACAGAGCTCTCGCAAGCTGTAAATGAAATGACAAAGTCAAAGAATAATAGCCCTTGAAAATTAATTATGGTGTTCAAAAAAAATTAGAAGAAAGAAGGGATTGCTTCTCTTTTTCAGTTAGCTAATGCTACCAGTGGATATGAATTGCATGTGATTCGCAGTTTTTTTCTGAATCTATTTATAGCTGCACTTTCTTTTGTCAGCACAACCATTTTCCTCCAGTCAAGAGGTTGCAACTGCTGCCCATGCTATTCCTTGGCAAAACCTCGAGGAAAGCTACTGGGAAGGAAAATCAGCTCTCTCTCAAAGACTAAGTACATCTCTTGATCCCATCCCTAACCTAGACCCAGCATAGAGCCTGGAGGTCAATGGTTTAGAATTCTAATTTCCCCAAAGATTTTGGCTATTCCAATAGGTTAAAACATGGTATGGATTACATACCCATTATACAAAGAGACTAATAAATAGTATGCAATATTAATCATAGAAGTTGTGCACCTACAAACACTGTTCTGAGACTATAAAAATACACCTGTCTTCAGCAATGATTCCAGGTGTTTATAAAAAGATTGAAAAAATCCAGAGACATCTGCAACAAATCTCTAACAGAAATCTTACCCGTCACAAGCTGTTGTCCAGCTAATCCTACTGGAACCATCCCGAGGTTATTCATAGCAGTAGCCCAAGCTGTTGGATCAGTGACTGACATATTAAGTTGTGTGGTATCTATAGTTGTACTTCCCAAACCATCAGCAGCTGTGGCAAAAGAGACAAATTCTGAGTTTAAAAGTCAATATGCCACAATTTTTAACAGAAAATGGTGTTTGAGACATAAATAAATCTCACTGAAAACAATTAATTTTGTTTATTATTATGATACAACTTTTTGGAGCACACATAAAATTGCTAGGTGCTATATAGAAGTGAGAGAAGATACAGTCCTGCTCAAAAGATCTTATAATTTAAGACTACCGAATCAATGACAAATGTTTCTGTGGAAATACAAATCATGAGATTTCCACATATTCAAAGAAGGGACACATTTCTCATGAAACTTAGTTTATTAAAGAAATTGTGACATTATTTAGGCAACCGTATAAAAAGAGGTCACACCAGTTTGACTTGTCTTAGGAAAAAGATTATTAAGTTCCATTTGAAAACAAAAGGTAATTATCACTAATCATTTTAGCAACAATATTTTTGGTGGCCACTGCATAGTGCAGATGTTTACCTGCAGCCATCGTTTAAACTGGTTCCTTTTGTCGTTGACTGACTTCAAGTAGGAACGTATCCACTACTGTATTAATAACATCTTGCGATGGGAGAATATGTCTGTCATTGAATGCAGAGTCCACACACAGTTCATTAAGCGCTGCAAGAAAACACAAGTAATTAGATATTAACTGCTGACTTTAAAGTCTAATTTCAAAACAGCATGCCCTGACTGAAATCTATATGAAGTTCCTACCTACTCACAGTTGGATCTCCAAATCCAGTTCAGTTGTACACCTTCATCAAGTGTTAGTGAAGGAGTTTCAGCCAACCTGCATTCTTGCTTACTGAATAAACGGTGCCCATGTATGAACCTATCAGGTGTCTTGCCTCTGGCTGAAAAGCCTTCACAAATTAGGTTTTATCAGTACCCGCACAGCCACCTCAGCATGCCAACATCAATTGAAAGGACATACTTGGGCTGCATATGAATTTTTTAAAAAGTTAAAAATTAATTGATGTTGTGAGTTTCGAGGAAACAGTTGCCTGTTAAATATGTTTCCAGACGAAGGAGTAACTTTAAGAGTGGAACACAAACCAGGAAGGGCTTGCTATGTTAAAGAAGACATACCGGTACTTTCTTTAACAAACACAATATCCTGAGCCCACAAAGTGACACCAATGAAGCAACCAGCCTCCATTTGAAATGCCTTTGCTTTGGTAAGGTTTCTGTTGCAACATGAATTTTACATAAAGGTAATTCTTTTGTCTGTGACTCTCATTGTGTCTGCGTATTTCTGAAAGTTAAAAGGATTTGAAGAAAAGGAAAATAAAGCATGAAACCAAACTGAGAGGTGACAACTTTGATTATAACAACACCTTCAAATTCTTACAGTAGAGAGAGCGAATATTTATTTTGCTTGAGATAAGCACATAGCTAAGCCCATTTTAGGTCTTTTATGCATTACTTATGTAACAGACTGCAGTGGGGTTTTTGGCGCCTTTACAGGCTGTCATGATTGCCTCACTGCTGTGTAAGAGCACTAAGGGCTTGATCCAAAGCTCACTGAAGTCAATGGAAAAATTCCCATTGATTTAATTGTGCTTGGCTGGTTCAAACCTTAAGACCCCAGGTTTTCATCACGGAAGTCAGCTGAAGTTTTGGAATTAATTTCACTGGAAGCAAAAAGAGGCTTTAAGGATAAGATTTTCAAAAGAGAATCCAAAAACGCATATAGAGAATTTGAATGTGCAAACCTCACATTTGCTTGTGCTAACGGCTAATTGCATAGACAAAATGTTTATGTAAACAACCAAACATACATAAGTGTAAATGTGGGTTTGAATAAAAAATTTTAGGCGCCTTTTTGGTAGATAGTTTGAAGTTCAGATCATACACATTCAATTTTCTTTATGAAAATTACTTAATAGACGTTAAGCGTGTTGTTTCCAGTTTGTAAATCTGAATATTTCATCTTTAGAATGAAGATTTTCACTTAATTCTTCCCACACTTTTATCTGCAAATATTATGTGACTATAATATAAGCCAGAAGGGTGAACATGGTTGTACAAATAGCATCCCTTCCATAGGTAATGCAGAGGCATGGAGCTCTGATTACAACTCATGTCATATAAAGGTGATCAGCTTAAAAGCCACACAAGTGAAAAAAAAATCGCTTAATGTAATCAGTTAACTTTGTACATTTATAATATGTTGTAACTTACAAATGGCCACTTTTACTAAGTTAAAACATATTTTGTTCTGGGACACACTGGCAGGGGCGGCTCTAGACATTTTGCCGCCCCAAGCACGGAGGGTCCGCCTGCGGGAGGTCCACCGAAGCCACGGGACCAGCGGACTCTCCGCAGGCATGCCGCTGAAGGCACATTGCCTGCCGCCCTAACGGTGATCGGCAGAGCGCCCCCCGCAGCTTGCCGCACCAGGCACGTGCTTGGAGCGCTGGTGCCTGGAACCGCCCCTGCACACTGGGTCTACTTAAACCTCAATATTTATCGTATTTCAGTATTTGACTTTGCTATGTCATTTCTTTATTGTGCTATGATAAAACTGACGTTTTAAGTACAATCACTACTTACCAAAAACACTGGCCAGAGGTCACAGGATTCTCTGAACAGAGGGTGACTTACATCAAGAAAGCTACATACTGAGATGTTTAAAAGTGGGTGCCTAAACTGCAGCTCCTTAAATCCATATTTAGCTCCTTCATCTGCCTCAGACTACAAATTTTGAGCCATTAAGATCGATGTCAAGGTTAGAGCTGGTCGAATTATTTGCTGTTAAGTTATCTGACATTCAGTACATCCTTTTTCCTCTTTATGAATCATTCACAATTAAATCCTGATTTCTACGTTACTATTCACAAACAAATGCTTAACATTTTAAGTAAACAAATTTCAGCCTATTGGCAGGGTGCAAACTATTTGTTTTGACAGTGTCTTTTACCATGTGTTATTGGGATGCACTGCTGGTCAGCTAAATCACTTGGTATTGCTTCTGCTTCTTGACTGGATGAGAGAAATTTTAAACAGGAGAATGATGAGTGACAGTAGAATGATGAGTGACAGGACAACGATGAGTGGCAAATCCCCACTCATGCTAAAACACCAGAAACTTTGGGGGTTTATGAACATTTTCTTGACTAAACTGTGAGTTGTCCAAATACTTGCAGAAAATGAATAATGTCACTGCACAAATAACAGCAAAGGAAATTCATTGTGTTAACTCATAAAAATACTCATGATTCATTTATTGAACAGTGTCACTAGCTCTGGTCATGAATCTGGGGAGCTCCTGGTTGTAAAGTGCCCATGGATTCTCCAAGGTAGCTCTGGGCTGCTTTGCTTTCTCCCTGACCAGCTGGGCATTCATGTCATGCTCCCTGTCAGTACCCGGGCCAGGGAAGCTAATGATCCAACCAGCGGCCCAAATTCGGTGATGAATCCTGATCACGTGCCACCTGAGGCACGTTGCACATATGCTAAGAAGAAGAAGAAAATAGCCGTAGGGTGGGGTGAATGTCAAAATGTCACAAGGTGAGCCAAAGCCTGGAGCTGAACTGATCCCCTCTAACCAAGAGTTGCTGCAGGCTATTTTGTCAGCGAAACAAAGCTACAATCTGTGCACCTAAGCTCCTTGTTGAACATTCTGCAAAATGATGTACATAAAACTGGTGACAGGTGCAAAAAAGCAGCACAGGACTGGACTCTGGAGTTAGAATCTACTAATTCTAAAAATCCTTAAAGAAACTCCACCCAAAAATTGATATATGATGATAGCATTGACAAAACTGTAGCTATAGCATTGAGAACAGTGCTAGTACAATACAAGATATTGATCTGTCCTTCTTTCTCAATACAGAATCTTTATGAGAGAAAAGTTCTTACACTGTATTAACATTATGCAAAATGACATTGCATGAAATAATCTTACAGAGATGCTCAACAGTCAGTTTAGTCTCAACATTTAGGTTTTGTAAAAATAAATAGTTTTACAAATCAAAATAGTAAAATAAAAGTTTGATTTTTTTAATAAAAAGTTTTGTGTGGCTTTAAATATTTCCCTGCAGTTTTTGCCACCTGAACACTGCAGAAATGTTCTGCACCAGAGCTAAAAAGTCATATAAACCAGAAACAAAAGTGAAGCTGATTATTTTGTTTTCACTGTCCACACTGTATGTAATGCAACAAGCAAACAGATATAAAGGATGAAAACTGCATTCAATTTTAAAAATTCTCCCCCTTTTAATAATTAAAGGTGTTACTCATAAGATAGGGAGGGAAATTTGTTTAAGACTGTATGGGGACAGATCCTCACCTGGTGTAAACTGGCATAGTTCCATTGAGTTCCTGGGGAGCTAGGCTGATTTCCCCCAGCAGAGGAGCTGGCCCATGATTTTAAACCAATGTATGCTCCTTTAAATATTAGTAACATGAAGGCATACAAAATAAATGTTCTGGTTCTGCAAACACTCATGCACATGAGACACTTTAGTCAGGTGAGTATCTCCAGTGAGCTGAATCTAGTCCCAAAAATAATATAGAGGAGAACATTGTATATTCTGTATATTTTTTATTTTTATTTTTATGGCGCTTCCAGTTAACGCAGTTTTAATGCCCAATGCAGTAAACACAAACAGAACTTGGAAATGATCACAGAACAGTTATGGCAATCTCTCTTTTCGTAGTCACAGAGCAAGTATCCATTCTTCATCCTTACATGGTGGGCTGTGGGAGACTTTTAGACTTTCCTCAGACAGGCTGTCAGGAAGATAAAGCGCCGACAAGTCCATACCAATGAGAGCTTCTCAGTCATAGCAGATTGTATTTAGTACGCATATTTTATACCAGGCAATTAAATGCAGTTACCCAAGTGAATACAGAACTTGGTTATATATTGTGCATCAATTATCACAGGCAATGAATGCCATGAGACAAAGAGATTAACACAACATAAAACTAATTCAATAACACAGCAGATTGCTAAGTTAAAACCATACCCTTTAGATATCCATAACACCCCAGACAATTGAATTGCAATATGACAAAGCAAATTAAACTCCCTACTGTCAAAACTGCTAGCAGAATGCCCAGGTAAAATGGTCAGCCAAAGATGCCAGCAATTTCAGAGGCAGTGAGGATTGGACTGGGTAGTCAAGAGAAGGTTCTATTCTACCCTCTGCGGCTGACCTCCTGTGTGACTTCGGGCAAGTCCTTCTACGACTCCGTAATTTCTGTGAATACTACATGCCTCAAGTTGGGGATTGATGATATCAGCTTTCTGAAAATGAGGATTACAAGCTTTCAGATAATAAACATTGCTGATGCTGATTAAGAGTCCTAAAGACAGTGGCCACTATAATCAGGTGGGATTAAAAGGCATGAGGGTGGACAGAATGATGTGATTCTTTTTAAGATTTGATATCTCATGAGCCACCAGATCTAGCTGGATTTCCAACCTCTCCAAAGGACTACAGCATTTGTTTCCATCCACTGTGATTCATAGGGGTGCATGGGGTGTATGGGATAGGTAGTACCTTTGAATGATCCGAACTGCCAGACTCCTTGAGTGGTTCTTTTCCTCTTTGGTCCTCACTGTACACCCAGCTCTCACGTGTGGCTCCAAGTAGCTGTAAGTATGAGACAGTGGCTACATCCCAGTAAGCCACCTCGGCAGGTGGGCTAAACCGCATGAGGGTAACCGGAAGTGTGGAAACTGATGGTGATTTAGGGATTGCCCTCCCAAGCATACGAAGACTGTTATGGTAGCCAAGGCGAAAGAGACCACATGATGGTCCAATGGCTTGAAAAGCAGTGCAGCAATGTATTGTGGAAGGCGAAAAGCATGAAGGGGCACTAAAAGAGTCATGGCTATCCACTGCAGCTAAAGGAGACTCCAGTTGTAACAACCTTTGTGCCACTGGGCCAAGCTTCAGCAGCCGAGAGAATGGGACTGTCCCAGTGCACCGACTCTTTAATCAACTTCACGCACACGTCATTCACGCACATCTCTCTTCAAAAGTCCTGTGGCGATGGGGGAGTGCCAAAGTGACAGGTGATGATGATTACTGGCAGTTGTAGCCACAAGCCTGCATGCAGGCAGCCTGGAACATTGGTCACCCATCCAAGACCCAAGAGCAGCAGGAAGCTCGGCAACATCCCAGGTGACAAAGCATCCCTTTTTAGGATTGCACTGCTCTCCATTTGAAAGGGAAGGGGCTAGAAAAGGTGCCTCAAACATTGCCTGCCCATATTAAATCTGGCCAGCTTACCGCAGCCAGGGGCAGCTCTAGCTTTTTGGCTGCCCCAAGCACGGCAGGCAGGCTGCCTTCGGCGGCATGCCTGTGGGAGCTCCCTGGTCCCGCGGATTTGGTGGCATGCCTGCGGGAGGTCCGCCGGTCTCGCGGATTCGGCGTACCCACCGCCGAATTGCCGCCGAATCCGTGGGACCGGGAGACCTCCTGCAGGTGCGCTGCCAAAGGCTGCCTGACTGCCGCCATTGCAGGGACCGGCAGGGCGCCCACCGTGGCTTGCTGCCCCAGGCATGCGCGTGGAGCACTGGTGTCTGGAGCCGCCGCTGACTGCAGCTGACAGATCATCCTCAACGTGGTCAAAAACCAAAGATAACTAAAAAAGCACTGAAGAGTGCTGCTTGGAACATCAGGACTATAATAGACAAAGACGATACCTCTTGATTTGAAAGAAGAACAGCTCTCCTTTCAAAAGAGCTGGTCCAGTATGACATTGACATTGCTCAGTGAAACTAGATTGGCAGATGAGGGCATTATTACAGAACTGGCTGGGGGTTACACCTTCTGTTGGAAGAGAAAAGAACCACACAAAGATAGAATCCTTGGATTGGGACTTGCCATTAAGACCAAAACTCCTGCAATGTCTTGAAGACTTTCCAATAGGCATTAATGAAAGACTCATGAAACTCCAGTTACCACTAAATAAGTCATGATTTGCTACCATTATCAGTGCATATGCACCCAGCCCACCTTAACAAGCCCTGACGATGCTAAGGAACAGTTCTACTCTGATCTCGACTCTCTCATCAAGTCAACACCACAAAGCGACAAACTAATCATCCTAGGAAATTTTAATGTAGGATTAGGTAAAGATAACTACAACTGACAAGGTGTCATTGGGAAAAATGGCATTGGAAAAATGAATGAAAATGGTCTTCTGCTCCTAAGCAAGTTTGCAGAACATAGCCTGACAATTACAAATACCATCTTCAGACAGGCAGTCAAATATAAAACTACATGGATGCACCCCAAATCCAAACAATGACATCTAATAAATTACATCATTGTCCGACAATGTGATGGTAAGGGATGTCAGAATCACCAGAACCATGCGTGGAACAGAATGTTGGATGGATCATAGAATGATTAGGTCACTAGTCATTGAAGGTGGCAATTTTGCAACAAAAAAACATCAAAAACAGACTCCAAAGAGAAACTGCTGAACTCGAATTAATATGCAAATTAGATACAATTAACTCTGGCCTAAACAGAGACTGGGAATGGTTGGGTCATTACACTAATTGAATCTATTTCCCTATGTTAAGTTCTCCTCACACCTTCTATGGGCCATCTTAATTATCACTTCAAAAAGTTTTTTTTCCTCCTGCTGATGATAGCTCATCTCAATTGATTAGACTTTTCCTGTTGTTATGCATACTTCCACCTTTTCATGTTCTCTGTATGTATAAATATCTCCTGTCTCTGTGTTCCATTCTATGCATCCGAAGAAGTGAGTTGTAGCTCACGAAAGCTCATGCTAAAATAAATTTGTTAGTCTTTAAGGTGCCACAAGTACTCCTGTTCTTTTTAGGTCACTACTGAATCTACACATTGTACCCACATGTTGAAATGCCCCAAAACAATCAAGACATCCCCGGATATCGTTAAACTAAATTATGCATCATATCGAGACAAGCTACAAAGTGCACTAGAAACCAACCTTCATGATAACTCTGTCACATGGGAGGAATTTAGAGAGACAGTACAAAAAACTGCAACTGACATCCTTGGATGGAAGAAAAGGGCTCACCGTGACAGGTTTGATGAAAATGATGAGGAAATCATAGTACTTTTGAAAGAAAAAAATGAGGCTTTCCAAATCTGGCAAAATTATATTCAGTCCTCAAAAAGAGACAGATTTAAACACCTGCAAAGCAAGGCACAAAGACAACTATGCTTGATACAAGATAAATGGTGGGAGAAGGTAGCAGAAGACACTCAAATGTATGCAGAAACAAATGAAACAAAGAAGTTCTTTGATTCCTTGAAGCTAGTCTATGGATGTTCAAAGGTGGGCACAGGTTCGCTCATGATGGCTGATGGCAGGACAGTCATCAAAGATAAACATGGCATGGAATAGAGATGGTTTGAACATTTCAGCCAACTACTGAACAGCCCATCTTCAACTGAAACAAGTGTTATTAGTCTGATACCTCAAAAGCCTATTCAGCACCACCTTGACTCAACACCCTCACTTGAAGAAATAGAAAAGACAATCAGTTTGTTGAGCTCAAGAAAGTCCTCAGGCAGAGATAGAATACTGGCAGAAATATATAAATCTGTGGGTCCAAAAGTGAGAACAACACTCCAGAAGATCCTTACTGACATCTGGGACAGTGAGGAAATGCCACAAGACTTCAAAGATGCCACAATTTAAAAATAAAGGCAGCAAAATGGTCTGTGATAACTACCGTGGGATATCTCTCTTATCTGTCGCTGGGAAAATTTTTGCTCGTGTCCTCCTGAACTGACTGATTTCATCTGTCTCAGAAGCCAATCTACCCAAGACTCAGTGTGGATTCAGACCTGGTCATAGCACCATAGACATGATTTTCAGTATCAGGTAAATACAAGAAAAATGTATCGAACAAAACATGAATCTGTTCAGTGTTTTCATCTATCTGTCATAAGCATTTGATATAGTTAATAGAGAAGGATTATGGATGATCCTCGGCAAACTTGGTTGCCAACCAAAACTGGTAAAGATCATTCATTTATTTCATTGGCAGATGCAAAGTCAGGTACTTTTTAATGGAGATCTCACTGACTCCTTTCCCATTTCAAATGGAGTCAAACAAGGCTGTGTCCTTCTCCCTGTACTGTTCAAGCTCTTCTTCACCTAACTTCTCAACCGTGCTACAGATGGGCTCAACAGAGGCATATACATCAGATACAGAAATGATGGCTCAGTCTTCAATCTTACCAGGCTTAAAGCAAAAACAAAAGTAACAGAACTATTACTAAGAGAAGCACTCTTTGCGGGTGATTGTGCCCTCCTAGCACGTACAGAGGGAGATCTCCAGTGCATTGTCCATCGCTTCACTAAAGTATCACAATTGTTTGGCCTCACAATCAACCTGGAGAAAACTGTGGTGTTGCACCAATCATCTTCACCATTCTGTGTCATAACCCCTAGCACATCCATTAGTGGAATCCAACTAAATCAAGTTGACAGTTTTATCTATCTCGCCAGCAACATCTCCCATGATGGATCTCTTGACAAAGAGATCACGAACAGGATACAAAAAGCTTCTCGGTCATTAGGAAAGTTACATAACAAAGTCCTGAAATCCCACAACATAACCCTCTCAACAAAAATAAAACTTTATAATGCTTTTGTGCTCGTATCTCTCCTCTACAGCTGCATGACCTGGACACCATACAAATGGCATATCAAATAGCAAGAGGCCTTCCATATGCGATCTCTGCATGCCATTATGGGGATCCGTTGGCAGAACAAAATCACCAACCTGGAGGTTCTTCAAAAGTCAAATGCCATAAGCATCGAGGCCATGCTGATAAAAGCCCAACTATGCTGGATTGGACACATCATTAGGATGCCTGAATATTGACTCCCCAGAAAAATTTTCTATGGAAAATTGGCACAAGGACACCAGAATCAAGGCCACCCCAGAAAGTGCTACAAGGACAGCATCAAGAACAGCATACATTTCGGTGCAATAAAACCAAGAATGATCTTGAGAAGGCTGCGTTAAATAAATCAGTGATTAGCCTGGCAACACACAGCATTCACAGCTTTCCAAACCTTTGAAGAGGAAAGAAATAATCGATTGTTAGCTGCAAGGGAAAAGCTTCATACCACTACTATAGCTACCAAGATGCTCACCAATGACTGTCTGTCCAATCTGCTCACGAGCATGCGTGTTATGCTTTGGACTTCAGAGTCACTCCAGAATCCACCAAAAGAGAGAGCATGAAAATGTCATCGTCGAACTGACAGACTACACACACTGTGATTCATAAGATATTAGACATGAGATCGGTCACTGCACCACCTGATAAGGCAAAAATACAGGCCATTTCCCAGACAGGGCAGGGTGTTTTCAACATACCACACACTTTCAGCCAGTCTCCCTCTGCTGCTGCTTTTATTTACAGATTAGTAGAGCTGCAGATAGGGTTGCCAGGTGTCCAGTTTTCAACCGGTGGCTCCGGTCAGCACTGCTGACTGGGCCGTTAAAAGTCCAGCTGGCAGTGCTGTCAGTGCAGCGGGGCTGACAGGCTCCCTACCTGGCTCCATGCGGCTCCCGGAAGCAGCTGGCATGTCCAACTCCTAGGCAGAGAGATGGCCATGGGGGCTTCGCGTGCTGCCCCTGCCCCGAGCCCCAGCTCTGCAACTTCATTGGCTGGGAACAATAGCCAATGGGAGCTGCAGTGGTGGTGCCTGTGTTTGTGGGAAGCATTCAGCAGAGCCCCATGGTCACCCCTTTGCTTAGAAGGCAGAGGGACATGCCAGCCATTTCTGGGAGCTACCAGAGATAAGTGTTGTCCGTCCGGAGCCCACACCCCAAACCCTCTCCCGCTCCCATGCCCCAACCTCCTTCTCCAGCCCTGAGCCCCCTCCTGCACCCAAACTCCCTCCCGGAGCCTGCACCCCCTTCTGCACCCCAATGCCCTGCCCCAGGACTTAGCCCCATCCCACACCCCCATCTGGGGACTCCTACCCCACCCCAGAGCCCGCACCCCCAGCCAGAGCCTCTCCCGCATCCCAACCCCCTGCCTCAGCCTGGTGAAAATAAGCAAGTGAGTGAGGGTGGGGGAGAGCAAGCAATGGAGGGAGGGGGATGGAGTGAACAGGGGGCAGGCCTCAGAGAAAGAGTGGGGCGGGGCCTCAGGGTAGGGGTGGGGCAAGATGTTTGGGTTTCTGCAATTAGAAAGTTGGCAACCCTAGCTGCAGAGTTTGCTTAAAAAAAAAAAGTTAGACCACACCATGTGTTAAATATCTACTTGGTCATCTTTGGAGGAAGAAACTTGGAGAAAGAGAAAGCATTAGCAGCTGCAGCCAACATCATGACAGAATTTTCACTCTCCCTATCATCCCAGCCTTCTTGCCTACAGCATACAGAAGAAACATTTCTGAGATGACTTCTGTACCATTCTGGCTTCCTCTTAATTTCATGAGTGTAGCATTTCAAGTGAAGGTGACTTTTTGCATTTTTGTATAGTTTGAAAACTCCAAACCCATCTGCACTCTGAAATTCAAAGGGTTTGAAAATGCCTAAAATGAAATGAACAATATCCTTCTGCACCAAAAAACTGCTAACACTTTCCCTCCGCACTTGGGTATATGAAACATAGGAGGCCCCCAAAACGAGTGGCCAGAGCACTTTTGAAAATCTGTCCCTTCTTTAGGCACCTAGCCAGGAGCTGAACTCTTTTAAAAATTCAATTCCAGCTATGGATGCTGAGCACCTCAAAATCTGGAACTTACAACGTTTGGTTGAACAAACTGTGCCCATTGTGGAAGATCCAGTCTTCAAACTATAAACCAATAAGGAGATTAACTTTTTTGAGGTTGAGCAAAATCTGTTATTGAAACTGGCAGGTGTTTAAGAATATAAGTCTTCAGGAAACAGGAACTTATATACACAATGAACACTGGAGGTATATTTATAGAATTAAAATGGTGAGAAATTAAATTATTCTTTTGATTTTCAATCATTTAGGATGAATTATGATACCATTATTTACTCCAGACTTGGCCACTAGAAAATTATGTAATCCTATAAACTATCAAAATGAAAGTTATCATATTACAACACTTCACTATACATCTTGTATGTACAATGTATGTTTGTGTATATATATATATTTGCATACTTGCATATGAGCATTTACACAAGTAGTCATTGCACTGCAGTCAAACAACAAATCATAATTATGTCAATGGACCTGAGACATCTTAGAGAAAGTCACAACATATTTTCAGTTTACTCTGAAATCTAGCAAAGCCAATTTTCACACAACACATCGTCTGGAAGAATTGCTCCTTCAGGATGCTGCATTTCTAAATGTTTTGGCTCAGCAGTTTTGGAAGATAATATCTGGCACACACAAAGGCCAGATTTCCTCCAGAAAGTAGAACAGGGGAAGATTTCAGGAAAGTAAAAATAAAACAAATGTCTGTGAGATAAATAGGTGTTCCTTTGTAATGTTGTTTTAAAAGTCACTCAGCAACATTTTTTTTAATCAAAGCCAGAACTTCACAGGCAACCAATGTAAGGTCTTAACAGGTTACAAATGTGCTTGTTCTCTTGTGAGAATCCTAGCAGCTGCAGCCTGAATACACTGAAGTCTGTAAATAACAGATTCTGGAGACACAATAAGCAAGACATTATCGAAGTCCGGCTTAGGGATAACAAAAGCATATGCAGGACTAAAATTATCTGGAAAAAAGCAAGTTTGCAAGCTAGCAATGCAGTGCACTAATGATAAAAGCAAATTTGGATATTGCTCAAATACAAAGTGCCATTGATGGCCTCTGTTTTTCCGCTTTGTCTAGGAGCTGATTTTAAATTGCGAATTGCTTGCCTTCCATTTCAGAGAAAGAATGCTTATAGAACATATTATACCATTTTGCCATTTCATATTGCAGTTTTTTAAGCCTTACAGATGTAAATACATATATATTTGAGGCTTCTGAAATATTCTAATCAAATTATAATGATAATATTTTAAAAAATATAGTGCTGCTTTTCATCCAAGGTCCTCAAAATGCTTTTTTACAAATATGACATTCCTCAAATAAATATTTCGAACAATAAAGGAAGCACATACAGCAACCTGTCTTACAGCAGAAAAATAAAATATAGTAACCAAAATGACTGTATTGTGTAGGACTGGAGGCTTCTGTACCAGAGGCATACTGGGGAAAAAATTCTTTCTTACATGAATACTCTGACTCTCAAATAAGAAGGTAAGTGAGAAAATACGTATAAGAAACTTAAGAAATAATAAAAGCCATAGAAATATTAAGAAGAAAAGGCCTAGCAAGTCATCTAGTCTAGTCCACTGCCACTTGGCCAGCTTGTTCTCCCAAAGACTGGAGCCTCCAGATGCAAGTCTCCCTTTTTTAAATGGAAAGGCGGCTCAGCTGCCATCAAGATACCTTCCTCCCGCCTCTGGGCCCTGAGGAGGCCTCTCCACAACCTGATAGAAATTAGTTAGAAAAAAATACAGCCCAGGACTGTATTATCCTTCCTGCATAGACCACTGCCTGCAAGGTGCAGAAGTGATCAAGGGAACAAAGTGCTCAAGGGGAGGCCCAGGTAGCCTGGTTCCATTGCTGTGGGAGCAGTGGTGGTGGTGGTACCAGCAGTTTGGAGATCCAGCGCCTCCAAATGGATTGCGCTGGCTTCTTGGGAATCTACCAGGATTTTGGGAAGATGTCACCTGCGCTGACCTGGCAGGATAACATGGGGGAGGGGGGATCTCTATGAAGGGAACCTCGTGGAGATTTCCTCACCACAGCCTCTTCTCACAGGGCTTTCTGCTGGAGGGGATGAACTAGGGCAATGTTCCCTATAGCCCAGTACATTTCCAGTCTGGCTTGGGATGTCTCAAGCAGCAGGGCTTTCACCGCTTCCTTTGGAAGACTGAATTATACTGATAAGCTGAGTTTAGACTCTTCACCAATGCCATATAATACAAAAAACATCAGATATTTTCTCTCTCTCTCTCTCTATATATATAGTTGTGGGGATCCCGATATAATAAATTGCATTTATCATGTGCCTTTGCTCACCTTACCACATTCTGTCCATTAATCCATTCTTACCACAGCTATTTAAAAAAAGCTTCAGACTCTGTTTTTTTAAAAATGTGACCTACCACAGAACGTTTCTGCCATTCCCATCTCGATGCAGTGAGAAATCCTCACACACTCAACACCTAAAAAATTAAACTGGACTGATGTGTAACTGCCCATAGTCACTCCTGCACCTGTGACAAATTTATAATCCAGTATCTCACAACCCATCAGGGCTAGAAACAGGAGTTTTAACATCATTGAAATGGCAAGATTCCAGCTGTGAACATACAGCATTTGCTTCTAGCTCTGGAAGATGAGGAGATAGCTGAACTTCACATAGCAACGTAATGTATGGAGAAGCTAATTTAAGTAATTTTTAGGGATTTCTAAAATATATTCATTATCATTTCTCTCTGCCTCCAAGTCCTGTATAATTGAATGCCTAGATCTAAGGCATCCTGGCTTTACAGACAGAGGGGTTTGAATTAAAAAATGCCAATCAAATTCTTTTAAAATTTCTAAAATCCTTTTTTTTTCTATAAAATCTGTGGCATACACAGAAGTACATGGTGGTTTCATGTGATATTATTTTGGTTCTAATTTGGGACAATCTGCATAACTCATTTGTGCCTTTGTCACTGAGCCAGTGCAGCCACCCCAGACTCATAGCAATGCAAACTTTATGTGACAGCATCACGTATTCTCTGTACAATGCCTGCTAAGAGAGATACTGGGAGATGTTTTTAAAGTCAAGGTTTCTAGTGATAAAACCCATTAAAAGAAAAGCTCTGAGTCTCTTCCACTCAGCTATGCCACCCCTTCTGTGAATCCATCCATTGACTCTTGTCACATCTCATTCAGGATCCTTGTCTTCACCTACAAGGACTTACATAATTTCAACAATTTTATATTCCCTACTCCCCATCTCACCCCTTCCCTGCCTGCCTCCCGTCCCTCTCAACTTATTTTGCCAGTTTTCTTTTTTTGGTACACTCATGGCTTCCTGAGTTCACATCTGAGGCACTCTCCCTGCCACACACCCCTCTCTCATCCAAATAGCTCCACCAGATAATACACTGGATAAGGAGTCTGATCACAGCTCTAGCACAGACCTGCTGTCCAAACCTGGGCAAGTTACTTCGCCTCTGTGTGTCTCTGTCTTCTCTTCTGTCCTTTGTCTGTCTCAACTAGTTAGACTTGTTGGGGAAGTGTGTACAATGTGTCTGTACAGCACCCAGCACAACAGGTCCTCAGTCTCATTTGGAAGCTTTAGACACTATTGTAATATAGACAACAGTGATAACAACACCCCCCTTCCCAAGCAATCTACCCTCCTTCCCTTCGCTGATAATCCTCTTCCTTTCCCTGTCTTGAGTGTTTGTTTGTCTTATCTGAGATATAAGTTCTTCAGGGCAGGAAGTGTGTCTGTCTCTATTTTAGTAAAGTACAATATAAATTTGCTGCACTGTATAAATGTTTTGTAATAATAACACAAATTATTTATTTCCTTTCCTGTAATCCAGTATTTCCAGTCTTCACGATACAACCAGAAAAACCTGGAATCAACAGTGAGGCCAAAAGCTTCCTGAGAACCATTACTCGGGAAGGGTGAACGGCCAGTCTAGAAGTAACTGTGAGAAATCTTGGTCAATTAGTTACCCATATTCATAAACAGCATTTGGTATGGCAATAAAAATCAATGGAAATCTGCCTGGAAGAAAACAAAGCAGAATGTAACCAGTGTAAACCAGCAGCACACTCTGCTTAACACATGTATTATGAGGGTCACAAACAGTATAGTAGTTACTTTTTAAACAAACATACTGTTAATGATGCCACTACAACATTATGAATAAAGCATTTGGCCTGTAGCTACGAATATGGTAACTTTCATAGCTTTTGACTTGTTAATTTATATTGTCATCTAATAAACTTCTTTACCAGTGCTCTCCTGGGACCAAATTCTGACTTCAGTCTATGAATATGCATATGACATAAATGATGCAACTAGGAAGGAAACTGTGCGGTGTAGCTCTTTTCCCCAAATTCACCTAGCTCACTGGCCCTCCTCTTGACCTCCAGCAGAGGCTATTCTGAGACAGAGCTTTGGATCAAGGAAAGTGAAAATGGAAAAGCAGCAAGTAGAGTGGTTTGGACAGTCCACATTTATTATAGCGTCAATGTTTCTTGGCGCGGGAAAGACTTGATGACATAATAGGCTTTTACCATCGCTAAACATCGTCTGTGCTGGCTGGAACTGCTATTTGCATGAAACCAAGAATGGACTTCCATTCTTCTTCACTATGAAGTGGAAGGATGCTCTTGTGGATAAGGCCATGGACTAAAACCCAGTCCAGAGATTTGGGTTCTAGTCCCAGCTCTGCCTTAAAAATCCTGAGTGAACTTGAGAAGTCATTTAATCTCTGCACTTCAGTTCCCCCATCAGAAAAAATGGGATAATTCTTTCTTTCTCCCACTGTTTGTAAGTCTTGGCTAGAGATTAGGGCTGTCAATTAATCACACTTAACTCATGCAATTAACTAAAAAAAATGAATCGCAATTAAAAAAATGAATCGTGATTAATCACGCTTATAACAATAGAATACCAAATGAAATTTATTAAATATTTTGGATGTTTTTCTACATTTTCAATATTGATTTCAATTACAACACAGAATACAAAGTGTACCATGCTCACTTTATATTATTATTTTTATTACAAATATATTCACTTTAAAAATTATAAACAAAAGAAATAGTATTTTTCAATTCACTTCGTACAAGTGCTGAAGTGCAATCTCTTTATCGTGAAAGTGTAACTTACAAATGTGGATTTTTTTTTGGTTACATAACTGCACTCAAAAATAAAACTGTAAAACTTTAGAGCCTACAAGTCCACTCAGTCCTACTTCTTATTCTGCCAACCGCTAAGACAACCAAGTTTGTTTACATTGACAGGAGATAATGCTGCCTGCTTCTCATTTACAATGTCACCTGAAAGTGAGAACAAGCCTTCGCATGGCACTGTTGTAGCCGGCACTGAAAGGTATTTACATGCCAGATATGCTAAACATTTGTATGCCCCTTCATGCTTTGGCCACCATTCCAGAGGACATGCTTCCATGCTGCTGATGCTCATTAAAAAAATAAAGTGGTAATTCAATTTGTGACTGTACTCCTTGAGGGGAGAATTGTATGTCTCCTGTTCTGTTTTACATGCATTCTGCCTTATATTTCATGTTATACCAGTCTCGGATGATGACCTAGCACCTGTTCGTTTTAAGAACACTTTCACAGCAGAAATGCAAAGATGGTACTGATGTGTGATTTCTAAAAATAGCTACAGCACTCACCCCAAGGTTTAAGAATCTGAAGTGCCGTCCAAAATCTGAGAGGGACGAGGAGTGGAGCATGCTTTTAGAAGTCTTAAAAGAGCAACACTCTGATGCGGAAACTACAGAACTCAAACCACCAAAAAAGAAAATCAACCTTCTGCTGGTGGCATCTGACTCAGATGATGAAAATAAACATGCATCAGTCTGCTCTGCTTTGGATTATTATCAAGCAGAACCCATCATCAGCATGGACACATGTCCTCTGGAATGGTGATTGAAGCATGAAGGGACATATGAATCTTGAACGCATCTGGCACGTAAATATCTTGCAGTGCCAGTTACAACAGTGCTGTGTGAACTCCTGTTCTCACTTTCAGGTGATATTATAAACAAGAAGCAGGCAGCATTATCTCCTGCAAATTGTAACCAACCATGTTGGTCTGAGTGATTGGCTGAACAAAAAGTAGGACTGAGTGAACTTGTAGGCTCTAAAGTTTTACACTGTTTTATTTTTTAATGCAGGTTTTTTTGTACGTAATTCTACATTTGTAAATTCAACTTTGATGGTAAAGAGATTGTACCACAGTACTTACATGAGGTGAATTGAAAAATACATTTTATTTTGTTTTTTTACAGTGCAAATATTTCTAATAAAAATAAATATAAAGTGAGCACTGTACACTTTGTATTCTGTGTTGTAATTGAAATTAATATATTTGAAAATGTAAAAGACATCCAAAAATATTTAAAATAAATGGTATTCTATTGTTGTTTGACAGCGCGATTAATCATTATTAATTTTTTCAATCGCTCGACAGCCCTACTAGAAATATTACACTGTCTGTATTTATTGTGCCTACTTCAATGGCCCCCTGATCTACACCTCTATAACAATTTGCACTGTATTATATTGAGAGAATGCAGTTTTCAATGTAACCAAAAACAAAAAAGGCAATGATCATAATTTTTCAAGGAACACTTGGGAGAGGTGGGGAAATTGCAAGTTTCCTTTAAAGGGATTTCCAATGAAATTCACACTCTGTCAGCTGTAAATTACAGTTTGTATCTCATCCTGTTCATTCTATCTAAAGTTTATTTCTTAGTCATGCATAACAGCACTATGGTAAAATAGGTTGGGGTTTTCTGTGTGTGTTTAGTTAAATATGGGAACCTAGGATGCAAACAATAAATTAAATCATTTATAAAAGCCTGTATGGGTATTTGTTTGTTTGTTTGTTTGTTTTTAACTTTTGTGTTTATCTCATTTCTTAAACTGATTTCTGGTACAAATGTATAACAAAAACAAATGACAAAAATTAGTAAAAATCAAAATCAAAATCTAGAACACCTAATTGTATTGTCTGGGAAATAATAGGTGATCACACCATTAGACTTCATCTTAATAAATCTGCTCAAGAGGTAGAGTCAGAGATGTGCATTCCACCTTCGTTTTTGCAATTCCTGATTTCTGAGTGTTAACTTGGGCAACCTTAACCTTGTACTAATATCGTTATTACATTTATTATTGATGTTCATTTATTATAAAACAAAATACTATTTTTTGCTGAAATCTTCATTATACTTATCTATATTTGTCTTTTAGATTACAAATTCCTCAGAACAGAGACTGTCCATATTTCAGTCTTGTACATTACAAAGCACATCATTGACACACAACAAATCACAATAGTTATGGAAGTGGTCACCAGATAGTAATGATACAGCGTCTTGTATTTTTGTTTCCTCAGTGTGCAAAAAAGATTTCAGTCGTGGTAGAAATGTAGTGATGGTTTTCGTTTTCTGATGGTGTTTCTTTGGGGGAGCTGTAACTTGGTGCAAGGCAGTTTGCTCTCTACCTTCATCTGTCTAACTAGAATCAATTCTTGGGGCAGAGTTGCTCCCTGGGAACTGGGCATTGGTATTTAGGCTGAGATGCTTGAAAGATGGGGATTGTCCGTGTGCTGTCTGTAGCTTCCTCTGTTCCAGAAACAGGTTATAAATACAGTATGAAACAAACCAGTTTAAGTTAAACTATACCAAGACTCTGTGTCATTGATTTCCCCTGCAACAAGAATGGTTCAACTTCTGGAATCTGATACTGCTCAATGGAGAGAAAATTAAACAGATAGCACAATTTAAGGGGATTTTCACTAGGAATTTCCCTTATGAGCTTGTTCATTTACCTGTTTACTACAACATCATGTCTGAGCACCATACAAAATTAAGAGATACACCATACCCATTGTGGGATTTCTAATACTGTCTTTTCTGAAGCAACTGAAGACGTGATACCAGACCTTTCTTCTAACCAGGTCTGGAAACTACTAACCTAAAAGTGGTCAGTTTCTGGCAACTGGCTTCCAAAAAAATCAATGTCACAGCAACTGTGACTTACTTAATTGAGACCCTCCTGTGCAAACTGGTGAGTCTTATACTGAGAATGGCCTGCTCGCTGCTATCATTAATTGCCGCATACTTGGAGAGTTGGCTGAAAAAAGATCCAAATTCAAAATGTTAAAAGACAAATCCTTTTATTTTCCCATTCTGTTGTTATATTATACCTGAGCAACTGCTGACAAAGAGATATTGTTCCTGGTGGAAGAGAATCTGAGGCAGTTTTTTATGAGTGATTTAACATTGAAGAAAATCTTACATATTTGCTCAATGCAAGATCTGTTTATAATGAGGCCATGCCTCTGCCTAGCATGATGTTCCTCTTATATGACAAAATAAAAGAAACCCATGAACAAAACATATTTTCTTTGCCTCATGATAATTCTGTGCTGCCTTCTCAGTTTTCTACTCATGTCCCTCTAAGATCTTAGGGACATGATCCAACTCCTACTGAAATCAAAGGGAGTCTTTCTGTTGACTTAATGGAAGAGGATCAAATCTTAGGCTATATCTACACTAGTCACCTTTTAGCAACACTATAGCTACACTAGTCACCTTTTAGCTCCCGCCGACACAAAACTTCCAACCCCAACAAGCGGTGGTAGCTTTGTGGGCAGGAGAGGTTTCCTGCTGACAAAGTGCTGTTCACAACGGCGCTTTTCGTCAGCAAAACTTTTGTCGTTTGGGTGTGTGGTTTTTTTAAACTTCTGAATGATAAAAGTTTTGTTGTTCCGGTTCCAGTGTAGACAAAGCCTTATGTGAACAACAGGCACTGGAGATGACTAAAGGGAGATAAATTTTTGGAAGGAAGGACCACCATGGAAAAGTACTATGATTGGACAGAGTGCCAGTGAGGATTTGGGTGTCATTTATGAAATAACAATACTTGATGGGGGGGAAGTGTGATTAATTTAAATTCTTTTCTTGTATAGTATTAAATAAAGCAACCTGAGTGATGCAGACCAAATCTATGCACGCAGCTCCCATTAACATCAACAAGATATCTGCACATTGATGTAGCGCAGTATATGACTCTGAACTGTTTCTCATGAGATTATTGCTCATGGTTAGAATAGGAATGACAGGATTGCCTAGATTACTAAAAAAAATATAATCAATGCTAATTTCCTGCTTGAAAAGTAACCAGATTAACATTTGTGGTGTAATATGTTTATTTAAAAAGTAATCTGATGGGTTAGACACTCTTTACTGTCCAATAAAAGTCTTGCTTAGATTAATAAACACCTTTCTGCAGCAAACTGTACTTATATGTTAGATTTATAGGCTGTCTTTTAATCTGAGCTGTAACAATTGTGGTATATTATCTGTTATGTACTCTTTAATACAATTAAACGCTTTGAGAATAGAATTATGTAGAATTGCATTTAAATTCTCTTTTTTTAAAATGCAAAGCAAAAACATTCTTTTTATGCATGTCCCCCATTACTTTTATCTCTGATATTTGATCCAATGATTTAGCCACCTCTCTTTGCTTCGCTCATGAATTGTTTATATAGCAATTTGGCAGCATGATTTGCATATCACAGGAAGGATTCTGTTATATGTTCCCAAAGGTACAGTTTCACCAACTGTATCACTTTCTTCCACGAAGGCATATCCCCAAAGTACTGGGTCCAGCTAATACAAAAAGGCATTTCCTGGCTGCCAATGGCATTAATGGTGCGGTTACAAAAAGTTCAATAGCTCACAACTTATCTCTCCCTTTGTCTTCCAAAAATTAGACAGTCTAATTTCCTCTATCACAGAGAGATCACTGATCATTACATTCAACTGTATTCTGATCAATTTGTTTTAGGTACAGCCTAAAATAATTAAAATCACAGAACCAGAGAAATGTAGGGCTGGAAGGGATCTCAAGCAGTCATCAAGTCCAGCCCCCTGGGCTGAGACAAGACCCAGTAAACCTAGATTATCCCTGCCAGATGTTTGTCCAACCTGTTCTTAGAAACCCTTCAATGATGTGGGTTCCGCAACCTCCCTTGGAAGCCTATTCCAGAATTTAACTACCCATATAGTTAGGCTGTGGCTACACTACAGCTTAAGTGGGCATAAGTTACATCTATCAGTGGTGTGAATTAGCCATCCCCAAATGACATAATTTATGCCGCTTTAAGCGCCAGTGTGGACTGAAGTGCCAGTGTGGAAGCTCTCCCGCTGACATAGCTACCGCCGCTCACGGGGGCTGAAGTAATTAGAGAGCTTACAGTGGCACAGCTGCATCAGTGCAACTGCATCGCTATAAACTCTCTAGTGTAGCCATAGCCTTAGAAAGATTTTCCTAATATCTAACCTAAATCTCCCTTTTACAGACTAAGCTCATTTCTTCTTGTCCTGCCTTCTGAGGACATGAAGAACAATTGATCCCTGTCCAGCCCTTAACATCTTTCAACACTGGTATTAGGTTCCCCCTCAGTCTTCTTTTCTCTGAACATGCCCATTTTTAGCCTTTCCTCGCCTGTCAGGTTTTCTAAACCTTTAATCATTTTTTGTTGTTCACCTCTGGCCCCTCTCCAATTTATCCACATCTTTGCTAAAGTGTGGCACCCAGAATTGGACAAGATACTCTAGCTGAGGCCTCACCAGTGCTGAGTAGAGTGAAACAGTTACCTCCCGTCTCTTACATATAACACTCCTGTTAATACACCCCCCAATGACATTAGGCTGCATCACATTGTTGACTCATATTCAATTAAACAAGAAACAAATGTATTAAGAAACAAAAGTGACTATCAAAGAGGGAAATCATGTTTAGATGCACAATGGTAATTCAGCATACCATGGAAGAGCGAGTGAAGGAAATGCGGTTGTGATACAGAGTCACTCATTTCTGGTCATTAGTACAACTCGGTCCCAGGGAGCTGTGACTGAAAGTTGTTACCATCTATTGACTGAAGAGTGGATTACACAGTGGCACTAACTGGGATCCCTTTTGGCAGTCTCAGTGGAGCAGCAAAAGAAAGAATGAGGATGGTTGTCTCCTCAGGTCAGAGTTGAGAAATACTGGCAGGGCAGTATGGAAAAGCCTGAATTGTTCCTGCCCAAGTTGTCCTTGTTTCATAGAGAGGGCCTGTCTCCAGTGTGGTCTCTTTCACCAGTATTACATTAATAAACACACTGCCCTCAAATTTACAGTTTGTAAAATAAAAAGGGGCGTGTGGTTATAAAACACAAGACGAGTAGAGATGCCCTCAGAATATTTAAGAATTTTCCCCCTGCAGCACGGGAAACTCAAAACACAATATCTTCGTGCTGGTGCACGAGAACCAAAAAATAAAACTAACCTGTCTAGTTTCACTGCCCAAGCACGTACTGGCAGGAGTCCTGAGAGTATTTCCAAACTTCATACTCACAGAAGAACATTTATCGTTCCTTGAAGTGGATGCCTTTAATAGAATCTGAAAAGCGTAAGGGAAGGGCATGGTCCTGAAGCCCATTGGGCCTAGGAAGAAACAAGTTCTGCAGGGACTCAGGGAGTGACTGTTTGCTATTAAGACTGTAGGGTAGAGAAAAAATGTCTCCAAGTTCGTGTACCTAACACTCAAAAGTCTGTCTGCTGCACAGAAGGAAATAAATAGCGGTGAATAAGGATGGTAGGTAGTTAACTCACGACTTGCTGGCTGGAATCTAGAAGCCTGGCAATGGAAAGAACAATGTAGAATGATCAGCGGTAGTTCAACTGTTCCTAACGTGAGATCTGCTACGGACGTGTGAGCCTCAGACAAGGCCAGTTTACCACAAGTGAGACTTTATTGGACACACATTCACCCTAAGACAGCACAGACATCAGTTGCTTCAACTGCCCCTCAGAACTTCCTATCACATCCTCGCCACCCCCTTGAATACAATAGTCTGAGAGGATCCTCAGCCAGTGCAAAAAGCTGTATAATAATTAGGAGAAAGCAGGTAGAGGGGCTGAATCCCCAGGCTGCATTGAAAGCAGCCAGCTATGTTCTTAATGTGCCAATCATTAGCGTATCTAGGCACCTTGAATCTCATCCATCTATTCTTCCCCTGGAAAAATGTCACCATTCTGCTGCCACTGTATTAAGGCACAGTCTTCACTAAAATATGCATCTCACATTGCACACTAACATCAGGAAATCTCAGGTCACCCTGATCTGTGGTGGTAAAAGATTCCAGAAATGCAGGCTCGCTGCTGAGAAAGTCCAGCCATCAAGTACTTCACCATTGCTCCATCAGACGCGCTCACAATTGTTCTGGTAGCCTGAGCAGTCTTAGAGAAGTGGTTGCTGAGCTTGCTAGGCTCCAGCCCATTGAGGGTCTATAAAAAGATTAGCACTGGACTCTTGATGTTGATCAAGATTTGGTGGGGGAGCAGAGCACAGAAGACCAAGTGGAGACAGGACAGCTGAATTGCTCCGCAGGTGGGAGCAGCTTTCCCGGAGGAGGTGCAGTTGCCAGTTATAACACTGAGTTCTATGGGGGAGAAATAAGAAAAGTCAGATAAGGAGAGTCTGCTCAACGGCTAGCTTTTAAAAGCCACAGCATGGAAATTTGTCATGAGGCGCTTGTCTACAAATGCTATCTGCACCATGTCCATTATCATGACCTGTTGATTGGAAAAGGACAAAGATACTGTGAGAGATCGGGCGTGGCTGGAGCCCACTTGCCACTAGCTTCTCAAGTAACTTTGCCCAAAGGAAGGATTTGTGCAAAACAAAATAGCCAAAACCCCCACTACTTTAGGATGATGGCATTTTGGGTATTTTGGGGCGCGACCCATTCAGATTTTGTTCACTGTAGTAGGGGAACAGTGTACTTTATGTGTAATGTTGTATTACATTTGGATACATTTGTTGCATATTGAGGATTTATAGGCACTAACCAGAGCAATTTCAAATCCCAAAATATTTATTCCAGGCTTGTGAAGTGGCATGATATTTTTCATCCCATCTTGACTGGAAGAAAGAATAGATTCAGGTAATAAATTGTTTTGTGTTACTTGTTAATGCTAACAGCTTTTCTGTATCTGCTGGTGGTTGAAGGGACAAGAGGGAGATGGATAATGCTTTACATATAAAATCATAGAGTTGAAGAAACATAAAAAGCTTTGTTTTCAACATTGCATTTATGTTTAAGCCATTCAAGTGACAAGAATTGGTTGTCTTGGAAGCAATCTGCAATTGCGTGAAATCCTTCATCTGTCCAATATGTGAAATATTTATTTTCTACAGCTGATTTACTAAACCCAGGCAAGGAGAGGAAGGTGGGCTATACTTTGTTATTCTCAAGTCTCGTTTCCAGAGACAACCAGATTAGATTGGGCCGGGGGGAAGGAAAGAAAGCCCAGTTGTGGTACAGGTTGTTAGTAGAAATAAATGAGAGAAGTACCAGATGTAGCTCTAGAGAACTTTAGGGGGTATTATGTAGCAAAGTGATGCTAGTCTCATATTGTTTTTAGTGAGGCTGCAAAATTACATAGTTTTCAATTAGAAATGGGGAATCCCCATCTCTTTCTTAGACAATTACTTCTTTGAGAGATTAATTCTCTGTCATTTGTTTCTCTGTAAAAATTGCTTCTTTTTTTTTTGTATAAAAGAGAGGTTTTTTTGTGGTTAGGAACTAATTAATTATGGGTGTAACACTTGGAGGTGGTCCAGACAAGATGCTCATTTTGATTATTCTGAAAAGTGTTTATATAAAAATGTCATTGGGGAATTCACTATTTATTACATCTCAGTGGTTTCCACAGAATTTGGTCCTGCAAACAGGAATTTAGCTGCTGTGTGAACCGGACTATAATCCAATACACTCTCCCATAGTTATTTTGAGGTAAAAAGGAGTAAAACATTATTTTTGTCACCAAAGGAAGCGGCTATGACTCTGAATAGTCGTATGAAGTAGGTCTATTATTTAAGAAGATGCCATTTTCTATCGATTCATAGATTTCATGGCCAGTAGTGACCATTGTGATTATCAGGTCTGACCTCCTATATAACATAGGCCACAGAACGTCCACAAAATAATTCCTAAAGCATCTCTTTTAGAAAAGCTTCCAATCTTAATTTAAAAATTGTCAGTGATGGAAACGCCACTACGACCCTTGGTAAATTGTTCCAGTGGTTAATTACTCTCTCTGTGAAAAATTTACACCTTATTTCCAGTTTGAATTTGTCTAACTTCAACTTCCATCCATTGTGTTATACTTTTTCTGTGGGACTGATGAGCCCATTATTAAATATTTGTTCCCCACATAGATACTTATAAACCGTAATCAAGTGATCCCCTTAATCATCTCTTTGTTCAGCTAAATAGATTGTGCCTCTTGAGCCTATCACCATAATGCATGTTTTCTAATCCTTTAATCTTTTTGTGGCTCTTTTTAAACCCTCCCAAAGTTAACAACATCTTTCTTGAATTATGGGAACCAGTATCCCAGCAGCAGTAGCACTGCTGCCTAATATAGAGATAAAATGCCTCTCTACTCCTACTTGAGGGTCACCTGTTTTATGAATCCCTGGATTGCATTAGGCTTTTGACCACAACGTCACATTGGGAGCTCATGTACAGTTGATTATCCACCATGACCCCCAAATCTTTTTCAGAGCCAATACTTCCCAGGATAGAGTTCCACTCTTCTAGAAGTATGCTGTACATTCTTTGTTCTTAGATGTATATATTTACATTTAGCCATATTAAAACACATATTGTTTGCTTGTGCCCTATGTGCTTGTGCCCTAGACTAGATGACCTCCTGTGGTCCCTTCCAGTCCTATGATTCCATGATTTACCAAGCGATCCAGATGGCTCTGAGTCAGTGATCTGTTTTATACAAGTACTTTCAGTACAGAGTCACAGTTTAAAGAAAAGATTATATTTTTACCTCCCAGAGAAGTCTTGATGCCACTGATATTGTAAGCAGATTGTGGGTTCACATTCAAGAGGCGCTTCAATAGTTTAATTAAATTAAGTCAAGTGGAAGATGGCAGCCTTCCCAGGGCCCACTCTGTTAAGTGAGAACTCACAATGAATGACATCAACTTGGCGACCAAACATTGCTCAGCGATCTCCTGGTCATCAGAGCAGCAACTCAACAAATCCTAAAGTTCCTCCTCAGGGCCATACAACATTCCAAATAGGCCCTGGAATAAGAATCCTCCAAGTTTATGTTGAAGGACTCTCATCAGCAAAATGTGAGTACCTTGGAAACTTGCTGAAGACTTACAACACTGATATCCTCATGTTGCAAGAGACCCTATGGATATAATCTAACGACTAGCCCTTTTCATCCTAAATATGGCTTGGCAATATACATTAAGGACACCATCACAGATTTTAATGTTATTCCATCAACCAAAGAGGAGACCACATTTACCACAACTATCAAAGTAGAGGAGCTCCACATTAACAACGTCTATAAAGACCCTAGCACATGATGGCCAAAACCAGCGCTAACCAGCACTCCTATTCCATGCATCTATGCAGGTGATTTTGATAGTCACCACACTATGTGGGGCTATAAAACAAATGAAATCAATGGTGAAAATCTCATGGACTGGATATCTACACAAGACTTACAACTAGTCTATGAACTAAAACAACAATTAACATTCCATTCAAGCCGCTGGCAACGTGGGGACAATCCAGACCTAACATTCATGTCTAAAGACCAAAGTGGTAACACTCTCATCGTAACACGTGAAGTACTATCAGCATTTCCAAATAGCCAACACAAGCCTATAATGATATACATAGGCATTGAAATTCCTGTGTTTTTTCAAAAATAGGTACTGCGATGGAATTTTGCTAAAGCTGATTGGTATGCCTACAAAGAGACACTTGAGAAAACTGTTGCAAGGATTCCAGCAAGACTGGAATACTATCAACGGTTTGCAGGGCTCCTGAAAATAGCAGGAAAGAACATTCCCTGAGGCTTCCAGAAAAAGCACACTTCCTGCTGGATGAAAGAGAAGCATCAGGTGCTCTAGTAATACTATCAAACCAGGAACTCTCATATCACAAAAGCCCCGCTACACTCCCTTGACACAGCAAGTCACCAGCACTGGCTTGATTGTGCGGCAAAACCTTGATTTTACATGTTCAAGTCGCCATGCCTGGACACTACTATGGCGTTTTGTGGCCACTAATCCCACAGAGTACTGGCCACCGTAAATCCAGCTAAACTCAATAGCCTCCAAACAGGTGGAGAACACAAAAGGACCATCTGATAAATACACAAGAAGAGACGTGTATCAACAACTTTACCGAACACTTGCCTCAGTGCCCTGAGGAGAACCTTCCACTGTCAGCATTGAGGAAGTAAAAGAAGGACTTACCGTAATGGACAAAGGGAAGGCTGCAGGCCCTGATAGTATTCTGCCAGAATTCCTCCACCATCTCGGCCCCAAAGGACTCCAGTGGCTAGCAACATTGTACTCCACTACCTTAAGGACAGTATGGATCCCCGAAATATGGTGTGATGCTATAGTAATTGCCATTCCAAAGCCTGGAAAGCCCCATGATGAAGCAGGAAGCTATGAGCCAATTTCTCTATTATGTATGACCGATAAACTTCTTTAATGTATCATCCTCAAAAGAATACGCCCTTTTCTGAGCCAATTATCCCTGTTGAACAAGCTGGCTTCTGGTCAAAATGTAGTTGTTGTGACCAAGCTCTGGCACTCACAACTCACATTGACGCTGGGTATCAAAAAAACCTAAATACTAGTGCAGTACTTGTTAACTTGTCATCTGCATATGACACTGTATGGAGTAAGGGCCTGATGCTAGAATTATACCTTGCTACCAAACACTTCGCCTGCTGTTAGGGCGGATTGCTTCCTCAAAAAGCATTTTATCAAATTTAAATCTGATTTAAATAAAAAAAATCCAGTTTAAATAAAAAAAATCCGATTTTTTTATTTTTTTTTTAAATCATTGATTTTTATCCAACCTGCCTGCTGTGGACCATGCTGAGTAACAGATGCCTGCGGGTGTACCTGGGTATTAAGACCAGCTCACCCCACATCATAAGCTACAGGCTACCACAAGGCTCTGTACTTGCTCCAACCCTTTTTAATATTTACAGAAGTGACATACCTCCAACTAAATCACAAAAATTTGGATATGCAGATGATCTTGCCATGACAATCCAAGCATCAAACCTCCATGACACTGAGAAAGCATTAACTGAGGACCTCCAAAATATGGAACAATATTTCCAGAAATGGAGGCTCAAACGAAACCCTGGAAAAACAATAGTAAGCACATTTCATCTAGATAATAAGAGTGCCAAAACCACATTGAAAGTAGCTTTCTGTGGTAAAAATGTGCAACACAATTACACTCCAACATATCTCGGAGTGAAACTTGACCACACCAGCTCCTTCCATGATCATCTTGAGAAGGTAGCTGCAAAGATTAAAAGAGCCAATATAATCCAGAAATTAGCAGGTACAACCTGGGTGGATCAGTGTTGCGAACATCTGCAATAGCACTTGCATATTCAGTAGCTGAATATTGTGCATCAGTATGCAGGCACATGTGACTTGTGAATACCCAGCTAAATACAGTGATGTGGTGCATCACAGGAGCCTTTAAGTCAACTCCAACACACTGGCTACCTATCCAACATTGCTCTCCCACCGATATGCCGAATCGCTACAACATTCAGCGAAGTTCAGTGAACCTGTGAAAACAGATGTCTTCCTATTCACCAAGACCTTGACAACGCCCCCTCGCAACGTCTTATGTTTTACAAGCCTTTCTGGGAACATTTGTTTAGCTTCATGCAATCAGGTTATGATCAGAAGGAGGCTTGGAAAGCAGATTGGGCTAAATAAGACTTAAAAAATAAGCACCTTGTGCCAGATCCCACACAGAAGGTTCCTGGGTTTGACCATCCATGGTCATCTTGGTCAACTCTGAACTGAATTTGAACTAACCATGGTAGATGTGGACAACTAGTACACAAATGGAAAATCAAGGACTCCCTGGTGTGTGAGTGGTTCCCCATGACAGACCATCGCACATATCACTACCTACTTCCCAATTTATAAATATGAAGGAGGCATTACTGTAATAAATTCTGCTACTCCTGATGTAGCCATTTGGCTCGATCAACCTCAGGTGAAATTGTAGTTGCTGCTCTACACCCGCCATACGAAATAAGAGATTAAATTAAATTTAGAAAGTCTAAGACTTACAGTGTGTGTGTGGTGGGGGGGAGATGAAGTCCAATAATTTCTCAATTTAAATTGTACCATAGTCAAGGTACAAATATTCATTTTCATTTTTTGTGTAACGATTGAGAAATTTCATACTGTTAATATTTAATAACAGCAATGGAAAAATAATTTCACAAATCTAGTGGCATGCACACCTTCAGTTCAGGTTACTTTCTGATCATGGTCCACTTTTGTAATTCCTGTGATGCTATAAACCAGTTCTTGCCAAGTCTGTTGGCATCAGCTGAGCACTGACAAATTCATAGCTGGAAACCAGACCAGCTCATCTATATAATATTGTTCAAGATAAGCATTAGACTTGTAGGGATGTGTTTAGTCTCTATAAAATGTTTGCAAGTTGCTGCATGCAGCAGTCTTTTCTTGTAATGTCTATATTCCATGCGGCAAGGTAAAATATAAGTTCATTTTATAATTGTAAAAATGCCAGCTCTGAACTTGTGAATTTAGATGGGAAGAGTGGCTCACCACACCTATCCAGGAGGGCTATCAAAATTAAATGGGCCATTGTAGGACAAAAGCTTTGATGGTTGCACCACCCATCTATGGAGAAGTATATGCAGAAGGCCTGATCCCATCGGTTGAAATGCTGGAAGAGGGAAATAAAGATAGTTGACATGAAAATTTTTCATCTGTTTGGACTCTTACAAGGGCTGGAGCTAAGAAGCAAAAAGCAGTGAGCCCCAGGGTCAACCTGGGTTAGGCCTAAAAGACATGCAGCGGACAGATTACTACATCCCTGTCATCTTTTGGAACCACTGACTGGATTCATTTGTGCATATTTTGCTTGCTTTAAGCTGTAAATAACTCCCATTTCTTTTTCCTAGTTATAAATAAATCCTTAATAAGTTTACTATAGGACTGTCTTGTACCACATTGTCTTTAGGGTTGCCAATTTTGGTTGGACGTATTCCTGGAGGTTTCATCACATGACAAAATCTTTAATTAAAGATTAATCTTTAATTCCTGGAGACTCCAGGACAATCCTGGAGGGTTGATAACCCTCATTGCCTTTGGAGTGAGATCTAAGGTACAAATTGATCTGGGGTAAGTGACTGGTCTCTTGGGACTGGGAGTAACCTGAATATCTTGTGATTTTTGGTGGAAGTGACTATTTATCTCTAAGTGTAGCTTGCTGTGGTGGTAAGACAGACTGGAGAGCCCAACGGTACTATCTTTGACTCTATGGTAGGACTATTCACGTTTGTTAGTGGGTTGGTGAAATCTAATTACAGAACATACCATCAGTTTGGGGTGTCTGCCCTGCTTCTGACAGTCTGCCCTGAGGTAGGCACTCATGGTCATGAATCGCTCCAAACAGCATGACAATTCCATCAAGTTTTTAGCAGGAAACATCAGGGCAGCTACTAACACTTTACATGGCTGGAAAGACCAGACTGCAAGCTCTCAGGCGATGCACAGCATTAGTCCTGCCTAAAATGAAACTGGCATTGAAGGGTCAGGGAGGAGGGAAAAGACAGGGAAGAAGGCAAGATGGTATCAAAATGGTGCCATTACACACCAGGCTCATCATGGTGAGACACGGATGCTATACACTGTTGGAGAATTAGGATTACTGGCTTCCCACTGATGGGAAACATTTATCTCTAGGCATAGTTGTTCACAAGACAACAAACCTTAAAATGGTAACAGGCTCCCTGTTCCAGCAGTGCTGTTTTGGCTCTGACTCTGGTGTAATTTTCAGTCCCTGGGATGTTACAGTTAGTTATAAACTTAGGAACGTAGGCTGTTGTAGGCCATGCCTTTGGTTTTATTACTTCTGTATGCATTACTTCCTCCAATTAAAGTGTTACAATAACTTTAGACACTTGCTGTGCCTCATGTTTATACTTTCCCAACCAGATCACTTGAGGAGAGGTTGCTGTACTCTAAGTGCAACAAACTGTGCTAAGTACAAAAAGAGCCTTCTTGCATATCACTCCATATGCTTGGAATGTCTCCCCCCTCCTCCTCCACACACACTAGTGTACATAAAGTACCTTCCCTCTTCCTCAAATACTGAGAAGCCATCTGTGCTGCAAAGCATTCCATATGTATCGGCAACTGGTCCTGTGATGTGCTGCCAATGTTTCAACAAAGGGCTCCCACAAAAATGTTCCCCTTAGCCTATAATAAACCCCATGTCCTAAGGGAGTGTGCTCACAGACTGGGGAAACTATTCATTTGTTTTTTCCATTTCAACAAAATGTTTCCCCGGAACCATGGAAGGAGGCAGCAGTGTTTGGCAAATAAACTTTTAGTACATGCCCTTTCCTGAAAAATCTATTGACAGTACAGAACAATGCTCACTGCGCACACTGCAGAATAGAGGAAAACAATGGGTTGGTACGAGCACCTTTTAGAGGGGCCAGGGGGAGTCTCTCTTGGAAATTTTTAGGCGCCTCAGGCATGAGAATTATAAGGAGAGAGTGAGTGAATTATAAGGAGAAAAATATCCCTCCCCTCAACACTGAACTAGTCACCGGCCAAGATTTGCAAAAACGACCAGTGGTTTCAGATGCCTCCATTTCTGGGTGCCCAACTTGAGACTAAATAGCAGATTTTCCAGAGCAAAAGCAGATAAATCCAAAATGGAAAAAAACTTGGTTGTTGTTTTAGTCCAATAAGGATCATAAAATTAACCTCAAAAGATTTCTATCAAATTAAATGATTGTTTTCATCTATACTATGAAAGTTACCATAACTACACAGAAGGGAGCAATTTAAATAGTATTTTTAGACATTTCTTACCTTAACTGCAAGAAGAAACACAAAAGGTCCGGTCTCTCTCCTAGCAATGCAACTAGTACTGGCCCATCTGTTCCACAGAGACTTTTCTTATAGGAAAACTTTGGTAATCTACCTTTATGGCCCCAATTCAGCAAAGCACTGAAGCACATTCTTGAGTTCATCCCAATACAGCAAAGCTTCAGCATATGCTAATGTTTAGGCACATATTTAAGTGCTCTATTGAATAGGCAGGGACTTAAGCATATGTTTAAATGCTTTGCTGAATCAGGGCCTATATTTCCTATGATTGTTTAACAAAGTAGTTCAGAGGGCTTTGTGCAGAGTATTTACTACAGTCTCTTTCTTCATAGTGAGATAATGGAATGCGCAGCATTCCAACCCCCCCACCAACAAGACAGTGCTAAGAGTGCTTAAGGCTGAATCCTGAAAGGTGCCTAAAGGGTTCAGTGCTCAAATCCCAATGCAAGTAGGAACTATTGAAAACCCCATCCCATTCCTGTCCTTCCACGTAAGGAAAATATTGCGACAAAATGAATTAATTAACACTTGCTCCAAGGATGGACATAAACTGACTATACGATCCAACCACCTTAAGCACCTTACCAGAGATTGAGCTGGGTGGTGCTCAATATGCAAGGTGGCCTCTTTCCTTTGGGATTTGCCATGGTGATGATGAGCTGCTCCTAGAAGCCCCAAAGAGACTAAGTACATAACATAGGCAAAAAGTGGTAGAAAGTAAGTAGTAGTATTCCCATTTTACAGACAGTGAACTGAGGCAAAGAGAGATTTAAGTGACTTGCTCAGGGCCACAAAAGAGATTTGTAGCAGACACAGGAATGGAACCCACTTCTCTTGAGTCCCAGTGCAGTGTCTTAACCACAGGGCCATCCTTCTCCCTATTTACATCATAAACATGCAAAAACATAACACAGATAAGCATTTTGCAAACATTTGTGAATTAATCCTCACAACACAAGAATCATCACCATACTAAACACATTATCATCCCTATTTAACACCTGGGGAAACTGAGGATCAAAGAGGTTGTGACTTGTCCAAAATCACACACGAAGTTGGCAGAGCTGGCAACAGAATCCAAGCCCTATTACATCCTAGTCTTGTGCCTCATCCTCCAGAGTATCCTTAAACACCAAAGTTAATTGCTTTCTCACTTTTTCTCCCCTAGCATGCCAACAACTTATTTTGCCAGGAGACTCCCAATTTCAGCCAGACTATCCAGCGCTCCTGATCTCTTCAAGGAAGCTAATTCCCACCCCCCGCTGCAACACTCCCAAAGCTATTACATGGATTGGCGGCTGATTCATTTTTGTGCTATATTCAAGTTCCTTTGTAATACATGCATCTGCCACACTGTGAAGAATATGGGAGCAAGAATAGAGGAGTCAGGTGACTCCACAAATTAAAAGTCAGCCCACCTGCCTGCCCACAGCTTCTGGTGAGAAAAGATCCTCCCCTCACTACTGCACTAATGAATTAGCCCTCAGTGCAGATGAAACTGCAAGACAATAACACTGCTTAGGAAATTTGAGAGTGGGGTGGCTTACTGCACTCTCTGACATGGTTTTGAAACATCTCCTGGTTTCTGCATCTTTAGCCTTAGCAAAACAGTTTAAATCACACAAAAGTAGATTTCACAAAATCACTAGATTCCTCTTTGCTCCACCCAGCACAGGTTGACTGAAATCTCATAGGTTATTCTCACTATACTTTGAGCCAAGCTTTTCTCCATCCCCTGCACTCCACTTCTCTCCTAATTCACAGAGAGGTGGATCTAAAATTAAATTTGAAATTAATAAATGTTAAGGCCTAAACTTATTATAGTCTATTAAAATCATTTAAATTAAACTAAAATATAGTATTAAGCCATACTTATTTGCTGCCAAGTTTCAAAGCAAGTCAAAGCACTGAGCTGATGGAAGTCAGTAGCTAAGCACCTGGAACCAGAGTTTATTGAAACACTAACCCATCTTATTACAACAGTAGCCTCTTCTACAGCTGCAGAGAAAATATTTTCTTCATTTCAGTTTATTCAACTAGTTCAGCTCAATGATTTGCTCAGTCATATTAAAAAAAACAATAGAGAAGTGGACAAAAGCAAAAAAAACCCCTTGTTTTCCTCTTGCAACCTATGGATAAAAGCTAGGTGTGCGAGAATGAGATCTACTAGTTCTAAAATCTTGAAGAACCAGAAATAATCAGTTCGATTCACTACCTGTAGATCAGGGGTCGGCAACCTCTGGCACGTGGCTGTCCAGAGTAAGCACCCTAGCGGGCTGGGCCAGTTTGTTTACCTGCCACATCAGCAGGTTCAGCCGATCGCAGCTCCCACTGGCCGCGGTTCGCCTTCCCAGGCCAATGGGGGCTGTGGGAAGCTGCAGCCAGCACATTCCTTGCCCTCGCCCATGCCATTAGCCTGGGACGATGAACCGCGGCCAGTGGGAGCCATGATTGGCCAAACCTGCCAATGCGGCAGGTAAACAAACTGGCCTGGCCTGCATGGGTGCTTACCCTGGTGAGCCGCGTGCCGGAGGTTGCCGATCCCTGCTATAGATAATACTTCCTTTGTCTATTTAAGTAATTAGATTTAAGTGGAAAACAGGTTTTGAATTTTTTTATAAACTCTTTTCCCTTACATTTCCAGCACATTTAAGGTAGTTTTATTTACGAAAATAAACAAATAGAAAATGCTGGTTTTGTGTATTTTTAATTCAATTTGAATTTTTATCCAACCAGAGCTTGACACATCACAAGTAAGGTATTAATCTTCATCTACTAAAGGAATGCATCATTCACCATTTTCTAGAATAGCAAATGTAAAAATTAAGAATCAGAATAAATATAAGTAAAGCAATACAAATGGTTAAATAAATAGATATAGTGTATCCTCCTGACTGGCAAAAAGCACCATCAAATTTAGTGTAAAGGCTACATTTAGCTACAAATCAACATGTTTTCATGTTTACCCACCAGTGAGAATCAGCTTTCAGGAAAATAACTAAAAAGTACAAATGCAAAACACAATTAAAATTGATGATTTAAATTGAGGTTTCCTGCTTGCTGATTTAAATCACTTTGACTTCAGTCAATCCATCCTGTGGTCCTTCTCTACAGTAGCCAGAGGCCCTTGGCAGAGACCAAACCTGCCAGCCTAGTAAAGAGGCTCTGCATGGGCCCCACGGACACATCTCCCTGTCCAGACAATGCCTTTTATTGATTCAGCAGCCTTTTTGTCCCTGCAGTGAAGGCGGTCTCCAAATACACAGATACAAATATCTTGGTTTAATAGTGCTTGTAATGGTGTGTACCTTTAAGGTCACCAGAGAGCTGCAATCTGAGAACCTGATCACTGCAGGTAGGATCAGTATTGCAAGAATTTCTGCAGAGTGTTATCTCTGCCAATAAAATAGTGACGGATCTATTACGCGTGTGTATAGATTTCTTTTCCAAAGAACCATGCACTTCTGTGTACTAAAGCTGGACAACAGACAGTGTGCTAATAAAGTACCAGTCTGTACAAGTCCACCTCTGATATATAACTGAAGGGCCTTTACACTTTGGCAACATTTGTATATCTTATCATGTCAATAAAGCCTCTTTCAATCCAATATAAACTTTCTCTTGGTATTTTTCTTTAACCCATAACTTGCTGTTTAGTTTATTTCAAAGAATACTTTTTCAAAAACCCTATTCTCACACACACACACACACACACGCGCACACACACACCCTTATAACTTCTTATTTTCTACCAACCTGTTTTTTATTAGTCAATTTTGTTGCAATCAAGAGCTAAGATTTCACATTAATTAGGTTAACTAAAAATAAGTATACATCTCTCTGTTATAACTAATAGGCATTTATTAAAGCAGGTCTCCAGTACTGTTAAAAAGATAAAAACACCTCTTCCCTGTTAAAAAAGCAATAAAGACTTTAAGGATAAAATTTAACAAAAAGGCGGAGCGGGAAATCTAGGGACATAAAATTCTGTTCTGTCATCAATTAGGCAGTTAGTTGACCACCAAAATAACTACTATTAGAGTCAAGTAAATAGCATTAAATAAATGGTTGCAAGTATTCATTCCAATTTAAAAATGTATTTGCTGGGGTTGGGCCCAGCCCCCTTTTATGTTTGCTTCCCACAAATGCCTGTGCAAAACAAATTTGAAGCATGCATTCTATGGGCATGGCTACATTTGCAAATGTAGAGCGCTTTGAGTTAAACCACCCTTCGGAGAGCACAGTAGGGAAAGTGCTGCAATCTGTCCACTGACAGCCGCAAGCACACTGGCGTGGCCACATTTGCAAGCCCTTGCAGCAGCATTGGGAGCAGTGCATTATGGGCAGCTATCCCACAGAGCACCTCTTCCCATTCTGGCACTGTGGCATGTGGGAAGGAGGCGGAGCATTCTGGGTCCTGTCCCAATGCCTCGTGATGCATCGGTTCACATCCCAGCAATCCCTGTGTTTCTGTCCACATTTGATGCCATCTTTCAATGTATTTTGTACTGGGGGCTCTGTCTTCCTTTTCGGTCTGTGGGAATGGAGCCCAAACTGCTGAGGAATATGCTGAAGAGTCTCACCAGCACGTCACATTTGGCAGTCAAGTTACTCCTTAAGATCCAAACTGACAGTGAGGACTCCAACGATATCTACTCGAGTAACGCATACGACACGAGATTGCTTGTGGCATTCACAAACATGCTCACCACTGTGGAACGCCGCTTTTGGGCTCGGGAAACAAGCACTGAGTGGTGGGATCACATCGTCCTGCAAGTCTGGGATGATGAGCAGTGGCTGCAGAACTTTCGGATGAGAAAAGCCACTTTCATGGGATTGTGTGAGGAGCTTGCCCCCATCCTGTGGCACAAGGACATGAGATTGAGAGTTGCCCTGCCAATGAAGAAGCGGGTGGGTATTGCAATCTGGAAGCTGGCAACTCCAGACAGCTACCGATCGGTCGCTAACAAGTTTGGAGTGGGAAAGTCGACCGTTGGATTCATGTTGATGCAAGTTTTCAGGGCCATTAATCGCAACCTGGTCAGAAGAACCATGACTCCGGGTAACGTGCAAGACATTGTGGGTGGTTTTGCACAAATGGGTTTCCCTAACTGTGGCGGGGCGATAGATGGGACGCATATTCCAATTCTGGCACCAGCCCACCTAGCCTCTGAGTACGTTAATCGGAAGGGGTATTTGTCTATGGTTCTCCAGGCGCTTGTGGATCTCCATGGGCATTTCATTGACATTAACACAGGCTGGCCCGGAAAGGTGCATGACACACGCATCTTTCGGAACACTGGCCTGTTCAGTCCCAGCTGAAACCTGGGACTTTTTTCCCCAGATGAGAAGATCACTGTAGGGGAAGTCGAAATGCCCATTGGGATCCTTAGAGACCCTGCTTACCCTTTAATGCCGTGGCTCATGAAACCCTACACAGGGAGCCTTGACAGCAGCAAGGAGTGGTTCAACAACAGGCTGAGCCGGTGCAGAATGACTGTGGAGTGTGCTTTTGGCCATTTAAAGGGCCACTGGTGCTCTCTGTATGGGAAGCTGGACCTGGCCGATGACAACATCCCTGTGGTTATATCTGCATGCTGTACCCTCCATAACACCTGGAGGCTGAATTTGAACAGCCAGAGAGCAGGGCTATTAGAGGGGCCCAGTGTGGGGCTGCAAGGATTAGGGATGCCTTGAAGGAGCAATTTGAGATTGAAAGCCACCAGTAATGTTTGGTGCCCTGCATGGGAGTGAAGTGCAGTGGTTCCAATGTTAGTAGGAATCTGTGTTTGCTACGCTGACTTGCAGTGTCTGTTGCTTTCCGAATCCTGGGCTAAGGTATCTTTTACTTTATGCCATAATAAAGGATGTTTTCAAAGCCAAAAAATCCATTTATTGAAAAGAAAATCCATTTATTGAAAAGAAACACAACTGCTTGGGAAACTGAAAGGGCAAGGGGGTGGGGTGGGGAACGGTACAATCACAGATTTGCGTATGTCCTGTTATCATACTCAGCCTTCCTGTCTGAAGTGCTGTGCAATGAGTGCTGCACTTCAGGATGGCTATAATGCATGGTGATTCGGGTTAAGTGCAGTGAGTAAGGGTCGTAGTTTTCAGGGCTGGGTGATGAAGCTACAAGTGTTGGAGGCAGCTGGTGGCGATAAGAGCCCAGATGTTGAAGAAAGTGGGTTGGAGGTGACATGGGGGCACAAGGGAAAGAGTTTTGGGACAAGGGGGTGCGCAGTAGTGCTCTGCCTGCATGGTTATGAGCACCTGGATCAAGTCCGCTTGGCGCACCATTATGCTCATCAGCTGATCTGTGCTTTGCTGCCGGAGCTCTGTGCTTTTGTGCCGGCGCTCCTCATTCTGCTGTCGGATCCTCCTTTCACTCTCCCTCCACTCCTGCGCTCTTAGATTCTCATTAAGTGACTGCTGCATTACTTCATGCAGCATGTTTTCTTTGCTTCTACATGCCTCTTCCTAATTCTTTGCAGTCTTTCAGCCAGTGATAACACGGATGGCTGAGATCTCAAGGTTGCATCTGTAAAGGCAAAATGCAACACTTAACATAGGCAGCATTGTTCACACCAGACAGAGCAATGATTCCCCTGTACTTAAGGGAAAGCACGGTCTACACAATAGCATAATTTGCCCGTCTCAAAGTGAGAGCACATAACCCATGGGAGCCCCAAAATGGTGAGTAAGCACAGAGTCATGGCAGTGATTGTTTCATGGCAGTACTGTCCTCTGGGTTTCTGTGCCTTGGGGAGAGCCAACAGCTGAAGAGGGCCGCTATACTGAACACTGTCCCCATGTTTTCCACAGGAGTTCGTCCTGGAAGATATCACGCTGCTGAGGGTGCAAGGAAGGGTCTTCTACTACAACGCAGCTTCCGCCCTGGCCCATATGCAGCTTGCCTGAGTGCAGCAATGGTCCCCCCGCCCCTCAGGGCACAGTGACGCAGACATGTTAGCCTGACTGGGACAAGGACCACAGTGGCTCTCCCAAGAAACCTGAGCAAGCGCATTGTTCAACTCCAGGATGAGACCTTTGAAGAGATCACTGAGGCCGATTCCATGATGTGCACATCAACACCCTATTCCACATCTAGGCATGCAGACAGCCTTAACCCTCCTCGCCCCAAGAGCCCGCACCGAATAACTTTCTTCCCAAAATAAAAGCTGCTTACTGGGAACCTCCTCTGGTGTTTGGCCTTCCCCAAGCACCGGCCGCCGTGATTGGCTACCTTCCTCCTAGCTTGACAACAGCTCCTGGCTGAATGCATCTAGGGATTCCAGGATGTCTTCCTCCTCCTGCCTTGTTGAACTAGGCTATGAAGTGTCCATGGTGGTCCTCGGAATGGAGGTGGGGTCGCCCCCAAATATCGTGTCCAGCTCTTTGTAGAAATGGCAGGTCGTGGGGGCAGCACTGGAGCAGTGATTTGCCTCGCGGGCTTTGCGGTATGCATTCCACAGCTCTTTCACTTTAATCCTGCACTGCAGTGCGGCCCGGTCATGCCCCCTTTCTGTCATGTCCCTTGATATCTGCCTGAAGGCATCGTAATTCCTACAGCTGGAGCACAGCTGGGACTGGGCAGCTTCCTCCCCCCAAACTCTGATGAGGTCCAGCACCTCGCCATTGCTCCATACTGGGGATCTCCTGGCATGTGGAGGCATGGTCACCTGGAAAGATTCGCTGAGAGCACTCCATGCCTGGTTGAGCAAACAGAAAGGGGATTTTCAAAATTCCCAGAGAATTTAAAGGGCGGGTCTGATGGTTGGTAACCTGAGTTCAAAGTGATGACCAGAGTGGCTAGAACAGGCATTGTGGGACACTTCTGGAGGCTGATCAGAGCGCATTCACAGACCACGGCATCCACACTGGTGCTGCAGCGCTCCAGTGGGGGTGCATCAAACATTATTCCGCTCGCCGAGGTGGAGTACCAGAAGCACTCTCGCCACAGAATCTGGGCACTCTGTGTGCCTTGCCAGTGTGGACACATCGTGAGTTAAAGCACACAGGGCTGCTTTAATGCACTCTAACTCGCAAGTGTAGCCTTGCCCTATGATTCCCTTGTAGAACTGGTGTAATTGATACAGGATTGGTACTGTTTGACACAGCTGGCAGAGCCACTGCATAAAGGTAATTACACCAGTCAAGGATCTGATTTTCTGCACCCTTCTTAGTTAGGACCATGTACACACACATCTAATTTCTGTTTGTCAATGACTGAGGTGATGAGAGAAATTTCCCATCAGGAAACTCAACCAACAAATAAATTGGAGAAAATCATTCCCCAAGCAGAACAAGAGGGAGAACTTGTCAAGTAAATTATTCAGTGTGCTTCAATTGCATCACATACAGCAATATTTCAGCAGGGCCGCCCAGAGGATTCAGGGGGCCTGGGGTCTCCCACCACCGAATGGCTGCCGAAGACCCGGCACTTCGGCGGTGGGTCCCGGGGCGGAAGGACCCCCCGCCGCGGGTCTTCAGGGCACTTTGGTGGCGGGTCCCAGAGCGGAAGGACCCCCCGCTGCTGAATTACCGCCGAAGACCCAGAGCGGAAGACACTCCGGGGGCCTGGGCCCCGCAAGAGTTTTCCGGGGTCCCCGGAGTGAGTGAAGGACCCCGCTCCAGGGCCCCCGAAAAACTCTCATGGGGGCCCCTGAGGGGTCTGGGGCAAATTGCCCCACTTGCCCCCCCCCCCACCCCGGGCGGCCCTGTATTTCAATGATGAGGTAAAGGATGCCACCTTCTCCCCATCCAGTAAGCCTGCAAGGCAGAGAACAGCTGAGCCATCCCCTAATGGCATTAAAGGAAAGAGACTGACAGAGTTCTTTTTTTTTAATTTAGTTTGGATCAAGCTGAGACTCTGCGCTTTTCAAGTGGTAGTGAGTAGCAGCAACACTGACAGAGGTAATTCTCTCAGCACAACCAACTATTTACATATTGTAGAAGCAGCAAAGAATCCTGTGGCACCTTATAGACCAACACAGAACCAGACTAACACGGCTACCCCTCTGATACTATTTACATATTGCAATCATACTATAAGTCTATTAGTTAACATATAGTTACTATTCTACTTGACCAATAAAAACACTGTATTTGTGTTAAAACTACACTCTATGTCCTCTCTTACTGCTTATGATATCACAATCATGAGCTATAAGTCTTCTGCTTTCCTCATCACTGCAAAAAATAATTTTGTTAGCTGACTGTGATTTTGGTGATTCCAAAGGTTCCATCATTAAAAATTCAGTATCTACCAAAAGTCACCACAGCATAGTATCTGAGACACTGCAGTTAATTCCCGTTCTAAATATAAAGGAACACTGGGATAATCCTGCAAGTCCTTGTGTGGCACACAGCAAGATGCACCATCCATGGTACAATCAGAAGCTATATGTGGGCATATATGAGGATAAGCTCTGGACACGATCCTTTACATCGATAATAAACCTGAAGTTTCTTATACACTTGCTCCTTCATTTCCAATAGTGCAGGGAAAGACTAGAGAACAGGGAATGTCTGAGTAAACATGGGTTTAAAGTGATGCTGATAACTTTAAATGTAGTCAGTTACAAGTAGTTTAGAAGAGTCAGTAGAAAATAATTAACTATACAAAAAAGCAACGAATCATACTATATAGAGTGCTATCAGATACACAAAATAAACAAACAGAAAGAGAGAAAAATAACTTGTCTAATTTTTTCCAGCGACACTAATCATAGATGTTTCTTGTAAAATTATTGGTAATTTTTTTTTTTAGGCAAGAAGTGAGATTTTTTTATGTTGACAGTATCTCTTTATGTGTGATCATCATTATGGTAGTGTGGCACTTAGCTATGCATTCCACTCTCAGGCTTTACTCCATGTACTTGGGAGGAGTAAATAGATGGTTGAAAAACAGATGTCTTGTCACAGGGTCCCTATATGCTCTGCCCTGCTCATCACTTTTTACTTTACTTCTTGTATAACACTCTGTATCTGCACTATGCAGGGTCAGTCCCAGTGTAGTAGTTGTTGACAAATATTGACTTTTTAAGGATGACCACTGTTAAATTTATATATTTAAGACCACCATACATATATAGAATAAATACTTTGGTGTACACATAATAGATTTTTTCTTAAAATTAGTATTTGGCAATGTAAGACCATAAGAATGGCCTTACTGGGTCAGACCAATGGTCCATTTTGTGTGCATAAATCCATTAAGCACTTTTAAAAACCTCCCTCTAGATTTTAATACAGAAAAAGACTCAAATCTTTAATCCCTTATAACATATCTTATGAGCTCTCAAGAATGTAGGAATTTTATTAAATTGTTGTCCAGAGACTATAGCAATGGCCACTTCAGCAATTCCTGTAAATAAAACAAAATAAATAAAAAAAACCCCTTGAATCCATCAACAAGCATTTTGAAGAGCAACAATATGGAACCGAGTGTAATTTTCCAACACTTTGCCTAATGTTGTCCTGTATGTTAAGGAAAACTTTCAACATCTTCCCATGAAAACTCCCTTAAACCACTTGAACCACTTGCTGCATTATTTCCAAAACAAATAGTCTTGATTAGTTGCAGGATAATTAAGTTCTACAAAAGGAAGGAGAAAACTACTTTTGCTTAATTTGCATAGGAAGTGAAAGCTTAACTCCCTATTTTATTACATAGCCAACCTGGTGAAGGTTCCAAAAGAAAATAACAGTGACACTTCAATAATTGCATCTGGTGCATGACTACATTATTTATAAAATAATACTACATACCATACATACGTAGTGATAAACAGCCCTTCTGGTTAAGCAAATAAATTGACAAGCTCCATTTGGTCTTTATAATGCACGGATATTTTACAAGAGTACTCAGTTTTTCACAGGGAATTTTCATATCCTTCCCAAACCAATTCCCTTCTGGTTAAACAAGACTGGGGCCTATCCTGAAGAATGAAATGACTAGTTACAAAGAAACAATTACAACACAATTTGCAGTATGGTGTGTTGGACAGAAATAACCATGTATGTTGTTTACGTTAGAACTACAATTTACGTGCTTACTTCCACTCTATGCATTATGGAAGTGCACAAGCACGTACGCATATGCAACAGAACCTAGCCTAAATGTAGAATTCTTCCTGTCCAATTTTGGTGTGTGACCATTATTTATTTACTAGGTCTGTATTTATCAGCTGTACTGCAAGCATCTCACTTTCACATAGTGCAACTGCATTTGAATATATTAAATTAAGGAAGCACGGGGCTTTTCTTTATGATAAGCAGGCATGCTTGTCTTCTGTCCATGTTTCTTTTACAAATACAGGTATTGTGAACGATTTAAGAACATGCCACTCAATTCATTTTTCCCATAAGGGGCAAAATGCATATACACTATAGGATCACTTTCCATGCAGCAATGTTTTTGAAGGATTTCCTTCTATGCTCCTATATTAAAGTCCAACACTACCATTAGTTTATATGGATTCAAGGAGATCCACTATATAATCTAGTGGATGTATCCCATGTGTCTTCAATATCACGTAAGTGTTTTATGAATTAGGAGCCAAATTCTGCCATAAGCTGTGCACTTATTACTCCCAGCGGCTCCAACAGGAATAAAGCATAAAAATCAGGGGGAAGGGGTCTAAAAAGAATCCCATTCATACTTCAAATATACCTTTTGCTAAATTGTGTGCTTTACTACATACTGAGTAGTACCATGAGCTGGACAGGAATTGCTTTCCTTTCCTGCAAGATTTTGGGATTTCAAAATGTTTTCTCTTCTCAAATTGGGATTGTGATGAACTAGGGGTTCTGTCTGCACCATATCTGAATTCTGGGTGATTTTAGGAAATTGTATCATGAAATTACTGTGTTAAGGAAAGACTATGTGTATGTGAATCTCCCAGAAGTTAGCACAGTGTGTCATGTCTCTGCCAGGACAGAGATCAGCATTCATTCATCATCTATTCAAAGTAAAACATCTTGGGACAACAGGTTTGCTCTACCTGGGGAAAAAAATTCCTCCTCTTGTTTGAGGGGAATGGGGTTTTGGAGTAATGGAAAATGACCAAAAGTCAGAACAAAAGAAGAGGTGATCCCAGCAGGTAGACCTGCAGGTAGATCCCAGCAGGTTTCCATTTCATTTCATGGATAGACATAAAGGCACTCACAGGGGGAACTGAGGGACAGAGACATCTTGCACCAGATTAAGATGAGGAAGTTTGCTGCAGGGGCAGGATAGTTCTGTCCTGCCTGACAGAACACAGATGATCTCCCAAGGGAAGGGTGAGGGACGTTGCATTTATCATGTTTTATAGTTTGGTGTGATCTGTATTCTCCTGTGCTTTACATAACTCTATAGAACATAAAGCTGATAGAGTGAACAAAGTGTGTGTGTTGACTGCTTCACAACTACTTCATGCCCCTGAAGGAGTTAAACTATAAAGCTTCACACCTTTGGGGTGGAGCTCTGGGACAGGGGTATGTTTAAGTATGGGGGAGTCTGAAGGGTCAGTGCTGTGCACAGAGTGGCTAGGGAGCTGGCCAGTGGGCTCCAACACTTGGAAGAGGGGTGCCAGATAGAAGGTATGTCTAGATATACCGAAATCGGGGGCAGTGCCTGGACTCCATTCAGGCTTCAGGAGCTTGGAACACCCTGGGAATCCAGAGCATGGATGCTTGAATTCCCCTCACAGCAATTTTAGTGGGTGCCGAGGAAGGGGTGCTAGGATCTCTGAAAGGGACAAAAAGACGAATCTCAAAAACTTTTTATGTACTGACAAAAATTTGCATCAGGTCAATCAAAACGTGTCAATAATTTCTCAGTATTTCAATTCTGACTTTATTTTTATATGGTTTTTACAATATATTAAATTTCTAAACAAAAAAGTGGTTTGAACTAAAAAACAGAATAGAATGTTTTTTATAGAATGTAATTTTGACCCTTCTTCCTCTTAAAGGTTTTTGAAATGGGACATTCATTGTGACCAATCTTTCCCTGTGAACATTTCAGTTTCAAGAGATCAGCATTTTCTGACAAAATAACATAGTGTTGAACAATTCCTGACTATCTCTAATAGTATCTAGGATTTTCTTTGGTTGATTTATTATGAGCACAGTGCATAGACGAATGTTCAAAAGATCCACTGAAAAGAAGGAATCTGCACATGAAGAACCACCAGCCAGAAGAATCTGCACCAGCCAGAAGAAGCAGTGAGGCTCTTACTTATATTCATATGTGAATAAACACATAATTGTAACTTTAATAACAGTTTAGTACATCCCTGATTACCTTTTTGATCTAAATGCAGACCAATTCTAGTTTTCCTAAGAACAGTAGAACATTTCTATTCTTTTTGGTTATAAAAGACCAATATATTTTATTCCTGGACACAGATATCTCAAGCCCCAAAAGCATTTGTGCATACATGAGCTTTCCAGGTGGTACTACTAGAAACACTGAGAATGTGAAAAATGTGTAGTTCCAGAGTTAAGTGTTTGATTTTGCAATTCACAGAATACTTAACCTAGGCACCTTTCCATTGCTCATTTCTGTAGGGAACTTGGGGACAAAGGAAGGAAGGTACTGAAAACATCAAAACATGCCTTATTTTTATACAAATTAGTTTTCTTTTCTATTGGCAACAAATCAGTATTTTTTTAAAGAGGACTATCACAATTTAAAAAAATTCCATAAACATTTGGATCTGTACATATTATCATTATTTACGTAACACCACCCAGAAACATGCTAGGCACTTTACAGATTAAATTAAAAAGACATAAACCAGTTGCTGCCCCAAACAGCTTAAAATCTAAGGGACTGGTCCAAAACACAATCAAATCAATCATTGGACTCCTGGTTATAGATGCACTGTCCAGAAAAACCTGCAGCATCAAGTCTCAGAGGTCAGGTCAACTGACTTGGACTTGTGGGGCACAGACTGCAGGGCTAAAAACAGTACTGTAGATGTTCCTGCTTGGGCTGGATCCTGGAATCTGAGACCCTCCCCCGTCGCCAGATTTCAGAGCCCAGGCACCAGCCTGAGTGGGAACATCTACACTGCTCTTTTTAGCCCCACAGTCCAAGGCCTGCAAGCCAGAGTCAATTCACCCAGGCGCTGAGACTCAACATTGCAGGTTTTTCTTTGCACTGTAGGTATTACCCTAGTGATATTACAGGGCTTTGGATCAAACTCTAATTTTAGATATGATATAATGATAGAGAATAACAAACAATAAGAGTGGAAGGAGAAGGACAAGGATTAGAACAGATAGATCATAGAATTACTCAGTTTTGATCTGTGCATTTTGCTTCCTGTTAAGTCTTTCATCTACATTCATACTAGATGTCCCTCGACCAAAAATTATTATAGAAATCTACATACCTTCAGCTTTTCTTGTATCAGGAGCATAAAATACTTGTGTCTTCTGATAAGACTTGTGTTAAAATTGTTGCATTCCCAAGCAAGTATTTTTTTTAATTTGAACTCAGAAATAATACATTATGCATACACATTTTATGGCAGGAAGAAGAATCTCTTGCTTTAGTATGCTATGTCTGTTGTATACATTAAGTATCTTCTTGGTATTGTGTCCAGTGACTCAGATACAGTGAGTACAAGTAGTAACTCACAGCTAAAGGAATGCTGGGAATGATCTTACTAAAGTTGTAAATAAAACTTTAAAAAACATTGAGCAATATCCTGACATTCAACACTTCAAGGACTGAAACTGAGCAATGTCTCGCTGTACCCTTATGCTTTTGATATTAGCTGATTCCCCCCGAGAAAATGTAGGGAGGGAAGCTGTTTACACCTGGGAGATGAAGAAAATGATTCCAGTTCTTTCAACAGAAGTGTCAGCACTGGAGAAGCATGCAGCTAATATGATGGTGGCATAGCAACTAATATTCTGTGGCCTTAAGGCAAGATGAGACTTCAACTGATAACCTCATAAGCCCAAGCCCTTCCAAACCCAGTGGAGCTCAGCCAAACAACCATGACCATATTATATTTTGAACATCTTCTATGAGTAGTGAATAATTGTGTGTCCCAACTGCATGAAGTTTGTTTTGTGAGTAGAGCTTGGAAGAATATTGCTACTTCCCTCTATCCCACATTTGTCCCCCTTCTTAAAGATCAAACAGGGCAGAAGAAATGTTACGAGTATTTCTTCAGAGGTACTATAGAGCTTTGTTCCATGAAACACACTAGTATGTTTCATCTCTCTGATTCACTTAAACCAGGAATCACACTTATTGACTATTAAAAACAACCAACCCTGTGGCTCTAATTCATTAATATATCACTTTTTGAAACATTTCTTTATTTTTGTTCAGTATTTCTAAGCAGGCAGGCAGCGTCATTCACTGTGTAATGGTCATCAGTGAGAAATCCAAGAATATGTAGCAGCATACTAACATCCAGGCTATTATTAAATACTTTTTAATACTAAAGTGTCATGGTATGTTCAGTACTGTACTATGCACAAGACAGTCCCTGCCCTAGATGGATTACAACAGCTACAAGAAATCAGAAAGAGGATGTTGTTAACTTACAATATTTTTGTTATGATTAGTACTATTTCCTCTAGTTTGCCTCTTCTGAAATACTGTGGTGGAGAGAGCATTTGACTGATGGAAGTTTGTACTTGAGGGTCTCACAGCAAAAGTGTTCTTTGTGAAAATGCTTTATAAATTAGACAGGGAAAGAAGTGGATTCATTTGAATGACAAGGGGTAAAGGGCCTGACGCACTGGAAATGAAAAACCTTTCTAGGTAGATGGGAGAAGCATGGATGTAAAAAGGAAAAAAAATAATGTGCTAAGTCTTGCACTGTTGTGTGACGTGAAGTGTGAGACATGATTACTAACAAGATTCTAGAACTGAGCAGGGGCCTTGAAAGCAAGTAACAAAAGTTCAAATTTGATATGCTGGGCAAAGGGGAACCAGAGGAAAGACTGAAAGGGGATGGACTCATAAAAGTGTGCAAAATATAATTTTAGCAGTTCCATTCTGGACATGATGGAGGAGAGAGATGTTTGGGTGATATCCTAGGACTCCTCTAAATCCCTTAGTGCCTCACTCAAGCAGTGCAAGGAAGACTTAAGACAGCAGATGACTGTGAGAATTCTGAGCTAACACCAATCCTATAACAGCCCTTCTGCCCACACTCTGGGTATACGAGTTATTCTGGAGCTGGGGAAGAGAGCATGTCATATTTAAACTTGAACTGGCGTGGGCCACTCATGATTATTTGTCAGAGCCAGAGTCAGAAACATGGGACTGGATAACAGGAGACAAAATTGTGCAGAGGTAGATTTGTGAGTCAAAGCACAGAGAACAGAGCTGAAGCTATACAAACAGATGAAGTCACCCAGGCATGAGTTGTAGAAGGTGACCACAGTGCTCAGTCAGACTCCTGCTGAGAGATGGAGTGGGAACAGCAATCCAAAGGAGATGATGAAAGAGTGATGAGAAAGGGAGGACATGGGCATAAGAGCACAGGAAGGAGAAAGGGCAATGAGGGTGGAATGAAATTGAAGTGAAGTGCACTTGGATAGTGTTATTACTTATATAAATTACATACATCATTCACTACTTATATAGCTTCTTGGTAACAAACACACTATTAAATCAATACATAAGTATAGTGCCACGGGATCTCTTGATGCTCTACAAAGTTGGACAATGTTTCTGTCCCGCAAAGCTTGCCATCACATGAATTGTGAATATAAGCTGAAGAAATCACCGTCTTTTAACTAGACATGATAACTGCTCAAGTCCTAGGGCATGATTCTTCCACCAGCTCTGCACTGCACAGTTCCAGGTTTGGGCTATATAAATTTATGAATGGGCTGACAGTAAACTAGGCTTACCTGGTGTCTCTGTAAAAAAGCTGTCATTTTTTACAGTAACTTGCTAGAGTACAAAAGCTCCGCAGAGCCGCATGTTTTCAACATATGGAAGTGAAGAAGTAATGTAAAGAGGTCATCATTAAAGAGCAGTTATACATTTTTTATTTTTAAAAAAGGCAGATTTTTACTTAAACCCAGTTCTCTTTTTTCAATCAACTGCTGACTTTAGTGACTAATATAAGTTTTCTGCTTTTTACTTCTATTAGCCCCACAGAACAAATACACATAAGAGGGAGTGGCTAGATTCTACTCTAACTCGTACATAATCAGCAGAATTGTTTACTAAGTCCCAGTCAGTAACACCTGTGCAAATCCATTGATGGCAAAGAGGTTATACAGCTGTGTCACTGAGGCATAATGTGAAGACAATGGAATTACTCAGATGTAACTGAGGGTCTAATGTGGACTGCAGAACTCTTGGAACCAGCTATGATGCATGAGAAGTAAAGGATCCAATCTGACTCCCAGAGCCGAGGTTGAGTTTGCAGGGTTTAATCATACAAAAAAACCCCTGTAAATTGAAGATATCGGGCACGGAAATCATTGTGAGACAAACATTGCACCCCAAAATATTTTTACGTAGCCACTTTTCATAGTAAATTCCAGCTGACATCTTTATAATTTTGCCTTTGTAAGTATTTTATGTTACTGTGATACTCCCTAATCTTAGTATAGGGAATTCAACAAATGTCACAGTAATTTAATTACTCACAAAGGCGCTTCTAAGATTTTAATGACATCCATTGTATTTATATGCTATGATCTTAAGTAGGTAGATCTGGAAGGAATAGTTTTATTGTAAGCTAATGCTAACCTCAGCTGCAATAAGCAGTGTTCTTGAATCACCTCCGATTTGAAAGGAAATGGATTATTTTCTACATCTTTCAGCAAACTACAGATACAGAGATAAAATGTAGTGCTCAGGACATTGTGTGAATTCAGGACACTCCTTTGATTCTGGATCCAATTAAAACATTACAATGAAATATAAATATTGTATTTTCATATGTGACAGATATATTCTCTCTCTAATTGCCTATGGGTATGTCTATACTGCAATGGGGGGAGGGGAGAGGGAGGCAGTGAAGCAAATGCTGACATACCCAAGCTAACTTTAATCTAGCTAGCTCATGTACTGATACCAGTGAGGTCACAGCAGCATGTGCTTCACCATGGGCTAGCTGCCCAAGCAATTTCCAGGGGTCCCAACTGGGTTTATGCAGCCCACGCTGAAACGTGTGTTGCAGTGGCTTCAGAGCTATTAGTATGCAAGCTAGATAGATTTAAGCTAGATCAGGTATGGCTGCATTATAGCCATACCCTATGTTTCTTAAAGGAAAACTATCCATCTTCCCTCAAACCACCGCTCCAAATTTTCAAAAGATAACAAGCATCAGTAAATTCTCTCTCTCACACAAATCCCCACCCCACCCTAACAGCAATTAATTTGGCAACATATTTTGAAACGTCACAGATAATCAGCAAAATGGTAACTGTTTTCTGCTAGCTCTTGAATTACATTGTATTCGAGCAAACATCGCAGGAAAACTGCTTGTACAAAACCACAAGATTGTGTGGCATAAATGTCAGTGTCACAAAAAGCATGCCAGGCGCCTACTTTATGGCTCTGCTAGGCCACCAGTAATCACTGCTGTGAATACAGCTGAAGAGACTGTATGTCACATACCTATCGCTTCCCTGACTTGCGTGCCCAGTAATGCTGCAAGCCCTAATAAATAATGTTAAAATACACAGGATTTGAAAAATTTACTAGATGACTACTGGCCAGAAAGCACTGGAGATTTTACCAAGGTGCAGTGCCTAGACAAGAGGTCTATCTTTTGTATGTTTAGTATGTATGAGAAATTGAAGCCCTCCTAGCCCCATCTGGCTATTAGGAAAGGAAATGGATTTTACTCTGTCTCTCCTCTTAACCCCTGCACCTCCTGGATGCTGCAAAGTGGCTGGCGGACTCTGTTATTCTACTTTTCCTCCTGCCTCCTGGGGGAGGCAGGGGGAAGGAAGAGGAAGGGAAGAGTTTCTACTTTTGTACCTTCCCCCAGCTTTTATTTGGGACCTCTTCTCCTATGAATACTCCAGCGTCTGCCTGCCTTGGCTACTACTCATAGCTTTCCCAAGCAGCAACAAAATGCTAGTGACACAATTCTTGTCATTTTCACTGCTGCCCAAAGCATTCTAAACAGTGGCAGGGAATAATGTCTGGGATAATCAGACACTGAATGATATGAAGCTAAAATAAGACACTATATGACTAGATGAAAAACATCTTGAAGTCAAGCTTCACACTGGAGCTATTCACTGAACAAGGACTGGGTGTTTCCGAAGTGCAGATATGCAAACCAATGTCACAGCCAGATCTATGGGTCGCCGGTTGATCTAAGCTACACAATTTCGTTAGTAGCATAACTCAAGGCTACGTAGCTTAGATCTACTTACCACGGGGTTCACACTATGCTATGTCAATGGGAGACGTTCTCCCGCCAACATTGCTTCTGCCTCTCATTGAGGTGGAATGCAGAAATCAATGGGAGAGCACTCTCTCATCAATTGAGCATGTCTTCACTAGACCCGCTAAATCGATGCTGCTGCATCGATTGCAGCAGAACCGATTTAGCTCCATAGTGAAGATAAACCTTTTATGTTGAAATTTGCATGGGAGCCAGGGCAGAATTTCGTGTAAGTCCTGCTGTGCCAACAGCATTCAGAGATTTCCCCAAAATGTTTAGCCCTTTTTTACATTTTCTAAAGAGGAGGATCTGATTATATACAATATTTATCAGTGAGAAAGCAAACACCTCCCACACTTAATAGACATAGGTGGCTGTCAAAAGTTAATAGGAGAGCATCACTTCAAATTCAACCACTTTATGTTGATGGTCCTAGTGCTCTGAAATCTTCATTGGAAGCAAATGCTCAGACTCTCTAATCATGCTTTTTAGCCCTCTGTTACTTTGCAGCAGAATACTGTGCTCTGATCTGGCTCCATTCATCTCACATCAAGTTGACTGACACACAGCTACGTTCAAGCATGTGCATCATAACTGGGATGATTCGACCCACACCAGTACTGTGGCACCCTGTGTTAAGCAACATCGCTCTTCCACACATCTGTCATGAGGATCATACAACCAGAAGGGTTGAGAAGATCAGGGCAAACCTGAGCTTACCAGTATACACAGACCTCTTTGACCACCCAAGAGAACACTAGTTGTTGAGGCACCCATTCTGGGCCCATCTGCCCTGATCAGATTTCTCTGTGATGTTGATGTGGCATGAAGAATGGTCTGCAGCTGATTGTCAGAAACCAGTCTCTTAGAACTGACCCAACCATGTGTTTGCCCTGCTTTTATTTGCCGCAGCACTCACAGGCCCTTCTGAACCAATTTTGAAGAGGCCAGTATCAATGTGCAGCCAGACGTCATACCTGGGGCCAATGAAAGGCTCTCACATGCAGCTGTGACCAAAGAGAGAATGTCTCACATCACTGATGGTTGATGGTGGTTTGACGGCTCTGCACTTCGGTGATGAGGCTGCTGCAAATTGGGTTGGCAAGCTCCGCATCCAGTAAGAAGTTATTATGTGTAAGTCAATGATTCACTCAAGTAGAAAACTCAAACATATATTCATGCTAATAAGACTGTATATGTAGTGTCAAATGGCATACTGCGCTTGCTCCATGGAATGCAAGTAATCTGCCTTAAAAATGTACACAATAAACAATCATTGTAATTAATCAAAAAAGCACATAAATATGTTGGAACAATCTGTTCCAGCTATAGAGATTTGACAGTACTTGCGGGAGATGAATTTATTATAAAATAGATGTTTCCATTAAGACAGTCAGTGGTCATACTAATCAAAAGGTAAACCAACGAACATTTACATGAAATACTATAGAGCAAAGAGACTATACACACGAACTGCTTGATCATACTTTGAATGATGCGTTCCTGCATTTGTGAATACATCTCAAAAACTTGTACAATGTGTTTTGTTGTTAGGGCTTGACCAAAGTATACTGAAGACTATGAGGTGACAACCACTGACTTAATGGATTTTGGATCAGGTCCCTAATGAGTACATGCAGTTGCTTCAAGGCTCTTTAAGTGAAAGGTCTATTGTCAATGTCTTGGACATGTAAAAATAGATTGCTTAAAACTCAGTCCTTACATTTAGATAGATTTACTGGAAACAAATGAAAACACACACACGTATGTCTGTAATATTTACAATATAGAAATGTTTAAAAATACTGTACTATGAATCATGTTAGTTCTACTCCAAATACATCCTGTAACTAGTACATCTTACTGGAGTTTAAATAGTGGTAACAGCAATATAGCAATTAACACTAATATAGCAACATACATTTTTAAAGTGTGGTAACATTAATTTCTATGATATCCCTGTATGATACATATATTCATATTGACCATATGTTCTGGCCCTTATAGAGATGTGATAGTATAACTCAGGGGTTGGCAACCTCTGGCACGCGGCTCGCCAGGGTAAGCACCCTGGTGGGCCGGGCTGTTTACTTGCCGCGTCTGCAGGTTCGGCCAATCGCCGCTCTCACTGGCTGCGGTTCGCCGTTCCAGGCCAATGGGGGCTGCGGGAAGCCGCGGCCAGCACATCCTTCAGCCTGCGCCACCTCCTGCCTCCCCCTTTGGCCAGGAGCGACGAACTGCGGCCAGTGGGAGCCGCGATCGGCCGAACCTGTGGACACGGCAGGTAAACAAACTGGTCCGGCCCGCCAGGAGGCTTACTCTGGCGAGCCACGTGCCAGAGGTTGCCGACCCCTGGTATAACCCATGTGACTAATAGGGAAATATCTCTTTAAGAGACCCATTGTGGGGAGGTAAAAATAAGTTATGTCTGTGTCATTGTTGCTAGGCAGATTAATCACTCCACATCCAGAAGCTTCTGGAACTGGGTGTGGTAGTTATCAGTCTGCTCCAACAGATTTCCTGTTGGGACTCCATGAGGGCAAGCAGTCAGAGCAGCTGCTTTACAAAGGGCCATGGGTCCTGTGTTGGGAGAAGCTGAGCCCAGGAGCAGAAAACAGGCTGTTGTCCCTAACTCTGAAGCATTTTGCTGCATGTTAGTGATAGTGTTAACCCTCTAACAGGGGAGCATGGGCAATGCTAATTATAGCACGGAGAAATTGGGAGGGAAAACAACAACTTCTATTTTAATTGTATGCTTTGAATGTTCTTTTATTTTAGCCAAACCGTTCTAGTTAAATTGTCTCAACTAGTCTGATTCACCAACTTTTCTTTAAATGTAGTAATGGGGAAAGAGTCGTTGATATTTTGCTATTCTCAATTTTTGTATTTTCTTGTAACAGGGTTTTCTTTAAATGTGTACACTTAACTGAGTGATTGGTTACCAGGGGTAGGCAACCTATGGCATGCGAGCTGATTTTCAGTGGCACTCACACTGCCCAGGTCCTTGCCATTTAATTTTAAATGAAACTTTTTTACTTTACATACAACAATAGTTTAGTTATGTATTATAGACCAGGGGTCGGCAACCTCTGGCACATGGTTCACCAGTTTGTTTACCTGCTGCGTCAGCAGGTTTGGCCAATCGCGGCTGCCACTGGCCGTGGTTCACCGTCCCGTGCCAATGGGGGTTGTGGGAAGCCGCGGCCAGCACATCCCTCACCCGCGCCACTTCCCGCCGCCCCCATTGGCCTGGGGTGGCGAACTGCGGCCAGTGGGAGCCGCGGTCTGCCGAACCTGTCGATGCGGCAGGTAAACAAATTGGCCCAGCCTGTCAGGGTGCTTACCCTGGCGAGCTGCATACCAGAGGTTGCCGACCCCTGTTATAGACTTATAGAAAGAGACCTAAAAACGTTAGAATGTATTACTGTCACATGAAACCTTAAATTAGAGTGAATAAATGAAGACTTGGCATACCACTTCTGAAAGGTTGCCAACCCCTGGGTTAATCAGTCAGTTGACTGGCTAGCAATGATTTCAGCAGAGGAAGAGTCTTCATGGATTCCAACTGAAGATTCCTACAAGCAAGTGGAGGGAAGATGTTTTAGACTAAGCAGACAGTATAGATTTGGTGATCAAAGACTCTGAGACTTAGGTGAACCAAACCTAAGCTTTTGGGAACTCCCAGTTTCTTCTCACTTTATTTCTGTGGGGACTGAACTGTGAAGATTTTAATTTGTTTTCTTTATTTATAGAATATATAGAATATCAGAGTTGGAAGGGACCTCAGAAGGTCATCTAGTCCAACCCCCTGCTCAAAGCAGGACCAATTCCCAACTAAATCATCCCAGCCAGGGCTTTGTCAAGCCTGACCTTAAAAACCTCTAAGGAAGGAGATTCCACCTCCCTGGGTAACCCATTCCAGTGCTTCACCACTCTCAGAGTGAAAAAGTTTTTCCTAATATCCAACCTAAACCTCCCCCACTGCAACTTGAGATCATTACTCCTTGTTCTGTCATCAGGTACCACTGAGAACAGTCTAGATCCATCCTCTTTGGAACCCCCATTTCAAGTAGTTGAAAGAAGCTATCAAATCCCCCCTCATTCTTCTCTTCTGCAGACTAAACAATCCCAGTTCCCTCAGCCTCTCCTCATAAGTCATGTGCTCCAGCCCTCTAATCATTTTTGTTGCCCTCTGCTGGACTCTTTCCAATTTTTCCACATCCTTCTTGTAGTGTGGGGCCCAAAACTGGACACAGTACTCCAGATGAGGCCTCACCAATGTCGAATAGAGGGGAATGATCACGTCCCTCAATCTGCTGGCAATGCCTCTACTTATACAGCCCAAAATGCCGTTAGCCTTCTTGGCAACAAGGGCACACTGTTGACTCATATCCAGCTTCTCGTCCACTGTAATCCCTAGGTCCTTTTCTGCAGGACTGCTTCCTAGCCATTCGGTCCCTAGTCTGTAACAGTGAATGGGATTCTTCCATCCTAAGTGCAGGACTCTGCACTTGTCCTTGTTGAACCTCATCATGTTTCTTTTGGCCCAGTCCTCTAATTTGTCTAGGTCCCTCTGTATACTATCCCTACCCTCCAGTGTATCTACCACTCCTCCAAGTTTAGTGTCATCTGCAAACTTGCTGAGAGTGCAATTCATCCCATCCTCCAGATCATTAATGAAGATATTGAACAAAACCGGCCTCAGGACTGACCCTTGAGGCACTCCGCTTGAAACCAGCTGCCAACTAGACATGGAACCATTGATCACTACCCAGCTTTCTATCCACCTTATAGTCCATTCATCCAGCCCATACTTCTTTAACTTGCCGGCAAGAATACTGTGGGAGACCGTATCAAAAGTTTTGCTAAAGTCAAGGAATAACACATCCACTGCTTTCCCCTCATCCAGAGACCCAGTTATCTCCTCATAGAAGGCAATTAGGTTAGTCAGGCATGTATGTATAACTGTGAAGATAATGTCTGTGGATTATAATATAGCCATGTTATGATGTAACAATTAGATTATTTGTTTCTTTATTGTAAGATTTTTATAAAGTTATTTAATTAAATTAATTTTAGTTCCTTTCGGGACTTGAATATGGAGAGGTTGACCCTGTGCAATCCTTGCTGAAAATCCTTAAAAACTGAACTCTGGGTCTCCAGCTACTTTTCTATGGGAGTCGGGTTTTTTAGGCACAATGAAGTGAATTCTAGCCCACTCGAAGGTTACAATAGATCTGCAGTTTGGGTCTGGGGTTTTGGTTTGGGCCTATTTACAACTAAAGGCCAGGCAATGACTTCAATGAGCCAAGATTTAACTCCAGCTTCTAAAACTTCTGCCCATATTGAGTAGTAACTTCTGTAAGAGTAGTCCTGTTATGATCAACGGGACTTCCTGAGGATCAGTGTACTACACAGTACGAATAAGAGTATTAGGATCTGGCCCTACATGACATATCCCAGCTCACACAAATGAATAGAAGAGCAAGCGTTAGAAAACAGAAGTTCCTGGCTCCCAGCCCGATGCTCAAGCTCCTAGACCATTCTCTCTGCTCTCTCCCTCTCTTCGTAATAAGCCGAGCACAGCTATGGAATTTCTGTTAGCTTAGTCCTGCTAGGTCAAACTTGTCAACAGTACCATTCTTTATAACGTGGCATACAAACAATAGGACAAGTAAATAACCATCTGCTTTTGAATACATTTTCATACTTTAATGCTCTTGCTTCCCCCCGCCCCCCACATTTTTGCCAGTTTTAGAACTGGGGTTGTTGCCTATAATATATTTGTATAACTGAACTGAAAGTCAACTATATTTTCTGCAAATTAAAAAACACCAAGCAAGCAAACAGCACAATAATATTCTTCTACCCAGATTCTTCCCTTTATTATCTGCATGACTAGGGTGCTAACTTTCTAATTTCTGAAAACTGGACCTTCTACCTAGGGTGACCAGATAGCAAGTGTGAAAAATCTGGACAGAGGGTCAGAGTAATAGGCACCTATAAGAGAAAGCCCCAAATATCAGGACTGTCCCTATAAAATGGGAACATCTGGTCCTTCTACCCCACCTCTTCGTCCCAAGGCCCCACCCCATGCCACCTCTTCCCTCAAGGCCCCAACACCTGCTCACTCCCTCCCCACCCATCGCTCGCTGCTCTCCCTCTGCCCCCTTCCTTGTCACTTGATCCTCTCCACCTCCCTCCCCTGAAGCTGGGCTCCCTCTGCTCCAGGGCTGGGATGGAGCCTGCTGCCTCCCTGCCCATGAGAGGCAGGTAGGAGGTGGTCCCAGCTAAGCAGGAGCTGGCATGGGTTGATGACCTGGTGCCTCCCCTTCCCCCGTCTGCCTGCGGTACATCTGAGTGGCCACTGCCAGGTCCCCTTTTCAACCAGACTTTCTGGTAAAAACTGGACCCCTGGCAATCCTATGAGTAACACCTCTGCTGGCACATTTTGGTACTCACTTTAAGTTAAGCAAGCATTTTAAAGTAGCTGAGCCAAGTTCTCTCTCTTAGTGAGACAATATGTCAGCACATCCTCTCTGGAAAGGATAAAATATTTATAATGATTAATATAAACGGCATTACAGATAAAGCATTTCATGAACCCCAGAATGGATTAAAGTTTAAAGTAATATCTAATAGGTTTTTCTACTTTGGGGTCTAGAGGGTTGTATGAAGTGTCTTGTGTCATCTTAAAAATGAATATTTAAATATATTACTATAAAATTTACATTGGGAACTAGCCTGAAGTGGAAGTGAAATGTACCCTAAATTCAAAATATAAATTTTAAAAAAGTCAGAATTTGCAGGAAAATGTAATGATGGTCTGATCTCAGCAGAAACTATTGGAATAACCTCAGATTCATTTTTTACTTTATGTACAAAAGCAGCAATAATTTGTATGGGTTAAATGCTAATAATTTTATGCCCACTTGTTCTATGTTGTCTGTACATTCCATTGCTGTTTTCTAACAAATTGTGTGTGTGTGTGTAACAGTTGTGTGTGGGTTTTTTTGGTTTCTTTGTTTTTGTTTTTTAGACTTCCATTGAGCATGATTAAGGTTACGTTTTAGTCTCGGGTATTTTTAATAAAAGTCTTGGACAGGTCACAGGCCATAAACAAAAATTCACGGGCCCGTGACCTGTCCACGACTTTTAATAAAAATACGTGCCGTGACTAAAACTTCGGCAGAGGTCCGCAGGTGCTCTGGGGGGCAGGGTTGGGATCCACCGGTGCTCTGTGGGGTGGGATGGGGGGCCACGGGTGCTCTGGGGTGTGTGTGGGGGGTTCACGGGTGCTCGGGGGGGCGGGATGGGGGGCTGTGGGTGCTGGGCGGGCCCCCACTGGTACTGGTGGGGGGAGGGCTGGCAGGGGTTTCCTACCCAGTTCTGTGTCCTTGCAACTCCTAGGCAGCGGAGGGGCCAGGGCAGGGGTGCCGCTGCTCCCGCAAGAAGCACCGGCTGCTGCAGCTCCCATTGGCTGGGAACCGCAGCCAATGGGAGCTGTGGGGAGTGGGGCCTATGGGGGCGCCATGCCAGTGGGAGCCGGGGAGCCCCCCAACCCAAGGTAAATGCACCCCACATCCTCCCAACATCCTGCCCCTAGTCCTGAGCCACCTCCCACAAACCCAAACTGCTGCTTCTGGCCCAAGGGCTGCCCAAGCTGGGCATGAACCAGCACCAGCCGCTGCAGAAGTCACGGAAAGTCATGTGACCTCCATGACAGACTCGTAGCCATAGGCATGATTGCCACCTTAGCATAGCTATAAGTCAAAGAACATGGAAAGTCTCATCACTGACACTGTAAGGTCATGAAATGTGTCATTGAAGCTGAGAGCAATACTAGGTCTTTTCAAGAGTATCAGAATCAACCTGAATGTGTGAAAAATATGGCTGTCGATTAATTACAGTTAAGTGATTATTCAAAAAATTAATCATGATTAAAAAGAATAATCGCGATTAATCACACTTTTAATCACACTGCTAAACAATAGAATACCAATTGAAATGTATTAAATATTTTGGATTTTTTCCACATTTTCATATATATTGTATTTTGTGTTGTAATTGAAATCAAAGTGTATATTATTCTTGATTACAAATATTTGCACTGTAAAAGATAAACAAAATAAACAGTATTTTTCAATTCACCTCATACAAGTACTGTAGTGCAATCTCTGTGTTGTGAAAGTGCAACTTATAAATGTAGGGTTTTTTTTACATAACTGCACTCAAAAACAAAACAACGTAAAACTTCAGAGCCTACAAGTTCACACAGTCCTACTTCTTCTTCAGCCAATCGCTAAGACAAACAAGTTTGTTTACATTTACAGGAGATAATGCTGCCCTCTTCTTATTTACAATGTCACCAGAAAGTGAGAACAGGCATTTGCATGGCACTTTTGTAGCCAGCATTGCAAGGTATTTACATACCAGATATGCTAAACATTCGTGTGCCCACCATTCTAAAGCATATGCTTCCACGCTCATGACACGTTAAAAAAATAATGCGTTAATTAAATTTGTGACTGAACTCCTTGGGGGGAGAATTGTATGTCCCCTGCTCTTTTTTACCCACATGATGACCCAGCACTTGTTGTTCCTTTTAAGAACACTTTCACTGCAGATTTGACAAAACGCAAAGAAGGTACCAATGTGAGATTTCTAAAGATAGCTACAGCACTCGACCCAAGGTTTAAGTATCTGAAGTGCCTTCCAAAATCTGAGAGGGACGAGGTGTGGAGCATGCTTTCAAAATTCTTAAAAGAGCAACAGTCCGATGAGGAAACTATAGAACCTGAACAACCAAAAAAGAAAACCAACCTTCTGCTGGTGGCATCTGACTCAGATAATGAAAATGAACATGTGTCCTAGGACTGATTGTTTTGGCTGAGTTAAAACAGCTAGGATGTCTTTGGAATAGAAGGCCAACTTGTGAACCATGCAACTCTGAAGGGTGGTAAAAGAGAAGAATTTCTAAATGATCTCAGAGATTCTGCCTGTTCATTAGCGAAGGAAGACAGAAGGCAGAGGATTCTGGAAGCATAGGAGCAGGAACTAAGAGTGCGGGGGGTGCTGCAGGGTGCTGCACTCGCCATAACAACCCTCCCCCCCAAGTGCTGCCCTGCCAAAACAAAACAACCCCACCGCCCCACCCCCAAAAAAAAAACAAGCGCCGCTCCGCCCAACCAAAAAAAAAAAAAACCCCGAGCACTGCCCAGCCCTGCCAAACCAAAAAAACAACAACCCCCAAGCGCTGCCCCACTGTAACAACCCCCCCAAGCACCGCCCCACCATAACAACCCCCCGGAGCGCCGCCCCGCCGAAACAAAAACAACTCCCCCGAGCACCGCCCCGCCGAAACAAAAAAAAACCCAGAGCGCTGCCCCGCCATAACAAACCCCCCCGAGCGCTGCCCCGCCAATCCAAAAACCCCCAAACCCCAAGCGCCACCCCGCCGAAGCAAAAAAAAACCAGAGCACCGCCCCGCCGTAACAAACCCCCCAAGCACCGCCCTGCCAAAACAAAAACAACCCCCTGGAGCACCGCCCCACTGAAACAAAAAAAAACCCTGAGCGCCACCCCACCAAAAACCTCCCCCAAAAAACAAAAACAAATAAAAAACCTTGAGCGCTGCTCCGCCAAAACAAACAAACAAAAAAACCCCAGAGCGCTGCCCCGCCACCCCAAGATTGGCCACTCCTTACAAGGTGCCGCCCCAAGCACGTGCTTGGTCGGCTGGTGTCTGGAGCCGGCCCTGCCTGCAGCTCCCATTGGCTGGGAACAGCGAACCGTGGCCACTGGGAGCTGTGGGTGGCCGTGGCTGTGGACAGTTAATGTAAACAAACTGTCTCGCGGCCCACCAGCGGATTACCCTGGCAGGCTGCAGGTTATTATGGTTATGGCTTACTAAATTAAACATATTTCCAGAAATAATGCACAAATGCAAATTCAGAACTTTACACTCCATAGGAGCTTTATTTTCTTAGGTTTATATGATACAATATGGAAATAAAAACCATTTGCAATAACTGTAAATTACAAGTATCAGAGGGGTAGCCATGTTAGTCTGGATCTGTAAAAGCGACAAAGAGTCCTGTGGCACCTTATAGACTAACAGACGTATTGGAGCATGAGCTTTTCATGGGTGAATATCCACTTCGTCAGACTTTTGTAAATTACAAGCAGTTTTCTGTTTCCATGGGAAGAAATGACACAAATAGTGAAAGGTGTGTTGGAGATTTTTGTGCCTTATAAACCACAATTGGGTACCCTAGACGCTGCTGAAATGTTAAAATGCCAGAAAATGGATAAAAGCGATCTCTTACTATTGTTAGCAATGGCCGAAAAAGCATTTCTGATGGCATGGACAAACCCTGCAGGACCACAAAGAACTGAACGGCTCAACCTGATCAAAGTAAACCTTATAACAGAGCAAGTCTCAGCAAGAACATCACAAAATTGGACCAGTTTGAAAAGAAATGGGAAACAGTGAATTGTTTCAAAATAAATAATAGACTTATCCCTGCCATATGGTTTTGAGTCTGTAACAATAAAATGCTACCTTGATTAGATTGATAGGTTATTGAAAACAAAAGGAAAGCATTATGTAATATTTACAATGAAAATTTAAAAAATTAAACAAAATCACATTTTATGTATAAAAAGCTTTTCTCTAGCAGTACTTTTCTTTTTTTTAAAAAAACCACTGCTGTAAAAAAACCCTGACCGTTCATACATCTATTGTTTTCATAATTTTATCAAATCAAACAAGTACAGTTTTTGTAATGGTAGATAATATATGTTATTCCTCACTGAAGTCTGTTTTTTCATGAGCCCCAGTGTGGGGTTTTTTTTATACTAGATGAAAATTCAAATAATAAGCTAGAAATAAATCCTAAAGTAGTGAAACCTAGAAAGAGATTTTATTTATAATTTTAAACAGAAGGTAAATCTTAAGAACCTGTGCCAAAATAAACACTTCATAAAGACATTTTATGGAGTGTAACTTTTTAAAAAACATATGTATATACTATTAAGCGGTAATATAACAAGGTTAAGTAATATATATGGTATGTTTTGGGGTTTTTTCCTTCTATATTTTAACATATTGAAGATTATTTGGTTTCTGAGCTGAAATGGTCCTATTATCTTTTATATCTTAATCATTTAGAAGAGTAGCTTCGGAAATGTTCAAAGACTGTGTTTAGGAAGCATTATTTGCCTACAACAGTCATGGAATACTAAGCAGATTTACAGCCTTGTACATAAGTTATCCTTGCTAATCTTTATTTAAAAGTAAATTTAGGCTAAACAATGGCTCAGCAGCCTTTAATGTTCTATGCAGTTAGATACACACCACCTGTGATTCTCTGGCTCTATCGATTAACATTTCTGCTGTCAAATGATACATTTTGGGGATCTCAATTCAGTTAGTATTTGGAAAGAAATGGGGGAAGGGAAGGAGGAGGCAAAAGTTTTCGATAGTCTTCTGAAAAGTAGTAACACTTCTTGATACCTGGATGGCTTCTGTGCTGAACTCAGCAACAGAAAGAGCAAGAGAACCTGAACTGCGAACTGGATTTTGTACAGAAATGACTCTCTTGTTGATAGTGGTACATAATGCATGTACTAATGGGTATATTTTCAAAACAACCAGGGAACGAACCTGCTAAAAGTGTGAAACTCTTTGAAAATGTATGGAGAGCTAATACTTAAACACTTTTTCTGTATTGTTTTTCATCACAATTCCTCTGCACAGGAAGAGTAAATATGAACCAAATTCTATCTACCTGGCGCCAAATGTGCATAACTGGCAAATATGGGTAGGTCTTCCTGCAACAGGAGTGGGTATATAAATTATAGCATAATCTGCCTATTAGGTCACCACAGATCTGTGTATATATAAGATTAGAGGTCGAGTTTCAAAAATCCACATTTCTATAAAAATGGTCATTATTATACCAGAAGGAAGTTAATGCCCACTATATTCTAGGTGCTTTCTAAATATTTGTTTCCCTGTCATATGTATACTGGTTCCTTCATTGGGCCACATTCAAAACAGCAGCATAATAACAGAGATATATTTGACCCATTTTGTCTTCTGCATACAGGTCCATCATCATATTTCACCACATTTAAAATGTGCTCTACTTTGAAAAGTGTCTTTTTAAAAAAGGCACCATCTTATTCAATGGACTCACTCCCTGTACACATTCTGTCAGATTTCCTGACTTTAGTGTCAAAAGTTTTGAGGCGTTTCCCTGTTTTGTTTTGTTATTTTAAACTTAATATTTGTGTTTGTTTTACTGCTTGTTAGCATTGAAAAGGTAACACACCTAAGGGTATGTCTTTGCTTCAGAGTTAGTGGGGGCTCTTATACAGGTGGCTGCCCCTATTCCCGCTTCCATCCCCACACAAAACCCTCCCATTGGAGTTAAACGATGCCTTCTGTCTGAGCTAGCTGGCTGCTAGCTAGCAAGCCAAAAGCCCAGGTGCTGCTTTCATTTGGACTGGTAACCCCCATTTTGCAGTGTGAACACAGGCCAAATCACTCAAGTGCTGACAGTCTTCCAATGATTTCTCACAATTTCACAGTGCCCCCAGGACAGACAAGTTCCCCCACAATTCACTGGGAAAGAATCAGAGCGGCTCAGCTTATTGCAGCACAAAGAAATTCAGGATACACCTCCAGAAGTCCTACAGGCTCTCATGAGTGAGTGAAGCACCAGTGGCTGCTCACACCTGGCTTAGTCTAAGCCAGGTGCTCAGACGGCCCCGAGTGAACACTGAAGTGAAGATATACCCTAATGCTGTGTCTACATTATGAACTCGGGACCTGATATAAATAGCAGTGTAGCCACAGTTGCACAGGCAGTGAAGGCATGGCTGAGCCATTTCCAGTACATACACACAGGTTTCAGGCGGGTTTGTACACAGCATGACTTAGCCATACATCTGCTGCTGCTGCCGGTGCTAGCATGGCTACACTGCTATTTATACTCACACTAGTTCATCAAGCTATCAGGAGAATGTGGGAATCACACCTCTAGCTCAGAGTATAGACATAACCTAAGGGAGTAAGAGTTGCCAGTTCTATTCCTTAATGTACAGCAACAAAAAAATATTTACCTAAATTCCAAACCGTTACCTCTTTTCAAATCCATTGAAAGCAATGGAGATTCACAGGTTTCATTGAGGGCATACCTGCAAGACAACGGGGTTGCACAGGTGTAAAGGAGATCTAATTTAGCCTGCAGTACCTTTATGTTGGTGATGATGAACAAGATGGGGAAAAAAAAGACTTCTCTCTCAGATCCCAAACTGAGTTTTCAGGACTGGTAGTTAGTACAGAGCGTAACATCTTTTCATTTCTAAACGAAGCATTTGATATGAAAATCATTGAGACATTAACCAGGAAGCTCACAGTGCCATTTTTACAAAGACACCTTTCAGAGCGCAACTATGCTTAAAAAAATCCCTCCACAATTGATAATTTATCTTCATTTTAAATAAACTGCTCAAATACAGGAAGAGGAATAGTCTCCTCACACTTAGGCAAAATCAAGAGAAAACAGATGCCCTTTCCTCTGTGGGTCAACAATCTTGGTCTCTGGCAAGCCAGTGAAGCAATGCAATTCTGATACCAAAGGCCCTTCCCACAATAACATCCTGTCTCCAGCTTCTAGATGTTCAAATCTCAGGTCTGCTAGCACCTCCAGGTGATTCAACAGTTGTGATTGTGCATAGGGAAATAAAGGCCATCTCTAAAGTAGCCAGGGCACAAACCATTTAGGCCTTTACAAATCAACCCCCACACTTTGAATTGCACTTGAAAACAAGTCAAAAGCCAGTATAAAGTCTGGAGAACAGATCTAATATGTTCTCTGCGACTGACCCTATCTGAAACAACATTCAGTTAATGTTAATAATATTATCAGTCACATCCATGATTGATGTGAAGAGCCGGCTCCCACTAGCTATTCCCTTCAGTAATGTGTTGATTGATTTATTCTGGACAAATACAAGATATTTCAGGTATGACAAATACTATAGAACAAATATCCTGAAATCTCGGTGCAGGATCCTACATAAAATACCTTTATAGTTTTTAACACTAGAAACTTGGTCTCTGCATCACACATTCATTAATGTCTCTGATCATGTAATATATACATATTCAGACATCCACCACTATAAAAGCCAAACCTTTGTCCTGTCAACTAGCATTTGACAGACCTCACATAAGCTGAGCCAGAAGTGATATATACCACTGAGGGAAGGGAAGTCTTGAACTCAGAACCAGAGTCCCATTTGACTCACTCACAAACCACTGACCTATAAATAAATGTGATACTATGTACAAAATGTGAACAATTGGGTTTGACATACTGTATGTTATCACATGCCAGAGGTGTCTGCATGGTGGAGAAAGAATGACATGAAAAGGAAATTGTGTGTGACAATTTTCCCTTCATGCCAGGCAAGTGACAGGATGCCATCAGTCTTTTTGCACTGTATCTGAACTATTGGCATTACATCTTGCACTGGATCCTTTGAAACAGCTGTGACTATGGCTCCAGTCCTGCAAGCACTTGAGCACATGCAAAATTTCACTCATTCAAACAGTCCAAAGTCATTGTAACAACTCATATGAGTAAAGTTACACACAACCTTATGAGTTTGCAAGATCACAGCCTATTTTGCTGTCTGTTGTGATGTTTTGTATTGCTTTGTTCAGTTATTCATTCACAATGGATGTCATAAGGCTTCAATCAACTGCTAGAGTTTCAGTGTGTGTTGCTGTGTAGTCACAGACATGCATGTACACTTACAATACCAGTTGCTTTCCATTTCATTCCATATCTATGCAGTCAGGGGCACAGATTCTTCCAGGAAGGATAAGCATTAGTTAGGAGGCAGTTGTGGTAGAAAATCACTATGGCACTAGCAATGTTCATGTTTGCTCATAACATGCACATTTCTAAATTAAACCAGGCCTTTCTTTTTGCAGAACATGCACTCTCTACCAGAAGACCATGGTAACCACAATGCAGATGGAAGAATAAAAGCAAATATTGTGCTGAGCATATTTTATTTTCCTTCCTCTCCCTACCTGGGAGGAAGGAGATGCAGTCCTCTTCCTTTCCCGAGGAAGAGCAGTTTTCTTGATGAGAGATGGGTTCCCTTTATCCTAAGTTCCTGCAGTTTTCTTTCACTCCTCCTCTTGCCACTCTGAGGGGTCTGCTCTATACTCAGCTTGAGACAATTCCAGGATCCCACAAAAGTGCAGCCTTCCAGATACAAATCTACCCATCATTTAGTTTTTGCTTTTTAACCAACTCAGTGATTGTTTTTTCCCCTCAGATCCTTTTATTTAGTTTATTTCTTTTGATATTGTTCTGGGTATTGCTGATTGCACTTTGTGCTTATTGCAGTTTTCTTTCATTAAGCACATGTTTAATGAACATTTTCAAATTAACAGAATATATGTAGTGACATAGCTGAACTACTTGCAACCATTTGCCCTGAATTTACACTGTCACCAAATAGACACGGTGTCACCATTAGCAATACCATGGTTGTTGTTCTCTGCTCTTCATCAGCAAAAATATCATTCACCTGACCCCCTGCCTTATTAAATATACCGTCTTCTTGTCCAAACATACTAACTGCATTGCAAAGGATGAGCTGTCTATGTACTAACTCAGGAAGTCATTTGGTAAAATTAACATTTAGAAGCAGGCACCACTGGTTATTTCACACATTATTAACTTATATTACAATTCAAATAAGCTTACAGCTGGCAAAAAGAAGTCTCTTCTGTAAAGTGATCTCAAACATAATAGGCTTAATCAGAGATAAATTAAATTAGGCAGCCATGCATACTACAGCATATTAGCACTGAGGAGTTATTAAATACGTTTTCTGTTATCAGTTGTGTGAGCAACACTATAGGCAAACAAACTACACCAGAGACCAGTAAATAAAGTTTATGTTTGGGAAGCTACATGCTTCACATTTCCCATTCTTTTTATCAAAATGTTACATCATCTTTGCTACTAATACTGGCACAAAGTTAAGTCCCAGTAAATGCTTCAACTTCACTCCCAGGCAATTCACCAAAAGCACAGCAAAAAGATCTAATGGCTACCTAGACAGCAGATGTTCAGGGTGGTTTTGTGTTTCTGAAGGGAACTTTTTTAATGGCAATTTTCAAAATAATGAATGAATGAGTCATTACTGGTATACTATTGACAAAGTGTAGGCAAGCAACATTTGTATTTGTTATAAAATTAGGCTTATATTTAGGGTTTTTCAGAGTGTATATTTTCTCCTAGACATCTCAGTACAACAGTTTGTAAAATGTCTTTTAGTTATGTGTAAATACAGAAAAAAAATCACAGCTTTCTTTGATTTTATAAGTCTTACTACTAATGCTGTGATATGACTCAAGCAGTATTATGTTCATGTTCACCTAAGCACTCTTATGTGAAATAGAATGAGACATGAAATCATTCACACCCGTCTTACAAGAATCGTTTCCTTTGTGGTAGGATTCTGGCTCCATACTTTGTTCTTTCATCATTATTTCAGAAAGCTATCAGTACTGTATTCAGTAACTTACTGAGCATGACCCAAAAGTCTTTGGAACACATCTGACATTCTCTTATACTCTGAACATTTAAAATTCAATATAAGGTGACAAGAACATTAAGCTGCCCATCGAGCAAAATGTGAAACTAATCAGTATCTGTTCTGAGCCACAGGTACAATAATTGGAAAATTAAAGTGCCTGTGAACTGATAGGCTAGCTGCATCAAAGTGCAACACCTTGAAATGATTAATGAAGACAAATGTATGCAACTATTTCTATTGACAAGTATTTCAGACAATTGCAGACTAAAAGAATAACATTATAGTTCCCATTTATTCTCCTGTAAAGTTCACACTTTCCAGGATTGCCTATTAGGAAATTTATAAATACACACCAGTTAAAAACAATTTAATTGTGGGCCTGTCTTGCTTGACGGAATATAAAAAATTGGTGCCTTTCTACATCAGTTGCTAAACACAGGCTGTACCAAATATAGGGTGTGACAGTTAGGATCAACATTAGGCTCCTCTCCTGAAAATGTGAAGGTGACCTGTAAAAGTAAAGTAACCTTACTAATGTGTGGGGAAGGTCCTCAAGCAGGCTGTTGAAGAAATCTATTCAATACAATATTACTTCAAAATGTATTTTTCTTCTTTAGTTGTCATATTATGTCCATCACCGAGGTGGCCAATTCACTCTTGCTCAGATGTAATGTCCTCATATGCACCACCCTGAGGCCAGGTCTATGCTACAGACCTATAACTATGGGCTTGTCTCCACTTACCGGGGGACTGATGCGCGGCGATCGATCCACCAGGGGTCGATTTAGCGGGGCTAGTGAAGACCCCTAAATCGACCATTGATCGCTCTCCCATCGACTCCGGTAGTCCACCAGAACGAGAAACATAAAGTAAGTCAATGGGAGAGTTTCTCTCGTTGACCCAGCACAGTGTAGACACTGCAATAAGTCAACCTAAGTAAGGTATGTTGACTCCAGCTATGTTACTCACATAGCTGGAGTTGCATCACATAGGTCGACTTAGCCCTGTAGTGTAAACCTGCCGTATGTCACTCAGGGGTGTGAAACATCCCTGAGCAACGTAGTTATACTGACCTAACCCCCTGTGTAGACAGTGCTATGTCAATGGGAGAGCATCTCCTGTCAATGTAGCTATTGCCTCTTGGGGAGGTGGATTAACTACACCACTGATGAGCAACCTGCAGCTATCATTGGACGGGAACGGCGAACTGCGGCCACTGGGAGCTGTAAGGGGCCGTGCCTGCAGACGGTCAACGTCAGCAAAATGTCTTGCGGCCCGCAATCAGATTACCCTGATGGGCCACATGAGGCCTGTGGGCCGCAGGTTGCCCACCACTACGCTGAACTATGCTGATGGGAGAAGTTCTCCCGTCTGCATAGTAGTGTTTTCACTAAAGTATTACAGCCGCGCAGCTGCACCTCTGTAGCACTGTATGTGAAGACAAGCCTTGAGATACTGCAGCTACCATAAACCTTGCTTGAGCAAGGGGTCAGCTTCTTAGATGGCTCGTCAGTGCTTTTACAAATTATTTCATACCCTTTAGGACATACGGATAATTTTTAAAGTACTAGAAAAGCACCAAACTACGTATATTTTTAAAAACAGAACATGCTGTACCTGACTAATTAGCGCTATGGCTCCCTGCTCCAATAGGGTTTTCATAATATCTTTTATGTCAAAGCATAGCACATTCTGGAGGTCACACTGACATGGAAGTTAGCCATATGGGGAATGATTATCAGTGGGGCTTCAAAAAACTAAAATATAATTCCACCAGAAAAGCCCTATATTAAGAGAATGTAAAGGCTGCATGGTAAGTGCTCATAAACCAGGAAATGTGACTAACCATTTTGACTTTATCATGCATAAATATATGCAACTTTAATACACATGTGCCCATCCATGCAGTTCCCTGCCCTCCACCATTCGCATCGCTCTTTTCAGATTGATTATGCCTAATCTGTTTCAGGCAAGATCTCTCCAGGCAAGACTTTTAAGAGAGGCAATAAGAGCAGTTTGCAACACATATGCAGATCTCCATATTTAACTTTTTTCCATTAATGCTAGTGTTTTTTATGAGAATGCACTTATAATACAGTTGTCTGAATGTAGGATGTTATCACATAGTACAGTGCCTATCCTTTTCAGTTTGAGTCACAGGCCTCATCTATAATGTTACACTCTGGAAAAATAGGATAATTAAAAATGATTCATACATTTTAAAATCAGATTAAAACATAGAACATGACAGTAAAATGCCTCTGCGTAGATACAGATTCATTTGCTACTTGTATTTAGTCACAATGGGAAAGAGGGGAAAGATGGTCTTGTGCCTAAAGCAGAGGAGTAGGAGCGTCAGGAGATCTGGTTGTAATCCCCAGCTCTGTCACTTTGTGAGACACCTTGGGCAAGCCACTGACGTAAAGTATGTCATAAGTGTCCACTAATTCTGCAAAGCTCAGTATCTGGGGGGTGAGGGGGCAGCGAGCAACGTGAGACACCAAGGCTGGATTTTCACATTTCCTCAGCACTGAAGTCAGTGGGAGCTGTGGGTGCTCGCTCAGCGTTGTGAATCTGTCCTCAGCAGAGCACCCCTTTTGGGAGCTATGCTAAGCATAAATGTGCAGGTCCAATTGCCCCCACCCTTGCAGGAGCTGCGGGGCATCTCAGTCTAGCAGGGCTGTTGCTTGACCCTTCAGACGAGGCCTTCAGGCTGTTTCTTTCCTTTTCAGGGTCCCCAGTGAAACAAACCAAACAGTCCTAAGTCAGCAAACAAACAAGGTTAAGTAAAAGCATGAAGGAAAAGAAAGAAAACCTGCAGGCGGCTTCAGGCCTAGTATTGGCCTCTCTTACTTCAGAGGGCCTTGGAACTATCACAATCATCCCAGAGTTCTCTGGGTGGGTCTCCAGTATAAGTCTCTTTCCCCTCTTAACCCAGGGGATTGGTGTTCTCCTTTCTGCGAGGGCAAAGGCTGTTGGCTGTCAGACCTCTCTGAGAGCTGGGATGCCCAGCAGCCAGTTTCCTTCCCATCTGAATAGAGATCCCACTGTTTAACTCCTCCTCCAATCTGGCATTATTTGCAGGTCCAGAGGTCGCTCTGGACCACAGCAGCTCCTTAACTCCTTCCGTGCTGATGCGGGGTGTGTACACCCTGTCACACTCAGCACCTCCGAAAATCAGGCTTTTGGTGTCTCATGTTCCCTCTAGGGATCCTCCGATCCCATCCTCTCACCAGACTTTTCCCACTCCTCCCTTTCCCTGGCTGCCTCTGGTCTTTGTGGGAGATTTTTTTTTTAAGTGGGACTCCACTCGTTCCTTTAGTGGTTATTGGTGCTGGTGGTCCTGGGGAGGTGGGAGAGCCTCCCCCCTTTCCCCAGTTGCTCTTGCTGTCTCCCATCCTGTGGGGAGGCAGGAAGGGGCTCCAAGCCTCTCTTTTCTCCAGCCACTCCAGTTGATAATCACCCTGAGTGGTGGGAAAGGGCTCTGAGCTTTCTCCTTCCCTTTGCTGCTCCAGCACTCTTAGCTCTTTGGGGCGGAGGGGGCTCAAGGGATCCCATTCTTTAGCTGTTGCATGTGGTGTATCAGGTCTTGCTATGGTGGGGAGGAAGGTTCTGTGGGACTACCCCTTTCCCTGCAGTGTAAAATGAAAGCAGTGATAGTGATGAGTGACCGAAAAATCTCTCTCTCTCTCTCTGAACACACACATATACAAACACACACACACACACACTGAGTCACGTGCAGGATGGAGAGAGGAAAATAGAAGGCCGAAAAGAGAGAGAATTAGTGGTGGACAGAAGGTAATGATGAATATGGGATATGGAAAGAATGAGCAGGAAGACTTCTGCAAGGGAAGGTACCAGAAAGAGGGAATGAGTGAATGAAGGGAATGAGGGAACAAGAAAGGGGACAGAGTAAAAATGGGGAGGAAGGGAGAGAATGGCAGTGGAAGAGTTGTGTTCATAGGCTGTTAACTTGAGCTCCACCAGTCAGTTGTTCCACTCACAGAAAAATGAAGGAAGAAAGACCGATGGACATTTTTAAAGCATTGGCCTTAATCGCTCTCTGTGCCTGAGTTTCCTCAAATTCCTTAAATTGCAATAGTTCTACTTACCAGTCTGGGAGAGAAGTGGTGAGGCTTAGTATATAAAAGGTGCTCTATAAGTTAAAAATATTATTACATGAGGCTGAAACTAAGTTATTTCTTTTAAAACTCTATTTTGTGAAAAAAATACAATTGCTTTAATTCACGATCATGCCAGAATTATTCTTTACTAGATTTAGGACTCCCTGAAAAATAACTCCCCCACCCCCCAAAATAAATAATAATAATGAAAAAACCTGTCCTTCCACCGGTGGCCACTGTTTAATATGCAGCACTGTGTGTGTGTCAAAATCCCTGCTGTGTGAATGAAAAAATGATCCCGCAAAATAGTGATCCTCAAGCCTTAGCCTATCACTTTCAATACCCACAATCAACAGAGTGAATGAAAAATATAATGGATTTCAAAGCTCTTGACAACCCTGTTGACAGACTTCCCTGTTTATCTTCCCTTTCCCTATCCCCTTTGATACTCTCCCCATCCTTATATTTGAGAGCAGAGCGTCATATCCCTGCCTTTCTATAGCAGACTCCTCTCCCTTATCCATATTGTAATCCAAACAACCAGATTTCAATTATCCAATTGACTCATTTCCTCTCCCTTCATCCATCCTCACTCAAACATGCTTTTCTCCAGGTCTGTTCTCTGAATGTAACTCCTCCATTATCCACAAGTGTATAATTGATTTCACCTTGCACATCTTCTCTGTTTCCTTTCTTAGCAAAATCTTAGGGGAAAAAATCTTTATTTCTCTTTCCTATTTTTTTTCTTTACTTTAGGGTGGCATTTGTTATCATTGACCATGATTTTTTTTTCTCCATCACCTGAAGTAGCCTTCAGAACCTTGTACGCCTCATTTCCTTTCTACAGATCTAGCCATTCCCGTTTTATGACTGACACTCATCTGCTTCTAGAGCTAGGCAGTATAGTATAGCCCTGGGTATCCCTGGGTAGAGATGGGAAGCATTCTGTGAATTTTTTTATGAACAATGCAGGAAAAAAATACTTTACAGACAACAGGCATGGACAGTTTATCAGAACTAGAATATAAGCTTTTTGTAACCATAGATAAAAAGGAAAGCGGTTCCATGCACATTGGCTACAATGTACATTCAGAATGTTTGTATCACATTTTCACTACCCAAAAAAACAACCAACCCAACAAAAAAAAACCAAAACAACCCAATCAACCAATACAGTTTTAGTGGGGTTTGAAAGAGCATGAATGTAGAATTAAAAGACTTGTTATACAAATGAGTGAGCTAGTAAATGAATGCACTGGGTATGGATACACTGGAAAGGCTAAGGGCTTAGCTACACAAGGAAGTTAGTGCACACTAAGCTAGGGTGTGAATTTAAAGTGCACTGGCTACTCCCCACTACCTCTTACTGTGCACTAAAAGTGCCCTTGGGTGGTTTAGCATAGTACACTTCCAAAGTGCATTAAGCTAATGCACACCAAGGCACTCTTTAGTGAGCAATAAGGGTGTGCGTACACAGCAAAGAAATACCGGCGGCTGGCCCAGGCCAGCCAACTCAGGCTCACGGGGCTCAGGCTGCAGGGCTGTTTCAATGCTGTGTAGACTTCTGGGCTCAAGCTCTGGGACCCTCCCACCCGAGGCTCCTAGAGTAGAGTTGCCAGTTTTGGCTGGACATATTCTTGGAGGCTTCATCACATGACATAATCTTTAATTAAAGATTAATCTTTAATTCCTGGAGGGTTGGCAACCCTATCCAAGAGCCTGGGCTCCAGCCTGAGCCCAGAAATCTATGCAGCAATGAAACAGCCCCGCAGCTGAGCCCCCTGAGCCCAAGTCGGCTGGCAGAGGCCAGCTGTGGGTTTTTCTTTGCTGTGCAGACATACCCAAAGAGTGTCCTCACTGGGAATTAGTGCAGAGTAGTAGCTAGTGCACACCAGCTATTGCAGGCTTTTTTCCTGTGTAGACAAACCCTAAATAGTACGATTGTGCTCAACAACACTGATGTAATCAAGGCTGGATCTTCATCATAAACCTTGTTATGCCATGGTTTAGAATTTGGCCTTAAACATACACTACAAACTAACACTTGGCACAGAAGACTTCAGCCTGGGAATACTTTCTTGTCACAAACAAATTAAATCTGGGCCATCTGTATGTGGCTAGGAGTGCAAAAGACATTTTTAATGCTTCTTAGTGGTCTTATAATAGAAAATGGCTTTGATTTAAAAAAATATGAAACTTGGCAAGTGGTAAATCCATAGAACTGCATACTACAATCACTTTTGGAACTCTAAAGGGAAAAACAAACATGAATTTGACTTAGCAACTTTATCCCTTTTAAAATACACTTTAATTTCACAACAGTAAATACAGTCCTCCCTATATCCATGAGATTTTCAAAGTTTTCCAAATTCTCCAGTGGAGGTTTAGAACAGAATTTTACACATGGTTTAGCATACTGTATTGATGTGTTCCTGACACACACAGATGAATGGAAGCAATGGTGCCTAGGACTGGTGATCCTGAAAACCTCATACCGCGGTGTCTGCACTCCTAACAGTCAAATCAAGTTACAACCCATGTATAATGGGCTTAAAGAAAAGTTATACTGTGGAATGTCTTCATGTGGTTTCATATTTATTGTCTTTCAATGACTTCATATACAACGTGCTCAGTTTACAAATAAAAAGATTTTTTTTCTCCTAACTTCCAACTCTGCAAACTCAAACGTGGATCCAAAAATGCGATGGATTTTTTCCTCCTTCCACATTATCATCAGCAGCAAATCAGGCCATCGTTTGCACATCTACTATCCCACTGTCTTCAAGTCTACCCTCAGTGACATCTGTACAGCCCCATTGCCTTCAGTGTGTTTGCCCAGATGTAACTACTTGAAATATAGTAAACTGCTGCTGGTGCACAAGAAAAACATAAAAATATAAGAACGGCCATCCTGGGTGAGACCAAAGGTTCATCTAGCCCAGTATCCTGTCTTCTGACTATGCCCAATGGCAGCTGCCCCAGGGGGAATGAACAGAACAGGTAATCATCAAGTGATCCATCCCCTGTTGCCCATTACCAGCTTCTGGCAAACAGAGTCAAACAAACAGAGGATGGGGTCATTTGGCTTTAAATCACAAGCTAATATGAAGATAAATGGAAACCTTTACGTTTTTATTTTAAAGTTAAATTTCTCTTGTCCAATAACACATTTCTGTCACATATGGGACATGTATTGCTTTATTCTTGCTTATTTTATTTTTGAAAAATAAAGAAACAGAGCCTAGCCTTTGTGATGGAGTACACACTAGGTAATCAGACTGCAGAACATTCCCTTTCTTCGTAATGAATTTCCAGGTCCTATGCCATTAAAATTATAGTACCTTCCATAGCAGGAACTCCTGTTATTATTTATTCATTTTATTGTGCACACTACTTAGCATGACTCCTAAAAGGTTTGATAGCACAAGGGCAAAGTAGGCTGGATTGAAAGAGTTGGTGAAAAGTCAGCAACTTCTGCTTGGACTAGTATGGTAATTATCTTCACTGCTTCAAGGAGATAAGGGACCCAAAATATAAGTTATAAGTTGTTTAAGGTGATGAATCATAGAATCATAGAATTCAAGATCAGAAGGGACCATTATGATCATCTAGTCTGACCTCCTGCAAGATGCAGGCCCACATGCCACATCCACCCACTCTGAACTAAATTCACCTTGACTCTGCTGTTGAATGCTCCAAATCAATCAATTTAAAGACTTCAAGTAGCAGATAATCCAGCAAGCCCAGCCCCCCCCCCCCCAAAAGGCAAAAAACAGGGCCACACCACCAATACCCCCCTGGAAAAAAATTCCCCGACCCCCATATGGCGATCAGCTGCTGCACCCCAGCAATGGCAAGACTCTCAGCCAGACCAAAAAAAAGAACAATATCCACACAAACATTGATGATTGTGTTGTACTTGTTATGTTATTGTTGACTTATTATATAAACCTATTGAACAGCCCTTGCCTGGATTCTGGGTCCTGGGTGAGGTATTTTCACACCTCTAGCTGCAGCAAAAAGGAAGTGTATGTGGTATGATAATGACCTGAACCAGTGGAGCATCTTGCAAAACAAGCTCCCTTTAATTTTAAAGCAGTCAATCAATACCCAAACTCAGCATGGCCACCTTAGGTATGTCTATACTGCAATTAGACACCTGCAGCTGGCCCGTGCCAGCTGACTCAGGCTCACACGGCTCAAGCTAAGGGGCTGTTTAATTGCAGTGCAGACATTCGGGCTTGGGCTGCAGCCTGAGGTCTGCAAACGCCCCACCTCACAGGGTCCTAGAGGCCAGGCTCCAGCTTGAGCCTGAACATCTACACTGCAATTAAACAGCCCCTCAGCCAAGCCCCATGAGCCTGAGTCAGCTGGAACAGGCCAGCAGTGGGTTTTTAATTGCAGCATAGACATCACCCTGAGCTTTAAATTCCACAATGTAAACCAAAACTATCTTTTGCAGGTTCAACCAAAAAGTATAGTCAGAGTTAGGCTCCTGACGTGGCAGGCTTTGGGGTTAAAACAGGGAAGATCCTTCCTTCCCTGTTCCAGATTCATCAAGAACCATCTCCTGGAGGAGGCAATCAGCTTTTTTTATGTTGCTTGCTGGGCCCTTATTGGCTTCTGTCTGCTCATGGCCTTTCCGGCTGCTAGTGGACCAATTCTTGTTGATATCATCAACAGCTGGTTCTTAATGGCCTCTCTAGGCAGCTCCTGAAGGACTTGACTGACTGCTCTTTCCCTCCCAAAGGACACTCCCTTCAGGTGTGGTGCATCAAAGCACTGGGGCCTCAGGTGGGGGGGGGGGATCAAACACCTGGTACACCCCTCATAGGTATAAGTAGAGCTGGTAGTGACACCTGTAGTTAAGGGTACATAACACTTTGCATGATAGTATTCTTTTCTGTTGCATTTCCCGTGGGGTCAGGGAAAGGCGATTTGCTGTCCATATGAAAGTCCACTCAATTTTGGCTGCATCATAATCCTCTGAAAATTACTGTTTGCATAGGATTCTAAGATCAAGCAGCAAATGTTTCATACATTACACCTGCTGCAAGCATGAGCTATACAGCTCCATTCCAACCACACCAAGCATGCTCCATCTCCACATTATCCAGCCCAGGGCTGAGCAGGACTTTTGCTACAATTGCTCCTTCTAGCTGATGTGGTGCTGAGCACCCGATCTAAGAGCATGGAGACTGTCTGTTCTGTGCTTTCAGTGACCCCTGTGCAGGAAAAAAAGGAGGACGCATCCTCACTTGAGAGCCAAACGAGGGAGAAGAGAAGGAGCAGGGTGAATAGGGGATGAATGAGACAGGCTGGGGAGGGACATGCTAGGGGATAGGGGAAGAAGGTAGTAGGTTGCAGGAGAGAGAGGCAGAAGGGTCTGTAACTACTAGAGAACACTCCCCTCCAGAATCTGGAGCCGAACCCAGGATTCCTGAGTGATAACATTCCTCTGTTGCTAGCAAACATCTGTGAAACTCTCTGGCAAAATGTGTATCTTATCTAGTGCCTGGCCAACACAGAGGACCAACCGCCTACTACTATCGCTAGTTATTCCATTAATTCAAATGGTAGAGGTCTGTGCTCTGGATCTGTGTGTCAGAGCTACTATTAACCTGTGGGGAGGTCCAATATGATTCCACATGGCAGATTTTTTTTTCTTTCAGTCAGTTTTTTAGACCTAGGAAATTACATCTTAAAAAACTACATTAAAAGAACATGAAGGTTGCAAAGTCAAGCTCTCAATAATTACGAAATGCTGGAATTAAGGTAACCTTAATTAGACCCTCTTGTGCATATGTATTATGATACAGTCATTAATTACATAATCCCAAGATATTCCCCCCTCCCCCACAGGACAACTGCTTCATTCAGTGCACAGGATGGATTGTGCTTACTGAATGGATCTGAGTTATGCTGTTAAAGAGGCTGTTGTCTGTCTCAATGAGGCAGGGGATTGTAGGAAGAGAAGGAATGGGCTCGTGGTTAAGGCTGTTGAATTCCACCCTGGAGAACTTGATTCTATCGCTGCCTCTAACATAGAGTTTCTTTGAGATGCTGGGCAAAAACCATAAAACAAATTTTGTACAAGTGGCCACTGCATGTTCCTCCTTTTCTGGGCGTCCAACTGAACAATCACAGCTGCAGCTGAAGTCAATGAGAGCTGTGCTTTGATCATACAAAGTGACACAAAAATACTAAGTACTCTGAAAAATTAGACACGAAGTCTCAAGTTGGACATCCAAAATTAGTTACTTTTGACAATTTTGGCCTTAAGCGCTCGGCGTCTCAATTTCCATTCTGCAAAGTGGGAATAGTATTTACTTTGTTCCATCTTTTGTCTGTCTTGTCTATTTAGATGGTTAGTTATTTAGGGCAGGGACTGTCTATTACTATGTGTTTGTATGGAGCCTAGCATCATATGTCATGATCTCAACTGGGGCTTCTAGGCACTACTGTAATAAATAACAATAAGACACTAGGTTTAGTATTTCTAAAGTCAAAAGTCCCAATAACTCAACTAATGAAATGAGATTACACTGGGGTACATTTGTCACAGTGTATTTAGCATTTTCAAACTCTTTAACATTTCCTATTCCTTTTTTTTTCTGTTGCCCTTATCTTAGACAGATCTAGAACATTGGACATGCACAGATAAGGCCTCTAAGACTACATATTTAGACAGATACACAGATAAGAATGCATTGTTACAGTGATTTAGCAGTGCTGAGGTGTTTGGTTACACTGAGGTGCTCCTAAAGTGCTTTAGCACCACTGAGGCATCTTTAAAGCATTTATAGTTTTTTTTTCCCTTTTCTTTATTAAAAAAAAAGTTAAAAGAAGAAACCCAATATTAATTCAATGTTAAGGACAAAAAGTCAAGCACAGAATCCTCAGGAAATTCCAAAGTAATAGTTCTTAATACTCAGCTGCATTGAACACACGTACTATTTTCCGTTTCTCTTTTTTTCTTAATAAATGTAAATTTTAATGTTTTACTGTTTATTTTATCTATGCACAGGATGTGCAAACTAAGCAAATTAATGTAGTGAAGCCCTTGACTTTTACAATTTCCTGAGTCCTGAGGACTTGATTTCTCATCCACAATACTCTCTCATATGTAAGAACACTCATGTAATCTTGAGGTGCTTTTAAATTTCAACTGTAAAAATAATTTAAAAAAATACAGGACACTCTATTTTGACTCCTAAATGGCAATTAAGTTATCCAGAAAAACAGCTCAGTTGGATATTTTAATGTCCTGAAGTAAAATGAAAAAAAAATTATCTTTCTTTCTTTTCTTCAGATCCAACTATTGTAATGCAGAACACCATTCTACTGAGGTCTTGAGGACACAAACTTTCATAAAATCCAGAGAATGCCAATTTATCCTTTCTGAAAGGGAAGCTGTCTATCTCTCTTCTTTATTCAGTTGTTGGCCTCTCTGCTAGCAGGCAGGTCACTTTGCGCCAAACATATAAAACAGCTTTTCTTGGAAGCACTAATGCATTCTTTTACTTTTTAGTGAGCTTTAAAATTTGACATATAAAATACTGAACAATGGAAAAATGAAAGGAAACTTTACTTTGATTTCTACATAACCATGCCTGCCTGGATTTCCTGCCTTTCACCCTGCACGAACCCTGCAAATAGATATCACAGAGGATAGTTAAAAAAATGTGTCTGACTCACCCACAGAATGGGTACATTTAATGGGTACCTGGGCAACTGATGGGGATTTTATTTTGGTATCATTTTCTAGTTCCCCTGGCACTGAAAGCCATTGCCCAGACTAGGAATTAAAGATGTCTAACGAATTGGAGCTAGTCTACAAGTTTTTGTAAAATATGTTGCATTCAGTGACACCACACAATCACTATGCTCTCAACTGAACTCACACAGGAAAATGATAACAGACAAAAATACCCTATCACCTGTGGGTGAATAGTTTTCACAAAGCGATCACTGTATATCTGACCTATCAGTCCTCGTCCTCAAAGAAAACCCTACACAACACTTTCAAAAGAAGAGCCTGGGAGATTAAATTCATAACTCTGCTAGACACTAAGGGTATGTTTACACAGCAAAGAAAACACGCAATTGGCTTGTGCCAGCCAACTCAGGCTTGCAGGGCTCAGGCTGCAGAGCTGTTTCATTGCTGTGTAAACTTCTGAGCTCAGGCTGGAGACTGAACTCTGGGACCCACATGGTTCCTGGAAGCAGCCAGCATGTCCAGCTCCTAGGCGCAGGGGCAGCCACGGGATCTATGCGCTGCCCTCTCCCTGAATGGCAGCTCTGCAGCTCCCATTGGCCATGGTTCCTGACCAATGGGAGCTGTGGGGGTAGCGCCTGCAGGTGAGGGCGGCACACAGAGCCGCCTGGCCATGCCTCTGCCTAGGAGCCGGAGGGACCTGTCACCACTTCTGGGAGTCGCCTGAGGTAAGCGCAGACCGGCGCCTGCACTTCTCACTCCCTCCCGCACCTCAACCCCCCCCCGCCCCAGCCCAGTGAAAATGAGCGAGTGAGCTAGGGTAGGGATGAGCGAGCGATGGAGGAAGGGGGGATGGAGTGAGCGGGGGGGCCTTGGAGAAGGGGTAGGGAGGCAAGGGTGTTTGGTTTTCTGCAATCAGAAAGTTGGCAACCTTACTCTGGGTCCCTCCCACCCCAAAGGAGCCTAGAGCTAGGGCTTCATCCCAAGCCAAGAAGTCTACACAGGAATGAAACAGCTCTGCAGCTTAAGTTGGCTGGCAAAGGCCAGCCATAGGTTTTTCTTTGCTGTGTGGACATACCGTATTAATGGACTGAAGAGAGACACTGGATTTATGGCTTATTGCAACAATCTGTAACCTACTAACTCCCTCTTTTTGTCCTGCGCCTGCAGAGGTTTTAACAGACCACTCTACCTTAAATGGTTCCTTACAATACGTGCTAACTACTTATGCTAAACAATGTGTTCCACCTTGCATTTTGCTGTGACGCTGGGAGTATGTTTCCCAGAGGAGCTCTGTGTGGCTCGAAAGTGTGTCTCTCTCACCAAGAGACAGTGGTCCAATGAAAGATATTACCTCATCCACCATGTCTGTGCAATATCCTGTATTTTACGAATGACTTTCAATGCCTTGCTCCCTGTTCAGCAGAGCAAGATGAATGGGATGCTGTGCACCATCACCATCACCATATGCTATGCTCCATCACCATAACAAGATCATGAGCCTTCCTTCTCCAGAGGAATCAGGCCCAGATTTTTAAAGTTATTAAGGCATTGCGGTAATCAGTGTAGTAACATCTAACTGATTTAGGAACCTACATTTCATTTTCAAAAGGGATTTAGGCACTTAGGAATTAAAATCCCATTGACAGTTGATAGGTTTTAGGCTACTAAATCCCCAATCCCTTTTGAAAATGAGATTTTAGGCTCCTAAATCAGTTAGGCATTGCAATACTAAGCATAGCAATGCCTAAATACCTTTAAAAAGCTGGGCTTTGGAGTCCAGTGGTCATTTTATAACAAAGCTTTCTTCAGTTTGCTATCATTACTTCTCTTTTGATATAAATATTAGATCCTTTACTGATGTTGAACCTGCTTTTACCTTCTCCATGACACATGGATGCACTTGAAATAGTATTTTATAAAATAAGTGTTTGATATATTGGCATATTTATTTTAAAATGTTACAACTTGTGGATGTTGAAGTTCTAATCCAACCACAGTCAATGTCTTATCTAGAAATGAGTCAACAAGACTATGTAAGAACTTTAGTAATAAAAGATGAAATGCTTCATAAATCTTAAAAGTGCTCCTCCTCTGGAAGCAAAATAAATCATACTGAGTATCATAAGGCCTCGTTGTGCTAATCTATGACTATGAAAACACAGTTTCATCTACATAAAAGACATTCATAAGAGGAAAGGTTGGATCTTCCGTCATCCTTGGAGACTGCTACAAATGGAGGAAGTGGGAATTGCATGTATGATCTGATTATATGGTCTAGATTTCTATCCTTCATTGGGTGAAAATAGTTGAATGAAATAAAATGTGAAAGCAGACAAGTTTAAGTATTTTTCCCAATTCTAATAGTATGCCTATCAGTATATCAGTAGGCACATGGACAATGACATTGCTACAAGCACATACAAGTGAATATTTTTCTGACCCTTGAAGATAGAGTACAGTGTTGTTTTTTATTTATCTGGGGAAAGGACCCACGTGCACTTAGCTACACTAATACTCATTTACGTGCTCTGCCACTGCTTCACTGCTGCTCTGCTTTTGAGCTAAAATTCTTTGGGCTAAAGGGTGTTTCCAAAAACACATGGAAATGACTATAACTAGAAACCATCACATTTTTCATGTGGTTTGCTAATGAATCTCTAATCAATGAACTGCAACAGTGAAGGAAGTAAAACCCTCCTACAATAGCAATTGAAAAAAGGTGAAGATGGGATTTAAAAAGTCAGACATTCTGGTTCCACAGCAGAACTAACAGCAAGCAAGGTGTATGCTGTGCTATTGTTTGATGAGTTTATTCATAGCAACAATAAAATAAATAATAAATTATACTAAATACCACAGTTTGTGTGACTCTTCCAGATTATTTCCTTGCAACAGAGATGGGGAAACACCAAAAGCATTTTCCTCACTTTTCCATCTAACAAAGATGAAGCCACATAGCTCACACTACATTACTTGCCTGAGATGTCAAGGCCCATCTCCCTCTCCTTTGTCTCCTGCCATCCTCTCAACTAGTCAATGGCAATGAGAAAACAAAAATTTCATAGATGATGCTTAACTTTATGATTACTTCCAATGCATTGTTCACCCAGGTTTTCAAATGTATTCATTGTATGAGTGCCATGTCCTCTAGTAACGTTATTGACTTCTGTCATACACATATTGAAGAGTAGTTTTATACAGTAAAAAGGCTCTGAAAATGCAGCTCCACATTATTATTATTCGTATTACAGTGGTGCCTAGAGGCCTGAGCTGAGATCAGGATACCATTGTGCGAGGTGCTGTACAAACTATGTAGATTCAGTCCTTGCACCAAATACCATACAGTTTAGATAAAGTAAAAATAGAGGAGAAAGGAAGCAGTAATTCACTTTTTAGAGATGGGAAGCTGAAGCACAGAAAGTTAAAGTGACTTTCCCAAGGTCACACAGAAACTCTATAGCAAAGCTGGGAACTGAACCCAAAGCTAGAATCGCAGTCCAGTGCCTTACCCACTAGATCATCCTTCCTCCCTCAGATCAAAGTTATTGGGACTCCAGCTTTCAGGATCAATCTGCTCAAGTTTGCAAGTCAAAATATGGCTTTTCTAATTACCAGCTGTGAAAACTCAACCTGCACTCTGCAATTCAACCTGTGTTCTTTCCTCTCAGACAACATCACCAGTAACGAAGATGTTATAGGCTAAATTATGTCCTGGGTTCTAACAGTGTGATTCTGTTGTCTTCAGCTAAGCCTACAGAATCTCATTGCCCTCTAGTCTCTCTTCTGCTACAGCTACAGTACAAGGCAAGTGTGAGATTCCCCTGCTCGTGTACACATATTCATGCTAGATCTCATCGAGCTAGCATGAGCATAAATATCAGTGTAGCCATGGTAGCATGGGTAGCCGCAGCAGAGGCATGGCTTAGCCACCGGCTACAGGCAGATTTGTACTAAGCACAGCTAAGCCATTGCTCTGGTGCTGCTACCTGTGCGACCGCAGCTATATCACTATTTATATTCGCACTAGCTCCCATCAAGCTAGTGCAAGTATGTGCACACAAGCAGGGGAATCACATTCATAGCTCAAAATACAGACACAGCCTCCGTTATATCTGTGCAACTCAAATGCCTCAGCACACACCACTGAAGTAGAATCTGGCTTTCTAAATGGAACTTGGATAACAATTTTATTGACATGTGAGAAGGAACAGAATCCACACTCTTAGCTGTATTGGTTCTACAGTGATATCAGAAATAAAAGGCAGTGAAAAAACCCTTATTTTTGTCAGTAGCATTAGAAGATAGGCCTCTGAATACACACAAGGATTAGATCCATTGAGTAAGATGGTGCCATATTAACAGCCACTTTTCAGAGGAGAACTGCACTTTAAGTCATGCTTAGCAACATGAATCCTACATTCTGCAGCTGTTATTAGTTTTAACACTTGGCACATTTTCTTTGCTTTCTAAGTGTAAAACACATTAGAGTATAGCTTTATTCATGCTCTGAACACCAATATGTTCAGAAATGTGGCATCAGGCAAAAGACTCTTTATCAGGGTAGTGTCATTGCATTCAGAGAGAACCCAGGTCTCACCATTGCTATCTAAGCACAATGTTTTCCCACCGTACGGCTGATGTCAGTCATTATGACTTGGATCTGCCTCTCCGTGCTATCGATTTTCTTGCAGGCTGTTCAGAAATGGGTGGCTATAAAAAGGCTACAGGACTGAGGATGAACCTACAAAGAGCAGCAGGGACCACAGCCTGAGAGGTGTTGAGCACCCACAACTCCCACTGACGTCAAAAGAAGTTGTGGGTACTAAGAACCTTTCAAGATCAAACCCTCACGTTCTATTTCTTTGAACTCAGAAATTTTGGCCTGTAGCAAAGGCATAACTCTGCCAGTACCAGTCCTGGTCCCAGAAATGTCCTCGAAGGGCATGCTCAGAAAAACGTAGACCTGAGCCATTACTAAGTAATAAACCAATTTTGGTCTATTTGGAGCAATTGAACTGTGCAGAGGCTGAGTGAAGAATAACACTAAATTCTCCTCTCACACTGGTTTTTACAGTAGTCTCAGTCCATTTACTATATATTTACACTGATATAAGAGACAGCAGAGTTTGCTCACCTTGTGCGGTAACAGTGGTTCTTCGAGAGGTGTGTCCCTATGGGTGCTCCACTGGAGGTGTGTCTGCGTCGGAGAACTTCAGTAGCAGTGTCTGTTAGGCTCGCACAAGTGCTGTCTCTCCTTGTGCTGCACCACAAGGGTAGTCAGCGCGCACGGGCTAACCCTCCTCAGTCTTCTCTACCCCAGTGTCATTGACAAGAACTCCAGAGTAGAGAGCAGGAGGGTGGATTGTGGACCACTGTGAGACCACCTCCTCTGGCTTACTGTCCAACCCCATGCTAGACAGTGGAGGGGCCTGGCATGATTGTGGGATATGCCCTGTGGCCAGTAAAGTCTCAGTGCTGCAATGTCTATGCTGAGAAGCAGCATGGGTGGGGCAGGAACCACTGGCAGGGGCAGGCTAGCCCTCAGCCCTGCCCCTTCCGCCCAAGACCCTGCCCATTCTGCTCTCACCCCCACCGGAGCCCAGAGCTCCCCTACCACGGCCGCCAGTCCCCACCCCAGGCTAGCGCCTCCAGCCCCAGATTGCTGGGAAGGGTGGGTGGTGCAGCCCCATCCTCTCCAGCCCTGGAGTACCAGGGGGCGGGGGGCGTGGCCACAGCCTCCCCAGCCCCAGAGCGCCAGGAGGGTGGGTGGCGCAGCTGCAGCCAGAATCCTAGCCAGGGCCACAGCACAGGGACGGGGAATTGGCAGGAAGGGGCCTGGGGGTGGAGCGTGAGCAAGGCCATGCCTAGCTGTTTGAGGAGGCACAGCCCCCCCCAGCCTATGATATCCACCACCCATGAGAAGCAGGGTGGATCTCTCATGGTGCATCTATCATGGAGAAGTCTCTGGTCTGGTGGAACTCTGCTGGTACTCAGCATCCTAGTGGTGGTGGCGGTCTGCACTGGTCTCTCCGGTGCTGGGCGGGCTGCCACCACTGGCAGTACCAAGGTCAACTTGCGTACCAAGAGCATCTTCCTAGGGTGTTTGCTCTTGTCTCTTGGTACCAAAGATTCAGTGCCTATGCCCAAAGGGGCTGTGAGCCTGTCAGTGATACCGGATACAGATGGTCACCCTGAGGCACAGGTGCTGAACTGGTCTCGATGCCAAGGATACCAAGCGAGATGATCGCTTGCAGCTACCTCTAGGCTCACTGAAGGGACTTCTCACTCTCCTTTTAGACTTGTGAAAGGAGTCCCCATCCAGCTTCTTTAACCACTGCCCATAGAAGCTGAAGGCTTTGGGGAAGACTCACGTCTTCTGGGAGGTTGAGGTCGGAGAGCTGCCTCCGTGAAGATAATTTTTTGGCGGTGATCTCTGTCCTTGCAGGATCTCGGCCGAAGCTGCTGGCAGAGGGTATATTTTTGTGGGATGTGGCCCTCGCCAGGGCAGTGGATGCACCCTGGACAGGGATTGCCTCATTGCAGGTGCGGCACTTCTTGAAACCTGGGGAGCCGGGCATACCCTGCTGAGGGGAAGGGCCCCCGGTGAGGAGAAAAGGTGGGAAGAAAATAAAGATCTGTGGGATTTTAAAAAAATTTTAAGACCGGAAAAAAGAGTTAACAACTAAAACTATAACTAGAACTGGGGAAACTATCTAAGTGTTAATGCAAACAGGAGAACAATTAGTCTTCATAGACAGCTAATGGCTCCATCTCTAGCCAGGGAGGGTTGAAAGGAACTGAGGAGGATTATCCTAGCCTTGTGGCACAGCATGAGGAGAGACAGTGCATGTGCGGGCCTAATGGACCTTGCTACTGAAGTTCTCTGATCAGCAGTGCAGGGATGCAGACACACCTACAGTGGAGCACCCATAGGGACACTACTTGAAGGAAAAATCATCCCTAGAAGAACAACAGAATGGAACCAGAGAGAAGATTGACTTTTGTTCAGTGGTCAATCTATATGTCTGATGGAAGGAGGTTGAAGTCACCATGGATCTAAACAGCAAAACCAGAGTCGTCTTTCTGAGACTGAAATCTAAAATATTTTCTTTTTAATTCCTTATCGTATAATAGAGGTTTTGGGTTCCGTTAATAAGCTGACTTTCATTATTACAAGTTATATTCATTAGAAAGCTTCAAGCATATCAGTCATAAAAACATGTGTTAATACAGTTCTCTAATGGTAATTGATAAACTGGAGAATTAACTACTTGTGTCAGAACCAACCCGTGAAATCAGATTTTTACATACTATTTAAGCCTAAACAGAGAATTCATGGGAAATTAGAATTCTGCTGTAGTAATATTTACTGGAAAGGTATGTAGGAAAAAATCCATACACACGGCTCAGGAAAGTACAGTTCCCCACTGGGTCCTCTTCTATTCGACTTGAATCCAAATGAACACTGTAGACTTTAATGGTACTTGGCAACCTGCAGACACATCATTTTTTAAACTTAGCTCACATTTGAATTACAGAGCCTGTGAGTCAAGTTTCCAATGTGACCTTCTCAGGGTTTCATTTGGGAATAAAAAGATTTTTGTTACCATATAGAGAAAATATACGCCCTCTTTGTTACATTTTACAGAACAAGAGAGATTGTTGATGGTGAAGTGCTACAATATTATTGTTGCTTTGTTTCTCCAGAATTAGAGAAAATAATGGGTATTTATGTGAGCTTTGTGTCCTTCAGATGAAATAAGTCTGCCACTTAGCTACATTAAGGGCTAAATTCTAATATTTTGTACTATACTTACAAATGCATATTTATTCCCCCTTGTCTGAGGATTACACAACTCAAGGGGCATGTTTTCTGCATAACACAGAAATAGATGTTAAGCAAGAGTGGACCTATTTGTGTGCCCAATCCTGTGAAGTGTTCAACACCTCCCGAGAGTCTTCTTAATGAGAGCTGTGGGCATTCAGCACCTCTCAAAAGATGTTCACCACTTTCAAGGATTGAATCTTTAGCGACCAAGCAAAATTTCAGCACTTTGGAATGTGGTCTCTAGATTTTTCGTATGTTTAAGTGACAAGACATTAGGAGAAAATCTGTCCTGAAAAATGCAATATCTAGCTCTGCCACATAGCAAATAACCTATTGGAGGCAGAGAATGTCCTTGCACCTTATTTCCTTTCTCCTCTGGTAAACTGCACAGACTGGCACTTAAACTTCATAGCTTTGCCAAGAGTATATACAAGTTCAAAAATGCACATCAACAAGTAACTGCAAAATACATTAAAAAATACTGGAAAGGAGGAGAGGGCCAGAGAGAGCTCTGCATCTTTCATCTAGTGCACCCAAAGCCAAAGAGTAAATTAACATGTACAATATATAATTGCTTTAAATATTTTCTTGATGCAGCCACTATTTAAAAACAAAGCATAATTATACATCATGTAATCAATACTATAGACTAGTGTCGGTAATAATTTGGGGTAGGAAGACGGCTATTGTTAGATATAGATCAGTTTATGTAATTAGAGCTGGCCAAGATAACTTTAATTTTCACATTGGCATTTGGTAATGTGTTTCCAAAATGGAACATAGGTAAAAAAATCAATAACTTTTCTTGAGCTACCTGCCTTCCCTTTTTGTCATAATCTGTATGTTTCTGGATCTCATATCTGTAGGTGGTCCACAACCCAAGATGAGTGCAATAATCCACACTCCAAAGTAAAGACATCTCAATTGATTCTTCCCTCCACTTGTACTGGCAGAAAGAATCAAAATTGGATGCAACTGGGCTTGGGAATATGAAAGCGAGATATGCTAGTTCAACAGCATTCATTCGCCCCACTCTCTAGTAACCTTCAAAACTGCTCTGTGTGCATACCACAGAGTTGGAGCTCTCTGAGACAGGAGTGTGTTGGAGTTTGGGCTGGGCAGCAGCCACTCACCATATCATGTTCCCTGGGGACTTGGGGGAAATCCAATCAGAAATTCATAAAGGAGTTGAAAATGCTCCTCTCATGCCATTAGATAGGGAACAGTGTGGAAGAGAGGCAATCCTAGCCATGGAACTAGTGATCTGTGGGGTTTGTACACTGCTCCCCCGTCCCATTCAACAGTGCTACGAAGCCGTCCTTTCTGGAGTAAATTTCCCATGCTGGGCGTCTCCCCATGCTGTGGGGTCAGAGTCAGATAATTTACCAAGAGCGATGCACACTACATGACATTCATTTAAACCACAGGGAATTTTGAAGAATAAATACTACCCTATAGTATGTGTCCCAAATGATGCAGAAATTAAGTACAGTTGACGGTGCTTAATAGGGATGCTCTGAAATACAGTTTTGTCCCATTTAAGGGATCTCATTTAAATGACATGTATTCTAATGTTACTTACGGTTCTTATACCAGCTCTGCAATCATTTCCTTCAGCTGAATCATGGTAATGTTTTATATGTACCTTAAAAATGCATAAAGATGATTAACTTGCAATATACTGATCTGAAATATTAGAATGCTGAAATGAACATAAAAAATCCAGTATATACTAGACTTTTCCTAGTTGTCATTGAATGAGACAGGCAGACAATAAGAGCCACAAGCAAATGATGACCCTTTCTCATAATACTAAACACCTCTTATTAAATTTGACATAGTAATTCAGACAAGAAATATCCCAACAAAATGGTCTGATCAGTTGTGATCATCCCTTTGGAGCAACAGAGTAATCGTACAAGTTAATAGAAAAAAACTGTTTCCTTAAAGATTGCTCCAGTAAAGTGGCTGTCTGTCCTGATTATTTATGTCCCACTTATATGACTTATGCTGCATCTGATTTTAGTTGACTATAGTTAGATTAAATTTAGATCTAATGTGAGGTACATTCTGTACCATCTCCAGCTGAGAGGTCTGAGCAGCACTTTTATAAATGTATCATTTTTTCCCGAAGATGCTGTGGTAAGGCAAACTTCTGATGTTCTAATTCAACTGAAATTTCTCTGCATCACACAGAGGTTGACCAAATGAATTCTGGTTCATACATCAAATGGAAAAGAAATTGCATAATTTCCCTTTCTCTTCCCAACTGAATATTTTCCAAGCACAGTGCTAATATGAGTTAAACTAATCCTCTTCTGGACCAGAGTAGAGAACTTGTGTTTGAAGAATGGGTGGTATGAAATCCAGTATTCTGCTCCAAATCATTAAAGAAAAGTCAAACTCTTGAAGCAGAGAGTTTGGAAAGGCTTAATTAAGAAAGGAGAGGAAAATGAGATCACATTACAGTGGGAAAGGTCTTGGGAAGAAAATATTGTCTCTGACACAGTCTGGAAAAATGTAATTTTAAGCTCTCTGTGTGGATTTGTTTAGTGTTGGTATCATTAAAGGGTTTTTGACACGGCTGTTATGGCTAAAAACTGATCTACGTTGATAGCGGTGCCACTTGTAAGGTCTATGAGATACATTATCTGTTTCTCTAGGAAATTTATATATCCCTCCCATCTCTGAGTGCCTAGAAATTTTTCCATTTCCTTGCCATGATGGGAGCATTTTACCTGCTTTTCAGTACACCATAAACACACAAATACAAACAAATTGTTCCCTAGCACAATGCATGGCTTTGCTACTTCTAAATGTAGCAAGGATCTTTTTGTCTTTTTAATAATAAAAAAGTATATATGGCTGCAGCTCTTGCAGTAGGACTGTTCAGATAGGACCCAATATCAAGATAGATAAAAATTTAGGATCAATATGGTTGCAGATGACATCAACTGGCATGACAAAGAATCCCTGAGATTACAAAAAAATGGGAGGGAAATAAAAGTTGCAAAATCTAAAAACAGGCAACATAGTTTAGGGCATTTTGTATCTTCAGAATAACAAGTTCACAGTCTGTATTGTGCCGATTCACTGATTCTTACTCTCTCCTCTTTCTAGTGCTTTGGGAGGTATCAGACCAGTGGTCTGTATCACTCCATGTCCATTTCAGTGGGAAACCTATCACCAGCAGCAACTGTTAGCAAGTTTAATAACCTCCTTCCAGACTTGGCCTCTAAAACTCCAGATGAACCCAACCAAGAGCACTGAGATTTTATTACAGGAGAAAGCACAGTGACTGTAATACCAGTTGTGCTTTTATCAAGTATTTGCTCAAAGGCATAGCAAGTGCCTGAAGACTAACACTACAAAGTAACAGAAATTCTGTTAATGGACACGAAAGTGCAGTACATTACGAACTGCTATACTTAAGTCTTGATATGACAAATTGCTAAAGACAGTAAACAAATTCCACTCCATGCTAACGTTATACACAATGGGTATACTGCTAGGAGTATTCCTCGCTGTTTGGTAGTGAAGAAAGAGGGGAGAGGAGGTGAAAGGAATCTGTCTCCCAACTTGGCCATACGCAGGAAGCGGGCATAATCCAAATGGGGCATGCAAGCACTAGCTATTGGAAAGGGTTAGAATAAGTGTGTGGGGCCATAGCCCAACCATTCCCTTTGCACCTGTCACAAGAGCTGATGGAGTAGCCAGTGATAAATAGCAGGTGGAGGAGCACCCACTGAAAGGATGGCAGCACACACATTCTGAATTCATCCCAGAGGCTCTTGCTGCAGCATGCACCATCTGCCACAGGCTTTGGCTTAAAAGTCAGTCAGGCGCTAAACTATTGTAGGCTGACACATGGTTCTGCACCATCTCTTATTCTGTGAACTAAAACTCAGACTTATTCCAGCCCAACAACAACATTGTTAAAAAAACAACAACACAAAAGCAGTTAATTCTGTGGCTCAAAGTTAATAAAACTGAATAGTTATAAATATGTAACTAGTGGATAGAAATACAGCAATTTAGATTGGAATACAGTGTATAGCTCAGGTGCTCACCAAAATCTGCCCATAAATTTTACAAGCAGTCTAACCAGAAGGATTTATTTTATTAGTAGTTTCTTCCAGAACAATTGCAGAAAAGTTCAGGCCTGTGAAATACATGGGTAATAGAAAAAGAAATATTTCTTTTATATAATAAAAAAATCACAGATTTATTAGGGGTTTTTTGTGTTTTCTTTATTTTCTGAACATCTCTGCCATTTTAAGTATTTTCATGAGCAGGTAATGGAAATATTTTTGATTCTAGAAACATTGGATTCTAATTTCAATCTGTATATAAATTTTTTTTGAATAAAGTTAAAAGGGGAGACTTCACGGGGTAGGACATAAGTGTTCTTGTTATGTCTATTAGGCCTCTTAGGAAACAACATGAAAGTATTCAAACTGTCTGGAATCGCAGTGGTGAAAATGTGAATGAATGGAGTCACTGATGATTGGATAAAGGAGTGTGGGAAATGCTTACAATTAACTTGTACTGGATGTTGAAGAAAGAAAAGTGGGTAGAATAGAAGCCTGTTAGGGAACTTGATTTCCTAGAAACTAGAAATGTCTGGAAGGTGGGAGGAAGCTCTAATATCACTGTTCTATATAAAAGCAACTCTCACATTTTATTTTTCATTCTTTGCTATGGTTTCTCATTTAAACTGTAATAGATGTGAAAGCTGCTGATCAAAACTGCAAAAAAAGGTCCAGTAATGTTTATTACACAACAGTTTATGTATTTATCTGACATGCCTAAGTTGAAGCAACTAGTTGGAAATTTCTGGTTGAATAGTCTAAAATAATGAAAACAATTTCCTAAAATAAAATGTAAACATGGTCGTTCTTAAGCAGAACACAGATAAAATTAGTTTCCATCTCAAAAGGTGCAGAAATTGGTTTCCTCTGATTCAAAATAAAATGTGCCAGCGAATGAAACTTTGTCCATTGAAATAGAAGAGCACAATGTTGATTAAATTTATAATCCTGCACACAAAACAGGTTTTATATCGTCATCGTCATCATCATCATCATCATCATCACCACCACCACCACCACCACCACCTTAATTTAAATCACTCTTCCAGGCCTCTCAGGAGCAATTAAATGGTAGGTTCATTCAGGGGCAGCATCTCTTTGTCTTCTCCATCCTCTCAAAGGGCAAAGATCAATCAACAACGGTGCCAAATTTCCAACTGCTATGACAAACTAAAAGTTACATCAAGTTCAAGTCTTGGCCTTTCTTTTCTGCTAACAACTTCTCCTGCAATGAAAACGAGCAATTTAAAGACATGACTGAAGCACTTTACCCTGGATATTGTTCTCCAGACAGGTTTAAACTCACAGGTCCACTACTAGATGCTGAAAGTGAAGAAAAGTCGCACATGAGAAATGATCCAGTAATGGTCACAAGCATCCATACAGGGAAAAATGCATCTCTACTTAATACTATTGATTCTGTGTCTGAAAAGAAAACAAGAGACTACTGGCTGTGATCTATGTGCCACTGCAGAGATACAAAGCAGCCTAAATCCAGTGGATCCAGCTCCCAGAAGATCTCCCTTGAATTTGGGTGGGAGATCCTTGAGTAGCATAGAACTATTGTAGCAGCTCCTATGCCAGCCCGCTTCCCAGCTGCCAGTGCAGTGGGAGGGTGACTGGGGCTCCACAGTTACCCTTCAATTCTCAGCTTCTATAGAGCCTCAGGGGGACCAAAGTTGCTCTCAAACTGCTCTAATCTGAGCTGGGAAACCATGCCAGCACAGAATGACCCCCGGGTCAGGGAAGTGCAAATTGCACCCTTGTGCAACACAGAGCTGAGTGTTCCTTGCCTGGTCTGAGAATCTGGCCCATCACATCCAAGCTGCTGAAGATGGCTGCCAAGAATGAAAACTATGACCTGGAGGTCTTTTCCATTTGCTGGCCAACAAAAATAAAATGGGTCGATCTAATTAATAAAGTATTGGAATTGCACAAGGACAAACATGATTCACAGAAGCTAAGGAGCCCTTTCATCACGTAGCCAATGTGACTGATCATAAAAACAAAGATCAAAGTCTAAGCCCAAACAAGAAAAATGGCATGGAAATGACTAAATGAATATAACTCAAGAGTTCCTTTAATCTATTCCAGAATTTAAAACTGTGGACTCAGATTTCTAACCTAAATTTATATTTGCCAAGGAAGTAATATCACATTCCACTGCATCAACATGGTGGGAAACTGTGGATGTGAAATCATAGAAGACTTCTGAATTCATAATTTTGTTAGTTTTAAAAATATATACATTGCTACCCAACCAACCTCACCTATCAATTGAATGTTATTTTAACCCATTCAGAATGGTTGGTCAACACTTTTGGTCGATGATGGAAAAGAAAATGTCAGTAAAAATGCATTTGTAATTAATGGCCAACACAAAAGTGTGGTAGGCCTGGCTAGTTAGCAGACAGGGGACTTGCTTATTGTATCATTATGCTTTTCTTACAGAATTGCAAGCTTTGCATTCTAGACAGAGTGTGCACTTTTTTGGTATGAGCAATAAATATTATTATGAAGTGAGTTGCTTAAAATTGGTAGCTTTTCTTTTCTTTTTATAAAGACTTTTGGGGAAAGGTGGAAAAGTGTCACTATTTTGGGTCCCCTCCAAAAAAGTGTTTTTTAGAGAGGGGTAAGGAAATATTACAACCCTGGAAAAGCATTCAGTGATTACTCAATTTTAAAAAACTTTTATATTAATCTATTGCTGCAAACTGCTTGTTTAGAGCTTTCAATAAAATGTCATCATTTGGCATTAAGGATAGTCTTTGATCAAGAACATTTGGTCCCAGCATTTTACAAACTTCACAATTTTTAACAGAATCAAAAACACTGCATATGTTAATTGGGTGTCACATGATGACCATTATTGTCCTCAGCTGTTTTTCTTTAAATACAGAACACAATTTAAATGAGAAGCTCTGAGACTACCACTGTTTGGCTTTCATTCTTTATTGGAGGAGTTATTTATAATTGGATTAATTGTGGACAGATTTACATAAAGCAGTAAATGATGATTGCCCTAATAACAACTCACTTGGCTTCAAATGGCTACTTCCTGCAAAATGGAATATCCAGTTTTCTTTCACCTCTTTCCTCTCCACTTAGATTTCTAGCCTTATTGAGTCATAATGAATGAGCATTTTACTGAATCGTGTGTCTATTACTTCAGCTACATGTAAACCAAACTCTGTTCTGGAAGCAATAACACATACCAAAATCCATGATGTGAACAGACAAAAAAGTAACGTCAACCCTTCAGTTTTTGGATCCAAAGAACTTCAAAGAGAAACAATAAATTTTTCAATAAAAAAGTACAGGAACAGCTCAGGAATGGAGGTTGTTTATAACTCTGAAACATTTGTAACTCTGAACAAAACGTTATGATTGTTCTTTCAAAAGTTTACAACTGAACATTGACTTAATACAGCTTTGAAACTTTACTATGCAGAAGAAAAATGCTGCTTTTACCCATCTTACTTTAAATGAAACAAGCACCGAAACAGTTTCCTTACCTTGTCAAATCTTCTGTTTAAACTTTCCCTTTATTTCTGTAGTTTACATTTAACACAGTACCGTACGGCATTACAGTACAGTACTTTACAGTATTTGCTTTTTTTTGTGGGGGTCTCTGCTGCCTGATTGTGTACCCCTGGTTCCAGATGTAGTCTGAGTATTGGGTCATTTCCCTCTCATACCATCCTTCATAAGTTGCTTATTGTGACACAGAGACCCATTGGTGCAAGTTGGCGAAGGGTTCACTATTCTGTGTGTGTTCTTCAGAATTCTTGTGCAGCTTTGAAGAAAACAGGCAGAAAAATGGCTTGGTAGGTATGGAAATGCGAGACCACCTTTGGCAGGAAGGCTGGATGGGGGAACCTTGTCCTTGAAGAACACTGTGTAGGGTGGTGCTGAGGTAAGGGCCTGATTGCCAAGACCCTTCTGGCTGAGGTAATCACTATCAGGAAAGTGACCTTCCAGGACAGAAAAAAGCAGAGGGCACGATGCCAGCAGCTCAAAGGGAGGGCTCATGAGTTTTGATAGGACCAGGTTTAAATCCCATGGGGGAATTGGTTCGCGAACCTGAGGGTAAAGCCTCTCTAATCCTTTATGAAAGTGGATTGTCATCTCGTGAGAGAAAACTGACCTACCACCCACTGGTGGATTAAAGGCCAAAATTTCTGCTAGGTACACCTTGATAGATGTGAGGGCCAGACCTTGCTGTTTTAGATGGAACAGGCAAACCAGAATAGATGGAAGGGAAGACCGAGTTGGAGAAAGGCCTTGCTGGGATGACCACATCGAGTAATGCTTCCATTTTGCAAAGTAGGTAGCACTTGTAGATGGCGGACTTGTTCCAAACTGGCTGTTCCTCCAGGTTCAGCCATGGAGCTTCCATGCAGTCAGGTGAAGGGTCCCAAAGTTTGGGTGGAGTAAACGACTGTGGCCTTCTGAGATCAGGTTGGGTCGGAGTGAGAGCAGTAACAGGGGTGCTGCTGATAAGTCTAGCAGCGTGCCGAACCAGTGCTGGCGTGGCCATATACCAGGGCTATAAGAATAACTCTCGTCTTGTTCTGCTTGATTTTCAGAAGGACGTTGTGAACCAGAGGAACTGGAGGAAATGCGTAGAATAGGAATTTTGTCCATGGAAACAGGAGTCCTGGTTGTACCTGCGCAACAAGCAAAACTGATGGCATTTCCTGTTCTGCTTGGTTGCGAATAGATCTATCTGGGGAGACACCTACCATTGGAAAATGAACCTGGTGACCTGTGAAGACCACTTATGGTGAGAGGAGAAAGATATGCTGAGGTGATCTGCCAGGGTGTTCCAGGCTCCCAGAAGATGGGAAGCCTCAAGGTGGATGGAGTGCTTCACACAGAAATCCCATATATGGATGGCCTCCTGACCCAGGGCTGAGGAGTACACTCCTCCCTGATTGTTGATATACAACATGGTTGCAGTGTTGTCCATCAGTACACCTCTACCCCGATAGAACGTGACCTGATACGAATTTGGATATAACACGGTAAAGCAGTGGGGAGCCCTGGGCCCTTTAAAGTGTCACCTGAACCCCGCTGTTTTACCGCATTATATCCGAATTGATGTGGAGCCCCGAGCCCTTTAAATAACCACCCAAGCCCCACTGCCGGAGCTCCAGTGATGATTTAAAGTGCTCGGGGCTCCCCGCAGTGGCTGGAGCACCGGGCTCTTTAAATCACTGCCAGGGAAGCCGGTCCAGTCCGTACCGGACCAAACCCAATATAATGCGATCCAACCTATAAGGTGGTGAGATTTTTTGACTCCCGAGGACCGCGTTTTATCAGGGTAGAGGCGTGCTTGTACCACTTTGCCTGTGATCTGGGGGAGAAACACTTGCCAAGCTAAGCAGACTGCTCTGAGCTCCCTGACGTTTATGAGCAGGGAGTGCTCTTCCTGGGACCACAGGCCCTGTGTCCTGGGGAAATTGAGGTGGGCTCCCCAATCTAGGTCTGAAGCATCTGACACTAGGGAAACTGACAGCTGGGGAGCAACAAAGGGGACACCTGCCATCGCCAATGGGGTAGCCTTTCACCAGTTGAGGGAGGTGTGGACCAGAGTCCAGGTTGTGTCTGTTCGGTGAGTATACTGAAGCTACCCACGGCTGCAGGGGCCTGAGGCACATACCAAGTAAGAGCACATGGCCATATGTCCCAAGAGCTTGAGGCAAACCTGGACTATTCTGATTGGGTGGACCATGACCCTGGATATCAGGTCTGACATTGTCTGGCATCAAGCCTCTGGCCTGAATTGAGTTTAGCACTGCCCAGATAAACTACTCTCTGAACTGGAATGAGAGTTGACTTTTGTTCATTTATCCACAGGCCCAGAGCTTGGAAGGTAGTTTGGACCAGGGTGATGCTGGTCTCTACTTGAGCCTCTGAGTGCCCCTTGATCAGCCAATTGTCGAGGTGTGGGTAAACTTGGACCCCTCACCTTCTGAGGAAGGCTGCTGCCACTGCCATGCATTTCGTAAAGACCTGGAGGCCCACGGTAAAGACCACGGACCAGTGTCAGGCCAGAGACGACCTCATAAAAGAAAGTAGGGTTGGCTTGTCCCTGGAAGATACCAAGAGACCTGGTGCTGGGAAGGAGCTCAGAGCACCATGCTCTCTTCTGCTTGTGCTCATCGGAACCAACGGCTGTTCCACTGGAGTTGGTGATATTGAGAGTGATAATACATCCCTGGCCACTGCAAAGGCCTCCAGGGTAGAAGGCACTGTGATTCCACAGGCACCGTGACAATTTCCTGGCATCAGGGGAGGGTCCCGCACTGGAATCAATGTCCCTCTGGGTGGAGTCGACAGTGCCACCAAGGGATCAGGGCTGGAAGAATGTCCTGACGTGGGTCGCACTCCACTTCCTTCACTTAATTGCCTTTCTTCAGCACCGGAGAGCACCCTCTCTCCGAGCGCTGCTTTTTATGTTTCTTCCTTGACACCAGAGATGGAGAATGGTTCTCGGAAATATGTGGTGCTAGAGGGGTGCTTTACACCGAGCCTGAAATGCTCAATGCTGAATCCAAGCCTTTTGGCTCCAACACCAGTCTAAGAGCAGCTTCTATTAAGTCAGCCTTCAGTCTAGCCCAAGGGTCGGCAACCTCTGGCACGTGGCTTGCCAGGGTAAGCACCCTGGCGAGCCGAGCCAGTTTGTTTACCTGCCGCGTTGGCAGGTTCGGCGGACCGTGGCTCCGCACTGGCTGTGGTTCACCGTCCCAGGCCAATGGGGGCATCGGGAAGCGCCGCAGGCCAAGGGACATACTGGCCGTGGCTTCCCGCTGCCCCCGTTAGCTTGGGACGGCAAACCGCAGCCAGTGGGAGCCGCGATCGGCTGAACCTGCTGACACGGCAGGTAAACAAACTGGCCCGGCTGGCCAGGGTGCTTACCTTGGCGAGCCGCGTGCCAGAGGTTGCCGACCTCTGGTCTAGCCTCTCTGTCTTTCTTCGTACAAGGCTTAATGTCCCAACAAATCTGATAGCGCTTTCTTATGTGATTCTCTCCCACACTTCAGACAACTGGAGTGTGGGTCACGCACAGGCATAGGCTTGCCAGAGGAAGCACAAGGTTTGAAGCCCGGGGACAGGAGCGAAGGGAGCCCCTCTACAATAAAGGAGGGGGACTAACTATCTACAATAGTACTATTAACAGTATTTACACTACAACTATACTAAGATTAATAAACTAAGTTACAGAGAAGCACTTAAAAATACCTTGCCGAAGCAAGAGGAGATGTTCCAGCAACCATCACAAACAGTAACAAGGAACTGAGAAGGTGCAGAGCCAGCAGTGCCCTTTTTACTGGTGCATAAGCATGTGGCACCAGAGGGTGCTAGAGCCAGCCCGACAGATACCACGGAGGGAAAAATCTCTGCCAAGGGTGTACATGGTGCACACACAGCTAATGTGGAATGGACATGCGCAAGCACTCGAAGAAGAACAGCAAGTCCTATATTTCATTTGGAAATTAGAAATTGCATCTCAAGGATAATCAAAACTGAGGCATGAAACAAGAACCTTTTCAGACACAGAATTTTGTAGTTCCCCAGCTTTTACTAACCATTAAATTACAGAGACGTTGTTGATAATACATAGGGGTTCTTAAATATACTTGCTACTTACATTTCATAAAAAATGGATTTTGAGTTTTGTTCACATCAAAGGAATTATAACAAAGAAATAGGAGACTGAATTTGAGATTAAGAAAAACAGACACGTTCATTTTTCTTTCCAAAGCAAAATACCATAATAGTGCCAGACTAAGGCTACTAAAGTTATTCAGTGATGAAGAGTGAAGTTTAGATTAGCCTGCAAACAAGAAAATGGTTTGACTACATAAAAGATAACCTGAGAACTACAACTATATTTTATGCAGAAACTAGTTATAAAACCCCTTTGCGGATAATTTAAGAAAAATAATTTGAGGAATTTACATACCTGACAAATATGAAACAAGAATATGGGAGATTTTCTCATTTCATGTATGCCATATTGTCTTAAAGTGTTACAGCCAGCGATGGTAAGGAACAGTTTAGCTGAAGATTTCATATTTTGTCCTCTCCACTTCCCTTCCCTTATTCACCATTAAGGAGGGCAACCTTTATTTGTCAATATCCCTTTAAAATAAATCAGGAGTGGGAGTGAATTTATGGCTCATAAGAAGGATCAAGTGACAGAATGAGAACACTAAGAAACTGAACTCCTGTTTTTATACCCAGAATAAGTCAGTCCCTAGGTAGCAGCAGCTCAGGCTATCCCACAATGAACTGCTAATGTACCTCCACCCTAACTGTGAAATAATAAAATAAGAGTATTAAAAAATACTTTATCACACAATTTTATATCCTGTTCTAAGTAAAGGCAAGAAAAACTATGGCAATCTTCTATCCCACAATGTGATAACTCATCACAAGTGTTAGCTATTTACTTGTGACCACTATGGACCATCACCATATGTTAGTCTGACTGCAGAGGTGCCAACAAAATTGGCAGTATCAACTATGTTTTTGTTGTATATGCTGGGGATACATTTCCAATACAAATGGACAGAGATCACTAACAGTTCATCTAATCTGCCCTTAGAAGGTTAGGACATTTTACTACTGCCAGCCTCGCCAGGCTTTGAACTGGTAGCCTAGGAACTGATGGCTCTGCATCCATTTCTAACCCATAAGATTTACCACACATGGACCAATCTAGCACTACTTGAAATAAGAAGAGACTTGTGGTTACAACAGTGTGTGGATTTAAAACTCAGGGACAGTTTTAAGAATGGAAATTGTTTAAATATGAATTGTAATACTCCATTGAGTTAGTCTATTGGGCAATGATGCAGTAAACTCTCTATCTCCTAAAATACCATCCATATTGTGAATACTATTATGACATTTACTATTTATACAAAAAGTCTGGAAACATTCATTACAAAAATATTTGCTCGTATGATTCATCCAACATAAAAATACAGATTTATTTTGAATATTGGGTCAATCAGACACATTACGCCACATTTACCCTTCAAAATACATTGTTTTGAAAACCTGACAAAATAGTTTACAGCACTGGCAATGAAACGTATAGTAGAATAAATGAGCATGCAGACTACAGATAGCTGAACAGAAACAGGGAGCAACACCAGAGTCAGAAGGAGAGAGCTAAGAAAAGCCAGTTCGGTGTTAAAGCTGGTAAAGAAGAAATTTTTTGGAAAAGTAACTGAAAATCTCTCTCTGGAGCATAGGGTTGCCAATTTTGGTTGGACGTATTCCTGGAGGTTTCATCACATGACATAATCTTTAATTAATCTCTAATTCCTTGAGACTCCAGGACAATCCTGGAAGCTTGGCAACCCTATGGAGTGTGAAGTTGATTGGATAGTTTAAGGGTTTGGTAACTGCATACAGAGCTTTTCAGATCTAGGTTTCAGCTCTGAATCCTGCCTAGAACAATTGTTTCTGTCTGACAGTGTTACCTATGTGAAATGACTCAGCAATCTCAACACAGTTGCTAGTGAAAAGGTAGCCACATAATACAAGCCAACACCATAGTTGGCTCTGTTATTTTTGGTAGTGTCAGCAAAAAGCCCAGGGACTCCATAAGCCATGGAATCTGAATTTCCTTCTGACCCTTAGAGGTGTTCCCTCAAGGCAGGTTTGGGGCACATTGGTTAGGCAGTGAGAGGAATCTTGTCCGTCCCTACTGCACTTACTCCGTGACTGAGACGACGATTTTCAAGCATACATAAAATTACAAGGTAACAAACTCCACACACAAGCCTACATATTTACTGGCTAGTTGTGATGACTGAGCTACCACTTTTCTGTCACCCAATACCATAGTTAGCTGAACAGCCTAAATTTCCCTTTTTCCCAAAAAATGCTTTTATTCATTTTCATTAATATATAGGCATAAAAAAGGGTGCTGGTTATACGAGGTAACTAGTTTAGGAGACGCAAGGTGCTTACAGTTAGTTGTCCAGGTAACTCACTACTTTTTCCTCATTACAGGCATCCAAGCAGAACAATCAAATATCCCTCCCTTCCCACCCCTTTAAACCCGGGCTGCAGTTTCAATGCCACAGAATTCAATGACTGTGACACCAGAGGCTTCTATAAAATCAGACTAAGAGGGATAGTTTATGAATAAACTACAGCTGACGGAGTCACAGATCATTCTAATTTTAGCTCTTAGAGGCAGGGACCATCTTTTGTTTGTGTCTTTGTAGCAAAAAGGTACTCTGGTCCATGGCTAGGGCTCCTCCTAGGCACTACCACAATACAAACAAACAACAACCCAGCATCATCTCAGTACTGCTGTACTGGGGTTTTTAAACACAAAATCGATTGATATGGAAAATGAATGCAACCATTGGCTGAAGTCTTCTTAGCAGCTTGTTCCCCACAATAACCATAGGCACATGCACCAGGCAGGATAGGAAACCTTGGTGGTCTGTATAAGACTGATTTCCTGATACCCAGGCTTCAAATTTTGCTCACCTTCAGGGGAGAAGAAAATTGATGCAATTATGCAGCTTTACTCTGATAGCAGGGAATGAGCCACTGATTTGGTAGAACCATTGATTGGTTTTGTTTGTTTGTTTTTAATTATCCTCCTTTGGATGCCTGATTGTGATTTAATGTCAAGGTACTCAAGAATTAGTGTGATGATCATGTCCTGCAGTCACTTATATAGCTATCAGCCTACAGGATGGATTTAAGCAGGAAAAGGAAGAGAAGGGGAAAGAGGGTACATGTGAATGAGAAACAGGTTAAGGCCCTGTTCATGTCATGGGCTGTGCTCTCTCAACCTCCACAGAAAACACTGGGGATACAGGGAGCTCAACCTTTCACAGGATCAGGCCCCAAATGAAAAGTGAAGGGCAATTTATTCCATTGCCAGCTCTTTCTGAAAGATCACAAGGGGACATTCCCTCTCCCTACTCTCAAATTAAACTTCAATGCTGTTCTGAAGTCTGTTTTAGTCATGAAGTAGTGTAATTTCAAACTGGCTACTGTAACTTTTTTTAAAACCCTAAGATAGCAGAGTAACACAGTGAATGTTAAACCTAGAAACAACTAAGAAATAAACCCCTGAAAGCCAGAATTTATAATGGGAAAGATTCACTGACCCTTAGATAAATCAAACTGTAGTTTATACTACCATTTCTCTTTTATGAAGCTTGACAAATTGGAATACAATTGGTAATTACAGGCACTGAACACCTCATGATTATGAATAAAATATTCCAGTTGACTAGAGCATCATTCCAGTAGCATTTGCAGGAAATTAACTAACATTATTAAAGACACTGAAGGCTATGCCATTTCGTATCGTGTTATATTATTCAAATTTCTGAACCCAGCATTCAGAAGTGTTCTTAATCTTTATTTTGTATGGTACTGTGTCATGGCCTGAAAAAGACACTTGAAGGAAAATAGATAATATTTAAAAAACACAATTTCCTTTAACTACAGTGTGTTAGATTATTAAAACAAAGTTTAAAACCTAGTTTTCCCAACCTCATTTATGCTGGTACTTACTTACTTTCGTTCTTTTTTTTTTTCTTTTCCCCCATGTCTCTTAGCTTGGACAATGAAAACAGACAAGTCCATTTCACTTTCACATTTTCATGAATCAGTAGAATACTATAATGTTTGGGCAAACACACACAATGGACAGTTTTTCACTTCTTTTTTTAATCAAAAAGCATGGGAATGCAGCCTTGACTTGCTTCACTAGAACGGCAAAGGGGTTGCTACAACATGAGTGCTGGTAACTCCTTTTCCCAGCAGAGTGGGAGAGAGGAATCAGAAATACTCCCAATGCTACTTGTGGTTAGTGGATAGGGAGCTCATTTACATGGAGTTCTCCATCCCCCTAAACAGCTCTGCAACTCCATCCTGAACAAAATAGATTCAGTTCCCTTCTTCCTCAGCTTATAAGTCAAGCCAACCTCTCTGAATAGGTAAGCTCAGTGCAGAAGCCACTTCATGTAACTACCTGGAGCTTACATTCCCCACACTGCTGTGTAAATTCTGGTTAGGACTGAACCCTGCAGTGAGCTCTACAGAGCTGAGCAATGGTAAAATTACAATAAGATTGTCCACTGGTTGCCATCACAGCCCAGAGCTTGGGGTGGTACAGGGAATTTGAGATACTGTTACATTAAAAGCAACTAACTAAAACAATAAAGATGCTGGATATAAGACTTTATAAGATAAGCAATGTGATATCATTAAGAACAGCAGGCAGAGGGTCTCAGACAGGGCCATCAGTGATTCAACTCAAGAACAGTTCAGAAAAGGTAGGTTGCTAAATAAAAATATTTTATTATTACTTTTTAATAGGAAGGAATTATTGAAGTGAATGGCCAAGTGCAGAGAAACTCTAAAATTGCGAGGCTGTCTTTCCTACATGAGGTATCCGACTCTTGTGAATGTTGAATTTCCAGTCTTTTCAAAATATCAGTTTCCATATTTCAAGTCTATAATAAATACGTCGCAACAGTCAGGCAGGCAGAAATATAGTGAGCCTGCAGTGTCCAAAACCTATCTTCCAGTTTGGCATGTATTTCTTTTAAATTAAGCTGCTTATGAGCATATTACTATACAGTCGTGAATATTTTAATAAAACATTTTAAACGTGAGACAGGCATGGTCTAGTGCAGTGGTCTCCAAACTTTTTTGATCGCGCACCCCTATCCATAAAAAATTTTTGAGCACGCAGCCCCTGCCGCGCCGAAGCAAAAAAAAAAACCACAGACTCCTGCCCGAACTGCCAAAGCAAAAAAAAAAAGCGCTCCTCCTGGCGTGCACCCCCCAGGATCCTCTTGTGCACCCCTTGGGATGCGCACACCCCAACGTTGGAAACCACTGGTCTAGTGGTCAGAGCGCAAGACTGGGAGCTACAAATTTCTCAGAGCTAATTCAAGTTCCTTCACTGGCATTTGTAGCATTGAGCAAGTCACTTACATTCACAGTTCCTCATTTCCTTATCTGAAAAATAGAGAAATGATACATACATGGTCACATCATAGGGTTGTTGTAATTAATGTTTGCAAAACACTTTAAATATCAAAAGTGCTTGTGACACTGACAGGCCAGCTCAGGTCAGCACAATAGGCCAATTCACTTGCGTGAATACCAAAGAAATGTTAAGTGTACTAATTCACTCGAATGTTAATTTACTTCAGAGGAAATGTAAATGATACTGTCTTCACTTATCTATAACCTGTTGATTGCTATCTACTACATCAGTGATGGGCAACCTGCAGCCTGTCAGGGTAATCCGCAGGCAGGCTGCTGCACAGTGTTTACATTGGCTGTCCGCAGGCATGGCTGCCCACAGCTCCCAGTGGACGCGGTTTGCCGTTCCTGGCCAATGGGAGCTGTGGGAAGCAGCCACTGGGAGCTGGGGGTGGCTAGGCCTGCAGACGGTCAATGTAAACACTGTCTCGTGGCCCGCCAGCGGGTACCCTGACGGGCCGCAGGTTGCCCACCACTGCACTACATTATATAGATCCTTGTATTTCATTAACCCTAGATCAAAAGTGTGTGTTAGTATTAAGATGAGAATTTACTTGATGTGCAAACTTTATGAAAACTAATGAAGGATTGTTTCTGGCTATCACATTGTGTTTACTTTACGTTACCCATCACACCAGATTGGAGCCTTAGAAATGTAAAAGATTGCTAACTTCAAAGCATGGGTCATTGTGTTCAACAATGGAAGTTCAAAGACTCTGTTTACATTTTATCAACAAAGGAAGAGCCCATCATGCTGTGAATGAATACACTTGTCAAATTGCCTTCCGTGGAAAGACACTATAAGAATTGATCCAGGGATCGATCCTGTATCTCTGAACTGTTTTGGATTCTAACAAGGTGGAATATTGAACAAGTGGATAGAGATCCTCAGAATTATTGTGGGTAACTCTGAGAGATTTATGGAAAATTAGCAGATTACTACATCTCTGCCATCAAACTTTGACTCACCTGTTAATATATTTTTCCTTCTTTAACCTCTCAATAACTCATTTATTTTCTTAGCTAATAAACCTTTAGTTAGTTTACTAGAGAAACTGGCTTCAGCATTGTCTTTGGTGAGATCCAGAGTACCAATCTGACACTGGGTAAGTGACTGGCCTTTTGGGGTTGGGAGCAACCTAATGAAATGTGGTATTGTAACCAATATAAAAAAGTCCAGTGTGTCTGGGTGGCAAGGTAGGCTGGAGAGCCTAACAGGACTGTCTGTGACTCCATGGCAAAACTAATATGGTAATCCAGGAGTGCACATTTTTTTCTGGCTCAGTGAAATCTAATTATAGAATATACCACTAGTTTGGGGTGTCTGTCCTGTTTTCTGACAGTCTGACCTGAGGTTGGCACTCACAGTTGGGAGCCACTCCAGACAGCATATAAAAGTGGGTATTATAATTATCATTATTCTGCCTGAAGTATATGGGCCAGCCTGTGTACATTTGTTACTAAGTATATCTATGAACTAGTCGATTACTAACAAAATATTTACAAATAGAACAGGTAATGATAAGCTGTTCAACACAACCCAATCAGCAAGAACCTTCAAATGAGCAAGGCTGATGTTTTGAGTTCAGTTCAAGATATAATTCAGCACATAGGATAAACTCTCCAGTGGACAGATAATATTTTACTATTAAGCTAATGCTCGGTGTGGTGGTTGAACTAATACTGCCTTGAGACAGTTGTAAACTATCCACACCAAATTTTATTTGCACTGAACATTGGATACAATACTGATCAGCTATAGCCCAAACAGTCTGATGTTGTGGAAGCAATGAGGCTAAGCAGACACAGCAGGAGAAAGCATATATAGAAAGATGACAAAAGATTTTGACATTGCTAGAAATACTGGAAGGTTTCCAAAATAAACCTTTAAAAATCAAGCATTTAGGCACTGAGTACAATTGCTTCAGAGTTAGTATTTTTGCACAGGCATCCATTCTGGTGATGATGGCGATACAACCTTTCATTAGGCCGGAAAGAACTCAACACCAGATTTTCACATGCTCAGCATCCTCAAGTGAGGCCAGATTTTCAAAAGAATCCAATTTGTGCACATAAATAAAAGCCAGATTTTCAAAAGAGCTTAGCGCACACAACCACTCTCAATTTGACACTTGGACCCAGATTTTCAAAAGAACTGAGCATGTTGATCTCTTTTGAAAATACCAGGCCACTTATTTAGACCCTTAAATGGAAGCTGAGCACTTTGGAAAATCAGGCCCCAATTGTGGATGTTGAACAGTTTTTTAAATCTAGCTCTATGTGTCATATGCATCAGTGGCTTGATCCCACACCATGGAAGTCAAGGGAAGTTTTGTAATTCATGTCAGTGGAAATAAGACAGAGTCTTTAAAGAACACTTCAGAAACTAAAAAAGTTATATTTTTCTCCAAAACAATTTAGTTTTAATGGTACACAGCTAACTATAAATCAAAACTTAAAATCCAACTGCAACTCCACATGATAGACTATGGAAATGCTTATCTACGAGTAAAAAAGCATGCATGCAAGTGGGAGAAAGAGACAAGGGGTAAGGAGTCTGCAGCAGAGCACTGAGCAGAGATGTAGTTGGAGATCAGGGCAGAGATTTAGATTAATATTTAAGAGGAAGTATAGATACTGACAAATGTTTGTCCTTTGCATAAGAAGCCTGAAGTACTAAAATAAATTGGTTCTGTTATGTAAATACAATAACTCTGTTCAGCTTACGACCAAAACTAAATCACTGCAAAGCTCAGCCATGCAGTGCCATACTGGCAAGTGTTAATGAACAGCCTGGAAAACAACCATGTGAATCTCGTAAGCACAGATTCAGGAAGATGCAATAACTAACCCCACAGTAAGCCAGCAACTCCCCTGCTTGCACCTTTCACTTCTGTCTTGCCTTAGTAGGAAAGAGAAAATGTAGAGGGGATAAAAGGGTTTTGTTAACATGAAATCTGTAGAATTTACTTTGTTGAAACTGCATAGATTTTTTTAAATCCCAAAACAATCAAACACACAGCCCCACAGAAGTCTCAGCATGATGTATAAACATAGGCAAATAAGAATCAAGCTGTCACAGCCCATCTTTCATTGTAACTTTTACAAACTCTGAGAAACATTTCATCTGTTTGCATCAGATTCTGCTTCTTATTCTTGTATCTACTTGGAAATAACTGTAAAACGCCTCTCACCCTCCAAGACTGAGTTAAGACTAAATCCACTATGTCCCCGCTAGAGTTGGTCAGGAATTTTCAGAAGTGATTTTTCATTGGAAAATGCTAATTCATCACAATCCAAATGTTTTACAGAAATGTTTTGGTTTCCATTATCTTCTGCGGAAAAACAGGCAGGGTACCATCCCATTCCCTCCAGGCAGATTTCCATCATGAACCTGCCTGGTTTCCAGCCAACTCACCTGACAGGTTGCTGGGGACTGTGGGCTTCCTGGCTCCATGGCTCTGGGGCAGCCCTGCCAAGTGGACTGCCCTAAGCCTTTGGGCCCCAGCTCTTGCTGGGCCTCTCAAGGTCTGAGCTCTTTGTGGCGTGACACGGAGACTAGAAGCTCCGAGAGTCCCCAGCTCAACCCAGGGCTTCTAGGCTCCCTGTTCTGTGGCAAGGGACTCCCCTGCCTCCACAGGAACTGTCCAGAGTCAGGCTAGCCAGTTGCTCCGTTTCATTTTGAAAAAAATGGAACCAAAATGGTTCCGTTTTTCCTAAACACAATTTTTTTCAGAATTTCCCTTCCTCAATGGCAAATTTTGAAATGTCTAGGATTTGTTCCGAATCGGAATGACACTGTTTCAAAATGTCAGAATTTCCCATGGAATGGAAATTCCAAGTTTGAGTCAGCTCTAGTTGATCAGCCTATTCCCAGGAACTGATTCATCCTCACTGTCTCCCTCCAAACCTATCAGACTCCTTGATCTTGCCCTTTCAGGCTTGCCCCTTGCCCAACCGATAGACTTGTCTTCTCAGTGTGAGTATGCTGCATAGATCTCCTCACAGCACGGAGTCCAGATCCCTAGGCTCTTCCTTTAAACCACCTTTGTTTGTCAACTACAGAAATAAGAGATTTTGGAATGTTTTCTATAGGTAATTTGTTTCATCCAGTCTCATTTCAAAGAAGGGAATTTCACCACTTTCATTGGGAGATGACTCCACAATCTAACAGATCTCACCATTAAGTTCTTCTGCCTCAGCCTTTTTTCCCCACCTTTGATTCACTGCATCCTTATTACATTCCACATACCTCAAGGTTCAGCCTGTTCAATTCCTTTCATCACTCTATGTTTCTCTAATGCACACACCATTGTGGGATGTTCTAGCGCTCTTTGCTCTGTAACAGGAAATCACAGTTTCAAAAGACATTACGTTTGTTACTGCAGAAATAGCTGTTGATACCACATTCCGCTGAAATATGACTTCAAGTATGAAAAACGTTGATAGGAGGAAGGTCTGATTCATGTAAATATCCTTAAGATCAGCAGTTTGAGGATGAGAACTTTCAGTATGCCAGACACTGATAGACACTCAAAGGGTTGATAGAAAAATAAGACATGAAAGGTAACATTTTAAAATAGATTACGTCTATTTTTCTTTAATCTGAATTAAGCCCAGATGGTCATTTTAAGTTAATATATAAACAACTTGGGAAAATTAATCATGTTTTAATTGCCATAATATTGTATCATTTACTAAAGCTAGAAATGATTGGTAAATCAGGTTTGGGGTATGCCCTGAACAAGCCAATTAGTACCCAGAGTAACTCCTGCAATCACTCTCTAGCCAATTGCTTCCCATAATTTTTTCATATAAATTGTCTGCACTCATATTTCTTAATGAAGCAGGTAACTAGTTTTGCATATGCAATTTTGTTCTTTTAGCTAGAAAAGTTAAAGCACTTGCATTCATCCAGTCTTTTTCTGATTTACTGCCATGCAAATCAAAATATAAATTTTACTAAACTGTGGCAGGAGAATAGGTACTTAATATGCATATGACATTTAGACATTCGTGGAAAGTATATCACTGTTTATAGGATAGTGTCAATAAAAATACTCTAATTTTCACTTAAAAACTGTTGTAAAAGCATGATCATTACACTTGTGATCATACCTTTGGACTGGTATAGATATTTTCCCTTTTTGCCTTCAACTATGTAATTAAGGGCTAAATCCTTAGTTCTGACTGAGGGAGGTAGAAACTGAGGAAGAAGACGTCAAAAAATATTTGCACACAATTGTCTGAACTTTTAAATAAGCTTCTTTTGTCTGTGTTCACAATCCTTTTGAGTTGGATTTCCCCAAATATTCTAGCCAACAAATTTACTAGCAGAAATGTTTGCCAAAATAGTGAATTCTAAGTGAATGTTACAGAAATGTTTCAGAACGCAAATTCTGATTTTGTGAACGTATTTACACCAAAAACCTGGGTTTCCCCATGTAGTTAGAAGATAGAAGACAACAAACATATCTCAAACTGTAAACACTGGATATTCAAAGCTATAAGTAAAGCTCATGAGAAACCCACGGGCTGAAACATGTTCACATAAAACATCTGTTGAGTTCTGAAAAGCAAACAACTCTGGAAATCACAATCTGTTTACAAAACAATTCACAACAGAAAATAGGGGGATCTGATGAATAAAGTGTTCACAGCAAATATTTTCTCCCCTCGTTCCTCAGTCAAACCTCCCATTTCCTTCAGTCCACAGAACTGCTGTGGAACTGTTTCCCAGCTCTTAACAGGAGGTTTGCTTGACTATGGAGCAAAGAAACTGGTGTCAAAACAGGGGGCGGGAGGAAGTGAGTGCTATGCTCTTTACAGAATCCTGAATTCAAGTTAATAAACCACAGTATATCATTTTTTTCTTTTCATGGTGAATCTTTAATTTGTGATGTGCCTCATTTAGTAATGTTATTAAAATAGACTCCATGGCTTTTAATAGGGTTCCTTATCAGAATCAGAAAAACAGTTTATTAAAACTAGGGATGGACTAACTTATTTTGCCTAATTTCATATCTAGTCAAACATCATGGGTTTGAAAGTAAGACTCAAATACCATTTGGCTCCCATTCAGCTTAGGCAAGAATGTGGAAGAAAGGGCTGCATACAAGGAACAGGGAGAAAAAATCTGAAAATGAAAGTAGTTATTGTACAAAAAAGTCTAAACTGTCTATATCATTTCAATAGGGAGCCAAAGTGTAGCAACCTTTTGTCTATCCTGAAACATGTCTTAGGTTACGTTCAGACTGCAATCAGGAAGTGTGATTGCAGCGTGAGTAGACTTACCCACACTAGCTTTGATCTAGCTAGATCAAACTCGTTCAAGTAACCCCAGCAGTGAAGCCAGCACGAATGGTGGCCACTCAAGCATGTATCCAGGGTCTTGGGCAGTCAGGACTAGTCCATGCTACTGCAGCTTCACAGCTATTAATATGCAAGCCAGATCAAAGCTAACTTGTGCTGCACTGACTCCTCCTGGCTGCAGTACACACATACCCTTGGTGACACTTGCAAACTGGTAGTGGATCATCAGGCACTGAAATCACTTTGGGGTGCTGAAAGGATGCTTGCCCATGACTATCTCTAGGGTTTGTGATCAGGTTAAACTCTTATGGGGCATGTATGGGAAAATTGGGGGAAACAGCTCCAGAAGGAACCACAGAGCCAGGAGAGCTTTTTCACTTTGTACCTTGCTCAACCTCTAAGTGCTACTGCTAGCTGCTGCTTTGGTGAAAGGGTTCCTGACCTTCTATGGGTCACAATCACCCGGACTGTAGCAGTTTTGGGCAAGGATAGCCCTCCTCCTCTTTGTAATTGTTTCACATTCCCATAGCATTAGGGCTGCATCTGGTCCCACTCCACGTTCTGCTACACAAGCTGGAGAAGAGAGTGGGTGGTGTGTTCTTGGTGGTGGTAGGTGGGTGATGTTTTATCTGTGGTTTTGGGGTTTTTTTTTTTTTTTTGTGAAGCAGGAAAAAAATGGTTACTAACCATTCTGTAACTGTCGTTCTTCGAGATATGTCGCACATGTCCATTCCACTTTAGGTGTGCATGTGTTGCGTGCACAGTTGCTGGAAATTTTTCCCTCAGTGGTATCCATCAGGTCGGCTCTAGCATCCTCTGCTGCCGTGTGCTCATGCATCGGTATAAGGGTTCTGGCCGATCCCACACCCTCTCAGTTCCTTCTTTCTGGCCAACTGCGACAGAAAGGTCGTGGGTTGTGGAATGGACACGTGCAACACATCTCGAAGAACAAGTTACAGTTAGTAACCATTTCTTCTTCTTCGAGTGCTTGCACGTGTCCATTCCACGTTAGGTGACTCCCAAGCAGTACCATAGGAGGTGGGATTGGAGTTCACGGACACGCTGACTGCAACACAGTTCGACCAAACCTAGCGTAATCTTTAGCTTGCTGGCTGATGGCATAGTTGTATGAAAATGTATGTATCGACGACTAAGTTACTGCTCTGCAGATGTCCTGGATCAGTATCTGGGCCAGGAATGCTGCTGAGGAAACTTGTGCCCTTGTAGAACGGGCCAGCACTATACCCAGTGGCAGGATCCATGCCTGCTTGTAGCATGTATGGATGTACGATGTAATCCAGGATGAAATCCTCTGAGCTGAAATAGGAAGGCCCTTCATCCTTTCCGCTACTGCCACAAAGATCTGCATGGATCTATGGAATGGTCTTGTCCTCTCAATATAGAAAGCCAGGGTGCATCTAAAAGCCAATGTGGGGAGATGTTGCTCCTCCCTGCTCGCATGTGGTTTTGGGAAGAGCATTTGACTGCAATATCAGGTCTGGGAGGAGAGGGAGAGGGAGAGGAAGCAGCATTGGAACTGCTACTGAAAGACCTAACAGTGTGGTAAACCTGTGCTGGTGGAGCCAGGTTAGGATTATGAGAATGACTCATGCTCTGTCCCGCTTGAACTTCAGCAGGACCTTGTGCATGAGAGGAATAGGGGGGAAATGTGTAGAATGGGTGCCCCATCCAAGGAAGCAGAAAAGTGTCCATGAGTGAGCCCAGGCTGTGGCCTTGCAGGAAGCAGAACTGGTAATGTTTCCTGTTCTGCCTGGTCACAAACAGGTCTACCCCCTACTGGAAAACTAACCTCACTACATCGGAGCGAAAGGATTACTCATAGTGACCGGAGAAAAGTAACTGCTGTGGTGATCTGCCAGCTTGTTTCAGGGTCCTGGAAGATGAGAAGCTTTAAGATGGACTGAGTGCATTATGCAGAACTCCCACAAGTGGACAGCTTCCTGGAACAGGAGGGAAGAGCAAGCCCCTCCCTGCCTGTTGAAGTAAAATACAGGCACTGTATTTTCTGTGAGCACTGGCATGTTCTTGTTCGCGATGTGTGGTAAGAACATCTGAGAGGCCAGGTGGACTGCTCTTAGCTCCCTGAAGTTATATGCACGGAGAGCTCCTCCAGAGACCACAGGCCCTGTGTCCTGAGGTACCCTAGGTAAGCCCCCCATCCTAGATCTGATGCATCCAAAACTAGGAATAATGAAGGCTGGCACCTGGTGAAGGGGACTCCTGAGAGGACCAACAGAGGATCCCTCCACCAGTCAAGGGAGGTGAAGACAAGGACAGGAACTGTGAGCACCAACTCCAGATAGTGGTGACTCAGTGAGTACACTGAGGCCAGCTAAGCTTGAAGGGGTCTGAGGCATAGCTTTGCCTGCTGCACTGTGTATGTACACACGGCCATGCAGCCTAACAGTCTGAGGCAGAAACAGGCAGTCGTGATTGGGTGGGCCTTGACTTGTGCTATCAATGACCCCGTTGTCTGGAAACGGGCTTCTGGGAGGAAAGCCCTGGCCTGACAGGAATTGAGCACTGCTCCAATAAACTCTATCCTCTGCACCAGGACAGGAGGAGACTTCTGCTCATTTATAAGCAGGCCCAGCACCGGAAAGGTTGACTGTATGAAGTCAATACTGGTCTCCACTTGTGCAAGGACTGGCCCTTGACCAGCCAGCCATTGAGGTGTGGGTAGACTTGTACACCTCTTCTTCTGAGGAAGGCCACCACTATCACCAAGCATTTTGTGAAAACCCACAGGGCTGTTGAAAGGCCAAATGGGAGAACCATAAATTGGTAGTGTGTCTGGTTTACAATAAATATGGAGAACCTCCCGTGGCCTTGGAAAATTGAGACATGGAAATAAGTGTCTCTCAAGTCGAGGGCAGCCTACCAATCCCTCAGATCCAGGGATGGAATGATGGTGGCCAGGGAGACCATAAGGAACTTCAGTTCTTTGAAGTAGCCGTTGAGATAGCGCAGGACTAAAATGGGTCAGAGACCCCTCTTGGCCTTTGAAATTAGAAAATATCATGAGTAAAACCCTTTCCCTCTTAAGTCCTGAGGAACTTCCTCCATGGATCCCACTTGGAAGAGGGTTTGCACCTCCTGGGCCAGAAGTTGCTTGTGAGAAGGGTCCCTGAAGAGGGACCAGGAGGGAGGTATGGCAGGGGAATGGAAATGAACTGGAGCATATAACCTCTTTCCAGTGTTCAGCACCCAGTAGTCCATGGTGATAAGAAACCATGCCAAGCTGAAGTGGGATAAGCAGTTTGAAACCAAAGGAACGACAGGATCCAGTGGCACAGGAATGGACATAACACTCTTGGGCGTCCTATCAAAAGTTCCGTTCGGCTGGCCCCTAGTATCTGGGAGGGGAGGGATGCTGAGGCGGATGGGGGCAGTTCCCTGCATCTAAACCCCCAGATTTGTTTCTTTTGCAGGTCCTGATCAGGTGGCAGAGCTGAGAAACAGGTGGAGTGCTGGGGTCTGAAGTGCTTCCTTAAAGATGCCAGGGCATAGAGATCCAGGGACATGAGGTGGCTCTGGAGTCTTTCAGGCCATGGAGCTTCGCATCCATTTGCTCTGAGAAGAGCGATGCACCTTCAGATGGAAGAGTCAAAATATTGACCAGGCTGTGGGAGGACTCTTTGACTACCTCCACTTCCAGCTCAAGCTTTGAGGCCACTCTTCAACAGCTCCTGATGAGCTCTGAAGTTGTCATGGGAAGGTGATATGCACGCCCCGCACACTGCTTCATCTGGGGAAGGGGAAGAGGAGGCCTGCACCAGCAGGAGGTCCTCCTCCTCTCCTTCTGCACTGACCTGGTCTCACGGGTCAAGGTTCTGAGGGTCGGTATGAAGTTTGGTACTGGAGCCCAGGTCTGGTGCTGGCCGAAGGGACTGAGGTGCTCTCCTCTTCGAGACCACTGAGTATGAATGCCTGGAAAGGGGCAACTGCATAATGGGAAAACCCCATGAGTTCCAAAATGGGCATTGCATCTGCATAGGCCAGTGCCCACTGTGTCAAGTGCTTGGGGATACCCCTGCACTCGGATCCACAACTGGATAGGGCTGACCGAGGGGGAGAGGTACTGATTCTGACAGCCTTACTCGCTGGCTAACCTGTGAGCTCTACAGAATTCTGTGTAATATTTCATAGTCTTTTAGGGTCATGGTGGTGCACGAAAAAGATAAGTCCCACCCATCCGAAATATTCAGGTTTTGTTGAGGTTTTTTTTTTAAGTAACAATCTTTGTTTGTTTTTCTCTTTCTCGGAAAATGAACCTGCATTAGTGACATGTGGGCACCTTTATTCAGGAAGTTTGTATAGTAGTATATGGGTTTGCCTATTTTTAAATAGTTTAGAGTCAAGGTGGATGATGTAATATCTTTTACTGGACCAACACCCTCAAAAGATGAGCTTGGGAGCTTAAATTCATAACTTGCTAGATACTAAAAATCATGGACTGAACAGACACACTGGATTTATATCTTTTTACAACAATCTATAATCCATTTAACCTCCCACCACTCGTCCCAGCTTTTCTTTCCCCTATGACTGGTGAGGTGTTAACAGGCCACTTTACCTTGAATGGTCCCTTGAAATGTGTTAACTGTTTATGCTAAACAATCTGTGTGACACTGTATTTAGCTTTGATGCTCTCAGTACATTTCCCACATCTGAAGAACAGCTCTGTGTAAACTTGAAGTTGGTCCAATAAAAGATATTACCTCACCCACCTTGTCTCTCTTAATATCCTAGGACCAATAAGGCTACAACAACACTGCATTTAAACAGTTTAACTCTTCTGTGAGTTCGAATTCCCTTCTTTGAGCTCAATCCTGCAAGGAGCTCACTAAGAGTTGAGGGTGCTAGATAACTTGCACCTCATTATTTTTAAGGAAAAAGCATTTCTAGCTTGAGTAAGAGATCTTGGGTGAGATTCTCACTCCAAATCTTGGCCCAGGACACCAGGTAGAGAGCCTGGAGCAGAGTAAAGGGGCTATGTAACATTGGATCCAGTCAGGGGATGATTTACCCAGAGCAAGAACTGCGGAAAACAGACACAGATTGAATTCTATGATTCTTGCTCAGGCTCTTGCATATGGGGCACGTTGGGGCAGCGCTGCAGCATTGAGCATTGCAGAGTTTCTTGGTAGGGAGGCACTGCTTCCCAAAAGCAGCTGGGGACATATTGCTTTAATTTAGATGGCCCTAAAGAACACCGGGGCCACTTGGGTCCCAAAGCAACCCAGATTTGGGAGCGGGCAAAGATGACAAAGTTATATTAGGACCCACTACCTTTCTGGACTGCACAGCACAGTCTCCTGCCCTGTATTTCCATGATAATTTACAGCCAATATGCCAACCTACAATTACTGTATGAGCCGCAATGTTGAGTGATTATCTACTATTTGCTTCTTTCACTTTCATATATATAATAAGATTCCAGGATTGTCACTTAGGGTTGCCAAGTGTCCGTTTTTTGACTGGACAGGCCAGTAGAAAAGGGGACCTAGCAGCGTGCGGTCAGATGACTGAACACTAAACGTTTGGTTACCGCTGGGAGTGGGGGGGAGTGGGAGTGGGGGGGAGTGGCAGCCTGTCGCCCAGCTCTGAAACAGCAGCTCCCACGGCAGCATGCAATCACTGGTTCGGGCGGCACCTCTGAAGAGCACATTTTGCAGGGCTGCAGTGGAGGACAGAGCGTGAGGGCCTATGGCAAGCAGGGGTAAGGGGCTCTGAGCAGGCACTGAATGTTCCATGGGCGGGAAGGAATGTGAGCTGCCCCACCAGCCAGCACTTCCCCATGCCACGCTCCCAAGCAGCTATGGGGCAGGGAGGGCTCAAGCATGTAGGAAAGGGGGCTGCTGGGCAAGCAGAGCAGAGGGAGGCAGGAGGCTGCCATGTATCTATTGGGTTCCTGGGAAATGGGGCGGGCGCAAGCCCGCCCCATACTAACGGATTCCCCCTAAGGGGGAGGGGCACAGGGCCACCGAAACCCCCACTGTGCGCGGGGACAACTAATAAAAGAACAGGGACAGGAGTGGTGTCAGGGAAGATAAGAAGGGAGCCTAATGGGGACACAGAGCAGAGAACCCCGACAGCCCCCCTCCTCGGCGCAAGGGGCCCAAGGGCCCGCCGCCCCAGAGAACTCCCGCCGGCGTGTGACGAGACGAGAGGGACCGAGTCCAAGAAGTCCAGTCGTCCTCGTCCGTCCCCCTCCCCTCCTCTCCCGCTGGATGGCCTTTGTAGCCAGGGCGGGAAATATCCTAGCTCACCAGTGGGGTTGCCTGGCTGCTCCCATGCAGCCGCAGAGCTCTTCTGACCTGCACTCTCAGGCGGCCTGCTGGAGCTGGAGTTTGCAATTCCCTTGAGGCTGCTCATGCTGGAGAGAGCAGCGGGGAGGGGGATAGAGGAGCGAGTGGGGGGGCAAGACCTCGAGGGAAGAGTTGGAGCGGGGTGGGGCCTTGGGGAAGAGGTGGAGCGGAGTGGGACCTTGTGGGAGAGGTGGAGCGGGGTGGGGCCTTGGGGGAGAGGCGGAGCCGGGGGAAGGGCCTCAGGGAGGTAAGGCGGTCTGATTTTCAGTAGGGCTGTTGATTAATAGCAGTTAACTCACACAATTAACTCAAAAAAATTAATTGTGATTAAAAATGAATTGCAATTAACTGCAGTTTTAATTGCACTGTTGAACAATAGAATACCAATTGAAATGTATTAAATATTTTGGATGCTTTTCTACATTTTCAAATATATTGATTTCAATTACAATACAAAACACAAAGTGTACAGTACTCACTTTATATTATTTTTATTACAAATATTTGTACTGTAAAAGTAATAAACAAAAGAAATAATATTTTTCAATTCACCTCATGCAAGTACCGTAACGCAATCTCTTTATTGTGAAAGTGCAACTTTAAAATGTCGATTATTATTAAACAATGTCAAACTTTAGACATTCACATGGCACTTTTGTAGCCGGCATTGCAAGGTATTTACATGCCAGGTATGCTACACATTCATATGCCCCTGCATGCTTTGGCCACCATTCCAGAGGAAGTGCTTTCATGCTGATGATGCTCGTTTAAAAAATAATGCATTAATTAAATTTGTGACTGAACTCCTTGGGGGAGAATTATATGTCTCCTGCTCTGTGTTTTACCTGCATTCTGCCATATATTTCATGTTATAGCAGTCTCGGATGATGACCCAGCATATATTGTTGATTTTAAGAACACTTTCACAGCAGATTTGACAAAACGCAAAAAATGTACCAATGTGAGATTTCTAAAGATAGCTACAGCACTGAACCCAAGATTTAAGAATCTGATGTGCCTTCCAAAATCTGATTGGGATGGGGTGTGGAGCATGCTTTCAGATGTTTTAAAAGATCAACACTCTGATGCAGAAACTACAGAACCCAAACCACCAAAAAATAAAATCAACCTTCTGCTGCTGGCATCTGACTCAAGATGATGAAAATGAACATGCGTTGGTCCACACCGCCTTGTATCGTTATCGAGCACAACCCATCATCAGCATGGACGCATGTCTAAAGTTTTACATTGTTTTATTTTTGAATGCAGTTATTTTCTGCACATAATTCTACATTTGTAAATTCAGCTTTCATGATAAAGAGATTGCACTACAGTACTTGTATTAATTGAATTGAAAAATACAATTTCTTTTAATATTACAGTGCAAATATTTATAAAAAAATAAAGTGAGCACTGTACACTTTTTATTCTGTGTTGTAATTGAAATCAATATATTTGAAAATGTGGAAAACATCCAAAAATATTTATATAAATAGTATTCTATTATTGTTTAACCACACGATTAATATCGATTAATTTTTTTAATCGTTTGACAGCCCTAGTTTTCAGACATTAGAAAGTTGGCAACCCTAGTGTCACTCTGTAGCCTAGAATGTTTGTCAAGTCAGTGTGATGCGATGGAAGTGGCTACAAGCAAGGTTGAGAGCTCTTTACGCTCAGAATATCACCAAGTTCAGTCATCACTGGGATGTGCAGTATTTTTACAGTACAATGTTTACATTCTCAGCCATTTTGACTTTAAGAATTACATCCATGCAACAACAAAGCATGTATCTATGTCATGCCAAGAGTTCTAGACCACTGTGATCCCAGAAGTAACTGTCTCCACCAATCACCTCCCTTCCTCTACAGCTATTTTGTATGCAGCAATTTCATTGGTTGTATGGAAGGGGGCTGCACAAATGGTGAATTAGTGGGCCCAACTACCACAGTTCTTCAAACCAGACTAGATGATCATGATTGTTCCTTCTAACCTTAAAGTTTAAGAGCTCATGCAATAACCCAAACACTCAGAGCCCCTCCCCACTGCACAACGCCCCCATACACCACTTGCACAAACAAACAACTCTCCCAGCATGAAACAATCCCCACATAAATCAACAGCACACCCCCAGCAAAACACACACATTCACCCACCTTCACTCATAGACTGAATCGCTAAGTAAATGTACATGTTTTTACTAGTGTACTTGTACACGAAGCTAAGTAAAATAGCACAAGACAACTCTAGCAGAATGAAATTAATTTTTTTTTCTGAAATAAAACTACCAGAGTTTTCAAGACAAATAATCCCGGTTGGTGATGTTTGACCCCAGTGTTTGGAATGATACATTGCAAATAATGTATCAGACTTGATCCTGAATTCAGTTTTGTTTTTTAAGACACGGGGCAAAAACAAAAGCTGCTGAGTTTTAGCTTTAAAAAAATAAACATGTTATTTTTGGGGAATGAAGTCTGAGAGTGTTGCCAAAGCTATCATTACTGGAGGGGAAGGAGGATATATATAGTGTGCCCTGAAGGGAAAGCCCTGTAAACCTAGCATTGACAAGCTCCACCAGTTTCTTTATTGGAAGGGGAAAATTCTACCTTTAGATACATATGGCATATCTGTAAGGTTTATATAATAGATATAATGTGAGACTGGATATAAATGGAAACTGTCTCTCTTAGGAATGGATGACTCAGGAAGTGGTAACTGGTTAGACAGCTTGTTCTCCATAAGACAAATACATTCAAAATCAGTAGTGATCAAAAGTTATTTGGTGATCTATATCCAGTTCCTACTTGACTAATGTCCACATTACAAGAATATACCATACCAAAATACCATAACTGCAACTGGCAGTCTCAGTAGAAATTACCCTTTAGCCATAGAGGTAATGTCCTTAGGTAAAGCTTTAGTACATTGATGAGGCAGTGATGGGAAGCATGCACTTAGGGTGACCAGGTAGCGAGTGTGAAAAATTGGGAAGGGGCTGAAGGCTAATAGTTGCCTATATAGGACAAAGCCCCAAATATCAGAACTGCGCCTATAAAATCAGGATACCCTACATGCACTGCCTCTGCCCACAACTGTACCTGTTCTTTAAACAATTAACTAGGACTGCCATTCTTCCAACCTATACACTCATGTGACTTTTTATTTTATAAAATTGCCTACAAGTGGCAGCATACATGTGTTCTGCTATTTGGGAAAAGCCATACAAGGTGAGGTCTAAATTGGCAATGTGAAGACAGTGAAACTTGCTTGTAGGTGGAACTGGCCCAAAACCAAATGATATCTACACTACCATACAGCAGTGCAAATTACCTCTCCAAAATAACTAGCAAATGTTAATAGCATCAAAGCAAGATTAACTTATGTTTAAATACCAGAGGTGACATTTTGCACATGGCCTCCTTCCTCATTCCTGATAATTTTTCACCCCACTTGCCTTAAAGCTATAAGAATGGGCACTAAGGGACAAGAAACTATATTTAAAGTAAGAAGGTAAATTCAAGGACTTCAAAAACTATTTTTTAAAAAAGCTATAGTCATTTTAATAAAGAATTTGTAAATGAATAGGTGGATGATTTTCTCTATTAATATTCTATCTTTTTATCAAACATCTTGCCTTTTTATAAAGCTGGTTTGAAAATAACCCTATGCCCAATGTTTATATTATATATGAACAAAAGAACAACTCAAAAAAAAGGTATATCAGGTGACCAGGTTTCATTCCTGCATCACACAGGAAGAAAAATTCTTTCCCTATGGTCTTTATTTATTTTCTTCAGTAAAACAAGCCTTATCCCTAAATAGAGATGGAGAAAACTACTAAGGATGCATCTTTCCATTCAAAGAAGAGGATAATAATCCTTTGGACTGGAGTAGTGCGAATCAGAAACCAGGTTGTGCCAACTAGCAAGGGGCACAGATGGGGTGCATAAGGGTAACAGGAATCTCCTGAGTCTGGCATGTACATTCTAGTTCACCAGAGAATGTCACGTGAGGTCTCAAATCAAAACTGGTGTCACACTGGTCATCAATTTCATTGTGAAACACATACACAGAAGTTGTGTAAGGAATTATGTATGTACACTGAACAACTTGAAATTAGACAAAGGTTTCTAGCCATCAGAGAAGTGAAGTTCTGGAACAGCCTTCCAAGGGGAGTAGTGGAGGCAAAAGACATATCTGGCTTCAAGACTAAGTTTGATAAGCTTATGGAGGGTATGATATAATGAGATTGGTCTTTGACTATTAGCGGTAAATATGCCCAATGGCTTGTGATGGGATGTTAGATGGGGTGGGATCTGAGTTACTACAGAGAATTCTTTCCTGGGTGTCTGGTTGGTGAGTCTTGCCCACATGCTCAGGGTTTAGCTGATCGCCATATTTGGGGTCGGGAAGGAATTTTCCTCCGGGGCAGATTGGCAGAGGCCCTGCGGGTTTTTCACCTTCCTCTGCAGCACGGGTCACTTGCTGGAAGATTCTCTGCACCTTGAAGTCTTTAAACCAGAACTTCAAGGCTTTGAAGTTTTGAGGACTTTAATGGCTCAGACACAGGTTTGATACAGGAGTGAGTGGGTGGGTGAGATTCTGTAGCCTGCATTGTGCAGGAGGTCAGACTAGATGATCATAATGGTCCCTTCTGACCTTAAAGTCTATGATTCTATTATGTTCTGTATCTAGGGACTGTTCATCAGCAAAGGTGAAAAACAGGTGTGCTGTCAGACAAGCAACATTTATCTCTCTCTCTGTTTACATGTAAATTAAGAACCGTATAGTTCACAATGGGTCACCACTCACCAGTCTGAACCGAATGCTAATGAAGGAGTGTGAAAACTTCAGAGAGAGAAAAGTACCAGGAAGGAGTAAACTGATGGAGGATCTGGGGCAGGAAGAAGCCTATCTTAAAATGCACATGAAAAGTTTGCTCTAGTATATTTATGGAACAAAGAAGACACCCAGCATGTTTCACCTGAGAAGTAAATGGACAGTGAGTTTACTTTGTTGAGTCTGAACTCTTTATGAACTGAAACTTAACTCAGACTACATGTCTCTCTGAACTTTTTAATCCTTTTCTAATTTACATTTTAACCTGTTTTATCCTGTAGAATCTTGTTTTGATATGCTTGACCATTATGATCTGTGTTAATCTTTGTTTACTTCCCTCTTGAGAGTCCGCTGGGGATTGTAAATAAGTTATGGAATGAAGGAAACTCCAGTACAGACAGGAAATGTCTAGAGGAAGTTGTACACTGTAAAGACCATCCGGGACAGTTATGTTACTGGTTTTGTTTAAATACTGTCAGGAAACAGGGTTAAAGTGGCCTCAGGGACACTGCCTCTGACCAGTGGACCAGCTTACCTCTTTCAGACATCAGACTTAAATTGACGAAAAAAAAAGAGGACCTTTTTTTTTTTAACATGTGTTTTTTTTTTATTTATTTTTTTTTTTTATTTTCTTTATGAAGATAATGCTAAATAGTTATCCCAAAGCTACAAATGGAGGAATGTTGAGTCTGAACTCTTTATGAACTGAAACTTAACTCTCAGACTATGTGTCTCTGTCTGAAACTTTTAATCAACTCTGCCAATAAGTAGCCATCTCCTCCTTTGTCTTTTCTAATTTACATTTTAACTGTTTTTTATCCTGTAGAATCTTGTTTGATTATGCTTGACCATTATGATCTGTTAATCACTTTGTTTACTTCTGTGTATAAATATTTCAAACTTCATGAAAGAGGAGTCTCAGGCTGGCTTGGCTGAAAGCTGCTGTCGAGAACTTTGGGTGAGATAAGCTTCTTTAGACAGGAGGATAACTTGTTAGTAAAGTTTAGTCTCTAAAAAGCATATTATGATTTCATTTTGTATGTAACCATTCATTTCCAATATTCTTACTCATTCTCACTTGAATCCCTCTATTCTTTGATGATAAACATATGTACAGTTAACACAAAAATAAATCTAAGTGATGTGGTACTAAGCAAAGTGGTGGTCCCGAGCTGAATCTTTCAAGATGATGTGTACAGTTCCTTTGGGAACAGCAGACCTTGTAATTCTGTGAGTGTTCAGTGGATTAGGGGCTGGGTACTACAGGGAATGCTCTGAGAACTTGGGGATTGGTGTATACCTATTGCTAACTAGAACAGAGAGAGTGAGGCCTGAGAAAGTCTGGAAGGTAGGGCTTGTGTTGCCAGAGGCTGGTGGTTTCAGGGACTTGATCCACAGCAGGAACAGACAAGACTTCTTCATGATAAGGGCAGGTCGTGGTGAGGTGCCTCAAATCTGGGGACATCTAGGGACCATCACAAGTAGCACTTAAGCACTTAAAGCTGAATCATGCATACAGTGAAGTCAATTGCAAAACTCCCATTGACTCCAATCAGAGATGATTTAACCCCCTAAGCAAAGTCTCCATGATATGAAAGAGCAAGAAATGGGCCTTAGGAAAGAGGGTGTGGGAAACACTAATGAGGACTGTGACTGGGAAAGAATATTCAGAGCTAAAGTAAAGGGCTACTAAAGAAGTGTTTATTGGGAAATGACAACTATGTCAAATAGTTTTTTTCAAACCTACCACCCTTCAGGACTGTGATTAATTTCCCCACCTTTTTTTGGGGGGGGGGTAATCTCTCTCTCTCTCTCTCTCTCTCTCTCTCACACACACACACACACAGTTTCAACTGATAATATTTTTCCTTCCCCAGCAAATAAAAAAGTGATCGCAACTTTTCAAGTTTTCTTTAATATCTCAAGCTGTAACAATGTAGACATATCAGTAGAGCTACACTGGATCAAGAAAAAGAAATTGAAAGAACAATATTGAGAGAAACATGAAAGAGGCAGAAAAATCTAACAAAATGGTAACAATGGTGGACTTCAATAACCCACATACAAACTAGTCAAATGGCCCAAAGGGATAAAGTCTAGAAAAAATATTTTTCAATACATTAAGTGACTGCTTCTTGGCACAGCTAGCTCTAGAACACACAAGAGGACAGGCTCGTCTTAAGTAACAGAGAACCTAATTCAAGACGTGGCATTAGCTGAGACACTAAGTAATAGTGACCACAATATAATTAGTTTCAACATCCAAAGAGCAGGTAGGTGCACCAAAAGGTGACAGAGACCGAACTTCAGAAAAGGAGATTTCAATAAAATGCATAGGTTGGTCAAAAAGACTCAAAAGGAAAGGAAATAAAATCCTTTAAGAAAATAGAGTCTCAGAAGGCATGTGTGCTGCTGAACAAAAAGGGAATCATAGAATATCAGGGCTGGAAGGGACCTCAGGAGGTCATCTAATCCAACCCCCAAACCAGGAAGGCAGGGAGTAAATCAGTATGGCTACATGGTGAGTTTTGAAAGGCTATTCAAGTTAAACAGAAATCCTTCAAAAAATGGCAATCTGACCATATTGAAGCCAGTAAAGAAGAGTATAAATTACAGCAAGCAATTTGTAAGTGGGAAATTAAAAGGGCCAAAATGGATTATGAAGAGCAAACACCTATTGGTGTAAAAACAAACAAGAATCTTTTTTTATCTGTATCAGAAGCAGGAAGCCTGCAAAGGAAACGACAGGCCTGCTGGATCACCAGAAGTTAAAGGGAGCAATTGAGGAAAATAAGGACATGGCTGAGAAGCTAGATTATTGTTTTATATGATTCTTCACCTTTGCAGTTGTTGGGGAGATTCCTACACTGGTCCTGCTCTTTTCTGGCAATAAATATGAGGTATTCTAGGAAACTGAGGTGACAGAAGAAGACAAGCTGGAGAAAAATGATCAGTCATCATGTCCAGATGGTACATCCAAGAGTTCTGAGGAAACTCGAGTGTGAAGTAGCTGAGCTGCTAACAAAACTATGCAAACACTTTTCAAGAGTACCAAACATTGTACCAATAATTGAAAAAGGCTCTAGGGGTGATCTGGGGAACTACAGGCCAGTAAACTGGTACCTTGCAACCTGGTTTAAACAATAATTAAAAAAACATCGACAAAACACTTTGAAGACTGATATGACAGACTAAACCAGCACAGTTTAGGAAAACTGTGTCTCACTAATGCCTTAAAATTCTTTGGATGTGTCAAAACATAAAAGAGAACCACCTGACATAAAAATATTAAGCTTCCAAAAGGCCTTTCACAAGGTTCCACGGAAAAGACCACTACAAAAGCTAAGTAGTCACAGAGTGAAAGGCAAAGTATTGTCGTGGAGCAAATATGGGCTGGGAGACAGAAAACAAAGAGCAGGATTAAATGGTGAATTTTCCTCATGGCAAAAGATTAACTGCAGCGTTAAAGCCTCAAGGTTCTGTACTAGGTCCTATGTTTAATGTGTTTATTAATGATCTGGAAAGATGGGTGAGTACTGAGGTAGCAAAATTTGCCAATGACACAAAGATATTTAGGACCAGAGAGGACTGTGAGAAACTTCAGAGAAATCTAAACAAGTAGGTGAATGGGCAACACAACAGTAAATGAAATTCAATGTTGATAAATAAACATAATGCACATTGCAAGGAACAATGTACACATTGCAGGGTTCAAAATTAACTGTATCAACTCAGGAAAGGGACCTGGGTGTCACTGAAAACAGCTGAATGAAAACCTCTGTTCAATGTATGCCTGTGGTCAAAAAAAGGAACAAAGATGTCAGGATATATAAGAAATGGAATGGTTAATGATACAATAATATTATCCTGACTTTATGTAAATCAATGGTGCAGACTCATCTGGAATTGTGTGCGCAGTCACCTACTCTCAAAATGCATATTGCTGAACTCAAGGCTCTGGAAAAAACACATATGAAGAGAGATCAAAAGGTCTGAAATTGTTTACCCTAGGAAGGAGATGAATGAGAGAAGACATAAACATACACAAAATAATGAATGGTCTAGAGAAGGTAGATCAGGAGCTTCTGTTCTCCCTATCTCATAATATAAGGACAAGAGGACATTCAATTCAATTATAAAGGTGGGAAAATCAAAACTCATAGAAGGGAATTCTTTTTCTCACAACATGTGATTAAACGGTGGAACTCATTGCCACAGGAAGTCATTGAGGCCAAAAATTTAGCAAGATTCAAAAAGGGATTGGACATTTATATGGATATAAAGAATATACAATTATAATTAATTAATGATAAAGTTTGTGGAAATGATATTAAGCATCATGCTTTGGGGCTTAGGCCAATCTCTGACTATTAGAGACCAGGATGAGACCTAATGTCGTGAAGTGGTCTGCTCCACCCCTCATCTACCTACTACACAGTGCTCACACCTTCCTCTGAAGCATCTGAGAGCAGACACTGTCAAAGATAGGATATGGGACTAGATGGACTGCTGAGTGATCTAGTATGCCAATTCCTGTGTTCCTGTACAAATAGCTTACTTTTCCAGATTGTGCTGCAAACTACATGGACTAGCAGGCAGAAAGGTGAGGGAACAAGTAAGATTATATTCCAGCACAGGTTTTCTCAAAGATATGGATCACATTTTAACAGCGACTATTTCATGGTTTACTTGCTCTCCCATTCACAACCCCAAGGAATCCTTGTGCCCACTCAGAAATTGCTCACAGAGAAAAAACATTAGGAAAGTAATGTATTGCTAGCTGTCCTTTAATGCAATTAAGCGGCTGCAAACAAAGGGACAGACATGCTTGCTTTGCCAGCTCTCCATGCACTGCCAGGAAATGCTCCATGCACCAATAAAAACCATATCATTATTGCACATGTAATAGTTAATGGATTATACAGGGCAACATTGCTGAATATTTCTATTTTACGGCAGTACTACGTTTTAATGACTGTCTAGCAACTATCCACTAACTCACTATCTCTGCAGGAAACTATTCACGGCTATTTTTACAACCCAGCAGGTCACCAAAGCAGCACTCTGATGTTCCATATAGAACCTCCAGGCTGGAAAATTGGTATCTCTCATGTGCAAATTGAAATGGACTTTTCCGATGGGCATGGGATGGATGACTCAGCTGTGGTCAAACTGGTGTTTGCTCTTACAGATCTGATCAGTTTTTGTGATGGCTAAATCTGCTGGCTTGTTCAACACAGGTAACATTGAGATTATTTTTTTCCTTTTGGTGATCAGTGTGTTTCCCTAGCATTGCTGACATGACAACCAGCTTTAGGTCTCCAAAGTCCCTGGGAGCCAGAGGAGGCTAAGGAACACACAGAGGAGGATGGGTGTGGCCTCCTACACCACACCTTGGTTTCCACTTATGGCCACATGCCAGACTGCAATACCTGATCTGTGTGAGTGCTGGAGAATCAGAGAGGTGCATCTGACTCATTTGGACCTTCAAAGCCACTGATACAACTAAGCCAACTATTTACCCTCAATCAAGAATTAGGGCCAGTCTTTGTACTATTCTGATGTACTAGTGAATTTACTCATGCCAACATGGAAATAATACGGTTAAAATGGCTTGGGAAAGTGAGCCTTACAGCATGTCCTTGGCTTTCTGGTCCTACTTCCATGCCACATATAAAGTTGGTTGATAAGGAAACTGGCAATAGTCAACTAACTTATGTGTTTATCTTTTTTTTTTAAATTGCCAATTACAGCCTCATCCTTCTGAAATTCTTTTGTATTACAGGGGTTTCTTTTCTGTACCTGGAAAATAGGATTTGGTGTCTGACACCTGTAATTTTTCTGTGCTTTACTGGGGCTTTCAAAATTGAGTGTATAACCATTTAAAAAAAAAAATGAAATCAAGAGTTAGAAAAATACCTTTTACAACAGGAAAAAAGGATGCTCCGAAGTTATTTCTCTGTCCCTTTTAAAATAGTAAATGGAGATGTTCCTCTTTCCCTAAATGATTCTCCTGTGCTGCTGACCCTTAGATGTCATTTACTGTTATTTCTATCCATGAAACTGACCCTCAGAAATACTCTTTTTGTCATATTTCTCCTCACTATTCCATTCTCATCTACTTTTCTGTGAGGCCAGGGGAGGGGACAGAAGACAGTTATTACAGTAAGAAAGTGATTGCATCTCTGCTCACATTGAGGAAAACCGAAGCCCTACTGTAGACAATAAAGTCCTAAAATGAAACGCAATCTGTGAAAATTAAATGTTGCCATCATGATCTGCTGTGCTTTCTTTTCTGAGAGAGGGACTCAAAGTGTGCACCTCAGACAGTGTTTCTTGGTGGTTGAAAGGATAAAAATTGACAAGAAACTACAGTATTTTAGAATTAATGTCCATGCTGTGCCAGGGCTTGAAGAGATGCTAGCAATAAGAAAAGAAAATAAGAAAAGAGAAATTCATTTTTTTATGTCCAAAAGACTTTCAAGAAAGGATGCCTCCTCCAACAGAACTACACATTTCTTAACTGTTGACATCCATTGACCTCCTCTCTTTTAGCCAATAAAGCCTGCCAGCTAATCTGACCCACAGAAATCTTTGATGAAAATACAGTAATTTCAATCAGTCATATTCCGTTCTTTAATGATCAAGCACGTAGAGAATGCTTATTTGGGTTTGCCTATACACGTAATTAGTAGATCAGGAGCAAAAAAAGAATTTCTTTTTGACCTTTGACCAGTTCAGGGAGACGAATACTTGTTTAATCCAAATTAAAATGTTCCTTTCCCTAAGTGATGTTAGTCTGTTCATTTTTCCTGCCCAAACATTGACAATGACATGCGACCTCTAAGTGTCAAAGATGAAGTAATTACTTAGTAAGTTATATCCTCTTTGCCTTGTATGAATCTCAAATTCTTTTTTTTTAAACAAGGGAAGGAATTTCCACATCAGTAATTAACAAACTTTGTCATGTTGAGAACCTACACCATACATCTGCAAGGGTTTTCTTAACTAATCTGAAGGAGAGAGGACAATTGCCTGGACAGAGATGATTTGGATGGTGATATCTCTTTTAAGAAAACAACATTTGCTCAATGCATAGAAACCAGTGAATGAAAGGTGGTTTTGAGGGGGAGCTGGACATGGAAAGTTCCATTGCTCTGGCTCCTGGGAATGAAATGAAAAGCAGTATCTTCATGGCATTTTTGGGCAGTAATTGACTGGCAGCATTTCTTGTAAAAGGAATTGACAACACTGACCTTAAGAAAATTATCACCAGATAGCAGAGAAGAGCTTTTTTCTGTTTATTCTGGTGGGACTAAAGGAACCACTCACATACTGTATGCCAAAACAAAACAAGAAATCCTCATGTATTTTTGAGTGACTTAGGGAAGCTACAAAATGAGGCTTTTTAGAGATTCATATACAATCATATCTCATAACATTTACATATTAAACAAGCACCAGAACTTCAAGAAGAACCCTACCTGCAAAACGTAATAGGGTCTCCATTAATCCATGCTAACAAGATTCATGCCTCCGTTTACATGTGATTGACAAGCAGACAGACAAGCAGAAGGGAGAAGTATCTATCACCAAAAGAGGTCCCTGCTGCTAGTGCACACGGGGACCACGGGAGAGAGAGACCCAGAATTAACACAGTAACAGAAACCATTATCATCATTCAGCTACATGGTATAACAGTAAGTGGTCAGGTGTATGAATTACTGGAGAGATTATACTCATTACTCTCACAGAAACCTATTTACCAGATAGGTTAACAATTCCTTTTTCTGCTACAGCCCTGAAAACTCTGTCTGAAAAGTGCATTAGCCAAAGCTTTATTGTTATATAATGATAAAGTCTAACCTCAAGAATTTTAGGCATGCAGGACCTTCGTTATCTGGGTAGCTGGCCATTGTAGGCAGAGAAGTTAGTAAAAGCCCTCTTATTTCTCTGTTTCATCCTCTTCTTAGGTATCTTCTGAAGAATAAAAGCTCTTCTGAGGCAAGTTACATGTCAGCATCTGCTCTTTAATGAAGCAGGGCAGAAATGAGTTCCTACGTGCATTAGCAGCAGTGATCCCTTGTGGCAGATTTTTTTTTCCTCATTCGTAAGTCTACCTGTCAGCCATATGTTGAGAGGGGACAACTCATCAGTATGGATTACTGAAGCTACTTGCTGCAGCAACCTACAGCAAGATAGATTAAATAATAAAACAGATTCCCCTTGGAATGTGACAATTCCTTAACTCCAGCACTGGAACAAAACATAACCTTGAAACGGAGAAGAGTGAAGTATAGAACCAGATGCTCAGTGGAAGCACATGAGGAAAAAGTAAATGAGTCTCAGCAATGATGCTTGATCCAATCTGGTTCAGAGGAGAGGTTTGCCTTATGGCCCATATTTACGATAACAACAATGCTGAAACTGTACATTTCAAAGTTGCATGTACCTTTGAATTTACAAATCCCTAGGTCCAAGGGGTTTATAATACCACCATAAAATTGTGTTCAGTATGACCACAGGCCAAGGGCAGTTTTCTCCTTCTCCATAATAACGAAAAAATGTGATTATAACATTGGTAAATTACACAACTCTGAAAACACAAAAACAGAAGTTTGTAGTCGCTAATATCTTTTTAAAACTTATAAAATTCAGAACCAGTAGTTCTCATGTTTGTTTCTAATAAACTTTGGTCCATAAAGTGGAGTGGTGCCTGACAATGCCTGGTGATTTTATATATATAAATATATGGTGTGTTACTGACTTGGCATTTTATATATGCATATAAAATGTCAAGTTAGAAACACAGTATTTTGTGCTTGCACATTAATGTTTTTTAAAATACATTTCACAGCACATACTGGAGCACTCCAAAGGGGCAGTCCATCCAGTCCTACTCAACTCGAAGGATGGTGGTTGGTATGAGGAGCACTGAAGGTGGCAGGATTAAGAAGAGGGAGGGATTCCCAAGGAAAAGTGAGTGAAGGATTGCTTGATGATTATGAAGAACTGGCCAAGTCCACATAAAAGTGAACCATCTTTGAGTAGGCCTTCTCCATTAAGCCTGAGGCACATTAGTAGGACAGTGGAGGGAAGGTCACAATATTTTAGCCCATATTTTACTAGAGCTGTGGTTTAAAAAGGAATCCAGTTTCCTTGGTGGTACAGGTAGCAATTTTCAAAAGCACTAAATACACACAGATAGACAAAAAGGATATTTTAATAAATTAATTGACCAAGGTTAATTTAAAACTAATTCTTAATATATTCACTTGATTTTCAACTTAATAAAAAAAGTCAATCTACCCTTTAATCCATTCTGTGGTGACTTTTTTCTTACATGAAGCATGTCAGTTAAGATGGAGTGACGGAGCGCCAGCTATTTTAACTCAGCGTAGTTTCATTGATTTTGATTACTTCCATCAGCTGAGGATCTGGCCCATAACATCAGACAGAATTTTAAATGTTCTGACTTCTTCTGTTTTTGTGATAATGTAAACATAAATGTACAGGTATTGTCATTTCTTTTCATTTTTCCCAGAAGCCATTTTCTCTTTGGACCACAGCACCGTGAATCACGCGAACAACTGCAGATTTCTCAATTACCCATAAGAAACGATGCATGGGGACAATCTGAGATATCCAGAGTCACCAGTCCATGTAGCCAAGAGAAGCATTTGGCTTATAGCACTTGTTAAGGACAATTTAACTTAGTAATCCTAAAGGCTATGCAATAATGATTTCACCTCTGCTCTTCTCAGTAAACTTAAACATTCATGTTCACTTTGCAAATCAAAGGGTTTTGAAAGTGTTTCACCATTAAATAAATAAATACCACAATTTGTACTTCAATAGTGCCTTCCAACCAAGGTTCTCAAAGTGCTTTATAACAATAATGAATTAATGTTCATAACAACACTGCGAGATAGGTAAATATTATTTATCCTCATTTTACAGATGGGAGAACAGAGATAAAAGGAAATTACTTATTTTAAATGTAACCCTACTGAAACAATTCAGTTGATGTTATTTCACCATCTTTATTTAAACTTATTTTAAACTGTTGAGTTTAAATCCAGGTCAGGACAGAAATAACATAGGTCTGAAGGAAATGCTTGTGTTACATTTTAATCAAGAATACGTCTCATGAAAAAGTGAACATTTAAGTGATGACACAGCAGAATTCAATAGGATGTCCCTATTTTGAAAATGTCATCCATAATGTACTATGATGCACTTCTATCTGTAGTCTTCCTTTCTAAAGGATGCAATCTGGCAAAGCTTCCTCATGCAAGCAGCCCAATGAGATCAGTGGAAAAACTTGTGAGTGTAAGAATTACTCATAAATAGAAAACAGAAGACAGTGCATGTATATATTGTGAATACAGCCTATATGTGCAGCACTCTCCAGCTTCCATCTGATTTATGTGAACTCTTAACCTCTTGCCAAACAAAGCTATATAACCAAACGGAACAAGTCCTGGATTGGCATATCTCATATCCAGAAATTCTCATTAAGGGACTGATTCCAAATGATTTACTCACACTGAATAGTACTTTGCTCCAAGAACAGACCCATTGAAACACATGGTGCTACTCAACATGAGTAAGGGTATCAGAATCTGGCTCCAAGTTAGAATGTTCAACACATTAAATGAAAATTACAATATTAGAGTAAGTAGTGCATGAGAAGCCATTGCCGATGGCCCACAGGCCAAAACACACTTGTTCCTGCCTAAAAGCCTTCATGGCTGCCTGAGGCCATTTAAAAGATGCAAGACAAAAAAGCATAACAACCACTTTCTGATTTATAAGAAAAACTAAGTGATTTCTCTAGGTCAACTATGAATGACAAAGAACAACCTAATTTTAGTTAGGTACAAATAGTAGCTTTAGACTTCACCAAGATTTTCTCTTCATTACTAACAGTACTATAGAAGAAGGGTTATTTAATAACTGAAGAGTTAAAATTTGCTTTTTTCTCCATTTTTTCCAGCTACTAGCAGATGTTAGTTAATGGTCTTCAGACATTAGATCATAAACTATACTCACTTCAGACATTGAAACCTCTGTGATTATCTGTGCATTATTTAAGAAACACACTTACAATAGCCTCAAGATAGTTCTCTACGTTTTGTTTTAAAGGAGAACCTTAGATAATTTTTTAATGTTTAAAATATTAAAAACATATGCTTAGGCATTTTATTAGTTTCTTTTTCCTCTTTTCAATAAAGCTATATATGAACACAGCATCTTCCCAAGGAGTAATATTTCTTAAATCCTCTTGCAGACACAACATTCACATAGAAAGCAGTTGACATTTGTCCATATTAAGACTTCATGATGGAGCAATAAAATTGAGTCATATGGGTTTGCTTATCTTCACAGGATTACATGGCATATTTATCCCCCAGGAAGTGACTGACCTTCTTACAAAACCAAAGCCATTGCATACAATGAAAGGTTTATATTTTAAAATTAAATTACAATTTAATCAAATTTAGTTTATATATATTTAATAAGGTCTGATGATTGCATGTTGTGTATACAAACTAAGATTGCATCTGGTACCATAAGCACAGTTACAGTTTTACCTTAATATCCTGATAGAAAAATTGTCCATAAAATTGTGCATTGCTAGTCCTCTGATTCAATAGCAATTTTCTCTTTTTGACAGTTACATAATATTTTTAATAAACATCCAGATAGGCATCAGATAGATTAGTTTCATTTGAACATATGGTGAATATAAAATAATTTGATTTAAACATAAAATACATACTATTGTCTCCATCCTTCAAACACACATGAGCAACTGTACACAAGCACTTAGTCCCAATGAGCTCAAAGGGAGCAACGCATGTGTCAAATTACTTGTGCCCGTAAGTGTTTGCAGGGTCAAGTCCTACCGATGTGATTTTGTTGTTCTCAATTATATTATGTCAATTTTGGATCTGTTACTTGATCTTAAAAGCTGACAAGGCAGAGTCATTTATGAAGCATTGATTTAAATGTTGAGAATTGAATTATTGAGTGCACTCATCATAAATAATAATACATAGATTATGAATTAGCATTTGGAGAGGATATCATAACTTAAAGAAATAAAATGCAGAAGCATCTATTGACAACCTTGAATATGGGATGATACAAAACCCACTGGAGTCAATGGGAGTCTATCAATTGACTTCAGTGGGTTTTGTATCAGGTGCCATAAGGGGAATACAGTATCATAGATATAACCAGGCTGGCTATAATGTAAATCATGCAGCCTAACAAGTTCTAGATATCTTGAAATTTATATGAGGAAGCCACACAGTTGTAGTCCATCTTCCATAGTACAAAATCACCCATAAAGCCTCTTTCAAATTCACATCAATATTGCTCTCTTTCCCTTCCATCTATGTCAATGATCATCTTTCTCTATATGTCTACTCGCTTCCCCCTATTCTGCCAAGTCTATCCTCCTCTCAATCTAAGCGTACTAAAAATCTGCGGCTGGCCAAGCCAGCTGACTAAGGTTTAATTGTTTAATTGTGGTGTAGATGTTCAAGCTGAGGGACCTTCATACCTTGCAGAGTCCTAGAGCCCAGGCTCCAGGCCAAGCCCCAACATCTCCACCACAGTTAAACAGCCCCTTAGCCCAGGCCCCGTATGGACCAGCCGCAGCCTGTGGGTATCTAACTGCAGTGCAGACATGCCCTCGCTTTCCTGCCCCTTCCTTCCTCCTGTTAGATGCTGAGACTTTGTTGACACTTCAACAGTTACTGTACCTGGAAAAGTTGGAACACATCCAAGAGAACAGTTTAAAATAAAATATTTTCTCATTTCTACTGCTTAAAATCCATTTCTGATGCAATAACATAGTAACGTAACTCAGGAATAGCCTGAATCACCTCCAGCTCATGGGCCAGATCCTCAGCAGATACAGGTCAGCACAGCTCTACTGACATCAATGATTAGCTAAGCAGATTTAGACAACCTGAGGATCTGGTCTCACTAGTTCAAATCAGTTGTGGGTCAATTGTAATCAAAAGCATCAGATACTTGGTGTCTTATTGTCAAATGAGTTGGCGGTCTCTAAGCCAACTCCTAAACAAATAATTAAGAACATAACAAATTACACCATCACAACTAGCACTAGGCGGCACTTTTGCTGGCAACAGAGCTGGCAGAACAGTGGAAACAATTCAATTTGAAGCTTAAAAATATTCACTGAAAGCAAATTTTGAACTGCATACTCCCAGTAAAAATCACAAACTGGAGAAAATCAACCCCATAACCAACCAAGACAGCACAAAATGCAGATATTTGCTATTCACAAATAATAAAAGAATTATTCACTGAACAACCCTACGAATAAGGAATACACTTGAAATTTCATGATTTGTTTGCAAATAGCTAGCAAACAGTAAAAGAATCAGAAAACACTTGTCAAATAAGTTATTCATTGCTTAGCATTTGCTTAGCAGAGGCTGCCAGGACTGAACAATGAGGTGCATTACTTTCAAGTCAGAGGTAAGGCACAGGGGTTAGGCAGTAGAGCTTCAATTGCAGCCACCTATGTTGTACATGTTTTGTGGGTGAAGCATTTCACTGTCCAGTGCTGTCACTCTGACCATCTCCACAAATATTAAATTCACCATTAAAAAAGCGTGTGTGTGTGTGTGTGAGAGAGAGAGACGCCATCTGGTATTTAAATTGGGTGTTAAAAGTGTGTTTATAAACAGAAACTTCAACTGGGACAGTAATAATGCTTTACGTTTCCACAGAACTTTCCCACCGAGGTTCTCAGATCATTTTAGAATAGAGGAACACAGGAACTGCCACCTCGGATCAGACCAGAGGTCCAGACTGCACCAGATGTCTCAGAGGAAGATGAAAGTATCCTACAGTAGATATTTATATATAATCTGCCCCTTATATGCACTAGGTCTTCTCCTCACCTTTAATAGTTAAAGATTGGCTAAAACCCTGATGCATGAGGCTTATATCTCTTCTAGTCTTTTTGTTAGCATTAATTACTATAGCTGGATATTCTGATTATACATATAAACAATAAATCTGTTTTTGAATCTTGCTAAATTCTCAGCCTTAACAACATCCTGGGGCAATGAGTTCCAAGTCTAATTACACACTGTGTGGGGAAAAAAATCACATTATTAGTTTTTAATTTGCCACCTTTTACATTAATTAATAATTAAGCCTCACTATATCCCTCAGTGGTAGGTATTAATATGCCAAGTTACAAGAGGTGAAACTGAGGTAAAGAAGAGGTTAAGACAATGTTTTCAAAAAAGTATCCATCAATATTTATGTCTATGGTTTTCAGCACCCAACGCGGGACACCAAAGACCTGGTTTTCAGAAGTAATGAGCATGTGCAGTTTTCAGAAGTAATGAGCATTTGACTTCATTTTGGTGAATAAAGTAGTGTGGACTGTTGTCATTTAAAAATAAGCTTTGTTCTATATTTTTCATCTAGTTGTCTTTTTTCCCCCCTTCCAATAGAGGTGGTTACCAATGGCTGTTACCATTACTAAAGGAATAATGCGCTTTCCAAGTTGAATAGTGAAAACCACAATAGGAATCGGTTCCAATTGATCTTTCGCCATCTTTCTATAGGCAATAACATTGGAAAGCTTTTTCAAAAGGAGATGAGGATACAGGAGAGAGAATACAACTGAAAATATCAATGAAATGTAAGCATAAATGCCATTAATAAATCACAGCTGTAGGGTATAACTCCCCACAAAAGAGAGGCCTAATCAATAATGTACATACAAAAATTATGAATTTGCTAAATTTGCTTTTAAACAGTATAGAACTGCTCCCTAATTTCACACACACCACTAGCTAATGATTCCTTGTGTTATGTAAAGTATACTATTTGGACGTGTTGACTTCTCTAATTAGTCTATAAATACTTGACTTTTACCCACTGCTTTGGTAAGTGTGATAATTGCTGGAGAAAGGCCAAAGCATTTATGGTCAATCAGATGATGAGCGAAGGAATATGGCCCTTTCAGCTGAGTAAAATGCAAAGCATTATGTGGCAAGGCAGAAGCTATTAGCAGGATCAATATTTCTCCTCGTACCTTAATAAATCATTATATCAAAGAACAGTTGCAGGATTAAGAAAATCTCATTCTACCAAAAAGGATGCTTCCAAATCAGCAAATAAAATTGTAATTTAAATGCTAAAGACCTAATTGGTGTACAAAGGAAACTACAAGCTCAGAATACAACCCTCTGATGCCAGACGTGTAAGCAGTTTGAATCATTAGTGAAGGAAGAAAAGCAGAAAGACAAAGAAAGAACAGCTCTGTTCAGAGCTGCACATGCATAATTTGCAAATCGGTAAATATGTATGAACCTGCACCACTGTAGCTAACCGATGACATTGTGTTTAGTATAGATATCATAGGTGGCAGAAGCTAAGGGAGTGCTGTGAGGGCATGGCGGTCTCTGGTATTCTAACTATTATACTGAAAATAATCCATTTCCAACTAATCACAACATTTTCTTTCTTCATCCACCTATATTATCTTTAAATATCTGACATGTTTTTCTGGTAAAGGAGGGAAGGGAGGAAACATTCTGAAAGCTATTTTAGGGACTGCAAAATTTTCAAACACTTGCCAAATTCGAAATAAACAAAACATCACATGTTCACAGTTTGGATATCACAATGACTTTTAGCTCTCTTGTTCCAATGTGCCAAATCCTGCACTCCTTCTGAGGCAAACGCCTGTTAACATTGGTGAGAGTTTTGATTGAGTATAGACTGCAGGATTTTGATCTATATATTTAGTACAGTAGATGACTCCCTGACAACAGATAGGTAATAGGTGTTGGAGTTAGATATGCCACAACAGATTAAACAACATGGAGTCACAAGTTTATGTATTGCTATTAACCACAATAGAGTAACTGCAACAGTGGTTTGGGGTTGTATTACATATGTCATTTATCTATTACTGTGTCATATAATTAATCCTTTAGTTATTGGATTAATATCTCAGCCTACTGAGGAAGGGTGAAATAAAACAGGTGCCTGTGTGCCTATTGAACATAAAGGGCCTACAGACAAAATACTACACAGTGTGCAGCAAATATTCTAATCTATAGCTTTCTTTAGTCAGGCTGAGTTTAGATCTTTATTGAAGAGCTGCTGTAAAAGAGTGAATACTACTTAGCTCTTTAAGTTGTTGCTTTTCATTTCTATCACAGCATTGGAAACTTTTTCCTTTTGACTTAAAGTTAAGAATTTTGTTATGGAAATCAAAGTGGGTACTTTCTGATTCTTCACTTTGTATTTCATATGGTTGAATTCCATAGAGCTGACACCTCATAAGGTCAACAGCCATATGGCTGGAAAGCTGACACCTCTGCCTCAAAGGAAGAGGAGAGTCAGCATCATGTTGCTAAGTGACAGCTACTCTCTGCACTCTGAACCTGCAGATATGTAACTCTCCCTCCCAGCCCCCCATCAATTTTCTGGCAACGTAGGCTTTCAGCCATATGGTTGTCAACCTAATGGGGTGTTGACCATATGGGATTCAGCCATACATCTGGAGCCCTGAGATAAATGCACAGATAAAAATGAACAGTTAATCTATGTTGCATACTTTAAATTCTGTCTATGGATGTATTTTCTTCCAAAAGGATAACAGATCAGCCTGTCCACAAAGCATGTCTAGAATCAGTTTGTTGGCCAATTCTCACACGGCAGAAAATAGATCAATCCTGCTTTATAGCGCATAAGAGGCCCTCTTTGGTAATATAAAACCATTTGTTTATATATTTAATTGTTTGCATGGCTCTGAAGACTCCTCCTTTTCTACGAAGAGGTGTCGCTGTCCTGTCTGTCACATCAGGCTCATTAACACACATCAACATCGCATCACTATAGCCTCCAATAATATTTTAAAAAGCAGTCTAAGGGTACGTCTATTCTGAAAAGAAAAAATGACAGCACTGAGTCTGAGAGGTTGGGTCAACTAACTCAGGCTTGCAGGGCTTGGGCTGCGCAGCTAAAAACTGCAGTGTTGATATTTGGGCTCCAAGACCCTTCACCCTTGCCCGGTTTTAGAGCCTGGACTCCAGCCCATGTCTGGACGTCTACACTGCTATTTTCAGCTCTGCAGCCTGGGCCTTGCAAACGCAAGTCAATTGACACGGGCTTTGAGATTCAGTATCGCAGGTCTTTTACTGCAGTGTAGACATACCCTATGATACCATGGTTGCCTGGATCCCACAGTACCTTTTTTCCTGGCATTTGTCTGCCTTGTAGATTGTAAACTCTTTGGGGCAAAAACTGTCTAAGCACTAAGCACACTATCAGCACTTGACAAATAATAAGATGGGAGTGGCCCACTATGAGCATAATCCAAAGACCATGGATCATGCCCCATCTGATCAACAGGAGTAGGACCCACCACAAAGGTTCTGCCTAGTATCATGAACCTCATTTTTTCTAGTCAGTGAGGTCAGTGGTGCCAGCCACTCTTTAGAGAGATGCACCTACTAACTCTTCACACAAATAATTGGAATGGTATTAAATGGGGTCAGTAAAGATTAAGGCTTTTCTTATTCCACTCAGTCTGCATGATTAACAGCCTCTATGTTTGTCATTAATGTTGGTTGCCATAGTAGCCCTTTTAAACTTGTCTCTAACAACAAAGGAAGAATTATCTTCTAACTCTAAATCAATCAGAAACCAAATGATTTTATTATTGCTGGTAAAGCATAATGAATCGTTACAACAAGGCTTTCTGAGAGGGATAAGACGTCAATTTAAATACTCAGGTGATTTTTAAAAAGCAGACAAGGAAATTAAATCATACTGACGCTGTCTTTTTAAGTGAAAATTTTGTCTTAAGACAAATTTGAAAGACAACATACTACAAAACCTAAGAGCAACAGAAATATTTCTATGATTTTTTAAAAATGTTTTGGCCTGGATTTAAACATTTCCATGCAGTACTTGCAACCCGAACATTATAGCATTGAGCTAGTGCATGATAGCAAAGAAGGGGAGAGAGGCAGTAGAATTGCCTATAAACAAGAGAGAAACTGACCAGTGAAGCAGAGGAAGTTTCATCTACTTCATGGACAAGGCTGTTCAGACTGTAATGGGATTGGTGGCCTGGACCGTGGGACAAATGCCAGGGACCAAATGCAGCGTCTTCTCTAAATTTAAGCCATTGTCACACACTGAGGTTTTAGATGTGCTTAGGGACCTTCAGGCTGCAACCTGCAAATTGGATCAATGTGTTTCTTGCCTGATAAATTCTAGGAGGGAGATATCAGGTCTGTTATTGGAAAACACTTTCATTTCTTTCTTTCTGGAGGGCAGGGTGACAGCATCTCAAAGAAGTAATTGTTCAGCTTTTTCAAACAGTAATGTCTTGAAACTGAGAATTATTCCAATTATTGTTTTCCCTAAAATCTGCCTCATTTTGAGGAGAGGTGAAAGGTGAATCATTGAAAAGGTGGTAACCAAGCAACATCTGACATACTCAGATTTCCTTGACACTTATCAAACTGGCTTTAGTCCTAGGTCCAGTACTTGGACTGGGCTGGTCTCACTGGTCAACATCCTCTTTCTGGCAACAAAAGATTGAATAGAATTTTCAAAACTTTCAATAAGAATTGTGCTTCTAAGTCAGATTCCTGCTTTTGAATGTACTAGTCTGACTGTCCATGTAGACACTCTTCTGTCTTTGACACCACTAACTTCAAGGTACTGTTGACATGGCTGCAGATTGTAGGAGATAGAGACATTGCGGTACTCATTTGGTTTTTCTCTTTTTTTCCTCTGAGAAGACCCAAAGAGTAATATTTGGCAATTGATCATACTGTCTGATGTATATCCTATTACCTGTGAGGCATCAAAGGTTTTCAATGTCACCCTCCTGTTCTATGTAAATATGAGCATCTTAGGGAAATACTGAAGCAGTGCAGACTGTGCTTCTTTCTGCATACAGAAGACATCCAGCTCGAGGTCTCTATTTCACTGAACCCAGATAATTCATTTGATTGACTTTCCTCATGTCTGGTGGAGAGGAAAACTTGATAGCAACTGGTCTGCAGAACCTCACCCAGGATAAGAGACAGATAATGCTGACAGGCCATGGAAAACAACTAGAACAAACAGAGTTTATGTCTGAAACCCTTTCTTGCAAGGCTGCTGTAATTTTCCCCAACTCCCCCCTCCCCGCAAAAACCCCACAAGTGAGTGTGGAGAAGAACACTCCCTCTCCAAAATAAAAGCCAAACTCATGAAAGGTTTCACTAAATGAAAGAGATAAAACAGTGCAATGCACTTCGTAAGCATATTTATCCCTCAAATATAAAAGGAACACATTTTTCTTCCCAAAATGAAAAGGCTGCAATTCTGTAAGTAAAAACACAAGAATACCAATACTCAAGTTTATGAATAAGCAGTCATGTTTCATCTTCTCCCCTCTACTGGATTCAACTTAGGACCTTTGTATTTGGAATCAGTCTCATTAGCTAAGAAATTGAAAGGTTCCATGGCCTCTCAGAATAAGTGTGCCTTTGGTTCCAAATTCAAGTTCTTTATTAATTACATCAAGCCAGATTTCCACGGAGACTGTGACAATAGTGTCATCAGCCTGTTATCTGTCAGGTTCCTCTTTAATGGCTCTCATAAGTTTAATGCACTTTTGTGCAGTCCTGCTCTGTACATTGTGTGTCATGTTTCAGTCAAATGTCTCTCCTACTTAGTGCAAAATGTCACCGTCCTTACGCTAGATGGATGTAAATATAAAGGCACAATCTTTCTGAGAATTACATTGTGTAATTAGGAAACTGGGGTCACCAATCCCCTTTTTTCACATGACAACCAGGCAGAGGGTAGCTGTGGAAGAACTTTTCAAGCTCCATAATATACTTTCAGGGTGCTATGCATTTTGATTTTCTCAGTGAATTTTTAATAGTGTGCTGAATACCCAGACAGGTGAATTTTAGGGTGACTGCACGATACATTCTCTCATCTTTTGTATTTTATTTTTGTGTCTGAGCCAAACTGTCTTGTCCCACTTCTCATAGTGTTCTTATAAGACATCTTGGACACTATATTCTGTGGTCAGATGTAGAATCAATAACATTAAGTAGGAATTCATTATTCCCTGAATGCTTGGATTGTTTTTCCCATACAACCAACCATCTTGCATTAAATACTGATATGGATTCTTTTTAGCTCTACATTCTTTATCCCTTCTGCGTCTCCACTTGTAGCTGCTAATAACTGATCCCAGGAATCTATATCTGCCTGGAGCAGTACATCCCAGGAGATGTGCTTCAATCATTTCTTTAAAATGTTCATTTTGTACAACACTGAAGGAGATGTTGATAACCTAGAAGTAGTTTGCAACTTTCGTATCAAAGTCTTTGTCTTATGGCTCTTTTATGATATAATCATAGATGGAACTTTGAAGATTTTTTGAGTGTTGGGGATGAACAGAGATTGCTCCTGAATGAAGCTGATGCCAAAGGTTGCTGGAACTATCATCACAGCTTAGTTTTGCTAATGCAATGGAATTGCAAATGTATCCACTGTAAGATCATCAAACTCAATGTTCTCTTCTTCCACTTCAGTAAAGTGACTTTCAATGGCACATTTAATGTTAAATCTACCAATTTTTTGCACTTTTTTAGATAAATAGCAAAAGAGAAAGGATTTGCACTTTCCAATGTTGGGATGGGTTTTTTGTAGGAAAGGGGAAAATATTTTTCATAGCACTGCTGTCTTTGAGGGAGCTAGACCATCTTTCATTTCTCACATTTGTAACTCAAGGGTCTTATTGGAGCCACGGCTCCTTTTGGATATTTCAGAGAGTAGCAGTGACCATGACTGCTTTTTTCTCATCTTGTTGGCTGCAAGGTTGCTACCTTTCCTTTTGGATATTGAACTCACCCTAGTAATGCATGTTTTTCTCACCTTCATTTTGGATTATTGCAGCATGCTCTACCTAGAGCTATCTCTGAAAACTTCTGGTTTGGTGCAGAAACTGAATTCATTCAGCTGGTTGATGATTTCCCCCGACGATGGATGAAGACCAAATGTGAATGCCGGTATTATTAGATCATCAGTTGTCTTCGATACCATTGATTATGAGGCATTGTTGACTCACCAGAGGACCCTGGAGAGCGTGGACATGGCTGCTTATCAGTGGCTCCATTCTTTTCTCTCAAAGAGAACTGGTGGGTAGCTGAGGATAGTTGCTTCACTTCCCAAAAAGCTTTCAAGTGAGCAGGGTGCTGTGCAGTGCCATTCTGTCACTCTTTCTGTTCAAAGCATATTCAGGGGAGCATTATGAGGCATTAGGTGTGGTGTTTTCAATATGCTGATGGCAGCCACCTCTATGTCTCTATTTAGACACAATCAGATGATGTGGTTCAGGGTCCCAGTTGGAAACTAGCTCAGACTGGAGCCTAGATGAGAATGAGCTGGAAGAAGCTCCATCCTCAGGAAACTGAGATGATGATGATGGTGGCTTGGAAGAATCAGTAAGAAATGGCAAAGGCAATATCAGTTCCTTTGGTTGAGGGAGTTGTGATGTTGCACCCCATAATGCTTTATGGAATATGCTTATGAATGTAAATATGACATAACTGGAATATGTTTTATGCTACTGTAGCAGGGCGGTTACCCCGCTCTGGCCTGAAAGGGGTTAAAACAGCCCTGGGAAAGGGCTGCCCCTGGGAGCCAATAGGTTAGGCTGATTGGGGAAGCAGCCACAGCTGGGGCCACACCCCATTCAGGCCACAGCTGGCCCTATAAAAGGGCCATGAGGCAGCAACTCAGGCAGTCTCTCTCTAGCAATGGAGAGAGAAGGACTTGGGTGCCTGGGAGCTGAGCAGGGTGCCTGAGGTAAAGCAGGGCTGGGGAAAGGCAAAGGAGCAGCGGAGCTCCAGCCTGGCAATTCCCCAGGCTGCAGGCCTGGCTAAAGGCCCAAAGCAGGTACTGGGTTGCAGAGGTGCAGCCCAGGGTTAGGAAAGGCAGCAGGTCCAAACTCCCCTTACCGATGATGAGTGGTTTATAGACTGCAGCCTGCCCCAGTGAGCGGGGGCTAGACGATGGCTGGCAGTAGCCACTGATGCAAAGTGGGGATAGAGGTTTGAAGGTTCCCCTGGGTGGGGAGACCCAGAGAGTGGGGGTATTGCCAGGGGGCACCACCCAAGGTAAAGGGGCACCGAGGTCTGGGAGGGACACGGGGGCCTGAGACATGCGGGATACCGGCCAGCAGAGGGCGCTCCAAGGCTGGAAAACCTAATTCCCTGGACAACCAGCAGGAGGTACGGCACTGGTGAGTCGACGCCGTGCTACAAGGTGGTGGAGAATGTGGGCATGTGCGGTCCACCCTGATACCAGGGGACTCTAAGGGGCAAGGCAAGGACTGGGACTATTGCCAAGCAGGGAAGCAAAGGGGTGATGGATCCCAAATACAGGGAGGTGTTCTTTGCAGAAGACTCTTGTGTTGTCCCTGGCTGGGTTCCGGTGCCAGTGCCCCAACAGAGGAGGACTGGCAGGACACAGGAGCAGCGTAAGACCGAGCTCCGGGTTGTCTGGGAGAACCAGGAGAGACAGTGGGAGGTACAGTGGGCCTTGCACGAACTATTGGGGCAGATGACAAGGGAACAGTGGGTCCTGGTAAAACTCCTCTTACAGGAGTTTCGGAGGAAACAGAGAGAAGGACGTGAGAAGCTCAGCGCCAGGAGGCCAGTGGCAGGGGACAGAGGAGCGACAGAGGCAAGCTATAATTGGCAGGGCACCAGATGCTTTGTTGAGGCATCCTTTTTATTAACAAAATGAAAATAAATAAAATAATTGTGAAACTTTAGCTGGTGTGGAATGCATCTGACTGCTTATTTAGTAGCATTGCTCACAGAGAACACATTATACCTGGGCTACTAAAACTGCACTGGCTTCTATATTCTGGCAGGGGTAATTCTCTATCTTGGTTCTTATATAGGCTCATCAATGTGGCATGTGAGCACTGATGGCTTTTGTCCAACCTACTTTAGAGACAGCCTTTCTTCTGTGATACCATGATAGTTGAGATTGGCTAAGATGTTTGAACTAACAGCCACCTTTGAAATGGGAGGAGACTGATCACCAGGTGTGATCAATGAGGAATCCGATTCTAGAACAATTCGCATCATAGGCCTGACCTATAGTTAAAAATTAGATTGGCCTAGCTATGTCACTCATGGCTATGAACAATGTCATACCCTGAGCACTGCAGATAGGTCCGCATAACCCCTGATATAGACATGAGTAGGTTGATGGAAGAATTTGCAAATTCTTCCTGTTTCCCTCCACTCCTCTCTGTTTAATGCATTACTTTCCCCTGCTTCATATTTGCAAAGTTACTAACATCCTTCATGAGTAGCCATTCCATCATTCCTGCAGCCTCTAGCAGGAGAACTGAGCTGTGAGCAGACGTCCCGAAAAGCCCTGCAGCTACCAGTGAAGGAAGAGAGGCTGGTGACCCTGAAGATCTCCGTTTAAAGTTGTGATGTACACAAACCCTGTTTTTTAACCGTATATATTTCCAAATGTATGAGAGCAGAAGGGCATACTAGATATATGCATGGCTCTGAAAGAAAGATCGAAGGTAGTGGGTTGCCATGCTTACACTACTGTAGGAAAACTGCCCTCCCCGGCCTTTGTGAAATTGGTATTTTCATGCTTGCATCTCATTATATTAGAGAAGGCCTGCTGCTCCTAAATCCGTTCTGAGTTCACCAACAACCGAGTGGCATTCACTAGACTCAATGTTCTATTTTGAAGTAGGATTATAGTCAATCTGAGCATATTCAGAATGAAAAACCAAGAGAAAGCAATGAGATAAAGGCAGAAAGCTATAGAACAAGAGGAAGTGAGGGAGAGGGAAACACAACTCAGAGATGGGGGGAAAAGTGCATTAAAAAGATTTTCCTATTCCAGCACAGTAATGAGTTTCCTTTCTTTAGTCTGTATTGTTTTCAATGTTTATACTTTTTCTCCCCTAAAATCGAAACATATTTTGCCATAGGAATATCATGGGTAGAGTTTAGAATGTCCACAGAAGGACTGTTGGGTAGATGTGTCCTCTGCAGATAAACACCGAGAGGGGAATTAGGAAATTCCAACAGCAAATAAGTAGCAAACTGAAAAAAAAAATCTGGAAGAGAAAGTGAAAAGAGGCTTAGAGAAAGAATGTGAGAGGCATCACAAGCAAGAAATAAAAATACTGAATGCAAAAAAAAAACCTGTGCAGAAAGAGGGAAAATAGTAGTAGGAAAAAAATAACAAAAGTGTGCAATTAAACATAAAAGACAGGAACTGCCATGCCGGATCAGATCAATGATACATGCAGTGGAGCATCCTCTCTCCCACCACAGGCAGTACCAGAAGGTGGTGTATAACCCCCATAATGGACAATTATACAACAACATGGATATTACAGAAGTTTCTTCCTGAAACTAGTCAGTGGGTGATTGAATTATGTCCTAAAGTATGTAAGTTGATATGCCTTATAAATGTTTAGTGTAAACAATGTAATTGTGGCTGATACTCTAATTATTCACATAAATGTCTAACCCTTTTCAAGATCCTACTAAACATTTTGCCTCAATAACTGTGTACAAATGTATTTCTTTTTTAGTTTAAACATCTTGCCTTTTAATGTCATTCGTTGTCCCTTGTTCTTGAATTATAAGAAAGGTGTATATAGGAGTACTCAAACTACTTTCTCTATGCCACTTATGATTTTAATATATGTATATCATCTCAATTCTTCTTTGTCCGCTCTCTAATCTAAATAGTCCTAATTTATATATAAATCAGAAACCATTATTTTTCAAGAATCAGACTTGTGAACAATGAACCTAAGAGCTCTTCCCTCCTTAAAATGTATCTTTAAACAAAGGACTAATCTTGCCACATCTGCACAATAGTCATCTCCTCAATTTGTGTCAAATGTTTCAGACACACAGGTAAAAGGATAAACAATCCCAACCACTTTGTTAAACAGACTCAGCCATAATTCTTAGAAGACTTTAGTGAACCATGACCCAAAGTCACTCCTAGGCAAGTCTGGAATGCCAGATTTTATAAAAATCACAGTTAATAGTAAAGGATTTACATTCCAAATGCCAACACTAACAGTAAGTTTTCTCCCTTTATCTTGAATCCTTTTCAGTGTCTGCACTTTTTTTTCTCTCCTCAAAAACAAAAACGCAAGTTTTGCCCCAGGGAATATCATGGTCACAGCTTGCAAGAAAGAAGCAAAGAATTTGTAAAGCCTGAGAGTGACATGAATCTTTGATGGTTATGCAATTTTCTCTAACTCTGAGTAGTCCAAATTCAGAATATGTAGCTTTCCATTACACAATGACATAAAATTCATTGTATCTATTCAGTTTCAAATGGGCCAGATCTGGGATTTTTGTTCATTCCATTATAGATATAAAAGCTGTGTGAAGTTCAGATCTGGATCCAAACTGCCTTAGAGGTGGTTCAGACCTGGAGCCCTCTTAAAAAGACACTCAACTTCAAATGTAGTCAATTTTAAAAAATGAATTAAAAGTAGTTTCAGGTATTACACCTGTCCAAATCCCCCTGCTAACATTTGCGTTTACAAGCAAATTTCCCTCTGTAACTACATAATTATATACATAGGAAACCGTGAAATTGACTATACAAAGAGTGCTGTCTCAAGCACAAAGTCAGATGTTTACCTAAATACCTTTAAACATCCATCCCAAAATAAACACACTCAATAAATAGGGCATATTTTGGATGTAGATATTCATTTAGAAATGGTTATTAGGTTCAATACAACTTCCATTGAAGTCTATGGTGCTCAGGTACTGTAGTGATGGCAGTCGTAAGCAGCTTGATAGGTAGGTTGATTTCTATTAACTTCTCCCACCAAATATCTATAGAAAACGTAGCACTGTAAGAATGCCTACCTATGTTTAAAAATATACTGAGATGCAGTACAGTGTTTTCTATTCTTTAAATCATTTTGGTCTTAGGTTACCATATTTATTAGACTTCAATTATATCTGACAAGAATATTTGATCCCTTCACCATCCCTTACCACACTATAACCTCAGGACTCAAACCATTATTATTCTCATAATTCACATGCAACAAGCTGGTCTTTTTATGGTTTCTTAAAATATCCAAAACCTTTTAAAAAATATATTGAAACATTCCATGAGCCAGAGCTCATCTTATGGCCCAAAAGCTTAAACAGTTCAACTGACTCTCTGCCAACCCCTGTTCTTCTATTCCTGGCACCATCTGCAGTGTTAGTTGCAAAACTACTCACAAGTTAACCACAGGAATGGCAGAAGCAAGCAATAAACTACAATGACTTTTAAGATAATGTTGTTTTGCCACATACTACAAGACACTATTGTCTGGTCAAGTTACTTAGACACCAAATTCTTTTTTCAAGTACAGTAGTGTAAATCTGGAGTAACTCCATTGAAATGGGAAATGAATGGAGTCACTTCAGATTTACAACAGTGTAACAGAATGGAATTATGACCTAACAATTTTGCAAGAAATAAAAATAATTCCATCTCTCCCTCAAAACCTAGCCCCTCCTGAATAAAATTATAACTTTTTACTTATTTCATATATATCAATGCTCTAAAAGTAATAAACAGATTATATACTAATCAATGCAGTAAAGTATATGCTGAAATAATCAGGGATTCGATATAAATTACAGACCTTTACAAAAGCAGATTGCTTATCAGCAGCCCCATTAGCGTACTTCTGAAGGAAGATAAAAAATTCTCATGGCCAGTCCTATAAGATCAAGAAACAAAAGTTAAAAACAATGGAGGGGGAAAAAATCATTGTTTCTCCAGGAACTAAATGCTAAAAAGCTGACTGTAGCATTGGTGTAGAGGTTGTTAAACGTCTTAAACTATGGAAGCACCAAGATCAGAGGGGTTTCCAAAATATTGGAAAGTCCAAGTTCAGAGGGGTTTATTTACTATAATTCAGAAAAAGGAGAATACAAAATAACATGAAATTGTTTTTAAAAACACTACTGAAAACAGTTTTGATAAAACTGCAATGGATACATACAACTGGATTGTAAAAATAAGAATGCTGCACCAATTGATATTCTCTTTGAAATGTCTATTATACAGACCTTAAAGTGCATTTTCAAACATATAGCATATCAAAGCAGCAGACCTTTATTTCTAGCCATGGCACTTCCAGGCTTTTAGTTCGATGAAACCAGAAATAGTCTAGTGGAGCTGTGCTACGTGATAAAGGATGTAGTGATGGGTCCTGCCCTACATCAGTAAACAATTTTTTTTTCTTTTAACTGACAGAAAGAATTTCAGTGGTAAACAAATGCCTAAGTCTTTTATGAATTCTTCAACACAATCATGGAAACCCTGCCTTCTCATATCTCCAGTGTATGCTATTCAGAGTCAAAATACAAATTCTATTCCCCAAGATGCATCAGTTGCTATGTTTTCCATTATGGCAACTATGATACACAAGGGTAAATCTAATACACTATAGCTTTCAGCTACAATCCCCCTGGAATCCACACCCACTGTTGTAAGGATAATTATCTGGGTATCCCCGAGGCCAACTCTTACAATTTTCATATAAAAATCACCTCTTGCATAAGACATGAAATTTAAAATCATCTCCACAGATATCACTGAGTCACTCCATTACCTCTGGGAAAGATATAAATTATGCATTCTTTGATTCTCTTTAAAATTTTAGATGCACAGGGGACAAAGAAGCATCTCAATGGTACTAAAAATATAAGGCATTCAAGAAAGAAACAATAACTTGCTTGGTATTAACTGCTACAGTGCTCCAAGGCTCCCTGCCTGGTCAAGAAAAGCACATAAAGCACTGAAACATAACAGCAGGCTTGCATGCTAATGGCTGCTAGTGACAAGGACTCATTGAATGTCACTGCTTCACATACTGCGTGCTGTTCATTTTTCTTATCTGTGTGACCTCTCCTTTGAAATGACTGATGAAACTCATGAGAATTAGCATCTCTGCTTCTGGGCATTTGCCACCAAGAAGGCATTCAGTAACGTCTATACTAAAACAGAAAAAACAGAAAACAAAACAAGAAACAGCCTACATGAGCATTGTGAAGGTTCCTTTATCTATATTATAAAAGGACTGCTTTGTGAAGCTTCATCACTGAGTTAGCTTTTACCTTGATGCCCTTTGCAAGTATTAGTTTGTCACAATACATGCATTCATATTTCAGATTTGGCTAACATTTTCATAATTGATGTGAATAAAAAAGGAATAGCTGTTGCTGCAAGAAAAAAGAAATGTCTCTGTTCTAATGCCCTGCTGCTTTAATGACCTATTTCACACTAGCATCTGTTCTGTTCTGATGAACCACTCCAGACGAAAGCTGGCAAAATAGCACTGCAAGTATGTTATCCAGACATCCACTGAGTGCTGCAGATGCTTCATTCCATGGTTCACATTTAATATGTGCCTGATTAATTTTATTTTATTATTTCAACTACTTGGCTCATAGAATTTCCTATACGTTCTGAAAATGTAGGATTTGCTTCACAGACAGAAGGATGGCATCCTAAGAAACTGCCTTGGCACTAGCAGATTCATTAATATGTCCAGCATAACAAGCGCCAAGTCATGTGTGTTTGAATTGCCGAAAGTTGCCAGTTAATTACGAATTCCAGAGGAATGTAAACTTCAATAACACATTGTATTTATAATATTTGCCTGTGGAATAAATACAACATTCATTTCAATTTTGAAATTACAGATATTTGCAAATACTCGGATGCTGAAGAATGGATCACTATGACCAAAAATGTTATGCCCGCTCCCTGCCTCAAGCCCTTGACCTAATGAGGTTAGTGACAGGGATATGAATGACTTGAACAGAAAATGAAATACAAAAGTAGTTTTATCTTGAAGTGCAATATTTCTTCTGTCACTTAACCAATTTTTTTCATCTCAAAATTACAGGGTACACTACAAATCTTCAAGGCTACCAGCAGCTACGACAGCCTAAGTGCTATTTAAAAACATAATAATTTATGAGTTGGGTTGGTGGAAAAAGCAGAGGTCACATGGGAGAGTCCTCAGGGAGGTGACGATGAGAAAGGTTACAAAGATGTCTGAATGAGACAAAACAGGTGTAAATCCACTGACTACAACAGTGTTTCTCCAGAGTTATGTTACCGTAATTGAAAGTAGAATATGACCTAATCAATCGCTGGCAAGAAATCAAGCATGTTATGAAACACAATTTTCTATCTAAATCCAAGAGGAAGTTCTGTCATATGCTTCAAATACATTTTTCTCCCAACTTGACCACCAATATACAGTGTATCAAACTGCGTGAAACCTGGAGGCAAGAGCATAGTTTGCAGGAGGGAAGTGTGTGGAGGAAGTGAATCTGTATGTACATAGCTTGAATGGTAGCTGAAGTTGCAGCATCTCTTAAAATGGTTCTTTTAATAAATATCTAACTTAATTTTAGAAACATGGTTTCCTCGTGTTATTACCCAACATTTGGTGCATGAAACCTATAGTATGTTGATTTGTACTAGGAAAAAAAGTAGGAAATTAGTAAGAGTTAACAGGAATCCTCAGGGAGGACATCCTTTTAAATAAACGGCACATATGCATATCTTCTAGTTTTTCTGTCTACTCATTTCCAGTTTGCCAGCCATTTTTACACTGTTGTTATGGGAAGACTTTTGCTTACAAGTACTTAGCTGTAAGAGGCTACGACCTGGGCTCAATCTGACTTCTTGTTGAACAGGATTCTGAAGCCAAGCAAACGCCATAGAGAAAGGCTTGTACTTGGCCCTGCAAACTTAACCCATTGATGGTACCTGTTGTTCTTGTTCATGAAGAGAGAGAGAAGTAATCCTTTAGAGAGCTAGGCATATATCATTTAGGGCTCAGATGAATGAAAACAGGACAGGGAATTGTATTCATTATTGGACTGGGAGATAATGCATCAAGCAAAGCTCTAGAGGGAAATGTTCCCATTAACCTGTGGTACTTAGGCCTGGTCTACACTAGAAAATTAGGTTGGTTTAACTTCATTGGTCAGGGTGTGAAAAATCCAGATGCTTGAGTGACACAGTTAAGCCAACCTAAGTCCAAGTGTAGACAGAGCTAGGTTGACGGAAGAATTCTTTCATCAATGGTCACGTAGCTACTGCTTCTCAGCTGAGACAGATGTAAGAATCCCTCCCATCCCTGTAGGTAGCGTCTACGCTGAAGTACTATAGTGGTGCAGCTGTGCCGTTGTAGTGTTTTAAGTATAGAAAGCCCTTAGTAGATAAACTGCTCTGCATTAGATCAATTGAAGCTTCTTCATAGGCTCCACTTTCATTACCATGTATAGTGTATAGTATTCCTTCCAGGCTCAAGTAGTGCATGTGCAGATCACACTGACAGGGTCCATACCCAACAGGCATGTAGCCTCCTGTCCAGCCTGAGATGGAAAAAGGTGTTTCTGGTTCTTTGGAAATGCAGAAGCAGCAAAAACATCAGAAGAATTCTGAGATCTCACACCATCATAAAATAAGAGGGCATATACCTTCACTGGAAGGAGGGGTCATTATTGAAACCAAGTTACTATGCTGGCTGAGTCTGTGTGTGTGATACATCCACAGACAAGCCCTAAAAGGAAGGTGCTTCCTGTCCAAGGGAATTGAAAATATTTTTTGGAGTCAGCGGCAGCAGGAGGGGAGCTGACGCTGTCCATCCTTCCAGTAATAAATACATATCTGTTGTTACTGAGCTCATGCCGATGTCATCACTCCAGGGACTCTGCCTGCTTTCACTAACCCTCCATGGAGAAGACTACAAGATCACACAACATTATTCTTCAAGACACTTCCTTTTCACCTTCACCAACTTGCTTCAGTTTAACAAGCTACTTTTTATCCAGGAGTCAGTCTTATGGAGACTTTATGAAACCTCAGTATTATTAGGATCCTAAAACCTTCACTGTTTGATTTCAGATTCATTCCTGCCATGCCACCTCAGCCTTTGGGAACCTTCTGGAAGTTCTAATCACTAGTTTCACAGAGGAAATGTCAGGTAAAAAAAAAATCAAAAAGATTGTAGAGCTATATTTTCAAAGGAGCCTTCAAGGGTACATCTACCCAGCAATTAAACACATGTGGCTGGCCCCAGTTAGCTCACAGGGCTTGGGCTGTGCTGTAAAATTTCTGTGTAGAAGGGGTCAGGCAGAAGCCCAAGCTCTTGGACTCTGTGCTGTGAGATCCCAAAGTCCGGGTTCCAGCCCGAGCGCTAACATCTTGAGCCCCACGCACCCAAGTCAGCCGACCCGAGCCAGTCACAGCTGTGCCTCAGGTATTTTATTCCAGTGTAGACATGTAGCTAATGGCTTCCTTTTGTGCAAGTATAATTTTGCCTATACAAATCATATACATGCACAGTTTTTGTGCAACCACATGCACATACAAAACATTTCTGTATTTGACTCATGTTCAATTTGTGCAAGCACTCATTTTTGTGCATGTGCAGTCTATCATTAGTGTGTAGAAAAAATAGGCCTAAAACATTTTGCACACAAGTTACTGCACACACACAAATGAAGGCCATGTTCTGCACATGTAAATTCCACTTGTGTTTGCAAAGTCACATCTATACACTTTTGTAATGTGTCCAACACTGTGGAATCTAGAGGTAGCTCTATATTACACACTAGTGTTGGCCTCAGGTAAGGTATGTGTAGCTACACGTTGCAGTGAAAAGCAAGCTGTGTCCACACGGCAGTGTGTAGCTATACATATCAGTGAAAGGCTCTGGCAGGGGGAAGCAGTGGGGAAAGTCTCCAGCAGCAAGGACCTGATGGAACCTTTCCCTGATGCCTCTCCCCTGCCGGAGCTTTTCCTCTAGTAGGACCATGGGCGCCAACTTATATGGGCTCCTGGGGCTTTAGCCCCAGGAATATTCACAGACAGGGGCTCTGCTCCAGCAATATTTGGAGCTAGGTTTCTCCCCTGCTCTGCGCTGCTGGCAGCCTAGAGCCCTTTAAATCCCAGCCGCGGCAGGGAATCAGAGGGCTCTGGGCTGCCCGCTGCGGCGGGGAGCCCAGAGCCCTTTAAATCTCAGCCGCGGCCGGGAATCAGAGGGCTCTGGGCTGCCTGCCGCGTGAGAGCCCAGAGCCTCTGATTCCCAGCCGCGGCTGGGATCAGAGGCTCTGGGCTCCCCGCCGCAGCGGGCAGCCCAGAGCCCTCTGATTCCCGGCCGCGGCTGGGATTTAAAAGGCTCTGGGCTCCCAGCCGCAGCGGGCAGCCCAGAGCCCTCTGATTCCCGGCCGCGGCTGGGATTTAAAAGGCTCTGGGCTCCCTGCCGCAGCGGGCAGCCCAGAGCCCTCTGATTCCCGGCCGCGGCTGGGATTTAAAAGGCTCTGGGCTCCCCGCGGTTGCAGGCAGCCCAGAGCCCTTTAAATCCCAGCCGCGGCTGAGATTTAAAGGGCTCTGGGCTCCCCGCCGCAGCGGGCAGGGAGGCTCTGGGCTGCCCACTGCGGGATTTAAAGGGCTCTGGGATCCCCGCGGCTGCCAGCAGCCCAGAGCCCTTTGAATCCCAGCCCCTGGCCGCTGATTGCCCCCTCCCCAGACCCCTGCCCCAACTGCCCCCCAGGACCTCCACCCCCTATATAAGCACCACTGGTCCTTGTTCCCCGATTACCCTCTCCCGAAACCCCTGCCCCTAACTGCCCCTTAGGACCTCAGCCCCTATCTAAGCCTCCCTTCTCCTTGTCCCCAACTGCCCCCTCCTGAGACCCCACCCACCTTCCCCCCCAGGACCGCACCCCCTACCTGTCCCCTGATAAACCTCCTGGACTCCCATGCCCATCCAATTGCTGCCTGTCCCCTGACTGCCCCTTCAAACCTCTGCCCCATCCAACCGCCCCTGCTCCTTGTCCCTTGACTGCCCCCCGGAACCCCCTACCTCTTCTCCAACCCCCAAACCGCTTACTGTGCCACTCAGACCAGCGTGTCTGGCTCCGTGCAGCTCCAGACAGTTGCTGCCATGCTTCCCCATGGAGCCCACAGCCCTCTCCCACCCCCAGCACCTGCCTTCCGGATTTGAACACCTCAAAATTCAGGAGTGCTCAAGCTCGGTTTGGGCAGCTTTTACTTCATTTCTCCCAAATCAGTTTCCCCTGCAAGGTACCAACTGAAGGTGTTGGAGAACAGAGAGATCGGGTGGCCTCCTAATGCCTGGAAAAGAGACAAAGGCCGGAGGAGGGAGTGTCAGTGCTTGTGCGGACTTCTGGGAAGTGCACGGTGTGGAAGGGGATGCTGTGATGCTTTGGAACAACTCCATACAAAGCCAGTCAGGACTCTGGGGGAGCCTCCTCTCTCGGAGCAGACTGTCTCCAGGGCAAGAAGCTTACACCTTCCTGGGTCTGACCTTGGAGCATTCAGCATGCCCTTCCACATCATGCACTTTCCACAGTGAGTCTGCCCAGGCTGGTCCTGGGGCAACCAGAGGGCCCTGCACCCCAACTCCGCAGTCAGATGTGACTCTCAGCCAGACAGTAAAACAGAAGGTTTATTAGATGACGGGAACACAGTTTAAACAGAGCTTGTTGGTACAGAAAACAGAACCCCTCTGTCAGGTCCATCTTCGGGGGGTGGGGAGCCCAGAACCAAGTTCTGGGTCTCTCCCCATTTCCCCAGCCAGCTCCAAACTGACACTCCCTCCTCTGGCCTCTGTGTCTCTTCTGGACAAGGAGGCCACCTGATCTCTTTGTCCCCAACACCTTCAGTTGGCATCTTGCAGGGGAAACTGAGGCACCCACACAGTATTCAGAGAAAATATTAAGAACATTCCCACTTCATCACAACAGGTGCAACAAAATATAATACTGTATATTGAAGTAGGCAAGTGCTGCTTCTGACTTTCCACTTTTAATTGACCCTTGTAATCTTGTGGCACTGACGCGTTGTAGCTTCATTTTATATCGGCTTACAGGGCGGGAGTAGGGGGGCACCACCATTTTGGGCCCCACCAAAAATTATACAAACCTGCCGCCTATGAGTAGGACATTACACAGCTAAAAACAGCAGTGTTGAGACTGAGGCAGGGTCTGGGCAAGTAGAGCAGGGCCACCCAGAGGATTCAGGGAGCCTGGGGTCTTTGGCGGCAGGGAGCCCCTGCCGCCGAATTGCCACTGAAGACCCGGCACTTTGGCAGCGGGTCCTGGAAGTGCCGGAAGGACCCCCCGCCGCGGGTCTTCGGGGCACTTTGGCGGTGGGTCCCGGAGAGGAAGGACCCCCCACCACTGAATTGCCAATGACGATCCGGAGCGGAAAAAGTTCCAGGGGCCCAGGCCCCGCAAGAGTTTTCGGGGGCACCCTGAGCGAGTGAAGGACCCTGCTCCAGGGGCCCTGAAAAACTCTCGTGGGGGCCCCTGCGGGTCCTGGGGCAAATTGCCCTTCTTGCCCCCCCCCAAGGCGGCCCTGAAGTAGAGAGCTATGTAGGGTGTTGACAAACCCACACCCTTGAGGCAGTTTATACTAATGCAAGGAGGCTATTTGTGTATGCACTCTACGCATTGCCCAAAAAAGCATGCAGTGTAGATATACCTTAGGAGCCATGAGCTAATAACCCTCAAAAACTGCATGCACAAGTGATTTATATACACAACGGCTGTATTACCACAAATGGAAACCACTGTGAACATTTGACCTAAAGGCTTCTTGTAATCTGTTCTAAGTATATTTAAGAGGTAGTTATCCAGAGTGAGAGGCCTCTTTGTACCTCTGAAAAGCTGTGTTGGCAAGAAAGTAGAACCACAAGGCATTTTCAAAGACAGTGCTAGCCCACAAGGGCAGCATCACATGACTAGTTTGTCATCTCACAAAAACTATCAAACATGGTGACATTTCTCAGAAATGCATAGCTTATATTTTCACACATTATCATCAATTATAAGTTAATCTTTAGACTTATTTAGCTTATAATGATTCTCAATACAGAAAATACTATAAAAATAGAAAATTAGTTTACAGATATACAAATATCTTTCATACAGGAAGCAAATGGCTGAGCTAAGAGGAAGCATAATAAAAAAATCCTTATACAAACCTTTGAAGAGTCCCTTAAAAATAGGCATACAGGAAACACCTGATTGCTTGCATCTCTCTCTCTCTCTCTCACACACACACACACACACACGAACATAAGAATGGCCATACTGGGTCAGACCAAAGGTCCATCTGGACCCGTATCCTGTCTACCGACAGTAGTCAATGCCAAGTGCCCCAGAGGGAGTGAACCTAACAGGTAATGATCAAGTGATCTCTCTCCTGCCATCCATCTCTCTCTCTCTCTCTCTCACACACACACACACACACACACACACACACACACACACACGCAAAGAAATACAAAGATAGTCACAGGTCATTTCAGGAATTGCAATGAAATTAATGCAGTTTCTATGGATGAAAAGATGTATGGCCAACACTAATTGGGAAAAATGCAAAAATGCAAGCAAATCAATGTCACTGTTCAGATGTGTTTGTTAAAACCACTGGTTACTCTCCACTGATGGTATCTTGCCATATGTTCTATACTTCAGGAGATGGCATGAAGAAGTCTACAGTAAATCCTGCCTACATCCACAGTGCAGAGCCCTGTTGGCACTTTGAGTGTAAGCCAAACTCAGGCTTAAGCCTGCACTCCCAGATGGCCCAGTTACTTCAGCTGTAAGGCACCACCACACTTGAGCAAGAGGTTTTTGTGTGTGGACAGAATTTGGGTTGGGGACAGCATTTGAGTCAGAACCTAAGTTAATTTTGCAGTGAACAGTAGGCAGGCGCTTCTCTCAGAAGAAAAAGGTTGGTTTTAAGTTACAGCCTTTAAATCTACTTTCATGACAAACAGTTTCTAAATTTACACTCTCAGTTTTGAGGACAGTCACTCATTGGTACAAATAATAGCATGTGTGTGTAAAAGCCTCATCCAACAAACCCTTACACATGCAAATAGCCCCGTTAACTTCAGTACAACTACTTGCATTGAGTAACAGCTGCTTGCAACAGTCAGGTCTGCAGGACTGAGCCTGGACTATATGATCAGTGGGCATGAGTTTCCACCCATTAATTCAATACCTAGAAATATACATTCTATTATTCACAACTAAAAGTGACTGTGCACAGAAAAAGAAAAACATAGGTAATTGTAGATACAGATTTGTAGGCTCACGTGAGGAACCCATTTAAAAACTTGTCTACGTCTTTTTCTTTTTTTTAATTCTTTTCCCCCACCAAACTGCTGAGGGAAATTCTTCTTGACAAAGGCCCAGGAGGGGCCAAAAATATTGGTTATTTGTTCTCTTTTGCTCTGTGCAAATGGAACAAAATATAGTTAATGCATTATGCATTGAGTAAGCACATTTTTATCTAGCCCTTTTTGGTTTTTTGCATCTTGGGAACTTTATTTTTTTCTGTCTAATAATAAAACTGAAATATTAGTGCAGAATATCATCCAGTGTAGAGTATGTGGGATTTCCATAAAGCTCCTTTGCATTTTCAGTAAATTGGGCTCCCAAGGTCCCTTTTCCATTCCTGTCCATTATCAAACATTCAACTATTCTCAGCAATCTGGTTTGTCTTAATGCTGGAACTAGCCAGTTATTATTAGTCATTTTGTTCCCTATCAAGATTAATTGTTGTTTAACTAATGTGAATAAGGCAGACTTCTCCAGTAATTAGGTGCAGATGCTACACCGTGAGTAGTCAGTGCAAATAGTTTTATATGAGGAGGATTATTGTTAGTATAGTGTCTAAAGTGGGTGGGTGCTTCACATAAACAAAAGAGAGTCTTCATGCCCCAAGGAGTTTACAAGCTAATTTCAGAAGTGATGCAGCAAAAGAGAACAATAAACAGTAGGGGAAAGAAAAGGGGAAGGGAGGACAAGGATTGTAATGATATTACATGGTTAATTAGGTTCACTCTATACACATCTTGATACTACTACTATTTTATTTTTTTATTTTTTTCATGTAGCAGTAGCATGTGTTCCAGAGGGAGCAGAAGAAGGGAAGGAAGTGGATGGCAACAGATTTAATAGGGTAGAGCGTGGGAATGACAATGGGCGGTGAAGAATGTGGATATGCATGATCGAAGGCCAGGTTTAGACCAGTATCAGTAGAGCTAGCATGAGTTAGAGGAAGAAGAGAGGTAAAGGTGAGATGAAGATTTATGAAAGCAGGAGAAAAGGATAAGGACTAAGATTTCCTAGTACTCTAGAACCCCGCTAATCTCTGGGAGGGTATTGTTACATTTGGAAATTAAATAAACCCACCACATTAATGCCAGCATTTCCCACAAGTTGGCATCAGCCCAGGCATGAAGTGATCTTGTAGTGCACATAGGGCAGCTAACATGACCCTCCCCACTCCACTGCTTTCCAATTCTGATCATTCCCAATCCTGTTCCCTGACCTGCAACCCAGCAACAGTCAGGAAGCAAATAGCATCACATTTACTAAAATACTGGTAAAGCAACTTGGAAACAGTGATTGGACAAGGCAGCAGCTAGCATGGGGAACAAGAGGATGATATTCAAACTCAGTCCTCCTTCCTGTGCATGCAGAGTGCTCCCACTGGACTGCAGGTAGCCAATGTGGGTTGGGAGAGATTGTTAGGCTTTTCTTCTGTTCTCTCTTTTGATCATAATATTTGATATATTTGACTAGGACATTGCCTCTTTTCCCAACTATAGACACAGTTCACACTTTATATGAGGTCCAAACACACACCTCTTTTGGGGTTCAGCTCAGTTAAGAAGCAGGTAGGGAACAACAAATGTAACAGTGATAAGTTCAACCCTTCACCATAGGAACTGCGATTCCTAAGGTTCCTCCCTCAGAACTGTCCAGCCCACAACCTAGATTCTTTCTGTCCAGAAGGCCACACATCGCTCCCTTACAGGACCGTCTCCAGGCACCAGCGCAGGAAGCAGGTGCTTGGGGCAGCCAATGGAAAGGGGCGGCACGTACGGGTCTGCGGCGACGGGTCCCTCAGTCCCTCTCAGAGGGAAGAACCGGTGGCGCGGTAGAACTGCCACCAAAGTGCCACCGATCGCGGCTTTACCTTTTTTTTTTTTCTTTGCTGTTTGAGGCAGCAAGAAAGCTGGAGCCAGCCCTACTCCCTTATATCCAGCTGGGGCCTCAAAACCTTATTCGTAGCCAATTTTAACATTTTAGGAAGAAAGCTGCAACAGATTTTCTGTAATATGTGACAATCCTCCCAACCCCTGCCGCCCCAAAGGGGGACTAGGTGGTATAGTTTAAAGGTTTTATTGGCATTAACTTTTTAATCATACCCATTGTACCTCTTAATGTCCTCTACATTCCACCATTTGTGAGTAATGTAGCCATCCTAAATTTATGCCAACAACCCTTTAAAATACATTATTTCACCGTGGATTCTCTCTCTCTCTTGCTCATATAATTAAGACACATGACCTGTTTCTGTTAACTATTCTTTGTGACTGAGTTGGTGACTCATACCGCTGGAACTCAGATTTTGCAGCAACCATATGTTGGTTATTCCTGTGGGAACTCAGATTGATTTATACCAGTAGGACTATAAGAACGGCCATACTGGGTCAGACCAAAGTATCCACATCTACCCCAGTATCCTGTCTTCTGACAGTGGCCAATGCCAGGTGTCCCAGAGAGAATGAACAGAACAGGTAATCATCAAGTGATCCATTCCCGGTCACCCATTTCCAGCTTCTGGCAAACAGAGGCTAGGGACACCATCCCTTCCCATCCTGGCTAATAGCCATTCATGGACCTATCCTCCATGAATTTATCTAGTTCTTTTTGAACCCTGTTATAATCTTGGCCTTCACAACATCCTCTGGCAAAGAGTTCCACAGGTTGACTGTGCATTGTGTGAAGAAATACCTCCTTTTGTTTGTTTTAAACTTGCTGCCTATTAATTTCATTTGGGGACCCCTAGTTCTTGTGTTATGAGAAGGAGTAAATAACACTTCCTTATTTACTTTCTTCACATCAGTCATGATTTTACAGATCTCAATCATATCCCACCTTAGTCGTCTCTTTTCCAAGCTGAAAAGTCCCAGTCTTATTAATCTCTCCTCATATGGAAGCCGTTCCATACCCATCATCATTTTTGTTGCCCTTTTCTGAACCTTTTCCAATTCCAATATATCTTTTTTGAGATAGGGGACCACATCTGCACATAGTATTCAAGATGTGGGCGTATCATGGATTTATAAAGAGGCAAAATGATATTTTCTGTGTTATTATCTATCCCTTTCTTAATGATTCCCAACATTCTGTTCACTTTTTTGACTGCCGCTGCACATCGAATGGATGTTTTCAGAGAACTATCCACAATGATTCCAAGATCTCTTTCTTGAGTGTTAACAGATAATTTAGACCCCATCATTTTATATGTATAGTTGGGATTATATTTTCCAGTGTATTTACCTTGCATTTATCAACATTGAATTTCATTTGCCATTTTGTTGCCCAGACACCCAGTTTTGAGAGATCCTTTTCTAGCTCTTCGCAGTCTGCTTGGGACTTAACTATCTTGAGTAGTTTTGTATCATCTGCAATTTTTGCACCTCACTGTTTACCCCTTTTTCCAGATCATTTATGAATAAGTTGACTAGGACTGGTCCCAGTACAGACCCTTGGGGGACACCACTATTTACCTCTCTCCATTCTGAAAACTGACCATTTATACCTACCCTTTGTTTCCTATCTTTTAACCAGTTACCAATACATGAGAGGACCTTCCCTCTTATTCCATGACAGCTTACTTTGCTTAAGAGCCTTTGGTGAGGGACCCTGTCAAAGGTTTTCTAAAAATCTAACTACATTATATCCACTGGATCACCCTTGTCCATATGCTTGTTGACCCCCCTCAAAGAATTCTAGTAGATTAGTGAGGCATGATTTCCCTTTACAAAAAGCATGTTGATTCTTCCCCAACAAATTATGTTGTCTGACAATTTTGTTCTTTACTATAGTTTCAACCAGTTTGCCTAGTACTGAAGTCAGGCTTATCAGTCTGTAGTTGCCAGGATCACCTCTGGAGCCCTTTTAAAAATTAGCGTCACATTAGCTATCCTCTAGTCATTCAGTACAGAAGCTGATTTAAATGACAGGTTACAGACTACAGTTAGTATTACTGCAATTTCACATTTGAGTTTCTTCAGAACTCTTGGGTGAATACTATCTGGTCCTGGTGATTTATTACTGTTTAGTTTATCATTTTGTTCCAAAACCTCCTCTATTGATATCTCAATCTGGGACAGTTCCTCAGATTTGTCGCCTACAAAGAATGGCTCAGGTTTGGGAATCTCCCTCACATCCTCAGCCATGAAGACCAATGCAAAGAATTCATTTAGTTTCTCCACAATGGCCTTATCATCCTTGAGGGCTCCTTTAGCATCTCAATCAGACAGTGACCCCACTGGTTGTTCAGCAGGCTTCCTACTTCTGATGTACTTAAAAATGTTTTTGCTATTACTTTTTGAGTCTTTGGCTAGCTGTTCTTCAAATTCTTTTATGGCCTTCCTAATTATATTTTTACACTTCATTTGCCAGAGTTTATGCTCCTTTCTATTTTCCTCGCTAGGATTTAACTTCCACTTTTTAAAGGATGCCTTTTTGCCTCTCACTGCTTCTTTCACTTCATTGTTTAGCCATGGTGGCACTTTTTGGTTCTCGTACTATGTTTTTTAATTTGGGGTAAACATTTAAATTGAGTCTCTATTATGGTGTCTTTAACAAGTTTCCATGCAGCTTGCAAGGATTTAACTTTTGGCACTGTACCTTTTAATTTCTGTTCAACTAACCTCCTCATTTTTGTGTAGTTCCCCTTTCTGAAATTAAATGCTACAGTGTTGGGCTGCTGTGGTGTTTTCCCCGCCACAGCGATGTTAAATTTAATTATATTATGGTCAGTATTACTAAGCGGTCCAGCTATATTCACCTCTTGGACCAGATCCTGTGCTCCACTTAGAACTAAATCAAGAATTGCCTCTCCTCGTGTGGATTCCAGGACTAGCTGCTCCAAGAAGCAGTCATTTAAGGTGTCAAGAAACTTAATCTCTGCATCCCATCCTGAGGTGATATATACCCAGTCAATATGACGATAGTTGAAATCTCCCATTATTATTGAGTTATTAATTTTAATAGTCTCTCTAATGTCTCTGGTCAGGTAGTCGGTAATATATCCCTACTGCTATATTCTTATTATTCAAGCACGGAATTACTATCCACAGAGATTCTATCGTACAGTTTGGTTCATTTAAGATTTTTACTTCATTAGATTCTTCGCTTTCTTTCACATATAGTGCCACTCCCCCACCAGCACGACCTGTTCTGTCCTTATGACATATTTTGTATCCTGATATTACCGTATCCCATTGATTATCCTCATTCCACCAAGTTTCTGTGATGCCTATTATTTCAATATCTTCATTTAATATGAGGCACTCTAGTTCACCCATCTTATTAGTTAGACTTCTAGCATTGGTATATACGCACTTTAAAAAGGTGTCACTTTTTAGCTGTCTGCCATTACATGATGTAATTGAATGGAACTTTTTTTCATTTGAAAAGTGGTTCACTCCCATAGGATAGGCACAGATTTTCAAAGCTGTTGTAAGTCTAAACAAATGTCTATAAAAATAATATAATCGTTATTTGAATTATTTTGAAAAGAATAAGGAAACTTACAACAGTTTTAAGTGTTATTTCCTGCATCTCGGTTTGAATCGCCAGCTGGTCAAGGCAGCAAATCATTATTTGATTTTTAAGTATTTTGTTTATTATATTGAAAACATGTATGGAGACAAACTCTGGATTGGCCAGGAAGTGGGCACACATTAATATCGCAAAAGAAACATTATTCTTCACTTGGATTGTGGCTGGCACCAGCCCCAAGCAATGCCCCCACAATAAAAAAAACTGCATATAGCAAGAGCACAAGAGGTCATCTCAGGAGTTGTGCAGATTAACATCCATGTGCTATACCTCCTGATCCTTAGACACTGCTCTGAGATCTCTACTGAGGCACCATTTTTTCCACCACTCACAGAGGTTCCATGAAGCCATCTAACCATGAGTTTGGGAGAATCAGAATCATGTCAGTCACTTTTATCCTGCATCCCCACTCTGGTCTTAACTGTTCTCACACACATCCATGAGTAAATGCCAGCCAAAATTTTACCCTTTAATTAAAAAAAAATTCACTAAACCTTGGTAATTAGATGTGCTGATTAGAATATAATTAGTATTCACCTTCAGTTTCCCCATTAAACAATATACCATGAACTAAAAACAGTATCAAAGTTTGTACTACACACACTACAACAACAATGCAGTGTTGATCCCAAGTAGCAGCAGAGCAAGGGGCATCTCCATTCCCTGATCATTCCACATTCAGAATCATGGCAGGTAGGCAGGCAGGCAGTTCCTGGTTGGCTGGTAGGTAGATTAAATTAGTTATATTTCAGGTGTTTTTACCATAATTCATAGACCATCCGTTATTTTAACAGAGTGAGTGTCATTAAAATTTCATTGTGGCTGTATGTACATGTCTTCAAGCCAAGTAAAACCCAACTTAAATATAACTTACTGTATAATCATCTCATTAAAGTAGATTTAAATAGGGTCTGTAAAATGAAAATAAGTCTAAACCAAATATAGAATCCTCTTAAAATTAGAGTTTTATGCTTGGTTGGAGAATAAAATAAGACAGTTGCCACATGCTTTTGTCACGTTAGCCCTACAAGTGAGCCCAACCAATTGTGTATCTCATAATAGTTTAGTAATATGTAATACTTTAGTCATACCAACAGCAGCTGAAGGGAACTGCCTTGTCAACCACTCACAACCATAAATAGATGTGCTTCCTTTCTTTACTGAGATCATGCTTATGCCACAGCTCTGGGGACTCTGCCTGTTTGTGATAAACCACCGAGAAATAGACCATGAGGTTGTGTAACAGTATTATATGAGAACCAGATATTTTCTAATATCCTTCCTTCAGGATGCTGTTCTTGCTCATCAGGGAATTCCTGAAAGCAGAGTTCTTTAAATTCCTATGCACAAGCATACTATAGAGCCCCCTATTGGGAAGCTAGTTATTGTAACATCATTTTTGTCACATATTTGAGATAGCAAAATTAAACATGAACGTCATAACCAGGTTACATACTTCTACATACATTCTATTAAACCCCCCATAAAGCCTATGTCATCATATATAAAACATAACACCAACTTTTTTTAAATTAAATAACTCAACTTGCTTGACATCTAGGATATTTTCCTCTGGATTTGGGAGGGTTCTTTCAAGCCTCAGTATTGTACAAAGCTTTATATATACCTTTGCAAGCCATTTGGTGTTGGAGCGAGCAAAAGCCTGTGATGACAGGAGACATTATCTTGCACTTGGGTTTTTCTGGTTGTGTGGTGTTTTGATAGTCTTTTCCAATATCTATTGGTTGCTTATAGGCCTGTAGTCCTTCCATCTCCTACTGATCAAGACGTGACCGAGTGAATATTTCACCATCCTCCACATCTGTGTTTTTGCCTTGTGTTCATAGTGGGTGAATATATTTGTAGTTTTGGTGAAATATATGCCTATCCACTGCTATGTTACATGAGTGATGGTTTATCTGTTCAACACACATAGTTTGCTTTGAAGTACATGATTTATCCTGAGGAAACAATTTAATCCTGACAAGGTCCCTGGGTTGTAGTTCTGAAAGGTCTTCACTTTTCAGTCATAATAAGCTTTGGCCTCTGAGTCTCTCTTCTTTTTTGCTTGTTACTCCTTCCACTGCTGATTGTAATAAAGCTAGGGCTATACGGATCAAGGAAAGTGTGCATCTTGACTTCAAGTTTGTACCCAGCTGCTATTAAAGCCTTCTACCTGGAATTTCAGCCTGTATACCTTTCCACGGTATTCTGCTTGTAATTTACATTATCCTAGTGGTAATACAATTGTGCCATCATATCATTTTAATTTAGCTTTGCTTGGTTGCAATTTCATTTTCTTCTCCTGCATAATACTGATGAAGTCTTCGTAGCCTCGCATATTCACTGATGCCCCAGTGTCTGTTTGGAATTCAATTTCCTGTTTGTTTGTGTGCTGGATGCCTTGTCTTTGCATCTGGGGCTAGTACGAGCTTTTCAAACCATTTACTTTTTCTGTTTTACACTGCATTCATGTCATATGTGCAAAATCTCATCCTCTGAATCACTACTTGCTTCCTCAAAACGGTGCCGTTTTTGTTTTCTTTGTTTTTCTTGTCTGCAATTTTTAGGCATAATGATATGTCTTGTCACAATTATTGCATATTGTTCAGCATTAGGCCAAAGGACCTGTTGTTAAGTAAAGGCCTATTGTTAAGTGAACCAAACCCCTAGCAAGCTTTAAGAATAATTTGTAATAATAATAATGCAGAGTGATGAAACTAAGATTGTTGACCTTTATTGATAGTATTAAGAATGCAAAGTTTAGTCGTTAAGTATAATAGCCTTTTTATCAAAGTAAGTGTTTTTAACCATAAAATGTACTAATCCCATTAGTATGGAAAATCTGAACATCGCTATATGCACTTGGAAATGTGCAACGTGTACCAAAGGGGACATGCGTAACTGTCATGTGTAAAAAGAGGGAAGTTGTAAGCGATAAACGGCTAATTTGTAAGTAGTCTTGTTTGGGAAATTGATCTTGAAAACACTTGTATAATCAGCTGCAAGTTCTAGTTTCCACAAAGATTAGGTATTTCATGCAAATATCTTTGTGCACTGTTTCAATAAAGATAAAGGTGCCACTTTCTGCCTCATCAATTAATCACTCATACCTTGCCGCTTAAGGCCAAATCTGTATCCATAAAAAGGCAAAAAGGGAACAATATGACCTCACCATGGTTTTCTCCGGAGCACGTATTGATCAGTTTTGCATTTAGTTTGTCTTCTATGCTTCATATTTGAGCATTTACTTTTGCATAAATTTTGATGCATTTTTCATTGTTTTTTCATGCTCTATCTGTGCTATTTCATGAATTAGCTCTGTCTCTACTCCACGTATGCTCTGAATTTGGATGCAAGCTTGTTCAGTAACTATGCACATGTCTCTACCTCTAGGAAGAGTTAGTGAGCATTCTTATTCTAGCTCCTGAATCTTCCATCCATATTGCTAATTTTCACAAATTAGTCAATCTTTTAAGTAATTGCACAAGTTAGCCATTTTACACAGTTTGAAGATACTTTGGAAGCACTTCTAGGATTTTCAGTGGGTCCCACCAGTCTGCTGCTGACATGTTCCAGATGCTTTGGAATATGTGGTGGCCTTTGCCCATTATAGCTAATAGAGTATTTTGTTTTCCTCTTTATCCTTCCCTGTTACAATTTCATAATTTCCTCATTATGATCTAAAGAATGTCCAATTGCCTAAACATGCCCCTTTTCACATTAATTTGCTTGGGAACAGGATTCTTGTAGGTTGCTAGAATTACTGTTTTCATTTTTTTTGTTTTTTCCAATGTTCCTACTTTCTGATTTCATGTATCTGCAGAAGCCGACTCATGGGTGACATCATGTTCAATATTCAACCTTAAAGAGGGAGAGCACCAAGATAGCACAACATTCAGCTTTACTCCTTTCTCCGCGTATACTGTCCTCTCTCATTAATCAGTTCCTTAGACTACTCTAAATTCCTAAACATAAACATACTTTAGTGTCCTCTATTGGGATGCTATAACACAGAGGACCTGCAAGGGCCTATGCACCACCTAAATCTCACCTAAGCCCCATCTTTGGCCTTAAGTGGTGAATAAGCCATGTCAGACATTTTGCCCTAGCGTGAATTTAGCCATGAATTCTACAAGCTGTGGAGTAATTTTGAATACTGTCAGGATATTACAGTGAACGAAAGACAATTATTCCCCTCTGGCCATTATGAAAAAGCAAACTCAAAGTTTATCATTTTCAGTATTGACAACCTCAAGAGATCAAAAAGCATGAGTCAGATCCTCAACAAATCACGAGATTGGCCCCACAAATCATAAGATTTTAACAACACCATTAAACCATGATTTTTAGTCTGTCTTCTGAGTTTTTAACCTCCCTCTAGTCTTATGGTTATGTGTGTGTGTGATAATTTTAGGTTGAAAAGTCAGTCTTCGTTGCACACAAAAATGCATGCCATTGCCCGCTGGAAACTCCACTTAGCCTTTCCTCACCCCTAAGATAGAGGAACTGCCATACATTTCCTACTACTGTCTTGACTTTCAGCCAACTCCCATCCTCCATCTTGCTGCCCCCCAGGGCTTCTCCCCTTCCCTGGACCTGTTAGGGGAGATTTTGATAGCCCAGCAAAATGCTTAGGCCACTGCCAGTATTGGAATATCGATTATTATGCTTATTGCCAAAAGCAGCTGTAAGGCCTTTGCAGCAGCTTTAGCATAAGTAGGCAGGCCAGAAGGGGAGGGGGAGTGACCACGAGAATTGAGCATGAGCCTGCACCATCCTGTCTTGCTTCTTTCAAACTGCTGAAATATGTGGTTTTGGAAAGACAGGAAGTCTATCTATATTTGACTTCTGGTGTATGTGTTGGGGCCCCTGAGAGTGTAGACGCTCCAAAAACACATCTACATAACTAACATCTTGAAACTTCTTAACAAACAGCTTGCCCAGTGGTTATTGGTGACTGACAAGCTATGTGACATTTTGAGCATAAAAAGGGAAAGAGGTCTGAGTGATTTGGATTTGACCTTCCGGACATCTCTTGGAATCCCCAGCGACAGGCAGAGGGCTGGCCACCTGAACCTTGTTGTTCAACACTCAAGACCTCTCCAGATTGTGGGTAACTATAGATTTGGGGACCTCTAACCTTTTGCATATCTGTATGTGCTGGAGATCTAATAAAATAGATCTAAAATAAAATTTTGGATTAAAAGCACTTTGGGTTTGTGCCAATTTTTAATTGGACAGATGGGCCGTGTCCCCATTGATTTATTTCCTGACACCACCTCGCAAACAGTAAAGTTACCAAGAGCTTTGGATTGAGAGAACCCCAGGTAACAGACCCAGCAACACTGCCTCCCCAGTTTCTCCTCTCCCTTGCCTAGCGGTATACCTTGCAGGGCTTGTCCTCTGCCCAGATCCCAAGTAGAGGAGAAGTTCCAAGGCAGTGGAAGGCAGGAAGTGATGCTGCTAGGCCCAGGGTCTCCCATTGCCTCAGAACCCTCTCAACAATATAGAATCATACTTTGAAGGAAGCAGAGCTCAGTGGCAGGTCAGGTTTGTCCCCTCAGCCCTGAGGTTCTCACAAAGAGCTCTGTCCAGCCCTCCTCCACAGGAGCAGAAGAACTTCTCACATCATCACAGAAGCTCCTTCGACAGGTACTTCCTCTGGCTGCCTGGAGGGGACTCTCCACCACTACTGCCACCTGGGTGAGAGAGCTGCCATCGAATCCCTCCATCCCCCATCCCATCACTATCCTCTGCACACCCCCAGTCTCCTTCCTCCTCCCCAAGTCACCCTGTACCCCCTAAATTTAACGGTTAACCCCAGTGTCCTGCCACCCTTCACTCTCCCTATCTCAGCTCTCTTCTGAGTGCCTCATAGTTCTTGTGTCAGCATCTAGACCCCGAACCCTAGAGTAGCAGCCATTTTGCCTGCAGACATAACTTCAATCCCATTGAAAAACAGGGGGAGGCAGCAGGCAACTTTGTTAAGGGCAGCCTCGCTTCCACATGCAGAGTCACTGTAGGGCAATGGCGGCCATCTTGCTGGCTTCAACCTCATTGACAGTAATAGGAGATAATGGCCATATTGAATAAGGGGAAAATTGAGAGTTTGCAGCCTTTCATCATGTTATCATGACACAGACAAAAGACTACCCCAAAATTGCTACAGTTGCATAAAATCATAAGAGTTGGCAAGACTGCATTCTGACAGTCTTTATAATAAAATTTGCATTTGTACTTGTGTATGACAATTGCCGGAGAAGAATCTTGTTTGTTTCTTAATGAAAATGCAGACTGTTTAACGCAGCAACTTACGCAACATACTAGAGATCATTTCCCGTCTATCAGCAAGAGTGACATCTGCCTACATACATTTTCAGAACAATCACATCAGTTCTATTGTACAGTATTTCCTTACAAACCTGGATATACTCTTTCCAAAAGTATATGGAAATAATAAAAATCCAACCACTTGTAAAACTGCTTAATATGTCTAGGATCTGGCATTTTTCAACTTTAATATTCACAATAATTAATGTATAAAATCAATATGTAATTTCCAAGGGACATGAAATGTTGTTAGACATAGAAACCCAGAAGGAGGGAAATTTGAACTAGCCAAAAGCCTGATACATTATAATTTATTATTAAGGCTCTAATTTTCTTGATTCTAAAACACAGATATCCCCACTTTGCCATTACGGTTATTGCTAATTACTCTCCAGCTAAACTACATACTTAGGAAAGGACAAATTACAGCAATCATTAATACTTTAAAAAAATTAAAATACAGTTTTAAGATCATTTGAAGTAATGCCATAAACAAGAGCTAAACTTTAAAACATCTGCAAAATGAGAACTTGAAATGTATTTCCTCAAGTTCCTCACATCTTTCATTCCATTGGAATTCTCCTTAAGTAAACCATTACTCCCCCCATCCATGGGTGTGATAATGAATGACTTGAGAGAGAAGGAACATGGATAGTCAGGCTCTGTAGCACTGCAGTGATTCACAAGGGGAATTTCATGTCTGCCACTAAACAGATGTCAGGAGAAGAACTGGGCACACCCTCTCCAGATGAGTCCTGACATGCCATCTTGCTGCTGACAAAATATGTTTCCATTAAAATCAGATGTAGTTTTCTCACATAAATTATATGACTCCCCAATAAAATCTGAACAAGTATTTCCCTTAATTATTGTAAACAGAAATGGAAAAGGCTTGCTAGATAGAAGAGGCCTAATCCATCCCCCCCCAAGGAAGGATTGTTCCCTACAGAATTTTTCCAGCAGTACTAGCATATAAAGGGACATTTTTCACAACTGTCTGTTACAATTAATACAACCCCTTCATGGCAAATCATAGAAGAAATATCTATTGTACTGTAACTCTCAGCTATCTTTAGGAAACATACTTCTCCTAACACATTATGCTTTTCTTTAAAAGCTTGTACAAATTGTTTTTACAGCTGTTCACAGAAGTTCTTATGGATATAAACTAAATCACTTTTATTTAGGGCTGTTGGAAAGATGTGATGAATTCAGCACTTTTGAGGAAAATGGAGCTATACTAATCTATACAATATTCCCGTGCCAATCTGTATCATATACTACATTGGATTTATACCAGTCTGTATCAATAGAAGGGAAGATATGAGGAACAAAGGGAAATACATTTAAAGTCCTAATCGAGCCAATTTTTCTGCTGCTGTAAATGGGATAAGCTCCACTGACGTCAATGGTCTTTCACACACTTATACCACCAATGAATTTGGTGTATAATTTTGATTCTAAATAGCTGAAACATGATTATTATGCTGGTTGGTAGTAGTGGTCTTATAATTTCAGGATAATATGTCTGGTTTAGTATATTATCAGTTATTATAATATCAGAATTTAACACATTGTAAGGTCAACTGAAAGACATTATCTACTATATAATACACATTTACCTCTCCGGCCTCTGACAGTCCTGTGTATCACTGTCACTCTCTACTGGCTGCAGTCTACAGAAGATATGAGATCTACTATTACTCCTATAAAAGTCTAAACATTTCATGAGTAGCTTCTAGTTGATAATAATAAAGAAACCATATAAAAATGTATTATTTTTCAAAAAAGCAGGATACCGTCAACAGGGTTGCCAGGCCTCTGGTTTTCGACCTGGTGGCTCCAGTCAGCACTCCAGTCAGCACAGCTCCGCACAGCTCCCGGAAGTGGCCGGCATGTCCCTGTGGCCCCTAGGTGCAGGGGCAATCAGGGAAGCCCCACACGCTGCCCCTGCCCCGAGCGCCAGCTCTGTGGCTCCTATTGGCTGGGAACTGCGGCAATGGGAGCTGCGGTGGGCGGCGCCTGTGGGTGCAGGCAGCCACACCATGCAGAGCTGCCTGGCCATCACTCTGCCTAGGAGCCAGACATGCTGGCCACTTCCGGGAGCTACACAGAGCCAGGGCAGGCAGGAAGCCTGCCTTAGCTCTGCTGCACCATGGACCCGGAAGGCCTGAGGTAAGCACCTCCTGGCTGGAGCCTGCACCCCACACCCCGTGCTCCCTCCTGCACCCCAACCCCAGCCCTGAGCCCCCTCCTGCAGCCAAACTCTCTCCCAGAGCCCACACTTCCTTCCGCACCCCAACCACCTGCCCCATCCCTGAGTCCTCTCCTGCACCCCAAGCCTCTCATCCCTGGCCCCACCCCAGGGCCCACACCCCTCACCCTCTTCTCTACCCCAACCCCCTGCCCCAGCCCAGAGCCCCCTCCCAAACCCTGAACCCCTGATTTCAGGCCCCCACCCCAGGGCCCACATCCCCAGCCAGAGCCCTCACCCCCTTCTGTACCCCAACCCCCTGCCCCAGCCCAGTGAAAGTGAATGAGGGTGGGGGAGAGTGAGTGACGGAGGGGCTCGGGATGGAGAGAGTGGGGGGTGGGGCCTCGGAGAAGGGTGGGTCTTCATAAAAGGGGAGGGGGCTTGGGGAAGGAGCGGGAAAAGGATGTTCGGTTTTGTGCAATTAGAAAGTTGGCAACCCTACCTGTCAACCCACTGACAGAAATACCTGTGCTTATGTTATAGCTAATCATCAGTGTCTCTCAACATCCCTACTTCAGAACAGGGATTTAAAAGAGATATTTACATTGCTTTTGAATCCCAAATTAATTCTGAAGAAAAACTTCTACTCAGGTTGCATCATTTAGAAAATCCTGAGTCTTAAATAAAACCAATTTACTTCTTGCTTTAGTGCATCAGGACCACAAACTTTTGAGTCTAACAAGATTGTACTGGACTAATTAAAAACGACTGCTTCTTTTTCACTAGTTCTCTTAAGGGCAAATTCAAATTTCAGCAGATAAAGGCAACTGTCATAAAAAGCTATAACATTTTCTTGCAATAAGCATTGAATTACACCTTTGCCTAATACATGATACAAATATCCAGAAAATTGTGATCAACTTTTACTTCATGTAATACATCTGGCTTCATAATCTGCTAGCTAGGTCTTTGATGTTCTGAAAAACACCAGTAACGGTCATAATTAAATCCTCAAGTTATTCAGCTGCATAGCTCAACTAATATTCCACACAATACCAGCAGAATGAAAGCCTGCTAATTCACAGGCCAGCTAGTGTAATTGGATTAAAATTTCTAGTAATTATTACTTTTGAAGGGAATTACTGCTTGAAGTTTTGTACCTTGTGGGTGCCACCACTACCCTTTTCCCTCCTGTCAGTGCAAATAACCCAGATGTACAAGTGTGAAGCTTGCTTTCTCTTTCTCTCTCAAAAAAATTGCACCCACACTATAGATTGCTTTGATTCTTCACAGTAATTCATTTGGATAGAGAGAAATCATAAAGCAATATTGAGAAACATATTTACTAGGGATCTACTTCTGTGTGCACAAATGCACGTTTGGTTGTTGCTGGGTTTTGTTTTTCTTTTAGCAAATGACTTTGGTGTTATTTTTCCATGACCTCGAAGGGTGTTCTTCTGGCGTTATTAAGTCAGCACATTGGTGTGCCGACACCGGAAGCCATGTGTTCTCAAAAGCCACGGCTTCACATCTGCTGTTTTTCATTTTTGTGGTTTCCATTCCCAGGGCTACTTATTGGCTCTGGAACATCTTACCCCCCAAAAAAGATACATTCATGTGGGAATGCATTTAAATTTAGCTCTAACTCTAACGTTGGGATAGTTCTTTGAGATCCTCATATGAAAAGCATTACAGATGGACAAAGTATTATTAGAAAAGATTAGGTTTTTTTTTAAATGACATTATGCTGAAGTTTAGAGTATAGTTTTCATAAATATCCTGGCTATTACTGCTTTTATGTAATTACTCCCCAAGAGGGTGCCTGGCATTCTACTTGTATGAAATAAGTTGGTTCTGCCCCTAACAGCTTACAGTCCAAATAAACAATACAGACACACAAATGTGTGGGAGAAATAATAAACATGAAATTAAAATAATTTAGAAGAAAGAAAAAGTATATATATTACATCACTGCCCATTTATATCTTTGGGTCATGCTAATACAGTACATACCACATACTATATCATCATCTTGATGTATTTCAAGTGCTTTACTTGATATATATACACTCACAACAATTGATATAGAATGTCTCAAATTGTCCTATTCCCCATATTATTTCTGAGGAAATACCAGAATCCTTTCTTTTTCTATCCATAACCATCGGATAAGCTGTGCTTAAAAAGCACAATCACAGTCACAGCACACACGGGAGTAAATCACTGGAAAAGCCTGTCTCACCCTTGTTGTGTTTTTTTTATTTTACTCTCAGGTCCGGCCATCTGAATGAAGCCTCCCCAACATCTGCATTGTTTCAACCAGACCCAGCTTTGGAATGCATGTGTCTTTGCCATTTAATACAGCGGTTATGTCAAACTTATTTATTTTTAAATGCTTTACTGAAGTCCCTTATGAGGAAACATGAAGTTTGCTGAACAACCGTTAAGAATTAACAATGGCACAACTAGAGGACTGCACCAAACTCCAGTCTAATTTATATGCCCGTACTTGGTAATGTTACAGGTGAAAACTATAAATGATCATTATTCCATCTAAGTTAAGTGAGGGAAAGGGCTTATTAAAATGTGGCTTCTCATTTTGCCCGTGTTAACTGGGTAGCTAGCTGCCCACAACTGTTCCCATTTAGCTAAACAAATGTGTAATTACACTATAATATTTGTACACCTACACAAATTTGAAACTGGACTGAAGCCAAGCTGAGTTTCAAGTCTTCACTGCTGCATATTTTCTTAGGGGGCTTTTGTCTCCTGGCAAGAGAAGAGAAAAGTAGCTGCAGCATGCCTTAAGACAGCATCTGACTGGTTTTTACAGATTTTACTCTGGGCATTCTCTCCACTGTGCTGATTGTTCCAACTCCCTCCCACCCCTTTCCTCACAGTCATTTCACTTCAACCTCACTCCATCTGTTCTCCACGCTTCCTTTCTTCCCCCACTTTTCCCTTACCTCCCCGACAGGGTCCTCTCTGCCTTCCTTTGTCTCTCTGTTTAGGTAATCTCCACTCTAAATATATAAAAAAAATTGTGGCACTAAGTCGACATTTGCAAACCATCCCATTTTTCAGTCTGCTCACATGTTATATACTTTCCCCCAAACCGTTTATCTGTCTTGTCTATTTAGACTGTAAGCACATCAGGGCAGGAACTGTCTCTTATTCTATGTTGTACAATGTGGTCCCAATCTTGGTCTGCCTCTGTAGAGGCTACTATAATACACATAAATAAAATACCAGCAAGACCAGTGCGATGCAGTCCAATCCAAATACAAGAAAAGGAAAGTAAATGTTTTCAGACTCTTCAACAATGCTGCAATAAAGAGGTCATTTTCAGTTCTAAAAAAATAAAAGTCCAGAGGAAAAATGTGCCTAATACACAAAACTGGGCCAAATTCTGCCCTCAGATACAATTCCCACTAAGATCAGTGGAGTCCTAGCATATGCATGAGGGCATAATTTGGCTCAAATTTTAACACTACATAATACTCTACAAGGGAAAATCTAATGATGACTAATGAGCATACTTTGCCTGATGTGCTCCTCCCAAAGGAAAACCCACAGCGGGTGGGGGAAATAACTACTGAAAATGCCACAAGATTATTTGTTCTACATCCTCTCCATGGAGTGACACTAGGGGCTTTCACAAGGGGCTACCTGAAGACCTCACTGATCTAGAGGCTCTACAATATAAACAGATTTAAAAAAAGATACAAAAGAACCTCAGAGTTATTAACATCTCAGGAATGGAGGTTGATCATAACTCTGAAATGTTCGTATCTCTGAACAAACCATTATGGTTGTTCTTTCAAAAGTTTACAACTGAACATTGACTTAATACTGCTTTGAAACTTTACTATGCAGAAGAAAAATGCTGCTTTTAGCCATCTTACTTTAAATGAAACAAGCACAGAAACAGTTCCCTTACCTTGTCAAATCTTTTTCTTTAAAACTGTCCCTTTTTTTTAGTAGTTTACATTTAACATAATACTGTGCTATATTTGCTCTCTCTTTTTTTTCTCTCTCTGCTGCTGCCTGATTGCGTACTTTTGGTTGGGTTGAGGTGTGTGGTTGACCGGTCAGTTTGTAACTCTGAGATTTTATTGTGACACCTGGGGTAGGGCTGCCCCTGTACACTGACTTCATGTATTCTCTAACTCATAGTAGCAAGGATCCAGGAGCTATGTTATTGGTGAAGTTTACTGGTTTATTCTTGTATGTTTTTGGAGCAGTTCCTTAGCCACTGGGCATGGCTACTGCATACTCTATTACACGTTTCCTTTACTTTTTCCTAGAAAATGTATTTATCATTACCCACAGAAGGGAAATCTTGACTCAAGGCTCCTGCTTGGTTCTTTCAGAAAACCACTGTAAGAGGTTACAAGAACAACATGCCTTTCTGAAACATCCCTGAGGAGTCTCCTCCATTACAGTTTTAATTCTCTTACATCCTGGTCATAGCATCCCAAAGGACTGATAAATTATTGAACTTTGTTCCAAACCTGTGATTCCTCCCTCCCTCAGCCCCACCCCCAATTCTCTTATGCTACAGAAAACAATATTTTCATAAAACATTTTCCCTTTGGACTGAAGTCTGGCCTCTTCTTTTTGGCATATGAAAATAGAGAAGTTGCCCTTTGAGCCACTGCTAGACTATGTGCCAGAACACTAACAGCAGAGGGTGTTGAGGTAGCAGCTTTTCAAACAATGTAAATTATATTAGCAGGAACAGACCATTGAGGTAATTCTTAGAGTGATGTTATGAAGTCAAAGTGTTCTCAGCTCTTATGTACTGTTTGGAGATTTATTTATTTTTTTTATTTATTTGTTTTGGTTAATGAATTTTACACTCTCCATACTAGGCTCTGCAGGATTACAAACAGCAGATACGGAAAAACTTCTGTTTTCATTCAACATGAAAATGTAGGGTCCCTTAACATAAATGATTACATCCCCGCTTTTATAAATCTTGTTAACCTCAGTGGGAATGGTTATCTGTTTAATATTTCCCTAGACCCAAGTTTCAAGCTACATGTCTGGCCAAGTCTCTCCATACTATTAGGACACACCAAAGTATTTTTGGATTTCTTTAGGATTAGAAAGATGCATGTTACCCACCCACAAAGAAGCCCCCTCTTCTGAGGTTCTTCCCTCCCCCATTTCCCCTCCTCCCCTGCAATTTCTTTACCTATGGAGTCCGTATATTTTACAGTCTTTGCAGAACAATGTTACAAGCACCTAGGCTATTATACAAAGGACTTTTCATGTTTTCTAAAATAGTCTCGTCACCACACAATATGGTTTAACAATGAGTCACCATTGAATTTCCAAAGCAAGCAAGTCTCCAGCAGTATGAAGCTTGGCTCGGTGTCTTAGAGGCTCAACCTCTGGGACTGTAATCATCTGCTCTCTCTCTTAGGGCTAGTCTACACTTACCAGCCGGGTCGACGCGGTGAGTTCAACTTCTCGGAGTTCGAACTATCGCGTCTAATCTGGACGCAATAGTTCGAACTCCGGAAGCACCGTGGTCGACTCCGGTACTCCACCACTGCAAACGGCGGTGGCGGAGTCGACCTTGGAGCCACGGACTTCGATTCCGCGGCGTCTGGACGGGTGAGTAGTTCGAACTAGGGTACTTCGAATTCAGCTACACAATTCACGTAGCTGAACTTGCGTACCCTAGTTCGACCCCCGCCCTTAGTGTAGACCTGCCCTTAAACTGGAATAATGTTATATGTCATTCTAGCTCATTAATGTATTTTGCTCATCATAATGCAGACCTTTTAAACACTTTTTAGAACATTTTAACATGATTTTCATATTGATTTTTTTATTACACTGATCCACATTCACAATGCCTTATTGCCAGGGGCGGCTCCAGGCCCCAGCACACCAAGCGCGTGCTTGGGGCGGCACGCCACGGGGGGCGCTCTGCCGGTCGCTGGGAGGGCGGCAGGCGGCTCCAGTGGACCTCCCGCAGGCATGCCTGCGGAGGGTCCACTGGTCCCGCAGCTCCGGTGGAGCATCCGCAGGCACGCCTGAGGGAGGTCCACCGGAGCCGCGGGACCAGCGGACCCTCAACAAGCATGTTTGTGGGAGGTCCACCGGAGCCGCGGGACCAGCGACCGGCAGAGCGCCCCCCGTGGCGTGCCACCGTGCTTGGGGCGGCAAAATGGCTAGAGCCGCCCCTGCTTATTGCCCCAGATTTTGTAAGGGCGGATCTTACTCTGAAACCTGGCTCACTTTGCAAAACTGATTGAAAAAAGATGAGATGAGTTTGGGGAGGAATTTCAATGAGACTCATAAGTACTGTTACATGCGGCACTAGTTTAAAAGAAAATGGGGCTTGGATCCAAACCAGCCAATGGGCACCCAAACAAAAGAAAGCTCCCCTTGTCCAACCTAAAGAGTGCTCCTTGCACTCCTGTCTCCACGCTGTGCCAGTGATATTCCGGATCCCTAGTTCTAAAGACTCCAGTGTCCTCTTCTGATGCCCTCCCACACTCCTCTTGAACCCAGGCTTTCTGGTTCCTGGGGGCCCCCAGGAGCCGGATCCTGCTTTAATCCACCTGTGCTCACTCTCTTAGAACAATCTAGGGTGACCAGATGTCCTGATTTTATAGGGACAGTCCCGATATTTGGGGCTTTGTCTTACATAGGTGCCTATTACCCCCGGCCCCAATTTTTCACCCTTGCTATCTGGTCACCCTAGAAGTATCATCAGTGTTAAAACAGCAACTGAAATATGAGGAAGATCCATCTACCTTCAGAAATGGCAAGTAAAATGATAGAGACTTAGTATTATACAAAGCTGAGTATGAGACCTGGATCAATTTTCTTGTAATAAAATAATTGGTAGTCAGGAAAAAATTTCTGGGCAACAAAGGAGTGAGCCAAAAACCTAGCGTAAATTGAATGTACACAATCATTGGAACCATTTTATGTTAGTGTCCACAATACTATAAATAATTTATTTAGCTTTATGTGTATTTTCTTTACTAGTCACACCACTAGAAAAATAATATAACGCTCTGGAATAAAATAAAAGCACTTTTTCTGCAGCTTGCCAAACAGCTACGAGCCTTTCAAGCAGCAGAGACAACATACAGTAGGGATGCTATACAACCTAATCAGTGGACTCTGAGAATTGCTTTGTCATTTCCAAATATACAACGATTATTCTGAATTGATTGTGTTTTGCATGAGGATGCTTTGACGGGAAGCAGGTGGCCAATGATGACAGCAAACACAGGGTCACCATTAGAAGGAGGTCAATACAAGGGCAGGCTGCTGATCACAGAGCATTTCATTTCCTCATGACCATTTTAGAAAAAAGACTTTTAACACGGAGAGACAGGAAAGACAGAATAATGTTGTGGTCACAACAGAGCTACTGAAATTTTATGTTCCAAAAATGTTTGCCTCTTAGTAACACAGTACTAGCTACCTAGCCGGGATAGATTTCTTTGTTTCCCTGATGATTTCATTGCAATGAAGTTTCAGATAGAGTGTGACATGCTAGAAAGGTCACTCAGAGCTTGATGATTTGGGGAATCTGCATGTACAACTTGGAAATGCTGGATGATGCTATGAAGTTGTTCTAATGGTATTGCTATATTTTTAATACCTCTATGTCTATGTGGATTCCACCCTTGCTATCAAACACCAGACCACGTACAGTGGTGGGTCCTCAGAATTCAACAAATGTCCATTTTTATCCTACCAAATCCCCAAATGCAGAACAAAGCCAAGATGATGTTGATGATGCTAGCCTTTAAAAACCACAGAGACTGTCAGTGTCAGAGAGAAGACTCACAGACCCAGTCAAGAAATTTTCAGCAGGAGAGGAGAAGAGATGGTAATGCTTTTGTAGCAGGGTGAGCAGATTAGCAGCAGAACCAACCAAGATCAGTAGAAGCAAGCAGACCTGGGGAGAGATGGAGGGTGCTCCAAGGCTGAGAAAATAAGCTATGTCCTGTATCAGAAGGATCAAGGACATCCCCAGCGGACTCTGATCCCTGCCCAAAGAGTGTGCCACAGTGGTAAGGAAACTGAGGCAGGGAAATGCACATAAGGCTTATTATATTTGTATAGATCTGTGTATTTTTGTGCTATTAGTAAAGAGCAATGGTGATTTAGAATCCTGTGCAAAGTCTGACTGTGTGATATGTTACACCTATCTCTTGCCCTCAAAGAGTTAACCTGAGGATCCCAAACATTACACAGCTGGAGTTCTGGGTGAGGGTGTGCTCAAGCTATGGAGGAACCTGAAGAGTCCCAGGGGCTGGGCAGTTGGATGCGGAGGTCTCAACTTTCAGGAGGAGTGCTAGGCAGAAAATCTGCATCTCAAAAGTGTGCCTAGAGATTGCAAGCCAGGTGCAGCGCCTGGACTCTGTTTAGACACCCAAGATTTAAAGCACATGAGGGATTCAGCATTTAGATCTCTACAGAGTAGTCTAGTGATGTCAGAGAGAGGGCATTTGACTAGATCTGTGACAGGGACATTGCAGGAAATTCAGGGGGAACAGTAAAGAGTGGCTTGAGGAGATTTCCCTGTCACTGATGGACTCTGATAACTTTCAGGATGCTATTAAAAACTACACCTACCGGAGATGGCTCACCCTTAAGGCTCATCACAATATTTGGAAGAGCAATTTCTTCATGTGTGCAATGGACCGGATTCCAACCAATGTCACATGGTTTCCCAAAAGATGATGCCCCCGGGCTTCACAAAAAAGCCTTTGCCTCCTTCATTCCCATTTCAAACTATCCAGGTTGAACATTATTGACATACTCAGAATATTTTTTTTCAGGAAGAATGTATTGTAACAGATTGCCAGTGCTGGCTCAGCGAGTGAGCGAGCGTATCAGGGCACAAACCCTAACAGCTCCCAAGCAGCATGGCTCCTCCCATATGGGAAGGTCCCCAGGCTCAGGAAGTAATGCAGAAAGGAAGTTGGGGTGTCAGCCACACCAGTGGCAGGAGATGAGCTCTTCCAGCAATAGGTTGTTCTTTTGTTTAATTAACTAGTGACTGCTGTAATTTTTCTGGAGAATGTACCCATTTGTGCTAACCACCAATAAAAAGACAGCAAGGTCACAGAACATTATAAACATTTCCAGTGAAGTGCATTTAACAGACGTTTGTTTGCCAAGTAGAACTACCTTTGTTCTTATGATCCAGAGAAAATCCCTTTTATTTAAATTTGAAAATATATTGATAGTTTCCCCATTCCCTCCCTTCTGTAAGCTAATGCACCCCAGGCACACAAGGGTTTTTTAGAGACTAAGAAAGTTCTGGGGAGAGCACCTTGTTAAACGATTGGCTGTACATCAATGACATGGATACTAAGGTCCTGGAGATACTTTTTATCAAAAGCAATGTGGGGAAGTTCACATTTCCAAAAACATTTTGTCAGGCAGCTCTTACAAACAGAATATTTTCTTTTGGGCAGAAGATCAGCACAAACCTAATAATTTAAGAACTCTATGAGGCAGTACTACTGTTACTTTCGTTTCATTAGAGTGAGAAGCAAAAAATAAGATGTACCAAAACTCTAGCTCAGAGCATTGAACTTGAGAAGGGCTCAGTTCCTGAAAGGTGCCGAGTGCCCTCAACTTCCACTGATTTTAATGGGAGTTGAGGGGTTTTTTGCCTTTGTAGGATCATGCTCTAAAAAGGAGTTCCTTTGAGGAGCATGGAGCAGTCCACTGGAACCTACTGTAAGGATCTTACAGAACCATGCAGGATTGTGCCTTAAGGGGAAAAAGAAAAAAAATCACACTTCAGAGAATACTTTATAATAATACTAAATTTACAAATAATAATTGTAATAATCATTATCAGTACAATTATCCCCATTTTACAGATATGGAAACTGGGACACACACAGACATAGACATGTGACTTGTAGAAAGGCACTAGGTGACTCAGTAGCAGAGTAAGGAAGAGAACCCAGAACTTCTGATTTCTGTGTTCTAGTCACTAGACTATGCTCCCTCCAGCTTAAAAACAACAGAGTAATTCTTTTGGAGAGTTCACTCATGGTTATCCTTTATGTTGATAATCATATCACAATACATAGGAAAGGAAGAGATAAAAAATAATTGAGTATAGAATCATCCCACATGAAAAAGCTGGCCTGTCAGATCAAAGTTGATGTACAGGAATTTCACTTTCCTGTATTTTAAGGATCATAACATTGTATTATATAGTAAGTTTTAGCAAGCATATGGCAATAACTGTAATAAGTATGATATGTAGAACTGATAAATGAAATTGTTTTTAATTGTTCACTTTATTAATGTAACTTCTGTTCACTGTTTGCCATATTGTAATTCAAACCCCATTTTAAAACGCTCACTCCATTTTGTAAAAGCTTCCTCCAACCTTCATTTTTGCAAACCCTGCTGTAATCTTATTAGTTAGTTTAGATGTGTGAAGAATGAGGTATGTATGGATGATGGAATCAACCTCCAGCCCCAGCCTGTCCTGATGAAATAAAGTTCAAACCCCACCGGCTGAAGATGCAGACAAGAGCCCCAACAAAGTAAGAAGAGTCCACCCTAAAAAGAAAAGGTACAATAGAAGGAAGATCAAAGCCAGGTCCCAGGCTGAAAGTCACGCCTGCAATTGACGGGTGATCAATCACCAAACCCAGAGGCAGCGTGACACAACAAGACCTATAGACTCTGGATTCAAACTAAAGCCTACAAAAAGGATGGGTGGAATGGAAGACTTTGAAGGGTAACATTCTGCTGCCAACATGGAAGGACATCGGTACATGTCCAACAGAGACCCAGCTCGTCCTTGTGCCCGGCTTTCCCGGCCAGTTAGCCGCCACAAGCTACGAACCCAAGCTGCAAAATCAAGCCATGAACTTACGCTATCTTCAGGACTGGTAACTATGCAGCAGCTGCAGAACATCTGATGGATGTGTATGTGTGGGAATGTGTGTGTGTATAGGTATTAGGTTTAATGTATGTGTATAAGGATTAAGATATTAGTTATTGGTCATAAATCAAATTGTTATCATAATAAATGTGGCATCTTTGTCTTGCCCCCTGAAAAGATCCTGTGTAGTTTTATCTGTACAACAAGTATGTTGACCAGTAATGGTATAAGTGTTCCTAATTATTAGATCTTAGACACAAATATTCTAATACTGTTAATTTTTGTTTTATTTACTTTCCATTTTTCAAACTGATTGCTGTTATTTGTTTTGTTTTTTGAGCTGCATACTCCTGTCCTGCAAACCATGTATGCACCAAGGGGGAAAAGACCGATGAATCTCAAAATAAGTCATTAAAATGGAAAATACAAGTTCTGCATACTTCGTGTTCAACAGAGAGAAATTGTTGTTGTCTGATGCAAAATAAAACAGGCCCTTGAACTTTAAAGTCAGTGACAAAAGAATTTAAGAAATGACTTGAATACTAAAAAGTTATTGTTGAGTTAGTCCTTTTTCAGATGGATTAAGAGAGAATATGCAATATTACCCTAATTAGTTAGGAAAAGTATGAAAAGAAGAATTATTTGCATGCTATTTAGATTCAACAGATGGTTGGCTACACTGTTGATATCTAATGTGTCACACTCATGACAGTGAAAGGAGAGGACCTGTACACCCTTTGAAAATTAATACAGTTAAAAAAAGAAAAGGTAAACGCTACAGTCCTTTATCTAGTCAGTGATGTCTAACCTATACTAGATGGCCCCTTGGATGCCTAATTTTCCTTTTTATCGCCAGGTTATAGAAGCTCTGCTGGAAAAGGCATCAAGTTAACTTTTTTGAGTCTAGACCTATCTACTCAATTGATTCAGCCAAGGATTTAATGCCAAAAAGGAAATAGTAGGTAAGCATGAAAGCCAAAGTAATATATCACTGCTATCTTTTCAACAGATAAGCATTTCCTTGTTTGAACAAATACACATTATAGTACATGAAGCCAAAAATGTTTTGTTTTTGTTTTTGTTCTTTTAACAGCACATCTTCTGTGGGACTTCCATGTAACCAGACTTCAGAAAACACTCAGTTATAAAGGTTTAGGTGCACATAGTGTAGTATTAGCTTATTGGATCAAAATCAGCCAATATTCAAGTTTCACTGTTAGATACTAACCCAGGGGCTAGGGACTGTCATTTGCTTATTGTCTGGTGTGGCTCATGACTATGGGTGTCAACCTCAGGGGCAGGGATGCTGGAACAATTTGTATAGTGAGGGTGCTGGGAGCCATTGAACCAAATTGTAAACCCTGTATATAATGGAAACCACTTCAAGCCAGGGGTGTGGCAGCACCCTTAGCACCCCTAGTTCCAGCACCTTTGCTCAGGGGAAACTGTCATGTAGCAGGGCACAGACCCCAAACTGGTTGTCTGTTCTATCACTAGATTTTACCAACCCAGTAACAAGAACTCCTGAAGCACTATAATAGTCTTACTGAGGATTCACAGACAGTCCCCTTGGGCACTCCAGTATGTCTTGCCACCCAGGCAAGCTGGACTTAGTGCTAGCTGGTTGCTATACACCAGGGGTCAGCAACCTCTGGCACGTGGCTTGCCAGGGTAAGCACCCTGACGGGACGGTCCAGTTTGTTTACCTGTCGCATCGGCAGTTTCGGCCAATCGCGGCTCCCACTGGCCGCAGTTCGCTGTACCAGGCCAATCAGGAAGCCGCAGCCAGCACATCCCTCGGCCCCCACTGCTTCCCGCAGCTCACATTGGCCTGGGACGGCGAACTGCGGCCAGTGGGAGCCGTGATTGGCCGAATTTGCCGACGCGGCAGGTAAACAAACTGGCCCGCTTACCCTGGCGAGCCACGTGCCAGAGGTTGCCGACCCCTGCTATACACCAAAAATCACAAAATATTCAGGTTGCTCTCAGTCCCAAGAGACCAGTCATTTACCCCAGGTCAATCTGTACCTGAGATCTCTCTCCAAAGACAATACTTGTAACCAGTTCTGTAATAAACTAACTAAAGATTTATTAACTAGGAAAAAGAAATGAGAAAGTTATTACAAGGTTAAAGCAAGCAAGCATTGATAAACAAATGAGTTACAGTCGATGATTTTAAAAGGTGACAGAGTTGTAGCAATATGTCAGCTCTGAATGTCCTTAGGGCTAACCTAGGTTGACCGAGGGGGATCTCTCCTTCTGTTCTGTAGCTCCAGCCCCATGAAAGTCCAAACAGCAGAAGAGAGATGAAAAATTTTCTTGACAGCTATCTTTGTTTCCTTCTTCCAGAATTCAAGCTAAGGGGATGAGCCCTTTCGCATGTAGCCTCTTCATGGGCATGACAGGGAAATCAAAGTCTTTGTATTGAGATGTCCCACAATGGCCCATTTAGTTTTGATGGACCTTTTTTGATGGTTAGGAGACAATCCCTTCTGACTGGGTTCTCAGTTTCAGAGCGAATACTTTTTACTGTCATAAAGCAAAAACTTAAATATTATCTTATAGCATTTGATAAAGAAATTATAATTGAGAGTCATCCATGCAGCAAGTTACAAGCACTTCATGAAATCTAAACACATTATTATAAATCCAATACCCATTTTAACCATACTAACACAGGTGAGGTGGCAAAATTTGCAGATGATACAAAACTACTTGAGATAATTAAGTCCAAGGCAGACTGCAAAGAGCTACAAAAGGATCTCACAAAACTGCGTGACTGGGCAACAAAATGGCAGATTAAATTCAATGTTGATTAATTGCAAAGTAATGCACAATGGAAAACATAATCTCATGATTAATTAACTTAATTAACATATAAAATGATGGGGTCTAAATTAGTTGTTACTATTCAAAAAAGAGATCTTGGAGTCACTGTGGATAGTTTTCTGAAAACATCCACTCAATGTGCAGCGGCAGTCAAAAAAGGGAACAGAATGTTATGAGTCATTAAGAATGGGACAGATAAGAAGACAGAAAATATCATATTGTCTCTATATAAATCCATGGTACGCCCACATCTTGAATACTGTGTGCAGATGTGGTCACCCCATATCGAAAAAGATATATTGGAAATGGAAAAGCTTCAGAAAAGGGCAACAAAGATGATGAGGGGTATGGAACGGCTTCCGTATGAGGAGAGATTAATAAGATTGGGACTTTTCAGCTTGGAAAAGAGACAACTAATGGGGGGATATGATAGAGGTCTATAAAACCATGACTGGTGTGGAGAAAGTAAATAAGGAAGTGATATTTACTCCTTCTTATAACATAAGAACTAGGGGTCACAAATGAAATTAATAGGCAGCAGGTTTAAAACAAACAAAAGGAAGTATTTCTTCACACAACACACAGTCAACCTGTGAAACTCTTTGCCAGAGGATGTTGTTAAGGCCAAGACTATAACAGGGTTAAAAAAAGAACTAGATAAATTCATGGAGGATAGGTCCATCAATGGCTATTAGCCAGGATGGGCAGGGATGGTATCCCTAGCCTCCGTTTGCAGAAGCTGGGAATGAGCGATGGAGAATGGATCACTTGATGATTACCTGTTCATTCCCTCTGGGGCACCTGGCATTGGCCACTGTTGGAAGACAGGATACTGGGCTAAATAGACCTTTGGTCTGACCAGGATGGCCGTTCTTACATTCTTATGTGAAACAGACTGGTTTCTAGCAATGAATCTGTCAGTGCTCGGCTAAGGCCTAAAACCTTGGCAAGAGCTGGCACGTGGTCAGCCAGTGTCACAGGGTGATTCACTGGCTACAGGTCTGACAAAATATCTCTGGCTTGATAATCCGTGCTGCACCTTGGTAAAGTCAATGGGGAGATTGGTTTGGCTAAAAGAGTCACAGCCCTACAAACCTGAACAGAAGCAGGCTAAGAATGACAGATGGTAGGTACACGGCTGGGCAACATCCACTAATAAAAGGAAGATGCTCTTCATTCACTTTTAATCCTTCTTTATTTCCTTCAGATTTTGATAAGGATAATGCAAATTAATGTCTGCAGAAAGTGATGCAAATAAGAGAGTTACAAACTGTAATTTAAAAGGACAAACAGCGGTATGCCTGATGTCCATAGTGTAAAAAAGGTACATAATCTATTTTGTCTATTGCTTGCTTTAATACAAAGAAATTTAGTTCCTACTGGGAGAATTTATTGCTGCAGGTTCCCTACCAATTTAGGACTGCAGTGTTTACCTTTCCCTGTGAGCAGGCAGAGAAACAATAGTATATTGTGTAAATACAGTGGGGACATGGATTAATTTCAAACCCATCACGTAATCTTATGAGATTTCCCACGAGATCTCTTAACAGGTTGCAGCACTGTGAGCCATTATTTCCATATTTATTGGAAATAACATCTGAGCTAAGGCAATGCACAATATTCCCAATGCAAGCTCTCATGATGAGAATGAAATTAACTATTATTGAGGTAAATGCTGAGGGGTTTTGGTTTTGTTTTTTTTCTGGAATCGTAAAACATTTACCCCAAATAACTACATATTCCCTTAAAGCTGTTGTGATACAGTATATTGTGTAACATTTTAATTTGGGGCTTTTTGAAAAGATGACTTTTGATCTGAAAACCCCCACTGAAATGACTGGGCTTGATTCTGATCTCTCTTGTACTATAAAACTGGCGCAACTCCACTAATTTTAATTGAGTTATTCCAGATTTATGTTAGTGTGAGATCGGAACCAGATCCATTTTATGGCACTAATTGTGCAAAGACCTTTCAAGATGCAAATATTGACACGATAAACCTTAATTAAAATGACTGTGTTCTACAGTGCTGTATGCTACAGAATATACTTTAAAAAGCTTTATTATATATTCAATATTGCAGAACTCAGAGGCCCCATTGTACTAGCTACTGTACAAATACAAAGAAATACAGTGTCTCAGTGCAAAAGAGTTTACAAGCCTACTGCTGCTAGTGAAGGCAGGGGGCTGGACTTGATGACCTTTCAAGGTCCCTTCCAGTTCTAGGAGATTGGTATATCTCCAATTATTACCTATTACCTATTTGATGGAATGTGAGTCAGGAAATACACGGATACCCTCAGTTTTTTGCAGTTAAATTCATTGGGCCAGATCCTCAGCTGGTGACATTTGGTAGCTCCACTGAAGATGAAGAATTAGCCCTGACTATTTATTTGTTTAGTTACTTGCAAAGTGTCCCCAGTTCCAAGATACACAGATACTTCTGTACTTAGATAACATGGGGATATTGAGGGCACCTTGGAAGCACCTAAAACTCTAGGTGTGTTATCATGTTTCATTAAGGCTCTGGGCCACGCTCCTACAAATGTTTCCCCTTCAGTACTGATTCCTTTGTGAAAGTAGGCAGTTTCTCCTTTTTTAATCAACCTCCTGCTCTTACCTGATTCATCCACTGATGCCTGAACATGCAGCTTGTAGTACTGCAATTTGTCGTCAAGGAAACAATTGTTAGGTCATAATCTACAGCTTGTGTCACTGAACGAATTGGGTAAGAGGGTCAGAGCAATTACAAGAACAATCTTCACTTATTCACAAGTATGTTATTAGTTATGTACAATGGGGAAAAATACAAAAAGTCGCTGCAGTGGAATTTTGGTTTCAAAAGTTGCATTTTTTTTTAAATGTTTGCCTGTGGGTGGCAGCGACAGGGGGAAATCCAATAAAATTGGTTTGAGAAGCCATATCAGAAGATCACACACATAGCCACTCTGCAAGATGAGATTGCTATGGCATCAGACCCACAGCTGCCAAAATTTTCATGGGAAGCTGAGGTACTGGCAGCCTTCTCCCTGAGGGCCTGCTGAGATCTGACTTGTCCACTTAATTAACCACTTAACCATACTGTCCAAAAAGGCTGAACATGCAGCTGTCTGCAAATAGCTTAACATTGCCCTGTAGGTTTTTTTTTAAACAAAGTATCCATTTTCCTGCCTGAAATAGCCTTAGGCCAGAAATCTCTTCAGCTAGACTGGTACTCCATCTATCCCTGCTCATGTTACAGCTGTGTCTGTCTTGCAAGTCAAGGGGGATTCTTACCCAGGACTCTACAAAGCTTTAAAAAAAAAAAAACTTGGAGGGCTAAAGCTAGCCACTATTTAACATCCCAGTCCATTCTTTTTGAAAGTAAAGATATACCCACAATTGTTGATAATTATAATTGTAAAATAATCTGAGTTTTTACAAACCAGTATCACTTGGCATATTAAAAAATTTCAATATTTTACAGTTTAAATGAATATTTTATTTTCATTATTAGCGGAAGCTACTGGCTGCACATAGTTAATATTGACTCAAACCTAAAAAGAATAATCATATTAATACCCAAACTCTTTTAATCTACATTTTTGTAAATGTTTTCCTAAGAGCTCATTCTTACATAATATAATAGACCCTCATTTGGAAACTCAGCCCTCAGCTTCAGTACAATAGTCTCTTTTTTGCCCCCAAACCTATTCAGCTGTTGTTTAACACAGTTTCTCTCAGGTCTCTTAGGGATTTAAGTTTAGAAAACAGGCTTGCAAAAATACAGTGGCTCTTTTATTGTCTTACTAATTAAATGTAATTAAATTAATGGTAACCTGAAATTGAATGTATTAAAAAAATCCAAAAGCATTTTGCTTTACATGTATAAACACTAGAGTAATTATTTCCTTTTCGGGAAAATGCCAGGGTAATAATGGAGATGACGGTGAAGTTCTTCACAATGGGCCAATTTAGACTATCAGGATTCATTAGCATGTGTGTGACTAGTAAATAATTGCATTAATTTTAAGCCAAGTAACATATTTAGAAAACTGGAAAGAACCTTATTTTGTGAATTTAATCAACCTTTGCTCTTCCCCAGGTAGGTCAGAGCATATCTGCAATATTAAGCTGAAACTTATTCCTTACCATAGACCCAAGATAAGAGACCAGTGATTTTCAAACTTTAGAACTCTTTAGATGGTTTGTAAACAAAGAACACTTCAAAATAAATAAATGAAAACTTTCTGTTAATATAATGGTAATTATGGAGATAAGTAATCTTTCCATAACTGAAGCTGTAACCAGCGTTACCTTAGAATCATAGATTCATAGAATCATAGAATATCAGGGTTGGAAGGGACCTCAGGAGCTCATCTAGTCCGACCCCCTGCTCAAAGCAGGACCAATTCCCAACTAAATCATCCCAGCCAGGGCTTTGTCAAGCCTGACCTTAAAAACCTCTAAGGAAGGAGATTCCACCACCTCCCTAGGTAACCCATTCCAGTGCTTCACCACTCTCTGAGTGAAAAAGTTTTTCCTAATATCCAACCTAAACCTCCCCCACTGCAACTTGAGACCATTACTCCTTACTCCTCCTTCTGTCAACCTTGTAAGCCCACTTTTCATCCCTCTCTATTTCCAAAAATAAAAAAGCTCGATTTCTCAAAACTCTATTGGTAGAGAATTTCTCAAGAAAGTGGTTCCATTTTTAACTGTTTTTAATTGTCTAATTTTTCTTTGCCTCCATCTATTGACCTAATTAAATCACATCACAACAAACAAATCACATCATATTTACATTTTCAAATTTAGCTTCTACAAGAGGCAGCTTTCAAGGGCAGAAAGAGTAAGCTGTTCAAAAAGTTGACATTAGCCATGGTTCATCATCATCGAAGTGACTTACTGCCAGTGACCAATTTATGGCACCCTCTGGTTAGTAGGCTGTCTTCACACAAAACAATGTGTTACTCATGTCCTATGTTAACCACAGTGACTAGAATAATATGGATCCAATCATAACGTAATGAATTAAATATCAACATATATCACTGTGATACATTGGGGCCAGAATATATAAAGAGTACAAGATCAATATCTATATAGAAAGTATGTAGAGTATGAGTATGTATAGTTACATTCTATTTTAAGAGACAGCCTCAAATATCCCCAAATACACCAAGTACAAAGGCGCAAAAGAATTAGTAGACAACCACACCTGTTAAGCAATTACTTTGTATCAGTTCCTTGAATGGTCGTGTAAGAAGCCTTTCATTATCTATATTGAGTGTGTAAATATATTGGATTACATGCACCACCGTGCATGCATGACACGCAGTAACTGTTTACAGGATGAGAGATTGTCACTGAGAAACAGTTATGATTGGTGAAGTTACATAATAATCCAGTTATCTGGATTTTACTAGGTGATCCAAATTCACTTGCACCATGATGGTACCATACATTTACTATACGCACACCTTAATAATCAAGTTGCAGAAGTAGAAGGACTATAGTCGTTTTCCTTTACTTTTCTTAGTTTAAAATGAAATCTGTGTTTGGTTTCACTAGAACTATAAATGGTTAGCAATATTAACCAAGACAATTTCAAAGTTCCTATTTATTGCTCTAATTTAAAGTCTGACAGTTGTGTAATGCAGTACTGACATCTTCAATTTATAGTATAGTATGGTACTTGATAAAATATGGCGTATTTCGCACTGTGACTCGCCCACAATTGTTCCTGTGAATCACAGGGAAGAATTGCTTTCAGACTTGAATTACTAAACCAAGTATTGCAGCTTGTAATCCTCCACTCTAAACACACTTTCTAGCATTGCTAACAGAGACAAATATTTGCAACACCTAACCCAAAAAGTACAGCATAAGATAAATAAAATTGTCAACAGGTACTATTTTTGCACAACTTTGTTAAATATAGGGTACATCACAGCAGAAATATATTCTCTGATAGAAAATCCGGAACGGTTACCTATTTTAGAAAGCAAAGGGTAAATTACAAATCATGGGAAAACTGCAGAAACTGATGCTTTATCTAAACAAACGTTCAAAACTACTACTGCCCATTGGCATTAACTAAAATACAGTATTGCCTCAATCCCCAGGTGCACCAGGAGCCTTGTTCAAAGCCCACTGAAGTGAAAGGGAGTTGTTTGGATCAGGACTCAAGGTAAGAGGTTGGTACATCTGGATAGGAGGGAACAAAGAAGCTGTTTTCAGCTTCTCTATTATTGGGCTGGCTGGGGTCTGTTTCAGCCCCTGTTGTATACTGCAGCAGCCTCAAGTTTGTTCTAAACTATATCCAGTTGGATATGGCCCCAAGGATCTAGTGCACAAACTACAGTTCTATGTTTTGACCATCCCTCATTCTCCCCACCCCCAGGACCGCCTTACTCCAGAGGCCAAAAAGGGGCTGGAGGTGGTGTAGGAATCAGCTACACAGATTTTACACATGCTACCCAGGAAGATCTGCCATTTTTCTGACCAGCATGCACCACTGGAGAGCGCAAAATGGCCAGAGCAGGGCTCAGGATTCAGCCTTGTGACTACAGGTTAGACTCCACTCAGAAAACTTAGGACAGATTACAAAAAATTACAAGATAGCAAGTAGTCTCACTCAACTGAGGACATTAATGTTATATCCTTGGGGCAGCCGGTGTAGGAAGCAATCACTTGAGGCCAGAGAGCAGGCAGCTAACCAAAACCTCCATTTTATTTACATATATACAGAGAGCTCCTCAACCGGTTGAAACCGGTTGAGCTAACCCATAATAATCTAACTCAGTTGCCATAGCAACAAAACCATGACAACCAAATACACAACATATTCCTCCCCCCCTAATAAGAACATCCCCTAAATAAAACACACACTAGACTAGAGAAGGAGGGTAGACTGCCTCCATTCCCGGCTAAACCCTGGGGATTATTTTGCCCCATAACCGTGGGTTCGCCCTAGCTAAAGATCCAGCCGATGAGGAGGTCTTCTGTCTCTAGGTGGATTACGGCGAACTACTGGTGTTGTTGCACCCGAAAGCACTAGGGGCTCAGGGTCCGCAGCACGAACAGGTGAGGAGGGGGTATCAGCTCGTGCTGGGCAAAGGGGTATCTCAGCCACCGGCAGTAATGGAGGAGAACAGTCAGAAACAGGTGACTCGTGATTCGATCCCTCACCAGAAGAGGTGAAGTGAGACCCCTCAACTGCAGATGGGTCCTGAGGACTGGCATGACCTGGCAACAGCTGATCTACATGTCGCCGCCAGGTAAGATTCTCTGCAGTCCGGACTGTGTAGGAAACAGGTCCTGTTTGAGTGATGACTGTGGCCAGAACCCATTTAGCTCTGGAAGTATAATTCCGAGCCAAAACTGGCTGTCCCGGGCTAAAGGTTCGGTCTTTTGCTCTGGGTGCCCGTCTGATGACTTGATATTGCTGCTGATGTTGCACAGTTTGTCGGGGTTCAGAAGGTTTCAGCAGATCAAAGCAAGTGCGCAGCTGTCGTCCCATCATTAGAAAGGCCGGAGATGCGTGGGTCGTAGCATGAGGTGTGTTTCTGTAGGAAAGTAAAAAGGTATCCAGATGCTTTTGAATGGAGTGATGTCCCCTTGCTGATTTCAAAGCGTTTTTCATTGTCTGCACAAATCTTTCAGCTAATCCGTTGGAGGACGGATGATATGGTGCTGACGTGATGTGGTGTATCCCATTTGCTTTCATAAAATTTTGAAACTCCTGAGAAACGAACTGCGGTCCGTTGTCGCTCACAAGTTGTTCTGGCAGACCAAAACGACTAAAGAGTCCTCGTAGTTTTTGGATAGTACTCTCTGCAGAAGTGGACTGCATTATAGAGACTTCTGGCCATTTAGAATGGGCATCTATTGCCACCAAGAACATGCTTCCTTCAAGGGGGCCAGCAAAGTCAACGTGAATACGTTGCCATGGGTTTTCAGGCCAGTCCCATGGGTGTAGGGGTGCCCACTGGGGTGCATTCCGCACACCCTGACATGACATACAAGCTTTTGCCTTCTCTTCAATAGCGCTGTCCAGTCCAGGCCACCAAAAATAGCTTCGTGCAATTTCCTTCATGCGCACTATTCCACAGTGACTGTAGCTGTTCTAACATCTGTGATCTCAGTGGTGGTGGAATAATGACACGTCTCCCCCACAACAAACAACCAGATTGGACCGATAACTCCGTCCGCTTGGACATGTAGGGAACAAGGTCGGATGAGACCGGAGAGGTTTGTCGAGATGTTCCATGCATCACCAGGTCCATAACGTGGGACAATACTGGGTCAACGCGAGTTGCCTTCTTTATCTGAGTAGCAGTGATGGGTGTATTCTCTACCTGTTCAAAGTAGAAGATTTCCTTGTGGGCACTATCGTGGTGTTTGACCGGCAAAGGCAACCTTGAGAGGCCATCTGCATTGCCATGTAGAGTGGATTTCCGATATTTGATTTCATATGTGTGTGCTGAAAGTAACAATGCCCAACGTTGCATACGACTAGCAGCTAATGGGGGAATGCCTGTGTAAGGTCCAAAAATTGATGTCAGAGGTCGATGATCTGTGAGAAGAGTAAATTTTCGCCCAACAGGTACTGATGAAACTTCCGAATTCCAAAAACAATTCCTAATGCCTCACGTTCGATTTGGGCGTAGTTAGTTTCTGCTTTGCTTAGAGTGCGTGAAGCAAAAGCAATAGGTCTCTCTTCTCCTGAAGGCATAATATGTGACACGACTGCTCCCACTCCATAAGGGGAGGCATCGCAGGCCAATTGCAGTGGTAAGGATGGATCAAAGTGCGTTAGAACTTCAGAATTTAGCAATGCATGCTTAGCTTTGTTAAACGCAACATCACAGGCTTCAGTCCACTTCCAGGCCTTGTTCTGCCCAAGGAGCTCATGAAGTGGTTTTAGCAGTGTGGCTAACTGTGAGATGAACTTTCCATAATAGTTCAGGAGTCCTAAAGCAGCGCAGCTGGCTTACATTTCGAGGTGGGGAGCCTCCACAATAGCTTTAACTTTTGCAGGGCCTTATGAAGACCTGCAGAATCAATGATGTGTCCCAAATATTCAACAGAGGGCTTGAAGAATTCACACTTGTCTTTGCGAACTCGTAGGCCATACTCTTCCAGTCTTTGTAGGGTAGCCTCTAAATTCTTTAAGTGATCCTCGTCATTTCTTCCAGTGACCAGGATATCATCCAGATAGCACTGAACTCCTGACAAGCCACACAAGATCTGGTCCATAGCCCTCTGGAACAGGGCGGGAGCAGATGTTATTCCGAAGGGTAGACGACAGTATCGATAAAGCCCCTTATGAGTCACAATAGTCAACAGCTCTTGGGACTTTTCATCGACGTGCATCTGTAAATATGCTTGACTCAGATCAATCTTACTGAACTTTTGTCCCCCAGCCAGGCCTGCGAAGAGGTCATCGATGCGGGGAAGTGGGTATTGCTCTGCACACAACACTGGGTTGACAGTGACTTTAAAATCACCGCAAATCCGGAGAGAGCCATCTTTCTTCACGATTGGAACGATAGGAGTGGCCCATGAGCTATGGGTAACTGGTATTAGGACTCCATTGGTGACCAGGCGCTCCAGGTCTGCTTCAACTTTTGGCCTGATGGCATATGGCACAGTTCGGGCTTTCAGATATTTTGGTGGACTGCCAGGTTTAATCTTCAATGTCACAGTGATTCCCTTCGTACTTCCCAAATCATCTCCAAAAACAGCAGCATGTTTCCTTAGTATAGGGGTTAGACTGGTTTCTTCTTTAGTCATCCGGTGCACTTCTGCCCAGTTCAGTTGAATCTTCCCAAGCCAAGTCCTACCCATTAAGGCTGGGTAGTTACCTCTCACCACAAACAGTGGCAATTTAGCCACCTGTCCATTGAGCTCCACCTTAACATCAATAGTGCCCAGCATAGGCACAGCTTCTCCCGTATACGTCTTCAGAACAGTTTTTGTTGCCTTAAGCGGAAGATGCTGTAGCTTTTCTTTATACACAGTCTCGGAGATCAGTGAGACGGCTGCACCGGTGTCCAGTTCCATGCGTATACGTTTGCCATCCAATAACGGGGTTACCCAGTATTCATGTGAGCCCATTGCCAAAGACAAAACATGCAGTGGCACTTCCTCTTGCGATGAGGTGTCACCTTGATCATCCTGGGTCTGCTCTAGGGTATGCAGGGTTCCTCTTTTTGTCGGCCAGACCACAGGCCTCTTTTTCTTTTGTTTACAGGCACACTGAATGTGTCCCTTTTTGCCACAGTGTCGACACACCAGGTCCTTACACCAGCATTCTGATGCCTGGTGACCCGGCTTACCACAGCGGTAACATTCTTGACTCTGCACAGTTTTGTGGGTCGGTTCTTGTGACACTTTTTGCACCCTAGGGGGTGCACCGATGTATTGTGCCTCCCTTGTAGCCAGTTCCATGGAGACAGCAATATCAACAGCCTTCTGTAAGGTAAGCTGAGCCTCTGTCAGTAGGCGCTTCCGTATAGCTTCACTGTACAGGCCACACACTAACCTGTCACGCAGGGCATCATGTAACATTTCTTTAAATTCACAGTGTTCTGCTAGCTTTTTTAAAATGGCTACAAATTGTACAACTGTTTCATCTTCCTTTTGGTCTCTTTTGTGGAACCTATATCTTTCAGCAATTACCAGTGGTTTTGGGGAGAAATGAGACCCCAGGATTTCCACAATGTCACTGTAAGATTTAGTCTCAGGCTTAACAGGGTGTAGTAAGCTGCGTAGCAGAGAGTAGGTTTAAGCCCCTACAACAGTTAAGAATATTGGCACCTTCTTCGCTTCTGTAATGTCATTTGCAATACCAAAAAGCTCAAAACGCTCAGTATAAACATGCCACTGCTCTGTATTCTCATCAAAAGGCTCCAGGGGCCTGGTCAGAGTAGCCATGATTTTTAGTTTCACTTTCACAGTCAGTGCAAAGAAGCAGCTTTTTTCCTTTGTTTGGTCTTTATCTTGACTTCTACTTCCTTCTGTTACTGGAGCAGCACCGGAATCCCATCCTCGTCGCCAGTGTTATATCCTTGGGGCAGCCGGTGTAGGAAGCAATCACTTGAGGCCAGAGAGCAGGCAGCTAACCAAAACCTCCATTTTATTTACATATATACAGAGAGCTCCTCAACCGGTTGAAACCGGTTGAGCTAACCCATAATAATCTAACTCAGTTGCCATAGCAACAAAACCATGACAACCAAATACACAACAATTAATATGCTCTTTGAAAAGCTGCCTAAACTCACACTTCATCTGATTCCCTGTCAGTCCTGAGCATGAATTTCCCGGCTTCTGTCAATTGGTCACAATTTAACACCAGTTTTGTGTTTAATATTTCAGATTTAGCGACAGTAAAAATATGCCTGTTACATTTCCAAGGTTACAAGAGCCAAATTTTCACCTCTTCTGTTGTATTGCACAGGCTTTCACAGATGAAACACAGATTTCCCCCCTAAAAATGACCAGTTTCTTCACTTAATAATTTTTAGCAATTTAACACGGCAAGTGCCCAGTAAGACTGACAACACCCTTTCCTTAGTAACAAGTGCATCTATGAACAGAGAGGCATTTTCTGGTCTATATTTGATTTAAACAAACAAGAGTTCCATGCATTAAACTTCAGTCTCTTGCTAGCTAATTTCAAAAAATAACAGACCAAGTACACCATCTTATGCCATCTAAGTCTTCTATGGCCAATGGGAAGGGAAGGGAAGGGAAGGCATCATTGTTCTGTATTCAATTTCCAGCAAGTGGGGATGCTTTTATTCCTGCTAGAACTCTGCCAATAGGAACCTTGAGGGAAACTGCTGAATTGGGGCATTCCCTGGCTAACCTGGCTATGCGCCTTTTCAAAAAGTCTGAGCTGTCAATTTAGAACTGCATTGGCTGATCACATCCACCCTCCTCATCAACTAGATTACTTACAGCCACTCCCTGCCACCATAACCTGAACTCTTGCAAAAGAGTTTGCCATCAGGGCACTCCACCAAGACTATGCTGACATAAACTGAGGTCAATCTGACACAATATCTTTTACTTTTTCTTTCATGTTCCTGACAAACATATGTGCCATAAACACTACAGTGCATCCCATTCACTTTTAAAGTACTTCAGACAAAGAGACAGATGGAATGCACTTTTACACAACCACTGTTAGTTTAAAAAAAATCATACAAATCCATATTTCCATTGGAGGTTACATTTACAAATACTCTATGCCTGGTAGATTGTCAAAGAATGTGTGCACATATGTAATCATTCCTTCCTGGAATCTTGGGCAAAATGACAGGATTCAGAGAATTTGGCTGCCTCATCAGTGCTTGGCATTCCATACACTACAGCCTGAATACTGATGGCTTTATAGGCTTGCTATTTGTGAAGAATCACTTTGTCACTGGGTGGTGCCCAAACAGCTGTGTGCATGCAGTCAGTAGTTCCCAGGAGCAATGGAAAATTAACTAAGCCAAAGAAGTCATGCATTGCTTAGTGCTATACTTCTGGCACGTTGTATCGCTGTAAAACTTAAAGCATAATTCTCAGTAACTGATGGTGTTGCACAGTAAGAAAAGGAGAGCAACTCACCTCACTTTGGGAAAGGGCATTGGTGGGTAGAAGTAAGACAGGAAAAGGCCATTTTGCCCCCGTTCTAGGACTGCAGGTCCACAGATGAACCATGGCTGCCTGTTCCCCTACTAACAATTGGAACTTCTAGTTCAGAGCTACTGCTGCTGCTCCAGGAGTTCTGCTACAGCCCCAGCACAGACACACAAGGCAAAACAAAACACAGTCCAGACAAAGTAGCAGCCCCATTAGTATATATCTGCTTGTGCATGCCTAAGTATGGGTCACATTAGAGACAACGCTAGGATCAGTGTATAGAATTTAAATTCCTCTAAGAAAGGAGAATTTGGGTCATTTAATAAAGGTTTAAGTTCTATTTAGGAATAGGATAAGGTTCAAGTTTGTTCTTATTCCAGTTAGGTTTAGACATAAACTGCAAAGCAGGTGCCCATAAGGCACAAAGTCAAAGGGGACACCCAACAGAGCTGAATGCAAAGGGAAACTTACAAGAATGCCTGCAAGTTTCCTTTTAGAACAGGCTCCATGAAGAGTAGATATATATATAAAGGAAACTGGGTCTAGTGAATTTCCATCTGTCATCCGCAACCCCTCCCATGTATAACACTACCAAAATGAATTAAAAAGGCAAGTAAAACACTAAAGATGTGAAAAGGCAAAATAAACAGGGAAGAAAAACAAACTATAGAACTAAAGCACAACATGAAGATGGAACAGATGAAAAGGAGAGAAATAAGGAAAGGAAAGAAGTGACTAGAGGCTGGAAGTATGAGGGAGAGACAATCAGAAAAATTTGCATTTCAGGATCCTTTGTACCAGTTGCATTACTGCTAGAATTCTGGCAGCAAAGTACCGAGTGTCTTTTGCTGGCTCTGAAATTATCTCACTGTATCACCCTGGGCAAGACACTTGGCCTCTCTCTGTCTGAGGTTCCCCCATTCATCAGGGTATATTGATTAAAATCAAATGGATTTAAATCATCAATTTTAATCATGTTTTAAAACAGCAAACAGAAAACCTTGATTTAAATCATCGATTTTACTCATGATCTGTATTTGTACTTTTTAGTTATTTTCCTAAAGAAAGGTTGATTCTCATTAGTTGGTAAGCATTAAAACACATTGATGTGCAACCAAATATACTTTTTACACTAAATATGATGCTTTTTTTGGCAAACCAGAAGGGTACACTATATCTATTCTATGGCAAAAAACTATGTTAATGCAGAGTTAAGGTGCTTGGTGGTATATCATACCCTTGAAGAACACTCAGTAGAGCAAAACAAACTTCTGAAAACCAGCAAATGCACAGTTAAAGTTGTTCATGCAACCTTAACTCTGCCCTCTTACAGCAACACCCCATTAAGACCGATTCACACACATACCTTTCATAGAATCACAGAATATTAGGGTTGGAAGAGATCTCAGGAGGTCATCTAGTCCAATCCCCTGCTCAAAGCAGGACCAACACCAACTAAATCATCCCAGCCAGGGCTTTGTCAAGCCGGGCCTAAGGATGGAGATTCTACCGGCTCCCTAAAATGACTCATTCCAGTGTTTCACTTCACCACCCTCCTAGTGAAATAGTGTTTCCTAATATCTATCCTAGACCCCCCCCCATTGCAACTTGAGACCATTGTTCCTTGTTCTGTCATCTGCCACCACTGAGAACAGCCTAGCTCCATCCTCTTTGGAACCCCACTTCGGGTAGTTGAAGGCTGCTATCAAATCCCCCCTCACTCTTCTCTTCTGTAGACTAAATAACCCCAGTTCCTTCAGCCTCTCTTGTAAGTCATGTGCCCCAGCCCCCTAATCATTTTCATTGCCCTCCACTGGACTCTCTCCAATTTCTCCACATTCTTTCTGTAGCGGGGGGACCAAAACTGGATGCAATACTCCAGCTGTGGCCTCACCAGTGCTGAATAGAGGGGAATAATCACTTCCCTCGATCTGCTGGCAATGCTCCTAATACAGCCCAATATGCCGTTGGCAACAAGGGCACACTGCTGACTCATATCCAGCTTCTCATCCACTGTAATCCCCAGGTCCTTTTCTGTAGAACTGCTGCTTAGCCAGTCAGTCCCCAGGCTGTAGCAGTGCATGGGATTCTTCCTTCTTAAGTGCAAGACTTTCCTTTGCCAACCCCACAGTGGCTGAAATGTACAGGCTCTCTAACTCCTTTTACACCCCCAGCCCCACTCTCACCCAGAGGATTCCATCTAACACTAAAAGGACAAAAAGGAAAGAAAGAAAAAAGAATCAGTTGTCCACATCATATTCCCTCTGTTCTCCTACAGCTGGCAGTAACCAATGGGAATTATTTATATACAGTCCAGGTGCAGTCAGTGTATTAGGTGTTCTGACACTAAATAGTGGAGGCAGAAGTTGGGCCTGCAACACACATGGATTACTTGGAGGTGTGTGACAGAACCATGGTTATATGAGGAGATGTACGTTTGAAGACTCTGACGTGTGTGAATAAGGGGAAGAGCTGCATGTGTACCTCCAGAATGCAATAGAATCCAGGGATTGCCTGTAATTCCCTGGGGAAGCGTGGTAACCACAGCCTCTCCAGGGTCTAAGAACAGAGGTGGGAGGAGTGGCTTAGGCAAATTCACTTAGATTGTAACACCTCCAAAGAGGTAACACTTCCTTGTCAAGTTTCAAATTATCCTGGTTCAAACTGGATTCTCCAGAGACCAACAGACAAAGAAAGGACTTTTGGATAAATAGCCAGAGTTTAAACTGACTCTGGGCCTTCGTTCTGACCCAGCAAATGGAAAGGACTTTCTGTCCAAAGGGCAGGCGCCAATCCTTAAGGAAGGACTGACATCTACCAAAGCCCTCATGGAGAGAGGCGGTAGATGATTTCTGGTAAACTTAATATCCATGTAGGTTCTTTTATTGTTTTAACATGTTTTCTCTGTAATGCTTGTCCCTTAAGAATAAATGTGCTTGCTTAGAAAAAGCTGCATGGTAACCTTAAACCATGGCCAATGACACTGTTTATAGCATCTGAGAAGAAGGGAAAGCAGGCCTCCTTAGGCAGTCTGACTTGCTGGGGAATTCACAGTGCAGGCAGGGAACTGTGCAGCCTGGAAATACCCTGGTCAGGAGGGAGAGGCTCATATCCCTCGCTGGACCAGGGAGGTGGAAGGAAAGTGCAGTGGCCCTGAACTGTGACACCATGAATCCTCAAATTTCCCCAAAAATGTTCTTCCAGAACATATTAATAGCTTTCATATTGTCACTGAGGCAATTATGTAGACGCTCAGACAAGTCAGAGAAAGCCATCACTGCTCTTGGACACAAATCACTGATGCAGTCCAAATATGCTCTCAGACATAGTTTGATGTGTACACCAGGAATAAGTCCCAGATCATTTCTGCCCGAGTGAATCACCCAATGTCCAGTAGATCACAACTTCTTTTGGCACCACATAAATGCTGCAGAGTGGGTAAAATATGATGCCAATGCAGGCCATCTCTCTCCTCCCAAATCAGCCTGCAGTTAGCAGTCCCCATGTCATGCTGTACCCCTTGCTCTCCCGCAAACTTTTGCAACCTCACGATCCAGGAATCCACACGCTGGAACTATGGCAGCGCACATATTTCTTCTCTCTCAGTGGTCAAGGTACCTGCACTGTCAGTTCCAAACCTCCATGTTATGGGTCTTTAAAAACACCACATTAACCTACCCTGAGTTCAGCAAGTAGCCACTCCCTCCCTTCCCAGCTCCTCAGGGGATTACAATACAGATATTTCCTCAAACAACCAGTCCAAGGCTTGCCTACATCCATCTTCACTGCCCAACCCCTCTGCAGCCACAACCCCACACCCTGTCCTTGTCCTGCCACTCTCCACCTCCATACACACACCAATTGCTGTCTTTGGCTCCTCCCCAGCTGATACAACAAAAATATTCTTCTGTTCACAGCAAACCTCCCCATAAAATGAAAACACATTATAACAGAGACGACTTGCAGCAAGCAATATGAATTATTAAATCTTTATTGCACAGGTGTACAGATTAGAAATGTAAATGGTGGGATGTTCACCAGAGGCAGTAGCATTGACACATTCTCTCAAACTAACCAGGCAAGTACAAAGTGGCTGCACAGAAATCCTCTCAAGGTTGTTTTTTTATTGGTGCACGCACAATACAATCCTTCTGGATTACACATCTATGCAAGCAAAGAAGCAAACATGTTCTTATGTACCATGCTCAGATTGGGGACCCCAAAGATTTAGTGGGTGTCATAAATGACCTTGGGTAAAACTTCACAGATTGAGATGATTTTGACCTGCATCACATCAACAGTTTTATCTCTAGCTCTGCAAATAAAAAACTTTTTCAAAAACAGATGTTTTTTTTCAGGGTTTATATCTCCGCAACCCCTATTTCGAATGATCCCAAATTTCAATCACTATTCCTATACTGCACCCTCCTGATGAGCATCAAATTTCAAAGGACTCTGACAATGCATGTCAATATTATAGGACTTAGAAAGGTCTAGGTTTAAATAAAAGTTGTTATGGAACCTTAACGATAGTGGCACTACTGCACTACTATAATACACGTTTATTTAAGCAATTAGATATCTGAACTTGCATTTATTCAGATTCTTATTTTTTACATTTTTATTATGTTAGAAAATGGTGAATGTTGCATATCTTATTTACAAGATAATTAATTTTTACTTGCAATTTGTGTCAAGCTCTCTTCAAATCAATTAAAAATGCACAAAAATAGCATTTTAATTATTTTTTAAAATTAAATAAAGTACCTTCAGTGTGCCCAATACATAAGAAAATAAGGTTTATCAAAACATGTTATGCATTTAAAAGTAAAGTTATTAAACAGTTTATCTATCTATCTAAACCATTATTCTATGCTTAGCAAATTGAACTGATTTTTTCTGGTCACCTTATGCTTCAAGATTTTAGAATTAGTAGATCTCATCTTCTCACACCTAAATTTTATCCACAGATTGGAAGAGGAAAAACAAGCTTTCCTGCTTTTGTCCAAGTCCCTATTGGTTTCTGAACTTTGAATGAACTAATCACTGAGCAAAACCAGTTGAATACACTGTAATGCACAAAATATTCTCTCTGTACCTGCAGAAGAGGTTACTGCTGTCAAAAGCTGGTTTAGCACTTCAGCAAACTCTGATTTTGAGTGACTTCCACCAGTTCAGTGCTGTTTCTTTAGAATTTGGCACCAAATATGTACTTCTTAGTATTATTTTTCTGTTTAATTTAAATGATTTAATAGATTATAGTAAGTTTAGGACTTAACATAAGTTGTAAATTTCAAATTTAATTGTAAATATTTTTATAAACAAACATTCAATTTAAATAAAAAATCCAATTTAAATTTAAAAAATCTTTTTAATTTAAAAAAATCATATTTTTTCCTCCAGAAAATGGAGATAATGGTACTTCTCCAGCTTTTCAACAAACACTAAAATCTATAGATGAAACTATACATTTCATTAAACTTTTTGGGATGGGCTTGGTCACTGCCAAAACCACTGTACAGCATGCACTGTCCATGTGCAACTTACTCTTTACCTCACCTTATATTCCAGGCTTATTTTACCCATTGTTATCTTGTCCATTGTAAATCATTCACTGGATGTTCCCCCTTATTTTAGCTAGTACAGACTTTCTGTTTCAGCCTGCTAATCCATTTACCTCCCTAATCCTGCCCCCCAAGAAATAAGGAGTCACCTGTGTCCAATTACTCATGTGAAGACAGGCCTATTAAGGAACAACCAGGTTACTGCCAAATCCCATCTTTGCCTGGGGGACCACTATACCCTGGATCTGACCCTAGTTTTTATTTCATAAGAACAATTCATCCTTTCCCCCTCTAAATCTTTTAAGCTCCTCATATAGGATCAAATAAAGTTTGTTTGTCAAATCCATATCTTTGAAAAACTCTGCTTCTCTTCAGATATAAAATAGAAAGATTATCTAGCTCTGTAAATCCTTTTGGATGAATAAACTGTTCTAAATCTTCTCATTTCACATTCTTCATCTCCAGTAGCACAATATTTTCAAGTGTCACAAGGCATGACCCAACTTTTGAGACCTAATTGAATAACTCCAAATCATCTAATAATTGCTTAGTTATATGAATGTACACATTTTTTAAACTGCCTGTGCATTCGCCACAGGCATTCTGGGAGAAATCCTGGCCCCACGGAAGTCAATGGGAGTTTTGTCATTAACTTCAGTGGGGCCAGGATTTCACCCTCTACAGCCCTGATTCGACAAACATTTACTCATAGGTTTAATGTTACTACCTTGAATAATTCCAATTGGAATCAACAAGACTACTTACAGAAGCAAAGTTAAGTCAGAGTTTGGAAGATCTGGGCCCAAATGCAGGGCTATATCTTAACCCCACTGCCTAGGTGCTCATGTACACCTACAATTGTGCCCACTTTGAAATTAAACCTGTATATTTAGTTCTATGAAGTTCTCTCTAAACAATCATGTGCATCATGCATTTCTTTGTTTTCCAATACAAATACTACATACATTACCAAAAACGTAGCATACAAAGATCTACCACATTACTCCATTAATGACAACTGAGATTTTTCAGTGGATTTAAGAAGTGCAACATTACAACAAATAGTCATAAAAACTTTGATCAATAACCAAACAATGCAAGACCAACTCTGGAGTTATCCTATACAGTACCTGTTTGTAGTATATCTTCACCAAGTTTGTAGAAGCATGTATCCAAAGATTGCTTCAAGTTCAGTGACCAAGATCTGCAAAGACATTAAAAATATGTCACTGAAAGTATATAGTTTGGGCATAAAAGCAGAGCAAAACCATTCTGCTAAACTTCCATCTGGAAATAAGTTTAAAATATTGTCCTTTACAGCTATGTGTAGAGCAATGCATGTTGTGGGAGATAAGAATGATGACTAGTGGGATAATCTATTAAATATTAAATATAAGACATATACAGTATCATAAAGCTTTTAAGTAAGCTTGCTTATGGGAATTCAAAAATAGTACAGGATAGTTCCTGCAAACATCAAGTTTCAGAATAGTAATTGTACGACAACTATCAGTAATGATAGACTAAAACCAACAGATTCAATATGTACAATGGCTAGTGGTATGGCAGAAAATAAAAATCTATCAAAAAACCTACAAACTGACATACATTTGAGCCACATTCTGCCTTTGATTTGCAGCAGAGCAACAGCATGAATTAGAGAACCATGCATCAATAAAGGGCATCATTTTTGTTTGCCATTTTATCCTTAAGAAAGGTTAAATATGACAATTCTACTATGGATTCCATAATCTGGCTCCATATATTCCTGTCCCTAAAGCAGACACATGTTCAGGCATGTGCATGTGCATAGCACTTACCCACAATTAGTATCTAGAGTCTCTATAAATTCTCCTGGTGATTCTGACACAGTGATACAGATATCAGCACTGTGCAGTGCATAATCCATTTGACAAAACAAATTAGTTTTATTATACAGTTGCTAAAGAAAGAAGAAAAAGAAAAGACTGAACAGTTAAAACTGTAAGATGTGGCAAAAGAAGGAAAAAAAACAAACAAAAAAGACTTAACTGACATGGAAAGGGATAGAAAAAGAAAGAAAGCAGAAAAGACAACAGTTCAAGTGCCAGACTGAGGTGGGAATGGTCATTATTCTGTACCAACACTTACCTGGTGGCTCCATCAGTTTGTCTACCACACTATCTTAAGGATTTCTAAGGGTATGTCTACACTGCAGAGTGTATGTGTATCCTGGCTCATACGTATATGCTAGGGATCAGCAACCTTTGGCACGCAGCCCATCAGGGAAATCCACTGGCAGGCCGGGGTGGTTTGTTTACCTGCAGCGTCCACAGGTTCAGCCGATTGCAGCTCCCATTGGCTGCGGTTTGCCGTTCCAGGCCAATGGGGGCTGTGGGAAGCGGGGTGGGCCGAGGGATGTGCAGGCAGCCGCTTCCCGCAGCTCCCATTGGCCTGGAATGGCAAACCGTGGCCAATGGGAGCTGTGATCAGCCGAACCTGAGAACGCTGCAGGTAAGCAAACCGTCCTGGCCTGCCAGCTGATTTCCCTGATTGGCCGTGTGCCAAAGGTCGCCGATCCCTGGTATATGCACATGTGCTTGCCAAACCCACCGCCAAATATCCACACTAGAGAGCTGCACATGCCCCATTCCCATCTAGTGGCATCAACATTGACACTGCAGTTACATATGTTTTGGGGGTGTATCCCAGTGTTCTTAGTGCCTTACTAAATTAAGCCACCCTAGGAATTGGTTGGTGTATTGTAGAAGAACTTGTCTGTCCTTCCTGGGCCTCTGTGAGGATGTGTTCTTAGCTAGCCAGCCCAATTAGCAAAATGCAGTCTGGCTGTAGCTGTCAGTCCCAGGATATTAGAAAGACAGGTGGGTGAGGTAATAACTGTTATTGGACCAACTTCTGTTGGTGAGAGAGACAAGCTTTTGAGCTACACAGAGCTCTTCCTCAGGTCTGGGAAAAGTACTCAGAGTGTCACAGGTAAACATAAGCTTGAACAGATAGTTTATCATAACTAAGGCTACATTTTAGTCACAGGTATTTTTAGTAAAAGTCATGGACTGGTCACGGGCAGAAAACAAAAATTCATAGCCTTTGACCTGTCCATGACTTGTACTAAAAATACCTATGCCTAAACCTTGGGTGGGGGCCGTAGGTGCTCGGCGGGGGGAAGGGGGGCGGTCCGGCTGCACCACAGGTGCCGGGGGAGGTGGCCCAGGACCCCACTGGCACTGGGAGCGGGGAGGGTTGGCGGAGCTGGCAGGGGTTCCCTACCCGGCGCCGCGTCCCTGCAGCTCCTAGGCAGTGGAGGAGCACAAGCACTGGTTGCTGCAGCTCCCATTGGCCAGGAACCACAGCCAATGGCAGCTGCAGGGACGGGGCCTGCGGCACAGGCACCACATGGCACAAAGCCCCCCCTTCCGGCCCCTCCACCACCTAGGAGCTGCAGAGCCATGTCAGTGGGAGCCCCCCAACCTGAGGTAAGCACCCGCCCGCAGCCCTCTGCTCCGAGCCCCGAGCCCCGGCTTGGGCAGCTCCTGAGCCAGAACCAGCTGCTGCAAAAGTCCGTGACTTCCGTGACCTCCATGACAGACTTGCAGCCTTAATCATAAGTTTTAACACATATTCTAAGGGACCATTCAAGGTGAAGTGGCCCGTTAACATCCCTGTAATCACAGGACCAAAAAGGGGGGTTAGTGGGTTATGGATTGTCATAATAAGGCATAAATCCAGTGTCTTTATGAAGATCATGATTTTTAGTGTCTAGCAAAGTTATGAATTTAACCTCCTAGGCTCATCTTTAGAAAGTGTTGTGCAGTTTCATCTGAGGATGAGGCCTAATAGGTCAGATACAGAGGGGTCACTTTGTGAAACGTGTTCACCCACAGGTGACAGGGTGTTTTTGTCTTTTATCATTTTCCTGTGTGAGTTCGTTCAAGAGCACAGTGATTGTCTGGTTTCACCCACATAGCTGTTATCGGGGCATTCTGTGCACTGGATGAGGTACAATACATGTTGTGATAGGCATGTGTAGGACCCCTGGATCTTGAAAGGCGTGTGGTAGGGGGTGTAGCATTTAGCAGAGGCACTTCCGGCTCTGTCTGTTCCAGCTGGTGCCAAGCCATGGATCCAGAACTACTGGATGAGCTGTTTCTACTTATGGCTGAACTGTTATTCCAACAGGGTACAGACAGAGGGTCTAGAAGACGGTGAGTGACATTTCAGCAGCATTTCCTGCTGAATGGAAGGTGGTGACAAGACTTGGAGGAGAGCTCATTCACGGCAGACGGCAGATATCTGTTGCATGCTGCAACTTTGATTTCCTATACAGACTAGTGCTTTTGATGCAGGACGACTAGCACAGCGCAGTGGGATCACATTGTCAGGCAAACCTGGAATTACTAGAAGTAGCTACAGAATTTTTGCATGATCAAGACCACCTTCCTGGATCTGTACAAAGAGCTTGCCTCTACCGACCCTCCAGGGCCAGGACTGCAGATGAGGGAGGCCATAGCAGTCCAGAAGCAGGTTGTTATTGCCATCTGGAAGCTGGCTACCCCTAACTACAGTTTACTATTGGCAAGTCAACTGTCAATGATGTGCTGGTGGTAGTTTGTGAGACCATTAATACTGTGGTTTCCCCACAAGTGGTAGACATTGCTAATATGCCTGAAATAATAACTGGCTTTCAGAGAATGGGGTCTCCAAACTGCGCTGGGGCCACTGACGACACTCAAGTGCCCATAGTTTGCCTACCACAAGGAGCACATGAATATGTCAACTGCAAAGAGTACTACCGTATTGTTCTGCAGGCCTTGGTCAATCACAAAGGCAGGTTCATGAACACCAATGTGGGATGTACAGGAAACGTGCATGACACCAGGGTGCTGAGGAGATTTGATGTTTCTCTATTTGGACAAGCAGGGACCTTATTCCCTCCAAATAATATGATTATCAATGGGGTATTTGTGCTCAATAATTTTAGGAGATCTCATTTACCCCATACTGTCATGGCTTATGAAACCATACCCTCACCACAGAGCACCTGGCAGAAGAAGGATTAATTACACACTTAGCAGTTGCAGATGGTGTTGGAGTGTGCATCTGGCAGGTTGAAAGCAAGCTGGTGCTGCCTACAAATCTGTCTGGATACCACTGCAGCCAGTTGCATCTATGGTGTGGCTGGCACAACATCCATGAGGATAAGGACTAGAATTTTCCCATGGAGTGAACTCAAGACACTGCTGGTTTGCAGGCTTCATACAAGCAACCAAAAGGTGTGCCTGTCATTACTGGGGCTGGGTCCAGGGAAGCAATGGAATAAGGGATGTCTTGTGCACCTATATCTTTGCATTGGTCTTAAAAAAAAACAAACAAAAAAATCAAACGTGCCCTGCTTAGAAGCATGTTATGCAGTACTGAAGGCTCCATGCTCAGGGCAGCGGTAAATACGTAGTTGAATACCTTGTGGTAAGAGTACACAGACAGATTGTTGCTGGATTTGCCATCCTTAGCCTTGTGGTAGATACTCTTTACATGTTGGATGGGCTCCTCGCACTGAACACAGCAGATAGCTTGCAGTGCATAGGAGATGTGTCGGAAGTGAGTAGGTAGAAGGGACAGAACACACAGGCCCCAAGAGTTGTGGGATGGCACTGGAGAACTATCTAAACACGAGCTCAACAACATGTGTGTTAGTGGCATCTTTACTGTGAGATGGGAAGGTAGGAGAACACCTTACAGCAAAACTCACGCTTTAGCCCATAATCCCAGCTGTATGCATGAATATGTGTTCAAAGGGCACATATGCTCATATTTGATGTTCTGTGTGGGAGGAGGGGAAGGATGGAGACCACGGGTTGGGCTAAAACATGCATAAACACACTCAGACAAGAACAACAAGAACAAATAACTCCCCCACACACTACTCTGCTCTATGTATTCAAGAAATCTTTATAAATATGACAATTTCCAGGATTATTCACTCTATATACTGGTTTGCCATTCTTAATGTTTATGTCAAATGCAGACAAGACAGACTTGAAAGTTTAGAATCCACCATAAAGGAGTATGAACAATAGAACTACATCTCTGCATCCTCTATTGCAGGGGTAGGCAACCTCTGGCACTCGGCTCGCCAGGGTAAGCACCCTGGCAGGCCAGGACAGTTTGTTTACCTGCCGCGTCGGCAGGTTCGTCCGATCGCGGCTCCCACTGGCCGCGGTTTGCCGCTCCAGGCCAATGGGGTAGGTGGGAAACCGTGGCCAGCACATCCCTCAGCCCGCGCCGCTTCCCACAGCCCCCATTGGCCTGGGACAGTGAACTGCAGCCAGTGGGAGCTGCGATCGGCCAAATCTGCCGACACAGCAGGTAAACAAACTGGCTCAGCCCGCCAGGGTGCTTACCCTGGCGAGCTGAGTGCCAGAAGTTGCTGACCTCTGCTCTATTTGATCTCAAAACCTGTCAGTTCTTCAGATATGAGAAATATAGGAATCACAAAGAGAAATCCCACTAAAGCTACTGTGAAAAACCAGCAAAATATCACCTGCAAAATGGTATAAGCTACTTAGTACATGTACCATGACGAGCAACTGAAGACTTCCTAAGTGACCAAAAGGGTAACCTTTACTTTACCATCAGTCTATAGTCTTCCCTTTCCCCTCTTGTCTCTCTCTCTCTCTCTCTCTCATCTCTTACCCTTCTTGGTGTCCATATCTTTCCTCTTTATTCCCAGTCTCTTACCATAGTGTTTACTCCACATTATTAAGTGCACACATGGGTTGAACTGGGATGACTCTGTGAGCCAGTACTTTTCCTAGAGGTTGCTATATTGGTTTCTAGAGGCCAAGATTTATTTTTAAAAATTAATTCTCTGGACCTTACAGTTGTGAAAATTGCCTTCAGAATGTGAACTGAGTGTAAAACACCACAATAAAATTCAAATGAATCTGCAGACAGCCTGAAACAATAGGTCTGAGGGAGGTGAACTGTTGCCATTCATCTCAAATGGAAATTAACTTTGAAGCTCCATTATGACAATTTAAATGTCAACGTTATGAACTATTTCACAGCTGAAATAGTTGCCTTACTGAAAGCGTGCAATAAACAAAAGGGACAATCATCTTATGCACAGCACACTAGGAGAGGCATCTTATTTAGGTATCACAAGTAGGTGGAACTTGGTTTGCAGGCAAAATTTGGGAAAATGTCACATTTTTCCACCCAGATAATCAGCCAGCCTGCAGAAGGCTGCTCCTTCCTAGTACTCTACTGCAAAAGTGACAGAAAACAACATGAACATTTAATTGTTTAGATGTAGAGAACAGCACAAGGAAATAACCTCTTCTCTCTCACCACCAGTTCAATTCTGGATCCTGGTACCGAGTAGCATTTATTTTTGAAGTGGTTATTCAGCAGGCCATCCTGAAAGCATATACATATATACAACAAGCTGGAAAAAGTATTTATTTGTAGTGCTCTTCTTTCTTTACTGTCACTGACTGCAATTTTCACAAACAAATCATGCCTTCCACTTTATTCTGCGAACACCAAAAGCCCTCCCACAGTTACTAACATTTGCTTCATTTATCAATATTGACAAACTAAAGGACAAAGGCATAATTTAACAGATTGCCCTGTGTAAAGACACAATACAATGCGCACACACAAAAAATCATCAAATGCCCCTGTCAGTAAGTCTTACAAAGTACAGCTTAATGAATGTATGCAAATTGCTGTAATATACAAAATGTCTGGTACCACTTCAACAAGTGATGTGCTTATGAAGAAATCTATAGAGAATGGTAAGATACATCAATCTAATTTGTCTTTGCAATAAAGGGATTTGGTTTCCTCAAGATAATTGCAATTTTTTTTTAATGCCTGGTGGAGTGACAGTAAAACATTACATACAAAGAACCACCACTTTAGACCCTGGAAGACAGGATTATTAAACTGAAAAAATTCAGCAACAGATAAACTAGAAGTGCACTGTTACATGCTGGTATACTTCAATCTTTTCCTAGTTGTTTTGACATCTTGGCATTTTTTTAAATCATTACTTCCAAGCCTGCTGAATTTAAACACACACCCTATTTTTCACAGGCGCTGTAAGCTTTACCACCATTGAAGTCAGAATTTAAAGTGAGGCTCAGTTTTGTGTTGTATGGGCGTTCTTAATATTTACAATCACAGGTGCATCAAAAATTATCAGAAGCCCAATTTGCAACTGCCTTTCTTTTTAAACAGTAGGTAGTAGAGTTGGTCAATTCCCACCCCCAACCAAAAAAAACAAACAAAAAAAACCAGTTCTTTCAGTGAAAAATGGCTTTTCAGTCAACATTTTCCAGATTTTCATAATTAACAAACAAAACCTGAAAAAAATGGTACAATTTCTTAATTTTTGAAATCTGAACATTTTTCCTAAAAATTCTTTTTAGAAACCATGATGTTTTGGTTTTAGGTGTCAATCTTTTGTTAAAAAAAAACAAACAAACAAAACTGTGGCAAATGCAATGGGGGAAATACTTTTTTTTTTTTAATTTCCAACGACAAATAATTGCTACGTTTCAATCAGTCCTGCCACCTATGCAATAGAATGTTTATACCACATTCCTTACACTAGTATCGGAATGTCAGCAACCGTGATATATTTGAGACATATGTCTAGAGACCCCAGCATGTCTCCATGAGCTATGGCAGCCACCATGAGCATTGCATGTTGGAACCTGTAGTTTCTTCAGGCCACATCTCTGTAATGAAGAGGAGAGCCTAGGCCACAAGGTAGAACTGTGTGGACTGCAGTTGGCCAATAGGCTACACTTGGAATTAAAGGCTAGGCTAGGCAGTTTCCACTCACAGCTTTACAATGAGAGTTCTCAGAAGAAAGTGTATCATATTTTTGGGAAAGCAGATTGTGACAAAGCTACTCCAGCAGCAACTGAAAGCTACAGATTTCCTGGATCCTGATCATTCTGGTTTTTGATCTGTGTATGAGACAGAAACAGCACTTTCTGTTGATGATCTCGCAGTGATGGAGAAGCCCCAAAGATGTCTGCATCAATTCTTTTAGATGCCACATATCAGGGCTGGAAAAATCCACTCATCTTGACAGAGGTTATCAAACTCTGCAGGATCAAGGCTTACATTATGGGGGGAGGGATAGCTCAGTGGTTTGAGCATTGGCCTGCTAAACCCAGGGTTGTGAGCTCAACCCTTGAGGGGACCATTTGGGGGATTTAGTTGGGGATTGGTCCTGTATTCAGTAGGGGGTTGGACTAGATGACCTCCTGAGGTCCCTTCCAACCTTGACAGTCTAGAGAAAAGTTTCTAGTGATAGGATTGTGAAGAAAAATACCTACTAATAAACAATTATAAGGTTATTAATATGTGCATCAAGAGCAGTCCATTATTTGAGTATAGCATGGATGCTTGTTAGTAATCTTAAAAATTTAAACAAACAGATTTTGTCTGATAAGTATCCTCATCTAACAAGTATCAGGTCATCCTTTACCCATTTCATACTACTGTAGAAGTATTTACCATAGCTAACAAACAGACACGGGTTTTACTCATCTCATTAGGCAAAATGACAAAATTGGACAGTGTTCCATATAAAACTTTTGCATCTCTGAATTAGAGGATCTGGATCAACAGCAGAAATGAACTAAATTCTTTGTAACAGAAAGCGCAGGTTGAAATACATCATCAAAAAATCACTACAAACACCTCATTTTCCCAATAATAAGCTTTAATTTGTATAACTCTTGCACTTCTGTTACACTGAAGAGTCAATAGTTTGACAAATATGGTAGAAAATGGCTCTTCTGTCTCTACAAGTGAATACATACTAAAATGCCTTTTTGGTAACATTATTCTAAACTTCTATTTTATTATTTACACCATTGAATTCTCAGCTGACAATCAAATGTTAACTGTGTAAATAATCTGACACCCATTTAAGATGCACCAGAATTTAACAAGGATGCTCGTTATAATACTTAGGCCTAATTTTCCCTTTAAATAAGCATGCCGGTGGCTCCCCTTGGCTTCAGAGAGTCCCATGCACATATAGCCAAAGACTGAAATATGAAAAATAAATGAATATGCCAAGTATTGCTGTACTACACATCATCACACACCTAATTTTTCAGATTTCCCTTACCATCGCCATCATTATCATTCATATTTTCAGTCTCTTTTTAACATAAATCTGAAAGTACAGCAAAATTTCCCTTCTTTTACTCTACCCTTCATCTACATCAAGAGGAACAGGTTTCTGCTTGACGTAGTTAATAAAGGCAAATTAAGGAAGCTCAGTCTCTCCCACCTCCTCTCTTATCCCCTGAACCCAGATGAAATTATACTAATTACCATAAATTAAATGAAACATTCTAACTTTTCCCTGGAAGAGGGAGTAAAAGATAACCTCTGGGATTACATCTTCTTAAAGCTCTCTTAAGATGCAATGTCTAATAGACTTAAGAAAAGTCTGTATAGATGACTTCAGCTTCAGTATATCAAAATAGCTTCAATAAAATATATTAGCATGTGCATCACTGGCAAAATAACCTTCATATGTTGTGCAATGGAGTGTGCTGCAGGTAATGAAGTAGATGAACAAGGATCAGAGCCAATCACCAGCTAGACAGTTTTGAGCCCCCTGTTTATTAACCAATGCCTGCTCTTCTAAGCAGCACCAGCTGAATACTTCCAAAGAAACTATGTACTCTGGGCATCAGCTGAGGCAATAGCAACAAATGGCTCTGGGAATGTCCTGAACTAAAGTGAAGTTGACTATAAAGTGAAAACCTATTTGACTATCCTTAACACAAGTTGTTACAAACAGATATTCCCTGATGAAGAAAGAAATTAATGGGTTAAAAAAAACCCTATACCCAAGGAAAACCAGTTTCTAATGGTTGGGAACTGTTTAGAAGTCCCTCAAAAATCCACTCTCAGAAAGAGAGCTAAGAAAAACTAAGGGGTCACTGCCCTATGGTCTGTGTCAAACACAGAACCTGAAAATGCAAAGACTCCCAACCTGAAATGTTTTGTGAAAGCACAAAGAGTTTTTCAGCCTTCTGACGTAGAAATATCTCAAGTGAAACTTTTCCCCTGCCTGTGCCCAGGAAGAAGTAGTGGTCCAACAAGCAGAATGGCCCCATTATCCAGCAAGGCTAAGGATAATACAATGATAATACAATGTCTAAGCTGCCTTGCTACAAAAGTGTAAAAGGGCCTCAGATACACTGAAAAAGCATCAGAGGGGTAGCCATGTTAGTCTGGATCTGTAAAAAGCAACAAAGGGTCCTGTGGCCAGGGCCGGCTTTATGACCTGCAGGGCCCGACTGGAATACTCGGCAGCGGTCCGGGGCTTCGGCGGTGGAGGGTCTGCTCTGCGTCTTCCGCGGCACTGAAGGACCCTCCGCCACCTAAATGCCGCCGAAGACCCCTGGAGCAGGGCCCCCTTAGGCGCGGGTGCGGGGCACTTTTCGGTGCGGGGCCCGATTCCAGGGAATCGGCATAAAGTCGGCCCTGCCTGTGGCACCTTATAGACTAACAAATGTATTGGAGCATGAGCTTTCATGGGTGAATACCCACTTCATCAGACACATGTCATGGAAATTTCCAGAGGCAGGTATAAATATACAGGCAAGAATCAGTCTAGAGATAATGAGGTTAGTTCAATCAGGGAGGATGAGGCCCTCTTCTAGCAGTTGAGGTGTGAACACCAAGGGAGGAGAAACTGTAAAAAACAATAGTGTCATTTTTGCAATCTAGAGGTTGGAGCAGAAACTGAGGAGGGAAATATGCAGATTTTTTTTATTAGAAGGAGGACAGGAACACACAATACTGTTTTAACCCGATGAAAGACTGGGTTACAGCAAGGAATAGGATAGGTCCAATAACTCACTAACCCCAACCTTCTCCAGCTGATGTGACAGCTACCAAGACGAAGAAGATTCAAAGAATGGAAAGGAAATTAAAATGGGGGAAACTAACTCCAGGGATTCAAGTGAGTGGAATACAACCTACATAGTTCGAGACTATGTCTACAAGGGCAATCTGAGCAGGTTCAGAATAGAGGCCACTTTTAGTAATCTAGAGCCAATTTTAGATGTCATATGTAAGGTGGTGTAAATTAGACCCCCTTACACTAACAGAGATTCTCACAGACCTGCTTAAAGGAGGAACCAGACAAATACAGTTATCGGATGACTTCCCTTATACCACTGGTACTTCTGGGAGGCTTGTCTGGAAGACAGCCTCTCTTCAGAAACATTGCTTAGAGATTGATCTGAACAGTCACTGAAAGAATATCTGTTCTTGATGACAGGATTTAAAAATGTAAAGCATGACTCAGATAAATCATCATTCCATGTTCTTAGCCACCGTATTGTATTGCAAACTGAAACTCTTAGCACACCCTCTTCTGCAGCCAGGCTATAAAAGGAATGTGCCTTTCAAATTGGGTTTGGGATTGGGATTTACTGGGGAGGATGACAGATTCAACAGCCGGGTTGAAACACATTCTGAGAAAGCCATAGAAATAGTTAGGGAGTGCAAACATTTCTTTGAAATTTCAATACATTTTCTTGTCTACCGTATTCCTGGGAATATGTTGCCATCCAGCGAGGTGTTACCTGTGGTAGGACCAGAGACTGCTGAAGGATACTCCTCAAATGGCCTGATTCTTTTCCATAAGGCATCATAGTGTATGAGAGTTATGGAGATCAAGAATTTATGATTGGGGTGCTCCAGATGGAGGATAGAGAATTTACCGAACAGTGGACAGGCAGGATACTTTCTCTTATATCTTCCAAGGACAACAATGTTCCTTAATGGGCTTGGAAGGACAATCATGTCTTGCTCAGTAAGTGAAGTAAGGTATTCTTGTCCTCTAGTTTATATTCCGTAGCAACTTTTCAACTTTTGATGCCACTGCAAGGTTTCTGAGCGATCAACCTCATTCTCTACATAGGCAGCAGTGACAAATTCAGAATAATGCCTCATCTCTCCACATCAGCATGCTGGAACTATCTTTGTTAAGCTGACCACTTCCTCAAATGAGTTATCCTCACAGAACTGGATGGAAGACTCGCTAATCCCATGGTCCGTCTCTAGATCTGTTCTATTTTTAGCAGGAAGGAAGAGATGAGACATACCTGACAGTGCCATCTATTCCCTGCATGCATAGTTTTAAATGGTGGGCAGGCCAGCTAACAGTGTAGCAACCTCAATTGCTAGCTTACCCTGGAGTTTCACAGTTTCTCATCCTCTGGCAGGCTAATCTTCTCTTCTTCAGCACCAGGGGCTGGAAAAAAGGGGTGGTTTGGGTTGGCTTTGCTCCAGATGTGGCCACTAATGAGTGACTAACTGGGAACCTCACAATGGGGCAAGGAGGCTGAGGAAAAACTAAAGGATCACCAATTCCCCCTCCTTTGTTGCAAATGATCCCTTTGATGGTGGAAACCAACTGGGACTCAGAGTCTTGATGCTTCCTTGCCTTTCATTTTGTATCCAGCACAACAGAAAGGAGCTTTACAGAGAAGAAAGGAAAGTAATTACCACAGTCTACTTCCCTATCTGCCTCAGCAGCAGAGAGGAAACTGGAGCTTTGAAGGGGAACAGGAGTAACTAGCCAATGAGAGGGGTCCAAAAAGACTAGTCAGTGATTGGCTCTGCCACCTAATAAAAGGAGAGGAGTAGGACCCAGGTGTTACAAGTTGTTGTTTCTTGGGTGTAAGAATGAATCTGTTGAGAAGCCGGAAATATTGACAAGTACTTTGCCAGGGAAAGAGTTATTAGTAGACAGACTTGTGGCAGAACAGGACCAGTGAAGTGCTACTAAAGCAATGTCAGGACAGCCAAGTACTTTTAAGTGAAGGTGGCCAAAGTCTACCTCACAACCACTCATCTTTATTATGGAGATATCAAGAAGCCCTTCACAGGTGGATAGGGAGGAAGCAGTAGATGTGATATATCTCGACTTTAGTAAGGCAACTGATACTGTCTCACATGACCTTCTCATAAACAATATAGGGAAATAGCCTGGGTCAGGGGTTCTCAACCTTCATTGCACCACGACCCCCTTTTGACAACAAAAATTATGACATGACCCCAGGAGAGGAACCACCTGAGCCCACCTGAGCCCCACCACTCTGGGCCGGGGGGCAAAATCTGAGTCATACCATCCTGTAGCTATCTTTAGAAATCTCACATTGGTACCTTCTTTGCGTTTTGTCAAATCTTCAGTGAAAGTGTTCATAAAATGAACAACCTGTGCTGGGTCATCATCCGAGACTGCTATAACACGTAATATATGGCAGAATGCGAGTGAAACAGAGCAAGAAACATACAATTCGCCCCCAAGGAGTTCAGTCAAAATGTAATTAATGCATTATTTATTTAAAGAGCATCAGCCACATGGAAGCATGTCTTCTGGAATGGTGGCCGAAGCATGAATGGGGATACGAATGTTTAGCATATCTGGCACATAAATACCTTGCAATGACAGCTACAATAGTGCCATGCAAATGCCTATTCTCCCTTTCAGGTGACATGGTAATAAGAAGTGGGCAGCATTATCTCCTGTAAATGTAAATAAACTTGTTTGTCTTAGCGATTGACTGAACAAGAAGTAGGACTGAGTGGACCTGTAAGCTCTAAAGTTTTACATTGTTTTGGTTTTGAGTTCAGTTATGTAACAAAAAAAATCTACATTTGTAACTTACACTTTCACAATAAAGAGATTGCACTACAGTACTTGTATGAGGTGAATTGAAAAATACTATTTCTTTTATCATTTTTAAAATGTAAATATTTGTAATAAAAATAATATAAAGTAAGCAGTGCACATTTTGTATTCTGTATTGTAATTGAAATCATTATATTTTAAAATGTAGAAAAACATCCACAAATATTTAAGAGATTTCAATTGGTATTCTATTGTTTAATAGTGCGATTAAAACTGCAATTAATCACGATTAATTTTTTTAATCATGATTCATTTATTTGAGTTACTCACGTGAGTTAACTGCAATTAAATCGACAGCTTTACTTCCTATCAGAGAACATTGTAACAACCTCCATTCTGTACACACTGAGACTGCACCTGTTACTTGGAGTAGGGGTGTATTCCACATCAAGAATAAAGGCACAGGAAGAGCTCTGAAGGAGATCAATACAACACAAGATGATTTTTTTTCTTGTAATATTATTTTGTTGAGGAGTTGGAGGGAGGTAAGGGAGGACGGAACAATAAATGTATATTTTTGCACTCCTGTTCTTATGTACAATTATTGCCGTTTCTAAAGAGATATGAGATACCACTTCCCTGTCACAAGACACACTGATTGCACTCTGCAGTCATAAAAATAGGAGTGCAAAAACATACATTTTATTGTTCCTTCCTCCCTAACCTCCCTCCAACTCCTCAACAAAATAATATTACAAGAAAAAAATCGACCTTGTGTTGTATTGATCTTGATTTTTGCTATGTCAGCTATTCATAATTGGTTTAAGCTTTCCCGATGTAAGGTGCCATTTGCTGTCAAGCAACACACACAAACAAAACATCTGTTCGGTACATCTCTCCACTTAACCAAGCTACATGTTGAAGGGGGAAAAAACCAGAATATGTTCATTAAATAATTGTATTAATTTTTAATTCTATATGAAAGCTCAAATAAATTTTGAAGAGGTTTGTAGATTAATTTTAGTTTAAAAAGAAACTTGAGGGAGCCACAGACTTAATGTACTTACTGCTGTTGGTCTGTAACACTGCAACAGCAAATTGGAGGAGTCTTCATAAAGAATCACCATTCCGTTCAAAGGATCATGATTTCCCTTAGCAGGAAACATTAGATCTTTTCAATAACTCACACATACAAATACTGAGGAACGTGCTTTCAAGTGTAACAGTAGCCTCCTACCAATCCTCTCTAACTCCACTTTTCCCATAGCATTCTGACTTTTTAAAGCAGAATAAGTTTCTTCCCCAAGATGGACAGGGCTGCATTTTCAAAGAATCCATTTAAGATGCGACAGCAAGAGACATATTTTCATTAAAGCAATATAAGAAATGCAGCTGAAGATGTGGAATGTATCAGCATGCTGTTTTGTGCCCGAAGTGCTCCATTAATATAAAACAGAAGATGCAGAATTTCTGATTTTCAAAACATTAATGGAAATCTATGCCTGCACAACTGGACACTGATCGATATCTCCTTGATCCTGTCCCCTCTTATTTGTTCCAGTTTTGTGTGATGCAAATAGATTGTGCCAGATCCTTTCCCTTCCCACACTCCTCTTCAGCCACTGGATTTTGCTCACCAACACTAAAGAAATTTATAGCAGGCTACAACTGCCCACACACACACTGATACTAAGACAAAAATGTTAAATTAAAATACTAGAATTTTATACTTTAGAGTCACCTTTAATGCTTATCCCCAAGATAACTGTCAGGAAGAAAAAGGAAAAACACTAAAGATAAGACCATGTTCAGTTTCTATGCTGGTCCACAAAGGGGATGAGATTGAAGGCAACAACACAAGAAAGCTCTCTAACCTTGTGCACGCACACCAGAGCTAGGCAAAATGTTTGTCTAGCACATACTGGTGCCCAGATACTACACTGCTTGCTACCAACGTAAGAAGCTAGACAGCTGGATAGATAGGAGTGAGGCCAGTGCCACTGCTGGTAGTAGCTTGTCTAAAGCGAGCAGGCATGAGCAGAGCAGGCCAGACCCAATAGAAAATAGATGTTGCACCCTCTTCTGAAGTGACAGAGTGGCTGTGTGCACACCCTGTGATCCCCAAAGCTCTGGAAAGCATTGTGCCTGCAGCAGCAACAATACTTAAAGGAGGCTGGGGCAGTGTACCTCCACAGTGCCCCTAGCACCTGGCTGTGCCATAAAGACACTAGAGACTCTACCACTTCATCTCTGCCAGATTAGTAGGGTAAAACACTCATCTCTCCCCTTTATTTCACTGCTCACGGTAACATATGAGATCACTGGGACAATGGAACCCTCTTCAGTAAGGGTAAAGCTCATCTGTGAGAGAGAAAGAACTTCCCTGGGGGCTGATCCGAGACCGTGGAATCAACTCCCCCACGAACTAAGAACCATCACAAACCTCATCACCTTCCACCCTAAGTGCAAAGTGCATGTCTTTGACCTGACTCCTCTAATACATAGTAACATATATAAAAACACAAAAACAAAATAAAACCTACAAAACACCCTTGACCAAACCAAAATGCTTCACTACGAACACTTCTCCCCCTAGGGATAGGATGAAAGAACAAACGACATGTGACAGATGTTAGTCATGTCACCTAAGGCACTACTGGAAGGTGCTAAGATACTATGGTGATGAACGCAGTGTAAGCACCCATGCAGAATAGAATAGAGCAGGGGTCAGCAACCTCTGGCATGCGGCTCGACAGGGTAAGCACCCTGGCAGGCCGGGCCAGTTTGTTTACCTGCTGCATCGGCAGGTTCGGCTGACCATGGCTCCCACTGACAGCGGTTCGCCGTCCCAGGCCAGTGGGGGCTGCGGGAAGCGGCGCGGGTGAGGGATGTGCTGGCCGCGGCTTTCCGCCACCCCCATTGGCCTGGGATGGTGAACCGCGGCCAGTAGGAGCCACGATTGGCTGAACCTGCCAACACGGCAGGTAAACAAACTGGCCCAGCCCGCCAGAGTGCTTATCCTGGCGAGCTGCATACCAGAGGTTGCCAACCTCTGGAATAGAGGTTGCATCTTTTTCATATGTCCTTGAACTGTGAGTATATGTGATGCTCCCTCTTTAACAGCATTGTTATCTGTGGATTGGACACTGCTGAAGTATGTACTTTTTCATTTTATGTGTAGGACCAAATTCTACAGTCTCTATTCAGGCAAAACCTTCATTAAAATGTCAGTAGGAAATCTGTTTTAATTAAGGGACTACAGAGAGGGCCATAGGATTTGATCCACAGTATTCTGTCACAGTTTAAGCAGAAAAGAATCCCGTGGCACCTTATCCGACGGTATGGGTATTCACCTTATCAGATATCCGACGAAGTGGGTATTCACCTACGAAAGCTCATGCTGCAAAACGTCTGTTAGTCTATAAGGTGCCACAGGATTCTTTGCTGCTTTTACAGATCCAGACTAACATGGCTACCCTCTGATACTTGTCACAGTTTATTTTATTTTCCCAATTTCCTTTTTAACTTATTGAGTTTTTAAATAAAATAGTTTTGCTCTTTCCAATCTATTTCCAATAGACTAATCTACAAAACCGGAAATTACAATTCCCATCAACCTTCTGTCCACTGATTTAGGGCCCTCTGGAGGTGAATACGCAGGCCACATCCCTTTCCCCTAGCCAGTACGACAGAAATGCTATGAAACACCCTGACCCAGGAAGTAACCTGGTTTTTGGTGAAGCAGCAGCTGCAGGCAAGCCAGGAGCAGCTGAATGCAGGGAAATTTCCAGGGAACTGTGTGCAGAGAAGGCTGCAACAGCAGCCAGGGAACCCATGTGTGAAACAGGGCGTGATAGTTGGACACTGCAGGCAGGTTCAGGTCTGTGTGGAACTTTTGACGAAGCAGCAGAGACTGGGCAGGGAGCCAGTGCAAAGGGCCCGCAACATGACACACGATACCTGAGCCTGACCTGGAAATCTGAAGCCCCTTATTTGCTTTGAATAAAGAACTGGACTACGCTTCCCCTCCAAGGGCCAAATAGGAACCACTATTGTTTTACTTTGAGCTGTACCTGTTTAAGACACTCTATTTATGGCATTTGCAGCTTTCCCTTTCTTGCCAGCCCTAGTAAAATACTCCGCTTTAGCCACATGTCTTGGGGGACCCACCAGGGTTAGTACCCAGGGCCGGCTCCAGACCCCAGCGCGCCAAGCGCGTGCTTGGGGCGGCGTGCCGCGGGAGAGCGGCAGGTGGCTCCGGTGGACCTCCCGCAGGCATGCCTGCGGAGGGTCCACCGGAGTCGCGGGACCGGCGACCGCCAGAGCGCCCCCCGCGGCGTGCCGCCCTGCTTGGGGCGGCGCAATTCCTAGAGCCACCCCTGTTAGTACCTATAAGGGCCTAGCAGCTGAAGCACCTTCAGTACTTGCCTCTGAGCTGTGGGACACCTAATGCACTACTAGTACCTTAAAGACTTGATATACCACAGCACTGCACAGTTGTACCAATTAGCTTAAAACAAAATAAAAGCCCTAAAATCCCTTCAAAAAATGATCTCAAAATCAAATAAATCCCTCAGTAGTCTGACTTGAAGAAATGGAGACTAATGCATTACAAATGCAGTTTTTAAATGCATCATAACTACACATGAAAATACAAGAAGTTTGCATGTATTAATTGGTGCTTAAATGTTAAAGTGTCTGCAATGCAACTGTGTACCCAAATAAACTCGCCACTGCCAATTTTATTCATGCAATACAGGCACATCCTATTTTAAAATTATCCCCATCAGTTAGATAATACTCACTCCTGCATAGCACGCCACTCAACATATTTTAAGGGAAGCAAATCTTCCCAGCTTTTCACCAGACCCCAGATGGTTTGGATTTTTCAGTTTAAGCCTTCCTAAGACACAGAGGGCTAGATATTGAAAGCATTATGCAGAACTTGTATATTAGAAAATGAGTTTTTAGAGGTACAGATCCTCACAACTTTCCCAAGAGTAAAGGATTAGATATGCAAAAAAAAAAAAAAAACCCTCTCCAACCACCACATTGCATTCCCGGGGGGGTAGATTACTGTACTCGGAAGAGATGTAAGAGACTCATCTTTCTGTGTCAAGAGCCACACAAGTTAAATATCTGCCCACACACATCCCCCCTTTAACAATATGGACATGGCTAATCAAAAATTACCACTGAAGTCTTAATAGTCTATATTAAAAAGCATGAATGACTAAGCAATTATCCTCAGTGCATTGAGCTGACCCCAAGCAGCCACCCAGATTTCTAGCACTAGTTGAAACAATGGCTGTTCTGGGGACGGTGATATCTATTTTCAGGAGAAACTATTGTCTCGGATTGTCATTTCTTCAGTTCACTGAATTGTTTGAAAGATGGAAATCTGGGTAAGCAGACCACTGCCACTCCTTATCTCCCATGCCAGGAACTGCAAGAAAATGTACAACCCTACTCTGCCACTCTTACTCTGGCAGAGTAGTAACATCTGTGACAGTGGCAAACAGTGGCAAATTCCTGGCGATTTCATTGCATAAAATAATCTTTAATTAAAAATTAATCTTTAATTCCTGGTGACTCCAGGACAATCCTAGAGGGCTGGCAACCCTCGTGGCAAACCAGGTGCCTGCTCATGCCAAGGCCCCTATATGTATATGTTCGTCCATCGTTTTCGAAGAAGACCTTGACATCTAGCAGGTTGTGAGCTGTCTACAGTGCGTCCGCAGGTGGCTGATACGGCCAATACAGGCACGAAATGTTCTGCCACATGTCGGGCAGACATGTGTGGGCACCACTGTTACAACATTTACAGCTCTGGCTTTACGGAGTGCTCGCTTCTCTTGTGCTATAGTTATCCTTCTGGCTTCAGATGTCTGGCAGCCTTGATGGATCAGCGTACGCCATGTCGATCGGTCTTGTGCCAGGGTTTCCCAGGAGGTGATGTCAATATCCAGGGATTTAACAGAGGCTTTCAGCGTGTCTTTGTATCGCTTCTTTTGTCCCCCGTGCGATCGCTTTCCTTGAGACAGCTCACCATAAAAGAGCTGTTTGGGGATGCGGTGGTCTGGCATCCTTACAACATGGCCTGCCCAGCGTGTCTGGGCTTTCATAAGCAGAGTGTAAACTGACGGCAGGCCTGCTCTGGAGAGGACTTCTGTATCTGGCACCTTATCCTGCCACCGGATCCTCAGAAGTCTGCGGAGGCAAGTCATGTGGAAGTGGTTCAGTTGCCTAGCGTGCCTCCTGTATACAGTCCAAGTCTCACTGGCATACATCAGGGTAGTTAGCACTACTGCTCGGTAGACTTTAAGCTTTGTAGCAAGGCTTATTCCACGGCGGTCCCACACGTTGGTCAACAGTCTGCCAAATGCAGAACTTGCCTTAGCGATTCTGCAGTTGACCTCGATGTCAATTGTCACTGCGCGAGAAAGGGTGCTGTCAAGGTATGTAAATTGGTCCACTGCTTGCAGCTTTTGCCCCTTCACTATGATGGTGGGCTCTTGGTGTTGGGCTTTCGGAGCTGGCTGGTGCATCACTTCGGTTTTCTTTATGTCGATGAGGAGGCCGAAGTTATCGCATGCTGCTGCAAATTTATCCATGCTAGCTTGCATTTCCTGCTCTGATCCAGCATTCAGGGCACAATCGTCAGCAAAAAGAAGGTCTCTTAGCACAGACTCCTTTATTTTGGTGACAGCCTGGAGTCTTCGCAGGTTGAACACTTTCCCATCAGTCCTGTATCTCAGGCTGATTCCCAAGGAACTCTTCTGAAAGGCGTCTGACAGCATGGCTGAAAACATGCTGAACAGGGTTGGTGCCAAAACACACCCCTGCTTGACGCCGTTTGCGACGGGAAAGGCCTCTGAAGCTTCTCCGTCGTCCAGAACACGAGCCGTCATGCCGTCATGGAACTGACGTACCATTAGGATGAATCTGTCAGGGCACCCAAACTTCGACATGATGCGCCACAGACCTTCACGACTGACTGTGTCAAAAGCCTTGGTAAGATCCACGAAGATGGTATACAGTTCACGATTCTGCTCTTGACACTTCTCTTGGAGCTGTCGAACTGCGAAGATCGTGTCCACAGTGCCACGCTCTTTGCGGAAGCCGCACTGTGTCTCGGGTAGTAAACCCTGTTCCAGGTGGTCAATCAGGCGATTCAGCAACACTCGTGCAAGGATCTTACCTGCACTAGAAAGCAGTGATATTCCTCTATGATTATCACAGACTTTTCGATTTCCTTTCCTCTTGTAGAGGTGTACGATGGACGCATCTTTCAATTCCTGAGGAATGGACCCTTGATTCCAGAAGGACCGAAACAGCTGAGTGAGTTTGTCAACAAGCATTGCACCACCATCCTTATAGATTTCCGCTGGAATCACATCAGATCCTGAGGCCTTGCCACTAGACAGCTGACTGATGGCCTGTAGGGTTTCAGTCTCTGATGGTGGAACGTCCAGGCTGTAATTAATATCCGCCTGGGACATTCTGTCAATCGCCTCATTATTGATGAAAGATGGGCGGTTCAGTACGGATTGGAAATGCTCAGCCCAACGCTGTAGAATCAGAGTCTTCTCAGTAATGAGAGTTACACCATCTAAATCCAGTAGAGGGGAACTCCCTGAAGGCTGAGGTCCGTACAAGGATCTAAGGGCTTCGTAGAACCGTTTGGCATTGTTTCTATCAGCAAACTTCTGGATTTCATCTGCTTTGGCACTCAACCAGGAGTCGTGCATCTTACGAAGCTTGCTCCGTACGGTCCTGCGAATGTTGTTGAAGGCATTTTTCTTAGCTGTTGACGACGGGTCGTTCTGATGAGCACGGTGAAGGCAGCGCTTTTCAGCAAGTAAAGCCTTGATCTCTTCGTTGTTTTCATCAAACCAGTCCTGCTGTTTCCTGTGTGAGGGTCCAAGAACCTTTAGTGCAGAAAAGTGCACAATATTTCAGAAGCGTTCCCAGTTCCTCTCAACGTTTTCCTCTAATTGCAGCTCTGAGAGTTGGTTGTCGAGATCTTCTACTAGTGAAGCTGCTGTGTTGGGGTTCCTCAGTTTACTGACGTTGATCTTTTTCATCAGAGCTTTATTTCCCTGCGGACGTCTCTTTGGCTTGATGTGAAGGCTTAATTTAGAGATGATAAGTCTATGATCAGTCCAACAGTCAGCACTCGGCATGGCCTTAGTCACCCTTACATCCTGTCTGTCTTTCCTCGGCACGATGACATAATCAATGAGATGCCAGTGCTTGGAACGTGGGTGCATCCAGGACGTCTTTTTGCGAGTGGGCAGGCGGAAGATGGTATTGGTGATCAGATCACGAGCCGCACATGTCTTCAATAGTAGTAGGCCATTGCTGTTGCATTTGCCGATTCCATTTTTTCCAATGACGCCATCCCAGGCAGAGTGATCGGATCCTATTCTCGCGTTAAAATCGCCAAGTAGAATCAGCCTGTCAGTGCGCTTCACGGATGAAAGTAGGGCATCGAGATCTTCATAAAACTTGTCCTTTACTTCATCCGGATTCGTCATTGTGGGTGCGTAAGCGCTGATTAGTATAACTCGCTTTCCTCTCGGTAGTGGAAGATGCAGTGTCAGGAGTCGATCGTTCACGCCCTTGGGAAGACTGGCAAGTTTGCGGACAAGATGATTCTTAACCGCAAAGCCAACTCCAGATTCACGAGTTGAGGCCCCTAGGCCTCAACAGAACGCTGACCAACACAAAATTGAAAACCAGGCTGGTTTCCGAAATATTTAAAATAGATGTTAAATTGGTGCTTAGACTTTATGACAGGCCTGCACAACATGTGGCCCGGGGGCCGCATGCGGCCCGCGTGGGCTCACTGTGCAGCCCACGGGGGTGAGTAGGTGGGATCACTGTGCGGCCCATGGGGGGTGAGTAGGCAAGCGGCGGGTGAGGAAGGGGGGCTGAAGAGGCGGGCAGACAGTGGCGGGGAGTGAGGAGGTGAGCCGGAGAGGGGTGGGGGGCTGAAGAGGCGGGCGGACAGTGGCGGGGAGTGAGGAGGCGAGCCGGGGGGGGATGGGGGGCTGAGGAGGCGAGGAGTCAGTGGCTGACCTGATCTACTGATCTGGTCTGGCTCCCATCCCCTCTCCAAGGGTTGCAGCTGTCTGGAGGTGCCTGCCTTCCACGCCTTCCTCATTCACACCTCATTCACTCAACAGGGCAATTGATTACAAAGTGGGGGGAAGATCTTATTCTACTTCTAGCAAAAAGACATTTTTCTTTTACCTTAATTATACTACCTTAGAGGCCCACTATAACATATTACCAAGGTTCAATACCGCTGTTTCGGTGGGGCAGCGCTGGGGAAGGAGGGTCTGTTTTCACAGGGTGGGTGGTGCTGGGGGGCGAGTATTTCAGGGGGGCTGGCTAGTGCTGGGGGGGTGCTGTGTTTTGGGGGTTGCTTGGTGGCACTGAGGGGGGGTCGGCTGTTTTCTTTGGAGTAATATGGCCCTCGCCGCTTTACGAGTTGTGCAGGCCTGCTTTATGAAATGCTTATAGGATGCTGCATGCATTAATCCCATTTGTAATATTGGTATCCCATTTTCATGCTGTCTGGAGTGGCTCACAACTGTGCCTCTCTCAGGACAGACTGTCAGAAAACAAGGACAGACACCCCAAACTTGTGGTATATTTTATAATTAGATTCACCAAGCCAGTAACAAACATGAACTCCTGGATCACTATACCAGTCTTACTATGGAGTCACAGAGAGTCCCCTTACACTAGGTATCGGCAACCTTTGGCATGCGGCTTGCCAGGATAAGCACCCTGGCGGGCCGGGCTGGTTTGTTTACCTGCCGTGTCAGCCAGTTTGGCCGATCGCGGCTCCCACTGGCAGCGGTTCGCCATCCCAGGCCAATGGGAATTGCGGGAAGCGGCACAGGCCAAGGGATGTGCTGGCCGCCACTTCCCGCAGACCCTCACTGGCCTGGAGCAGCGAACTGCAGCCAGTGGGAGCCACAATCGGCCGAACCTGCGGACATGGCAGATAAACAAACTGGCCCGGCCTACCAGGGCGCTTACCCTGGCGAGCCATATGCCAAAGGTTATCGATCCCTGCCTTAGACTCTCCAGCCGTTCTTGCCAAACAAATGGAATTTTGTGAGAAAAGGTTACTTAAACCTAAAATCACACCACATCAAGTTTCACTTAGTCCCAAGAGACCAATCACTTACCCCAGATCAATTGGGTCTCAGGATCTTACCCCAAAGACAATGGTGGCAGCCAATTCTACAGTAAACTAACTAAAGGTTTATTAGCTAAGAAAAGGAAATGAAAGTTATTGAGAGGTTAAAGCAGGTAAAATATAATGTATGGAGATATATCTATCTCATAGAACTGGAAGGGACCGTGAAAGTTAATTAAGTCCAGCCCCCTACCTTCACTAGCAGGACCAAGTACTGATTTTGTACCAGATCCCTAAGTGGCCCCCTCAAGGACTGAACTCATAACCTAGGGTTTAGCAGGCCAATGCTCAAACCACTGAGCTATCCCAGGCCAAGGCATGTGCTGACTGCCCCTCCCGCAGCCCCCATTGGCCTGGAGCAGCAAACCACAGCCAGTGGGAGCCACGATCAGCCAAACCTGCGGACGCAGTAGGTAAGCAAACCGGCCCGGCCTGCCAGGGTCTTTTCCTGAACAAGCGGCAGACCGGCTTTAAGAACCACTGTCCTAGAGGACATATAATTTGAGCAGCCCTCTGTTACCTTTTGGAACACAAGACTGTAACTCCTTTGTGTGTGTATGTTTATCTGCTTTAACCACATAAATAACTCATTTATTTTTCTGACTTAATAAATGTTTAGTTTATTATAGGATTGACACAAGCGTTATCACTGGTGCAAGATCTAAAGTGCAATTGATCAGGGGTAAGTGACTGGTCCTTTAGGACTGGGAGTAACCTGAATAGTACTGTGATTTTTGGTGCAAGGGACTATCTATTACAAAGGCAGGCTTAGCTGGGTGGCAAGATAGATCAGACTGCCCAAGGGGACTGTCTGGGACTCCATGTTCAGGCTGCTGTAGTCCTTGAGTTCACATTTGATATTTAGTTGGTGAAATCTATGTATAGAACTCACCAATTTAGGGTGTGTGGCTGCTTCTTAACAGTCTGCTCTAAGGTTCATACTCAGGCATTTGAGTCATTCCAAACAGCTTGACAGCACCTTCCTCTTCATGTAATACAACCAAAATCCAAAGCCTAGCATTTGGGACTGCGCACCAGAAATAAATGCAGCTACTCACAAAGTAAACCTACTTCTTGAGCAAAGGTGGCAGAACTGAGCTCTTGGAAAGTTAAACCATTGTAAGAGATTCTATAGGCATTACTCATATCAGTTTAGCACAGTGGTCGGTAACCTCTGGCACGTGGCTCGCCAGGGTAAGCAGGTTTGGCCGATCGTGGCTCCCACTGGCTGCGGTTCACCGTCCCAGGCCAATGGGGGTGGCGGGAAGCCACGGCCAGCACATCCCTCGGCCCGTGCCACTTCCTGCAGCCCGCATTGGCCTGGGACAGCGAACCGCAGCCAGTCGGAGCCGCGATCGGCCGAACCTGTGGATGCAACAGGTAAACAAACTGGCCTGGCCCGCCAGGGTGCTTACCCTCGCGAGCCACGTGCCAGAGGTTGCTGACCCCTGGTTTAGCGTTACTGGGGATATTCTGAAGAAAACTATTTAATATGCTTGATTTCTCATATAAGTATAGCAATAACACCAACCAATGGATACCTTCTATAGCATGCCACAATTTCCAGCTGCCTTGGGAACTACCAGATGCACACACAACTTGCTTCTTAGACAGTCATAGTGAATGAGAATGATTGAGATTGGTGTGCAATGCCAAGTGTCAGGTCCTGAATATGGCAGACAAGCACCCAAGATCATGTCATGCAGCACAAACATGAAGACGCAATCAGCCCTCCATTAGTTCTTTGAGTCAGCAAAAGCTCACACAGGTGGCTAATTGGTACCACTGTATCTCACTGCCATCTCTACTTTAGCAGCTTGACTGTAAGACTTCAGGTGAGGACAAAAAACTTTAGTTATCATGCTCCCTAAGATGGTGTCACTCTGAAGTCTCGACTTACAACTAACTCTCTTTCTAAATTCCCACATAGTTCTTACCCATGTAAGTTATAGAGTGGGTAGAGGTCACTCTAAAATTGTGATTCAGGTTGTAGTATAGAACTGGCTGGTTCATTATTCTGTAGTCCATGATACTTGTGCATGCCTTGTTGTGCATATCATAGCCAGTAACTGATCACTACTGGATATCCAGGGGTAATTAATGCACCACGTCTAAGGCTACGTCTACACTACGGACCTTACAGCAGCACAGCTGTACCACTGCAGCTGTGCCGCTGCTCTATGCCAACGGGAAAGAGCTCTCCCACCGGAATAATTAAACTACCCACAACGAGCAGAGATAGCTCTGTTGACAGGAGAGCGTTTCCCACCAACATAGCGCTTCTCCACACTGGTGATTTCATTTGTGAAACTTTTGTCAGTCAGAGGGCTGTTTTTTCACACTCCTCACCAACAAATGTTTTACCAAGAAAAGGGCTAGTGTAGACAGCCTAAATAGGAGGAGGTGCAAGAACCTGCTAAATCACATTTAGGAACATTAACTGAAGCAAAGGAAACGAAGGAAAAGAAGCAAAGGAAGCAAAGGAAAAGAAATGATTAACGGCACTCAGTTTTGCAGGTAGGTTCTTATCACAATGTTTACTCAGCAGCATGAATACAGATTTTGTTTAGTTACATCACCAGGCCATGGGGATACCAGATCAGATAACAAAACAAAAGCCATAAAATACAAGCCTGTACTAGGGATCATATTTATTGAGACAACCACTCAGCAGTCTTGCTCTCAGTACAAGAACTAAAGTAAACAGAACAAACCTAACCTGGCCTAATCAGAGTACCTCTGATTTCACCACAAGTTCTGCAGCACCTCAGTGTTTTCCTTGTGTCCCTAAATCCTAGTACCATGGGCTCTAAATACAAACTTAGCATGCCAGAGTAACAGGGTCTCCATCATTTACTCATCACAAAACTAATGCCAATGGTCAGGTAAGTGGAAAGCTGAGAAAATTCAGTGACTTCAAAGTTCTTCAGCTACACCTGTAGGGATGTGAACCTCCATGTATGTGAAAGCCCCCTTCAAGCTCCCCTGAGAAAGTGAAAACTGAAGGGTTGCCTTCTTCCAAACAGTGTAAGGCATCAACTCTATATTCCATTTTTCACTCTTTAAGAGGATATTTCTGAGGATTCTTTATAACTAACTAAATAAATGACCCATCTTCCCCATGACCTTTAGCCCTAGAGACTGTAAACAAACAGGAATATTTTCTACTAGAAACTGATCCTGAGCCAGAAAATTTGGATCCAGATTTTGAAATCCTTCCCTTCCCTCAAAGCTGATATTTTGTTTATACCCATCCCTGCTTTCACTGACAGTTTCTCAACAACATGTCCCTGTAAATTGACTTCAAAGAAGTGCATATGGATCTTAAAATAGAGCCTTTATTATCTGAATGTCGTAGAGAAATGCTGATGTCAAAAACTGGCAGTCTACAGCTATCTGATTAAGGGCTGTAGCAATGCATCTCTCTGGGTTGTCAAGCTTGGAACCTAGAATAACTCTCTGCCTGTTTACTTTGATGATCTCTTGAGTCCAGACACTTTCCCCCTCAACTGTCTCTGTGAATCCTGCTGCATCAGCCTGATTTCCCAAGATCCCTATTGTTAATCTTCATGGAAAATATTTTATCCATTATTTTGTGCCAAAGAGCTGGATTCTCAAATGGGTCCACTTGAACAAACATTTTCACTGCCTCCTCCACCAGTAATGCCCTCCTTCTTGGGAAAAGTTTGATTACATTGATTATTGGCACTTTCCTCTGGTGAATGAGTTTGTTTCCTCCTAGCCTTCCTAGATTACATAGTGGAAAAGGTCCTATAAGAGGTGAAGTGTTGTATGTGCTAATGAAAGGCTGAGTAGGCACTGACTGCTAATGGAACAGGTGCTGCACCTAGAACTGCTGTGGATAATTCCTGTGTCAATCAAGTCAAAACAGGTGTGCAAAGGTAGTGAGTGTATCGCTAAGAGGCACTTGTGCAGTTTGCTTTTAGCGTTTTCACTAAAGAAAAAAAAAGCAGAGAAATGAGTCAGTGTGCTTGGCAAATTCAAATCCTTAAATATGAGAAAGAGCTTCCAGCGGAACAAGAGAGGAACACATACACCGGAGAATGTCAAATGAAGACGTTTCATTAGCAAAGAGTAAACAGGTGCGGCATTCCAATAGAAACGATGGGATATCTCTTTCCTTTGTGATTGACAATTATCCTGTGAATGAAAAGACCTCTCATTTTTGAATGGAGTAAAACTTGGATTCTGACATCACTTCCCAGCTATTCGTGGGTTAAGAGGGGCTCTGTCAGAAATAGCGAGAGAAAGAGTGACTCAGACACGTCTCAACTTATTTCTTAGCCATGTGTAGACACAGCAGGAGCAGGCAGAGACTAATGGAAATCATATGTAGATTTTTACTCTACACGTATTGTAAGGAACGTGTGGCCAACTGGGAACGGCTTCATTTGGCCTAAGGCCTAGCTGTGGCCATTGTCTTCTTCCGAGGAGAATAGCACATTTTGTTCTAGATGAACATTAGTTTAACTCTCAATATTTATGGAGCCATTATTTACAGAGATACATTAGAGCTATTTGAATAGCTTGAGAGTTTTGCACTTAATGCAACTCTCCATTTCTTTTGGGGATCCTCAATCCCTGGGTTTTATCCCATGCATACTTGTCCCTACTTGGGATCTTCCCCATATTTCATTTTTTTTATAAGAAGAGAGGGTCTCCCTTGACAAATATATGTATGAACAGCAGCCTAAGGTCTCAACCACCAGAGAAGAAAATTATGTTTGTGTTTTACATGCACATCTTTGCGGGCAGCACTGAGACTGGTGGCTTAGCTTGCTTCTCTATTTCATGTGTATGCATAGCTTAGGGTGACCAGATGTCCAGTTTTCAACCAGAACACCCAGTCAAAAAGGGATCCTGGTGGCTCCAGTCAGCACCACCAACCAGGCTGTTAAAAGTCTGGTCGGCAGTACTGCGGTGCTAAGGCAGACTAGTCCCTACCAGCCCAGGCCAGCAGGTTCAGCTCTTGGGCATGGCGGGCACAGGGCTCCACGCACTGCCTGAGCACTGGCTCCAGACTCCTATTGGCCAGGAACCAAGAACAGCATGCAGAGCCTCCTGGCCCCCAAGCCTAGGTGCTGGACCTGCTGGCTGCTTCCGGGTGCAGCACAGAATCAGGGCAGGCAGGCAGTCTGCCTTAGCCCTGATGCACCACTGACTGGGAGTTGCCTGAGGTAAGCCCACACCCCAACCCACTGCCCCAGCCCTGAGCCTCTCACAAACCCAGAGCCCCCTCCTGCACCCAACCCCTCATCCCGGCCCCACCTCAGCATCTGCACCCCCAGCCAGAGCCCTCACTACAACCCCCACAGCCCAACCCCCTGCGGGGTCTCAGGGAAGAGGCAGGGAAGGGGGCAGGGTCTCAGGAAGGGGCAGGGCTAGGGTGTTCGGTTTTGTGTGATTAGAAAGTTGGCAACCCTAGCACAGCTGGAAACAGGCACATAGGCTCCAGCCTTCCAGAGCACATGTACAAGTAAATGACAAAAATATCTATGCAGTTAAGATTGCCAGAAATCCATAGGCTGATTGCTCATGGCTTGAATGGTTGCCATTTTTATCCTGTCATCTACATTAGCAGCCATTCGTTGGTTCATTTTACACACAGTGAGGGCGGGGGGGGCGGCCTATGTATCTAACTTCCAATCTGGAATCAATAAGATATGGTACACTAAAACAGCCTACTGATGGCTCACTTTTTCTTCCATGTCCCAGGCCTGCTTCTTGCTAGCCTTCCTTCAAATTCTTCTCTCTCCTGCTCCAGCATTTTTATCTGCTATTTGTCTCAGAAACCAAGGCAGCAAGTCTAGAGGAGTGCTCTTTGCTCCAGCACTTCTGTACGGTGAATTACCAGGCACAGCAACTGACAAGAGCAAACAGGTTTATTTTCTGGCTTCCCATCACCACTTATTTTCTTTATGACACACTAGTGCTGTCCACAAACAAAAAATTCAGCACATCTCAACCAAGAGCAAAAGGAATAGCAATATAAGAAAATGGAGCACTTTCTGGCACATTGTCTGTGAAAGAGAATTGGCTGTTCTTTTGTTGTTGTTGTTGATTTTTCCAGTAAATCCACAGACGTGGGAGGGAGGGGTAACTTAACAGTACAAATCACACAGGAAATCTCTGCCATCCACTTGCAAACTTTCTACTAATTACAAAAGTGATTCAGAGCAGTGATGTACTTCTAATTAGCACAAATAATCAGATCTCCTTCTTGGGGAAATGAGTCCAGCATAACTGGTGACAATAAAAATAAAGACGAACACTGAAACATTTTTGCTTTGGATTCTTTCATCAGTTTTTATTAGTTCCAACAAGTCTTTATTATTGTCACTTTTATAGGGCCATCATTATCCAAAGTCTATTTACTTCAAATATCACCATCTGCAGTGTATAATATAGAAATGTAGTTGCTATTACAAATAATATATGAAGTAGGAAGACTACAAGTTGTTTTTATAGGCCAGCTCACATTTGTAGTGTTGACTGCAAGCAAAATAAAATAACATATTAATGAGTTTAAAAATAAGCAAACTCTAGTAAAGAGAACAAGCATAGTGATATTTTTAGAAAGTATCTGAAATACCATGGTCATGTTGTCAAATTGCAATCCTTTATAAATATGTAGAAATTACTCTTTTAAACAGTGTTTATTAGCCATAGGAAAAAGCTACAGTGAGTCACTGTGGTCCTTCTAGGAACAATTAAACTAAAACATTATTTATAGTGACCTTTCCAGTTTACATTACAGCTACTGATCAAATGTACAGTCACCCCATGGACATGCATAATCAACTTTATTTCCTATTCTAATTGAGAAATGGAGCTGTTAATGTCAAGAAACATTAAAAGGAAGCTGCTCTGCTGATTTTGCTCGGCATATCTATCTGAAAGTTCTCCTGAGGAGAAGCACTATTCACTATGGACAAATTAACATTTGAAAATAAAATTGTGTGCTCAAAATTGGTAATTCAAAGCATACTACTGATGATCATGATCCTGGTTACAGTAACTGTTGTATAGATACTAGTTCATATATGAAAATAATTAAATCTGTACCTCAAAAATATTTCATTTTCACAGGGCCTTCTATCACAAATAGTCCCAAAAAATTTTACTCTCCTCCCACTCCTGTGCATGCGCAATGGAAGCTTCTTGTAACCAACTCTGATACAAAGAATCAGAGTCTCAATTTCAGAGCTGTGGACTAATAACTTGTAATTTGCATATTGTTAAATAAAATAAAAAAAGTCTTCACTATACAAAGACTAACTCCTATACACAGGAGTCATTTCCGAACCTATCTGTGATACATATATGGCCCCCCAGTACCATGATACCTGAGTACCCCACAGTCTTTAATGCATTTATCCTTACAACACTCTGGTGATGTAGGGTCATACAAGTGGGAAACTGCTGAGAGACTGATTTGTTCAAGGTCACACAGAAGTATGTTGCAGAATTAATGCCCTAACCACTGGACCTGGTTCATTTCATCCGTCACTGAAACAAACCTGGCTGTTGTTTAACAGTACAAAGCAACAATGAGCAACATTTAAGGAGAGCAAAAAGGATACAATATCCAATTGAAATAGCACAGGAAATGTAGGTATCCAAAGTGTGCCCGCAAGTACCCAAATGGGCATCTGGCCACAGCACTGGGGATAATATTACTTCTGTTGTGAAAAGTACCAAGGGAACTCTAACAACCGTATGTAATCAGAACCTAATATGTCTGCATCAAACAAAAGATAAGACACTCTGATCCTTATCTCGTGAATTTTACACTGATGTAACTCAATTTACTTCTATGGAGTTACTAATAATTTGCCCTAACGTCACGATCAGAATCAGGTCCACAGCCTCCAACAGCAGGGGCCTTGGCACATCACTAACTTAAAGCAAGTACTATCTATTGAATCACCAACACCAGTAAAACAAAGCTTCTCCAATTTATACACAGCAATTGCCAATTTAGGAATTTCAATTGCTGGTTTTATGCTTTGCATTTCCACTCTATGGAAAAAGTCTCTTTGGAGTTGGGGCAGTTCCCAAAGCACATAATAGTTAGGAGATACTCTCTCACTATTGAAACCCTTGCATGAATACTGAAGAATCTTACACAGACATCATGAATTTTTAGAAAACTAGTTTTGAAAGATAAGATATTAAACAATTTCTCTGGAGAATAAGAACACTGGAGATTATTTGCTTTGCTTTAATTACTTTCGCACATTGCTAGATTAGTTTTTGTATGCTACAAGAGCATACAAATCTTTTCATACCACGATTTTACAAATGCAAAGAAGCGAGTTCCTGTTTTGAATATTTAAGGTTTGCCATGTTCTGTATTATGTTGTCTTGAGCTGGATTTCTGCCAATCTAATAAGTAATCAGATTATATTTCCACTCATTTTTTAAATTATAGTTGTGCAAACTCTAACCTCAATTTCTACCTAGGTTTTTTCTTGTTTCCCTTGTATTTGCTTAGATGTTAATGCCAAGGGTCCACTGATACACCAGTTTCAAAGGCAAGATCAGAGTCAGGCTACACACCAGGTTTTCACTGAGACTTTCATTCTAGGTCATGTTCGATCACCCTTTCTACTCTTCTGGAACATTTTACCTTGACAGGAAACTAATGATAACTCAATTTCTAATGGATTCTAAATTATAAATACAAACTAACATTTGTTAAAGGTTTCCCTGAAGGCTTTACAAAGTGTTTAATAGATCCTAATGTTTATGAATCATGTTAATGTACAACATTAATAAATCTGCAGTTTTAGACTTCTCATTAAACAAAGCATTAAAAAAAACAGTGCTATTTAAAGGCAAATTCATCTGCTATTTTGGTACTAATGAAAGATGTGCAAGAACCAGTGCAAAAGACTTAACTGAATGACATGTACAGTCTTCTCCTAGACACTCTCTTCTGCAGTTTTTTTCAAGAGATGTAATTTAAAAGAGGGGATTAGAAACTCTACTTCCTTCAGGAAATGTGGATATCTACTGAGCGAGTGCAAACAACATTTACATATCCAGGAAAGGACGTATCCAGCTGACAACGGCATAATGACCCCAAGGCTCCCAAAACTAATTTGTTGCATTTCCCTCCACACAACCTATGGCCAACCCTACTACTGTCATGAAGTGTTTGGGGCTTAGATCGTAAGCCCTGGAGCAGTGACTGCCATTTGTTCGGTGGTTGAACACCATCCAGCAAAATGGGGTCCTGATCCATGACTAAGGCTCCTAGGCACTACAGTAATATAAATAAATTCCTACAGAACAATAAATAAATAACAATCTGTATTAAAAATAAAAAGTGTATTGTGCCACAAATTGTTCTGAAGAATTACAGTAGAAAACAAAAATACAGAGTTAATTAGTAGCCAATGAAAAACTAAAACGTGCTGGCAAAGGAGACATTATAAGCGTTCCAGCTGGGCTAAGTGTAGTCTGAGAGGCAGAGCAGTGGAAGGGAATGCAGACACTGCTTTGGACACCAATAGCAGTTCTAACCACAGCCTTTCCTGCTACTCGCCTGTGCTGAGGCAGGAGCAGGCCTGGTTCCAAGCAGCAGACAGGAGTGCAGAGCACTTTGGAAGGCGCTGCCTCCTAATATTGGTAACTCTTCACTGCTTCTTGAAATTCTCCCTTTGCATTGTCGTACTTAAAACAGCCCCAGAACATACAGTCCAACTGACTCTGTGAGTGACTTGCTTCCTTCAACCCACTGTTAATTTTGTATTTGCTGCATTCAAATGGCTGGCTGACTCCCAAAGTATCCTTTCACAGCACGAAGCGGTTGCACAATGGTGTGGCAGGAGAGAGAGAAGAGCAATCCTAGACAAGTGGAATAGCACAGGGAAGAGAGTTACAGTTATCTGAAGCAAGAGGAGACAGACGAATGGATGTGGATTTCAATACAGAGGCACTGGTGTAATGAGTAATGTTGTGAAGGTGGCAATAGTTACCCCCATAGTGTAGACAAGGCCTAAGTCGACTTAAGTTACGCTACTCCAGCTATGTGAATAACGGAGCTGGAGTCAACGTAGCTTAGGTCGACTTAGGCTTTGGCTACACTTGCATCCAGCGCTGGGAGAAAACTCTCCCAGTCGCTGTCCGTAATCCACCTCCTGTGGGTGGAGTATCGGAGTCGATGGGAGAGCCCTCTGCAGTCAATTTAGCTAGACCCGCTAAATCGACCCCCACTGCATCGATAGCAGCAGCATCAATCCTGTTAGACATGGCCTTAGAAGCACTAATGAGACATACTGAATGAGACAGAATTCACTGTCAAGGTAGAGACAGACAGGAGAAGCAGATGAAGCTCTGCATCAAGAAAGAGAATTAAAGAGGTGTTTGAGGGTGTTCCTGCTCAGCAATGCACTTGGAGGAATTAAACAGACAGCAAATGAAGCAAAGACATAAATTTAGATGGCCGAACAAGCAGAGTGGAAAAGCAGGAGTTAGTAAAGATGTCAAAATATATAAGTGTATGTTTAAGTATCAGTGTGAAAGCAAGGATTAAGGCTAAAGGTAACAAATATTACTACAATGATGATGTTTGAATGTAATAACACAAAGAAAATAGTAGACAACTTTCTTCTTTGTTTAGGGTGGTGTATGGGTTGCAATTTTAGTCGGAGGTGGATTGAAATCATGCCATCACAGATAATGGGAGTAGTCCAAAATTTTCGGATTGGGATACTTCAAAGTTAAGCAAGGTGACAGGGAGAAAGAGCCAGGAAAGGGTTAAGGACTCGGCAGGGTTTGGGGTCCTTCTCTAGCAGGCACTAGATGGCGGAGAGCACCTAGCACCACACCTCAGTAGAAAGCTCCTTCCCAGAAAGAACAACTATTTGGCAGTCTAGAAGGAGGGTGTAGTGATAAAATGAACAATTGAGGCCTTGAGCTATTATTTGCTTGGGGCACCTGTTACTCCGTTGATTGACCATTGCCCCCTGAAATGTCTGCAATCTGTGAAGGAGACCAACCCCAGGCTGGTATCTGGCTCTGCGCTTTCATGGTGCAACACAGATCTGGTGCTTCCCATGTGAATGCAGATTTTCCAGGAAGGGAGAGTCTCAAGGGAGAGTGGGGTGACAGGGAGAAAAAGCAAGGAAACAGGTAAGGGCTACCTGTCACGGGACTCAGCAAAGGACTGAAGAAAAGGGTGTGTCCTCTTTGCAGGGATGAGAGAAGCAAAGGGAAAGGCCTCTGGGGACTGCAACAGCTTTGGTCGGGGAATCACTTTTTTAGTGTTACTTCATGAGTTTTTTGTGTTTGAACAATAAATTGTGCCAAAGGCAAGGGCCAAAACAGACTTTGGCGTGTCACTGCTTCTTCCTGGGCTGGTAAGGTGGTGGGCTATCCCAGAGGCACCTATATAAAAGTGACCTAAACTTTTAGCGTTGCTGAGTAGCTGTAGCGCCATTGACTGCAAAGTTGTGAGTACCTAGGCACCTGTGAAAATTGGGCCATTTGTATTTAGGTGCTTAAGTGTAAATTTAGGTTCCTTACTTTAGGCACCTGAGTTTGAACATTTCAGCCTCAGTACTTGGCCTGGCATGCTCCCCAGCCATCTCAAGAAAATATTGTATCCAATACCATCCTAACTTATTCTAACCAACTTGATGATGCTGTAATGGAATGACCCCTTTTTATCTGGGAGATTTGGGAGTACAATTCCAGTTCGGGTTGACTGTATATGCATATAGTACAAGTGATCCAAGCAGAATCCAGCAATGAGCTACTTCACACACACACAGCAGTCCCTCGCTGCTAAGACAAACACCAGTGCTGTAAGACATTAGCTCTAGGAGTCGAGCTAAACATCACATCCACCAGCAGAACAGGAGAAATCACCATGAGACAATGTTACACTTCTGGTGAGATGAAGCTTAAAGGATGGTGCTTTATTCTCCCACTCAATGTTGTAGTTATGTGAGTGCCCATGGGGGGGTACACAATAGTGCAGCAGATCACTGCTCCCTGTTACTTGCATGCTCATGGAGAAAAGCAAAATATTGATTTTAGAAAGGAGCAGAGGATTTAAATATCACTCACTAGATTTTTTTTTGTTGTTCACAAAAAAGTTACAAAATTATACAATGTTAAATGACATTGAATTCTGTAAAAATCTAGGGTAATCTACAACTTCAAAATGAAATCTTTCACAAAGAGCTGTCTCTCAAATTATCTATATTCTATTTCAGTTCTCTTGCATTTTTTTATTAAAGCATGTAAAAGATTGTCATGTAGTGTACTTTTGTCTAAGGGTATGTCTACACTACAAGAGTAGTTCGAATCAACTTAAGTCGAATTTGTAGAATCGACCTTACGAAGTCGAATTTGTGTGTCCACAGTAAGGACACTAATTCGACTTTGTGAGTCCACACTAACGGGGCAAGCGTCGAAATTGGAAGCGGTGCACTGTGGGAAGCTATCCCACAGTTCCCGCACTCCCCGCTGCCCATTGGAATTCTGGGATTTCCCCCCCAATGCATGCTGGGGGGAAAACTGTGTCGAGGGTGGTCTTGGGTAACTGTCAGCAGTCAACCATCACTTGCCAAATCAGAACCACTTTTCCTCCCTTAGTGACAGCGCACGCCTCAGCTGCTGGAACATGGGCCTCATCCTCCTGCACTTATGGCGATCTAACCTCGTTATCTCTACACCTCTTCAACAGTCAGATGCTTATATATACAGGCCTGCAGCCCTGAGGACATGAAGTCTCAGGGTGGCACAGACCTCTCAGAAGTGGGTATTCACCGCCGTGGAGCTCATGCTGCAATGGGTCATGTTCATGCTATGGTGCCAGCGATTCTCATCCCTATCCTGGGACCAGCCCACCAGGCCAGCCAGTATATAACCGAATGGTGCAGTGTGCTTTCGAACGTCTCAAGGGGAGATGGCGAAGCTTACTGACTTGCTCGGATCTCAGCGAAACGAATATCCCCATTGTTATTGCTGCTTGCTGTGTGCTCCACAATCTCTGTGAGAACAAGGGGGAGACCTTTATGGCGGGATGGGAGGTTGAGGCAAATCGCCTGGCTGCTGATTATGCTCAGCCAGACACCCGTGTAATTAGAAGAGCCCAGCGGGAAGCGCTGTGCATCCGGGAGGCTTTGAAAGATAGATTCCTCAGGTTGCAGGGTAACCTGTGACTGTTCAGGTTCTTTACAGAGAAGCTGAACCTGCCCCTCTTTCAGTTACTGTTGACTTTCTTTTGCGGTTACATAGCCCGTTCACCATGTTTTCCCCCTTCCAACACACGTTTAAAAATAAAGTTAATGGAATATTTTAATTAACAATGTTTTCTTTACTAATGAATTCGCGTTAAAGGGTTGAAACAGGGATGCAGACTGTGGTGGGTAGGGTGTGCAGTGATGTACAGACCGCTTCTACACTTGAGGAATGACAGGCTCCTGCCCCTAGAGCGGTCTGCACTGCCGGACTGGTTGTTTCAACGAAGCCTGCCATCCCTCCTTTTTGGGACTCTGTGTGCGGGGGCTATGTGGCCTTGTGGCGGGGGAGGACTGGGGGGAGGATGTTTACAGGTGGGTGTGAAGGAAGGGGTGAGGAGTGCAGGCTCTGGGCTGGGGGTGGGGGCGTAGGAAGGGGTGAGGGGTGTGTGGGAAGGGGGAGGAGGTGTAGGGGGATGAGGGCTCTGGCTGGGGCTGAGGGTTTGGGGCATTGGAGAGGCTCAGGGCTATGGTGGAAGGGCAGGGTAAGGGCAGCCTGCCTTGCCATTTGTGTATGCCTGGGGTTAGGACGCTGTGGCACCAGACTGCTTTTCTGCAGACCCGTGGGGGCCAGGGCCCGATCCAGGCAGGGCCGGGGGAGAGACCCAGCTCCAAATATAGCTGGAGCAGGGCACCTGCCGCCTATGCACAGAACATGAAAAACACCTCCCAGACTGACCAGGGTGCCTAGTGACTGCACTGTGTGTGTGACCTGCTGTAGATCCTGCCCCCGTGTCTGTACCCAGGTAATGGTGACCGTCCTATGCAATTACCAAATCCCTCCCCCCCCCCTTCACACAAAGTCTTCTGTAAAGAAACATGACGGAAACAGTAATGAACAGCAAACTATTTTTAATAATCAACTACACAGTGAGGGGACGAAACTGGGATTTGGGCTTGGGTGATCCAGGAAGGGAAGGACTTCTCAAAATTTAGCGAATGAGAGCTTTTTGGTACTTGAGCACTCTGCTGGGGTGGAGTGACAGTTTTCACGGCCCCTGGTGCACCTCCTTCTTGTTATTTTGGGTGAGGGGGGTATTGGACTTTGTGGCAGGGGAGGGCGGTTGCAGATACAGTGCAGGGGGGCTCTGTCCTCCTGCCTGTGGTCCTGCAGAACATCCACAAGGCGCCTGAGCATGTCCGTTTGCTCCCTCATTAGTCCAAGCAGCGTTTGAGTCGCATGCTGGTCCTCCAGACGCCACCTGTCCTCCTGTTCGCTGTGTGAGCGCTGCTGCTGAGAGAAGTTCTCCCTCCACTGGCTCTGCTGGGCCGCCTCGGCTCGGGAGCAGCCCATAAGTTCTGCGAACATCTCGTCCCGTGTCTTTTTCTTGCGCCACCTAATCTGCGCCAGCCTCTGTGAGGGGCATGCTGGAGCAGGTCAGGATACAGTTGCAGCTGTGTGATGGGAAAAAGGGAGTGAATTCCTTACAAAGATACATTTTTGCAAAGAAGAAACATAGTCTAGTCAGTCTCTGTGAACAAGACCATGCACAGCACTCACTCAGGGAAAGTTCGAATTTTCAGAATTTGCTTTCATTGCCTGGGGGATTGCACTGCAGATCAGACAAGCGGGGCAGGACAGCAGAATCCGTGGAGCAGCCAGGCATGGTAAGCCAAAAACTTTTGGCTGCTTAAAAGTCAATGTATACCACTGTCCTCTTGCTACAGGCAATCCTGAAAGCATAAACTCTGCCCCTGTTGCACCCCCTCACGTCTGTTCCCTGGGAAAGATCCCTGTATGCTGCCACTCTGCAGCCTCCACCACATGGCTGTAAAGTGACGCTCATTGTTATGCAAAGGAACAGTGAAGCACTCCCAATACTAATAGTACACAAATTACTGTAATTAAATGCAGGAGTCTCCGAGCGAGATCACCCTGAGGATGGTCACTGAGGCAGATAGAGAGCGCATGCTGCGTGAAAGCCAGCACAAACCAGGGGCCTATGCTGCCATGCTCGTGGAGGCAATGCTCCCGGAGTACCTGATGATAGCCTGGCGCAGAAAAGTGTGCTACCACGGAGCACCCAATAAGGCAGCTCTCCCCAGGAACCTCATGCGGAGGCTTTTCGATTACCTGCAGGAGAGCTTCTCGGAAATCTCCCAAGAGGATTTCTGTTCCATCCCCATATATATTGACCTTCTTTTCAACTAGTAACTCTTCCTGCTCCATTAAAAATAAATATTAACATGGTTAAAGCACTTACAGACTGATCCTTCCCCTGATTCAGGGTCCGGGGTAACGGCTGGGGAGGGTTGGTAGGGGATCTCAGTGAGGGTGATAAAGAGATCCTGGCTGTCTGGAAAATCAGCGTTGTAAGTGCTTTCGACTGCCCCCCCCCCCCCCGCCCCGTCCTCATCTCCTTCCTCATCTTCCCCGTCCGCAAACATCGCCGAGGAACTGGCCGTCAACACTATCCCATTGTCGGAGTCCACGCACACTGGTGGGGCAGTGGTGGCAGACCCACCGAGAATGGCATGCAGTGCCTCGTAGAACCGGCATGTCTGGGGCTGGGCTCCGGAGCGTCCATTTGCCGCTCTGATTTTTTGGTAGCCTTGTCTCAGCTCCTTGACTTTCACGCGGCACTGTGTTGTATCCCGGCTGTATCCTCTGAGTGCCATGGCTTTGGAGACCTTCTCGTAGGTCTTTGCATTCCGTTTGTTGGAGCGCAGCTCCGAAAGCACAGACTCATCGCCCCACACAGCAATGAGATCCAAGACTTCCTGGTCAGTCCATGCTGGGGCCCTCTTTCTAGTCTGAGATTCCCTGGACTCCTCTGCTGGAGAGCTCTGCATCGTTGGCAGTGCTGCTGAGCTCGCCACGACGTCCACACAGGAAATGAGATTCAAACTGGCCAGACAGGAAAAGGAATTCAAATTTCCCCGGGGCTTTTCCTGTGTGGCTGGTCAGAGCATCCAAGCTCGGACTGCTGTCCAGAGCGTCAACAGAGTGGTGCACTGTGGGATAGCTCCCGGAGCTACTAAGGTCGATTTGCATCCACACCTAGCCTAATTCGACATAGCCATGTCGAATTTAGCACTACTCCCCTCATCGGGGAGGAGTACAGAAGTCGAACTAAAGAGCCCTCTATGTCGAATTAAATAGCTTCGTAGTGTGGACGGGTGCGCGGTTAATTCGAATTAACGCTGCTAAATTCGAATTAAAGTCCTAGTGTGGACCAGGCCTAAGAAAAAATAAACATGCAAACATTTTGTTGGAGAAGAATAAAGGTAGAGGGCTGCATGTTTCTGTAGAATAATACCTCCTACTTCTTATATATCGCTTTGCATCAGTAGATCTCCAAGTGCTATATGAAGGTCAGTATCAGTCCCCTCATTCCACAGATGGGGAAACTAAGGCACATAGCGGTTAAAGTCACTTGCCCAAGGTCACCAGCAGGCCAGTGGCAGTCAGGCACAGAACCCGGGTCTCCTGAGTCCCAGTCAAGTGTTGAGAAACAACTTTCTGGGATATCACCTCACACCACTGCAATATCTTTATATTCAAAATCGCAATATACTATTTGTAATACATATCTGCTCCAAATGTAATAGAAACATATCTGCATTGCATAAATCATATGTGACAGCACATTAGGTCTTTTAAATAACATTGTGAACACCAGGAAATGATGCAAAGAACCCATTTTTCATGTTGTTGTTAATACAATCCAAGTTACAGTACTTATCCTCCTACTGATTCCATTTGATTAGACGAATCATTAGCAAATGTAAGATCTCTCAGCCACAAAGGGTAGCACATTTCCTAAGCAATGGGAAAGACCCACTACTCAGATCTTTTGCTGGCACTGGTGAGTTATGCAGACCAAAGCAAAGGAAAGACCATACGATAGTTCACTTCTGTTTTATGGAGATTTCTTACAACATCCTTCACCCACAGTAGCTAAGCACTTTATGGGCAAGAGCCCAGAGAAGGATCTAATCTTTGGTATTTCTCTTGCCCTTTGACTAGGAGATCTACAAGCAAGGCCCTGTGTGCTCCACCCTGTTCATGTCAATGAGAGGGTAAATCTGTAAAGGTGACAAGTTAAAATGTCAACATTGCTAACCATTTTATTGGTGTTCCTTATCCTGTGCTGTGTACTGTGCTAAGTACTGTGCTTATCCTGTAATCCCAACTGCCTCCTACACCTTCCCCGGGGCCCCAAAGCCTCATCTTCTTCCTGCTCAACTACCAAAACCACCAGCTTCACTCTCTCCAGTGTAGGATGCGTTATCAACTCCAAAAATCTTTGGCATATCCCAACTGGGAGGACAATGTAAAATAAACTGAATGTGCTATGAAAGTAAACACCACAGAGATTAGTGTATTGACTGTATTATTACATATTATATTTAAATTACAACCCCTGTATTTCTAAATATAAATTCAGCAGAATTTCCTGCCTGCCACATCAGAGTGGTGCAGAATCCAGGAATTGTGATGCACAGCGATGATACAGCTTGCTGCTGAGCCTTGGTTAGGAATTATAAGGGCTTTCATTTGCTCTGTCATAAATGCTGAGTGAAATTGTGTGTTGCTGAATGGAACTGAGTGGTCAAAGAAATGAGTCTTTCATGTGGGCCTGAAAGCGGTCATTTTGGCATCCTGTGGGAGCGAGTGCTATATGCACATGCTAGCAGCCAGGAAAGCTCTGTCTCCAACAAACACAAGTTTCATCCTCGAGGCAGACAATTTAATTGTTCCTGAGGAGCACAGATGTTGAGGGATAAGGTCCTGGAGGGTGGCTCCATCTTACTAGGCATTTCCCTTGACTTGAGTTTTCTCTTCTCTTGGGGAATGGGAGGGGACGCAGTTATGGTCACAGCATCTAGTCCTATATGGAAAGAGTCTAACTTTTTGTTTTTCTAGGCATTTCCTGGATCTGATCCTGAAAGATGTGGAACACCCGCCGGTCCAACTGAAGTCAATGGAGTCACATGTGCTCTTGGGCACCTTGCAGGATCAGGCACATTTCAGCAGGAGCTGAGGATGCTCATATCAGGACCATACAGCACGATTTATTGGTATATTTTTTCCTTTTGGAGTGGAGAGCCAACCTGTGGCCCAGTTAATGCAGTGTCACCAGGAGGGCGGGGAGTGGGGTGGGAAGAAACAGGGCATATGCTGGGCACTGGCACCACAGTCGGCAGTTGCGGGAATCAGCTTCCACAGAACTGCTACAGGTTGACCTTGTACAGGTGGGAGCAACAGGGTAAGACTGGTAAGAGCTTTGGTCACAAATCACTGCCCCTTACTCTGAGCTCATGGCAAACTCATTGTCTATTTTGGTCAATTTCACGGGCAAAGGATTTTAAAAATTGTAAATTTCATGATTTCAGCTATTTAAATCTGAAGTTTCATGATAGTGTAATTGGAGGGGTCCTGACCCAAAAAGGAGTTGGAGGGGGAAGGGTCGTGATACTGCTACCCTTAGTTCTGTGCTACTGCTGGCGGCAGCGCCGCCTTCAGAGCTGGGCGCCCGGCCAACAGCCGCCACTCTCCAGCTGCTCAGCTCTGAAGGCAGCGCAGAAGTAAGGGTGGCAATACTGCAAACCCTCTAAAATAATCTTGTGTACCTCCTGCATATCCCTTTTGGGTCAGGACCCCCAATTTGAAAAACACTGGTCTCCCCTATGAAATCTGTATAGTATAGGGTAAAAGCACACAAAAGACCAGATTTCACGGGGGGAGACCAGATTTCATGGTCTGTGATGCGTTTTTCATGGCCATGAATTTGGTAGGACCCTATTCATAACTGAACCAATAATAATAGGGGGGAAAAGAGATTTTGACTAAAAGAGAGTTAAGCCAATGGAGAATCTAGCTCTCAATTTTCTAATGTAGAGATTAGGGCGGTCAAATAATCACAATTAACTCACGTGATTAACCTAAAAAATTAATCGCGATTAATTGCACTTATAACAATAGAATACCAATAGGAATTTATTAAATATTTTTGGATGTTTTTCTACATTTTTAATATTGATTTCAATTACAACACAGAATACAAAGTGCACAGTGCTCACTTTATATTATTATTTTTATTACAAATATATGCACTGTAAAAATGATAAACACAAGAAATAGTATTTTTTAATTCACCTCACACAAGTACTGTAGTGCAATCTCTTTATCATGAAAGTGTAACTTACAAATGCAGATTTTTTTGGTTACATAACTACACTCAAAAACAAAACACTGTAAAACTTTAGAGCCTACAAGTCCACTCAGTCCTACTTCTTATTCTGCCAATCACTAATACAAAAAATTGATGGGAGATAATGCTGCCTGCTTCTTGTTCACAATGTCACCTGAAAGTGAGAACAGGCATTTGCATGGCATTTTTGTAGCCGGCATTGCAAGGTATTTACATGCCAGATTCGCTAAAGAGTCATATGTCCCTTTGTGCTCCAACCACTATTCCAGAGGACATGCTTCCATGCTGATAATGGGTTCTGCTTGATAATGACCCAAAGCAGTGCGGACCCACGCATGTTCATTTTCATCATCTGAGTCAGATGCCACCAGCAGAAGGTTGTTTTTCTTTTTTGGCGGTTTGGGTTCTGTAGTTTAAGCATCAGAGTGTTGCTCTTTTAAGACTTCTAAAAGCATGCTCCATACCTTGTCCCACTCAGATTTTGGACGGCACTTAGGGTGACCAGACAGCAAACGTGAAAAATCATGACACAGGATAGGGGGTAATAGAAGTCTATATAAGAAAAAGACCCAAAAATCAGGACTGTTCCTATAAAATCAGGACATCTGGTCACCCTAACGGCACTTCAGATTCTTAAACGTGGGTCGAGTACTGTAGCTATTTTTTAGAAATCTCAGAAACCTTCTTTCCATTTTGTCAAATCTGCTGTGAAAGTGTTCTTAAAACGAACATGTGCTAGGTCATCATCCAAGACTGCCATAACATGAAATATATGCAGAATGCGGGTAAAACAGAGTGGGAGACATACAATTCTCCCCCCAAAGAGTACAGTCACAAATTTAATTAACACTTTTTTTTTAAACGAGCATCATCAGCATGAAAGCATGTCCTCTGGAATGGTCGAAGTATGAAGGGGAATACGAATGTTTAGCATATCTGGCATGTAAATACCTTGCAACGCTGGTTCAAAAGTGCCATGTGAATGCCTGTTCTCACTTTCTGATGACATTGTAAATAAGAAGCAGGCAGCATTATCTCCCATCAGTGTAAACAAACTTGTTCATCTTAGCAATTGGCAGAATAAGAAGTAGGACTGTGTGGCTTGTCGGCTCTAAAGTTTTACATTGTTTTATTTCTGAATGCAGTTTTTTTGTACATAATTCTACATTTGTAAGTTACACTTTCATGATAAAGAGATTGCACTACAGTACTTGTATGAGGTGAACTGAAAAATACTTTTCTTTTGTTTTTTACAGTGCAAATATTTGTAATAAAAATAAATATAAATATAAAGTGAGCACTGTATGCTTTGTATTGTGTTGTAATTGAAATTAATATATTTGAAAATGTAGTAAACATACAAAAATATTTAAAATAAATGGTATTTTATTGTTTAACAGCACGATTAATCATGATTCATTTTTTCAGTCACTTGACAGCCCTAGTAGAGATCCATTCAGTTTTAAGGGTTAGTTTCAAGACATCTTTATTTAGAAGAAACAAGGAGGAAGAACAACAGTGTAACTACAATTCAAACATTACACAATTATTATTTATACAATATTTCTGTTTTCCCCACTGTTAAAATCTGTGGTTATTACAGGTAGTCATGTGAATCTATTTACATATAGTATGTATATATAGACACTATTTAGTATAATCAGCACACAAAATGCAATGTTAGGATTCAAATGTTTTACAAGCACAGAAGTCAGAAAATTCCTTCACTTTTCTCACAGCAACCACAACTTATCCTCTGACACATGGAGTAGAAGCTATGAAAAGTAAATAAATAAATAAATCCACTTTTACTAAATATAAATTTCCAAAGTTGTCTACCATTCCAAGTATGGAAAAAATATCCCACCAGGTGTTGGTAAGTGCTAATTTTTTTATCGCAACCACCATATGTGTTTTAATTTTGCTGAAAGAGTCCAAACTCCGCTTGCATGGCCTGTAAAAATTTCAAAAGGGTACCAGATCCCACTGGCCATCATTGCTGCATGTATCAAATACTGATCCTGAAATGAATCTGTGTAACAAACTGACAGATGCTTAATAGATGAGGATGCAAATGTCACCATTAAAGTTTAATCCAGTGCCCAATGGCCAAGGACAGCACCGTGGCAGGACTGCACAGTTTTAATAATGTTTGAAATAGATGTCACATTTTTCACAGATTGCCTCCCAATAAACCTTTCCCCAAAATCTCACCTGGTCTTAATAAATCGTTTTGGAAAAATTTAGTCCAAGCTTTTTGGAAGAACCTTTGGAAAAAAAAATCAGTTAAAGCTTTACACAGTGAAGAAAGATGACTGTCTGCTTGGAGAGTTTGATCCAAAAGATTCTTGTAGTAATAGGATCAATATTTCACAGAGCTGTTATAAAATTCCACAGGGGACTGATTTATCCATATTTTTACCTGGGTTAAAGTTTTAATGTCCTCCAGGATTTACATCTCAAATTGGCAAATAAACTTCTTTGTCATCCTTATTTATTCTCAATTATTCACCCCACTTCAAATACTCCAGGATAATCTTTCTAGATTTATATGATAATTTATATGAATCCATTTAAAGATACTGAAATGCCTCTGACTCTTTCCCCTCCCCAGGAACAGTCTCTCTGGCAGCTGTATATATAGTAGAGACTGTATGTTCAGCTTTCTTAGAGGGAATGGAGTTAATGAACTGAATCAACATCTTCTACATAGTTGAAATTAACCCCCACACAGGGCCCTACATGCCACGTAAGCCCTACTTAAGCCTTTACTGTGCAATTTAAGTGGTGCTAAGGGCCTTGGAGGAGGCCTCTGCATTCAGCTGAACTTCTTATTATCATAGCAACAAGGCCTGACTCTGTACATAAGAAGTGTTGTGTCAATAGCAATTAACTCTCAAGTACTTTCTCTTTCCTGTCCCACAACAATTTTTTCACCTAGGAAATATTGTCCTGGAATAGTTTGTGAATCCCTTTTAACTTGTTAATTTTGCCTGCAATTCTCTGTATTTTCTTCTTTCTCCCTAAATATAAAATATTTTTAACCACCTTGTATAATTTGTCAGATAACCTCTTCACCTAGGGTTAAATAATCCTAGCTCTGTGGCAGCAGAGTTCAGTGCACCTGAGTGGAGGGAAGAGACAAAGGTGGCTCTAAATGACCTTTCCGTTCCCAGTACCCAATCCTGAGGCTGATCCAGCCTCCAGTGCAAGCTGGAGTGGTCTAAAGGGCAGCTCTAACTAGTGCCAGCTTGTAATACGCCTTAAGGACCATTACATGTTAGCAAGGATCACCAGCGCTGAGTGTGCTCCAGCTTTACCACATATTCTATTCTGTGTAGGTTTTTGTACCACGCTCATCACTATGACCACCTTCCAGTAGCACATTACCCAATGTGACTTATCTATGTCATGTGGTTTTTTTTCTAATCCTCCCTCCAGGAGGAGAAGCATGTTTTGTCTTAGTAGAGATTTTTTTTTACATATACATAGAGCCCATATGCTTGTGGGGGAGAATGGGAGGAAGAGAATGGGACAGGAGAGGCTGGCATACAGCCAATATCACCAGCTGATGATTGCCTCACACTGTGGAAATCTTCAGCTCCCTATTCGTGGCTCGTTATAAGAGACCCTTTTGCATTGCTCCTGCAGCACAAAATGGACCTTAGTGTGGATCAGAACCTGGCCCATAACCTTTACAACATCCCCTACCAATCCCGGGGATCAAGGAGACAATAGAGAAGGCTCTATAAATGACAGAAGAACCTGGTTAATTCCATTTTACATAAATTATCTCACACATCCATACAACCCTCCAGCATCTTCCCTCATTTTTCATCACAGACTTAACAACAGCAAAGTCCCCTATTACTATTTTGCTTACAAATTACACAACAGTACATTACTAGTATAGTATGAAGTACCCTACATTAAAACTGACACTTGTCAAAATAAATGAAGGGCACTATGATGCTGCATGCTTAATTTTCTTTTTTAAATATAGGGATTAACCCTCATCATTAACTCTCAAAGTTATGCCATCAGCAGCGATCTACTAATGTTTAAGTTGAATTCGACTTTGAAATATTTTTCTTCATTAATTAGGAGCCAAAACTCCTAATTGGGAATGACCTCATTTGAAACATTAGCTAGGTATTTATAAACATATTATAACTAGTATCAGACAGGACATACTGCCTTCATCTTTACCAGTACAGATCTATGATTATATTATGATGTGTCAAATAACTCAGGGATAATCTTGCCCCAAAATTCCTCTAACTTTTTTTTAATTTCAAGATTAAGACTCTCTATTTGACAAAATTGGCTTCCTAGAATTAAATTGGGCCACCCATAACAGAAAGTCTCCTCAAGGTTTGTAAGTGTATCTAATACCCATGTGCTTTATATAAATTCTGACCTGAAAACTCAATTCTCTTGTAGATATAGAGCCAGCTGGTGTAAACTGGCACAGCTATTGACTTCAGTGGAGCAATCCCAATTTACATCAAATGAGGATCTAGAACCTATCACTAGGGCTGCAGGTTTGTCACAGTGGGAAAAATGTCATGGATACCATGATTTCCCCATGTGTCTGTGACTTGGCTTTGTGTCCTGTGGCTCTTGTCCCATAGGGCTGGGCCCAGCTTTCCGCTCCAGGAGTTACCACCTGGCACATGGGGTCGCAGCACCACTCAGTTTGGCAGCACTGCGGCCCCATGCACAAGATCTCAATGAGGCCAAACCAGGCAATGCTGCAACCCCATGTGCTAGGTCCCAAATCCATAAGTGGGGAGCTGGGCCCAGCCCCACGGGACAGGAGCCGAGGAGCTACCACTGTGTGGTGAGTGTGGGGTGGGGCTTGCCCTCTAACCTCTCCTTCAGGGCCCCTCCTCATTTGTCATTTTTGTAAAAATCAAGTTCATTAAACCTGTGACCTTTACTACATTTACAATGACTGCACTGTGATTTTTTTATTTTAAAAAATGCTGAGACAAATCTGCAGCCCTACCCATAACTGAGTGAAATCCACACATCCTCTCTTTCTTTCCTGAGCACCCCTTGAAGCCCCAAGGGACCACATTTTTCCATCTCCCTGCTCCCTAAATTCTTAAAGCTTGCATAGCAGCCATCACCATTCAAGTCAAGGAAGAACAGATGCCACCCCCTGTGAGGTCCATCAACTCTGCTTCCAAAGTGGACAGATAATATAAAGGCTGAATGATGCAAGGGGTTTCTTCCTGCCACTGTAGTATTTGCCTCCCCTATAAACTCACCTGCAGGAATGCATACTTGATTTCTTTTCCTCAAATCCAGATGCAGGAACAAAATAAAGAGCTACTCACATAATATCCCATTCTTATACTTGTGCCTTTAGCTTAATTTGTGCCATATGAAATGTTAGATCCTACAGCTTCTGCCATTAAGACTTAAAGATCGGACAGGTTCTAGCTGAGCGTTATATTGCAGAGAAACTTTTAATCCACTCTCACACAAATCAAAAACTTTCCCTACCCATTCCATTTTCTACTGGATTTGTATGGTATGTTTGAACCCCTCCATTGATGCAGATGATCTGATTAGTTTGCCTAAAGTTAACTCTCAATAAACATTAAATCAGCTCTTCCCAGTATCATTGTACTTTGGGGATATAAAACTAGCACTGTAGTAACCTCTACTAGCACAACCATAAAGTAGGAACATTTTTGTAAAGGTCACTGGAATACATATTTACTAGCCTAGTAATAGGTTCTGCACATTTTAAATTCTAATACAAGGTTATTTCAAGTGCATGCTTAACTTAGGGTGGGCTGCAGCTAACTCCCTCAAGTTGTTTTTCTACTTGGCTTCATAAATGTATAACTCACCCCTGTGAAAACAGTATTCCCCAGGCAGCATGCAGTTCTCTGATAGGGCCACCTTCTTCTTGACAGTGCTCATGCTACTGCTATTAGTCAACTCCTAGAAGGAATTTCAAAAGTAGCTATAGACTAATATGGCTTCAGCCATCAGTTCTGCTATTCTTTAAGGTAATCTCCAAGTACAGTATGTGTCCTAAGCTTCTACAGTGCTGATAATATGTTTCTTCATTTATGTTCTCTCATTCAAGCCTTTGTTGAGGTTGCTTCTGAATCAGACCAATACCACAGTGATGAGTGGCAAACATGGCTAGATGGATTAAATAGCATTGACCAGTATAAACAACTCATACATCAGAGAGGTCTGCAGCACCTTCCAAAATGGAAAGCAAACATAGCATAAAGACAACAGTTAAGTCACTAAGAAATAATCATGAGTTAATGGTAGGAAATAGAGAGAATGTCTTCTAGTGTTGCTATTGTTGGGTTTTGTTTGTCGGTTAGCTTTTTTTATGCCAACTGACAAAATACAGTGAGTGTTTCTGGTTTATAAATCTGAGTGCATCACAGAAATTCAGATGCATCTTTTACATATTTGTACAAGTACGAGGTAGGCATATAGTACATGTGCTTCAGTAGATACTGCATATACACACACCAAAAATATTCTCTGCAAAACGTCTAACACTGAAAATCTACTACTTCTGCATTACATCTGTGTACATCCCTTTAAAAGATGCCAAACACATTCTCAAATCTCAGAAAATAGTTATGAAACAGAAAATGACCCCCCTACTTTTAATACCATTTCAGATAAATTCACCTCCAAGTAACTGACAGATTCCCAACTATTAAATGCTTAAAAGCTAATAGAAGCAGCAAAGAGACAAGCGAATCCAGTGTCTACAATTTCATACACTATTAATTTAAAAAATTCTTACCCAGGTTAATTCTCATTAGTTGCCAACTTGGCAGGTCCTTCTGACACCAAGCAGTTTAATATCTGTCCAAGGACCTTGCAAGAACAAGCATATATCTTAAGATCTGATTTTTGTCTGCCTGCAATGAAAGAGCAGACAATACAGTCTTTAACTTTACCTTGCTATTCCAGTTTTAAGAATCCAGTCTTACGCATGTGTATATATGTAGGTCTTCTCTCTTCACTGTCACAGTGTATTGAATATGTCACAGCTTGAGCCCAGGTCACTAAGCAGGGACAGCATACATTACTAACATCAATTACATTTTACTGCACAAGGGCATGCATGCAGAGTAAGAGACAGCACATACTTAATTGGCTGTGTAAGTCTACAGAAGTCTTTCAGTTTAACTCTTTGCCTCATGGAATAGATTCTCTCTAGTACAAACACTGGGAGGCTTCCCGGCTTTCCAGTCAGCCTGATGTTTTTTCCTTCTCGTTGACTTTTCTATATATTAATAGCAAGGACAAGGGGCAGGGTAAACAGGACAAGGGTCTAAATGAAGGAAAGACATAAGCGTGGAGCAACAAATCATATCCAAGTAATAAGAACAGCAACAAAAAGCTTACAGGTTTCTACTCTCTCCAGATTATAGTAGCAAACCAAAATATCTAGCACAGAGCACAAGCATTTGAAACAATAGACTAAACTCTGAACTGAAGTCAATTGGGTTACCAGGGGTATAAGTCACTGTCTAATTTAGCCTGTCTCTAACAAAGATCACACACACACAATGTGTCATTCTGAAACATTCACAGTAGAATTAATTTCAAATGAACAATGCATAAAGCACCACACTCAAGTGCCTGGGGTTGCACATGTGTATCACCAGCATTTATAAACAAACTAAAACAAGGAAGAGACTGTTTTAGTCTCCCTCCATTTGTTTGGAAGCTCCAGATATAATCTTAAGGCAAATTTTTCTCAAACACAGCAGTGTTTCTCTCTGGGAAATTATCTTCATTCCATTAAGCACTGGCTTTAGGTGTAAAATATGTAAGCCAAGTTAATAACAGAAAATAAATGGAAATCAATGGTATATGTTCTCAAAACTGGCTAATATTTTTGCAGTAGCAAGATATGGGAGAAAGAACAGAAACTGCTATTCATTTTTGTGAAATAAAGTCCTTTGGCAATTTTTGAAATACATTTAGCAAACTGCTTTACTACACAAGATAAATCAAGCTAGGGAGTGGTTAAACATATTGGCAAGCATATTGTTTAGGAAAAAGAGGTGACCTTTACAAGTAGTTATATGGATAGAAGATAGATTTACTGACCAGCCCAAAATACTTTTGTCATACATAAGAAAACATGATAGAGTAATAATGTAATCTATAAAACACACTGCAGTGTTTACAAAAGTGAAATAAACACTAAAATTTATACTGTTTATTTTAACAGGGTGTTTTCTTTAAAATAAAGAAGAATGAAAACAGGAGACAAACTGTTTAATGTCAGAATTCTACACTATTGAAATTGAAGAGGGGGAAAAAAGCATGCTGAGACATTAAAAAAAGCAGGAAACCAGAAAAAAAACTACATCCAAGTATTAATAGTCTGACACAAGTCCACAACAGCAAGCAAATTCAGAGTTGAGGATGAAAATTATGCCTGACATTCTGTCCTTAACTCACCATGTTGTGCCTAAGGACTACAGCATGCATAATATGCAAGAACACCCATTATTCTTTTTGGACACCAATATAATTTCCAAAAACAAGATGAGCTGAGGGCTAATTATCAGACCTAATTTCAACTGCAACTTCTGGATCTAAGCAAGACTGTGACTGTTCACTTCAATTACTTTTGTGGCTACTTTTTTCCCTAACTCCTCATAAGTGAAGGTTTGATTTTTTTGATTGAGTTTTTTATTTACCTGGTCTTTCAGTAAAAAATCATAGTCCACTGATACTACAGTTTATTTTCTATCTACTGCTACCGCCAGTTTGATTACGGGGACCCTGGAAAGGAACCGAGGTGCCTTTTGGAAGGTAGAAAATATCATGAGCTATCCATTTAGCCACTTGCTCATAGATTATTCTCTCCTTTCTGATTTACTGTTTTGATTAGATTAAGAGACATTCTGGGTTCCTTTCTTGATAATACTAGGGGAATATTTCACTACAAGTGGAATTATTTCCTTCTATTCCTGCTGCAAGCTGCAGACGAGATAAACTTTATGGTAGCAAAGTGCAGCTGGCAAACCTAAAAAGTTCCACGATTTTCGAGGGGAAGTAATTTCTCCTGGGTTCTCATTTCTGACTTTTTAGATTCCAACTCTAGTAGATCACTGTCCTCGAGAAAAGAAGAGAACTCTAAATTGGAAGAACTGGAGGAGTCTACTGCATTCTAGTGCCTACTACATTTATTATACTCTTTCCTCATAGCCTCTTTTTTAAAAAAGAGTCATCCTAGATTTCTAGGAGTTTCTCTTTAGGTAAGGCCCCTGCGAGGATTTGCTTCATTTAATTTACAGATTTAATTCATTATGGCTCAAGAACTCTCTCTTGGTTCAGGTATCTCCATTCCTCTCCCAATGCCTTGCAAAACTGTAAGTGAACATATCACATCTTTCTCTTTCTCTCTCACTCACACACACTCACAGAGCAGAGGCAGGATGTGAGAGTGTGCATTAGTGTGAATAGACTAAGTACAAAAAAAGTGGTGTTTGTATTTTGCTGTAAATTTACCATAATTCATTTCATCCTTGTCTGTTCCATCTCTTCTGGATGTGAGTTTCAGATTCCTTGGTTAGTTTCCAAGAAAGCCCTATCACCTGCACATACAAATTTTACAGTTGACAGTAAAAGCTTGACAGTTCCACTTTTCCAGTGAAATATAGCTGTTATAGGAAGTCATGATCAGTGAGACTCTAGCTCCAGAGACGAAGCAAGAATCAGAGAAAAAATCCTAGGCAAAACATATTTTGGAAGAGTGAAAAAAAGCAGAATAGGATTTAAAAAAAAATAAAGGAGGGTACAATCTCATTCCAACATGTGAAAAATTATGCTTCCATTGGTATTTCTAGGAGCTCTATACACTAATCCCTGCATATCACAGAGCAGGCCACTTTATTCCCCCCCACACACACACACCCTTCTCTTATTTCATTGTCCTCTTCCTTTCTGCTCCAGATCTCCACATTTCCCCCTTTATCTCCATTGCCTATGGTAACCTATTAAACCATCAGCTTTGTTTCTAGCTTTCCTATTTCTTTTTTTCCCCTCTACCCTCAACCTTTTAAAAAAAAATGCTACCAGAACACCCAAACCTGCAACCAAGAGGATTTCTGGTTCAGTTTAAAAAATGGAACCATTGGTAGTAGCAACTCTCTGTTGAAGTTAATAGCACTTTCCTGGGGGGCAGGAGAGGGAAAATCACCTTTTTAGAAGTAATTTGCAGCAATTAATAAGATTTAATGGGCAATACCATAATGTAATAGTTACAACAGCTGTTAAAATAGAGCATCACATATTAAACCCTCTTATTCACCATGCAAATTTACTAACCAAAACACTGATTGTTAAGAAGGGCCAGCATATTTAAGCTGTGAGTTTTTGCTGCTGTCACACTACTCCATCACCTAAAAATGCATGAATAAATGGGAGTATATGCTGTAAAAGGAGTGACTGTGTAGTCTCTCTCATATGATCAATTTCATGCCATCAATAGACCTTGGTTCTTTTCCACTTTCTTCTTCTAGGTCTGTTAGAAGAAAGCATAGCCCCAATTCAGGAAGCTATCCTTTAGATATACTACAACTCAAAATTTGTACTTCATGTAAGGGATTGAATGCTCATAATTAAAGCCCCAAACCTGCAAACTCTTATGCACATGCCCTATTTTAAGCATGGGAGCAGTCTGACTTCAGAGGAACTACTTCCATGTTTAAAGTTAAGCACATCTGTAAGTAATTGCAAGATTGGGATCTAAGTAGGGTTGCTAACCCTCCAGGATTTTCCTGGAGTCTCCAGGAATTAAAGATTAATCTTTAATTAAAGATTATGTAATGTGATGCAACCTCCAGGAATATGTCTTACCAAAATTGGCAACCCTATACCTAAGGCATTATTTCCAGGATGATCTTGGATGATTAGGTTTGGACCTCGGGAAGTATTTTTTATGTTTATTTTAAGGTCATATATCCTTGAAAAAAAAGGTTTTAAAATAAAATGATACAGAGCCCAACAACACAAGCAAATACACCACTATAAAATGCTTAAAAGCTAAGGAAATATAATATAGCAAGTTCATAAGAAGAATGAAGGAGGAAAATCCCGCAGGAAAAGAAGTTATTTTAATTACTGTTTATTTCTACCCCTCTTCCTACATATACATGGCAACGAAAATAGATTGCAAATTGCCTACTAAAGAAAGATGTATCAAAAGATGTTTACCACCCTGTTTAATGACCCATACTCAATGACATGTATAGCAAAGTAATGTTTTCATTAACTCATTTACAAATCGCTTCATAATAATAATAATCCTTTAATTCCATTTCGTCTGAGAGTTTTGACATGGGCCAACCAAGATGACAAACTACACATGCATGAAAATTAACTTCTTAAAAGGTCCTCTGCTTAAGTTACTTTTATTTATTTATTTTTCAGAATTCAAAAGTGTTCATTATGGGCTGAATCCAAAGTCTACTGAGGTCAACTGGAGTATTTCTACCTGTGCTTTGAATTAGATGCTATACCTCTAGGTGCATGTTCAGATTCATATACATCTGTATGGTTGGACACCTTAGTTGCAACAGTGGCCAGAAATATTTTTCCCCACCACCTCCATAAGACAGGATTTCACCTGCTTCCATCAGAGGCAGATCCTGACCTCAGTGATCTATTCCTTTGTCACTTCTACAAAGAGGTGCTGCAATGTTCTCTATTACCAGCTTTCTACATACAGTGGAAACTAACTTATAAAACATGCAGCCACATGTCTCCAAAGTGGACCCATCAGTTGAGGGGTAGAGGAGGGAAAATAATCATACTAGTGCTGTGTGCATTAAACCAGCTCCCAATCTACTACTGGATGAAATTTGAGGGCTGTGGTCTGACTACCGAAAAAAAACCTATTCTCTTTACACTACTTTAAGAATCCCATTATCAACTGGGACAATGCAGTTTGAAGAACACAGGCCCACGTTGGCTAGATGTGCACTCCTACTGCAGAAGGTCAGGAGGGATGAGTGCATGTATTTCCTTCTTTAAAAGACAATGCAACAAATCTGTTTGCAGAGGCCTTACCATAATAGAAATTAAACGAAAACCTCATAATTGGCAAGCAACACATCTCTCCCTTAAGGAACACAATCTATGGAATAAACATTTCCTCCATGGGTGGGGTGGAGAAAACATGGTCCTTCTATGAGTACGGCAGAGTCTAATTCTTGTATGTGGTATCTAGACACTACGGTGACTGGCACAATAAAAACACTTATGTTGCAGAGATGCATGAGAGATCAGTGGCCTGTGAGGTATTTATGGTCTGACTCACCGTTCAGTATGAAGTGCCTTGAATTGAAACCAGAAAGAACATGAAGCTAGAGTAATCTATTGATCTCTACAGCTGATCCCACAAAGTAACCAAGCTGTCATATTCTGGACCAGCTGAAGTTTCCAAGTGGCCTAGAAGTATAGCCCCATGAGCAGCCCATTGCAGCAATCCAATCTGGACATGACAAGATGGATAACTGTGGTAAGGACCAAATCCAAAAGAAACGTTCATAGTCATTGCACAGATGAAAATGTGCACTCTTTACCACCAAAGCCATATATAACAATCAGGAGTCCATAAAATAAACTTGGAATGCCAAGCCCCTTAAGAAAGAGTGGACAAACATTTTCAAAAGCTGGAGGTGGAGAGTGCTGAAGAAGAGAAAAGGTATATCTTCGCCAAACATTGTAGTTGTTTCCAGAATCCAACCATCAGCATCTTCAAATTATCTGGACTGAGTTCTGTCAGTTAACCTATGTCCAAGTCTCTATCTCCCTCAAGCACTGGACAGTTACCATCTGGATCTAATGAAAAGAAGGCAGACTGGCACATCATCAGCATACTAAGCGCACCATAGCCCCAAACCAGCTCCCTTACAGAGACATTAAGCAGCAGTGGTGCTAGAACAGAACCTACCTAGCAGAACTGCTCAAGATAAAAATATCTTAGTGTGGATAATTATTCAACTTCACCTTCTGGGATCCCTCTGAGAGGAAGGAACACACACTCAAAAATATTCCTTTCCATCCATGTCAAGATCAGCAATCAGTTCAACAAAGAGCACTGTCAAAGGCATTGTATATGTATAAACAGCTTTTGAGTAAACATGGACAAATGACCTTTATCCATTTCTAGGAGGGGTTCATCAACCAACAAGAGCAATGCTATCTGTGTGTCATACACAGACCTGAGCCAGGTCAACAGAGAATAAAGAAATCTGAAATCTTAAATACTGCCAGTCAACTCTGTGTCACTTTCTCAATACCCTTGTCCAAAGAGGGCAGGTTAGAATCATAGAATCATAGAATCATAGAATTCAAGATCAGAAGGGACCATTATGATCATCTAGTCTGACCTCCTGCAAGATGCAGGCACACCATGTCCACCACCCACTCCAGCAAGCGCGCCCCCCCCCTTTCCCGGAGGAGAAAAAAAAAAAACCACAGCCATCTTCCTTCCTCCCCTGAGGAAAAATTCCTTCCCCCCACCCAATATGGAACCCTGAACCCCGAGCATGCGGGCAAGACTCTCTCAAAAAAAATCTGATAAAATATCATCATACCATACCATTGACCAGTTGTGTTACCAGTGTGGTACTTTAATTGACCTATTGACTAAGCCCTCTCCTATATCATATTATCCCATAAAAAATAAACTTATCTTATCTTAAAGTCATGGAGGTTTCTCCCCCCCCTGTGTTTCCAGTATTGTTTGTTCCATTCTTACTCCTGATGGTTAGAAACCTTACCTCTATTTTTTCCTGAGAAATCCTATTGACACAGTTATATCTGTCGTTTCTTCGTCTCCCACCTTAGCACTGAGCTGAAATAATTTCTCTCCTTCCTCCCTATTATTTCCTCTGATATATATAAGTTCTTATCCATCTCTCTATCTTATCCCTCTTTTTTCTCCTCAAAAAACCTTCTCTCCTCTCCCTTCCATTCTCTCCTTCTTCTTCTCTCATCTCATCTTCTTCTCTCCTTTCTTCCTGTTCTTGTTTGTTTCTATCTTAGTTCAAACTCATCCACCAAAACTGCACAAACACTCACTAACAAATAATACTCAACCTGATCCTATCTCTATACTACTACTACCTCCTCCTCCTACCTCATATCCCTATTAAAAATACCTATAATCATGCAACCCAAATATTAATTACATTTTATTACCATCCAATCATCATCTCTTCTCCATCCTCCTCCCTCTCCTCCTCCCTCCTCCTCCTCCCCCTCTCCTCCTTTAACTTAACCAAAGTTCTTCCCTAAATGCATAAAATCTTGTACTTATACTTCTCTAACACTTTCATCTACCACACTATCATCCATTTACCAATCATCCTATCTATCTCCCCCTCCGATCTCCTTGTCTCCTCCTCTCCCCAATAATCCCCCCTCCCTGTTTCTCCTCCCCAACTTCCTTCCCAGCCCCATCTCAACTTTTGGTCATCAGCATCAGAAGATTTCCCAGAAATCAGACCCAAAAAAAAATAAAATCCCCACTCAACCCTCTCCCCTCCCCCCCTCCCCCCCTCCAGTCCCCTCCCCTCCTCCCTCCCCTTTAACTCCTCTCTTTCCCCCTTTGGATTTTCTTTTTTTTCCCTTTTTTTTTTCATTTAACTCCCCATTCTTTCCAAATTTCCAGTACAAATATCAGATCTGAAATCCAGATAATGATATATAAAAAAAATCCTATGAGAAAAAATCTGACTCTTCTCAAGAAGAAAAATCTTTTCTACAAGTTGATTCTCTTGGCAAATTTCTCCCTAATCATCTCCATCCCATGCCTCACCATCACATGCTCTCTTTTCATTCTCCACTCTCTTTTTCATGACTTTTTTTTCTTTTTTTGTTTTTCCATACTTTTTATTTATATAATCCTAATCTTTTTTTACTTATCTTTTTCCACTTTTTTTTTCCCCCATTTTAATTTTATATTTATTTCCCATCCAGTTAGTCGGTTTATTTATTATTTAGGGATTTATTAAAGATAATATTATCCAATATAGATTATCCGATTATATTTTTATTATTCTCTTCCTCCCCGTCCCCTTTCTACAGTTTTCAAGTTCGTTTCTACCCCCCCTCACCTCTTCTCCATATTCCCTCTCCCTTCTACCCTTCCTCCTTCATTATCCTCATTCCCTCCATCCAGATTTAGCCATTCATTATTAGCCTCAAAGAATTCTCTTTTATATTATTCCCTTATCTCCACTCCGTTTAATCTCCTCTTTTCCTTTTCTTTTTTTTTTTTCTTCTTTCTTCTTTTTCTTAAAGTTTTCTTTTTAATTATTTTTAATCCCCTCTCCTTTAGTCCCATCCCCTCGTCGCTTTGCCTTTCTCTCAGCTTCCTGCTTTTCATTCCTTTCTCTTGCCTCTCTGATCTCTCCCATTTTCCTTTTCTTTCCCTTCCTTGCCTTTTTCTCTTTTTCTTTCTTCTTTTTTTCTCTTCATCTTCTCTTCCTCTTCTGCTCTAATCCTCTTCTCTAGATCTGCTCGATTCCTCTCCCTACTCTCTCTCCTTACCTCTCTCTTTGAACTCCTCTGACAACTCTCCTGAAACCCCCCTAGATCCCTAACTTAGTTCCTCCAACCTTAGTAATAAGTCCTTTATAATTAGTTAAATTATCCCTTTAAATAAATAGCCTAATTTAGTAAAATCTAGAGCAAGGGAACATTTTGATTCTGACATTTGATGCCTCATATGTTTGTTTATTAAGGAACACTAATAAGCAGTAAAAAAAACAAGAAAAATCCCCCCCCAAAAAAAAAGATTTGCAGAAGGGTTTGTAAGTGTCTCTGAAGCGCCTACTAGCCCAAAGATGGGGTCTGTTGCACTTAGTTTCAATCCTTATTTAAACCATCTCAGATTAACTCTGCAGATCTTAATTAATAGCAAGACATGGTTCAGGCTACCTGAAATAAACGTGAAGTCTGAGTACTTCTTTGATTGCAAGAAACAGAGAAAAAAATTGAATGCTGTGTAACTGTAATACCCATTGACCAAAGCTGGCTGGGGGCAGTCCAGAGCTGCGGTCAAGAGGACAGAGGCCCTGGACAGGAAGGTGGAATGCTGGATAAAACTTTTTTCAAGATCCTGGTGGATATAATTCTGAAGAGCAGCTAATTTGGATTCTGACACAGAGTATATTTGGCCAAACAGAATCTTGCTCCAGATTGTAAGTCATTCAGATGGTCATATTGCTGGTGAGGGGGCAGTGTGTCTGTGCTTTGTTTTCTGAAGACGTGAACATTCCTGGTACTTCATGGGAAGAGTGATGGCTGACCCTCACAGCAGAGAAGCCTGCTCTGTTGCCTGAGCACCTCTCTCTGTTTCTGGAGCCCAGGCAAAGGTTCAAGTTTGGAAGTCAGGAGGCAGTTGTCCCAGCAGAATTCAGAGTTAAATGTCATGGTGGGCTGTCACCAGGAGATATGTGGGTCACTTTGCCAGTCAGGGGATTTCAAATATGAAAGGGAAATGTGGGGACCAGAGCAGCCTGAACTGGAGGAGCACATGGTGCTCCTCAACCATCACGATGAGACCACAGGCAAGCAGCGATCAATCAACTGTCTTGAACAGATCAGGGTGGCCTTAGGTATGGGCAGGCTAAAAGCATTCATAGCCCTGACCAGATATAAATTTCTATCCGCAGCTGAGCCGTAACAAGGAATTTTTGCGCCTGAGGCAAGGGCCAGCTCCAGGCTCTTTGGCGGCAAGTCCCTGAGTCCCTGTCGGAGGGAAGGACCTGCCGCCGAATTGCCACCACTGTTTCATTCATTCTTTGATGGCAATTCGGTGGCGGGTCCCTGAGTCCCTCTCGGAGAGAAGGACCCACCGCCGAATTGCCGCCGAAGAATGAATGAAGCGGCGGTAGCAATTCGGCAGAAGGCCCTTCCCTCCGAGAGGGACTCAGGGCCACCGATCATGGTAGAGCTGCACCCCTCCGCTTTGCACGCCCGAGGCAAGTGCCTCACTTGCCTCGCCCTTGTTACGGCACTGATCTGCAGATGCGGATATCTGTGGATAGAAATCAGCATCCACTTCACCATAGCAAGGCTCTCCAGAACTGTAGCAGGGAGAGGAGCAGAACATGGAGCCACTGGGCAGCCCCACACCAGCTGCGTCTTCTCCGTCTGTGTACTACAACAGCAGCAGGATGACAGGCTGGGGAGGCGAGGCTGGGAAAGGGGCAGAAATCTGAGCTCTGCCCCCTGCCCTTCCATGCACAGAGCTGCATCTTCGTCCTTCCTTCTGTTCCTTTCCCCGCTGCGGTTCCTGGGAGAGCCCTGTCCCAAAGTCTCCGGTGCAGAGTTCCATCCCTCACTGGGTAACATGGGATGGATCATGGGGAAGGGACAGGGAGAGCGTGGGGGCCCCAGGCTGGGGGCAGGGCAGTGAGGAGTCACATGGAGAGTCATGTGGGAAGGTTTCATGCCCCCCCCCACTTAGCTGGTCCTCCCCGGTACCGGTAAGAAATTGATTTTACTTGCACCACTCACCAGAACTGATCATCTAGTCTGATTTCCTGCACATTGCAGGCCACAGAACCTCACCCACCGACTCCTGTAATAGACCCCTAACCTCTGGCTGAGTTACCGAAGTCCTCAAATCATGATTTAAAGACTTCATGTTACAGAGTATCCACCATTTAGACTAGTTTAAACCTGCAGGTGACATGTCCCAGGCTGCAGAGAAAGGTGAAAAGCCCCCAGGGTCTCTGCCAATCTGACTGCGGTGAAAATTCTTTCCCGACCTCAAATATGGCGAACAGCTGAACCTGGAGCAAGACCAACCAGCTAGACACCTGGAAAAGAATTTCTCTGTAATAACTCAAAGCCCTCCCATCTAGTGTTCCATCACCAGCCATTGGAGATATTTGCTTCTAGCAATCGCAGATCAGCTACATGCCACTGTAGGCAGTCTCATAATACCATCCCCTCCATAAATTTATCAAGATAAGTGTTGAAGCCAATTAGGCATTTTGCTCCCACTGCTACCCTTAGAAGGCCATTCCAGAACTTCACTCCTTTGACGGTTAGTAACCTTCTCCTAATTTCAAGCCTAAATTTGTTGATGGCCAGTTTATAGACATTTGTTCTTGCATCCACATTCGTGCTTACTTAAATAACTTCTCTCCATCCCTGGTACTTATCCCTCTGATGTATTTATAGAGAGCAATCATCTCTCCTCAGCCTTCTTTTGGTTAGGCTAAACAAGCCAAGCTCTTTGAGTCTCCTTTCATAAGGTAAGTTTTCCATTCCTCCGATCATCCTATTAGCCCTTCTCTGCACCTGTTCCAGTTTGAATTCATCTTTCTTAAACATGGGAAACCAGAATCATACATAGTATTCCAGATGAGTTCTCACCAGTATATTGTATAACGGTACTAACACTTCCCTAGCTCCACTGGAAATACCTTGCCTGATGCCTCCTAGAATTGCATTAGCCTTTTTCACGGCCACATCACATTGGTGGCTCATAGTCATCCTGTGATCAATCAGTACACCCAGGTTTTTCTCTCCTCTGTCACTTCCAACTTATAGCAAAAAATCTTCTTGTAATCACTAAGTGCATGACCTTGCACTTTGCACTATTAAATTTCATCCCATTTCTATTCCTCTAGTTTTCAAGGATGTCCAAATCTTCTTGTAGGATATTCTGATCCTCCTCCGTATTGGCGATACTTCCCAACTTTGTGACATCTGCAAATTTTATTAGCATAGTCCCATTTTTTGTGCCAAGGGTCATTAATGAAAATGCTAAATAAGATTGGTCCCAAGACCAATCCCTGAGGAATTCCACTAGTAACTTCCCTCCAGCCGGGCAGTTCCCCTTTCAGTATGACCCGTTGTAGTCTTCCTTTTAACCAGTTCCTTTTCCACCTTTCAATTCTCATATTAATCTCCATCCTTTCCAATGTAATTAATAATTTCCCATGTGGAAATGTATCAAATGCCTTACTGAAATCCAAGTAGATAAAATTGACTGAATTTCCTTTTTCTAAAAAGCCAGTTATCTTCTCAGAGATTAGGTTGGTCTGGCATAATCTACCTATTATAAAACCATGTATTTTACCTCAATTACCATTTACCTGTATTTCCTTAACTACTTCATCTTTCAAAATTTGTTCCAAGACATTACATACAACTGAGGTCAAACAAAGAGGCCTATAATGTCCTTGACCACTTTTCCCCCCTTTCTTAAAAATAGGTAGTATATCAGCAATCCTCTAGTCATAGGGTATGTAAACTTGGGGGTCATATTCATTAAAAATCCCTGCTATTGGTCTTGCAATTTCAAGTGCCAGTTCCTTTAATATTCTTGGATGGAGCTTATCCAGGCCTCCTGATTTGGTCCCAGTAAGCTGTTTGAGTTGGACTTCCAGCTCAGATGTTGTAATTTCTACTTCCATAGCCTTATTTCCATTAACCACCCTGCCACTACCCCTAATATCCTCATTAGCCTTATTAAAAACTGTTGCATAGTATTCACGTAAGTCAGGGGTCGGCAACCTCTGGCACGCGGCTCGCCAGGGTAAGTTTGTCCTCCAATCTATATCTCCTGTAACCACACAATTCCCAGCAGTATTTATTTCATTTAAAAATATTAAATATGTCTCTATCCATATCCAAATCAGATCATGGGGGTCTGTAGCACTCCAAGCACTATTATACAGTATTCTGCTTTCACCCATTATGGACCAATCAACTCTTGCCAACAATATGAGACAGAGACCTAAACAAGATAAATTTAGCACTGACCTTGAACCCAACCTAAAGCATGTAACCACTCTCCTTGGTGCTTAACTGCTTAAGGAATGTGATGAGTCAAAGTTTGCAATATAAATCATAGCTAAACAGCATATTAGTATTTATGAATTATCAACAATATTACAAGCTAGCCAGAGAGAAGGCAGTGTTCTCCTAAGGAATTCAGAGAAAGAAACATGAGAAAGCTTACTCACAAATTAGTTTTATGTTGAAGTTAGGTTTAATATTTAAACCTTTTTGGGCTAAAGTTTTAAAGAAGTCTTCCAAATTAGCACCCTCAAAGGAACACAAGAATTGTGATACTCAATTAGACCAGTGTTCCATCTAGTCCAGTGTTTTGTCTCCAGCAGTGGCAGCAGGCGGTCATGGGATAGTCTGTCTCTAAAGTTTCCTCCAAACCCTCAATAATTAGAGGTCAGCTTAGGCCATCAAACAAAAGGGATACTAAATTGTTAACCTTTACTATAACAACCCTAGATATTTTTCTCGTCCATATTAATGTCTCTATACTTTCTGAAGCGTGCTAGGCTCTTGGCCTAGAACCCTGTGACAAGGAGCTCCACTGGTTAATTGTTTGGAAAAAAAATTCCTTTTGTCAGTTTTGAATTTGCTACCTTCCAATTTCATTGAATGGTATCTCTAGTTTTGTGTTACAAGACAGGGTGACTAGAAAGAAGTTCCTGATCTGCCTTCTCTATTCATTACTTTGTACACTTTTATCATGTCCATTCTTATTTATCTCTTTTCTAAAGGAAACATTTCCAGGCTTCTCAATCAATCTTCATCTGAGAGTTTTTCCATGCCCTTACTCATTCTCTGTGCTCATCTCCAAACCTCTCCAACTGTGCAGTATGTCCATAATCAATGTGAAGGGAGAAACTGTTTAAAGAAAAAAATGCAGGTGTTAAGTAAAGGCATTTAGATATTTAACTATCTGATGGCACCTACAAACAGATAAGAGATTGACAGTTGTCCATTTCTTTTGGAAGCTGGGATCGAGCAGGCAAACAGTTGGCAAACAGTTCTAAACTAGTAAGGAGTAATTAAAATTTGGACAGGAAGGAGGGGGTTTTGAGGGAGGCTGCGTAAAAGGTGGTTTTTATCCCCTCCGTGGTTTAGAAGAGCTGTGCTGCCTCCTATTTTCCCCACCAACATCAAAGAAATGAACAGTATATAGCACAAATTTCTGTATAAGTCATGCAGTCAGTTGGCCATATTAGACTTGGACACCGCAAACAGCCTTTTTAGTGAGACGTGGGCTTATGGTGGCCTCTTACATATACATACACACACTCTCACCAAATGCATTGGCTGTCTTTGCTAGTGTTTGTGATTCCAAGAAGTGACAGTCCAGATTTTTATCCCCTGTTGGCTCTACCGCATAGTGGAGCTACACAAACAGCTGATTAATGGATTTTACACTATGGAAGCCTTAGTTACTGGCAAATGCACACTTGCTAAGGGATTTCAGATCTCACAGACAGAGCGGGAACTAACAAGGTCTACAGGGCATTAATTTCAGATTCATATTTAGTACTAGGGATGTAAATACCGTTTAAAAAGTTAACCATTTACATTATTAAAAAATATTTCATTTAAATGGTTAACCAAGTAGGCGGCTGGGGCCAGCATGGCTGGGGCTCGGGCTGTGGCATGGGGCCACTGGGGTCATTGGGCCAGCCGGTGTGGGGCCGCTGGGGCCAGCAGGCCAGTCAGCCCAAGGATTAACGGTTAAGGCGGTTAACTGGTAAGACTAATGCTTACCGGTTAACCGCTTAACATTTTACATCCCTATTTAGTACCTGACAAGTACAAATAGCTATCATTTGGTGTTAGGTGAAAAAGTAAAAGAATAGATTCACCCTTTATTATAAATAAAGTATGTATTCTAATTCCTGGTGATTCAGGTGTTTGGAATAGTTGAAAGCACAAATCAAAAATCAATACTATGAATCAACATCCATTAAAAAAATTCTTAAGGTAAATATCTTACATTTGCTTAAGGAAATGGATTTGAATCAGATATTGTATTTTTTGCACCAGTTTCCACCCTTTCCAAATGAGCTTCTGAAATAAACAAATGACAAATCACTCATTGGCATAATCATATCAAGCATGAGTATAACAAAGTGTTCTAAAAGCAAAACCATCTCTTAACATTCTTCGGAGTCTGATTTTTAACACAGGTGAATAGAGATGAATATCTATTGAATGGATTACAGCAAAGTAAAGTAGCCACAGAAATACCCTGCTGGGTTAAAAAGTAATAGTAATACAGTAAGTATGTTAATAGAGTAGCCGAAGGAGAACCCACCTACTTCCCAGGAGGAAAACTAGATTCTCTCCTCACCTGATAATCAGTGTGTTTTAATCTAATTTAAAAAATAACCAGAGACATTATTTCCTTAACCTATAAAAGAAACAGTAGGTCAAATTCTCCCTTCAGTTTCACCCAGGCAACTCCAATGGGATTATACAGATATAACTATGTGAAAAATGTAGCCTAGTAGATACCAAACACTTGATTCTTTATATTTATTTAAAATTGACTTAAGATTTTCCTGAAAATCTGTCTTGGGGCATGATAATGCATATTTTGTAGGGCATGCAGGTGGGATTTGTACCCATATGTAAACAATCAGGAATTTCAAACAAAGTCAGAGTGATTTATTTCACTGCAATACATATCATAGCTGAAAACTCAAACAAACCACATTTTTTGGATCTCATCTGAAAAACGTATCTTGAAAGAAGGAATACCATCATTCTGCTCTCTTACAGTGAGCTCCTTAATACATTTTGATGTTGACAGCCCATGATTCTTTACCAAAAAACATTGATGAACCCTGGGGCAGTTCTATGTTATTTGCCACCCGAAGCGTGGCAGTCAGGCAGCCTTCGGCGGCGTTTCTGCAGGAAGTCTGCCCCAGTCCCGCAGATTTGGCAGCAGTTCTGCGGGTGATCTGCCAGTCCCGTGCCTACGGCACACCCACCGCCGAAACGGCGGGACCAGCAGACCTCCCACAGAAACACCACTGAAGGCTGCCAGACTCCCGCCCTCACAGCGACCAGCACGCTGCCCTTCCCCCGCCCCCCGCCCCAGTTTGCTACCCCAGGCACACGCTTGCTGCGCTGGTGCCTGGAGCCGCCCCTGGATGAACCCAAAATGAAAATATTTGGACTCCAATCTCTGAGCAGTGTTGACGGAGTACTATCCAATCTTCCTCAGCCAAAGGAGAGTCACCATGATCTGTTGTCTTAAAAGAAATTCTGGTTTAGGGGGAGCTGGAGGGAGCAGCAATCTGGGGAAAATTTAAAATAAAAGACTGTCCTCATCCTCCCTCTCTTCTCAAAATACAGTAAAAGCAGTGTTATCTGGCACTTTACCAACCAGAAAGCTCTAGAAACTGGCATTTCTGATATCTCCCAAAAGTCCAGTTGGCGCGGGGCTGGCAGGCTCCCTACCGGACTCCCCGGAAGCGGCAATATGTCCCTGCTGCTCCTAGATAGAGGAACAGCCATGGGGACTCTGTGCACTGTCCCCACCCACCCCAAGCGCTGGCTCCGCAGCTCCCATTGGCCAATGGGAGCTGCGGGGGTGGCGCCTGCAGGCAGAGGCAGCGTGCAGAGTTGCCTGGCTGTGCCTCCACCTAGGAGCAGCAGGGACATGTTGCTATTTCCAGGGAGCCGCTTGAGGTGAGCACCGCCCAGATCCAGAACCCCCAAACTCCTGCAGTGCCCCTGCCCCAAGCCCCCTCCCGCACCCAAACTCCCTCCCAGAGCCTGCACCCTGCACTCCCTCCCACACCCCAGCCCTGGGCCCCCTCCTGCACCCAAACTCCCTCCCTCCATTGGTAAGTATAACTCTTAGTTAACCGGAATTTTTGACTAACCGGCACCCGCAAATCCCCCCAACATACCGGATAACAAAGCTTTTACTGTATACTAAAAAAGCAGCACTATTTCAGACAATAGTTTTCTACTGTGCACACTTTTTGATGCCCCATGCATGCAGATCTGTGGAAAATGAACACGCAGAGGCAGATCTGAAGACATCTTCTCCAAAAAGTTAAGCCACAATTATCAGTGACCTTTCTAGAGGTAAAGATGAAAATTTATATCCCCTAGGATAATTGTCCCATTCATATTATTTATGGAAGTAGAACAACATGCACAGATAATAAAAATGAAGTTGCACCATTAGTCTTTTTTCTGCCACAGTAACAACCTCCCAGACTAATGTGTTGATCTGGTTAACATACTGATCCTGATCATGTTGTCCTTGAAACGCAAGTTGAAACACGAAGAACCAAGCCCATAATTTTCAAACTCAGCAGGGGGCCTACAAATTTATCCAACTTGTGATCTCAACTGTAAAAAGTATGTAAAAGTTTACAAGAGGTTACAATAACCTATAATAACAAAATGCTGATGGGAAAAGATATGAAAGGGAAAAAGAATAATTGATTAATCTAAACAAAAAGGCCAAGCTGAATAGATTAAAAAACTGTGTTGAAATTATACTGGTTAAAAAGCAGGAGATAAGAAACTGGAAGTTAATGAGCCAAAATTGCCATGTCAGATATTAAGCCTAATTGGTGGACAAAATAATAAGGGGATGGGCTATTCCACCTATCACTCCCTTTGGGGGTCCTTAAAAGAATGGGATTTTGTGGGGAAAGTATGAAAGAACAAAAAGAACAATCAGGAAGAACAGACAAAGATGACTGAAGCGAGCTTCACTGTCATAGTTCCACCCCCACCATTTCCTGGGACCCTGGGCCTCCATCATCCTGATCCGGACTGGGCCAGAGAGAGAGGGACCCAGGTGACATAACCACCCTTACTGGCTCCAGCTTAATCCCAAATACCACATGGGATGACACTTATTACCATCTTTAATACCATCTAAGAGACTGTCAAACAAGGGTGGGGAGTATTCCTTCTAAGACTGGACTTTAACAGTAACTGCAGCAATGACATCTTCACCCATCTCAACTAAATTTTTCTCTTCTTCCCCAAAGGGACCATTATTACCACCCAAGAGACTGTCAAACAGGGAGAAATGGGTGGGGGGGGTTCCTTCTAAAAATTCTCTACAGCTAAAGGGAAAGGGAACAAGGGATGTAGTTAAAATGAAAGCCTTACTTAATACTTCACATTTCAAAATGCTTCAACTGTTTTTTTTCCCTTCTTTTCTGTATCTTTAAAAAAAATTAAAAGGATTTTCAATGGTGTGTCTGCCATGGTACTAAGCAGGCTGAGGTCTCTATATATTAAACCCTGGGCCTTCCTTAACACTGTTTTATGTTGGACAGTGCCTTGGTGATGTTAACACCTTTGGCCCATTTATTTCATTGAAATTAATACAACAGGAACCACGTTCGTCCATATTCCAATTTTGTATCTATCTTTATTTTAAACCCATGACACAAGACAAAATTAAAAAAAAAATCAGAAACATCAAACAAGATTTCACTAACTACAAATAATAAACTAATAAAGCAAAGGAAGCTTTATGATTCCCATAAAAACTTATTCTAGATCCTGAGATCTTACTCTGAATCATTTAGAGAAACAAGGTGGGTGAGGTAATATGTTGTATTGGGCAAATTTCTCAAGAGAGAGACAAGCTTTCAAGGTACACAGAGCTCTTCTTCAGGTCTAGAAAAGGTACTCAAAGTGTAACAGCTAAACATAAGGTTGAACAGATAGTTTAGTACAGGGATCGGCAACCTTTGGCATGCGGCCCGTCAGGGAAATCCGCTGGCGGACCAAGACAGTTTGTTTACCTGCTGGGCCCGCAGGTTCGGCCGATTGCAGCTCCCAATGGCCATGGTTCATTGTTCCAGGCCAATGGGGGCTGCGGGAAGCGGCATGGGCCAAGGGATGTGCTGGCTGCTTCCCGCAGCCCCCATTGGCCTGGAACAGTGAACCGTGCCTAGTGGGAGCTGCAATCAGCTGAACCTGCGAACACTTCAGGTAAACAAACCATACCAGCCCACCCGCAGATTTCCCTGACGGGCCACATGCCAAAGGTTGCTGATCTCTGGTTTAATATAAGTAGTTTCTCATTTAGAGAAAGGCACAGAAGAAACATCTGTCTGAGATGAGACTAAACAAGACCTATCCAGAAGATCATAAGTGTGTTCTGACTGAAGTTCTCAAATCTCTTATTTGGGAATATTGCGCTCAATGCCTGGGTTGGCTGAGCTTCACTCAACATAGAAACTAGAGAAGGGGATCCCTGAGTCCCACCTTTATACTGCCCCTAATCGGGGGACTGCACAGGGACCAATTCAAACCTGGGTAATTTAGAGCAGCCTCAACACTAATCTAACTTTCAAGCTGTTACTCAAGCTGGTAACCGCTCCTAAGGAGCCATTATATGAGCCAGAGTCTGCACAAGTATAGCAGTGTTCTGACCACATTATATGTATGTCCGTCTATTATTTTGTGCTTTAACATTATGAAGAGTTAAAATCTTGTGTATCAACGGTACCAATTCAGGACTGTGCTCAAAACTTTTCTAGTAAATGCTGTATAGACGTATTACAAATAGAACAGAAGGGTTCATAGAATACATTGGACAAGAGATGTGCATGAACAGATACTGCTGTGGTCACCTGAGAGTCACTGCTCTGCTGGGAGAATTACAGACCCAACATAAAATTACTTGCTTTCCTATGAGGTGGGGGAAACATGTATGCACACCCCACTTCCCATGCCCCCATCCCTCTTCTCTCAGACTACTGCCTGACAGTGTGTTTATGGATGTGGCATATAGCTGAGTGATGTGAGTCTTTCAAAAAAATTTCAGTGTTGGAGAGTAAGTTACGTATTTTTTATATACTGTGAGAGATGAAGCAATGAGCTTTTATATATCAAAAGATAAATAATAAGTTGGAACAAGGTATTATGACAAATATAAGTCTTAGAAGGTTGAATGGTTGTTCTTCCAGCAGAACACTTCAGAATTTTACTGTTCCTCCCACCCCAGAATATGTAAAATGCTAACACTCAGTACACTTCCCATACAAATGGAAAACAGGCTGTTTTTTTTAAAATGTAAAACCTTTCTGAGTATATTCCATTTCTTGTCTCTTTCTCATACTACTATTCATGACTGTTTTCTCCCCCAATGTTCCATTTGAGCTGGAATACATTAATATTTGTTGACTTTGTGACATGCTGCAAAGACCATCTGCCGAACAATCATTGGTGGAGGACTGAGGCAACAGAGGATGGAATATATCTGATGAAAACTGCAATGTGGGTTTTAAGCCATATTGGTTACATGACTGATGAGCAAATGAAATGTAGTAAGAAGTAGTGTTGCTTTGGTCCATTTTTAATTTCTGTATGTTTACTTATGTTCTTGTGTTTTTAAAATATGTCAAGGACACTCCGAAATTTGGATGGGGTCTCTTTTGAGTGGTGGGGGACCACAGTTCATACAGGACTGAGATCTAAATATTTTTTGTATAAAATTGAATATGATATTAAAAAAAATCTCTTTGTTGTGAAAAAAATTTACATGATTTTATCATAGGATTCCAAAGATTTATAGATCATATAGAAATGCAAAATATTATTGGCCCAACTTCTCAAATGTGTGTGCACATGGCTTTGTGCACACCTGATTTTTGTGTGCAAATTCCCAATGCATACATCTGCAATTTGTGTGCATACACTTATTCCTGCACACACAATCATGTCCTAGAATGCATATGCTTGAAAACCCATTATTACTAAAACAGTGATATGCAATAGTTTTTTGGAAAGAGCTTTTACAAAAATGTTAATTTGTTAGTAATGGGGGCTATTTATTCTATTTTATGGAGACACTGCTGTCAAAGCTTTTCCACAAGCCCAAGAAGTATGGTGCAAAAAGTAAAATTATTTATAAATATGAAGGCAAATCAGATGTCAAACTGGAAGAGAAATCTCCCAAGCAACTCCTATAAACAAGCTCCGCCAACATGAGAAGCAAAATAAGAAAACATGCAATTAGATTGTTTAGCGCTTCCTCACATGACTGTCCCTCCCAAGTCTCCCGCACTTTGACAAGCAGTGTCATAGTTAAACTCTACCTTTGTTTTCACATCATTGTGGTTTGGAATTAATGCCCCATTGAGATTTATAGATCCAGTTTATGCCTCTCAAAACCATTGCTTCAGTCCCTCTTCAGACTTCGGCAGACACGGCTTTGGAAGGTCAGTTGAAAGACTCCCACCATTGACTTCAGTGGGCTTTGAATCATGCCCTGTGGCCCAGATCCACCACAGGACTTAGGCACCTAATTCCCCATTTTAGGTGTCTAAATCCAAAATGTAGGCACTACTGAGATCCTCAAATCCCCCTGCTTGGCTGCCACATAACCCTGTAGGCACCTATAATCCCTCAGCACCTAAAATTTTCACTGTAAAGGAGCCTCAGTTTCTGCCACTGAGCATGTGCACAATGCCTCACTCTAGGCATCCAGAAACACATCTCATGCCTAAGCCCCAATGGGATCCTCAAACCAGATGAAGATAGGTGCTCCCCCTCTCCTATCTCACCTGAGGGGCCCAATTCAGTAGACTTGCTCTGAGCACACCTTCCAGATCAGGAACCATTCAAAATCCATCCAGAGGAAGTGCTGGTGGTGCCTCCCTTAAAACTTTTAGCCTGGTGATTAGAGCAGTCACTCAGGATGTGGGGAAAACAGGTTCAATCAGGAGGAAAGGATATGAACACGGTCCTCACCTCTTAGGAGAGTGCTTTAATCACTAATTTAAGGCATATACTCATGTGGGTCTCTTACAATCTTTCCTGTGGATGCTGTTCTACTTTTTTACTTAATTAGTCATGGGAGCAGGAAATCTGGACCCTGGATGTCCCACCTCCCAGATAAGTGTGCCCTAGATACCACACTATAGAGTCAGTCACATTCTCTCTCTCCCCCTCCCTCTCCTTGAATGTTGCAATGCCTAAGTCCCTTTGTGGATCCAGGGCTATGACTCTAAGCAGGGTCTAAAGTGAGAGAGTTGTAAATGAGATCGTCCTCCTCCAAAACCCCTGCCACTACCAGCATTTCTACACAGCCTGAAAGGAAATTTACTGGGCATTTTGTTGAGAAAACAGCCTTATAGCATTTTTTTTGAAACGTGGCCCAATTTAATCAGTTTGTGTTTTATCCCTTCTTGACCCCTATCCAAAAATGACTAATAAATAAAACTAGATTTAATAGTGGTCATCATGCAGTGAGCAAGGACAGGATATTTAATGTGCATAAATATGGCTTGTGATGGATATGACTACTGAGTGATGTCTAGAGGGATTGTTCAGTGTTATTGAAAATCGGAGGAATTCATCTGGCAATATTTCTCATAAGTGAGAAGCCCATAAATTAACGTTGCCCAGAGGCACTTAACTTAGGCAACTCAATTATTCCTGTTTTCTCAAAGAGGAGAGTACATGCAGATTGCTTGATGGAGATAACTGCATACCTTTTGTGTGTTTCCCAGCCCTGTTTTAAATAGAAGGATTTGTGTCATTAAAACAGACAAAGTCTGTGGACGTAGTTTACACAGTTAAATAAATTGTAACCATGTACATTATATAACAGCTTTGTGTTGTGACTAAAAAGTGCCTAAAAATGGGGGAAATGTTTTTATATTCTAGAAGTCAACATTGTTTTCCCAATTTAAGTCTCTCTCTCTCTTTTTTTTTTTTTTTTTTTAAGTGAAGGAAAAATTTGCCTTACTGAAAAGACTGTCAAGCTTCTGCCTGGTGCCATCCAAGTACCCTCATAAACACAATTTATAATGGAAACACCAACAGGCACCTTCAATTACAGCAGCACTGCCAGGAGCCACTGTAATTGGGCTAGAAACACTCTGCTTGGAGTCATGAGTAGAATGCACTTAGTCTTGTTTGTTATACAGGACCACACCGTCCAAGTGCACGCAGCAACATTTACTGCAAAATCCACTGAAAGATAACAGGTGATTTAAAAGGGAATTGTGTAAGTCTAGTTAAAGAGCAACTTTAGAAGATTATTTTCAATTACTGAGATAGCATCAGGGCTTTTCTCAGGAAAAAACGGAAGGCTTGTTCTTTACAGCACATAAAGTATATGAAAGATTTAAGAATCAACTTACTACTAATACTCCTCAATTCTACTTTTCCCCTCCCTTGAGTCATTTTGCCAATTATTTTCACCATTTTCTTTGATCAATGAATAAAAAGCAGCTTTCCACTAAAGATAACAGGTTATTTTAACCTGCTCTCAGGAATACCAGCTGATGGTCTCCTCCTTTCACGAAACCTACAGGGCCACAGCCTAGCAGTAACTTTTCGCATAGAACTCCTCAGCGATTTCAGAGAGCAGGATACAACCACACAGTTTGGATCCTCTTAAACTAATGTTAGGACCTGCAAGTAATAAATCAGAGAGTCTCTTGTAATTGGAGTAGCTTCACTACCTCATCTGGGAATGCTGCCGACCCAGACTGAAGTCCTTCCTCTGACTTCTCTCTAGAAATTAATTTATTAATTAGCCTATGTACTTGCTTTTTTAACACTTACAGATCCTCTGCTGGTATAGGTGTGTACACAAGCATCAGTATACCATATGTGTTGTACAATGTACATCTGAATCCTGATGGTCCCCGACTCTTTCAGTCTTCCTGCTTCGCATCATTACTTACTCCTCTGTGTCCAAGAGGAAGAAATCCACATGTGGGTTACATGTTCAACCTTCCTTGGTCAGTTGAAAATGTATGGAGTTAAAGGGCAATACATACACACATACATTTAAGATTTATTTTCTTCTGTGCAGCCAACAGGAGACACGTCATAAGCATGCATTAGTCCTCTTAAGGGGACTACTAGAGATACTGATGGAGTTAACAGTAACTCTCCCATTGAGTCACCATCAGACTTATGTTGGGGCTATTCAGGGCTGCAGCTCTCCAGTATTTTTGATGAATTAATACTTTCCACTTGTCTTTTCTGGAGGGTTCCATCATTGCAAAAAATCAACAAAAATAATCTGCATTCCCAATGGCACGGTCACTGAGAAGAAACAGACTACTGGAGGTAAAATAGGTAAACAGAAATGGCATGGAGTATAATCAATCGCTTAGCATAATGAAAAAAATCTTGGGAGAGAAAAATACTTCTACTGTCCCTATATTTAAAATCAAATTAACTGTCTAGCTGAAAATTAACACAATATTATTGGCTCATCACCTGCTTTAGAGCATGTGTGTCAGATGCTCGGTTTCTAGAGCACAGTTTGTTCACTCATGTTGTCAAAATGAATGTCTAGCTTTAAAAAAAAAATCAATCCATTGAAAATAACTCCCTAATCTACCATCCTTTCAATAGAATTGAAGTGCACTTCACAAACACTGTACACAAGCATCTTGAATTAGCAGGGAACTATTTTTAAAACACATGAAGGATAAGATATGAAATTAGTTTCATGGGGAATGAGAACCTTGGAGATTATTTTCTTTCCCTTAATTACATTGACTCACCACTAATTTAGCTTTCCTATGGTACTAAATATTTCACACAAGGATTCTGAAACTGAAGACATGAGTACCGTTTTTGAACATTTAGGATTAGTGACATTATGAACACAAGAGCATTTCTCCTATTGACTTACCACAATGATAAAGGATATGCAATACTCTACTATACCAATAATTTCCTCTGTATAGCTACTACGTGAAAGTTAGGATCCCTATTCAGTTTTCTTTGGCAGCTTTCTTTGAGCAAACTGTATCAAAATTCTGTGAATTACCTAATACTACTGTACAAGTGCATACAGCCACTCATGTGGTAGGACAAGAAGCAATGACCCAAGTTTAAGGAAGGAAAAGTTTAGAATATGAGAAAAGTATTCTTGATAGTAAGAGTAATCAAGCAATGGAATAGTCTTTGAGGGAAGTACCTGCATCTAATGATAAATACAAGAAAAGGTTAAATATGGACATTAGTGGAAATAAACAATGCACCGTTAGACTGCACACATTATCAGTCTTCATCACACATGACATGAGCATACCTAGTGGTCTGCCACCAGCATGTAATACCACAATGGGCTACAGGCACAGATGAAGTAGCATCCCATAGCAAGAACACTTCACACATGGAGCTTGCTTTGATTAAAAACAAAAAGAAAGAAAGTGAGCAAGAGGAAACAATTAGTAAAAAGAGAATGAAGCAGAAAATAGGAAGGATAAAATTATACAGAAGAAAAAGAGGAACAAGAAAAGATGAGAAAGAAAGGAGGCAAATTAGAAGAGCCAGAAGAAAATGAGGAACATAAGAAAGAGAGACCAACAAAAAGACAGACTAATCCAGAGCCAAAAGAAGGAGAGAGTTAAACAGAAATAAAGGTGGACAAGGTGAGAGACAAAGAAGAAAGAATGGAGAGGAGGAGAAAACAGAAAAAACAGATAAAATAGTGAATATCCAACACTGCTACGCCATAGCTTTTCCCCTGAAAATGACAAAGGAAACCTTTTAAAGGGGAGCTAATAAAGTGTGGATATCTTTGAGCTACTGAAGCTTCCACTCAAGATCTACACTCATGGCTTCCTGTCCAGCAGTGGGACTTCGTGCCAGATCTTTTTTAACTCTCATGGTAATCTCACTGAGTAAAAAGGCAACTCATGACTGATTTTTCCACTTCTTGAATGCCTGGTGCCATGTATGGCATAAGATCAGCTCTGCACCTTTGATGATGACCAGCCTTCAATAGCCAAGAGAATAAAAAGGTTCACAGTCTGCCAAAATATCCCACATACCAACACAATTACTACTGTGCACTTGTAATTAGGAGGCCTGTCATTAAGTAGAGATATCAAACCACTTATTATAGCGTACAGTACTAATAAATCCTTCTATCACCTGTCAATGGCCAATTTATCAGAACAGGTTATGGACTGTTAAGCCAATTAGCCAAGCAATCTCTATGAAATTGCTTTACTGAAGGTTTTCAAGGGTTTTTTTGATAGGGTAGAACACTCTTATTTGGGATACACCAGTGAACATCTTATCATTCCAATGACGTGGCTGTTACGATTTGAGAGAGAGAGAGAAACCTTCCTTCAAAAAACTCTGAAGAGGCTTATAAGAAAATAAAGACTGTAATCAATAAATATTTTAAAATATCTTAACGAAATGTGTCTTCTTAGATTAAAACAAGACCAAGCATTAGCTGGGAAGTTCCAATCTAAAGGGCCACTTCGCAAAAAAAATTAACGAGATTGCATGAAAATGCACCGCTAATGTCATTAAAGCAGGACTGTGCCGAGTGCCTGCACAGACACAGAGTAAGAAACAGTCCCTGCTCCAAGTAATATTATAAAGTAAGAGATTAACATTTATGTGGTGACTAATGAGATGAAACTGCATGATGGATATGATGGTCTCTGTTTCTCTTTGTTCTTGGGGTGATAGGGGCTGTTAAGGTAGTATTGGTGACCTTTACAGCTAAATATGTATTTGTATACTTTACAATGTTTTTTGATTTTGTAAAATGGAACCTTAACTTGGATTTTTTATTTTTATTTTTTAGAAAATTGCAATGTTCTCTTAAGGTTTTTGTCTGAAATGACAGATTCTTTCAACTTTAACCACATATTAAGTAAGCCTTTTGCCTCAGAATGTCTTAGGCCAGCGGTTCTCAAACTGTGGGTTGGGACCCCAAAGTGGGTCAGGACCCCATTTTAATGGGCTCACAGGGCTGCCTTAGACTTGCTGGGGCCTGGGCCAAAGGCAAAGCGCGAGCCCCACCGGGAACTTCAGCACTGGGCGGTGGAAATCAGGTTACAGGCTCACTGCCTGGGCTGAAGCCCTCGGGCTTCAGCCTCGCCACCTGCTGCAGCGGGGCTTGGGTGGGGTTTCAGGCATCAGTCCCGCCTCCTGGGGTCATGTAGTAATATTTGTTGTCAGAAGGGGGTCGTGATGCAATGAAGTTTGAGAACTGCTGTCTTAGGCTAATAAAATGTTTAAGAACTGCTCAATGAGAAGGCTTCCTTCAGACACTGCAAGGTGCTCTGACTGACCTTTCAAAGTACACAGGGATAAAAGCTATTCTTTTACAGACAGCCTTCTGCCTCCATATCTGGCTTGCTGTGTTTCATTTCCCATGTGGCTTTTCCTCTGGTGTTTCCTGCAGGCCAGATTCACCTATCTCAGGCTATGTCTACACTACAAGCTAGGGCAGGGCCGGATTAACTTTTTCTGGGCCCGGCGCCAAACACATCTGTGGGCCCCCCTGGGGAATGAAGGGGCCGGGCAAGAGCACAGCAGGCAGGGTGGATTTGATTTAAATCATGATTTAAATCACTAATCAGGAAGAATTGATTTAATCATGGTTTTCTACATAAAAGTGCATTTTTGTTGGTTGTTCTAATCTTAATATATATTCTTCACAACTCAGAGATAGATGTAGGTTTCATTTTTAGAAGGTACACACTATACATTTTTAAACAGTGATTTATTTTGAAAAAACTTTTCAGATGAGTAGCTATATCAGAAAATGAATGATTGTTTGGTTATTTCATTTACCAAAGATAATTGAAGCAGATATTTATGAAGTCATTGGGAGGTGAACTATCTCCAGTTCAAGAGGTAAATCATTAATATTTGGAGGATTTTCCTGCCAGGCTGTATTAGGAGGAGAACATCACCAGACAGACATTTACATTGTTTTATTTAACTATTCTGGATTTTTTCTTCAACAGCAAACATAATATTTTAACAAAAAAGCATATGTCCCTCACTTCTCACATTTATCTCCAGACTTCTTCTCCTTGTCCAGATCTATTCCGCCCCCAACAATCTTCTATTCATTGAACTTTTTGAAACATTTTTACTTTTAAAAAAAGAGGTAAGGGATTGACACTGTGTACACAAATTTGCAGAGGGACAATAGAGTTGAGTTCTGTTATTTCTCACCTCTATATATTATTTATTTATTTTAAAACATTTTTGCTGTTAACAAGCATGTTACCTCTGGAGACACAAATCAGTCTGAGAACTGCAAAACTAAGCATCTCTAATGGTATCTTCTAGACTGAGCACTGAGTCTCATTGGGTAGATAGAAAGATTAACCTAAATAATCTATACAGAAGACTATGGAACCCTATAAAATTGGGTCCCTAATCCATGAACTAGTGAAACTCATTTACAAAACTTTTCTTAAACATTACATGAATATATTGTCTCATAATATAGAATTAGAATTTATAATCCCTATTCCATGATGAGATATAATGTATCTTAATTAAAACTATCTTTAGATAGGTATTTTCCTCAAAAATCTGATTTAAATTTAAAAAAAAATCAGATTTTTTAAAAAAATAAAAACAGTCATTGATTTTTATCCACACTGACAGAGTGGCATGGGAGGCGGGGAGGATTGGTCCCCAGCTGGAACGAGGCAGGGGCCAGGGTCAAGATGAGCACAGTGGGACACGGGGGCAGGGGGAATTAGTCCCTGCTGACTAGAGCAAGGCAGGGGCTGAGGGCAAAAGCACAGCAGGGTGGGAGCTAGGGTTCATCCCTGGAGCAAGGGAGGGACCAGGGGCAAACTGCAAGCGCAGCAGGGCTGGGGAAGGAGTAAACAGGATTCCTCCCCCGCCCCCACCCCTGCCCACATGGATCAGGTACTTTCCTTTTCCCTGGTTCTAGCCCATTCTTTTCATCTCTCTCTGCACAGAGCTGAGCGTGGGGGGTGCACTGAGCACAGGGCTGGGGGTGCAGGGTCTGGGAGGGAGATAGGGTGCAGGAGCAGGCTCAGAGTTGGGGTGCAGGGTCTGGCCAGGAGCTAGAGTGAGGGAGGGGGCTCAGGGTTGGGGCAGGAGGTGGGGTGTGTAGCACTTACCTGGGGCAGCTCCCATTTGGTGCAAGGGGTGCAGGTGGGAATGTGGGTGGAGGCGCAAGAGCTCCCGTTTGGTGCTCAGGGTGAGGGTGGGAATGTGGGGGGGTGCAGGAGTCAGGGCACTGGCTGTGGGGGGACTGGGTATGTGGGGGTTGCAGGAGTCATGGCTGGGGTTGTGAGGGTGTGTGAGGGGGGTTCAGGAGTCAGGGCAGGGGCTGGGGGTGTGGGCTGGGGTCGTGGGGGTGCTCCCAGCCCTCTGCCCTGAGCAGCTCACGGTAGGGGGCTAAAGGCGATATGCCCTGATTCCAGCCCCTTCCCACCTCTGCCTCTTCTCTGCCACCTCCCCCAAGTGGCGAGCATGCTGCTGCTCTGCTTCTCCCCCTCCCTCGCGCCAGCAAACAGCTGTTCAGCAGCAGGGAGAGGTGGGAATGCAGCACACTGGGGGAAGAGGCAGGGGAGGAGCTTGGCTGTCAGCGGAGCCTCAGGAGCCAGCAGCACCAAGCTTCTGCCCCTGCAGGAGAGAGCAGGGAGCGGAGAAGAGTGGGCCAGGCCAGGGCCCCTTTGGAGTGTGGTCCCGGTGCCATGGCAAATCTGGTACTGAGCTAGGGGCGTGATTTCCCCTATTTGTGTACATATACGCTAGCATAAGTACAAAGTTGCATTGTAACCCCAGTAGCACAAGTACTGGCAGCAGAAGCATAGCTTAGCCGTGTTGAGTACAAACTCACCTGAAACAAGTAGGTACATATTCGGCTAGCTAAACTCTGCCTACCATGACATTACCCATACCACTGCAGCTACACTGCTATTTATACTCATGTTAGCTCAGTGAGTGCTAGCACAAGTATGTCTACACAAGCGGGGGGTGGGGGGGAAATCACACTCCTAGCTTGTAATGTAGACATAGCCTTAAGGGTCTACATCAGAGATCGGCAACCTTTGGCACACGGCTCGCCAGGGCAAGACCCCTGGCGGGTTGTTTTGTTTACCTGCCGCGTCCGCAGGTTGGCTGATCGCAACTCCCACTGGCCATGGTTCACCGCTCCAGGCCAATGGGGGCTGCGGGAAGCAGCGGCCAGCACATCCCTCAGCCTGTGCCGCTTCCCGGAGCCCCCATTGGCCTGGAGCAGCAAATCACGGCCAGTGGGAGCCGCGATCAGCCGAACCTGCGGACGTGGCAGGTAAACAAACTGGCCCGGCCCGCCGGGATGCTTACCCTGGCGAGCCGCGTGCCAGAGGTTGCTGACCCCTGGTCTACTAATCTGCCCTACTGTGTAGCTCCCAGATAGTCACTCTTCCCTCTCCTCATAAGGGCCTTTAGCATCTGAGCCCCACACACTTTTGAAAAAGCTTGTGTTTAATTGGTGCATGTAATATAATACACCCATTGAAATTACACATGTACATAACGTATGGGTATATATTTTAACTGCAGGGGCATCTGTGTTTTGGTATTTACACAATAATACCTTTACATATCTAAATCATGGCAACCTGACCTTAAAGTCCACTTTTAAATCACTTCTAGTCCTTAGGCTATACTGAGAAAGTAAAGTTTGAAACTGTATCTGTTTCAGAAATAATATGGGGTCAAAACAGTGGGAGGAAAGCCTTTGAAAAGTGAATGACAGGTATGTTTTTTAAACTCTTGCCTTTCTGAAACTCTTTTCTTGACTTGACCCATGCTTTTCAGAAAAAAAGCTAGTCTGAGATGTGATGTCTCTGAGGTGGATTGGTTTGGTTTTAGTGAAGTTAGGGAAGTCTGCAAATTAGCCCAATAATAGCAAGTGACCTTCATCCTTAATTATGGAACCACCCATGCTCTTCCATAATATTTTACTAAATAAAAGCATTTATTTTCTCATTTAACCTTTGACAATTTTTGTTGTTGTTGTTAAGGAACCACAGGTTGGAATTTCAGAGATAATTAAAAACACTTAATTTCATAAAACTGGTCAAATGTGTCTACCGCTGTGCACAAATTTTGTCAAAGTTCTTCCACTAAAATAGCCATCACTCACAATTATTAGACTAAATCAGTTCTCTGACAGACATCCCAGTTATGGACTTCAACCTGCACTGCACAGGCACTAAGTGTTACATCTATAAGTCAAAGGTAGAAAGTGATAAGCCTGAATGGGAATGCAGCAGAAGCCAATCCCACATTAATGAGAACTCTTTTGTGAGACTTCCATGTTACTCATGCCTAACAGAAACAGCCAAGGATGAAGGATAGGGTTACACTGCACTGCAAGGTCTGATTGCAGCTTGGTAAACAAACCCTTGCTAGCACAGCTAAAAATAGCAGCATTGATGCAGGGGCACCAGCTAGCAATGCAACTAGGTCCCCAGGGTCCCCAGTATGCTTGCGCGGCCTGTGCTGAAGGCTGTGCCTCTGCATCTTCACTCTTATTTTTAGCCATGCTAGTGCAGGCAAAGTTAGCACTGATATGTCTACCTGAGCTGCAATCACATCTCAAGTCGCAATGTGTACATACTCGGAGAGGGATCATATAGCTATGCTACCGCACATTTCTCCATCAACCCTGCTCTCCCTTTGATCATGTGCTCTTGGCAGTAAAGCATGTCAGATAGGGTTGATACTACCATGGAAGACTACACCCAATGCTTTACCTTGAACTGGAGTTTAAAAACCTTGTGCTCCTTGCTTCACACCACACAAGGATTTACATGAGCCTAGCAAACGTGGTTTTCCTGATTACCAGTCTTGTCACTCAACAATTTAACGGCCTCCTGCAAGGAAATGAGAGCCGGCAGTGTCCTCTGAAGGCTAACCATGCCCCAGTTAAATGAAATATACTGCATTGTAGACGTCAAGGACTTCTCGTTTCTATTGTGAAGAATTAATAATACAAAGCTACTATACCTTTCATTCTACAAACCCTAGAGGCAAGAAGAGTGCATACAAAACTTAATTTTACTTTAATCATTCAAACAAATGTATTCTTTTACCTGAAGATTGTACAAGAAATAAATTGCATTGGGAACGTCAATTTATTCTTCTTAACGTGTATGCAATGTGCCTCAGATGGCATGTGACCAGGATTCATCACCAAATTTGGTCTGCTGGTTGGATCATTAGCTTTCCCAACCTGGACCAGATACTGACAGGGAGCACAACATGAACTATGATCCATGTAATGGATACCATGCAGGGCTGCCCAGAAGGGGGGGCAAGTGGGGCAATTTGCCCCAGGCCCCGGGCCCCACAGGGGCCCCATGAGCTGCTCCGGGTTTTCGGCGGCACTTCAGTGGCAGGCCCTTCACTCACTTTGGGTCTTCGGCGGTGAGTCCTTGAGTGCAGAAGACTCGGAACGAGTGAAGGACCCAACGCTGAAGTGCTGCTGAAGCCTTGGAGTGCCGCCTAGTGAGTACAAGCACCGCAAGCGGTGGGGAAAAAAAAAAAGCCGTGATCAGCAGCACTTGGGATGCTTTACCGCCACCACTTCATTCTTCGGCTGCATTCAGGGGGGGGTCCTTCCCTCCAAGGGGGACCCGCCGCTGAATTGCCGCCGAAGACCCGACCCTGCCCCAGGCCCCCTGAATCCTATGGGCAGCCCTGATACTGTGTGTGTGACAACAGATTTCATACTGTTTGATGTGGATAACACTTTTTACTAAAATATCTGCACAGAAAAGTGCTCAAGAAACAGCAATCCACCCAATTTTATCCAGTTATTCTTTCCATCCTTCAGAATACTAAAAAAAAAAAAATAACTGAAACAATAATTATCTGTTAATATTTACATGGCACTAGTAAGTTAGATGCTTTATAGACATTTTATTGACAGCTACTGTGAATTCTGATATTAACTTCAGTATTGTCCCCTCAGTCTCCAGGTCTCTGTTCTCATACCTGTATGTCACCCTGGCTCTTCTACAAGGCACAACAAGCATAGAGGTTATATGAGATAACTGCATACTTACTGCAAAATAAAGTGTTTTATTTCATTACAACAATAGGGTTTCTCTCTACTGAAATAACAGTAGTTACATTGTAACTCAAGGCAATGATAGCACTATGTATCTGGATAATTATACAATTAGTTAAGGTCACCACTATGCATTAGTTGTGTGGTATTTCACACACGCACAAATCCAAGCTAAGCAACCTCACTCCAGAATGAATACAACATTGAATTAAGTAACTAACTGACCAGAGATTTAGAAAACGTATAGTTGAATATCCTTTTGTGACCGTATCAGAAGCCTAAGGACTAAGAACCAAATTGTGACCAATTGCTCTGATGTAAATCAAGAAACACTCCATTGTAGTCTGTGAAGTTACTCCAGATTTAAAACAGCATGGATCAGAATCTGGCCTCATAGATTTTAATTCCATCTGAACATTTGATCGATACATACCTAAAAGGAGGCAATCTCCATCAATGTGTCATGCATAGGAACTAATTTATTTCGCAGGACAGTCCAGAAAACATTGCAAAAGGAGTCGTCTTGCCTTGATGCTCCTAATATTGCCTGCTATTTTTATTAACCTAAGTGCTACTTTCTTCACAAATGATGTTGATGCTACTGTGTATTTTAAATTGGTAAAATATGGGGTCCATTATCCACCCCCTTCTGCTAAAAACAACTTTCTCCCTCCCCACAAGTACACAGCCAGAGAGAAAACAACACCCTACAAAAAGCCTATAAAGATTTTATTAAACACAAAATACGTTATCCAATTCACTTTGTAAACACGATTATTCCTCAGTCATGAAAATGCTCACACACTGTTCAAAATGAAAAGCTTGCAACTCTATAAGTAAATACAAGAATACAACCGCTGAGACATGAGTTTATCATCAAGTCAGGCCTCTCGCTCTTTTGTATCTACCCTTATATACAGATACACTTTTAATAACTTGCTCACATTCCCAGCATCCCAGCCCAATACAATGTTTCAACTAAATCAGAACAAATGAGATAATAGAATGCACAATTAAGGAGTTGGCTGGACAGGACAGCAGATCTTTTCAAAACTAAAAGATATCTGAAGTCACTTGTCTTGTCTTCCATGATTTTACTTCCATAATTTTCCACTATTTGATGCAATTAATTGTGACCATCCCTCAAACATAGATTTAGGGTGGAAATCTGGATATTCAATTTTAAGTGACAGAAAGGAATTTTGCCCGAATAATCTATATTTCATGTTTCTTCTTGTACTCAACCTTTGACCTTTATATTTAGGATCCAATCTTGCAATTAAGCTACTACAGCTTCTCTGAATCATTTTTCAATTTTGTCCTTTTGTGGCTCCACATCTTTGGTTACTAACTAAATCAAGCTAGATTTCCACTGAGACTGAGGTGTCATCAGCCTGTAATCTGCCAAAGTCTTTCTGAAATCATCTTCAGTTGCTTTGCTAAGTTTTGAGATTCTCTGTAGAATCCCTTGTTGTACAAGATTCATACTATGTTTTGATCAGAGTCCTGCAAGAATCATGCTCAACACTAATTTATATGCACTTATGGTATAACTAGATCAACTATAGAGACAAACTTCCTGAGGGTTCCAACAAGTGTCATTGGGAAGCGAGGGCATAAATCATCCTTTTTCCATCCACCAATGAAGATGATGGTGGTTGTGGAAGAATTATTGAAATACACAAAGTGCTTTAGGACTGTTGTTCTATGAGATTTAAAAAATGTCCTGAACACCCAAGCATGAGAAATTTAAAAAGACTGCACTTGAAGAGATCTCCATTTCTTGTTGGGGAGAAGGGAAGCTGTTCTCTAAGTATTTGGAGAACACCTCCTCATGCTTTTCTCAGCGTTCTTGGTTGATCTATTCAAAAACTTGGACACAATATTTTGTGGTTTTCTTTTCAGGTGATATAATCGATAGCATTAAGTAGGGATGCATTTTTCCTGGTATGGATGCTTGTCGCCACTGTCAGGTCATTTTTCATGTTCAACCAACCATCTTGCATTAATGTCAATGTTGATTCTTTTTCTTCTTGTTTCAACATTCCCTCTGTTTCTTCAGTTGCAGAATCTAGCAGTGGACCTGAAAGCTTTAAATCTGCCTAAAGGATTTTTCAGTTCTCAGGATTTTAACAAATCAAACCCATTCTAGCAGTTCACAACTCCACTCTCTACTTTCTAAGCAATATTAGGGGTATGGAACAGCTTCCCATATGAGGAGAGATTAATAAGACTGGACTTTTCAGCTTGGAAAAGAGATGACTAAGGGGGGGGAGGGCGCGCTATGATAGAGGTCTATAAAATCAGGACTAGTGTGAAGGAAATGAATAAGGAAGGGATATTTATCCCTTCACATAACACAAAGAACCAGGTTCAACCAGTGAAATTAATATGCAACAGGTTTAAAACAAACAAAAGGAAGTACTCCTTCACACAAAGCACAGTTAACTTACGGAACTCATTGGCAGGGGACATTTTGAAGGCCAAAATTAAAACTGGGTTAAAAAAAGAATTAGATAAGTTCATGGGGAATAGGTCCATCAATGGCTATTAGCCAAGATGGTCAGGGCTGCAACCCCATGCTCTGGGGGTCCCTAAGCCTCTCACTGCCAGAAGCTAGGACTGGACAACAGGGGATGGATCACTTGATAATTGCCCTGTTCTGTTCATTCCTTCTGAAGCATCTGGCATTAGGATACTAGGCTAGATGGACCACTGGGCTGACCAACTATGGCCATACTTATGTAGGTTACCAGTTAAATTTTAGACCAAGTCTCTATGACTGAAAATGCCAGCTGATGGCTCTTTAGTGAAATAAGATGGTTGTTTCATTATGGTTCTTAAGAGACAAATGACTATATCCCAAAAAACATATCATCACTCCTGGTACTTCCTCACATCTTTAATATATGTGCACTTTCTGATTACCTAAATTGGCAAAATGTTCTTTCATTTTTCAAGAAGAAATCTGCCAGAGGAGCACTTATTTTTAAGAAACTCAAGAAACATCTGAAATGAGAATTAATTTCCATCTCTTTTGTACTTAACAGTTTCCAGTTTTTAAAACTGTCATTCAAATAAAACTGCTGACCACCCTTCTGTTTACCTTGTTACTATGTAGACCACAAAAGACATCCGTGTAGAAGGGAGGCATGAATAAGCATGAACATGCTGCATCTCTGCTTCGAGAAAATGTGTCAAGAGAGTTTGTGTGTATGTGCCTGTCATCCTCATCCAGCAGCAGAGGATTGTAAAAGTAACCATTTTGTGTGTGTTTATAACTATTCCAGCTTAGTCTGTGACCTGATAAGGTCTCACAGCTAAGTTGGGCCACACTGCCAAGGAAAACCCTCATGAACTAAGTAGGTCACTTAGTAACTATAACTCTTTCCTCTGAGTCAGTCTTGAAATAACGTTATAACCTCCACCTTGGGTCATCAGCAGAGATTAAATCAAGGGCTTCTGGCACCAAAGCATGGGCCTCTCCCACTTGAGGGCAACTCCCTTAGCTGGTAGCAGTAGTAAGCTCTTATTTTGTATGCAGACCAATCAGTACAAGATGACAGCAGCCTTCACCATCCTGTCACCAGCATAATATTAAGAGACACTCTGCTACTTTCAGATGAAAGATAGAACTGTCTGACATCATTAAAGATCCCTCAACATTTTTCATAAGATCTGGTGTGTTAGCATCATTGTTGTGAGCAATCTAATTTAACTAATAACATTCTATCCTCCTAAATCCAGCCAGTAATTTTAGTTGGATAATACTTAGTTTCATTTCTTTCTCACTTCCCATGAGAGCGTTTTTGTATACCACACTGACAGGTGTATTAGAAATGTCTAAATAGAATTGCAGTATGCTGTTAAACACCTGTCATGTTCCACTCCAGAGGTGACTGCCCTTCAACTGTATATGAACCATTCCTGTGCAGCATGTAAAGCACTTTAGCATCCTACATATAGAAATGTAAGATTTTTATTGAAATCATAACACTCATGGCTGTGTGTGTGTTTTCTTGAACTTTTTAAAAATGATCAGATAAGGATTAAGACTTGAAGAAGTCGACTCTACTCTCACATTCCCCTTGGAATCTTTTGGTTTCATAAAAGGGTGTTAACACTGATATCCTGGCCAAATTCCAATTCTAATAATTACATTCTGCCTGTCTAAATTTCTCCCGCTGTTTGTTGGGACTTATGAGCTGAGCTCCCTTTTAAAATTTACACAAAATGTTAGGCAACCAAATATTTTTATTTGACAATTTGGCTTTTTTAAAATCATACTGAGCAGGGACAAATATTTAACAAGAACATATTTCTTGTTGTCTATTGATGAGATCAAGTACACCTAAAGCATAATGTGCTGTGCGCTAAAGCAATATTAGGCCATGCTAAAGTACTATTAATTTAAAAAAATCATTCATGTTAAAAGTAAAAAAAAAAGACATAAAAACAACATAAACATTAACAAACTGTAACTAAGGTTGTTGATGGCATTATTTCTCTTTGGAAGAGTGGCAGACAGAATAATAATAATAATCTTACTCTGTCATTCTAAAGAATACCAATAGGTAAACCCAGATCCTACAAACATTTGTGTGTGACAGTAACTTTAACACACACAAGTAGCCCTCTTAAGCCAGTACATTCTCTGCCATCTCCTCAACTATCTATTTTCACCAATCTGTATCTGTTATCCATTCAATCATTCTCAGTCTGCCCCAACTTCACTCTTTGCAATTCTCTGTGACCCAAACCCAACCATTCCATGTCCCATACTCAGTCCACTCGTTGCCCCACAGGCATCCCCCAATCAACTAACTGATCCTCTACCTTCGGCAATGCATTGCCAACCCCAGTCATTTCATCCTTAGCCCCTACAACAACCCCAGTTAGCCAATCTCCTGCCTCCCTCAGCTCAGTGCAACAGGCTTGCACGCAGACCTGCTGATTCGTGGCCTTCATCTTCGGCACTGCCAACCCCAAGAGTGCAAAAATTGTGAGTTGGAGCCTAGCACAGCCTGAGATTGACTTAGGAATCATGGGATTTGTTTCTAAGCGGCAAGCTCCTGTTTAATTTGATCAGCCTGCGGGGTTCCAAGTCTTTGCAGGTCACACTGCAGTCTTTTGTCTGAAAACGTGACAGCTAGAAATGCTTGTTTTTTAAATGAACCCGGAGATTCTTTGGTAATTACATGACTCCAGGGGCTGGGGCTTCAAGCCCAACACCAAATATAATGAGAGCTAGTGCCACAGCTTCTCACCTGCAGGCTTCTGTCCAGGTTCTCCTCCTCCTATCCAGGCTGCGTGAGAAGGGGAGCTGAGTTAGATGCTCTCTTCATCAGGGCTCAAGCAAGGCCAGTCCAGATCTTACCCTGTTCTCTGAGGCTTGCAGAGCTTCTCTCTCTCCTCCCCTCCACTAATGTGGCAGTCAGCCAGAGGGGCACTGATGAGCAGCTGTCCAGAGTACACCCAGATCACATGAGGCAGCTGCTATGAGCTCAGAGGCAGGAATAGGGAGGCAGCACCCCCAAATGCCACCTAGTAGCACTGGGTCTGATTTGATTTCTCAACTAAGAAATGGATGCTCTCACAGCACAATGTCCCTTACCCTTACAGGTTGCTGATTGAGTGGAAAAGTCAATAGCATTTCCTATGCCATCTGCTGGAGGTGATTCTTGCATGTCCCCTATTAAAATTCTAACTCAGGCTGACTCTATGACTTAGGATAGGGTCACAATACACGTTTACAAAGCTCAAAACAATTCTTCTTACTCTGGAAATTACTTTGCCAAAATATAAATATTGTAGGCATAGAGAGACTGTGTCAAGGATGCTAGACCCAAAATGTGTCCTACTTTCTACCACACCTTAAATTACAACAGTGAAATTTACACATTGAAAAGATCTATTAAATCATCCACTCCATCGCCTGGAAAATGCAGGATTATTCTCTACAGTACATTTATTAGTGATTAGTCCAATCTAGTTTTAAATGTCCCAGTCAATGGGGCTTTCACTATTCCCTTGACTATTCTACAGCCTAGTACAACTTATTGTCAAGCAGTTTTTCCTGACGTTCAGCCAAAGATACCCTTTTCTTAATTTCATCCCATTACTCCCAGGAATTCCCCCATGTACCACGTTAAATAATCATTTTTATTCTTTACATTAACACTCTCAAAATAGCTGTACACTGTTAACCGTATTTATTGCCAAGCTCTCTCTATTTATATATATCTGTTAACTTTTCCTCATAAGCCAATGCCTTCAGGCCAGAGTATTTTTGTTGCTCTTCTCTGAACTCCATCCAATTTTCAACAGCTTTCTGGTAATAATGTGTCCAGAAATTCCAGGTGTGCTCACAGCAGCATCTAACAGAAAGGGATTACCGCCTCCTTGCTCTGTGACACAATGCCCTTGCATATTCAGCTCAAAGGTGAATGGGCCTTTTCTGTAACCATATCGCACACATGCATAATTTGCTGTCTGATATCACTCTTAGCTCTCTTCCACCATTATTGCTTCCCAAGTTTCTCCCTCCCATCAAGTGTGTATGTTTCAGGTCCTTTCCCCCCCACGAACTTGTACTTTTCCCCAATTTTGTTATCTCACTATTTTTGTTCTTCTTACTCCCCCTCCTAGATCACTAATTAAAATATTGTTAGTTTGAAAGGTTATATGTTTTGCCCAAAATACAAATGCTTCCAGCCCAAATTCAACAAAGTATTTCATTGCATGCCAACAAAAACCAATGAAAAAAATGTCCATTGATGATCATGAAAATTTACAGATAGGCAAAGTAAGAAAAAAAATGCTGCTTGAGAACTTCTTAGTGATTGATTTAAGGATATTTACTTTCTATATTTTGATACGTAATGCTGACATTTGTCTTTTATAAATCTTTCATTTTTTTAATCTCAACATCTATTGTCATTAAACTATTATGGTCTGACCCCCCCGCCCACTGTTTGACCTCCCCATAATTTCCCACAACTGTGAAAATGTAAATACATAGAAGTTGGAAAAATGCTCAAGACCCATATTTTGTGCAACTGAAAATTTAAATTGATACAAATAAAAAAAATATTAAAAATAAACTTTGATGTTATCTGTCACAATTATAAAAAATAAATCAAAATTGAGTTCTGCCAACCCTACTTAAAACATATGCTTAAATTCCTCTTTGTTCAGCAAGGCCAATGGGGCTCAAGCATGTGCTTAAAATTAGGCATGCACTTAAGAGTTTTGTTAAATCAGGGCTTCAGGTTACATCTACACTGCCAAAAACAAACAAAGAAAAAACAACACAGCAGAGAGTCTCAGTGCCTGGGTCAACTGACTGGGGCTTGTAGGGCTCATGCTGTGGGACTAAAAATAGCAATGTAGATGTGCCTGCATGGGCTGGAGCCCCAGCTCCAGCCAGAGCAGGAATGTCTTACAATGCTATTTTCAGCCCTGTAGCACAAGCCCTACAAATCCAAATTAACCCAGGCTCTGAGACTTTCTGCCATGGAGGTTTTTTTTGCATTGTAGACATACCCTCCATTTTTACACACACACACACACACACACTCCAAAGGAAAAAAAAACAAGGAAAAATAAGAAAAGAAAATTCAATGCCACGAAGCAGGAGGCCTACAACAATTCTCTAAATGGCAGAGGGAACCTGCCTATTTGAGAGATGGCCCCTTCCCTTTGAAAGTTTAAAATGCATGTGCAGGGAAGGAGGAGGGTTCCTAGAAGGTAATTCCCTTGGCTTTGGAACTCACTCCCCACACACTGGCTCCAAATTTGTCATTCTTCATGATATGCTGCAAAATCCATCTTTTCCCCCCCTAGGCTTTTGGACGCAGGGTAGGGGTCAGGATGTCTGAGAGTTAGGATCTCTGGGAGGTCAGTAACAGATGAGGATAGAATATATTCAGTATTTTCAGTTTATAACTGCTTGGCTGAGGGGGGGCTGTTTTGGATTTTTTTGGTATGTGGTGTGCAGTGGCTGCTAGGTTTTTTGCTATTGTAGAATTTAATTTTTAAACTGTGTTAACATTTCCTAGGTCTCAGGATAGGGACCCCACTCCCTCTTTTTTTCCCTTTTTTTTTAAATAAATTGAAATAAACATGCAACAAAGCAACAATCATTAAGATTTTAGATTTAAATTTCCAGTAAGTTATTATGAATTGTGACCATCCTTAGAGAAAAATGTGTCAATGAAAAATCACAAGTCAAGGTTACAGCCAGTTAATCTCAGATAAAGCCTGGAATGAACACATTGCTAGTCCACTAGTGTGACAAAGTGGAGTTTTTTCATAACATTTTGTATGAAAATTTGTGTGCGCCTCAGTTTCCCTATGTGCTGCATGTTTAAGTAGGTGGTGGGAATAAGGTGGTTTATTCTTTGTAGTAATCCAGGTGTGACTGTCGTCTAGCTGCCTAGGCTCAGACAATGGCCCAGATATTTTGTAACTCAGCAACTGACGACCCTGGGACCCACCCTCTTCAGGAAGCCCACCAGTTTTGGCCAGCATGAGAACAAGATGCTAAGGAGAATGACCATGTGACTGTCATTGCCCAGGAAGAACAAAGAACTGAGGGCCACTGCGGATAGTACAGTGTACAGTGAAGCAAGCCACATGCATCGGACTCAGAAGGGGGCAGAGAAGAGAGACTCTGAGCTCAGTACCCACCCAGATGGACTTTGCTGTTTTTCTTCCATTTTCTATGCCAACCTAAGAACTTTCTACACTGTCTTCTAGACAGTTAAAAACCCCTTCTGCTTTTACAACACTGCCTGGAGAGTCACTCCAGTCGAAGAAAGTCGAGGTGTATTGCTCCCTTTGGTTGTGCAAGCCTTCCCCAGGTGCCCAATTTGAATGGACTTACTGAGGGGAGCTCATGGCATGATGTAGGGGTGCTGAAGGTTCTGAGGTTTGGTCCCAGGAGATGGCGACACTAAGGGACTTACCTCAGATAGAGAGTGCAACCCTCAAGGAGGGCTGGCACACTGAAGGGAGTTCCTCCCAAGGGCTGTTCCAGAGCTCCAGACCTGTGAAACTGTGACAACTAGTCAGGCCCATCATTTCACAGACAGAAAAGGAGCTCTTGAGGAACAAAAATGTCAAATTCTTAATTCATGCATGCTGAACACTTTTACATGAAGTGGGCCAGGCTGAGTGTTCGGAAGACCAGACATCTCGATATTATCGGGACGATCCTGATGTTAGGAGCTTTGTCTTACATAGGCACCTATTACCCTCCCCCATTTCCTCCTCCCCACATCCCCATTCTGATTTTTCACACTTGCTATCTGGTCACCCTATTGAGTGTTTCCCCTTGAATGGAATGGAATTTAGGAGGGAGAAAGGGCAGCACCCTTTGGACGTGAAAAGGACGGTGCAGCAAAGAGTAAAACCCTAATAACACAACAATTTTAATCCAAGAGTTTACATTCACCACTAGTAAAACCATAGCAGTTGTCATGACAGGAGTTTCATGGCGAGTATTTAAAAATCACTTCTAAATGCCTTAGGTTTGTGTGCAGAACTGCTGAGTTATCGTTCTCTTCCTGTTTTTGCTTTCTTTCTTCCCATTTTTTGATTTTCTAACACATTTCTCTTTTCCTTTTTCTTCATCTACTTTCTGTAAACTGGCAGGGGGTAGGAAAGGGAGGGGATGTGAAATTGTTGTCACTCTTCTAAGACATGGTGAGATTAGTCTGTCGACCACCTGGTTGTAAGGTTCTAGATTCAGGAGTGCCACTTTAGAAAAATATTGAAGAAATTATTATTTGCTACAAAATCACGCAGGCTACCAAAACTAGATTAATATGCTATACACCAAATTGTGCACATCTGCTACACTACTAAAATGTTCATTTTGAAATGTATATATGAAAACAGCTACTCACTGATACTTGACAGAATTATAATATTCTCTCACCATTCAACTTCAATCATTTTTATTCAAATTGTGTGTGAATCTTACTGTTTTAAATGAGCTAGGAACACACCTGTATGTGATATCAATTAATCGTATATGACAGCATATTGGCTCTTTTAAGAAACATTGTGAACCCCCAGAAGTCACTCAGGGTATCCAGTTTCCATGCCGAATACAAAATGTTGCTGTTTAATAATGCATATATGATCAAAGTTTGCTGCTCTCCCAGTATCAAATCTTCCTTGTGATTTTATAGATTGCAAATACAAGATGTTTTAACTCTTTCGAATGTAATAAGTACTTCTATTTCACTTGCTTCAAGTCTGCAACCAGTTTGGGAGTGAATAAGACAATTAACCACTGCACAACATAGTCTGTTTATATTACAGAAGATGGATACATAAAGCTATATGAAGAACTTTTTGTAAATTTAACAGGGTGTCTTGCTCCTTATGAGCTAGAGGCCTGGGGCCAGCCAGCCATGCTTACTAAGGAGGCACAATTGAGCAGGAATTACCTGATTACCCTAAAAGAGCAGCAGGAAGAAGCCAGGCTGCTGGCCCTGGAGAGAGAGTTTTCAGAGAGAACAGAGTGAAATATAGGATACGTCTACACTGCATCTGGGAGTGAGTTTCCCAGTCCAAGTTGTCAGACTCCTGCTAGTGTGCCTAAAATAACTGTGTAGTGTAGATATTGGAACTTGAGCTGGGCTGGAGCTTGGGCTAGCATAATCCCTGAGTCTGTAGACCTGGGCTGGGAGGCTCACTCCCCAGAATCAGCACAGATATATCCATATAGGCTGCTGGGAGTGAGTAGGCTCCAATAGAAAAATGTGAAACTTGGGGAGTGAGATAACCAGGAAGGCCTGTGAGAATGGATGGACTTGAAAACTTCATTAGATCAATAAACACTCAAAATAAAGCAGGAGCACACAACTGGGAGAGGGAAAGTCTGAGCATAGCCTTGTAAACCAGGGAAGATGCTGAGACAGCAGAGAACTTGGAAGCTGTGCCCAGTTTAAGGCTGGAGGGAGACTTTTGAGTTTATTTTTTGAACATTTCAAATTGAACCCTAGAGGAGATCAGTTACTGGATTTGTAAAAACTATTTGGGAGGGTTATTGAGGAACTAAGAGGGGAAACTGAGGTGAGGGGCTGTTTGCAGGGCTGACTTGATGCCACAAGGGAGCACCCAGGAGGAGGCCACTCAGAGTAACATTCTCCTATAGGGGGACAGGAGCAAGAAGTATAATGCACAAAATCCTCATCACATTAAACTATACAACTCCCTTTGTTGCCATAGTTCAATATCACCACCAGAATTTTGAGCGCTAAAGCTTGTTAAAAAGTTGTAAACTGATAGGCAAGCAGCACAGATACTGGGTTAGATTTACAACATGCAATAATGGATTTTTTCAGATAGATGGCAGTACACACAGTGCATTTAAGATTAAAATATGGTCCAGTGTCAAGATTTCATTTCAGTGTTTATAGTCTTAAATTAGAGGCATTAGTGCATTATCAAAATAAATTTTATAAGGATAATAGTTTAGCACCCACTGTGGCAGTTTATCCATTAATTTCCATGGGACTATGTTGGGCCACAAGACCTTGAGGCACCAGAGGTTTTACTTACTAGACTTTCTGTCACTCAAAGAAATGTTAAATTGTAATAAATACAGTGGACAGAGCACATGCTATACTTCTTTTTCATTCCTATAATAGCCAACAAATATTGCATAGTAGTTATAGTGGGTAATAAATAGATTTAAGTCAGATTTTTAAAGGTCTGGTAATATTTTATTATAAAAACCAGCGATAAAAATATTTTTAAAAACTATTTAGAATTGTTATTTGTAAAAACTTTCGTTATTACCAGTCTTATGTCCTTTTATTCTTACATGCAGAACTGTCACATTATAAGGGAGGGATAGCTCAGTGGTTTGAGCATTGGCCTGCTAAGCCCAGGGTTATGAATTCAATCCTTGAGGGGGCCACTAAGGGATCTGGGGCAAAATCAATACTTGGTCCTGCTAGTGAAAGCAGGGGGCTGGACTCAATGACCTTTCAGGGTCCCTTCCAGCTCTATGAGATGGGTATCTCTCTCTCTATATATATATATAAGCATTTGAGTGAAATTTTAATTGTTTAATTGCAAAACATAGTAAATCCCTTTTTTGCCAAAGTAGAATATTTAAAAAGCAGCTTAAAAGGAAATGAACAGGAGCAAGTCTCACTTATCGTTCTGCACCTGCTTTAGGATTTCGATCAATGACTATCATGATTTGGAAGCATCCACCACCGTTTTGTTTTCTTTTCACAGTATGTGGTTGCTAGGGAACAAAATACTATTGTGTGATTTCATGATCTATTGCCCAGTTTGCCTGGCAATAATGCTTTCTAAAATTTAACAGAGGTCACTTATTAATTTATTATGTATAAGAAAAATAAAGACAGAGGGAAAGAATAAGAATCTCATGATGCCTTTTTAAAACTTACTAAAGAAAAAATATGCAAATATCCCTAGACAACCAAAACAAGCTAATTTAAGTACTCTACTGAAATACACACACACACAATCATTTTTTTGCAATCATATCTATATTATTTCCCTAACTTGTCAAAGAATATTGTATATCCTTTTCCAAGTGGAACATGCCTCCCCTTACTGCTTTAGAGTTATTGTTGTGAACTGTAAAGTTCTGTATACGATAGATAGAAAAGTCTAAGTGAGGTTCCTCCTGTGTTCAGTATAACAAAAGATAATGCAGGATACTGTATCTAAAATTGCAAACAACAATTCTAACCATAAAAATGTCACATATTTTTACACTATCAAAGCTTCCTAAACAAGGAATTAAAAAGATTGTTACTGCCAGACAATGTAGGTGCCTGTGATGGCATCATCAGAACCTAGTAGAAGGCAATCATACTTAGAAATAGAGTGACAGGTGAATATATGTATGCACAGATATAGCCTCAAAGAAAGATTTTAAATAAAACCTGTGGAGTGGCTGTTACTTTATCATGCATACCTGAAATTTCACATCCTACAACACATAGTATTTCAAAGGCCTTTCAAGTTTTTTTTAATTTATCAATGCATATTACTTTTTTGTTGCATTAAATTTGAGAGAAAAAATGAATGAGGTATGTTCCAAAAGACATCAAAGCTTTGACATATTACAATGGAACTTCTGATATTAAAAATAATACACGCAGCGTATAAAATACACAAATCATAGGGATGATCTCAGAGCTCCTTCTCTCCTCAGCCCAGAGTTGAATTTATTCGAATGTCTACCCTTTCCTTAAAGAACCCGATAGTCATTACCAATGTACATTTAAAATTAAGAGTAAGAGTGAAATGCAAGCCAGCTCTCTACATAGCACACAACAATAAACTAACCCTAGCAATAGGAACAGAGAAATTAGAGACGGACATGACCAAATCCATCCCCTTGCCAAGAGGCAGAATATGCTACCACAAACGATATTGTTCAAGTGGTACCTAAGGGTCTCTCTGCCCCTGGCTGGCCGCACACCCATGTCCTGTCATTTCCAACTTCAGTGAAACCTGTCTTAAGTAATCACCCAGGGGACCAAGAGGAAAAAAAAATCAGTCACCTAGTACAGCTGCTCTTTAGTTACAACCAAACTGTCCTGGAAGCTGCAGAGAGAGACTTTCCAAGGATGGCTTCCTTCACCCAGGGTCTAAGTGATGCTGGTCCTCAGGGCAGGATCCCCGGGCTGGAGAGGGTTTGCCCCTCCAGCCAATCAGCAAGGGGGAGCCCCGGGTGCCCGACCTACAGGGTGGGTGGGCAGGAGACGTGCGGCCGGGGGGGCCCTGTCAGCGCCACGCGTGCGGGACACTATGGGAATGGGGGGATGCCCAGACAGGTTGGGTGGGAGGAGGAGGAACGAGCGTGGCCCGGGGGAGGGTCGCAGCTGCCCTGTCCCCACTCCCGGTGCCAGCAGCTGCCCGGGAGGGACCAGCCCGTCCCTGCGGCTGCCAAAAGGGAAATGCCCCCCCTGGAGAGGAGAACAAACTTTCTGACTCCCCGGGGACCAGCGGCCGGGCTCGCCACGGGGGAGGGGAGGCGGCGGCCAGGGCGCTGCTGGGGAAGGGACACGCACCCAGAGGGATGCTGGCGCGGGGGCGGGGAGGAGGCAGCAGCTGCGGATGGGCGCTGGAAAGCGGGGGAGCCGCGAGCCCCCCGTGCCCGCCCCCGCGCGGCAGCGCCCCCGCTCCGAGCCGGGCGGGGGACCCGGCAGCCGCGGGAAGCGGCGCAGCCCGGGGGATGATGCTGCCGCCGCCGCCCGGCCCTACGCTCCCTACCTGCTGGCGGTGCGGAGCTGCCGGGGCGCGGCGCGGCCCCTTCCCCCTCGGCCGGCGCCGCGCAGCCCCCACCCCTGTCCCGGGCAGAGCGCGAGCCCGGCCGCGCGAGCCTGCAGCGCTGCGGGCGGAGGACGCCCCGTGGCGGCGGAAAGCCCCGGCGAGCGGCGGCGAGCGGAGCCGGCTCAGGGGCGCTGGAGAAACAGCTGCCTCTGATCCAAAACGTGTGTGTGTGTGTGTCAGTGTCGGGCTCGGGGTGCGCGCGAGTGTGAGGGATGCGGCAAGGGAGCGAGGGAAAATTCCCCCGCTTAGGAAAACCGTAGACAACTGGCAGAGCAGGTGTGCTGGGGAGGGAGCGGGAGGGGGGTTGGCGGCTGGTGCGGGGGCAGGGGGGCCTGGGAGGGAGCGCACGGATCCGCCTGAGCAGCAGGCAGCTGCCGCCGTGCCGGGGCCGCGCGCGGGGAAGCAGAGGCAGCGGCAGCGGCTTCAGCTCCTCAGGGCAGCGAGTGGTGAATCGGTCACCTACGGACGCCACGGCGACCTTGAAAGGCGCCGGGGCAAACTGGCACTGAGCTGGCAGCCCGTGAATAGGAGGGGATGCTTGTAAGGGCGGGGGGCACGAAGGGACTTAGCCCTCAGCCTAGAGCTCTGGGGGAGAAGGACAGAAGGGACCGGAGTGCTTTAAATAAAGAGACTCCGGCTCATTCATAGCTGATGCCCAGAGCCTCCTTGTGTCTCCTATTGTGTTAAACGTTGGACAGCAGGTTGCCACTTTAGTTTACTCTGGGGGGGGGGGGCGTTGATTAAAATATATCCACCCCATTTCACTCCATGAAAGTTCTGTTACATTAGCTCCCAGGAAAGGGGGCACTGAATTCTGTTTGCTTAGTTACAGCATCAACTATACAGTGAATTAATAGAGGAGCAGCTGTAGGAGGTTCCCCACAGGGCTATCTTCCACGGGGAGGAAGGAGTGAGGGGGACGAGGTGGCTGTCAAAGCAAAAATATAACTGCTATTTCTGCTCATTTTATCTGGCATTCTAGGCCCTCCTGAGTTTACACACAGGTCAGCACTAAAGAACACTTGTGAATGGTTTACATCGGCAACCACTTTATTCTCCTGTTCAGTTGTCCAAATGTATGCCCAGTTTGACTGGGTCAGGAATCTTCCAAGGAGAATTTGGTGCTACAGGAAGTAATGTTAGTAGCACTCTGACCTCTTGAGTTAGTATGGAGTCTAAATCAATGTCCTTAACATAACCTCTCTACTCCTGTTGGACATGTATTTTACCTCTGTATTTGGCCCACAATTCAAGAAAGATGTTGATACATTGGAGAGGGTTCAAAGACGAGCCATGAGAATGATTTAAAAAGTGCCGTATAGTGAGAGACTCAAAGGGTATGTCTACACTTCAAGAAAACACTGGTGGCTGGCCTGTGCCAGCTGACTTGCACTCACAGGGCTTGGGCTGCAGGGCTATAAAATTGGAATGTAGGCACTGGGCTAGAGCCTGGTCTCGAGCTTAGGCTTGTGGACTCGCTCTCATCATGGGGGCCCAGAATCCAGGCTCCAGCCCAATCTTGAATGTCTACACTTCAGTTTTTTAGGCCCTCAGCCCCAGGCCAAGTCAGCTGACATAAGCCAGCCACAGGTATTTTATTGCAGTGTAGACATACCCAAAGAGCTTAATCTGTTTAGCTTAACAAGGTTAAAGGACGACTTGATCACAATCTATAAGTATCTACCTAGGGAGCAAACATTTAATAACACGCTTTTCAGTCTAGCAGAGAAAGGTATAACAATCCAATGACTGGAAGTTGAAGCTAGACAAATTCAGACAGGAATTAAGGTGTCCATTTTTGACAGTGCAAGTAATTAACCATTGGAACAGTTTACTGAGGGTCATGGTGGATTCCCCATCACTGACAATTTTTAAATCAAGACTGGATGTTTTTCTAAAAGAGATGGTGTAGGTATTATTATGGGGAAATTCTATGGTTTGTGTTACACAGGAGGTCAGACTAGGTCAGGGATCGGCAACCTTTGTTTACCTCCCGCGTCCGCAGGTTCGGCCGATCGCAGCTCCAACGACCGTGGTTTTCCGCTCCAGGCCAATGGGGGCGGTGGGAAGCGGTGGCCAGCAAGTCCCTCGGCCTGCGCCACTTCCCGCAGCCCGCATTGGCCTGGGACGGTGAACCACGGCCAGTGGGAGCCACGATTGGCCAAACCTGTGGATGCGGCAGGTAAACAAACTGGCCCGGCCCACCAGGATGCTTACTCTAGCAGGCCGCGTGCCAAAGGTTGCCGATCCCTGGACTAGGTGATCACAATGGTCCCTTCTAGCCTTAGAATCTATCAGTCATGATATTAGGGCACTGCTGCTGGAGGTGCTTTTTTCCAATGGGACATAAACCTACAGAAGGACTTGATTGCCTATGGCAGTATTATCCAGCAGACAGAGCGTTACACTGTGTCAGAAAACCTTGGGTCGTGTTCCTAACATTACCTGTTGTGATTTTGCACAAGTCACATCACCTCTCTGTGCTTTCTTTATCCTATCTATACAAATGTACATATGTAGTGATCTTTAATAAACTAGGCTCAGACCCTCAAAGATATATCTTTGAGGATCTGAGTCCTAGAGATGAAAAGTGAACTGTGTATGAACTAAGTACTATTATTAACAATTAGATGGCACACCTAGTATGAGCCGAAGTGTTAATACTGTTTTTGTGGCCAAATTTAAGCTCATGCAGAATGTGTTTACTAATCTAAATTCATCCTGCAATTTCAGTTGGAAAAGTGAATTCTTCAAATCCTTTCCTAAATGGTGGTGCAGAGTTGTCATGTGCTCCAAACAGCTGAGGTGTCTGTGTTTTGGTGCTGGATAAAGTGATGCCTTTGTATATCAGTTTACAATGTGGTTCAGAATACTTCTGGTTGATAATTACTTTGGTAAATGTAAAGTAATCGTATGAAACATGGATATTAAAGTAGCATATTAAACATTTCATATATATTGGACACATCCTAAATTGCTAGTGGTAGAAAGCTGTTGGATTGTTGTTTTATATTTTGTTTCATTCCTGAGGGTCTTCGTTCATTAAAGCATCACTATAATATATCCAAAGGTGTAATGCTAATTTTGTATTTACATTACCAGATCATTTTGTGTTTACCAGTAAATACACTTTATGCAACAGAAGTCATTTCCACACCACTAGGCTTGCCTGATTTAAACGGTACTGGCTTGCATTGCCTCTGTGTGTGGCTTTTTTCCCTGGCTGGCAGGGTTAGTGTCACAGCTTCAGTTTGAGTAATGACAACAAGCAATACTGACACAATTTATACCAACCAACACAAGGACATCCGTGTAGAGGACAAAGCATAGAAACTAATTCACTGCTTTAGGTAAGTGCTAACAACCTATACTCTAAAAAAACAAACAATAATCACCCACCAATGCAAAGATGGGAATGAATGCCCTGCATTTTCTCACTGTAGTTCATTTTTCACCAGTTTGCCTTTGATTTGGATTGGACAATGACACAGATAACTAAGAAAGAATAGCTGCTGGAGGCATTTCTATCAGATGCAGTCCTGGTGAAAGAAAGTCATAATTTGAACACGCACTCCTATATTATTTACACTGGAACAAACCTATTGAATTATGTTACAGAATGTTAAAATTTAATACTGCAAGTACTTACGCATATGCTTAACTTTATATACATGAGTACTCCCACTCAAGTACATTACCACAAACGGGACTATTCATGCTTAAAATTAAGCATAAGTGTCTGCAGGATCAGGGCATAATTAACAAATACGTCCTAAACCCCAGTCTCTGAAAGTAACTCTCCAGTTGTCTGTTTACTTTTGTTTATTTTGCTTCTTAGTCTTCCTGCTTGTTTGGTTTGAAAATAAAAACAAAATTAAAAAACAAAAAGACTCCACCCAGTATAAACAAGCTCCGTTTGACAATTATGTAAGTGGAGAGTGATATAAAACAGAGCTAATATATAATCTTACAAATGACACTGAAATTGTTTAATATATCTGACTACAGTGATGACATTTTTAAAGAATTATTTTTTCCTGGCAATTAAGTGTTGTCCCTTTTATTGTCTTATATTCTCTCAACTGTGCTCACAGAACTCTTTTTGCACACGTCTATACCTCCTGAGACGCAGAAAGGACTTTATCTGATATGAATTTAACTAGAACTAGTCCATTTGAGCATTTTGCTATTTGTACTTCAGTAGGTTTTAAGGGCCCTGATAAGGAGCAAGGCTCCACTGCGCTAGGCACTGTACACACACAGGAAGACACATCCCCTGCCCAGAAGACATCACAATCTTTTTTTTTTTAATTACTGATGATTTTTAAAAATGGAAAGAATTTATTTTTGATGTCATCTTTGTAGTCAGAAGGGTGAATTCCCCTAGGCCTGGTCTGGAGCTTTGTTTTTAGCAGAAAATGTGACTGATAGTGTAAACAAAACCAAAAACCCCACCAGACCTCATTTCAGCCCTCATAAATTCACTGACTTCAATAGGAATTGCACAGACACAGCTAAGGGCACAATTAGGCCCTCTGGACTTTTAAAGCTTCAAAAATAGTCATATGTAATTCCTTCTTCTTTGGATACTGCAAGCTTTAAGAGATTTTTTGAAAGCTGTAAATTCCTATTTATCCACTAAGAGGCTCATAGGCAATCTTCCCCTAATGGAAATGGAACTGTAAAGCTGAAACATTAATATACACAATATGATACATTACACTGGAATGGAACTGTCTCAACCAATCAGAGGACAGGGATGCTATACACTTACAGAGGCATAACCAAGCTGTTTTCTTCCACTTAGTTCCCTGCACTCTGGTTCTTGGTATCTGATTTATACTATTACTGTATGGTTAGCTCTCAATAGCCATATGCTATTTGAATCCCTGAACTCTGATTGGCTAATAATGACTATCAGCCAATCAGATTGCTGGGCATTGTATGATTATTGTACAGTGATTTTTCCAATAACTGTACTTTGAATATGCAAATATCACTATTCCACCTATTATAATCCTTCTGTTCTGATTGGCTTCTGTGCTTTGAATATTCAGATTACTAGCCAGCAGCCAAAACACCCCCCTCATCTGCTCATTCCGTTATGATGATGCATAAAACTTCCAAAATGTACATGAAAGAGATTAAGAAAAATAACAAACACAAAAGAAAATGGGGCATGAAACTGATCAAAAACACTTCTGACTTCTTTCCTTCTTTCTGGCCTTACTCTGCTCCCATGGGAGTTTTGCCAGTGACTTAAATAGCATCATATTTGTGTGTTTCTTCTCATCCCTTTCTCACGCTTTCTTCTGTACAAGTCATTGGGGTCCTTATTCCTATAACAACTGTCATATATTTGCATTTATATTGTTTATCCACACTACAAGAAATCCACCCTCTTCCTCCAAATTCAGCCTGGAAACAAAATATAAACAAAAAGTATAAGCTCTTATCATGCGGGGTAGTATGGAGGCTGGATGAGTCAATGTACTTTTCAGCCAGTTTACTTCAACCACTGCAAAAACCACCAGTGAAACCAGCACCATATAGGCATTCTTATCAGAGAAGCCCAAGACTGAATAAGTATTGAAGACCGAACCACCTGAGGACTTTTGCTGTAGCAGAACTCTAGCACATTGGTGTAGTAAGTGCAGGCCCTGATAAAGGCCCAGTTGAGGCCTGAGACCTGAACTAAGGTATGGTCAAGCCTTAGCTAAAAGCAAAAAGCAAGCTGTGAGCTGGAAGCCGGCCCTGTTCACAGAAGTTGGCAAGAAAAGGGCTGATGTTGCATAAACATATATTCACCTAGTGTATTATAATATAAACACAGCACCAGAACACACTATACTGGAACATTCCATAGACAACAAGGGACAGGCCGACCCATCCCAATGACAGGGGCAAAAGGGTAATATGATGGATAGAGTTGTTTTGTTCTAACCAACATGTACAAGGTGAGAGGTGGCACCTCACTACGTAGAGGGGTTGCACCTCAATACGTCAGGAGTGATGTGTAACTTGTTTGTATCTGTGTATAAGAATGCATCCCTGGGGCGGTGTCTTTGTCCAGCCAAGGGGGCAGTGGAAAGTCCCGCCACTGACTGAGCCGAGTCCATTGACCGTGGGTGCATATTCGTAGTATGCCCTGAGTTAGGCTCAGAAACCTACAGGGAACTATTATTGTGTCCAATACGGCAATAAACCTGGTCGACGTGCCTTCGTACCTTACTAGACTCTGTGGTCATTGGGGGTTCTCTTCGGGTCTGCTGTGTCAGCTATCTGCAGAGCTGGGGCAGCACACAGAGGGAACACACGCACGCAGCCGAGTGATATCAACAAGGAGAAAGCAGAGCACCACACCAGTAGCACTCTGACAACACTTCTGACAACACTGGTGACTCCGACCGCTGATCTGGTGAGCTGTCCGCTGTAAGAATCGCAATCTAACATGGCAGAAAACCTTGAGTCAGGGAACCCCCTGATCCCCTCCCTTAAGATCCCCACAGAGTTTGATAACTCTTGGACCCGCTGGATTGCCAGTAAGGGGGGTCCATATGAATTTAAAAAAGAGAGTGGGGAAACATGGACTGGCATATGTAGAGCAATGGTAGAAACCGAGGCTCTGAGAAATAGTAATAAAAGTAAAAAAGCAAGAATTTTGCAACTCGTGTCTATGGCAGTGAGATGGCTTAGACAGTGTGCTGGCATGCTGGCCAAACAAGTCATGGAAAATAGAGGGGAAGTAGAAGAGGCAAGCCGGGCAGTCGAGCACTGGAAAGCCCAAGCTCTTTTAGCAGGGCAACAGGTGGTCCAAACTCATGATATGCTCGAGCAAGTAAAGCAGGAAAATAAAAAATTGGAAACAGCTGTAGAAAACCTGCAAAAACAAAAAGTGCCGTCCCCTGGGGTTCAGCGTACTTCAGGTGCTGTTACAGTGCCTGAAGAATGGGGACAGAAATGGAAACAGGTGGATCTTGCCAAAATAAAAGATGGAACATGGGACAGTTGGGATGGGTGTTGCAATGGGGACATGTGGAATGACTCTGTTAAAACATCCTTTCGTGACCCATGGGCAGGGGCTACCGCACCGCAACCGCCACCTTACGATGTGAGCCAGGTTCTGGGCAAGCCCTCCCCAAAACCTAGATCAATTCCGGTAAAAACAGGGGAAATGGGTGAAAATGGGACTGAAAACCCTAGTGAAGATCCTCTAACCCACTTTACCCTCGATAAAGCCCCACGTACAGATAGCCCACCCCCCCGCATTAAGGTTATGGAATGAAGTGGAAACTGAAACAAAAAAATTAGCTGATTATTTAAAAGATCCATGGCTCCGCCGTGCCCATGCAGAGAGGAAAGAGGATCACAAATATAAAAGTACCCCCCGCAAACCACGTGTGAGCGGCTTAACAGCCAGACTCGACGCTTTAAAGATTAATGAACTAACTGCATTAGCCAGAGCTGTTGGACCTCCCCCCTCTAAAAATTTTAATGAATTTGTGGCATGGCTCCATAAAGGCGAGCAGTTACTCAAAGCAGTAGGAATTGACATGTTGCAGGAACCAATTCTGGTACAAACCCTTCTGGGGACCCTCAACTGTCATACCCTTGGTTTTGATGATGATGTTGCACAGATGCTTAAACGCGTAGTTCAAAAGCATTTTAAGTTAGCTAGTGAGTTAGCAACCCTTAAAGGAATGGCATGGTTGCCAGGGGAAGTTCCGGCTAAACTGGCAGATAGGATTCAGACCTATGTTAGATTATCAGCAGGGGTTACTAACATGGAAGATTTGAAGCAAATTGTTTTGGAGGCGCTGCCTCCCGGTGTGTTAGACTGGATGAATGCTTGGTGTGAGAATGGAGGTAAAGAGGTACCTTGGGATGAATGGATTGCGAAGGTAGAGACAGCAGTTAAACAGCAGGAAGGAACTCCTGTCAGTGAGCTGCGAACTCAAGTTAGGACAGTGGAAAACAGAGGGTCCTGGATACTCTCCCCGTGGTCGTGGCTGGGGTTGGAGAGGTCGTGGACTGAATAGAGGTAGAGGAGGTGATAGAGAGAGTGTGTGGGTACCTTCTGGAGTGTTAAAACAGGAAAACTTAAACCTTAAAGGAGAAATTGAGAGGCTGCAGGCACAGCTGCAGGCGTGTATGATTGGTAAGGAGTCTCAACAGGAAAAAGATAAGACAGTGACGAAGGTAGCTAGGGCGACAGTCCTGACATCAGGATTGAACGACCCAGTCGCTACTGATTTAGTGGCATAGGACAGTCCTACCCATGACTCAGAATGCATTTTCCAGCAACCCATGACAGTAGATGTCTGGGGGTGCCCCCATTTAAGCATTCGAGTCTGGGAGGGGCTAGTAGATTTCTTGTTGGATACGGGGGCTGGAATTCCTATAGTAAAAGGTGACTTTAATGCATATCCAGTTGGAGAGTCGGTGCAAATACAGGGAATATCTGGAACTAATCAAACGTATGATGTTAAAACCCTTCCCCTCCAGTTTGGAATGCATACTGTTCACGAGAAGTGCGCTATTGCAGAGAGAGAGAATCTAATTGGAGCTGAAACTATTAAGCGACTGGGATTAATCTTGGATTTTCCAAACATGTGTATTAGACAAACTCTCACTGTAATGCAAGGCACAAATGATACCAATCTAATTCCTATGGGACTGGCTACACAGACGGTGAAAGCAATAAAGCCTAAAAAACCACCTCCCGCACCAAATGGCTGGGAAAACTGGTGGACTGAAATTCAAACCGTCTGGGCAGCGGACTCCCTAGATACGGGCAAAATGCAGACCTCTGTTACATTAGAGGGAGATATACCCCCATTCATAAAACAGTACCCAATACCCCAGGAGGCAAAGGAATCATTGAGGCAAGTAATAACAGAATTGGAAAAACGAAATTTAATCAAAAGGTGCTCAGCGCCTAACGCGGCACCAATTTGGCCAGTTAAAAAACCTGATGGTACATGGAGGTTAATGATTGACTATCGGGGGTTAAACAAAACGGCCAAACGAGGGGTACCCATAGTGGCAGCTTACCCCGAACTGTTGGAGGTGGTAACCCCTGAAATGGAGTGGTTCTCAGTACTCGATGTGGCAAATGGCTTCTGGAGTTTACCCTTAGACCCGGAGTCTCAGTATCGAACATCTTTTGTATTCCAAGGTATGCAATACTGCTGGAATGTTTTGCCAATGGGGTACTGTGACGCACCAACCAATTTTCCATACTGTAGTAAGAAATATGCTGGAGAGAGAGGGGTTACTGCAGACGGGAAGAATTGTTCAATATGTAGATGATATTTTAATAGTCAGTAAAACAGAGCAGGAACATGAACAGTTAATGCGGCAGCTGCTAACTTGCTGCCAAGCTTTCGGCTTAAAACTTAACCCCTCGAAGTCTCAGATTAAACAGAAAGAAGTGCAGTATCTGGGAATTCGACTCAGTTCTGGGGGAAGGTCTGTGGATAAGGAAAGAGTAAAGTGCATTGTTAACCTGCCCATGCCGGTGGATACCAAGTCCCTGCAGTCCTTTTTGGGGCTAACTAACTTTTGCAGAGAATTTATGGTTGGATATGCTGAGAAGGCAGGTCCCCTGTATGAGGTACTTAAAAGACCACAGTGGACATAGACAGAGGAGGCAACTAAGGCATTGGAAAGTTTAAAACAGGGATTAATGGAGGCACCTACCTTGGCCGCTCCTAATAATTTCCCTTTTGTACTGTATCCTAGTGTCAAAAATGTCTGTATCGTAAGCATGATTGCCCAGGATACAGGGGCTGGGGAAAGACCTATTGCGTACTACAGCAGAGCGCTAACCAGCCCAGAAAGCAAACTGGGGGTTTGTGAGCAAACTGCTCTGGCTGCTTACTGGACGCTACAAAAATCCCAGGCAATTGTAGGAGCGAGCAAGGTGATTGTAAAAAGTCACCATGCACTGGGAAAGTTACTCAGTCAGGAAAATCTGTCAAAAGGACATGTGAGAGTTGATAAAGCCATTCAATGGGTCTTCACTCTCATGTCAGAAAATGTTCAATTAGTCACACTAAAAGAACCAGAAATATCTGTATGGGGATTGACTGTAAAAGGTAAAAAACATATATGTGAGCCTCAAACGGAATCTAGGGCTCATCCTGTGTTTAAAGCAGTCCCAATTGACCAAGTGACTGGAAAAACCATTTGGTTTGTGGATGGTAGCTCGTACTATGAGGAAGGAGAACGAGTCACTGGCTTTGCAGGAATTTGTTTAAATGGGAATAAATCAAGCGGTGAGTCCTTCCAGTATAAATTGGCTAAGGGAGGAACCCAGGCTGCGGAGGTATCAGCGGTTTTGGAAGTTTTAAATAGAATGAAGGGCAAGCAATCTGAAATTGTGATAGGGACTGATTCTGATTATGTGTATAAGGGTACCACTATTTACCTCCCGTGGTGGCAAAGCATGGGGTTTACAGGGACCGACGGCTCAGAAATCAAGCACAAAACCCTCTGGCAGCAAATAGAAAAATTGTCACAACAGTATAAAAAAATCCATATGGTCAAAATAAAAGCCCATAAGAAAAAAGGACCCTTACAGTGGGGAAATGAACAAGCAGATACATTAGCTAAGGAGGCAGCCCTTACCGGTGTTCTGTGGGAACCAATGCCTGTGGCAGTAACTACTAGAGCACAGGCAAAATTAAAACAGGAAAACGAAGCAAACTACCAGAAGGAGATACAGGATTTACAAGAGCTTCAGGCAAAAGATGATTCAATACAGCAATGGTTACTTGAGTGCCCATCACAGTGGCAGGGTGTCCCCTTAAAAAAGGAGGGGGAGCTTATTTTAGCTAAACCGGACAATAACTGGGTTATGATAATCCCACAACAATTGACGTACCTTCTGTTAAAATGGGGACATGGATCAATTGTGGGAGGTCACCCAAAATTAGAGGAAGCATTGGAAAAACTTAAAAAATTGGGGTGGTGGCCTGGAATGCGAGAGGATTTAAATTTACATCTTCACAGCTGTTTAACATGTGCCAAACAGGACCCTGCTAGAAGGAAAAGATGGGGAGAATTAATGCACCAGGCGCCAAAAGGTCCCCTTCAACAGTTGCTGGTTGACTTCGTGGGACCTCTACCTACCACTTCTAGGGGAAACAGATTCTTGTTTGTAATTGTGGATAGTTTTAGTAAATGGGTCGAAGCTTTTCCTACAAAGAAAGAGTCCAGTGCGGTCGCCGCAAAATTGTTAATAGCGGAAATTTTTCCAAAATGGGGTTTGCCACACAGCATTGATTCTGACAATGGTCCCGCCTTTATTGGGCAGGTATACCGGGATATGGGTACCTGGGCCAGTGTTCCCCTACCGCTACACATTCCCTATCACCCTCAGGCAGAAGGACAGGTAGAAAGAATGAATAAATTTTTAAAAGTTGAATCGTCTAAAGTCTGTAATGAATTAGGAACAAACTGGGACATGGTACTCCCATGGGTCCTAATGAGGATCCGTAGCCGGCCAAACCGCATGACAGGATTTAGCCCATATGAAATTCTTTTTGGAAGATCTATGCCAGGTTGGGAAAACTTGTTTTACCCTCCAGATTGGGAAACAATTACAGCACTTGCAACTACCACCTGGATGAATAGTTTTAAATATTGGTTGGGCACAGTTCAAGGAGCAGCTGCAGCACAACAGGCTGCAGAACAGCAAAAGATGAATTGGGCTTTTGATAAACATAGTGACATTAAACAATGGAAAATTGGGGACCAGGTAATGGCTAAAATTAAATCAGGTCCCAAGAAAAGATTTCCAAAGGCAGAATGGTGCGGGCCTTGGCCCATTCTGGAAAAATTAGGACCCTCCCTATACCTGATTGATATAGACAAACAGCCGCGCTGGAAACATGCCATGCAATTGAAGGAATATAAGGGTTAAACATGTATGCTACATGTCTTTGCTTGCTTTACAGAAAAATATACAGGATAAGCAAGAACGGTAAGTAACATGGAAACCTTCCAGCTAAATAATGGAAGTTTTACAAACTTTAATCTCAGAGCTCCCTCTGCACCCTGCGTGTTATTGTACATCGCTTGGGGACAATTAAAACACTTTAAATTGTCTAGACCTTATTCGGTCAGACAACTATGTGCAAAAGGTCAGTTTACTTGGGGTATTGGTAATATGATCACCATCTGGTGGAATGACAAGGACACTTCTGTGTGGATACTGGACCAAGTTGGAAAACAGCCGTTGTGGATGTTGGGACCAGGCATCTCATGGATTAATAACGTACCCACTGTCCCTTTAGGGACAAGATTCCTGTTCCTAAATCCACTAAGTGATCAAATCATACTGGATTTGTTAAACACAGATTACACCCGGCAGGAGCCAGCAAAAAAGAAACAAAAGCTGGTGTAAATTGGTCCTATATCAGATATTAAATACTACGGCTATGGGATATGTGCAGGTTTGTGAAGATGCCTGTCCCAGTATAGGCCCCACACCACCTCCTTCCTTTCCTCCACACATTGATCTCAGCTTAAAGAAAGGATGCCCAGCTATACAGCCGTGGCCTGTATCCGGGATTTTCCTACACCCCACTGTAGAATATATGGTAGAAAATGTAGGATGGCTCTATGTACCACTAAAACTAGATTTTGCAGGAATGGCCATGCCGGAACAATGTCCTAGCCATTATAAAAATTGGTTTAACTCTGAGCTGCAAATGCAGTTACAACTTTGGAAGGGGTCTCAAATTATCCCACAACAAAATAAATACAAGAGAGATATATTAGGGACAGCCCTAGGAGGGTCTAGCCTTGGCATGTCCCTATGGAATTTGGCGGATATTAAAAATCTTAATTGGAAAATAAGCACCGTAGTGGATGGAATAGGTAAAGCAGTTAAAACAGGGGGAGGTGTTAGTAGCTTGTTATTGGACCAACATGCAATCACTATTGACAATATGCATGTTATTGCACAAGGGTTTTAACACCTAAATGCCACTGTTTTGTCCCTTATTAACAGCATACAAAATAATGACATTTCATTGGCAGTGGCCTGTACAGCCTATGGTGATAAGGTAATAGAGATAGTACAGCAAAGTTTGCTGCAGTTGCAGCTTCAAAATTGGCCACGTATCTTAAACCGTGCAACCATTATGAACCAAATACAACAGGGCATAGACCATATGATGCCTATCTTTCTAGGGTTTGCTAAGTTTGATAACATACCTAAATGAAATCAGGGAGAACGTAAGTGCATACACCTCATGATGGCGGTACCTAGATGGATACAGGAGCCAGTTAAAGTATACTATGCTAATAGTGTGGGGACGCTGGTGAATAAAACATATGTGCAGCATTACCCCACTGTGCGTTTGGTAACGGAAACTGGCTCAGAAATCAATCAAGCATGTTGCACAAAGCATAATGGCTGGTGGCTGTGTGAATGCTATGCCAAAATTGACATTAATGCCACTAAAAAGGCTGGGCATGACTAGTACAAAAGGAATTGGTTCAGGAGGTAGTGCGCATTCAGGACATGGCTTGCGCCATAGGGTATCACAATTTTTCTATAAATGGCAATATCTGCCCCACAAGTGAGGCAGGATTCTGTGTGCCCGTAACAGGCACTATTCAGATAGGAGCCCATGCCTTTTGGCCAACAAAAAAGGGTAAGGCTGTCACTGAAACGGTCATTATTCATGAACACCTGCAAAGCTTATTGGTTGATCTGTTTCCACCTGTTAAATTCTTACATTTAGATATACATGAATTAGTGGCCAGAACTAAGGAATCTCTCATACCAATAACCCATTTAATTCAACAGCAAATGTGTGAAATTGAAGCAGTGCAACAGGCGGTGGAAACACCCTGGTGGGCAATCCCCGAGGATGTGACCTTACATCCAGTAGTTTGCACTCTAAGCATACTCCTAATGGGGATCCAGGCCCTAACGGTTGTGGTGTTAATAGGCATGTGCTCCTATATGTTCCATCAAACAAAAAAAGCCAAGTTGCAAGGTAGAGTGAACAAGGGAATGGAAATGGCAATCAACACTGCTGTGGTACACCCAAACAATCATGTTATGGAATAGGGAGTTAAAGCATACTAATTAAAAAATTTGTAACAATCATCTATAAGCTATATACCTACACATAGGTGTAATGATTAGTATATATCACTATATTTTATATATTACATAATATACATATCTATATATAATATGTATATTCTATATTTCACATTTATATTTTGAGTATAGTTTGTATGTTCTCACGAGGCCCTCAATAAAACACTAGAGAGGCTACTGACCCCCACGTATTCATGGTCCCGGGCCTAACATTCCCAGGCCCAACATAAGGGACTAAGAACTAATTGGATAATAAAATCTGCCTAATAGTCGTACAAGGGAATGTGCAGACTATAAAGACAGATGGGGCATGAGTGTATGGATGGTAAAATAAGGTAACCACATAACCGTGTTTAGCCCACTGGGTTATCTTTAGTCCGTACATTATGCTTTTCCGGGACAATGGGTAAACATCCTCCCCATAAAAAAGACAAAAAGTGGGGGAATGTAGTAAGTGCAGGCCCTGATAAAGGCCCAGTTGAGGCCTGAGGCCTGAACTAAAGTATGGTCAAGCCTTAGCTAAAAGCAAAAAGCAAGCTGTGAGCTGGAAGCCGGCCCTGTTCACAGAAGTCGGCAAGAAAAGGGCTGATGTTGCATAAACATATATTCACCTAGTGTATTATAATATAAACACAGCACCAGAACACACTATACTGGAACATTCCATAGACAACAAGGGACAGGCCAACCCATCCCAATGACAGGGGCAAAAAGGTAATATGATGGATAGAGTTGTTTTGTTTGAACCAACATGTACAAGGTGAGAGGCGGCACCTCACTACATAGAGGGGTTGCACTTCAATACGTAAGGTGTGATGTGTAACTTGTTTGTACCTGTGTATAAGAATGCATCCCTGGGGCGATGTCTTTGTCCGGCCAAGGGGGCAGTGGAAAGTCCTGCCACTGACTGAGCCGAGTCCATTGACCGTGGGTGCATATTCGTAGTATGCCCTGAGTTAGGCTCAGAAACCTACAGGGAACTATTATTGTGTCCAATACGGCAATAAACCTGGTCGACGTGCCTTCGTACCTTACTAGACTCTGTGGTCATTGGGGGTTCTCTTCGGGTCTGCTGTGTCAGCTATCTGCAGAGCTGGGGCAGCACACAGAGGGAACACACGCACGCAGCCGAGTGATATTAACATTGGAGAAAGCAGAGCACCACACCGGTAGCATCTGACAACAATTGGTAGAACTCTGTGCACTAAACTAGTTGTATTGCATTAAATCAATAGAGGACTCCATTTTTCATTAGAGTTGGGCACTTCATTAGGCACTTCCTAAGCGCACAAGGGCAAACCTTGTTCTCACTTACTCTGTGTAAATGTGGAGTTACTTGGGATTTACACCCTAATGCAAAGCAGAATTAGAACAGGAATAGCTAGTCAACAAGCAGAGCTATCGTTCTGTTATTTGCTTTTTTATTTCATTTTATACATTTCACATTACTACTGCAGTACAACTTTTCTAAAATATAGCCCCCAGGCAGTGGCATTCTCAAGGCTGTGCAGGTGCTGCTGGTTCTGCAGATGATGCCCTCACTCCCTATGTAATGAAGTGGCAGCTGAGATCAGATGAGGTGCTCAAGATAACTGTTCCTAGATTAAATATCTGTCCCCAGTGAAATCCCATCCCCAGTGAAGTTAATGGGAGTTTTGTCAGTGACATTAATAGGGTCAGGATTTCATTCTGGGATAGCGATAGCAGAATGCATTAACTAGACAGCTGTTGACTGGAATTTACCTTTCCATACTAGACCAACAGGGCTGAACTCCTGACATTTAGAACATGATGTCAGGTCCATCTCTTTTCTCAGGCATACAACTGGCTTGGAGCTAGATACAGCATATTTAGATGACTTTGGGGCAAGGGGGAGACTATTTTTGTTGATGTCAGTTATCAGAGATGTATTTATTTTTAATATTGCACATATATCCCAAGAGGCCGTAATTCAGCTCATTTTACAAACTGATAAATAAAGGAGAGCTATTCGCCTTCTCCAGTGAAGACGACTGCGGAAAGAGGACTGGTGGGGGGGAGGAGGAGGGGGAGAATCTAGCTAACTGCAAGGCTGAGCTTCCAGGAAACTGCTCCCTGCATGGAAGGTTAAATTGGGGGAAGGGCTCAGAGTGGGCAGAGGCCATGGCTTCCTCTTCCCTGTGCAGATCCATGGAGAAAAGAGCCCCCTGTTGTAAAGAGGTAAAAGGTAGCTCCATGAAGAGGCTGCCCGTCCATGTTGCTGCTCTTACTCTTATCTTCCCACTTCAAATACTATGTTGATGGCCTTGATTAAAAAACAAAAAACAAAAAACCAGATGGAATAGAATAGAAACAGCAGAGTTCTGGCAAGAGTCATGCTGCTTTTCCCACAGAGCAGCCATTCTGGAAGGGACTCTACAGGCATTAACGCCACTTGACTCCACTTTAACTACCATTGAGGTACTTTTTTATTCAATTTTTCAATAATCATTTTGAAAAAGGTAGGATGCACTCATCCCATTTTTCAGATGGTGCCAATATCTCTTTAAAATACATATTAGACATCTTATTTAATAAATAAATAATAATGCTAATTCATAATTAACCCTGAAATATATTCACCCTGGTCTTGCTCTGAAAATACCATAGCAGCCGGAGCTACAAAAACATCCCACCGGATAATTGGCACAACAGTTGAGCCAGCACAGTGCTCACTCTCTGTTTTAAACTTCCTCAAATCATCTAGGTTTAGAAACCATGTAACTTAATTGGATTTCTACAGAGCTGACAGTTCTCCATGTACTGTGTGCTAAGACTTGCGTCGTTGCTGTACAGCTGGAAACAAAAGCTAATGCTGTCAGTTCTGAGGACTGTTATGCATTATGACTAGCCTCACATCTTGTATTTAATTTCCCAGTCGCCATTAGAAAGGAAAAACAACAGGTTTTGTTCTTCTTCCTCCCCACCTTTGAAGACTTACACTTGGAAAAAACAGAAAACACTTGACAGGATTTGGGCCTAATCCTGAAAGCCCTTATTCACATGGGTAATTCTCACACAGGCAAGTAGTTCCACTGGAGTCCTGATGAATTCAAGTAGGCTCATCACAAGAGTAAGGATTACTCAGGTGAGTCAGGTGCTGCATCAAGCTATATGTCTTGTTATTAAGAGACGCTATTCAGGATTTCCCAAGGACAAAATACAAAAGCAACCTATGAGGAAATAGTAAGTAAAGTAAATACAGAAAGGGAAGCCAATGCAGGTAATAACAACATTAACACATTTTAAAATGCAGTTCCAATATTTGGTAATGTGCTGCTTAGCTATTTTACCATATCAATATACCTTCTGTTAACTGATGTCCTCTGCTTGACTAGGTGGTAAATTTTCCAAAGCACAAATGACAGTTAGGTGCCTAACTCTCATTGAAATTTACTGGGAATTAGGTACCTAACTGCCATTTGTACCTTGCAAAATCTTCTCCTCATTGTGTAGTAAGAGCTCTTTTGAAAGAGAAGATTGCTGTTTTGACCTTTGTGCTGTCTCTTTTCTGCTGATCCCTGAATTCCAGTTGTATTTTATTATCTCTGCCAATTTTGTAATATGGACTTTATTTCATTTATAATTCACTCAGAGCAGGATTCTGGAAAGGAATGAATAATCCTCGTTATCATTACATATAGTTCTAGACATCCCTCACTGTACTATCTGGTACCAGGGGTAATATTATAGGGTGGGGTTTTCAAAAGTCTTTCCCACTTTGAAGTCTCGGTACCTTTCCCACTTTGAAGTCAATGGGAGCTGAGTTAACTCAATGCTGGGTGTTTTGCAAGCAGAGTTGAATAAATGCTGAATGCTTCTGAAAATACCCCTCTTCAGATATCGCTAACCTTTTTAAAAAAAACATAGACAAAACTAGGTATCTGGAGATAATGCATTTGTATAGAGACAGGATTTGACCTTTTATACATTTTTATTTTCTAGGCCAGTAGAAATCTATAAAAACAAGGGGCAGGAATCTAGTCTCCTCTTGGGGACTATTAGTTGGGCATAACATTCTTTACCCAATGGAATCCTTCCATTTCTAGAAATTGCAGTCAGGGAGCACTGCCACAGTTTTTTGCAACCCATCAGTCAGAAGACTTTTCTCCTTCCTTCTTCAGGTGATCACATCCCCCTCTCCCCCCTTTCACAGACCTACTGGGAAGATTGTCAAGTTGTAGCCCACTGTAGGGTTATTACTTTCTCCAAGTCAAAGATTTCTCCTGGCCTATCTTGCATGTGAAGATCTTTCTGAGTAGTCCACACGAATATTCACTATTATGTTGCTTTTTGCAGTGACATCACTGCAATACAATGGTCCTGCAAACCATAACAGTATGTAAAACTGAGACAAAATACATTGTTATTTCTTTTAAAGCAACAAACCTTCAGTTCACGTGATTTCTGCCTGGCACACATGGCATCCTTACGATTTGCAAATAGGCAGGAATTCTATTTGAGCAGGGAGGATCTTATTGTCCTGTGCTCCATCATTTAAAATTGAAACCATAATTGATTTCCACTGTCTTTTACATGGGGTCTTGTCTGCCAAGTCAAACTCCTTTTTAACCCTCTTTGTAGCAAAGCTACAAACAACAATAATCACCCACCAAAACAAAAAATTCACAGCCCACCAAAACAGGTAGGCAAGAATGATAATTAGCTTCTCTGTTTCAGGGACAAATAATAATATGTTGTGGTTCTACACTTCCTTTCATCCAGGGATCTCAGGACACATAGCAAACATTTGCTAATTAATTTATCTGGAATGTATAGAAATCAGTTCTCAAACCACTAAAATGCAGCCACCTTTGGGTTGTAAAGCAGCTCTTTAACAACACAGAGCAATGCCATACAACACATTAGGGAAGGAAATGAAGAATAAAGTATTCAGATGAAACTGAAGGCAGAATTTATGTAGGCAGACCATAAGTATCTGAGCTGGAATTATGCCAGGACACTGGGGTTAACATCACTACTCTTACAACACTTTTATTTAAGTGGAATATAGGGAAGAAGTAACAACAGGAATTCTGAATTAAACTAGTGCTGCAGATTTCAGTCCAATTGAAATTGACAGCCTAGTAAAGCAGATACACATAGCATACAGATAAATATAGAAAATACAAGATTTTTTTGTAATCTATCTTCTCCACTCAGTATTTCTTCCTCTGGATATTTCAGTTCATTTTCTTAATCTTTTGATGCCAGGAAACTATCATTGACTGGAAACACTCACTAGCTTTTTCAGACAGTTTTCATAACTTAAAATAAAGATGGAAAACTGTATCATGCTAAATGTTTCAGCAATGCATTTCTATCCTCTTCCCAGGCTTGCACTATTAAAGTTGCATTGGCTGTGGAGCAGAAGATTAGAGAAAGCAACAGCTTTTAACCTTAAATAGTAAATTATGCTGAAGCCACTAAGTCTGCCTTTTAAGCACACATAGTACAAACATTACAGATTTGAAGCTTATAGCTAAATGACACACACCCTGAACCACTGACAAATATTTTGCAGGGATTAATTTCTAGAAAGTGAACACAACAAACTTCCTCCTTTTTCCCTCCTGGAAGAAATATGCCTGTAATAGCAGAAAACATATTACAGTATTTACTTCTGATCCTGCAGTCCTTACCCGCATGAGTAACGCTTACTCATACAAGCAGAACCATTGACATCCCAATGAGGTCAAGAGGATTACTGGAGTGTTAGGATTCCCAGTCTCATAGAGGTGTTGTTTAATTAAGTAATGTTTCCAAAGCACTTTGAAAGTCCTGGGTAACAGCTGCTGTTTATTGTAAGTGTATATTATTATTTATTGTTATAAAATGGCTATAACCGTGTTTATAACTGCCCATTGCCTAAACCTTTTCTAAGTTATGTCAGTCGGGTAGGGAGATGTCCCTTGAAGCAGCTCTATTATTTAACAGAGGAATGAAAAGAAGTAACCTGTTTTTTTTAAGAGCAGAACAGAAGAAAACTCTCCTGGGCAGTGTCCTATTGCCCTCTAGATCCATTATTGTTTCTAAAATGTTTTTTTCCATTTAAGGGATCACCACCAAATCTTCCACAGGAAGCACTGGAAAGGGACATAAAGTTAGGGCTATATTGAGCTTATAAGAAACATCTCTTAAAATGGAGGTTTGATTTATGTTATACTAACAACCAGGTTTTAGGGGTGGGGGCCTCTAGCTTGTAGTTATGAATCTTTTATAACGTAATAAATGGTGCCATCTACTGGTTGTTTTTTGCTTTGGCTCACCATCAGGTTTTGATTATACAGTATTGCTACTGCAAGTGGAATTAAAATTCAAAAAGAAATCACACTCATATTATTTTGTATAGTATGTTTCATATGCATCGCCTCTCCGAATGCTTTACAGCAGCTTCTGTAGAGCAAACAATTCCAAAGTTAAATAGTACACACTAACAGGAAGAGAGAGAAATTACAAGGTGTCTAGTTGAAATGTCTCTAGTTGAAAACTGAAATTGGATGAAGGCTTGATGAGGAAGAGGGATGTAATTAAGCTGACCCAGATGGCAGGAATGGCACAGGGGAAGGCTGTTGCCCCAGCAGTGATGAGACTGTACAGAGAGAAGGTGGTTCAGATGTTCCCAATTTATGTCCATGTTTAAAAATCTCAGTAAAAGTACTTTGTTATAGAGTGATGCTGTTTCTTTTAGTCCCTGCCCCAGCCACTTTTTTTAAAAAACAAAGCAGCACTCACAGAAACAGTGTAGATAGATATGGAAATTATAAGCCTGTTTCTGCTCCCAGATCTCAGCACAGTTATTCCTGGTATACAGCAGTGTGAATGGGAACATAAGTGGCCCTGTGAATGTGTCTCAAATGCTGGGCCATATTCTAATTTCAGTTACAATCCCATTGATTCTCAGGAGACTGTGCTGGTGTAACTGAGAGCTGAATTTGGCACAAAATCTTCTTGTTTGTTTGGTTTTTTTCAATATCTTTGGATAATGCTCGTTAGCCCCCTTAAAATCTATAATAATATGCAAATCAATTTTTGTAATGGTGGTTGTAATCTGTCGGGAAGCATCTTATCAGAAGACTTGGGGGAAGAGGTCAGGAGTCTTGGGATTTATTGCTTCCACAACTTGCGGTGTGCTAGTGGACAAGTTATAACCTTTTTGTGTCTCAGATTCACATCTGTAAAATGAAGATCACACTTATGTGCCTCATAGATTCATCTGAGATTCTTGGAAGTGCAAGGTACTATCATGGAGTTGCTGGGTAAGACTCCATAGTTAAGGATGCATTATAAATGTCAGTTTAATAGGCGCTTTAACCCTTTATTTTGTAATTAGTTTTAGATGTTTTCTTTCAGATCTGAGCATGTATACTCTCCTAATAAGGTTGGTTTCCATTACTTTTTTTTAAACAACCAGAATGGTGGCTGTGACCATAAGAGCATTCCTATGCCAGAAAGCAAGAGGCTCCCTGGTATCAAGCAATGAGTTTCAGCAGCCCTGACTCTCTGTTATAATCTGTATCTAAAAGGTGTTATGTGATATGTCATTGGAAAGCTAGTCACTCACTGATTATCAATATTCTTGCGTGACGTATGTATGGCGTCATGCTGTCTGGAGTGGGTTCATGACTGTGAGTGCCAATCTGAGGGTAGACTATCAAAAAGCAGGGCAGGCACCCCAAGCTGGTTGTATGTTCTGTAATTAACTGGCTCTGTGGATATGGGGAAAGCAGTGTACGTGATACACCTTGGCTTTAGCAAAGCTTTTGTTACGGTTTCCCACACTATTCTTGCCAGCAAGTTAAAGAAGTATGGATTGGATGAATGGACTATAAGGTAGATAGAAAGCTGGCTAGATCATCAGGCTCAATGGGTAGTGATCAACAGCTTGATGTCTAGTTGGCAGCTGGTATCAAGCAGAGTGCCCCAGGGGTCGGTCCTGGGGCCAGTTTTGTTCAACATCTTCATTAATGAGCTGGATGATGGGATGGATTGCACCCTCAGCAAGTTTGCAAATGACATTAAGCTGGGTGGAGAGGTAAATATGCTGGAGGGTAGGGATAAGGTCCAGAGTGACCTAGACAAATTGGAGGATTGGGGCAAAAGAAACTTGATGAGGTTCAACAAGGACAAGTGCAGAGTCCTACACTTAGGACGGAAAAATCCCATGCACTGCTACAGCTGGGGACCAACTGGCTAAGCAGCAGTTCTACAGAAAAGGACCTGGGGATTACAGTGGACAAGAAGCTGGATATGAGTCAGCAGTGTGCCCTTGTTGCCAAGAAGGCTAACGGCATATTCAGCTGCATTAGTAGGAGCATTGCCAGCAGATCGAGGGAAGTGATTATTCCCCTCTATTAGGCACTGATGAGGCCACATCTGGAGTATTGCATCCAGTTTTGGGCCCCCCCACTACAGAAAGGATGTGGACAAATTGGAGACAGTCCAACGGAAGGCAATGAAAATGATTAGGGGGCTGGAGCACATGACTTATGAGGAGATGCTGGGGGAACTGGGCTTATTTAGTCTACAGAAGAGAAGAGTGAGGCGGGATTTGATAGCCTTTCACTTCCTGAAGGGGGGTTCCAAAGAGGATGTAGCTAGGCTGTTCTCAGTGGTGGAAGATGACAGAACAAGAAGCAATGGTCTCAAGTTGCAGTGGGGGATGTCTAGGTTAGATATTAGGAAAAACTATTTCACTAGGAGGGTGGTGAAGCACTGGAATGGGTTACCTAGGGAGGTGGTGAAATCTCCTTCCTTAGAGGTTTTTAAGGCCCGGCTTGACAAAGCCCCGGCTGGGATGATTTAGTTGGTGTTGGTCCTGCTTTGAGCAGGGGGTTGAACTATGACCTCCTGAGGTCTCTTCCAACCCTGATATTCTATGATTTCATGACTTCCAAAAAGGTATAGCAAAGGGCTAAGATTCATAGTAGTCACTTTGTGCTATGTGTTCAAAGCACTGCATGGGTATGCCAGTAGAAAATGAATAAGCACTGTGTGATTTCCTTAGTACAGCTAATGGATTTGGTTTTGTTTTCCTATCAATAGAAAGAGAATACAGAATGTGTAATTCTTTTTTTTCCCCTCATTTCACCAGATTTACCCAGTGCTGAATTTTGTCAGTGCCTGGATACTGCACTGGCTAGAGCTTTATAAATAACTAGATAAAGCCTTCCAGTAGGGCTTACACAGCTTCTCTTTTCCTTCTGCTTCCATCGTTCTCTCTCTAGCTTCGTTCTTTATCATTCGCAGATACTTTTGTCCCCTGGGAAAGAGAACTCCCTATATGTCCACTCCTTCCACAAGATCAGTCACGATTCTAGAAGTGGCTGGGGCATGAAAATTAATTCACTTCTGTACAGAGGGCCAGCGCAAGTCCTCAAAATAAGTCTTAGATGGGTCTTAAGTGTTGTGCAGTCTTTGCATTGGCTCTCTCCACAGGATGAATTTTCTCTAAAATAAGAAACCTAAACACAAGAAGGAGAAGCTCTGGAAAGATTTTGATTTTCATTGTCCTACCCAAATCAAAAGCATTTTGCACAATGTGGAACACTGGAGAGATTTGTTATCTATGAACCCTGAGGTTACCAGTTCAATGCTTGGCTCTGATAACATGCAGGAAGCAAACACAAGGTTAGATACTAGACTGTGAGGGATTGTAGGTATTGAATGCAGGTCTCCAGGCAGTTCTTACACTGCAGCTAGCAGCTTGCAGGAATGTGGGCTGGTGGACCATAGGCACCACCCATGAAGCTCCAACTGGAGAATTCCAGCCTCTCTGATTGGCTCAGACTCCCTGTTTAAGCCAGAAGGAGGCACTGGAAGTTATCTGAGCAACTAGGTGGATCCCTGTCTGACTGCAATATTGGAGTCTGGATGGGGTTTTAGAGGGCCAGGCCTAGCCTGGCCTTACCTTTTGCCTTGTTCCAGATTCCTGCTTCTACACCCAGCTCCTGGTTACTGATGCCAGCTCTGACCGTTGGCTTGTTTTCTGACTTTGACCTCTGCTTCCTGGCTCTCATGCTAATCACTAGCCCTGACCACCACTGCTCTGACCACGAGGTATGACTGCCCACATCCCAGTCTATGACATAGACAGGGACATTGTTAAGTGGTCTTTTTTTATGCCTGGCCCTTGATGGACAGAGACCTCATACTCCCCACTCTGCCACGTCAGAGAGCTATAGATAGTTGAAACAAAACAAAATAAAACAGGAGAGTGTAGTGCTAAAAAGCATTTTCTTTAACTGTACAAAATACATGTGCTGTGTGGCATCTTGCACTCAGACATGTTATTAACAGATCAAATGATGCGTGCCAGGGATTTCTCTCTCTTCATACATGTCAAGTGAAAGCAGTATTAAGTATGTAGTACTGTCACAGACTAACGTTCACCTCTCTTAAAAATCCCAATAGCCATTATTACAACTGAAGGGTTTCTGAATGGTCTGAAACCCGTAAAAACCATCATGAGGCTGTTCTAACTTACACTGTGGGATTGGCATTCAGCAGTAAGCCACCTTTGCATTTCCCCCTGCTCCTGAGCTATGCGGAGCAATCCTTGCCCACAGGATGTGAGCCTCTGCAGCTGAGGATCTCAGTCTTGGAGTGTAATCTCTTTGAGGTATCTTTCTCTTCTATGAAGCTACTATTGTAATGGCTGGGAAGAGGAACCAAATCCAAGAACTCAGCTCTATAAACCTTTCCCTCTGAAGCATGGTTACTAATTTTGGTCTGTTTTTTTTTAAGGGCAGGACTGGAGTGTTTCCATCTTAATTAAACTTGAAAAATACCTCTATTACAGACTAGTCACTTACCATTTAAAGACATAAATAAAAAAGTTACAGGGATGCAAAATATCATCTTAAACCACTAATGTCTAAGAAGAAGAGATAATACTCAAAAACCACCCTATGGATTTGTTTAATTATCTAAAATGAAGGTCGCTCTCAGTCTGGGTTCTGGTGGGTCAAGTTCCACATTTTTCTTTTTTATGAGGGAGCTCTATAGTTCTAAAAATAGGAGCTCACGATGTGAAATGCTGGCAGAGCCATCAATACAGTACATCAACGCAAATGGCAATGCTGCAATAAATCAAAGAGAAAAGCTTCTCTGCCTGGGCTCTCCTGAATGCCACCATTTCCATCTCAACAAAATTCAAGAAGACAGATTATCCCTAGTGGTATTTTAACAGGAAGTGCCATAAGGGTGTTATTCACTAGACCAAATCCTAGAATTATCCAGGGCCAGATTGTGGTACTTTTACTCATGAATAGTGCCTTGTACAATACCGTATACAATATAGCACCACTGGAGTCAATGGGAATACTAGTGGAGTAAGGTACTACACATTGAGAATTTGGGAGTCACATCTAGCACTTAAATTAGGACCTATGAATATGAAGATTAGCTTGCTCAGCATGCTCTGGGTAGGAAACAACTGGAAACAAAGCAAGCTGAAAAATATTGAAATGATATATCTGTAGTCTTCTTTCTCATGCCCCTTATGGATCTCTTACCCACATTACAGACATTTTTTTAATATATTTTTCCATTTGTTCCACATACAGAACTCTGTATGGGAGCTTATGGAACAAGAATAAAATCTTCAGTAAGCCCAGAAGCCAGAGCCCAGCCGCTCCCCTGAATAGTCAGGCTGGATGCTGGGAAAATGGTTGTTGGAGACAGAGATGGAGGAAGAATCCATGCCGTGGAGCAGCTACAGAACTGGTCTGTGGTTTAAGTAAGCCGTGCTGGGGCCTATCTGCCCTCCTTACTGCCCTGTTCGTCAGGAGACATGAGCATTCTCACAGCTCATATCTTCTAGCTCTGCTCTTGTCCCAATTTGCACTCCCCAGGTGCGTTGCTGGGCTCTGAGCACATAAGAGGTTTACATACTAGTGATTTCCTGCACATCCTGTCCTTATCCTTGCCTAGTGGAACAGCATCAGTTTCACTGCCAAAGAGCTCTCTGCAGCTATGCAGGGAGTGAATAGGTGTGCTGCTAAGTGTTCCAAGGAGAGAGGGGGAGAATTTTGCCTGAAGAAAAATCATTTGGAATTTGTGAGTAGAACAATGCAAAATCTTCATTTATCTAGCTAATAATGTACATCACACGCAACATGACATCATTAGGCACACTGACGAAAGGGTAAAACAAATGGTCATAGCACAGACCATTCCCTTTCATCACCACCTATTCCCCAGTGAAAAGAAATACCCACCTTGCTATTGACTCAAAGCAACAGGGTCATTTTATGCAAATGTCTTGTACTATACCCTATAGGCTGCCACTCTTGAAAAATCTCTTTCAACTCAGACATTTCATCGGGATTTTCTGTTTTAGTTTTGCACATCCCTGAACTTCTCATATTAATATATTCCCTTATCTTTTCTTTTTATTTATTTACGCGTGGGTAATTCAAGTTGTTACTATCACAATATGTCTGCTCTTTATGTGTCCCGTGGCTTTTAAAACAATGTTGCCAGGGCTGTTTTTCCTTATCAGTTGCTCTTTTTTATGCTTTAATATGACAGCATTTTTGTTTGTTTGTTTCCTAATGCACATTATTTTCCATGTTATGTACTAAAAGCAAACATAATTATACTAAATGGTATCAGAAAATTAAAACATCTGGGAAATATCCTAATGAAAGCTCAAAACCCCCTTTGTACAAGGAAATTAGCACTCTTGAAGGTCTAATAAGCATGGTTAAGGATGTCTCTGATGCCAACAACCTAAAAAGTAGTTAAAATCCCCTGTGCCATCAGCAATAAAATAACAGAATTCCTAGGGAAAAAAAGTAGCAAATGTACAGGCTCTTCAAAAAGTCATTAAAATGAAAAGGATGCCATCTTCAGCTGAACAGGCAGTATGAGGGCAAAGAGAGTTAGATAAAATGTAAAAATGATGACTGTATCTTCTTTTTAAATATTATTTTTAATAACTGAAGAATTCAGAAACACCAAAATATGGTCACTGCCATAAGAACTCAAGCTCCATTTGGAGGTTTGTAATGAGTTGACTTTGATGTCATACTTTGATCCCTCTTCCTGTGTTATATAGAAACTCTAAGTTGTGATGAGTTTCCTTGTTGTCTTCTGGGTGCTAATTGCCCCTGGGTTGTGTTAGATGATTGTTATGCTGGTTTCCTTGAACAGCAGGTGGGATAATTGAACAATTATAAAAGAGGTGTTAATTAAAAATGGGTGTAGGTATAAAAGGGACATTTTCCAGCAACTGGGAGACCTTTTAGTTGTGTATGCTCACACAAACACACTGAACAGAAACATTTTCTTAGCTGTAAAATGATGTTTTTCTGATGGACAAAGTCAGTTTCAGAAATAGGACAAGAAATGACATTTCTTCCAGTGGTACGGATCTTTTATCTACACGGCTGGCCCTATGCATTATAAGCAACCCTGATGCTATTTAGCGCTCTGCCACAAACTTCCTATGTGACCTTGAGCAAGTCACTGAAACTCTCAGTGCTTCAGTTCCCCCTTTGAACAATAGCGATAATAATACTTTCCTACCTGACGTGTAAGGACGAATTAATTAATGTTTGTGAGGTGCTTAGATACAACAATGATTAACATCAAAGAAAGGCAAGTAAAATACACAGATACATTTTCTGACCCATTTGGCTAACACACACTTGTGGGCAGTGGTGAGCTGGAGCAGGTTCCCAAGAACCAGTTGCTAAAATTAGACCTCCATGGAGAACCAGTTGTTAAAGGGCCAGGGGTGGGCAAAGAACTCCGGTCCGCGGGCCGGACCATCCTGTTGCTCCCAGGATTCCCAGCTGGGGAGGCTGAGGCTCCTCTGGCCCTTCTCCCGCTTCCCACCAGCTGCAGCGTGGCCAGCCGCCGGCACCAGCTGGGCAGCTCAGCTGAGCTCCGGAGTTGCTTTGAGCTGCCAGCAAGGTAAGGGGGGAAGGGGCTGCAAGCTCTAGGACTGCTGGGGGGGCAAGTGGGGCAATTTGCCCCAGGCCCTGCAGGGGCCTCCGGCCCCACAAGTATGTCTCCGCCTGCCCCTTCCCCTCCCCTGCCCTCCCCCTTAAATCAGAACTTTTTATAGGGAACCGGTTGTTAAAATTTTGGCAGCTCATCACTGCTTGTGGGCTTTGTCCTTAGTGCCCATTCATTCAATGTAAATGATACATCTCTTGTCAACTTGGGCTACAACTACATTACAAGCTAGGGGTGTGATTTCCCTGCTTGTGTCTACATATTTGTGGTAGCTCTCATCAAGCTAGCCTGAATATAAAAAGCAGGTTAACTATGGTAGCATGGGTAGAGGCAGCAAAGGCACGGCTTAGCCATGCTGAGTACAAACCCTCCTGAAATTGGAGAGCGAGACTGCATTGCACTCATCCTGCAGTCCTGTGGGGTTTGGGCCTGGCTCCCTGCGCTGGGCATTGTTACCTGGCGTGCAGGGTCGCAGCACCACTCAGGTTTGGCCTGGCTGCCCCTCTGTGACAGAGGGGCTGCTGGGCCAAATTTCTGTGAGTGGCATTGCGATCTGACATGCTGGTTTGTAGTGCCACTTAGGTTTGGCTTGCCCACTCCTCCATCCTGACAGAGGGGCTGCTGGGCCAAATTTCAGTGAGTGGTGTTGGGACCCCACACAGTGGTTCACAATGCTGCTCAGTTTGGGGGCCATCTCAAACAGGGGACCCAAGCCAGACTTTCCATTTTGCTAGGGTTACCAGATAGCAACTGTAAATGAACGGGACAGGGGGTGGGTGGTAATAGGCACCTATATAAGAAGAAGTCCAAAAAAACAGGACTGTTCCTTTAAAAACGGGACATCTGGTCACCCTACCTTTTGCCTCCCCTTTCTCTAAGTGGCCCTGCTTACTTTGGTTCTTCTGACTGCAAACAGGTGGGCTTCCCCGAGGACCATGTGGAAATGGATTCTCATGTGGAAAATTGCCCAGGAAAAAGTCAGAGTTATTGCTGGGATATACAGTAAGACCCAGAATACAGAATGTAACTGATGTCTAGGATACAGCAGACTGCATCTCCCAGGGGGAACATTTTAGAATATTAGTCACTAAGATGGAATTACTGAGACTCTCTGCTTCTGTTCTTCTATTGCCCTGATCTTTACAAAGACGCTGGAGGAGAGACAGCCCATCTCCCAGATGCAGGAGATAATGTAAGTGCTGGGGGTGATTAGTACTTGAATATGTGTAGTTTTATGGATTGCAGATAATCCCTTGTTGCAACAAGAATGGCCAACTGGATTTAACTCCATTTGGGCAGTGTATGGCAGCAGTTTAAACATATCAGGATGGGATGATCCACCTCTTAATTATAAAATGAATTAAGACCCGAAGAATCATTAGACTGAGGGGGATGCCAGCACCACAGTGTAGCCACTGAGAACAGCAACTGCAGGGAAAGTGCTGCTCAGGCCTGAAGCTGTGGGCTGGGTCATGCTCCGTGCAGATGGAATCTTCAGGAAATTTAGCTGCCAAACTCCAACAAGTCTCTACTGAGCATCTGTGAACTGAATTTTTTCTCAAGCTGATCATATTTGGCCAGTTTTTCATGGTGAGATCAAAAGCACAACCCTGACAGAAAGGCCAACCATCTGTCGAATTTCAAGTCTATGCTTCAAATCATGGAGATGCTACAGCTTCTTAGTGAAATGGAAGTAAGAATGTTTTTAACATGGGAAAAACAAAGCATTATCTCTTAATCTTGCTCTTGGAAATGGCTGAACCATTTGTGTTGAAACTTTTCCAGAACAATTTAGCCTGAAGTAGACAGCCAGCATGGAAAATTTCTGTCCTAACGGTTAAAGTCTGGCAAAGTTATAAACAACTAAAAAAATATTCTTATACTGGAAAATACCCTAAAACTCTAACTAATGGAGGCACTACCAGCTTTAATCAGTTTTAATCAGCTGGGTTTCTTTTAGCTAGCCTTTAATCTGTTTAAAACACAGTACATTTTTCAAAACAGCTAATAGTTCTAAGACTAGCAGTCAGGGCTGGCCTTAAACCAAATGGCACTCCAGGTGAGGAGCGTCTTCAGCACCTGCCACCTCCATTGGTTAAATTTTTGAATACCTTATTTTTATTGCATTTGTAGCCCATTTCATTACTTTGATGAACGATTTGCATGCATAATTTATCCTTGTCATATAAGACAATAAATTTGCATGCTAGGAAGTGTAAATCTGTATTTGTTCATGCCATTTATAAGCAAATATACCCAGGACGGCCTGGCTGACAACATTCTAGGAGGTTCGAGGAAAATGTAGTTCTCAGAAAGTTTGGAAGTTTCCACAAGATTCTACAAAGGTCCAGAACATTCTAAGAGGTCTGTGAAAAATGAATCCACATACAGAATACCTGAAACATTTTACTTCAGACATTCTATTTTCCCCTTTGTCACTAACAACAAAAACAGCACCCCAAGCCCGGTGCCCCCAAACTCAGCACCCCAAGCGGTCACCTGGGTTGCCGGTCTCTAAATCGGGCCCTGCCAACAGTAACTACTAAGACAAGTAATTTGAACCCAGGTTTCACTCTTATCTCAAGAAAACACATTTAAAAAGTTGTTAGGAAAAAAGAAACCTTTCTATATTATTCACAGAGGAGTTTAAGTCATTAGGTTGTAGAAGACAGTGCTGCCTGATGGCTAGACTCTGGCCTAGGATTCAGAAAACTTCACTTTTATTCCTGGTTTTACCACTAGCCTGATGGGTGACATTGGGCAACTCGCAGCATTGTACTGTGCCTCAGTTTCCCCTTCTGTAAAATTAGAGCAATGATACTAACTTCCTTTGTAAAGCACTTTGAGCTCTATTGATGAAAAGCATTATATAAGAGGTAGGTAGTAATAATAGAAGAGAAAATTTGTGGGGAGCTTTTCAAATGTTGTCTTTTTTCTTTTCCATTACTTAGAGTTGTTTTAAGTGGAAGATTCTGCATCTTGGATGGAAGCTGTTGCTTAATTTTAAAACAAATAACTAAGAAGGAAAAAAAATCCAACCTTCATGCCATTGTCTCATTGTTGTAAGAGTTGGACTTTGCTTGGAACCATCACATGGCTCCTTCAGATTTTTCCATTTTACTATATAAAAGAACATATGCAGAAGAATAGTTTACAGGACATATTGACACACTGCTTTAAAAGTACTAACACTCTCCCATAAAACTCAAATAAAAGACTTTCATGTTACCATGTGTAAAGACAAAATTTGACCACTAGAGGGAACCATTACACTGAATTTTGGACAAAAATGGCAGAAAATCTGAATGAAAGCACTCATAAGCCCAAACAAATTCAAAGAACACATTTCACGTAAATAGTGCTATTTGCACATAAGGAAATCATTTGTAATTTAGCTGAAAATAATTTAAGTCATACATTAAATTTAACTGTTTTTTATCAGAACATGAGAGCTTTTGTGTTAACACTTAGTCAGTAAATATTGGAGTATGGTGAGATTTATATAAAATTAGAGATTTTTTAAAAATAAGATTATTTAGCATGGTAAAGAGGAAAGTTAAAGGGATTAAATGAAATACGTAGAAAGAGTTGTGTGAAAAATGTCCCCTAAAATAAAGGGCCACTAATTTAAATTAATGACATGTAAACGTTTTCTGTTCTATTTTATTTTATGTCTTATACCATGTTCTTCACTGTGGTATCTGTGTACCTTCCAGTAGAACATTAAGTAAAGTGACTAACATCAGTCATGTGTTGTTTGTTCTCGCATCCTCTCCCTAAGGGAGAAGTCTGTGCAGTGGTTGGTAGGGTGGTTTTGTTTGGAGAGAGTTTTGTTTGTTTTAAATATACATGTTACTATGTGCTTATCTTAGAGAATGCAGGACAAAGAAATGTGACTTGCACTTGGAGTCGAAGGTGGTGACGTTTGTGTTGGCCCTTAATTCCTAGAGGAGTTAGTTCCACAGTCTTGGCCTGGTCCTGGAGAAAGTTCTGGCTCCCGCACAGTAGAACAAATAGAAGAAAATTATTTCTACAGTCTGCTTGGAATTCCTCTTCTGAAATTCTCTGCCTCAAGGGGCCTCAGAATTAAATACTGTAGCTGGATGTTGTAAAAGGGCTGGATCACTGTATTACCAGTGCTGACATTAGTAGCAGCTGAAAAGAGCAATGTAGTCAATTCTCATGTGTCTGGGAGTAAACCAACTAACAAAGGGGTCAAGAAGGATTTTTTTCCCCATCGGCAGCATTGCACAATTGATCAAGTGCATGATGCTGTTGTTTTTTTTAAACACCTTCTTCTGCATCACATATGGTCTATGGCAAGATACCATACGTGACTGACCAGTGATATCATGCAGTATGGTAGATCCTATGGGCAAGATCCTGTCTCATGCTCCAATACTTTGGTGCTACTCTAATGGCCGAGAAGCTAGGGGCAGCTCTGGATCCCCCAAGGTGGCATAAGGCTGTACCACAATACAGTGTCATAGGGAATATGCTGGAAAATGTTGGGGGAGAGAGGTAGCATGTCCCTTGGGAGCCACTACAAGCCCATGTAAATTGGAACAGCCCTGAAGTTGCTCTAATTTATTCTGGGGACAAACCAGACCCTGGATGCTGTATAACCTGTAATAAGAATAGATCCAAGAACTGGAAAATCACTTCAACCTCAGTGAAAGAGAGGCTCAGACACTTATTTATAGGGCTAATAGGGAACAGAAGAGGCCATGTGATGTGTTAGGATACTGTCACATATTGAACGTCTCTGAGTGTGAGGGCTGTGTACATTTTAGATGTTCTGAGTTACCAGCTGATTAATTTCTTGACATCATTCCTCTGGACACTTTATTAAAAAGATAGTGGAGAGTAGGCTGCGGGGCCCCATTCAAGTCAGAGTTCATTGCAAAGGCAATGCCCCCGTGCCTGCTCAGTTCATTAATCATTTATGCACAAATGAGCCAAAATAAACAAAATAAAACAGCCTTGAAGACTGTTGATTCGTTATGAGTCCTGCAAGGCAGCTTCCGGCATTGAAGACTGTTGATTTGTTACTGTACACCGTGATTATCTCATACAATATCCCAGCAAAAGAAAACAAAACAAAAGCCCCACACTCATAGGTGCTGACTTCCCCTCTTTCCCGTGGATGCTCGACCTCCCCTCTGGCCCCGGCCCTGCCCCCACTTCACCCCTTCCATGAGGCCCCGCCACTGCCCCACCTCTTCCCAGCCCTTCCCCACCCCATTTCACCTAGGGTGACCAGATGTCCTGATTTTATAGGGACAGTCCCGATTTTTGGGTCTTTTTCTTATATAGGCTCCTATTACCCCCCACCCCCGTCCCGATTTTTCACACTTGCTGTCTGGTCACCCTAATTTCACCCCTTCCCAAAGTCCCTGCCACAATGCCACCCCCTCCCTGCCCCTATTCCAACCTCTTTCCCAAATCCCTGCCTCAGCCCCACCTCTTCCCTGCCTCCTCCCCTGAGCGCGCCACATTCCCACTCCTCCCTCTCCCTCCTGGAGTGTGCTAACGCTGCCAAACAGTTGTTTGGCAGCGGTTGGGTGGGAAACGCTGGGAGGTAGGTGGAGGAGCGGGGACGCAGCGCACTCAGTACGGGAGGAGGAGGTGGGGTGAGGGGAGCTTGGCTGCCAGTGAGTGCAGAGCACCCACTAATTTTTCCCCGTGGGTGCTCCAGCCCTGGAGCACCCACGGAGTCGGTGCCTATGCCCACACTCTTTACTTGTTACACTAGTGTGAACCTTGCTATCGGCTTCTGACCCTACCACATACTCTATGTGTGAGTAACTGTAGGAATATAGACCCACGTTAGATTTGGGTGAACTATGTTAATATGGAATATTAGCATGAGCAATGTCCCAAAGCATGTGACCAAAAAGGAAGAGAGCATGGGAAAGAAGTTGTTGTGTTAAACTTGTAGTGACCCTTCAAAATACAAATGTTATCTTATTTAAGGTTTGAGCTAAAGTAATGGAAATAAAACACAGTTAATTGGGTACCAGGTGCAGTAAATAATTGTCTATATAAGGAACTCCTTCACCTGCCCTTAGATAAGGTCGTATAACTGGCAATGACACCACTTGTTTGCTAAAGGGTACAGAAAAATAAACTCTTGGAGGATGCATTGCTAATATCTGGCTGACCAAATTGGAGCTGACCAATATGGGTCTAAGCACCCCTGTGTTTAGTTCATTTGTAAGTAACTTGGTCAAATACTTATAAATGTTGTGTTACTGTTTGGATGTAATGAATGGCTTATCGTTTACGCTTTTGAGGCATGTTTATAGCAAGTGTATAAATTCCACTAAGTCTTTGAATTTAAGAATGGAATTTATCATTGAATTGGTGGTGTGGTAATACCCTGCATAAAGAATAATTCTAACAGTAATCCTGGCAAATATGTCATAATCAATGGGGCTCAAAGCTGGTGCTCTAGCCACCTCCCCAAACACCTTGTCGAGGTGACCTGGGAGCACAATGTGATGGGATATGATGTCTAGGAGCTATGGATGTGTGAGGTTAAAAGATAAGTCCTACTAGGCTAGCAGCATAGCAAGTTCATGTATATATGTATTCTTTATTCAGTGCAGCATGTGTCAATTATAAAAGAATGCAAACTTGGCTGCCTAATAATAGTGCAGTGCACTGCAGTCAAAGAGACTTCAGTTTGTTTCCTGGTTTGGCCTTTTGCTCCTTCAGCCAGTGGAGTTGTAAAGGCAGCTCAGTGAGAGAGGTTAGGAGAGAAGAAATGCTTCCTGTACCTCAACCGTAACTGTTTTTTGGTCTATTGAGAAGATGCAGAGTTTATGCTGTGAGTTGTGACTGGAAAACTATTCATTCTTCCCCACTAGTGCAAGACTAATGACCCATTCAGCAAAGCACTTAATCATGTGCTTAACTTTATGCAGTAACCAAAGTAATGTTAGAAAGGCTTTGATAGACAGACAAGGTGGATGAAGCAACATCTTTTATTGGACCAACTTCTGTTAGTGAAAGAGACAAGCTTTTGAGCTACACAGAGATCTTCAGATCACCCCTATAAGCTGGAAAGCTTGGCTCTTTCACCTATAGTTGGTCCAATAAAAGATGTTACCTCGCCCACCTTGTCCCTCTAATATCCTGGGACTAGCATGACTATAACCACACTACAAACAACTTTGATAGCCAAAGTAATATTAATTATATTTTAATTTTAAGCACATGCTTAAGTAAGTTTGCTGAATTGGGGCATAAGGCAAGATCAATGGAACAGATAATCTCGATCCACCATGCTCAGAAAGTGTCCCCAAGACTTGAAACACTGAAGTTTAGCACAGGAAGACAAGAAATCCTGGGAAATACACAAACCACCCCTTTTCCTAAGGAAAACAAAATGGTACTGTTTTTTCAAGTAACTCTTTTTAGCTGATCGGTGTCACAGGGAAGAGTATAAAAATATTGCTCAGGCATGCAGGAGTGAAATCAGGAAGGCCAAATCACACTTGGAGTTGCAGCTATCAAGAGATGTTAAGAGTAACAAGAAGGGTTTCTTCAGGTATGTTAGCAACAAGAAGAAAGTCAAGGAAAGTGTGGGCCCCTTACTGAATGAGGGAGGCAACCTAGTGACAAAGGATGTGGAAAAAGCTAATATACTCAATGCTTTTTTTGCCTTTGTCTTCACGAACAGGATCAGCTCCCAGACAGCTGCACAGGGCAGCACAGCTTGGGGAGGAGATGACCAGCCCTCTGTGGAGAAAGAAGTGGTTCGGGACTATTTAGAAAAGTTGGATGAACACAAATCCATGGGGCCAGATGCGCTGCATCCGAGGGTGCTAAAGGAGATGGCAGATGTGATTGCAGAGCCATTGGCCATTATCTTTGAAAAATCATGGCGATCGGGGGAGGTCCCGGATGACTGGAAAAAGGCTAATTTAGTGCCCATCTTTAAAAAAGGGAAGAAGAAGGATCTGGGGAACTATAGGCCAATCAGCCTCACCTCAGTTCCTGGAAAAATCATGGAGCAGGTCCTCAAGGAATCAATTCTGAAGCACTTAGAGGAGAGGAAAGTGATCAGGAACAGTCAGCATGGATTCACCAAGGGCAAGTCATGCCTGACTAACCTAATTGCCTTCTATGAGGAGATAACTGGGTCTGTGGATGAGGGGAAAGCAGTGGATGTGTTATTCCTTGACTTTAGCAAAGCTTTTGATACGGTCTCCCACACTATTCTTGCCGGCAAGTTAAAGAAGTATGGTCTGGATGAATAGACTATAAGGTGGATAGAAAGCTGGCTAGATTGTTGGGCTCAATGGGTAGTGATCAACGGCTCCATGTCTAGTTGGCAGCTGGTATCAAGCAGAGTGCCCCAAGGGTCGGTCCTGGGGCCAGTTTTGTTCAATATCTTCATTAATGATCAGGAGGATGGCGTGGACTGCACTCTCAGCAAGTTTGCAGATGACACTAAACTGGGAGGAGTGGTACATACGCTGGAGGGTAGCGATAGGATACAGAGGGACATAGACAAATTAGAGGATTGGGCCAAATGAAACCTGATTAGGTTCAACAAGGACAAGTGCAGAGTCCTGAACTCAGGACAGAAGAATCCCATGCACTGCTACAGACTAGGGACCGAATGGCTAGGCAGCAGTTCTGCAGAAAAGGACCTAGGGGTTATAGTGGATGAGAAGCTGGATATGAGTCGACAGTGTGCCCTTGTTGCCAAGAAGGCTAACAGCATTTTGGGCTGTATAAGTAGGGGCATTGCCAGCAGATTGAGGGATGTGACCATTCCCCTATATTTGGCATTGGTGAGGCCTCATCTGGAGTACTGTGTCCAGTTTTGGGCCCCACACTACAAGAAGGATGTGGAAAAATTGGAAAGAGTCCAGCGGAGGGCAACAAAAATTATTAGGGGGCTGGAGCACATAACTTATGAGGAGAGGCTGAGGGAACTGGTATTGTTTAATCTGCAGAAGAGAAGAATGAGGCAGGATTTGATAGCTGCTTTCAACTACCTGAAAGGAGGTCCCATAGAGGTTGGACCTAAACTGTTCTCAGTGGTACCAGATGACAGAACAAGGAGTAATGGTCTCAAGTTGCAGTGGGGGTTTAGGTTGGATATTAGGAAAAACTTTTTCACTAGGAGGGTGGTGAAGCACTGGAATGGGTTACCTAGGGAGGTGGTGGAATCTCCTTCCTTAGAGGTTTTTAAGGTCAGTCTTGACAAAGCCCTGGCTGGGATGATTTAGTTGGGAATTGGTCCTCCTTTGAGCAGAGGGTTGGACTAGATGACCTCCTGAGGTCCCTTTCAACCCTGATATTCTATGATTCTATGACAGAGAGGGGGAAAATGAATACACATTGTCAGAGCTTCAAGGTAACTTGACCTGTATTTCTCTCTCTGAGATCCTTCAAGGGCACCCACTTACAGGTTTCCAGCTCCCAGCTGTCACCTCTCCTGGGCATAAATTGGCCTCTCACTCCCTTCTGACCAGGGTTTTAAAGCCACACAGCTGCTCCCCGGTCTACGCCGTGATATTCCCAGCAAGTCAGTCTGCCTAAGAGACTAGCATCTGCAATTTTCTCTCTCTGAGGGCTATGGACAGTGTATCACCAGCAGTTTTCAAGTTTCCACACAGCTCCTTTTAAGCAAGCAGCTTTATTCCTCCTTACAGAGAGAACATATTGTTATGATCAAAGAACCTATATGCATGCTAAAAAGCTATCTCCAACTCCAACATAGGGCTCTGGGAGTTGTCAGTCCTTCAAATCCCAGAACTGGGTTTTCCCCGCGGTGACACATACATATCAGTCTTTAGATCAGTAACCAGGATAAATGCCCTGAGTCAATTGAAGCTCCAGCTATTAATGGAAAAGTCTTTCCTTTGTCTGTTGGTCTCTGGGGAATCCAGTTTGAACCAAGCAACCCTTCCCAGGAGGTGGTGCCTCCCTGGAGGTGTTATAACCTGAGTCATTTGCCTTGATCATCCCCTACTGTTTTCATTTCCTGGTGGAGCTGTGGTAACCCTCCTCCCGCACCCCTTGGAGTGCATACAATCCTGGCCCACAACGATATATAAACCATTCATACACTTAATACCATATGGTCTTCCAAAGATATTGCAGGAACTTGCCTTATTTGTCACACATACTACATAAAACTAATGTCTACCGTATATAAATAACTGTTAAAAGGCACAATGGCTAGAAAGAGGGAAAGCTTTGCAGTATGTTCATGTGTAAGAATACAACGTAAAAATGGGCATGTACGTGCACTGGATTATTTCTGTTTATTAGATGTCATTTCCAGTTGTATGTGTCTGCTTGCTGAAGGAACGAATGCCCCTGGGGAAAACGATTACTGTTGAATACTACACCGAGAATTAACTGCCTCATCACCCCGTTAAGATTTGTCAGCATTCTAAGGGCAGCATAAAACACAACTCAAACATTTTGAAAGCATTGTCTTGCACAGAATGCTGATAGGCTCAGGAGCAGGCAATGATATACATTCCTTTGTTTCAAACAACGCTCTCTCCTGATACACTGCAATTCATTATTGCAAGGTTTTACTCCTGTTTTCTTGTGTGCACTATTTCTTAAATATTAAACCCCTGAAGCTGGGATGATGTGAATTTCCACATACGATAAAAATTTAAAAAATATTGTGTAAAACAGAATTACACTTAAAAAGAAGTTAATTCTTGGTCTCAGCAAGGTGGGCCTATTCCTCCAAAGAACTGAACACCTGCTCTGAAGTCCTGAGAGCCTTAAACTCCTGTTGAACACAAATTTTAATGGACTCAATAAATCTTCAGTGAGCAGTCAGCACTGTAAGGAAATGGAATGAAATCAATGGGGCCACTCACAGTAGGAAAGTTAAGCACATGCTTAACTGTTTGCATGATCCAAGCCTACAATTGCAGCATTTAGCAAGGGTTGTAAAGAGTAATCACAATAATGGAGAATTTTATTGTCTGTACCATATGATAAAGGTAACTGCGTAGCTGTAATACACTTAGGTTTGGGAAGATGTTTGACTTAGTACTGTACAACATTCTGATTAAAAACTTAGTGCTATGCAATATGTATAAAGCATTAAATAGACTGAGACCTGGCTAACTCTGGGAAGTGATGTTCAGATAGAGGGTTTTCTAGTGGCGTTCCACGGGGATCAGTATTAGGCCAAATGTGATTTAACATTTTTATCAGTGACCTGGATATCAATAAGAAATCGCTGCTCATTACATCTGTGATGAGACACAGATGGATGGAGTGGTAAATAATGACGAGGACAAAGCAGCCATACAGATTGATTTGGATCACTGGGTAAGCTGGGCCCACTCAAACAAAAATGCATTTTAATACTGCCAATTTGAAGGTCCTACATCTAGATAAAAAGAATGCAAGGGGACTATATCCTGGAAACAAGCGACTGAAAAGGATTTAGGAGTCATAGTGGACAAGCAACTGAACGTGAGCAGAGGGCTAATGCAATCCTTGGCTGTCTAAAGAGGGGAGTAGTGAGTAGGAGTAGGCAGGCAATTTTATGGCATTGATGACACTGACAATGGAATACGGTGTCCAGTCCTGGTGCTCACATTTTAAAAAAGATTTTGAAAAACTGGAGATGGAGCAGAATCAAGACTTAAAAACTCTTCGACGGGTGGAGAAAACACCTTACAATGAGAGGCTTAAAGAGCTCAGTCTGTTCAGTTTATCAAATAAGAGTTAAAAGCAACTGGAGTACAGTGTATAGATACCTTCCTGGGGAGAAAATACCAGGTATGATGGGGTTCTTCAGTCTAATGGCATAGCAAGAACCAGTGGCTGGCAGTTAAAACCAGACAAATTCAAATTAGAAATAAAGAAAAAAAAATGTAACTGTGCGCGTGATTAACCATTGGAACAAATTGCCCAGGGAAGTGTTGGATTCTCCATCTCTTATTGTCCTCAAATCAAGACTGGATGCCGTGATGGGGTATACAGACCCTATACCAGCATGCAAAGGGTTAGGGAGCTGCTTTCGCTTGGAGTGGCCCCACCCTTCTGCATCTGCAAATCAGGGCCTGGAGGAGGAGTTAAAAAGGGGGAACTCCACTCAGCTGGGGTTACCCTTGGGAAGGGAACAGACTGTTGAGTTTGCCAGGGCCCAGAGAGAAGTCTGGCAGCCAAAAAAGCCTCTGCCATCCCAGAAAGGAGAACACCAATCCCTTGGGCTAACAAGGAGCAGAGACTTATACTGGAGACATTCACGGGACTCTGGGGTGGATGGTGTTGCTTTAAGTAATGTTTCTTTGTCTTCTTTTAAAATCAAACAGTGTGAATTTATTTTAACTCAGCAAATTATTCATCTCAGGCAATTGCAGTAGGATATAGAGCTTTACATTTCTAGGTTATTGTGTTAAAAATGTGTCTTAGGTGGATTACAGTATGGGGAATTTACCTTTATCTAAGGCAGGCAAATTTTGTGGACTAAACAAGTGATACTGACCCTTTGAGATTCATTGTGATGGGTTTATAGGAAGGAAAACCTGTCAGTTTATAGGAAGGAAAACACATACTCTTTAAAATATATAGATGTTTATATGAACTTTCTTACTAAGAATAAAATAGTAATTAAAACACTAATAATGCATTTAATTTTAGCTTCCTAAAACTGACAGTATCGAGACAGTTTAATAAAAAGAAACTAAGTAAAACATAAATATTCAACTTGCTCAAATACATGCACATATGCTTAAAGGCAAAAGTAAATTACATAAACCAATACCTCATCAACCACAATATTAAATACTTTCTGGAATAAATATGAATATTATTGATTGGCTCAAGAGTGAATTGTCATCTAAACTATAAGAATAAACAATGAATACAAATTCCAGAAATGCAAAGCACAAAACAATACAAATCATGCAGAGAAACATTATTATGCAGAGAAACTGGTTATTCACTAAGGTTCTGACATGAAGTTTCAAATAAATGGTGATTTGGTGTTCATTTTTCTTTCCCAAAAGTCCTGGGGAAATGCATGACTTAAGTCTTGTAATTACAATGCTGTGTGCTCCTCTGAAGCTTTGACTTTGAGCACAGAAAGTTAATTGAAGTCTGAGACAAACAAGTGATCAGTTCTGTAAAAACAAAACCTCAGTACAGCCAAGAAAAAAGTGAACTGAGAAAACTTGGTAATGTTGTGCTGAACTTTCACATTTTCTATTATCCAGAGCAGTAAAAAAGTCTGCACAAAGCTGACTTTAAAAAAAATTACAGTTTAAATAATGTTTGGGTTTGTTTGTTTATTTGTTTGCCAGGGAAAAGGCCATCGTACCATGTTGTCTCCCTCTTCTTTCATTGTGACATAGATCAACAGCGCACCACAAGGGTCTGATCCTAGTCCATCTGAATTCAAGAAGAGTTTTCTCATTGGTACTAATAGGAATAGTCTCAGGCCCTAACATAGGAACTGGTTCAGAAGGATGGAGGAATTTGCAGCATCATGTTATCCTAAACTGCCATTTTACTCTTTACATTCCTTGCATCACCCAACCCCAGAAAACATACATCTGTGTGTTTCAAACAAAACTGGTCTCCATCTTTATTTACTAGAATTAATTTTACCCATGCTTTAGCCTCCATAGAGTTAGACTGTGGCATTTAGCCACAACTCTGAATAAGGGGTAGTGTAGTCCTGCACAGCCTTACCAGGAGCTCTGAGAGCGATTGTTTTAGGAGGTGCAATCCTTAAACCATGATTTTCCCAGGCCCTTTCATGGTAAGCAAGCAGGAAAGACTATATATGTCTTCTTTCTCTCCCACACACTTGTGCTAGGGCAAGGGGAATCCTGGCACACGGAGAGCAGGAAAGCTATAGTATCTTGCACAGCTGACTCTTCCACATGGCAAAATACTACCAGAGAGCTCAGAGTTACTTAGTACACTGCACTGATTAGAGCTGTGCATGAAAGATCTGAAGCTTTTGTATCTCATTAAATGCAATTATCCACCTCATATAAATTTCCCAGAGTGAAAAACAATGCAGAACTTGATCTAAAAAAAATATTAAAAAAATCCAACCAAACAAAAAGGAACTTTCCAAATTTATATGGTCTTAAGGGATTTGCAAATGTTGGTAGATGATTTTGAAAGCAGTCTGGGAATTGTAATAAATTCCTTCCTGAGAAGTCACTGGCCCCATGAACAAAAGAGAACATTGCTTTAGGCCATTAAAGTTGGCACAGAACACAAAGTATTCTAGGGCACAGAGCAGGAAAAATCACTCATCCTTAGTCCAAGGTTCAAGGGATTATTTCCAACAACCACCTGTTATATATAAAGGATGACATATGTTATAAATTGCTGAGCATTTTATTGTACTGTACTATATATCACTCTGTTACTCCAAGACACTTTCTTAATTCAGCTGCCTTTTTTTCCATCTGTTGAATATTCCAGTGCCACTGTCTTCTGTTCGACTGGAGTTTGTTCAGTTGGCAATGCAAACGTTTTAGAATAGCATCACATCTTTTATTCTGTACCTAATAAAATAGAATAAAATACATCTGAGGGCTGTTTGCAGGTAACACATGAAACACAAAGATTCAGACTAATGTAGCTGGCAGGGCTCTACGGTCAGGAAAGCTGCACTGCTCTGGCAAACGTTAATTTGTACAGAAAAGACTATAGACGATACAAAGAGCAGAGGATGAAGATACTTTTTCATTCCTCAAAAACTGGATTTGACGATAACTTAGCTTACTAGAGAAATAAGTTAGATCCGTGGGTCTCAAACTGTGGGTCAGGACCCCAAAGTGGGTCATGGCCCTATTTTAATGGGGTCCCCAGGGCCAGCATTAGACATGCAGGGACCCAGTGCCAAAGCTGAAGCCCTGAATGCTGATGACTAAAATTTTTCCCATGCTCTCAAAAATTCAAATATCTGCTCTCAAGGTTAGATGAGTTCTACCAATATTAAATATTCTTCAGGATTTGAGTCTAATGGTGTTATCATTGGTTAATGTATATGCTTAGATATGTAGCAACCTGTTTAGTAAAATATTTTACAACTTCAATTACAATATGTATGTTCTGTCATATGACTGTAATTATATTCTAGTCAAATAACTCTAAACCTTACCTCAATCTCTTTTCTAAGCTTAGCATGCACTTTTTTCTCTTCTTCAAGCATTTTTTTCTTTTCATTGATAGACTCTTTTACTATAGTAACTTCCTCTATTAAATGTGTAATTTCTTCCTGAAGATACAAGTGGGAATTAAAAACAAAAACAAAAATTACAATTAAAAACAAAAAAAACCCAAACCCCATTTGTAAAACAAAGATAACTCTAATACGAATGGTTTACCTTCTGTAATGTCATTTTAACAATCTATTTGCATAAGCGTTGACTTTAGCTAAAGAAATAAGTTCAACAATTTAAAAGTTTGACTTAAACTTCCTGCCTACCTAGCAAATCATATGGATTGATAAAGTTACAAAAACTAAACAGTAGTATTGCTCAGGGACATGACTACAGCTACAAGGATGCAACCATTTGAATTTATCTAGCACACTATTGCACACAACTTTTTTTTTTTAAAAAGTATTTAGAAGTGTGAATATATACAAGACTAATAGTCAACTTTAAAAATTCAATTATGGGGAATAATGTGCATAATATGTGAACTACATTCTCCTCCCATGTGAAATCTAATGCTGATGGAATTATGGCTATTGTGCTTATCAAAGTGTAAGCAGGGAATGAGCTCTCCCCTGACATCTAGTGATGAGCTGGGGGAAAAAGACTTGAGGACCCCACTGTATTTACATGAACACACCTACTCTGCCTCAGTATTCAGCAGACAAACTGTTTTGCCAAAGTGATCAATTTTGGCTGGTGTCAGGTTAAAAATCACTTTAGCATTGAGTGCAGGGGTAAATAAATTTTATCCTTATAGTAAAGGGCAGCAGAATTGTGCTTAGCACGTGCTGATTGAGAGGGTCACCCTCAACTGAACTGCACTTGCTAAGCAGCGGATAGGGATGCCAAATCTCAATGAAAGGGGAGCAGGGACGGGGACGGGGACGGTTGTGGTTGTGGTTGTGACCTGGTGGCGTGGGTTCTTTCTAAATGTCTTAGATGCTATTTGATACTCCTCTCCCCACTTTTTAAAGACAGAGGTAATTAAATTCAGTTGAGAGTCTTTTGATTTTTTAAGCGATCACTATAGCTGAAGTCTCTGAAAACAAGTTCCAAATGCTAATCCTTAGGCCAGGTCTACACTACAGTGGCACAGTTGTGCCCATGCAGCATTTTAAGTGTAGACCTGCTCTTAGACCTGCTGTGGGGCAGCATTTCAGCAAAACAGCCTGCAGAGGCTGTGAGATTCCCATGAATTGCAGAAATCACTGAGAGCTGGGTTAGGTGGTTGGATCTCAAGACATAGTGTCACAGAGGTTACAGAAGAGCTACAGGTGGCAGCAGAGAAAGCGATGGTGTAGCAGCCAATGGGAGTAGAGCGAACGGCAGTGCAGTGATGGCAGCGGGCAGGGATACAGAGCGAATGGTGGCAACTATGAGCCAATTGCTGTGGCTATGGCTCTAGATCTTTGCTGACCCAGGACAGCAACTGCGAGTGGGGTGCAGTGGAGGGAGAGGGGAGTGGCTTGTTAAAGGAACACTTGTTTGTGGGACTTTCACACTGTCAGGTGAGAACCTGGGGCGAAGGACACTGCCCAGCGTACTCTGGGGTGGGGTGATCACATGATCACCTACTTTTGAATATGATTGTGGTGTTTTCCCAAACTAATGCTTGCTTCCTTTTCCCTTTTAATAAAAGTTCTTGTTGGTTAGACATAGATTCAGTGCTTGTGAGTGCGTACGTATTGCCTCTTAAAGGCGCCTGGAGGTAGTGTTCAATTTTCCCAGATTACTGGGTGGGGGCTCAAACCAGTTCTGTTTTATAGCGTTAAGATAAACCCCTTGATAGTGAACCTGGCCCTTTTTGCTGCTGACTCCACCTGGTAGAAGGGTCACATTTGTAAATGGATTTACACATAATAAATCATATCTCACCTATTGTAATTTTCTATGATAATGCTCAAATAGCAATGTCGCCTACATAACTAAATGATTTCTAATAAAAAAGCTGGCTTCTATACAGACTTCATTCTCAGAGAAGAAAGAGGGGATTACAACAAGATAAAACCTTCATTCTACATAGGCTTTTTTATTGTAGAAAAGCTACATGGAATTTAAAGTATATGCAATCACAAGCCACAGAATGAATGCAGAACAATTAATTGAGTTTACAGGCAGCAAAAAGACAGCATATCTTCCATGTTCCTCTTTATAGCACCAGATGTGAATATAGATGTCTCTATATATTTACATAAACCTTAAATTCTAAGCTATAGTGCATATAATCACTTGATCACCTATGTAATATACACTTTTTCCACTATAGATCTGAGCCGGGGGAAAGTACAGATTATGGCATATTTGAACAATTGTAAAAGTTCAATGCCATTTATGTAAGAAAGAGACACTAAACCCTGAACAAACTTAGCCCTTACATAAGCAGGTACAACCCCCACTGTAGTCAGTATGAGACGTAACCTTCCCATGTCAAGCCTTAATTTTGTCCATTAATCTTGTTGCAAGACTTGGTTTATTATGAAATTTGTTTTTTTTCAGTCTGAGAGCTGTAGGTTTAATCTAATCTCACATTACTATTATAATAGTGTAACTCCATTCTCCAGTGGAGTTACTTCTGATTTATACCAGTGTAAGTTACATCAGAACTACACTCTGTGATTCTGAGACAATTTCAAATATGCAGTTACTTAGTTTTCCTCTATAGCTGTACATTTTTGCAGCTCAGACTGCTTTAACTTTTACAAATTTAATAAAGCATTAAAATTACACATGTGCACACACACACACATGCTAGAGATTATACATATCAAAATTGATATTTTTTCTCCTCTCCCTTCTTCTGTCATCTTTTCTCACCCCTCCACCTTTTGTTCTCACATAGCTCAAGTACAATTTGTTACCAACTAAGCACTGTGCTGTTTGCTGACAGTGGTAATGTAGTAACATTTACAGGGATATACAGTGTGTGTTCTGAAAAGTGTATATGTAGGTTTATCAAAGACCTTGCAGTATCCTACAAATAACGTGGAAGCAACTGATGCATTTTAGCTGACCGCACTGTAGTTTTTCACAGCCAAGTTAATGTTGTTATATCAGGTGAACTTAGCTTTTGGAATCAAACATCACGAATAGTGGCCAGTACCATTTTTACTGTAAACTAAGATCACTATTTACTCAATCTAGCTTGGGCAATGAACCCAGATATTACACGTTTCCGCACACCATAGCAAGCACTGCAAAGGTAGACCAGATTATTATTTAAAATTGTAAAATATTTTTGTACACAATAGGAAAGGTATCTAGAAACAGAAACATCTGACCTGCACTTGTTTTATAACTTGTCCTTCAGGATTCTGGAGGTCATTCATTAATTCTTCTTTCTTTGTCTTTAGCTCTTTAACCATGTCTCGTTTTTTAGCAAGTTCGAGCATAACTGGCATTTTGCTTTCTGCTTCCCAATAACGCTCTTTATGAGCCATTATTTTCTCATGATATGCACCATTTCTTGCAAGCATCATCTCAAATTCTTCTTGTGCTGCTTCCGTGTCAAGTTTCAGCTTTATCTTTTCAGCATACAGGGATCTCACTTGGGACTCCAGACTTTCATAGTGATATTTTGTAGTTTCTATGTCATCATCTTGCTGATAAATTTGCCTTTCTGTTGCCTTTGTTTCTAATAAAGTAGACTCCATTTGTTTTTCAAGTTCTTGAAGCTCAGCCTGTAAAATATTGTAATATTCTCCTATCAGTGGAGAGCCAATGTTTGGGAGTATAGCAGCAAGCTATTTAAACAATATCATCTACATTTAGTTAACAGAATTAATTCTTTTCATTTAATACAGAACACACAATAAAGAAATCTATGCAACTTAAAAATAGTTTGAATAGAATAGCTCACTAGAGTTCCATTTCCTAAAATCATCACGAACAGACATGATAAGTGACAATATCTGAGGTTTTATTGGATTGGTCTTAAAGATAAGTGTACATGAAATCTGGTATCTTTCAAATGGGTTCAGCTTCTTCATATTCAGATGATGTATAGTTGGATGTGTCAGAGACCCTAACCGTATCAGTCTCCCTAATGTTTTATCTAAGCTAGGAGTTTAGGCCAAACTAAACTCGACTACTTTTCCTGTTGTGGATGTGGGGTAAAATAAGGAGACAACAGACTAAAACCAAGGTAAAGGTGTTGCTCTGCATCTATATTAGGAAAAGTGGCTGAGTTAATTGGGTTTAGCTAACTCAGTTTGATCTGGGTTCTTACACTGCTCTCATCACCATAATATCTGAGTGCCTTCCAATAATACATTAAGTGACATGAATAACATCTGTCAGGTGAAGTTTGTTCTCTCTTTCTCATGTTCTCCCGAGGGGGAGAATTGCATGTGCAGTGTAAGGTTTATTGTTTAGGTATGGAGTTTTGTAAAAATGTATGTACTGCTATGTGTTTATTTTAGGTCAAGGAAGTATGCCTTTCACTTGCAGTGGGAGGTAGTGATGGTCCTTAGTTCCTGTCAACTTATGTTAACTCAGATCTTCCTAGCATCAACCACTTTTTCCTAGTCTAGATAAGCCTAAATCTTGTGATCTCCAGGACTTTTAGAAGGTATTTGACTTAGTACCACCTGACATTCTGAGGGGAAAAAATAGCAATATACAAAATCGTATATTAAAATGATCAAAAACTGGCTAAGTGATTCATCTAAAATGTAGTTGTAAATGGTGAATTGTCATCCAATGACTCATCTCTAATGAGCTACAACAGGGATCTGCTCTGGGCCCAATGCTATTTAATCTCTTTATCAGTAATCTGGAAGAAAATATAAAATCAACACTGGTAAAGTTTGTTGATGACACAATAATTGGTGGAGAGATAAATGATGATAAAGACAGATTTCTATAGAGAGATCTCTACAGAGAGATCTCAATTTTGTGGTAAACTGGGCTTACTTGATCAAAATGTTTTAATACAACTAAATGCATGGTCATACATTTAGGAACCAAGAATCTAGGGCACATTAATAGGACTATGGACTGTATTTTGGAAGGCTCAGAAATGGATTTAAGGGTCCTGAGGACAACCAGCTAAACACTAACCTTGTAATGCAGATGCTGAGAGCAAATATGGTTCTTAGATGTATAGGCAGGGGAATATCAAGTAGGAGCAGGGTATTAACACCATACACAACATTAGAGAGACTATTACTGGAATACTGTGTCCAGTTCTGGTGTCCACATTTTAAAAAGGATGTTGAAAAATAATAAAGGATTCAGGAAAGATCTATGAGAATGATTCAAGGTCTGGAAAATCTGCCTTACACTGAGAGTCTAAAGAAGTGAGATCTGTTTAGTTAATCGAAGAGAAGGTTAAGAGGTGACTTGATTAAGGTCTGTAAGTACCTACATGGGGAGAAGATTTCTGACAATAGATGGCTCTTTAATTTAGCAGACAAAGGCATAATGAGATTTGATGGCTGGAAGCTGAAATTAAGCAAATTCAGACTAGAAATAATTTGAAAATATTTAACAGTGAGGGTAATTATCCATTGGAACAACTTATCCAGGGCTGTGGTGGATTTTCAATCACTTTAAATCAAGCTGTAGCTCTGCCAGATTTATGGGCTTGATGTGGGAATCAGTTCATGAAATTCTATGACCTTTATTAAGTAAATCAGCCTATCTGATGATAATGGTGCCTTCTGGTCTTAATATCTATGAATAAAACTGGGCATCATCTCTGATCTACCAGCCATCTAGGATAGACAAGTGAAAGGTCCTAATGGCAAAGATCTTGAATTTTGGAGAAGAAACGACTGTTTTATGTGCTTTCTGTGAAATACACATAAGGAAGTAGAGTTAGAGATGTACATACAATCTTAATTTTGGTGTTTCCTGACTTTTGAGTTCATAACTATTCAACCTTAACATTAGTGCTAGCTTTTGTATGGAATGTTCTAGGTTCAAAAAATGAAGAAACTAAAAGAAAATGAATGAGTGTAATTGTCCAGGACTTTGAAGCTCTGTGGGCTTCCCAAAAGTTGCATATAACCTGTGTAAATATTATAATCTAGAACTATTTGCTGCAACAATATCTCAATATTCTGCTGCACACCCCTTAGGAAGTCTGCGGGAGGAGGCACCTCTCCTGCAGGTGATAAAAGCTTTCATGGCATGCCAGAGCAAGGTTCCCTCTGGTGAGCCATAAAAATTGTCTGCAGAAAGGAATCCCTGCGTCATGTGCCCAAGAAGGTCTAAAGAAGGAAGCTACTGTTCCACAGACCTTAGAAGATCCAAAAGAGGGGACTCCTCTTCTGTGCAACTTTAGAGCTCCCAAACTGGGGAAGGTGCAGGGGAGCTACTAAGGTAAATAGTAGATTGATAAGGTAATAAAGGGGCCCCTAACTTATGCACCTTAAAAAGACAGCAGGAGCCCATCACTCAGTGGTGATTCTCCTTATGATTTCAGCAGTATGGGTGACTTGCCACTGATTGTGAAACTATCTTCTTATAGTGTGCATGGTAACACCCATTGTTTCATGTTCTCTGTGTGTATATATATATATCTTCCTACTGTATTTTCCTCTGCATGCATCCGATGAAGTGGGCTGTAGCCCACGAAAGCTTATGCTGAAATAAATTTGTCTCTAAGGTGCCATAAATACTCCTGTTCTTTTTACAAATACAGACTACAGAAGGGGAGGGATAGCTCAGTGGTTTGAATGTGGCTTACTAAACCCAGGGTTGTGAGTTCAATCATTGAGGGGGCCATTTAGGGGTCTGGGGCAAAATCAGTACTTGGTTCTGCTAGTAAAGGTAGGGAGCTAGACTCAATGACCTTTCAAGGTTCCTTCCAGTTCTAAGAGATAGGTACATCTCCTATTATTATTAATAAACACATGCAACTCTGAAACCTATCTTCCTTAGGTGCCCATTGAGCTCAGCAAAAACAATCTACTCAATATGCATACTCAATATGTTATTTCCCAATACATGTAACTTGGTCAAATCAAAACAGATTTTGTCAGGAGGAAAAGTGTACACTGCTCTCTAATAGGAATTACTTTTCATACAAAATTTCAAACCTTGGTTGTTTTATATGTAGGACTATTCCAAAAAATAGCTGCAAGAATATTTTTAGCTTGGGAATAATGTATTTCCTTTTTACTCTCCCCATGTTAAAAATATAACTTTCAGATAGAAATCAAAGCTGAATAGTTCAGTCCAAAAGGTGAGAGTTTCAAAAAACCAAGCAAGTTTTTTGCAAGGATCAGAACAGAAACCATTATGCAATCTTAGCCAGAGCTATATACATCCAGTATATAATACATTACCAAACAAAACCTACACGCACGGCAGTGAGGGCTGAGGCAGGACACACCCCATCCAGTGAAAACCCACATGTCCCAAAGGATTTTAGGTTTCTTGAAAAAGGATACCAAAAAGTGACATAATCCAGTGGAAAAATTTATAGGGTGATTTTTAAACTCTTATTATCCTTTCTTTATCAAACCCTTCATTTTTTTAAATCAATCCACCATGAAAAAATGGCCTAAGCTTATGTTTTATGTTTTGGGTTTTGCCATTCAATTAAATTTTTGCAAAATAAAAGAATAAAACTTCTGTTAAAACTGCACCATAATGACATAGGCATATATAATTTTTGACAAAGCCTAAGTACAACGCGGTAAATTAAGAATGGACTAAGTATCAGAGGGGTAGCCGTGTTAGTCTGTATCCACAAAAACGACGAGTCTGATGGCACCTTAAAGACTAACAGATTTATTTGGGCATAAGCTTTTGTGGGTAAAAAACCCACCTCTTCAGATGCATGGAGACTTGCATCTGAAGAAGTGGGTTTTTTACCCACATAAGCTTATGCCCAAATAAATCTGTTAGTCTTTAAGGTGCCACCGGACTCCTCATTGTTTTTAAGAATGGACTAACTGCCTTAACTTTGAATTAAGATACCCCAGAAAAATAGAGAAATATCAGCTTCCCTTATTCATAGTAATACATCCTTGTCTATTGTACTACATTGTAAATTCAACATTCTAAATTAGATCTTACCTGTAACTGAGAAAGAACTATTTTGCTTTTTTCTATTTCTGATGCTTGCGAATATTGCTGTTCTGCTACTTGTTTTACAACTTCAACTAATGATGGAGAATTTTGCTTAGCCATTTCTAGACAAAAGGGTAATATTGTAAGAACACAGAATAAAAATATATTGTTTTCACATAGTCTAGTTTGATTCCCATGTTAAACAGTTGATAAAGACAAAGGACAATACTTTCAAAATATTCTTGGACTTACTCTTCATATAAGAACCCAGATCAATAAATTATTCCTCCTGGTCCATTTTTGATCATCAAGGAAACATAATGAATGGTCTGAAACTCAAAGGAAATGATGATAGAGCATTCAAAATCTACACTGCTGTGTTTCTTCTGTAAAACTAAAATTTGTCCTTTGAGCATTATAAATGTTCTTCCTGCTGGTTCATGGGGCAGATCCTCATCTGGTATGAACAGTCATAGCTGCATATGGTCCCTACGTGTGCTAAGGATCTGTTCCCATATTGTTTGCTTACAATTCTAATGTAATTCTAACATTGCAACAGCAATGTATGATTGATGCAACTTAATCATAAACTCCTATTATATTTAAGGCTGTGAAGTGACTAAAAAAATTAATCGTGTGATTAATCATGCTATTAAACAATAAAAGAATACCATTTATATAAATATTTTTGGATGTTTTACACATTTTCAAGTATATTTATTTAAATTACAACACAAAACAAAGTGTACAGTGCTCTCTTTATATTTATTTTAAATATTTGTACTGTAGAAATAATGGAAATAGTATTTTTCAATTCACTTAATACAAGTACTGTAGTGCAATCTTTTTATTATGAAAGTTGAACTTATAAATTTAGAATTATGCACAAAAAATAACTGCATTAAAAAATAAAACAATTTAAAACATTAGTGCCTAGAAGTCCACTCAGTCCTACTTCTTGTTCAGCCAATCGCTAAGACAAACAAGTTTGTTTACATTTGCAGGAGATGCTGCCCACTTCTTGTTTACAGTGTCACCTGAAAGTAACAACAGGCATTCTCATGGCACTGTTGTAGCCAGGATTGCAAAATTTTTACGTGCCACATGTGCTAAAGATTCATATGTCCCTTCATGCTTCAACCACCCTTCCAAAGGACGTCTGTCCATGCTGATGATGGGTTCTGCTCGATAACGATCCAAAGCAGTGCAGATCAATGCACGTTCATTTTCATCATCTGAGTCAGATGCCACTACCAGAAGGTTGATTTTTTATTTTTTTTGGTGGTTTGGGTTCTGCAGATTCCGCATTGGAGTGTGGCTCTTTTAAGACTTCTGAAAGCATGCTCCACACCCCATCCCAATCAGATTTTGGAAGGCACTTCAGATTCTTAAAATTTGGGTCAAGTGCTGTAGCTATCTTTAGAAATTATCTTTAGAAATCTCACATTGGTACCTTCTTTGTGTTTTATCAAATCTGAAGTGAAAGTGTTCTTAAAAGGAACAACATGCTAGGTCATCATCCGAGACTGCTATAGTGTGAAATATATGGCAGAATGTGGTTAAAACACAGAGTAGCAGACATACAATTCTCCCACAAGGAGTTCAGTCAAAAGTTTAATTAACACATTATTTTTTAACGAGCATCATCAGCATGGAATCATGTCCTTTGGAATGGCAGCCAAAGCATGAAGGGGCATATGAATGTTTAGCATGTTCAGCACATAAATACTGTGGCAAATTGCCGGTACTGTTATGCTGGGTCTCGCGCTTTCTCTTCTTTGGGGAAGGTTCAGGGTGCCATTGCTTGCCTTTGAACCGGTATTTTTAATTACCCCACTAGTGTCCTTGAGGAGTGGAGTGCAGTGGAGAGGGAGGGACCTGGGCCCGCCCTCTTCTCCAGGTCCCAACCCAGGGGCCCTGAGGTTAGTGATGAACCACTTGAACTGGTGGTTCCTTCCCTTGGGCTACTTCCCTCTCCTGCCCTTCAGCTTGTGGAGGGGCTTCTTGCCTTCCTTCTACACAAGCCAGGTGCCCCTTACCTAGGGTTTTTGGACTTCTCAGCCCATCGCAGCACTCTTCCAAACTTTCCATTTGTCTCTCTTCAAAACTGTTCTCTGCTTCAACTCTTTCAAACCGCTCTCTGCTCCAACCAAACCTTCCTGCTCCAACACCCACACTGTCTGACTGAAGCAGAGGGTTTATATCATGTGACTGACTGCTGGTGCTCTAATTGGCTTCAGGTGCTCTAGTTAATCTATAGCAAACCTTCCTCCCCTTGCAGGGAATAAGGCTCCCTGCTAACACTCTCCTGCTGCCCTCTGGCCATGCTGTATCACAATACCTTGTATTGCCGGCTACAAAAGTGCCATGTGAACGTCTGTTCTCACTTTCAGGTGCCATTGTAAATAAGAAGCGGGCACCATTATCTCCCGTAAATGTAAACAAAATTATTTCTCTTAGCAATTGGCTGTACAAGAAGTAGGATTGAGTGGACTTGTAGGCTCTAAAATTTTACATTGTTTTGTTTTTGAGTGCAGTTATGTAACAAAAAAAAATCTACATTTGTAAGGTGCGCTTTCACGATAAAGAGATTGTACTACAGTACTTGTATGCAGTGAATTCAAAAATATTATTTGTTTATCATTTTCATAGTGCAAATATTTATAATAAACATAATATAAAGTGAGCTCTGTACACTTGTACACTTTGTATTCTGCATTGTAATTGAAATTAATATGTTTTAAAATGTAGAAAAACATCCAACATATTTAATAAATTTCAGTTGGTATTCTATTGTTTAACTGTGTGATTAAAACTGTGATTAATCACGATTAATTTTTTTGAGTTAATCACGTAACTTAACTGTGATTAAGTGACAGGCCTAATTAAATTGCTTATTTACCCCTTTATCCCTTCTTCAGGTAAAACAAAAAAACTGAAAAAAAGACACAGTAATGAAACAATAATAGAGAACACAATGTGTTTGTCAGATTGACTTCATTTACAACCATTTACCTGAAGCCTATTGATATTGTTTGTATCACTTCAAATAAAGGTTAATTAAATACAGAAAATCACTGTAGAGTCAAGTAAACTGGCTAAATGCTCTGGAAAAAAAATGTTCACAAAAGGGGCACATATTAAGGATATCTTCAGTACTAAACTGCAGTCACCAGCACATAATTTAGCCATGAACTGGGTCTGTGGGGAATATTGGACATGAGCAGCTGCTTTTCCCCATACAGTTTTGGCCTCGTGGAGATCTGCTGTGTATGGACAATGTAGCCATAGCTCAATTAGGAGAGCCACTGAGGAGTACTCCATTTTCCAGCATTTTTGTCCACAATAGAAAAATGTAGAGATTTTCCTTTCAGATGATTTCTCTATACCATTTTGAGTTAAGGGAGGGACAGGGATAATGATCAAATACATTTCAATTTATTTTAAATCAGGAAAACAACTATGCCTGCTTCTTTAGGTGAAACTGAATACTAGTGGGACTCCTGAACCCTTGGCCTGTCTACATTCTTAATTCACCCTCTATTCTATTCAACATTACTTTGGCAGCTGCAATTTCTGTGGACGACGTATCTGTGGCATAAATAAATAGTCTTGAAATTATGGGAGCAGTCCTAATATTACCACACAGGATGGTATTATGAGTCACGATAATATTTTATGTTTTGCTTAAAGCCCAAGCTTCTGAAGTAATATTATTGTGTCAGAATCTAAGTTATCATTTTTTAAAGAGTAAATTTCTGGCCCTGGTGCTTGCAGAGAAAACAAAAACCTTAAAGCCTCAAGAATCAGAAGGAAAATAAAAAGGCCCCCACATTTATTATTTTTGAAAGAAAAGCTCATGATATTTAAGACAATCATTTAATTTTTTGAGGCCTGATTCATGACTTTTAAAAAAAATATTTTTAATCCTTAGGGTTGGCTGTTCTGCAGCCCTGAGAAATTCCCCTGATGAAAACCTGAGGTTAAACAGATCTGCTCCATAGTGTGTGGGAGTCACATTCCCTCTGTGCGGCCTTTGCTCCCTGGCGGCTATGTGCAGGGGAGATGTGACATGTGTGTTTTGGGCCTTTTACAGCCAGGGGGCTGCCCATAGGAGTTGACTCAGGATTAATTCTAATACAGAAGTCATCCAGTAAGTGGCTAAGCATCAGTTAGTATTGCCCTCAGAGGCAGTGCTCGCCCACAGAGGGCCCTAAGCAGGAATATTCCCCCACACACATACTAATAATTAATAGGGGGCCCTCTTGAGCTGCTTGGGGCCCTAGGCAATCGCTCAGTCTGTTTATGCCTAGCGCTGGCTCTGATGGCCCTGGAGAAAGGTTTTGTGAGAGCCCCTCTGAGGGGAGGAGTGTGCCAGGAAACCGGGGTGTGGTGTATGAATTAGAGCCAACGGGTGTGCCCCCTCCCATTCCACCAGGCAGTGGGGAGGGGGCTAGAGGTTGTGGCATTAAAAAGAAACCTGCAAACAAAGAAAAGGGAGTGTGTGTGTGTGGCGGGGTCACCTGCAGTGCCACAACCAACCCCTGTGCACCTTGGGGTGAGGGGGGAAGCAAAGGAAACTGCTGCGGTCCCCGCCTCAGTGTCACACAGCCCCAGAGCAGGGCCTGCTGCTGCCTGCTCCCTCAGGGCAGGAAACCTGTGGTGGCTCGCCCCTGCCAGGGTTAGGGAGCGTCTCTAAAGAGGGGCGAAATGAGAGAGAAGAATCGACAAAGCTGAAGGGAGCGTCTAAGCAGGAGAGAGCCGGCAGGGAGACAAGGAGGTAAAGGGGAAATGCAGTATTGCCAACTTCAGGAGATCAAAAATGGTGAGTTGGACCCTCCAAAATCTTGGGATTGGCCCAAAAAATCATAACAATTTTTAAAAAATGATATGTTTTTTAGGCCAGTCTCTTGATTTTTGAAAACAAACAAACAAAAAACCACCTGGCCTGTCCCCAGGGTATGTGCATGTGACAATTAGTGTTGCCCACTCTTCCACGTGTACCGGATAAGGTTATTCTGGCCCCTGCTGCAGGTGCTCTCACCCCCACATCTGCCCATATTCTGCTCAGCAATTAATCCTGTCCTCCAGACCCCCATCAGTTCAGTCCCCCAGCCCGATCATCACCACCCCATCAGTTCAATGCCCCTACACTATCGACCCCCACTGCCCTCAGTTTACCCTCCCAGAACTCACCACATATGCTCAGAACCCACCATCAATACAGCCCCTCTACCCATCAGTCCCCACCCTCCTCACTTCAGCCCCCTCAGGAAACTCCCAGGCCAGGGATCGGCAACCTTTGGCTTGTGGCTTGCCAGGGTAAGCATCCTGTGGGCTGCAGGGCCAGTGCAAGGAAGTTTCGCGCCCTTGGCGAAACATCCACCTTGCACCACCACCCCCGATAACCCCACCTACCGCCCCCCCCCGTGGCAGCTAACTACGCCCACCCGCCCCTCCCATGAGGAGCCCCACCCCACAGCAGCTAACCCCATCCACCGTGGCAGCTAACCCTCCCCCCACCCGGGGAGCCCCCCCTTGCAGCAGCTACTCCCCACTTGAGAATCCCCTCCACAGCAACTAACCCGGCCTGGGGAGCCCCCCCCCCGTGGAAGCTAACTTCGCCCCCCTCCACGGCAGCTAACACCACCCCACTACGCGGTAGCTAACACCACCCGGGGAGCCCCCCGTGGAAGCTAACTCCGCCCGCTGCGGCAGCTAACCCTGCCTGGGGAGCCCTCCCCAGCTCTCCTCCGCTGAGCACGCCGGCACTGCTCTAATTCTCCTTCCCTCCCAGGCTTGCGGCACCGATTGGAGGAGACTTAGAGCGGGGGCTGTGTGCTCAGCAGAGGAAGCAGAGTGGAGGTGATCTGGGGCAGGGAGCGGTTCCCCTCTGCGCCCCCCCCCCACCCCCGTTACTGCGGGTGGCCCTCCCCACTCACCCCCTCCACCCCAGCTCACCTCCACTCCACCTCCTCGCCTGAGCAGGCTTTTAGGCGCCCTCAACCACTAGGCGCCCTAGGCGACCACCTAGTTTGCCTAAATGGTTGCACCAGCCCTGGCAGGCTGGGCTGGTTTGTTTACCTGCTGCGTCCGCAGGTTTGGCCGATTGCAGCTCCCACTGGCTGCAGTTCACCATCCCAGGCCAATGGGGGCTGCGGGAAGTGGCGGCCAGCACATCCCTCGGTCCATGCTGCTGCCCGCAGCCCTCATTGGCCTGGGATGGTGAACCGCGGCCAGTGGGAGCCGCGATCAGCCTAACCTGCGGACGTGGCAGGTAAACAAACCAGCCTGGCCCTCCAGGGTGCTTACCATGTGCCACGTGTCAAAGGTTGCCAAAGGTTGCCGATCCCTGCCCCAGGCCATAATTCAACCCTCCCAGCCTCATCTCTGCTCCTCTTAGGGTTCTTCACTCTCCCCAGGCCTGGGGGGCTGCGGTAAAGTCCCCTCTCCCACTTCCCTGGCTGACAGCAGGGAGCCCCCGCTGCCCAGGGCTTACAGCAATTTTAAAGTAAATTAAGCCTCACTCATGATTGAACTCTCAAATATCAGAATTTGGGGAAAAAATCCTGACATTTGAGAGTTCTGTCGCGAGATCATGAGTGGGACTTAATTTTACTTAGTGCGTCTCTCGTGATAAATTCGCGAGAGGTGGCGTGTCTGGATGTGCTGGCAAACAAGGAAGGAAAGTGGAAGGGAAAACCATATAAAAGAAGTGTCAGCAAATGACGAAAAGGGTTGTGTAAGAATTAAAACAAAAGGGAGTGCAGGGGTGGAGAAGAGAGGACAAAATAAAGAGAGTAAGCAACTTATCAAGGCAGAAAGATATGAACAGCTACAGGACTCCTCTGCAAGCCCTAATTTAGGGGTGGGGCTGAGATTCCTGGCTGTGCAGTCAGGCCCATCAAGAGACATGTGGGGCCCAGTACATCTTGTTCACTGGGGCCCCACCCTCTCCCTATTCATTCTATTTACGTAACAGTGTTGGGGGTCACCCTGAGCTCAGGACCCTGGCACAATTGTCTGCCTCTCGTCTCACCAGCACTGCACAGTGACCTGTGCCTTAGGAGGCTGCTGTAATTTAAGGTACGTCTGCACTTTGAGCGGGACGTGTAAATTCCATCTTAAGGAGACAGATCAGCGGAAGCTCAGTCAGCGCTTGCCCACTAAAAACAGGATAGCTGCAGCAGCAGAAGGGGCTAGCCACCCCAGGTATGCACGAGTATCTTGGATGGGATTGTACTCAGGATGGATAGCCCCTGCTCCTTTACAGTCTAATTTTAGTACTATAGATCGATCAGAGCTAGTGAGGGCATGCTTCCTTAAGCTGGACATTACATTTTCAGCTTGAAATGTAGCAATACCCTTAGGGTAAGTCTACACTACCCGCCCGGGTCGGCGGGTAGCGTTCGACTTCTCGGAGTTCGACATATCGTGTCTCATCTAGACGCAATATGTCGAACTCCGAACGCGCTCCCGTCGACTCCGGAACTCCACCACCGTGAACAGCGGTGGCGGAGTCGACGGGGGAGCCGCGGACTTCGATCCCGCGGCGTCTGGATGGGTGAGTAGTTCAAACTAAGGTAGTTCGAGTTCAGCTACGCTATTCGCGTAGCTGAACTTGCGTACCTTAGTTCGACCCCACCCCACCCCCCAATGTAGACCAGGCCTTAGAAAAGTTAGGCCAGGGCTTTGTAAGTTACCCAGTGGGCTTTTCCAACCCCCAAAACACCCCAGGCTCAGCTGGGCATAAAGGTGTATTAAAACCACCTTAGCTCACCCCCATCTGCTACCCCACCCCATGGGCTGTAAGTTTTGTGCTACATCTCCTAGCCTGAATCCTCACTGTAAAGAGGGCAAGTTACCTGTCAGAGTGAAAGCAGCACCTGGGCCCTGGCCTAAGCCCCCAGCTGTGCCATCTAGCCGAGGTTTAAAGCACCACTAAACTTGTGTGAGGGGGTTTTGTGTGTGGATGGGAGTGGGATTAGGGGCAACATCTGAGTAAGAGCACAAGTTAACTCTGCAGTGAAGACATACATAGAAGGACAGACTCTCACCCTGATTTTCTAGAAACTTGTGTAAAATGTGGGTTATGGGGAATGTTTTTGTTTCCGTTTTCTAACATGAAGGTGTATCCATTTCTAATTTTAAATTTCTTATTAATTAGGCTTTCACATTTCCAGTAATAAGAAAAATGATTTTTTTTGCAATTCAAAAAATGGAAAAGGTCATGCTTTTGTCATTGCAACCCTCAAATGTGAAGATTTATATCCCTACAATTTTTATCCTACTTAATTTAACTGATGGTATCATTATCTGTATAAATGTGGGGGTTTTTTTAAATCATGCTAAGCTCTTTGTTTCCATGTTGCCTTGTGGTAACAAGTTCCTTAGCTTAACTAATTCATTGTGTTAAAATGTGATTTTTTTTTAATCAGTTTTAAAATTTGATGGCATTCATTGTAAATTGCTGAGAACATCAGTTTCATTGGCTTCTCCTTGTTCTCTGGTTATGAAAGAGGTTAAATAGGAGGACCTGATTTTCCTTCCCAACACCATTCATTATTTTACTCAATAATACTATGTCCCTTGTTACTCTTCTCCTCTTCAGACTAAACACAATATTTCAGGTGGTGAGGTAATATCAATTAATATCATGTCACTATAATATTTTTGGCATTATTTTGTATTCCAGTCTTTTTATTTCTTAACATTTTGTTTGCCTCTTTTGCTGCACTCTCACCAGCTGTTATCGTGGTGTCTTCTACTTTTATCATAGTTTTATTTTCTGTACTTTTCTTCGGGTACCATACACAATCCAATTGTTGGCTGCAAAATCGCTGGAAATGGTTTATTCTTGTGGCCATGCTAATGTACCAGTGAAGTTAAAAATTTCTGAAGGGCTCACAGGAATTATTGGCTCCTATGAAAATGAAAAAGCACTTCCTGTTTTTAGTGACGCCTTTTAAAAATATTTCACGTGTTTCCGTGCATCTAAGGCAGATCCTTCCTTATCTCTGTTCCTGTAGCCCCTTCTCTCTTTCGGTAATTTTGAGTTAACTTTCTGTGGCTGTTCTCTTCTTGATTTACTGCCAAACCTCTCCGCAGAGCAGGGAGTTACGCAATAGCAGAGAGAACGCCTTTATTTTTCTATGCTGCCTTTCCCCCTACTTCGTGTATTTATTTTCTTATTTTGGGCTCCAGGCATTTCTGAGGCTATGTAAAGCTGCATATACATGAACAGATCACTCGCAGATGCACATATCATTACAACGAGTTGCTTGCTGCCCAGAACTGGTATGGCAGGGTTAACACTGCTTCCTGGTTTTGTATTACCCTAAGAATTAATCATGTTAGTGCCTTTGAGTATCCTTTGGGATTTCCGGTGTACAGTGATAGTAGCAACTCAGGGCCTCAGGCAGAGAAAAGGCGGGTTTCCCCCACTCACGTCTCACCTGGAAGGGAATTTCCATCTTGCACAAATCTACTGCAGGACTTACAATTATGCAGATATATAAGGCTCATAACAGTATGTGAGTATTTTGTATGATCTCTCTTGGGAGCTGTAAAAGGATTGTCCACCTCTGTAAGTAAATATGTGTACCTATGTCTTTGAGCTTATATTTATTTATGGAAACTGGATGTACTTCGTATTTTGTAACTGTAAATGCTAACTTCTGTCTCTTTTATACACATAAATATTCCTAAGTTAAGAGTGGTTTCTACATTTCCATGGCTTTCCGCTTGTTGATATATAGTGATTTATTAAAAGTGTTGTGTGGAACTATAAACACCCTCCGTATTTTTTCTGGAGTTGATGCATGTCTTCACTTAGTAACCTAACATAAGATGTTAATGCTTTCTGGCTTTTTTATCTCTTTTCAAAACTGCACATACCTCTTTACATTTCAAAAAATAAAATAAGAGTGATAGATAAGCTCCAAAGGAGGTCAATATAGGGAAAGTGGCAGTCTTTGCTAGTCCAACACTGGGAATATATTCAGTTTATTTTCATTTTCAGATTTCAGTTTAATTTTTTGGTAAATTTTTGTCATGATATTTTTCTATTCTGACCTGGCTTTTTTCTACCACTTGTGTTTTTTCATTTAATGTTTTTTTTTCTCTCTCTCTCTTCTTTTTCTTTTTCTAGCTGTCCGCACCACTCTTTTCCCTCTTTGATCCTCCCCTCCTGTCATTTTATCCTTCCTTTCTTTTCTTTGGACAGGGTCTGTGGCATGGGTTCTGCTTATCATCCAGCTTTGTGTACTGAGTGTTTCAGAGGGTGTGCAGAAGAAGAGAGTGAATTTGCAGGTTTGGTCTTCAAACCTGCATGAATTTACAGACCTTCACTGTGCACTGCAATGAACTGCTCTCTAATAAATCTTTTCTGATGAAGGAATTGGCAGTTGCACATTCTATGGAGCATTAGGATTTTCAAACTTTAACAACCATGATACATTATAGAGAACCTAACATACTGCTTTGCTTGTCACACAATGGGCTGTATAGCAGTACCCAGTGTTTTGTGAATATCTCAAGAAGCAGTCATCAAATTCCACTCTAATGTAAACAAAATGTTGTATTTGCAATAAAAATAATGCCAGTGCAACACCATTGTTTTCAATGGAGCTATATGATGCAAAACTGGCCAAATGCACTAGCAAATCAGCTTCATTATGTGCATTTGTGCACAGCCTCATACTTGCCCTAGTGGATTTCTTTCTGTACACGCACATCTTAATGATTGTGCTGGTAGATATTTCTCCTTCAACAGGCATCCTCCCTCCTTCATTTCAGGGGTGGTGTTTTCTTTAGGAAGGAGGGAAGATGTGGGAGTCAGTGACCCCTGCTTGCCCTCCCCATCTCATATGTATGAGGTAAGAGGGAGTTGCAGTTTCCTGTCTTGTCCCAGACAGGTTTCCTTTTGTGGGGTATGATGTTGCCTATAATTCAACTGGGATCTTCTGATAGGCAAACAGGCCAGGCACCCTCCACTGGGAGCAGCAGGGCAAGGAAGGTGCCTACTGCAACTGCCACCTTATTATTGCCGCTTGTAACTTAAGGTACGTTCTGAGTTCTCTGGTGACAGCTGTTGGGTCTGTGGCCTTGACCTACCTCATGCATTTTCATTAGCAAGCAGATTTCCCTAGTAGGTGTCATCAGTTGTATGTAATAATACTCCAAGGGAGATTGAGAGTCATAAATCCCTTGACAGACACTGTCACCAGCTGTCAGGTTTTGATCATGAGTCCAAGCGTATTTCAAGTAGACCAGTCAAGTCCTCTGCGTTTGATAGCACAAATGAAATATTTTATGTATTCTGTACACAAAGAGAAAACGGGCACTTTTAGTCAGGATGACTTTAAATTCCGTTTGAGGGAAACAATAATAAGAAAGGAACAAACTGTAAGTCCCCATGAGAGACAGAATGAGTACAGATTGTTTCTCTGTAACACCCTGTGACGATTTGGGGAATCTGTCTACATACAATTATGAATCCTGTTTGAGATTATGAACTCTGTATGTATCTTTACCAAACTGCACACTTCATTTTGATTGTAAGGCTAGTCTGGCTTCTCTGTTGTGTTTTACTTCCATTTTGGGATGAAATTCCAAGAGGTGATGACACAGGGCTAGCAATGGAAGATTAGTCTTCTATTCAAATGGGAAAAACCTGGAAAAAATAAGGTGGCCAAACCAAGAAAACCCGGTTCTGCCAGGAAGCCTAGTATTCAGGCAACAGATCACCAGGTGGTGGACTTTGAACATCTGACAAGGTCACATGACAGAGGAAACTGCAACTTTATAAAAAGGAACTCTCGATAGCCATTTTAGAAAGAGGGGGAAGAGACCAGAAGGAGAAAGCAATGCTGTGCAGGAACAGAAGGGTGAGGATCTGGAAGAGTTGATCAGCAGGGCCAGCGGCCCTGGACATGATTCCATCCCCTCCCCAAAGCGTGCCCTGTCCCCGCTCCTCCCCCTCCCTCCCAGCACCTCCTGCACACTGCTGAACAGCTCTTCCCCGTATGCAGGAGGCACTGGGAGGGAGGGAGGGAAGGAGGAGGAGGTGTTGATCAGTGGTGCCCGTAGCCCCCCTTGAGCACCCTTGCAGACCCACAGGGATCTGGGGATCCCAGTTTGAGAAACACTGCCCTAGAGGTCTCTGACCTAAGCCCTAAGAGTGCTGGAGACAGGGAAGGGTATGTACATATTTTATTGTTTTATCTGGATATTAGATCGCTTGGGCCACCTAAAGCAGGGGTTCTCAAACTGGGGGTTGGGACCACTCGGGGTTGCGAGGGTTTTACACGGGGGGTCACGAGCTGTCAGCCTCCACCTCAAACCCCGCTTTGCATCCAGCTTTTATAATGGTGTTAACTATATAAAAACATGTTTTTAATTTATAAGGGGGGTTGCACTCAGAGGCTTGCTATGTGGGAAGGGGTCACCAGTACAAAAGTTTGAGAATCACTGTCCTAAAGTAAAGAGTCAATGTTTTAGAATCCCTTTTGCAAAGTCTGTGCAGTATGTGCTTCAACTATCACGTGTTCCTGGAAAGGTAGCTGTAAACCAGAGTGTCCACAGTGTTGGAGATCTGGAAATGGGTGTGCTTAAGCAACAGGGGCTCAGGACAGGTCTTGGGGATCTAGGGCAGCTGGCCTGTGAGGTCCCATTTCCATGAAGCGCTAATAGGCAGAGAGCCTGTGCCTAAGAATTGTGCCAGAGAGGTGAAGGAAAGAGCAGTGTTGGAGCCTACTCAGATCAAGGGAAGCTTTAGAGTACACAAATCCAGCACGGTGGGATCCAAATACAGCAACTTGATAAGTATTCAGTTGGAGGAGTTCCACTAGGACTATGACACACCAGCTTTGAAAAAGGTGACAATGAAATCCAGGAATGTTCTTCATTTGTCATGTGGATTTGGAGCCAGGTTTCAATGTCCTCCAGAGCAGGGTTCTCAACCTTTTTCTTTCTGACACCCTTCTCCCCTCCCTCACCTCCCAAATGTTATAAAAACTCCACGGCCCGCCTGTGTCACAATAACTAGTTTTTTGCATATAAAAGCCAGGGCCGGTGTTAGGGAGTAGCAAGCAGGGCAATTGCCTGAGTTCCCATGCCACAGGGGCCCCTGCAAAGCTACATTGCTCAGGTTTCAGCTTCAGCTCCGTATGGCAGGGCTGAGGGTCCTGCGCTTCAGCCCCATGTGGCAGGGCTTCAGCCTTCTGCCCTGTGCCCCAGCAAGTCTAATGCTGGCCCTTCTTGATGGACCCCCTGAAACCTGCTCCTGGTCCCCCCGGGGGCCCTGAATCCCTGGCTGAGAACCACTGTTCCAGAGCATACAGTTAACAAAGAGGCACCAACTGCTTCATGAAGCTGTACCTCAAGTTCACCTTAGAAGCTGTATTTGGGAGGAAAGGAGCCCAGGTCATTAAAATGCATTTGTGAAAGCCAGATTATATTGTGGGCCATACTTCTAACATCTCAGATCTGGAGAAAGTCAAAAAGAATGCAGTAGGGGCATTTAAACACAAGCAGAACAATTCCCTTCTGTTTTAGTTTCCTTTTGCTCTGAACACTGGATGCAATGGAAAATATATTTGAAATTACATTACTTTTCAGTATGTTAAACAACAAATAATAAGTTGTAACTTTGCTTATTTAGACTAATAATGTTCTCCTTTTTTTTTGGAAGGCATTTTATTCAATATCTGGTACCTTTAGGACTCCTTAAATCAACTGGAAGATGGCAGAAGCAGTACTGATTGATCTGTTCAGTCTACAAATGAACTCACAAACTAATGGCATTCAGAAGTTATTATGTAGCACACTAGAAAGGATTGAAAAACACTTCTCTGCCAGTGCTCCATTTGTTTACATAATGTGCTACCAAACTCCGAGAAGCGAAAGGAGCAGTGAACAAGATTCGTTACTTAAAGTAATCAGCAGTTTTCAGATTCTGAAGAAAGGAATTGAGGTTGTCTGCAAGACAAGTACAGCTGCTGCCTTGTACACCATTAAACAAAAACTAGATGAAAAGGATTTAAGCATCATTAAAATCATTTTACCAGTACAAAGGAAAGCCTTAATGGAAGTGTTTATAGACCACTTATTCACTGCTGTTTACCAGTTTCAGTTTGAGGATTTTGGGGTGGATTGTGAAGGAAACAACCTCCAACAAATAGCTGAACCTCAGAGTGACATACAAACACTTCCTGCCCATGAGATGGAACTCATCAGGAGTGAGATTCAAACATACTTGGAAAGTCTGCCAGACCTGAAAGGGAAGCTTACCATTCTAAAATCTTCCTTGATCCCAGGTAAACTGGAAAACAGATTTTATGGATTTTTAAACCTATTTCATTCAGTTTTCAGTTTACAGATTCTTCTACTTCAGGGGTTAGCAACATGAGGTCCTAGGGGTGAATTTTTCATCCCCAAAATCTCTCTCTGCTGCTGTGATATCCCTATAGCCAGCCAGGGGAGAAGTCCCCAGTGCAGACATCAGATAAGATAGCCATAGATTGTCCTATGCAGCCCGCCCGTGTAAGTCCAGGCACAGAGAGTAGAGAAGGGGCCTAAAGGGGTGGGCCTGTAGCACTCTGGGGATTCTGAGTGGCACTGCTGAATAACTTAGTCCCACAGGATGCCTAAATCACACTGGAGCAGTCCAAAATTGGGAAGAAGCAAATGTGGTTTAAAGAATGGCACAACATAGGGTAAGATTCTATGTGTTCAGTGTTAGTGCTGACGCAGAAAACAGAGACACCATCTCAGCTGATGGGGACAGTAGCAATGGTTCTTATGGGGAAGAAACAAAAAGCAAACACCTGTCTGAGTGGAGCCATAGAGCACAATGCTCCCCTTAATCTAACTGCTTTCCATCCCAGCGCTTGTGGGCTCTAAGCAGCCAAACGAGGGCTGTGTCTTGTGTTGAAGTTCTGGGTAGGAAGCAGTGGGCAAGGGGTTCCCTGTATCCAGGGCCGGCTCCAGGCACCAGCCCAGCAAGCAGGTGCTTGGGGCGGCCAACTGAGAGGGGCGGCACCTCCGGCTCTTCAGCGGCGGGTCCCTCACTCCTTCTGGGAGCGAAGGACCAGCCACTGAATTGCTGCCGAAGACTGAACCGGTGGTGGTAGTGCCACAGATTGCGATCGTGGCTTTTTTTTTTTCTTTTTTTCTTTTTGCTGCTTGGGGCGGCAAAAATCCTGGAGCCGGCCCTGCCTGTATCCTGCTCTGCCGGCACTCACACCTTACATTTAATTAAATCTTTGGATATTATTTTTTCCTGCACTGTTGGAGGGGGGCAGCTCACGGTTTAGATAAAAACAACCTTCTTCATATTCCAGCTACTTGAAATGACACTCCCCAAGTCAAAGAACTGAATTGTTGGAAGATCTCTATCTGGCTATATCCTGTATCTGTTCGGATGTTAAGATAACAAATATGGACTGCTGAAACTGTCTTCAAAAACACACCCACTACATGCCTTAGCCAGTCAGAAAATCAGTTATACCTTACAGTAGTTATTCAAAGACTTGTTACCTCATTTTTCTTTATGTACATTATTCCCAGCTTGAGAAAAGGGATTTTTCAACTTGAGTTTTCCTGGAATTCTTCCTTCAGGGGGCAGGAGATTATAGCACAGCATCCCTTGTGGCAGAGGAGGTAGAGGATTTGGTTGCAGAGAATGCACAGGGAATTCTTTATTCAGGGTGCCTGGTCTCTCACTCTGTCAGTCACGTGTACGCACACACACACTTTGTAATTCTCCTTAGCTACCTAGGTCACAGATACAAACCCAGTCTTCACCTAAAACTTAGGCTGACTTAGCTATATCACTCACGGGTGCAAAAAATTCACTCCTGTGGGGGACGTAAGTAAGCCGACCTAAGCCCTGATATTGGCACTGCTAGGTTGATGGAAGAATTCTTCTGTTGACCTAGCTAGCACCTCTTGAGGGAGTGGATTAACTAAAACGATGGAAAAACTCCTTGTGTCACCACAGCACATCTGCAGCACCACTGATATGTCGCTCTGGTGTCTGTAGAGTAGACATAGCCACAGTCCAGTGGCACAGATAGAAGTGGAAATTTGGGTGGGCCCCAACTTTCTGGTGGATGGGCAATGACAGACTGTGCTAGATCAGCTTCTCCCCGAACACTACACCCTCTTCCTAGCCCTGGTGTCCCCAGACATAGGACTTCACCTGCCAAGCTGGTAACGTGCATGGGGCGGCTCAGAAAATGTCAAGGCAGAGCTGCTGGAGTGTAGCTTTCTGAAGGGTGGGCACATAGCTCCATCCTGGATTTCAGGTGCCCGAGTGATGCTCTGGGCTGCTGTGGCAGCACTAAACCCCTGCTCTGATTTGGGTGGACCTGGATGCTAAATTTGTGGACCGTGGCCCACCCAAGCCACCCGTGGCCACGCCCCTGCCACAGCCTCTGCTGCACATTGTCACCACACGTGTCCATCTAAGTCCTGGCTTGGATGAAGCAATCATAGAATGGATTTTTATTACAGCACAAGGAGTGGGTCTCCCTGCACATATCCACCTAGCAGAAGATTGGTTCTCCCTCAGCCTGCAGTTCCTTAGAGATCTCCAGTGGAGGGAAGCGCCATTTGCCCCAAAATCCCTTGCCACTGCCCTGCTGCTCAGCTCCCCACCCAGGCTTCTGTGGTTCCTAGACAGTATTTCACCTGTTGGAGCTGTGTGCTAGGGACCCCTCCACTGCAGGTGCTCCCAGAAGTATCTTCAGAGGAGGAGTTGCTAGAGGCTTGGACACCAGTAATTTGCTTGGGTTTACCCTGGAAGTTGGGAGAGGGTAATATTAGATCTAGCAGAGAGCCTGCTGACTCACATCCCTTGACCTGGAGCTCTGTGGAGTTCAGGGATAATGTGATCACAGGGAACATGCCCCTGTCCTAGCTCTTACTCACTCCACGCTTTACCCTGGCAAGAGTCACAGTTTTTCTCACTTACTCTCCAGAAGGAGAAGGGAGCATGGGATCCTTGTTTTTAAATGTCATCATTAAATAAGGATCAGCCATCCAACAATCTGACTGGCTGATACCCCTTCCATTTGGCAGAACCTGGTATAATTTTCAGGTTTCTCATTTGTTTCAAACAAATTCTCTCTCTTCACCAGGTCACATCTTCCTACATGGGTTCACCACAAGGACAGGTGGGATCTCTTATATACCAACGCTCAGCTCCTTCAACCTCTTCAGCAGTTCCAAGCGGAGAGATCCAAAGGCTGTGGTTAAAGAAAACCTGCGCAGGTTAGCTAATGCTGCAGGTTTTGACCCCGAGACATTTCACAGTGTGAAGGTATGTTATCAGATAGTGGTGGACTCCTATATTAACTAATCAGAGCTTGCTTTGTGTAGCAGTGAATGTTTTGGTTTTTTAACTATGCATTAGTCTTCTCTTTCCTAGCAAGAGATTATAAGTGGTAGGACAACTTTTTAAGACAGTTATTGTGGCAATTTATCATGATGAAACTGTCATCATGGCTGTCAACACACTTGGTGCTATATAGAGAGGCAGACTCAGTCCCGCTCCCAAGAAGTTTGTTCTAATAGATCATACAGTTAGTTCAGTGACATAATACCATATATGACCAGATAAAGATCCAAAATCAAAGTGGTGCAGATATCTTTTTTTTTTTTAAATCATTTCTTTCTTAGGCGGATGGGTTGCACACCAGATGTGTGTTTTAAGAAGGGATCTGAAGGCAAAGACAGTGGTTGTTTGTCGAACAAGAAGAGGGATGGAGTTCTAAACATAAGGGTTGGCCTGAAGAGGGTGTGAACAAGAGAGCTGGAGAAAGGGCATTCAGCAAAGTATGAATTAATTTTTTTTCACTGCCTTATAACTGTGCTTCATCTGTCTTTGTACTGACAGGTCAATCATGCCAGTGATGTTTGGATTATGGGAAAGCCCCAGCCTGACAGCTATGATGGAATAGTAACAAATCAGAAAGATGTTACAATAGCAGCTCCCGGCGCTGACTGCATACCTGTGCTTTTTGCTGATCCTGTCAAAAAAGCATGTGGAGCTGCTCATTCTGGTAAGGGCATGTAGTATTCAGTTCACATAATCAAAGTAATATAATACTAGGCAAGTACTGGGAATGGATCCCTTGAATAGTAAACAGCATTAATAATCAAGTAGTAAGGCTGGGTTTAAAGAGCCAGTGAGTGAAAGATTCCAGGCTGAATCCCTTAACTTTTCCTTTCCAGGCTTCCTAATATCATTCTTTTTCAAAGATGCAGAATTCTTCTGAAGAGCATGTAATAGTTAGCTGGATTCCAGTCAAACACACTTGCAACTTTAACTGTTTCTAACAAGGTTTGTATTTGTGAATTGCCCAGTTTTTAGTGTGAGAATCAAACATTTCAATCAGATTGTGCCGGAGGACAATGGATCTAATAGCTCTTAGGAGGCCCATCAGAGTGGAGCTTCCCTCTGCAGGCTTTATACATACAGGAAGGATGTATGTGTGCAGGGATCTACACCGGGTGTATGTGTGTGTATTATATACATGGGGGAAGTGAGTGGTGACGGGAACGAAGCGGGGATAAAAGAGAAGCTTTTATCCACACTGACAATTTTAAGAGGTTGAAGTTTTATATCTAGAAATGTTAAGTGTTAAAAGTGTGGATAAGAGTTTGTGCATGCTCTGTCCCTTTCTATGTTCCCCCTTCAGTTACCTGCTCCCTCCTTCCCTGACTCCCAAGCTGCTGCACCCTGTCCATTCTCTGCCAGTTTCCTGTGCCCTCTCCATGCACCCCCTCCAGCTGCTTCACCCTCCCATTCCAAGACCAGGTAGCATGTCACCCAATCCCCTCTCTCCAATCCACGTGCCTTGTATTCTACCATGTCCCTGACCAGTCACATATTCTCTCCCCCATCTCCATCCTCCTGGCGCTCCCCAAATCCATGCCTGAAGTCAGTAGCAGGTCAAATTATTTTGATAAACATTTAAAAATAGCTTTAAACCTTGCTCTGACTACCCCTAAATACCATTCTGTGGCCCAGACTGTAGCCAGGGGTCACAGAAAAGGAGGGGAGAAAAAGAAACAAAATACCTTTGCCTCTACTTTAAGGCACATTCAGTTCTGTGCAAAGCCTGTCTTGAGCTCTGTGTAAGGCACAGGGAGTCAGAGCTAGGCTTTCTTCCTTGTAGTCCAAGCAATCCTGGCATGCAGCACAGTTTACACTTGCTTCAGCCAAGTAGCACAGATAAGGAGATTTTTTTTCATATAAAATGTTTTTTCCCTTGTCTTTAAATAATATTTTTCCACAGTGCTGTCATGTGAGATTGTAAAGAAACTTTTACAGTTAACCCATGAGATATTGCAGCACAGAGTGAACAGTGAGGTGTAATTGAATGGTTTAAAATCAGGGCTGGGAGCAAGGCATTCCTGAGTTCTAAGCCCGCTTGTAATATTGACTTCCTCTGCCCTTGGGCAATTAAAGGTTCCTTTTTCCTTCAGTTTCCCCATCTGTAAAATGGTAATACGGCTACTTCATAAGAATGCTCTGCGGACTGTTAATGTTTGCTAAAAGCTAATTATTCCTCCATGTATTTGGCTTGTAGATCCTTAATAATAATAATAATAATAATAATTAATAATAATAATTTTCTATAACCATTCAATTAAAAAACAATCTTACAGGATTTTTTCCCCTTATGTTTTTCCTTAGGATGGCAAGGCACTTTATTAGGAATTGCTATGGCTACAGTAAATGCTATGATAACAGAATATGGCTGTAATGTTAAGGATATACTTGTGGTGCTGGGCCCATCTGTTGGACCATGCTGTTTTACACTTCCTCGGGAATCAGCAAAGGAATTTTACAATCTTGATCCAAATTGTGTAAGACAGTTTGAATCTCCAAGGCCCTATATTGATATTAGAAGGGCAACACGGTAAGTCTGATATGTGTTTTTCTGTGCTCTGGTTTGTTGAGCTAAGTAGTCTAGGGATGAGGATAAAAGACTGAATCAGAAGAAATTTAGGTTCTAGTCCCAGTTAGTCACTGATAGGGAGTGTGATCCTGCTGGGTAGGAGTTGAGGGCCCTCAGAATTTCATGGGAGCATTGCAGTATCAAGCCCTTAATGAATGAACCTAGGGATGATATTTGCTCACCTTGTGTACCACTCAATCCCACTTGAAAAATTGGGTGGGATGGACACAAAAAAATCCCCACTGCCTCCAAGAACATCATATACTGAACTTCGCTTTCCTGGATAACAACATTACAAGCAAAGTTTTGTTATGCTTTGCATGTGTTGCCAAAGTATCAAGTTTCCTCTAATAGCAAGTCAGGACAGAACCAACTCTTCTAGTTTCAAATGTTGCTATTTTTCAGCTATTTTATGCCTTAAGAGTAGCTTCTTTGTTCTGTATACATGTTCAAGCTTAAGTATGTGTCCTAAAGTCTGAGCAAAACCACTTATTTTAATCTAAAGAAAAAATGGTATTAACACAGTTTGTCTTACAGTATTGCAATAGCAGTAACACACTGGCTTAAGGAATGTGCCATTTGATAAAATATTCCATCTTTTCTTTTTCTTCCTTTAAGAATTCTTCTAGAGACTGGAGGGATTCTGCCTCAGAACATACAGGATGACTCTGTCACTGACCACAACCAAAGTCTCACTTTCTGCACAGCATGCCACCCTGATACATTTTACTCTCACGTTCGCGATGGCACTAACTTTGGCACACAGATTGGCTTCATATCGATCAGAGACTGAGATAGTGTCTCTTATCCTTGGGTAGTAACCGGACAATAACTGTTAGCATTGCCTGACATCTTACTCTCCTGATAGTAGGCCTCTCCCCTTTCCTTCACCTGATAAGCGCTGAGGAAGAAGTGGACTTATCATAAGGGATTTGTAACTGTTGGGATGCCTTGTTCCCCTGTGGGAGGCGAGACCAGCAGCTGGATGAAAGAGCCAGAGACAGGGTTGCATGGGGAAGTTCTCATGGAAAGTGAAGATCTTTGGGAGCTAGACCATCCGTGCACCACACCCCCAAACCTTTCTGAATTATACCAGCAACATGGCTCCATTGTCTGACTTCCATTTTCTACCTCCCATATTCCCAGACCTCTGTAGTGTGGGAAAGTCCCTGAAGAGAGTTACTGCTTCTCTCAGAGCGGCAGTAACATTCAGTGTAAGCTGCAACATCGATTGTGCTGCCCTGAAAGCAGAGCATGCTGTGTAGAGCTGCTATTTCCTTGACTCCTCTCCGTCCCGGGCCATGTTCCTACCAATTTCATGAAGCTGGGCTTCTGCACTGAAGCCCCTGGTATCTACACAATGGGGAGGTATTTTCAAATCCTTCTTTCCTCTCTATGTGCCCACTCCTCCAGCCTTTCTACTCACACTGATTTCCCACTGCACTGAGCAGCCAAGAGCATTATATGCTACTTAGTAATCGGGCAGCTGGCAGGCACCAAGAGGTCAGTAAAAAGGAGTGCAAGCTCTAGCTATGGGCATGCCATTTTAAGAGACACAGAATCAGAGGAGAGGGACATATTGGAGAGGGGATGTTTCTTTTCTATTGTGTATATTTTTTGGCCCTCAGCTTCCCCTGCCTGTATGCTCGGTGGACTGAAATGTTTGAGCTCATTATGAAAGTTGCAAAGGGATCATTAGAAATAAATAACCACAGTTTCATGATTTGGTTTCTGCTTATTTTTTCCCAGTGGATTTTAATTTAAGATGATTAAAGTTCCTAAGCTAGCGTCACTGGACACTAAGTCCTTTCTTAGTGAACAAGGTCAGTTTCAGGCTTGAACAATCAGTGGAATTGCAAATTTATACAATTCCAGGTAAGCTTGATGGCTCCTCTCAGCATCTTGGTCTCACTAGGCCTTTACAGTTCAAGCAAGGTTCAAAGCTGAAAAAGGTCAAGTGAGAACTCCTCTTGTGATATGGCAATGCGACTTGGCCTGGATGTGTCTCTATTACAGAGGTCGGCAACCTTTCAGAAGTGGTGTGCCGAGTCTTCATTTATTCACTCTGATTTAAGGTTTTCCGTGCCAATAATACATTTTAACGTTTTTAGAAGGTCTCATTCTGTAAGTCTATAATATATAACTAAACTATTGTTGTATGTAAGGTAAATACGATTTTTTAAATGTTTAAGAAGCTTCATTTAAAACTTAAATTAAAATGCAGAGTCCCCCGGACCGGTGGCCAGGACCCGGGCAGTGTGAGTGCCACTGAAAATCAGCTTGTGTGCCGCCTCCGGCACCTGTGCCATAGGTTGCCTACCCCAGCTCTATTATATTAAACCAACTGCTTTTGGCAGCAGATCCTGAGGTAGATAAAATCTGCAACCATAGCTCCAGTAAACATAGAGCATAGTTCTGTTGTTCAGGGGGATGTGGCCAGGTAGATCTCAATAAAGCTCAGAAACTTTCTTATTCTCCCACACTGCTTGGTCTTAGTAGCCAATGCTTTCTTACCAGCTTGAGCTTACTTTAGACACTATCTTCTATGCTTGATCTAAACTCAAGAACCTAGATACATCAAAAAGAAACCTGTTTTAACCCCATTATCTGTTCTGCTAGTAAAATCTAACTATGCACCCTTCTTATGCTCCTACTGAAAATGTGCATCTGGACATTCTGGTTTTACAATAGACATCATTGATCATCATATACGAATGAAAAGAGCCTCCCTGTACTGTAGTCATTTATCAGCCAGGTCCATTTCTAGGAGGACTGTAACCTGCAGAGTTCTCTGGCTTAAGTCTTGGGGGGAATGTCTGGAAATTATTTTTCTATTTTTCAAGCAGTCCCTTGCACCGTCCAGGATACATTTTGCCCCCTAGGGGATCAGGGCTCACGCACTCAGCTTTCCATCCCTTTAGCCAGGATAATGCTTGGTTGGAGCAGATCTGTGGCGCTGCAGTTTGGTGTTCCAAAGCTACTTTTATAAGACACTCTAAAGTAGACACTTCTTATGACTTTGCCAATAGTTCTTCGGCCAAGTCGTTCTGGCATCTGTGCTTGGACAGTAATCTGTTCTCCTGGTGGGGCTGCTGTTCACTGCCTAGCAAATTAGAGACTTTCCTTGTCCACTTGGAAATAGATTTTTTTTTAAATCTGTGGGGGTTTTTTGTAAATGGACTTTATGGACAAACGATCTGCTGAAACTATTCTTTAGCTATAATCTCGGCTTCTGGCTGTAGCTTTAGTGCTGTAGCATTTGCAGTTGGGATGTGAGTGGAGGTTTAAGATCATTCTGCAGTTCCTCCAGGTCGCTCATGCCTGTTCAAGTGTGACATTACATTGTCTGCTGGAAAAATTACCATTTAAAGGTAAGAAAGGTATCCAAGTCACAGAACAAGTGCAAAGTGAGCAGTTCCACTGAAAGTTTGCTCACACTGAGCCTCACAAGCCATTGTTACCATCCTTGTCCATTATTTCTATTACACTACATGACTTAGACTATACTTCAGAGCAGGGACCAGCTTTGGGGTTTTTTTTACAGCACCTAGCATGATGGTGCTGCCACCATACAATAAATAAATAATAATTGTGAGATCCCAACCAAGTCAGCGTCCCATTGCACTAGGCACTATGTAACAAATATATTTACATATAATCAAATACAGTCCCTGCTCCAAAGGGATTATAATCTTAGTTTAAGACAAGACATAAAAGATGCAGGGAAGACTGGATAACAATGGTATGAGCATGCCCTTTCACAGCTGTGTGTACAGGTTGTAAGCGTAGAGTTTTTTGCTGCTGTTTGTATTAATAAACAGATCAGTAGTAGCAGCCGAGGCTCACCACCTCTAGGGGAACTTTTAACCTGTTTCATAAATTATTCTGACATACTTGTTTAATGACCCTTCCCACCCATTAACTTCTAGTATGAATTTATAATATTTGAGCTATTATCAAGTTAGTAAATGGTATTATTAATTATTACTGGGATGGGCTGTGAGGAGAGTGTGAGTATATTATCATACTGAATACTGTCTTCTGTAAATATACAGCATAATTAACATTCAGTGCAGTTGTAAATTCTGGACAGAGCTTTTCATTTGCATTGATATATTCCAATTATTGAGCAGGCTTTGAGAAATGAATGATCAGGTGTTATATTAGAACAGCGCTGCTTCAGCATTGAGCGGTAACCTTCAGGTCTCTGAAGTGGGGGTGTCGATTTTCCTGTGTGGTCTTCTGGTCAGAGCTTGAGAGCTGTAATAGGCTCCAGTCCTCTGTGGATTGAGCAGAGAGCAGCACATGTGATACACACTGACTGGTGTAACACACAGTGACATATGCACCAAAAATTACAACCACTAACATGCCGGAAGGGTTTCACCTTTCCCAGACAGCACTGTATTTTGCACACTGGGTCTTTTCTTCCTTTATTTTTTTTTCTTCTCGTGGTTATCTTCTGCTATCTTTTTGTATGGTGAAATTCACAAATGCCACAAAAGGCCCCTGTAAATGGAATAAAAGAGTTTCATATGACTGTCCGGAGCAGGTGTTTAAGGAGACAGAATCTACCCTGTGGGGATGCAGTGCAGCCTTTGCACAGTCTGTCTTTCTATGCAGCAGTTCTTAGACAGGAACCATGTGTGGAGCTATTTGTGCTCTCTCACACATAGCCCCAGCAGTCCCCTCTAAAATAGCATAGAGCCAGCATGGAGCCTACCTCCTGAGCACAGGATCTTTGTAAGGCCATACCCCATATGATGGTTTCACAATGGCCCCCCATTATCAGCCTATAAAGCAAACAAGTCAACATTCCTAGATTCAGTCTATGCTGTCCTCATTTCACTTCATGGATCAGTTGCTGTTGAGTAATGCAATGAGAGAGATGAACTGCATTCACTTATCCCGAGGCTGCATGTGTTAGCATCATGTGTGCCCTGATTTTGTCCTTTGAGTCCCATAGTCCTTCATGAACTTGGGTCTCTTGTGTGACAACGTAACAGTACGCTACATTGATGGGCATGCTAAATTCTACATGTGACAGGAAAAATAATGTCTTGCTTTGCTGGAAGGGACACGTGCCGCCAAAGAATCCTGGCAACCCAAGTGTAATACAGTTTAACTGACTTGTACTTTCCATTTCCAGCAGACATTTACCAGAGTTTTCCAATGAGTGAATAATTTAGGCATTCATTTGAAGTATTTAATTTAAGAATTATTTTAGGCATGTGTATCAAATGCACTCAGGATGTTATAAATTATTATACAGTACTGCACATTTTTGTAACACTAAAAGGTTTCACTTGCTTGCTTTCCCTTTAATATGCAATATACATTTCTTGGTTCTGCTAGAAAGCATAATTATGTGTTTCCTAATGTCACTCTGAGAATAATAGGGAATTAGCCTTTAAAGTGATCTTTCATTACAAAATGTTTAGTTTACAGTAGTATCACACGTTACAGATATTTTGCTGAATCTATTTGTGTGAGTTCTCTCCCTGTAATCCATTCAAAAGAGACCTCAAGAAGCGGGGCGGCTCTAGACATTTCGCCGCCCCAAGCACGCGGGGGACGCTCTGCCAGTTGCCGGGAGGGCGGCAGGCGGCTCCGGTGGACCTGCCGCAGGCATGCCTGCGGAGGGTCCGCTGGTCCCGCAGTCCACTGGTCCTGCAGCTTTGGTGGACCTCTTGCGGGAGGTCCACCGGAGCAGCGGGACCAGCGGACCTTCCACAGGCACGCCTGCGGGAGGTGCACCGGAGCCGCCTGTCGCCCTCCCGGCAACCGGCAAAGCACCCCCCACGGCATGCTGCCCCAAGCACGCGCTTGGCGTGCTGGGGCCTGGAGCCGCCCCTGCCAAGAAGAATTTCAGAGGCTTGATCTATCAAGAGCAATTTGGCTGAAATATCTATATTCCACTTTTACAAATGTGACATCATATCTCTAAGGCAACCTGTCTTCTGGCAATCCTGGGAACAAGGACACTGCATGGATTTCCATTTGATTCCTGCAACATAAAAGAGATCTGAGACAAAATCAATATGGACTGTGCTAAACTATTAGGATTCATTTTCACAATTAATTATACCTAAGGGACTGTTTCCTTTATTCTACTGCAAATGTAATTCAGAGCTAGTAAATATTGAATGAGATTGTTTTTCTAGCAGTGTGATCTCTACATTTAGCATAGGACTGAATGACTGTAGTGACTTATAATAATTTGACATCCTTTATTTTGAAAGAAGGGAACCTAACATAGTACTTGAACATGTCTCTTTTATAATGTGGGCTCTAAGAACTCTTTACATTTAAATATACATAATTTATTTTTTCTCATCTGATATAATGCCTTTGGGCAGCGCTGCGAAATTTTGCTTTGGTGTTTAGTTAAAACAAATGTAATATGTCATTGACAATGGTACTATAGAAACCTGAGATAAGTGCTTCAGTGCTTCCCGTGGAGGCACTAAACTCCATCTTAAAGGGACTCTTATAGATGTTGTTATCATTGTGTAATGAAAATATTTTGTTGTTTTTATCTGAAAGACCCTGGGCCTGATTCCCCTAAATGGATGTAAATCACAAGTAACTCAGTTAAAGTCAACATTGTAAAACCCAGTGTAATGGGAGAATCAGGCCTAATGAATGTTTTTAGTTACAATGCTTTTGTCAATGCTTTATAGAATCTGTATTAAAATGATGATTATACAGATAATTGTGTCTCAGTTCCTTCTCTAGCAAATTTTGGTAGAAAGCTTTACGAGAGTTTCAGGAGTTCACCTGAGTTAAGCAAGCCACCTTAGCCTCATGGATGTTTATTGCCAAATCTGCATTTATATCTTGTGCAATCCCTTTGGCTGGTACTACACTGAGATATTTCTCAAATTTTCCCACCATTGCAGTATTATAGCTGCAACTACATCCGTGCTAGCCATGGTGGGAACGCTAACATAGACTGGCTATTGGTGTTTATATTGTCTAACCCTGCTTAGAACAAGCATCAATGAGACAAATGTGAAAATCCCATACAGTAATGGTAGGGTTTTTTTCAAGAAATGCTCACTATAGACCAGGCCACTGAATTGAGAGCAGAGAATATAAATCAGTAATGAATATATCTCTTGTTTTTCACAAAATCTAATTTCTAAGAGAGAGAAGAAATCTGTTAGAGTATGCAGTCCACCTCCCTGCCAAGGCCACATGGTTTGTGATCTAGTACAGGGATCAGCAGCCTTTGGCACGCGGCTCGCCAGGGTAAGCACCCTGGCGGGCCGGGATGGTTTGTTTACCTGCTGTGTCCAGAGGTTAGGCCAATCGCAGCTCCCACTGGCCACGGTTTGCCGTCCCAGGCCAAGGGGCGGCGGGACGCGGGGGCCTGCACATCCCTCAGCCCACGCCGCTTCCTGCAGCCCCCATTGGCCTGGGATGGTGAAACGTGGCCAGTGGGAGCCATGATTGGCTGAACCTGCAGATGTGGCAGGTAAACAAACCGGCCTGGCCCACCAGGGTGCTTACCCTGACGAGCTGCGTGCCAAAGGTTGCCGATACCTGGTCTAGTATCTTGTCCATTCTAAGGCCATGTCTACACTCACACTCATGTCAACAAAACATCTATCGCTCAGGGGTGTGAAAAAAACACACCCCAAGTGATGTACATTTTTCCGGCATAAGTGCTCGTGTGCACAGCGCTACGTCGGCAGGAGATGCTTTCCTGCTGACATAGCGACCACAACTCATTGAGCTGGTTTTATTATGTTGAAGGAGAGCTCTCTCCCATTGGCATAATGCAGCTACACGAGCACTCTTACAGATGTGTCGCTGTAAGTTTTTAAGTGTAAACATGGCCTAACTTTATCTGTTCTGAAATATGGGACTGTCATCTGTTCCTCTTGGGAGGCCACTCCAGACTATTAATACATCACTCTGTCAGAAACTGTGACATTCAACTAATGTTTTTTTCTTACTTTCTATTGTTTCTAGATCTGGCAAAATATCTTAGAGAACAGCTTTCCGTTGTAAAATGAAGTGTGGTTGAAATAGAAATACTTAATGAAATCATGTCAATTTTGCCATAATTTTGTTGTGGAGAAAAAAAAGAGTGTGTATGTGGGGTGGGGAGGAGTTCTGACAATGTCAAAATGTCCCATTTCAACATTTTTTTAAATGAAAAGTTTAAGTTTTTCCTTTTGAAACAACTTATATTGTATTGTACTATGTATTATAGTATAATCTAAAACAAAGTTGGAATCATGGAGAATTTCAAAACGTTGGGGTTTCATTCTGAATTGTAATGGAATTTTGTTATCAAAAAATCTCAAAGCCCTTTACAAAACGGAAGTTCTGTTCTCCTCACAGCTCAAATTATTTCTTGTGCATACTGCTCTGAAAGATCCAAAATAACCCCTCTTCGTCCTTGGTGATTACACCCTTCACATATTATAAGCACTTATCATGTTCCCCCTTGCCATCATTTAACCTATTTACAATAGTTAGCTTCTTGAATCTTTCCTCATAAATCAACCCCTCTAGTCCTCTGCTCTTCTGTGAGCTATTCCCAGTTTATCAGTAGCTTTCAGGTAAGGATGAGAATTGAACTGATGCATTATTCCAAGTGCAGTCACCCCAGAGCAGCATAGAGGCCCTTGTATCGGCTGTGTAAAACTGCACTGGTCTTTTCCCATTAGACAGCAAATTCATACCTAATTTTCAACACAGCACTACCAAACTCTGGAGCAGTGAGCCACATTAGCAACCTCTGGCTTCTTCTTCTTTTGCAAAGGACTCATAGCCTGCTGCGCTTTAATAATTATTTATTTTAGCCTCCCCAGCCATAATTCATAATCCATAGTATTCTTCCACAAGCAACCTGCGTGAGTGGGGGGAGGACAGGCCTTACTCAGCTGAACTGGTGGTATTCCTGATGCTGTGGCATCTGAGATGAGAGGGCTCTTTAGTTCATCGGACAATGACATAACAAAATCCAGTGGCTGGAAGTTGACAATAGAAAACCAAAGAGTTGCACATTTTTAGCAGCGAAGGAAATTATACACTGGAATAGTTTACCTAAGATTGAGGCATATCCTTAGTCACTTGAAGTCTTTACCTCAAAATTAGATGTCTTTTAGCAATATATACTGTAATTTAACCACAAGTTATTGGTCCAAAGCTGGAATTAGATTAGATGTTCACAATGGCCTTGGAATCTATGAATCTAAGAAGGGCAGTTGATCTATGTCCTGTGCTGCCAGTGCCAGTGCATGCTATAGGCAGATAGTCTCGGGGTCACTCACCATAGAGATGTTCACCTGCCAATCTGAGGATGAGCTACCTCCTTTCAGCACAATAACTGCTGTTGAAAAATAGCGATAAATATTTTGTCACTCTATGGCTCTGGAGTCATGATAAGGAAAGTTCCTGTAAATGGACAGGAGTGAGGAACAAAATCTGCCCTGGGATGCTGTCAGAGGACATTAAACATTAATGGTTAGAGATTGTGGAGAAAAACAAGAGGTGGAAAGAGGATGAAGTCATTTCTATGACAGCACGTTGAAGAGGTAGTTCAGGAACAGTTCATCTGTGTGAAAATGTGACCCCCGTAATTGTCACCAAGGTAGGTGAATAATACTGCCCGGAGTGTTCCTCTGTGAAGTTATTGGCCACAAATGCTCATGATGCTTACGGCTACTTTAAATTAGGTAGTCGATTTTTTCTGAGTTTGCTAAAAGTATGGGACACACATCACCCATCGGCTTGTCTCAGTTCTTTCCTTTTTACTTTTACCTCCTCTTCCTCTTTGGGATTTGCGACACCTGCACAATCTACTTGGATGCACCTGGCAAATGTCCTGAGAGGCACACCTAATTGTGGGCAGCACCAACCTAGCATCGCATTGCTCAAACAGGAGGTATTCATTTTGACACCATTTATTTTGCATGAAACTCAGATGCAGAGGAAAAGGTTAGATTGCCATCAGCTGGGAAACAAGATATGTGCCTGAAGGCTCAAGGGTTAGAAAGGCTCAAGGAACCGGAGTTGGCAGTTGAAGTTCATACCCACTTGCACAGGATTAAATCAATCTCCAAATCAAGTCTGAGAAAGGTTTCTCTCCTCACTCCCATCCCCCAAAGGGGTGTGCATCAGCAGGGAAGGATACAGTGGTTTTCATCCTCCTAGGAAGCACTGAGACCCCAGTTTAGCAATACACTTATGCTGTCCTGGCATAAGGCTAAGAATCTGCTTAAGTGATTTGCTGGAGCCTGAGATGATCCACAGTAATTTCCTAGGATGACAGGGGAAGCAGTGAATGGTGAGCCTCTGTTCTTTCCATCTCTTTATGTGTTTCTGGACTGAAAATACTAAAAAGAAACTTCTCTCTGTTTTGTTCAGCTTCTGTGCAGATGTGAAAGAATTCCTACCACAATATTTCTCTGCCGTCAGCTGTAATAGCAAGTGGCGTGAGGTGTGTTTGGCTCAAGAGTTGAGAGCTTAGAATTGCTCAGGAATCTTTTCTTGCTTGCTGCGGACCAAATCCGGAGTTTCTAATTCAGGGTCTTATGCTCCCCACTGCTTTGGGGCCAGATTCTGCCACTCTGACTCACACTGGGAAGTACCTTACTCTGCGAGTGGTGACACTGCAAACAAGGGGCTCATTGGTGGGGTAAGATAAAACACCAGGTAAGAAGGGTGGCAGAGACTAGCCCTTTCTGAGCAGAGCAAGGCCATTATCTAGCAGATCCTGCCAGTACCTAGGGGGTGCAGAAAAATGGGGTATTACTTCCTCACTAAGCCATGGAAGCCTCTGTGCAGGGCTCCAGCTCTGGCGCTAGGGAGAGGGTGGAAAGGAATACATTGGTTCTGTTAGGTTCTGCTGGATTTTCCTCTACAATTCAGGGGCTAGCTAGACCCAAGCAAATTCCTGCACTCACTCTACTGGAACTTGTCTGTGTTCCACTCTGCGACCTCCCACAGCTTAAGGGATTCTACTGGAGTGGCAGTAATTGGAGAGGCCTCTGGCAACCTTTATATCAAAGGATTGTCAGGAGAGGTGGGAGGGAGAGGGTTGTACAGAAGTCTCAGCATTATCCCTCAAAAGCTGGGTTTGGTGGTTGAGTACCTTGCCCTTGCCACAGGGAGGGGTGGCTCAAACTCTACCTTGCTCCTGAGAGAATCAGGGGGGGAACTACCAGAGTGCAAACCCACAGAGTTTCCACTCCTGTGTGAGTAAGTTTGTTACCAAAGAGCAGCACCTGCCCTGGTGGTCTGAGGATGTGACCATATGCCCGACGGAGAAGACCATGGGTTTGTGGAGCAGTGCCAAATGCAGGAGCAACATCCCTACGCATGCTTCCTGGACCATTAGGTGGGTAACTCTGCCCTGCTGCGGCACAGCCCATTGTGAGCAAAGTGGCTCACAAGTCCTATTCCCCAGGAGGAGACAGGATTTGATCCTTGACATGCAAGACTCACAGAGAGAGGACCACACTGAAGGGGCTATAATATGTAATGATAACGGGGCAGAGCAAGGCTCACCTAGAGCACCCTTAGTGCTCTCATCTCGACTCGGAGCAATCAGACTGTTGTAATGAGGCCGTCCATGTGTTGTACGCTTCTTAGGTGAGGGAGTGTTAAAATGCATTTTTGTCAGAGAAGGAAATATCTCTGGAGCCAGGCCAGGAGGGGCCTATAAAAGCGGCCGCCCAGCCAGGCAGCGGCACAGCTGCGAGCAGCGGCACAGGAGGCAGCAAACAGGGCTGCCAACAGGGGAGTTAGCGTGGGAGTTGCCATTGGAGGAGCAGGTGAGTGTCTTTGCGTCTGTTTGTGTAGTGTTTGTATCTCGCTGTAGAGGCCCAGAGGGGCAGGCTGCTGAAGGGGCAGCTGAGCCAGGATTGGCTGAGCCCTGAGTAGGGGGAGGAGCCAGGCCAGGAGGGGCCTATAAAAGCGGCCGCCCAGCCAGGCAGCGGCACAGCTGCGAGCAGCGGCACAGGAGGCAGCAAACAGGGCTGCCAACAGGGGAGTTAGCGTGGGAGTTGGCAGGGGGAGGTGGAAGGGGAGGCCCCGCGCCCCCCAGGGAAGAACACCAAGCGGAGCCAAGACAGCAGCAGCCAGCAGCCATGAGCCAAGCAGCAGAGGACACACCGAGGATGAGAGCATGCAGCAGCTGCGGTATGTACCTGGTCCTAGCAGGGGACCCAGAACAGTACTATATATGCATGAAGTGTCGCCTAATAGAGCTGCTGGAGGAAAAGATCCAGGGCCTAGAGCTGCAGGTGGAAACCCTGATAGAGAACAGAAGGGGGTTTGAGAGGCTGATGGAGCAATGGCAAGCAGTAACGGAGGGGGAACACCCAGGGGCACAGGGGGGAGCAGGGGCTGAGGCCAAGGAAGGGGGACCACCAGAGGAGGAAGATGGGCGGTGGAAGCATGTGACCGTGAGAAGCAGGCCAAGGAAAAGGAGAGCCAGTGAGGGGAAATTGAGCTAAGGAACAGGTTTGAAGGTTTGGAGAATGAGGAAGGGTACAGCAAGTGGTAACTGACAGTGAGAGGCCAAAGAAAAAGAGGCGGCGGCCAGTCCATAGATAAAGGGAGGAGTCGATGGAAGTAGCACCAAGTTCGGGCCCAGGGAGATACAGGATGGCTTAAGGGAACCACAAGGGATGATAGGAATGGAAGGAGCTTGCGACCAGGGGAACGGAGGATAGGTTAGAGGACCGTGCTGTCCCCAGGCGAAGGCAGGTCTACGTGATTGGGGATTCCATACTGCGAAGGTTGGACAGGCCTGTGACCAGGGCCGATCCGGAGAACAGAAGGGTGTGCTGTCTACCGGGTGCTAAAATACGGGATGTGGACCTGAGGTTGAAAAGGATCCTAAGAGGAGCGGGTAGAACCCTTTGATCATCCTTCATGTGGGAGCAGATGACACGGCTAGATTCTCGCTAGAGAGGATCAAGGAGACTATGCCAGGTTGGGTAAGCCGCTCAAGGAAATTGAGGCTCAGGTGATCTTCAGTGGGATTCTACCTGTCCCTAGGGAAGGGCGCCAAAGGGGTGAGAGGATCGTGATGGTTAATAGTTGGCTGAGGGAGTGGTGTTACAAGGAGGGCTTTGGGATGTATGGGCACTGGGAGGCTTTTGGGGACAGACAACTGTTCTCAAGGGATGGGCTCCACCTAAGTAGGGAAGGAAGTAGACTTCTAGGAGGGAGGCTGGCTCATCTGATTAAAGAGCTTTAAACTAGACACTGGGGAGACGGTCGGGAGAGGTCCTGGTGCTCTCCACGCCAAATTTTCACATTGGGAGTAGGACAACAAGATAACAGATATAGCCAGAGAGGGCAGTTAAGTGTAAGGAAGAGTGGGGACAGATTCTAGATCTACAAGTCATACTGGAAGTACTGTGTCCCTACCGAGTTGGGTAAAAGAGTGAGAGGAGCCCAACAGGAAAAATTAGGATGTTTGTTCACCAATGCGAGAAGCTTAGGTAACAAAATGGAGGAACTGGAGCTCCTGGTCTGGGAATTGAAACCGGATATCGTAGGAATAACAGAAACATGGTGGAGCAGTAGCCATGACTGGAGTACAGGTATGGAAGGGTATGTGCTGTTTAGGAAAGACCGATGCAAAGGTAAAGGTGGGAGTAGCACTGTATATCAATAATGAGGTAAAATGTAATGAGATAACTAGCGCTGCAATGGACAATACAGAGTCTGTTTGGGCAATGGTCACATTGGGGAAGAAAACTACCAGAGCCTCATCCAGGATAGTGATTGGGGTGTGCTATAGACCGCCGGGATCTAGCTTAGAGATGGATAGGGAGCTCTTTAATGTTTTTAAGGAGGTAAACACTAATAGGAACTGCTTGATCATGGGGGACTTTAACTTCCCGGATATAGATTGGGAAACAAATGCTAGTAATAATAATAGGGCTCAGCTTTTCCTAGACGTGATAGCTAATGAATTCCTTCATCAAGTGGTTGCTGAACCGACGAGGGGGGATGCCATTTTAGATTTGATTTTGGTGAGTAACGAGGACCTTGTTGAGGACATTGTTGTAGGGGACAACCTAGGCTCAGTGATCATGAGCTAATTCGTTTCCAAATAAATGGGAGGATAATCAATAGTGCATCTGAGACTAGGGTGTATGATTTCAAAGGGCTAATTTTACTAAATTAAGGCGACTAGTTAGGGAAGTGGACTGGGCTAACATATTTAGGGATCTAAGGGCAGATGGCGCCTGGGGTTACTTCAAGTTGAAGTTGCAGGAGTTGTCAGAGGCATGTATCCGAGAAGGGAAACGGCTCGTAGGTAGCAGTTTTAGACCGAGCTGGATGAGCAAGCGTCTTAGAGGGTCATTAAGAAAAAGCAGAAAGCGTACCAGGAGTGGAAAATGGGAGGGATCAGCAAGGAAACCTACCTTATTGAGGTCAGAGGGTGCAGGGAAGCTGTGAGAAAGGCAAGCGACAGTGGAGATGGATCTAGCGAAGGATTAAAACCAATAGCAAAGCGGTTTTTAGCCATATAAATAGGAAGAAAACCAAGAAAGAAGAAGTGGGACCGCTTAAAACTTTAAATGGAGTGGAGATTAGGGATAATCTTGGAATGGCACAATATCTGAGCAGATACTTTGCCTCGGTCTTTAATGAGGCTAATGAAGGGCTAAGGAATAGTGATAGAGGACCGATGGGAATGAAGATATGGGGGTAGACATTACAGTAGCTGAGGTAGAAGCCAAACTGGAACAGCTTACGGAAGTAAATCGGGGGCGGATAATCTTCATCCTAGAATATTAAGGGAATTGGCGAGGATATTGCTAGCCCGTTAGCGATAATCTTTAATAAATCCCTAAATTCGGGATTGTACCGACTGACTGGAGATTAGCTAATGTAGTTCCTATATTCAAGAAGGGAAAAAAGTGACCGGGAATTATAGGCCTGTTAGTCTAACATCTGTAGTATGCAAAGTCATGGAAAAAATCTTAAAAAGAGAATGGTTCGGAACATGAGGCCGATGGCAACTGGGATAGATTACAGCATGGATTTACGAAGGTAGATCGTGCCAAACCAACTTGATCTCCTTCTTTGAGAGAGTAACAGATTTTTAGACAAGGGAAATGCGGAGGATCTCATATATCTGGATTTCAGTAAAGCGTTTGATACGGTACCGCATGAAGAATTACTGGTTAAATTGGAAAAGATGGGGATCGAAGTGAAAATCCAGAGGTGGATAAGGAGCTGGTTAAAGGGAGACTGCAGAGGGTAGTATTGAAGGGGAACTGTCCGGTTGGAGGGTTACCAGTGGAGTTCCTCAAGGCTCGGTTTTGGGTCCGATTTTATTCAATCTATTTATTGCTGACCTGGGAACCAAGAGTAGGAGTGGGCTGATAAAGTTTGCGGATGACACCAAGTTGGGGTATTGTCAATTCGGAAGAGGATCGGGATATTCTCCAGGAGATTTGGATGACCTTGTAAACTGGAGTATTAGTAACAGGATGAAATTCAATCGTGAGAAGTGTAAGGTTATGCATTTAGGGATGTCTAACAAGAACTTTAGTTATATGCTGGGGGCGCACCAGTTGGAAGTAACGGAGGAGGAGAAGGACCTAGGAGTCCTGGTTGATCGCAAGATGACTATGAGTAGGCAATGTGATGTGGCCGTTAAAAAAGCTAATGCGGTCTTGGGTTGCATTAGGCGAGGTATTTCTAGTAGGGATAAGGAGGTGCTAGTCCCGTTATATAAGGCGCTGGTGAGACCTCATTTGGAGTATTGTGTGCAGTTTTGGTCTCCCATGTTTAAGAAGGATGAATTCAAACTAGAACAGGTACAAAGAAGGGCCACTAGAATGATCCGAGGAATGGAAGGCCTTTCGTATGAAAGGAGACTTGAGGAGCTCGGTTTGTTTTCCTTAACCAAAGAAGGATGAGAGGAGATATGATTACACTCTTTAAATATATCAGAGGATAAATACCAGGAAGGAGAAGAATTATTTCAGCTCAGTGCTAATGTGGACACGAGGGCGAGCGGATATAAACTGTCAGTCAGGAAATTCAGGCTTGAAATTAGGCGAAGGTTTCTAACCATCAGGAGTGCAATACTGGAACAGTCTACCGAGGGAAACAGTGGGGGCGAAGGACCTCCACGACTTTAAGATTAAGCTAGATAAGTTTATGGAGGGGATGGTATGATAGGATAACGGGCTTAGTCAATAGGTCAATGTGCCTGGTATGATGTAACCTTTTCCAGAGGGTTTGGCTGGAGAGTCTTGCCCGCATGCTCGGGGTTCAGCTGACCGCCATATTTGGGGTCGGGAAGGAATTTTCCTCCAGGGAAGATTGGCTATGGTCCTGGAGGTTTTTCGCCTTCCTCCGAAGCATGGGGCAGGGTTCACTTGCTAAGGAGTGGGTGGATCGGCTTATGTGGCCTGCATCTTGCAGGAGGTCAGACTAGATGATCATAATGGTCCCTTCTGATCTTGAATTCTATGATTCTATGATTCTATGATTCTATGATTCTTATAAAAACATTTCTTATGTAAGTGATGGAGAGTCCCACCCATAGGTATGGGGCTTTCCTTTCAGTAGCAATTAGTGTTGTGTTAATAGCATAGTAGTTTCAGTGAAAGTGAGTTTCACAGATCACTTTGTATAATGAGCACAATAAAAACATCATTGTCCATTTTGTTGTTAATAATATTACGTATAAAGAGAATTCAAGCCTCAGCATTTGGATCTGGATCCAGATTTTGAAGTCAAATTTGAGGATGTTTGGACCTTGTCTTTTGGTTTGCCTAGTTATAAATGTCTGTTTTCAAGTTTTGATGTGTTTGAGTCTGGGAGTTTGGTTCAGGCTCAACTCTAGTAATAACTAGCTTACAATGTAAGGATTGACTCCTGCGGCTCTGGTATGCTTACATGGGGCATTAATTCAGACAGAAAACAAACATCAGATAGCAGTGCAGTTGAGGAGATATACTGGTAACATGACCGGCATATGAAAGTTTCATATAGGGAATATTTTGAAGGAGGGATTTAAAGGAAGAAAGAAAAAAATTCTTAGGGGACAAGAACTGTAAATTAAATATTCCAGAGGCTGACAATTTCTGTGCCTTCTTGTTCTAATCTTTAATGATTCTTCTTTATCTTTTGTCATTCTAAGACATCCTGGGTTCTACATTAATTCGTAACAGTATAACTCTGTATTGTTTGGCTACACTTCGTCACTTCTGAACTAACAAAGGGGGTGAGATTTTCAAATATAGCTCCAAAGGCCTCAATCCTGCAAAGACTAAAACAAATATGTAACTTTATGCACTGTTAATTCTCCTACTGAAGTTAAGCATTTGTGTAGGATCAGGGCCTAAGTTTTGCCAGCTACTAAACCAAAGGTCTTCAGCACCTCAGAATAGTTCATTTTGCATTTGGGAATATGTAAACAGGGAACTGTGCAAACAAAACTCTCATTTGCAATTAAAAATAGATCCTGGAGTGTACAAATGGGTACAGTCTCTGAGCACACAGGTACTAATCAGATCAAATTCATAGATCATATATGCATACCCATTCTGCACGCATGCAAATGCACATTTTGCTGCCACAATGCGTGCATCAATGTTTTAAAATGTATGCAAGAGTAACTCTCTGAGTTTGTTTGGGGGGTTTTATTCTATATTTTAGGCCGGCGGTCAAACAATAATTCTCTGGCTAGTCCATTCTCGGAAGTATTTACATATTTATGCAACCATAGTCATGTTCTCACAGTTCTCAAACTGTAGTTTCAATATGTGTTTTGCCTGACCTTTCCCAGTGAGGCAAACCACTGATTTCCTGAGTTAGCACTGAACTCTGGTCACAGCTGTTTTGAAACTCTGAACTCTCCTAAATGTGAAATCATTCAACCCTACTTCACTTCAGCAAAACCTCCTGAATGGATTGAGAAGCAGGGGTGGCTCTAGAAATTTTGCCGCCTCAAGCACGGCAGGCAGGCTGCCTCCGGCGGTTTGCCTGTGCAGGGTCCGCTGGTCCCGCGGCTTCGGCGGACCTCCCGCAGGCACGCCTGCGGGAGGTCCGCCGAAGCCGCGGGACCAGCGGACCCTCTGCAGGCAAGCCGCCAAGGGCAGCCTGCCTACCGCCCTCTCAGTGCCGGCAGAGCGCCCCCCCGCACCTTGCTGCCCCCAGCACGCACTTGGCGTGCTGGGGCCTGGAGCCGCCCCTGTTGAGAAGAAAAGTTGAATTCTACTTAGATTAGATCTATATCGACTTAATCCATGACAATAGCCTTCTCAAATTTAAATGATTCCATATTGAGTCTAAGTACCTAACACAGATTATTTGTTACATTTCAGTTTTAAATTATGAGCTGGAAATAGCAATAATAGGGGATGTTTTTGTTTGTTTTTATTTTGTTGCTTTCCCCCGCTTCTTGGCCTTTAACAAATATGTCAAAATGACAAGAAGATAAGAAGAAAGATAGAAACGGAACCAATCAAAATGAATCACAACTTAAAAACCCATTAAGATGCATATGTTAGACAGTAAACAACCACACAAACTTGTTGTTGTAACCCTTGATCTTCTTGCTCCATCTTGCCCTTTTGTTCCTCTTAATCCATGTGTTGTGTCATGCTTTTCTGTAGATTGCAAGCTCAACGAGGCTGGGCTGGAAACTGTGGTGTGGCAATGCCTCTTTGCACTGTACCAGCAAGAAATTCTGGCTGTAAACCCAGCTCAGTTGGCCATGGAGGGATCACCTCAAAATAGGAGGATCTTCTCATGCTATGGATCTTCCTACACCAATTTTACCTTCCTTGTTATGAACATGGCAAGGGGAAAGGGGGCATGGCTGGGATTTCCTTACATCCCTCCGATCCCCTGCTTTCATCACTAGGGCTGCTGTTAAAGTGCTCTGGGGCTTTTGGTGACTGGCAGAACTCAGATCACCCTTTATGCCTGGAGACCAGCTCAGTACACAATCAGTCCATGATCAAGGGAGGGAAAAGGTGAGCTTTATGACACCTTTATAGCACCCTCCCCAGACCTGTGTCATGTGTAGTTCATCCAGATCCCTGGATCTGGCCTCATATCTTCTAAGTGTTTGGCATATTTTGGGATGCTGTAAATAAATAAATAAATATAATTATTATTATTATTATAATACCAATATTTTTGCATGCAATGTTGTTGTAGTCATCTCAGTCCCAGGATATTAGAGACAAGGTGGGTGAGGTAATGTCTTTTACTAGACTGACTTCTGCTGGTGAGAGAGAGAGAAGCTTTTAAACTTACACAGAGCTCTTAAATGCACTAAGAGCAAGTTTGCACTACAAAATTAAGTCGACCTAAGTTACGTCGACGTACAGCCACGTCTGTAATTAAATCACTTTTGCATATCCACACTATGCTTCTCTACTGCATAAGCTAAAAGCTGTAGCAGACTCATCAATCTCTAGCTAGGCAAGGTGCCACTAGAGGCAGGGGCGGCTCTACAGTTTTGGCCGCCCCAAGCAGTCATGCGCGGGAGGCGCCCCGGAGCCGCGGGAGCAGCGGACCTCCCGCGGGCATGACTGCAGAGGGTCCGCTGGTCCGCGTGGCGGCTGGACCCCGCGGCTGCGGACGGTTCGCGGATCCCGCGGCTCCGCTTGAGCTGCCGCAGTCATGCCTGCGGGAGGTCCAGCCGAGCCACGGGATGAGCGCTCCCTCCGCAGTCATGCCTGCGGCAGGTCCGGTTCGCGGATCCCGCGGCTCCGGTGGACCTCCCGCAGGCATGACTGAGGCAGGTCCGCCGGCGCAGCCTGCCGCCCCCTAGATTTGGCCGCCCTAGGCACCAGCTTGTTTTGCTGGTGCCTAGAGCCGCCCCTGACTAGAGGGCAACAGAGTGCCCCACCAAGCAGGCATGGGTTACATGTAGTCTCTCGCAGAGGTGGAGTTATTAAATAGGCAAGGTGGGCAAGTTATTATTGGCAGGAATGACTTTTTAGTATGGACACTTACAGAGTTAGGTTGTAAGCTACCTTGTGTTGACATAACTCTGTAGTGTAGACCAGGCCTCAGCGTGTCATAGCTAAACACAAGATGGAACGGATTGTTTAGCATAAGTAATTAACACATGTTTCAAGGGACAATTCCAGGTGAAGTTATTGCTTTGTGAAAAGTGTGATATAACATTTTTGTTTCTTTTATCGTTTTCCTGTGTGAGTTCATTCAAGAGTAATCCCACTATCTCTGATCTATCAGTCCTCATTCTAAAGGAAATTTGCTCAACACTTTCGAAATATGAGCCTGAGAGCTTAAATTCATAACGTTGCTAGACACTAAAAATCATAGCTTGAACAGAGATACTGGATTTATGGCTTCTGACAACAATCTATAACGCACTAACAACCACCTCCAAGCTGCCTTTCCCCACCTTTCCTCTCCACCTTGATACGGTCTTGCATGATATTCTTATCGATAAACTAGGCAAATACAATTTAGATGGGGCTGCTATAAAGTGGGTGCATAACTGGCTGGATAACCATACTCAGAGAGTAGTTATTAATGGTTCCCAATCCTGCTGGAAAGGTATAACAAGTGGGGTTCCGCAGGGGTCTGTTTTGGGACTGGCTCTGTTCAATATCTTCATCAATGACTTAGATATTGGCATAGCAAGTACACTTATGAAGTCTGCAGATGATACCAAACTGGGAGGGATTGCAACTGCTTTGGAGGACAGGGTCATAATTCAAAATGATCTGGACAAATTGGAGAAATGGTCTGAGGTAAACAGGATGAAATTTAACAAAGACAAATGCAAAGTGCTCCACTTAGGAAGGAACAATCAAGTTCACACATACAAAGTGGGAAGAGACTGTCTAGGAAGGAGTACGGCAGAAACGGATCTAGGGGTTATAGTGGACCACAAGCTAAATATGAGTCAACAGTGTGATGCTGTTGCAAAAAAAGCAAATGTGATTCTGGGATGCATTAACAGGTGTGTTGTGAGCAAGACACGAGAAGTCATTCTTCCGCTCTACTCTGCGCTGGTCAGGTCTCAGATGGAGTATTGTGTCCAGTTCTGGGCACCGCATTTCAAGAAAGATGTGGAGAAATTGGAGAGGGTCCAGAGAAGAGCAACAAGAATGATTAAAGGTCTTGAGAACATGACCTATGAAGGAAGGCTGAAAGAATTGGGTTTGTTTAGTTTGGAAAAGAGAAGACTGAGAAGGGACATGATAGCAGTTTTCAGGTATCTAAAAGGGTGTCATAAGGAGGAGGGAGAAAACTTGTTACCTTAGCCTCTAAGGATAGAACAAGAAGCAATGGGCTTAAACTGCAGCAAGGGAGGTTTAGGTTGGACATTAGGAAAAACTTCCTAACTGTCAAGGTGGTTAAACACTGGAATAAATTGCCTAGGGAGGTTGTGGAATCTCCATCTCTGGAGATATTTAAAAGTAGGTTTAGATAAATGTCTATCAGGGATGGTCTAGACAGTATTTGGTCCTGCCATGAGGGCCGGGGACTGGACTCGATGACCTCTCGAGGTCCCTTCCAGTCCTAGAATCTATGAATCTATGAAAAACCTTATGACTGGAAGAGTGTTAATGGGCCACTTCACCTCGAATGGTCCCTTGAAATATGCAATAACTACTTATGTACTCTAAACAATCTGTTTCACCTTGGATTTAGCTGTGACACTCTGGCTGTGTCTACACTACAAAATTAAGTCAACCTAACCTACATTGGCATACAGCTGCCGCAGTTATTACATCACTTGTGCATATCTACACTTTGCTTCTTGTGTCGGCGGTGCACATCTTCATCAGGAGCCCTTGCACCTATTGAACTATCAGTATGGGGTATTGTGGGACGACTTCTGAAAGACAGCAACAGTCGATGTAAGCAACGCAGTGTCTACACTGACACTGAGTTGACCTAAGTACATCGACATTGACTCTACACTTCTCATGGAGGTGACTTAAAGAGCTGCCTTATGTTTTAACCCCACTCTCAAAGGCTTTCAGTCTTTACTGTATAAACTTTAGTTACTGTGATTATTATTTAACATTTTTATTGTGGTAGTGCCTAGGGGCCTCAACAACGTCAGGGCCCCATTGTGCTAGGGACCGTACAAACATAGTAGATGGCAGTCCCTTCCCCCAAAGAGCTTACTACTTAAATTTCAGTAAAAAGGGGCTCTCTGGAGTGTAGAGCCCTTCAAAACTGTTGCTGGGTTGAACAGCATCCTCATCATGGAGGGACACGAAGCCCATCCTACCTACTGAGCATAAGTGGAGACTTTGTGGTCTCCACAGCTGATTGTGTACCTTGAACTCTATTCCCCACCTAGTGTTACCATGCCATCACTACCCATCTGCACCTCCAGACTGGCTCTTATGTTCATCAATTGTTGAGAATTTTTCATACCTGAGAGAGTTCAAGGGTTTTGTCACAGATACTAGTACACACTACAGACCTGATTCAGCAGAGCACTTATGTACCTATGTGCTTATCTTTGGGCATGGGAGTAGGCCCACTCCAGTGCTCTACTGCTTCAGGGCCTATACAGGGTTCAGATAAATCAGATGCTTGTTTCAAAAAGGTTACTTAAGATGTTTTGCATGTGACCTAATACTGTACAGATTGTACTTTGAGTAGGCAGGAAGGATTAAGCTGATTAAGGGTGATCTCCTCCCACCTGTAAACAATGGGGACAGAAGGTTGAAAAACAGGTTCCTGAGGCTGTTGTTTTGATCCAACAGAGAGATGAAGAACCATAAAAAATATTAACATTACCACCAGGCCCTAGAAAAAGATAAACAGGAAAGTTAGAAAGACTTTCAGCGCAGCTTCATTTTGAGCATGGCAAGGAATCCGTGAGATAACTATATTTTCAATATTGTACAAAGAATAGTATTGCACAAATATCTTTATCTATCATTACATCCTGAATATGTCAGGGCCGCCCGGGGCGGGAGGGGGGGCAAGTGGGGCAATTTGCACCAGGCCCCGGGCCCTGCAGGGGCCCCCACAAGAGTTTTTCAGGGCCCCTGGAGTTTTTCACTAGCTCTGGGGGCCCCGGAAAACGCTCATGGGGCCCAGGCCCCCAGAGCTTCTTCTGCTTCCGGTCTTTGGCAGCAATTTGGCAGCGGGGGGGCCCTTCTGCTCTGGGACCCGCCGCCGAAGTGCCCCGAAGACCCACGGTGGGGGGTCCTTCTGCCCCGAGACCCACCACCAAACTGCTAAACTAAGGGCTGGGGGGAAGCCAACAGGTGCGGAAGAGCACATGGTTCGGACAGAGACATCCCTGAGGGGAGGATCTATTAAAGGAGATTCTCTATGTCCTAGAAAGGAGGAAAGGATGGAAATGATAAAATACAGGTAGGATATGATCAGAAACAGTCAAATGAAAAAGAGTCTGATTCAATTACATCATGTAATGGCAGACAGCTAAAAAGTGACAAATTTTTAAAGTGCTTATATACCAATGCTAGAAGTCTAAATAATAAGACAGGTGAACTAGTGTGCCTCATATTAAATGAGAATATTGATATAGTAGGCATCACAGAAACTTCATGGAATGAGGATAATCAATGGGACACAGTAATACCTGGGTACAAAATATATTGGAAGGACAGAACAGGTCGTGCTGGTGGGGGAGTGGGAAAGGGGGAAAGCTTAGAATCAAATGAAGTAAAAATCTTAAATGAACCAAACCGTACCATAGAATCTCTATGGATAGTAATTCCATGCTCTAACAACAATAATATAGCAGTAGGGATATATTACCAACAGGGGCGGCTCTAGACACCAGCGCGCCAAGCAGGCGCGCATTTGGCTCGGTGGAGCTGCATGCCTGCGGCAGGTCCACGGGCCGGGCGAAGCGGACCTGCGTGGACCTGCCGCAGGCATGCCGGCAGGAGCTCAACCGAGCGGCGCAGCGCTCCGCGCTGCTTGGGGCAGCCCGATTTCTAGAGCCGCCCCTGATTACCAACCACCTGAGCAGGATGGTGATAGTCACTGTGAAATGCTCAGGGAAATTAGAAAGGCTATTAAAATAAAAAACTCGGTAATAATGGGGGATTTCAACTATCCACATATTGACTGGGTACATATCACCTTGGGATGGGATGCAAAGGTAAAGTTTCTTGACACCTTAAATGACTGTTTCTTGGAGCAGCTAGTCCTGGAACCTACAAGAGGAGAGGTAATTCTTGATTTAGTCCTAAATGGAGCACAGGATCTGGTCCAAGAGGTGAATATAGCTGGACCACTTGGTAATAGTGACTATAATATAATTTACTTCTTCAGATGCAGAGCATGGAACATATAGTAAGGAGATATATATACATACAGAACATGAAAAGGTGGAAGTAGCCATATCAACTCTAGGAGGCTAATTAATTAAGATGAGCTATTATCAGCAGGAGAAAAAAAACTTCTGTAGTGATAATCAAGATGGCCCATTTCAGCCAGTTGACAAGAGGTGTGAGGATACTTGACATGGGGAACTAGATTCAAACTGTGTAATGACTCAGCCATTCCCAGTCTCTGTTCAAGCCTAAGTTAATGGTATCTAGTTTGCATATTAATTCAAGTTCAGCAGTTTCTCGTTGGAATCTGTTTTTGAAGCTTTTCTGCTGCAAAATTGCTACCTTTAAGTCTGTTACTGAGTGACCAGAGAGGCTGAAGTATTCTCCTACTGGTTTTTGAAAACACTTCAACCTCTCTGGTCACTCAGTAACAGGCTTAAAAGTGGCAATTTTGCAACAGAAAAGCTTCATCAGAAGCAGGTAGCCTGCTAAAGAACCAGTGGGGCCACTGGACGATCGAGATGCTAAAGGAGCACTCAAGGTGATAAGCCATTGAAGAGAAACTAAATGTGTATGCAGATGTGCATGTGCAAAGTTGAGTATGCACCGCTGGAAGCTGGGCTGAGACCTCGTTGAAAATCAGACCTCACATATGTGCCTAGTTATGTATTTGTTTGTTTCTCAAAGCACAGTGAGCTATCCTCTGTTAGAGAACATAAACTACTTCAAAATGTACGGCAGATGGCAGAATTTGATGGCGTAGATAAACCATGCACTGGCATGAAAGAGATTAAGGTACTGCTTTGGGCTGGAGTGGACCTGCCCCTCCACACCTGTGGATCATGCCAGGACTGGAGGAAGAATTAAAATGAGGAAAATCTGCTCAGCTGGGGCAACCCTGGGAAGGGAGCAGGCTGTTGAACTTCTCCAGTCCCTAAGAAAGGGCTGACAGCCTGCAGAGCCCCTACGCTTGTGGGACATGGCTGAGATTTGCACTGGAGCCCAGTGAACTATGAAGTGGACAGTAGAGACCCCTACCCTGGAGGGAGCTGCTTACAGGTTTCTGTTTTCTTTTCTTTTGTTTAACCTCATTTGCTGTTTGTGGGTTTTTTTGTTGTTTCACTTGAGACCCCCCCCAAGAGGAGACAAAAGAGCCAAGAGGCCTTGGCCAGAGGGTTGATTGCTGGCCAGTTAGAAGGACACACCATGCAGCATTAGGGTGACCAGATGTCCCAATTTTGTAAGGACAGTCCCGATATTTGAGACTTTTTTTTATATGGGACCCTATTACCCCCCCACCCCCTGTCCTGATTTTTCACACTTGATATCTGGTCACCCTATGCAGCATCGACTGGGGCAGGGTTAATTGAACTCACACATGTATGCTTCCCATGTAGCTCCTAAAGCAGGTGCTCTAACATGGGCAAGTGTGTGATACAACGTTGTTATTTGTACCGTGAATGCCAAATTCAGCCCTCAAATGCAACCCACTGAGTCAATGGTGTAATGAGAGCAGAATATGACCTTGTACTTGTGCAGCTGCCATAGAAAATTAAGTTGTGTGAGTGTAAATAAGGTAGAATTTGTTCCAAGGTTTAGAAAATAGAGGAGACTTTGCCAGGAAAAAATAAAGGGGGGGGGAGTTGGGAAGGATACTGTTACATTGAAAACTAGTCAATTTAAAAAAAATGATTTAAAGGTAGCCTCATGTTCTAGACCTGCCTATGAATTTGCATGGTTTTGCAGTCACATAGTGCTATTTTTGACTGTTCTCCTCTCCTCTGTGTCTGTGCAAAAGATACACTATATATCAAGAAAAAAGATGTACTGTTCATGCATACATACATATGTATGAGAGTGCACTGGAGAGAGAGCTACGTCTCCAGGATCTGTGTTTGTCTAGCCAGCTCTCTGTGCGTGTATGTAGCTGGACAAACATACATACAGTAGGTAGCCTGATTTTCATATATTAACATCTCCACTGCGGACAGTTCTCATTCTTTGTGTGGGTGGCTCTCACTCACAGCCAGCTCTGCTCTGTTATGTAAACCCAGGCATGCGTGATCTAATAGCTAGAGACAACTGCAGGGAAGGGGACTTCAGTTAAGAAGAGTCAGTTGGGGACAGAGAACACTGTGTCTTTTTGTTAACTGATGTAACAGAAAAAAACAGAGAACTTTACTTGGACTGTGTCCCAAAAGCCCTCCTGCTTTTTAAACCAGTTATTGCAAACTGCATCAGGGAAACAGGAAAAAAGCTTGGGTGAAATTTTGATCCCCTTGCAAATCCTCCATCAAAGCTCTTTGCAAGAGGCAGTAATGTAGGTGTTGCAGGGGAAACGGAATCCTCCCCACGGCATGTAAAAAGAGTGCCAACAACCAGCATGATGGCATGGGAATAAGTTTTAGAATCAGGTTTCTGGTGCAGATAATCAGATTATGAATGCTTACTTTTTGTGAACATTTTCAGGTATGTCTGTGTGTTTTGGTGAGGAAATCAGAGCAGGGATATGTATCCCCTTTTTATTTCCTCTCATTCATATGATGATTGCATTGACGTATACGTTCACTGCAGTCTTTGTTTGCCAGTGATCTTTCACGGCACGGCAGCCAAGAGAGTGGGATGAATTTATTTCCAGAATCTGTGCTGAAATAGCATGACAGGTAGGAAAGAGACATGCCACCTGCCATATCTCTGCTGCACTGTTCCTGCTCAGACCCTAGATTCAGGAGTGACCTCAGCAGTTGGGCTATGCTGCTCTTGCAGAAGAAATAAATCATGGAGGCCAGGAAAGGCCCTGACTGTTCCGCTCCTGCCGAAGCCAGGCTGGGATCTTCACCTGGAACGAAAGCTGGTGCCTATGGCTGGTAGAAGAGGGAGAGGAACATCTGTTGAGGTCCTCAGAAAAAGTGGGGAGGCTACCCAGATTGAAAGCACGACAGTGTTAGAACTAGATAATGCAAACGCTACTGGGCATACCAGGAAGAGTCCCATTGAATTACATGGGATTACTTATGGTGGTAATTGGTATGCCTTGGTAGTGAGTGTTTGCAGAATTGGGACCTTACACAAGAATGGTCCAAAATATTGGTGGTCTCAGTTGCACTAGTATAGCTCTATCTAGGTCAGTGGGTTTACTCCTGATTTACATTGTTGTACATGACAGCAGAATCAGGCCTGCTCTCTCGAAATATTACTTCCAGTTTTCTGGGTCTTTTTGTAGGATATTTCAAGAGGCTGCAGGATAATTTTTAGTTCTCTAAAAGGGACACAACCAGCTAAGAGAGAAGTTAAAACCTGAGTGAATGCCAGAAGAGTGGCTGGTGAAATGCCACTGAGCCCCATACTCATAAGTTTCATTTTCTGTGATGAAGAGACCTCTGAAGAATGGGTAGCATGTGTGGAATCTGCATTGTATTGTGACACTAGATCCACTCTCCACAGAGTGCACACCTAAGTTCCAATTAAACGCCTCTGGGCTTCACTTCAGTCACTTTTAAAGGAGAGGGAGGGGCAGGTGGGCGTTGGAGCAGCTAATACAATGATCGCACAGTATTCATTTGTAGATTCAGGGGTTGACTGTAGAAAAATGCATGCTGCTTATTCTGGAATGACTGAATGGATGGTGTTCTCTGACACCTAGAGTAGCCTGAGAATCCTCCTCTCTGGGCTCTCCCTGGAGACTTTCTCTTTGCTGGAGTGGAGGAAAGCTTCTTGTTTCATTCCCTTTGCCACTGCGATATAGGCGAATGTTTATCCTGCACCCTGAATTTGTTGTAGCTTTTTCATGTTATATTTACTGTCTGTTACTATTTCTATCATGGTACCATCTAGAAATCCCAACCAAGCCTGGTGCTGCATTGTGCTAGGTCAGGGGTTGGCAACCTCTGGCACGTGGCTCACCAGGGTAAGCACCCTGGCAGGCCGGGCCAGTTTGTTTACCTGCCGCGTCCACAGGTTCAGCCGATCTTGGCTCCCACTGGCTGCGGTTCACCATCCCAGGCAAATGGGGGCTGCGGGAAGCGGTGAGGGATGTGCTGGCCGTGGCTTCCTGCTGTGCCCATTGGCCTGGAGCGGCAAACCGCAGCCAATGGGAGCCGCAATCGGCTGAACCTGCGGAGGCGGCAGGTAAACAAATTGGCCCAGCCCACCAGGGGGCTTACCCTGGTGAGCCGCGTGCCAGAGGTTGCCGACCTCTGTGCTAGGTGCTGTACAAACATATAGCCAGAGACAGCCCCTGCCCTGAAGAGCTAACCTATATATAGACAAAAGAGAAAAAGGTGGAAGAAAACAAGGCACAAGGAAGTGAAGTGACTTGCCCAGGGTCTCCCAGGTCAGTAACGCAGCTGGCCACTAGGACCTCACTTTGCCCTGGCCACTAGGACCTCGCTGCCTCCTCAGCCTGCCTATTTGTGTCAGACTTAGTATAAGACCGTGCCTGCTTGCCCCCAGTTTATGGAACAGAGGTTCCTACAAATAGCAGAATCAAAAGGTCTTATCATATCCCCTTATAGGTAAAAAGGGAATAATCTCACTTCATTTCTATTGGTCTTCTAAGGAAAACAAGTCTGTCCAGGACCAAAATAATGACACAGCCTAAAAAGTGTCCTTAGGCATCCCATCCACACCTAAACAGGCACAATCCATTTCCATCTATTCATTGCCATGGTCAACTGGCAAAGGGGATCTGGGGCAAAAATCTGTCTGGGGATTGGATCTGCTTTGAGCAGGGGGTTGGACTAGATGACCTCCTGAGGTCCCTTCCAACCCTGATATTTTGTGATTCTGTGAAACAGCATTCTACTGGCTCAGACCTCACAGGTTCTGAGCCGAGGCTCTGTGTGGGCCAAAACACTGGAGCTATTTGACCTCTTCAAGATGTATTTTATGAGTGTATAAAATTCAGTTCTCAATGGAAGGCAATCCACAGATAGGATCTGAGAGTCTCACTGCTCTCACCTCCTGTTAACTTTCAGGAGGCATTGGGCACCTCTCAGGAGGGGGCCCATTAGCATTACTATGCATTACTGTCCATGTGGGTATCAAGCAGATTGTGAACCCCAGAGTCATTGCCCCACTTTCATTCCTGAAAGTGGGACAGAGCTTGAAGCACCCTTTGATTGGTGCAGCAGCCAATTGAAAAAGTCCAGCCAGTCCTCTTAGTGCCCCAGGATAGTTGTCTTGTCCAGCAACAAGGCCCAATCCTGCGAGGGGCTGGGCTCCTCCTGCAAAGTGCTCGGTTCTCTCCAGTCCTGGTGGAGCTTAGCATCTGGCATGATCAGGCCCAAACACAAGACTTGACTGTATATGCACTAGGATCAAAATGCAGAGACATGATCATTTCACGTTACAGCATTGCAGTGGTCCCTTTGTTTTTAGCTGCTGACGCTGGCAATGGTATTTACATAGCAGATCTTGCAATGACTAGCGTGATCCACTGAGTGGCACTGTCTGTCCAGGAATGCTTAACAGATACTGCAAAATAATCTGTGACATCACAGGAGTTTCACCTGCACTCTGACGGTATTTCAGAATGCATTAATTCCTCTCCTGGTATTTTTTATTATGCTTTACCTTAGGGAAACAATATAAGAGCATTACAGTATCTTAGGCTGTTTCCACTCAAAGCTTCTCATACAGTGCTGGTGAAGTCTTTAGACAGAGAAAGAATACCACTATAAGCGTAGAAGATTCTGGATGTAGCTTACAATATACCAGTATATAAGGTCTGAGGATGATTTTACAACATTTGAGGATCTGAGCCAAAGTGTTGGATTGATTTTAAAATGTGAACATTGTCACTCCATCTTCCATAATGCTCAGAATCAGAGCTGGTTGAAATTTCCCCTACTTATTTTCCTGCATAAAAATGACCTCTTTTTTCCAAAAATAAAACTTTTCATGAAATTTATCAATATTATTAAAATATTCTTTTTTGCAAAATTTTCCACAATATTTTTCAGTGACTTTGTTTTAATCAAAATCAATTTCTAAATCATTATTTAAATGGCCATTTACTGAAAATGTTGTGGGTTTGTTTAACTGAGAAGGTGTTTGATAAACAACAATTTTTTGAAAAAGATTTTTGTATACATTTTACTAAAATTTATATTCTGAAAAATGGGAAATTTCAACCCTGTGAAACAGAAACAATGCCAACTTTTTAAATTCATGTTCTGATATTTTTTGGCCAATTCTAGATGTTACTATTTATGTTTGGACAGTCTGTATCTTTCTCTTCCCCACCTCTCCCTGGTTTCTCCTTTCAGCCCTTAGAGAGTCAGGCAAAACTGACACGTTTAGCTTTGCTAATTTCCTTGTGTGCCAAATGGATATTTTGGAGAAGTCAGCCAAGAGGTGACTAAACATGTTTTTGCTGCAAAAAAAACATTGACATTGCAGCTTTAAACAAAACGTGTGTAAAACAAGAGGTTTTTGTCAATCCCTCGTGTGAAACTGTTTTTTAGCTTTTCATATATTTAGTAGGAGCCTCAGGATATGGATTCCTTCCCCACCAACTGATTTGATGTGTGACCCTAGTTAAGCAATTAATGGCGTGATTGTGATTGATGGTGATTTAAGTCACAGCCTCAGGTTGGCTGTGGAGCAGAGGTGCAGTGCCACAATGCGTGCTCTGGGAGACACTGTCTCAGGCAGCTGCAATGCCTCTGGGGAGCATGCTGCTGTGCCTTCATTCGAAAGCAAGGTAGGCTGGTTCTCCGTGCCCTATGTGCTTTGAGAGCAAAATGGGCATGGCCTGCTTTCTCCTTTCTGCCTCTGCAAATCAGAACAAAGTAATTACTGGTGGCGCTGTTCTTGGGGGGACATCACGGGCGAAATCATGTGCCCTTCTTTACTCTGGAAAAGCTCATTCATTTCAGTGAATTGAACAAAGACTGCTCGATCTGGGTAGATTTCGTATTGATAGGATGAAATCTCTTTGGCTATAAGCCATTGATTCATAAGTTAAAAGGCAGAGCAATTCTGATGCAACAGGTTTTTTTTTTGTGGGGGGACGAAGAGCTGGATGCACCCCTCTGCCTCCCCCGATTCCACAATATCAGGGAGCCTGTATTGTCCCTTCAGCCATTCACTGCTCCACATTGAGGGTTTTGTATCAGCCACCCCTGGCATCTCTCATACCAGGTGCTCTTTGTAATCTCCACTCCAGCCTCCCACAGGACATCTGTTTCAGGTCCCCATTATGTTCCCTCCATACCAAGGGCTTTTCCCCAACTGAAAATTGTGGCAGGAAATGTCCTGTCTCCCTCCCTGCTCCTGAAAATGTGCCTCTGAGCGCAGGAGCACTTTGTCCATGTTTTCGTTATTTCGCATTTATGTTGCTGTAATGCCGAGAGGCCCCAAGCAGATCATGGCCCCACTGCGCTAGGCACTACCCAGAGCATAAGACAGTCCCTCCCCAAGGAGCTGACAAACTAAAATAGACAAGAGACACAAATAGATGGATGAGCACAGAGTCAACACCAAGAATTTTAATATGCTTTTTGGCAGAGGGTTATTGTAAATAACCTCCAATTTCCACTCAATCTAACCATCCTTAACTGGCTTATTTCTTATAGGCCTCATGACAGAGGTGCTTTTCGAAGAAGGACGAGACACAGATTTTTAACAGTGAGGGTGATTAAGCATGGGAACAAACTAACAAGGGAGGTGGTGGATTCCTCATCTCTTAGAGTCTTCAGACCAGGACTGGGTGTCCTAAAAGATCTGCTGTGTTCAAACACAAGTTGTTAGGCTCACTACAGGAGTCAATGGGTGAAATTCTGAGGGCTGTGTTACACGGGTCAAACGAGATGATCAAGTGGCCCTTGGCCCCTGAAATCTACGAACAATAGACCAAAGCAAATGAGAACCTCGCTAATTTAAACTAATATTGGGGAGGACCCATTGCAAATTAGTGTTTAAGCAATTAAATATTATATAAAAGCAAGAATAAATCATGACCAAACACATTTTGTTAATATACTTTGAAAATGATCATTTGCCTTTAATTACTTATGATATTTCACAGTGTAGTAGAAAAGGCCTTATGCACATTGAGTAGCACTTACTCGCAGGAGTAGGTCCATGAATAAGTCCATGATTGTGAACGAGGGTAGAAGAATCAAGCCCTAAATAGTCTGTATTTTGTAAAAATAGCAAAGGCAGAGTGATGGACAACTCATTATGGGCCTAATGCAAAGCATATTGAAATCCACTGGCTTCTATGAATTATTTTGCTGAGAGGTGAGGCACGAGGGTTTTTAAGCTAAGGGCTGGGGGGAAACGAATAGGTGCACGTTGGACTGTGTTCTTTGAGTCTGGTTCTGCGACCACCCTCCAGGAGCATCGGATGCGCATCTGACACGACTTGGCTCCACTCTTGTGTCCAGGCCACCTGGCCAGTGACTTGGCATAAGCAACGCTTAGGCTGGTAACTATAAATTATCTTTGCAGAACCTGTGTGAGTGTGTGTGTGAGTAAATGATTATAACAGCTGTCAAAACTATTTTGTTGTATTTGCAATAAATGTGGCATTTTGCCTTGTCCCTCTTATAAGATCCTGTTGGTGGTATTTTATTAATGTAACATGCGGAGGAGCATGTGGTAACTGGAAGCCTAGAATCAAATGAAGTAAAAATCTTAAATGAACTAAATTGTACTATAGAATCTCTATGGATAGTAATTCCATGCTTGAAAAATAAGAATATAGCACAGGGTTCTGCAATCTCTGGCACGCGGCTCGCCAGAGTAAGCACCCTGGCAAGCTGGGCCAGTTTGTTTACCAGCCACGTCTGCAGGTTCGGTCGATCACGGCTCCCACTGGCTGCGGTTTGCCACCCCAGGCCAATGGGGGCGGGGAGAAGCCGCAGCCAGCACATCCCTCGGCCCGCGCCGCTTCCCGCAGCCCCCATTGGCCTGGAGTGGCAAACCATGGCCAGTGGGAGTCACAATTGGCCGAACCTGTAAACGTGGCGGGTAAACAAACTGGCCCGGCCCGCCAGGGTGCTTACCCTGGTGAGCTGTGTGCCAGAGGTTGCCGACCCCTGATATAGCAGTAGGGCTATATTACAGACCACCTGACCAGGATAGTGTTAGTGACTGTGAAATGCTCAGGGAGATTAGAGAAGCTATTAAAATAAACTCAATAATAATAATAATAATAATAATGGGTGGTTTCAACTATCCCCATATTGACTGGGTACATATCACCTCAGGAAGGGATGCTGAGATAAAGTTTCTTGACACCTTAAATGACTGTTTCTGGAGCAGCTGGTCCTGGAACCCAGAAGAAGAGAGGCAATTCTCAATTCTTGAGGGTTAGATTTTTAGCATGGAGTTTGAAGTGCAAGGACTGGTGAGTGCATATGAGGAACATTCTACTGTATATATTCTGTATAACCCTTCCTCACTTTCATTCTAACTAGTGTAAATATTTGTTTGCAGTAAAAACAGGATACATGGTGTGAAACCACAGAATGCAAAATATATTCAAATCCTGGAAGAGCAACAGGGGTCTTTCTCAGCTCATGGTCTCCTATCGTGCTGCTCAGATGTTCCTTGGAGATGTTTCCCAGCATGTACCTTCTTTGTATTCTAGCCTGAAGATCAAATGATTGTTGATCCCAAGATGTCACTGTTGAATCATCAAAGTAATAATAACTGGGGACCGGGAGCAAATGGAGGATGAAAGTAGAGCTGTGCCTGGGAAAGCTAATTTTATGGGAGCTGACAGAAAACACACACATGATATCCCATCAGAAGTTCAAAGAAAAACATTTTTACTTCCCAGAAGGTGGTTGAACACTTTAAAAAAAAAAAAAAAAAAAAAGCTCTCTGCAAACTATTCAAGATGGGATTTGGCAGCATTTGGGGATTTAGCATTTTGGCTATAGTTATTCCTCACTTCCATGAGAGGAAGGATGGCCCAGTGCTTACTGTGCTAACCTGGAACTTGGGAGACCTGGATTTAATTCCCTGCTTTGCCATAGACTTCCTGTATAAGTCTTTTAGTCTCTCTGTGCCTCAGTTTCCTATCTGTAAAATGGGAATAATAGCACTGCCCTACATCACACAGGTGGTGTGAGGCACTCAGATACCACAGTAATGGGGGGAAATATAAGTACCTTAGATATCTAGATTTGGGTAAAAATGCCTGTGGGCCTGAGGATCCCTGGCCATTTTCACACATTTTAATGTAGTCTCTTTGCTAGGGACAGCCGTGAGTTGCTATTCTTCCTCCAGTTAAGACTGCTAGCAAGGTCACCCTTTAGAACAAGCCAGTTTCACTCCTGGAGAAAAACAGGACTTGCCCTGTCACTCACTGCCCCCATTCCTCACCCTTATAAACTACTACTGCCCTATCACTTTTGTAAAATTAGCATTTTGGCCCAGGATGGTGGAATACTATAGCAACTTTCCTCATGGGATTGAAGTCCTGGTTGTGCAGTATTCCCATCCACCATCAGGAAACGGAATCCTTAATTTGAAACTGAGTTTCCCATATGGCAGCGGTAGTGCAACTCCCCAGGCCAGGGGTTTGGCTTTTGATCAGAAGGGGGATATCCTAGTGAAATAATTATCCAGGAAGAGATGGGCTCTACTATCTAAACCAGAGGTAGGCAACCTATGGCATGCATGCCAAAGGCAGCACACAAGCTGATTTTCAGTGGCACTCACACTGCCCGGGTCCTGGCCACTGGTCCGGGGGGCTCTGCATTTTAATTTAATTTTAAATGAAGCTTCTTAAACATTTTAAAAACTTTATTTACTTTACATACAACAATAGTTTAGTTATATATTATAGACTTATAGAAAGAGACCTTCTAAAAATGTTAAAATGTATTACTGGCACGCAAAACCTTAAATTAGAGTGAATAATTGAAGACTCTGCACACCACTTCTGAAAGGTTGCCGACCCCTGATCTAAACCCAACAGTCTCCTGTAGGAAATTAATTGATGACGGTATAGTCCCCCAAATTCGACATTGCCATAGCCATTAAATACAGAGCCAGTGTGATCTGAGAGTTAGAACAAGAGACTGAGGGTCAGAACTCCTGGTTTCTATTCCTGGCTGTGTCAAGGACTTCCTGTGTGACTCGGTCAGATTTTTTGCCTGTTTGCACCTTGGTTTCTCCATCTCTGCAATGGGGATACCACAAACCTGCCTCCTGGGGTGGAGTTTTTGTTTCACTAGTTGTTTGCAAAGTGCTTTGTGATCTTTTCAGGAAGGCTCACAAAAGTGTAAAGCATTGAAAAAAGCGAAGAAGACATTTTACTCTCCTTTACTGGTGGCTATGGAAGGGATAACATGAGAATGACAAGGAAAATATTTTGCGGATCTTGTAGGCAAACTAGAAATGCTGTGGGTGCGTCTTCCTCTTGTTGTTATCTTTTGAGCATGGAACATAAGAATGGCCATACTGGGTCAGACCAGAGGTCCATCTAGCCCAGTATCCAGTCTTCTGACAGTGACCAATGCCAGGTGCCCTAGAGGGAATGAACAGAACAGGCAATCATCAAGTGATCCATTCCCTGTCGCCCATTCCCAGCTCCTGGCAAACAGAGGCTCGGGACACCATCCCTGCCCATCATGACTAATAGCCATTGAAGGACCTATCCTCCATGAACTTATCTAGTTCTCTTCTGAACTCTGTTATAGTCTTGGACTTCATAACATCCTCTGGCAATTGCCTGTCTGTGGGTATTCAGCTAGTGGTCCCACTTCTTATCCATCAGGCAGCGTCTTGCCAGTTTTGATGCTGAATCTTCCATCCCGAAAGGATTGCCTCCATTTCAGCATCAACTAATTGGCTTATCTGGTATCAAGGCCCTTCTGTACTCATGTAATAGCCAAAGTTAAAAACCATTCTAAAGCACAGTTTATACCAGGCTGTAGCCAAACTGGGTTCTCACATGATTTGACCAGGGAGGCAATATGTCTGTGTAAAATCCTTTTGTTAGAATAGGGTTCAAAACCAATTCTCCTAGGGTCTATTCCTAGTATGAGTTTTTGTGCTATAAAAAAAACCAAATTAACAAGGCATTATAAAGCATTTTTATACTCAGTCATTACTTCAGTGTACACAGATTCCCTGGCTTTGCCCTTGCAACAAGGAATTGCAACATCCAAAACTGATGATATAGTGAAGAAGATAATTTGGGAGTTCTCTGTCTGTGGATAGACCCATACAAATCCCTATAGCAAACAGTTAGTGTAGTCTACTGAGCTGCAAATATGAATTCCATCTTGCCTTGCTCATTTTCACCTCTAGTCAGCAAAATAATTCACTGTGTCAATAATACACTGAGGCCACTGATGCTAATTTACATTCCTTTGTAAAGAATTTCAGATGAGTACACTTCACTTGCAGCCAATACTATGCTAATGAGAACTTTGCAATTCCAGAACACAGCCTGGCTTGATGTCCATGGACTCTGTACTACAGTAAATGACCTGTGGCATAGTTTTAATTAAGGAAGCCAGCACATAATTAAAACAACAACAGCTTACTATCAATTTCTGCAGCAAGTCTTAGCCTCCGGGTAATGTGTGTGTTTGTGTATACAGTCTATGTGTGGGTGGATTACTACATGAAAGGCCCAGAATGGAAAGAGTGTGTCATTTCTAAATGGATATAGCATAAAATACTGCCTTGTTGGTTCCCTGAAGCAGCAGCTGCAGCTTATTGTTAGAAGAGAAACAGAAACCAGGGTTACACACAACACATCTAGCAGAGATTGGCATGGAACTGATCCTCCTTCAGGTTCTCTTTTTGCACAGCTGTAAGAAAAGGCCAAGTGAGTATAGTGGGATAACACGTTAGAAACTGACATCTCTCTTGGGAGTTGGTGGAGCTGGGGCTGTCACTTGTAAAAATATCCTCAGTGGACATGCCTTTTTCAGTCACCCTTCTCCACAACTCCAACAGCATGTTCTACAGTGACAGAAGCTCCCTTGGACTTTGCAGGCTCAATTTTCAGAAACAAAGCATGTGAATCCCTGTGTGAACCGATAATAGCCTACACACCTAGTTCACCCACCATATACACAGAAAGATTTACTTTCCAGATATGGCTCTGGACCAAAAATCAGATCCAAACAACCCCAAACTCTAGAGAAATTCAGATCTGGATCCAAATTGTACAACTTGAGCCAATCCCTGATAACTACTTTGTTCATTTGTATTTTGTAGGTGCCAATTATTTTTTTTAAATATTGCCCTTAGGGCCAAATTCTGCCCTCACTTACCTGCATAGTGCTACTTACATAAATGGGGCTACATGGGGCAAATGAAGCGGGATTTGGTCCTAAGTATGAATTCTGGTTGAGTTACCGAACTCTAGGGCAGGGGTGGCTAAACTGTGGCTCGTAGGCTGCTCTCTTACAGTTAAAGTGTGGCTCATGGAGCTCCCACACCTCCCTCCTATTCTCCACGTACCAGACTTGGGGCTTCTGCCCTGTGGTAGGATGGTGGGGCTAAGGGCTTCTGCCCTGCACACCACTCCGCAGGCAGGTTGTGTGCATGTCTTATGGCTCTCGAACTTCAGAAGCCATATGTGGCTCGGAGGGTCAGCAAATTTGGCCACCCCTGCTATAAGGCCCGTGCACACTGCAAAATAACCACTTAAGGGACTTGATTACATGGCTAGGGGCCCATCTATGCTACAAAACCAACTCGTGTTCTAACCAGGTTCGGGGACAACTGATCTGTGTCTATAAAATAAGCAGCTATGTGTTTTTTTTTTCTGTATAAGACCAACCCTTAGGTTTCACTATTACCACCTGCTCATCCATCCTGAATAACACACAATCAGTTAATCGCTTTATTATTCACTTATCACACAGATGTTGTTGCCATAGACTGAAAAAAATTGTTGCCTTCACTGGCTGCACTGCAGCAGAGATCATAGAATCATAGAATATCAGGGTTGGAAGGGACCTCAGGAGGTCATCTAGTCCAACCCCCTGCTCAAAGCAGGACCAATTCCCAACAAAATCATCCCAGCCAGGGCTTTGTCAAGACTGACCTTAAAAACCTCTAAGGAAGGAGATTCCACCACCTCCCTAGGTACTCCATTCCAGTGCTTCACTGCAGGGCCGCCCAGAGGATTCCAGGGGGGGGGGGTCTTCGGGGGCTTCTTCCTTTCGACGGACCCGCCGCCGCGAAAGTGCCCGCCGGCCCGGCCGGCCCCCGCCGGCGACCGCGCGAGCGCCGACGCGCCGCGCTGCAGCTGCAGCCGGGGCGTCGGCGGGCGCGGGGGGGGGCTGCGGGGCTTCGCTTCGGGTCCCGGGGCGGAAGGGCCCTGCCCCGCCCCGCCCGCGCCCGGGCCGCGCAGGGCGGCCGCGCCCCCCGCCCCCCGCCCCCCCCCCCCCCCCTCTCTCCCCTCTCCCTCCTCCTCCGGGCTCGCGCCTCAGCGCCAGAAGCAGCCGGCCTGAGCTGCGCCAGGCCCCTCCTCCATGCTGAGGGCTCAGGGGGGGGGAGGGGTGGGGCTGAGCGGAGCACAGAGCGCCTCAGCAGCCTCCAGCCAGCTCCCCCTGCGCCGCCTCCCGCGGCGGGGCGGGGGGCGGGCTCGGGCGAGCGAGGCTGCGGCGCTGGGCGAGGAGGAGAGGCGAGGCCCGAGGAGGCGGGGGCGCTGAGGGGGGCCTTGGGGGCCTGGGGGGGCCCCCCCCCCCCGGGGCCCTCCCCCCCCCCTCCCCCTCCTCCTAGTAAAAAATTGTTTCCTAATATCCAACCTAAACATCCCCTACTGCAACTTGAGACCATTGCTCCTTGTTCTGTCATCTGCCACTGCTGAGAACAGCCTAGCTCCACCCCCCTTCAGGTAGTTGAAGGCTGCTATCAAATCCCCCCTCACTCTTCTCTTCTGCAGACTAAATAAGCCCAGTTCCCTCAGCATCCCCTCATAAATCATATACTATGGATGTAGTATAACAGGCTCAGTTAGGTGTTGTGTAACTTAGATTGCTACATGGAAACAACATGCAGCATATGTCTCTATGTTCGTTGAAAATTGAATTAACGTTTGTTTTCTTTTCTTTCTGTCTCGAAGGAATCTGCACGGTCATGAAGGAAATGCTGCAAGTTCATCACTCCCAGTTGTGCAGTTGTTTGTGTGCTTCACATAGTTTCAGAACAGACCACTCCTTGCTGTGTTTATTTCTTGGGTGTGTTTGCCTGGATAGCTCTGAGCTTCTCTTCCCCATTTGGGACTCCCCATCTTTCTGCTTTATTTCCTCCTCCTTTAATGACCAAACACAGGAGCAACCTGTCATACCAGCTGAGACAGATGGAACAAAGCTTCTCCCCGACGCCATCAACCGTACTTGCAGATAGGCTGGGATGGTAGCTTGCTAGTGATTGGGCCAATCCCTCTGCCTTCTAGAGCTGAGCATGCAATCTCTGCAGTACTCCCACCTATTGACATGGCAGCAAGGGACTGCATTTGAGATCTACATTTGGATGTCCTTTGCAAAAACATTGCTCTTTCATCAGGCCACCAGGCTAGCCCCTCCAGTGCTAATTTTTGGTTCAGGTGGGTCTACTTCCAGGGATCAACAAAAGGTGATTGCTTATGAAAAGAGTCTTCTAATAAAGACAGAGCAGAGTTATGCTTGTCCCTTGGTAACTTCTTAATACAGAAGGTTCCCTCTTAAGTGTGACCAATTGTTTTTATCTTCAGAGGCTTACAAAACAATTGCCAAAATCGCAATGACTAAAGCATGAATTTTACAATGATCAAACCCAAACGGGGCAGATGTTCCTGCATCTGCCACTTCTGTCACAGGTAATGAGACTTGTGCAGCTTGGGTCTCTCTCTATCTAAGCTGAAGCATTTTCCTATCACCGATCAGAGAATTAATCACACGAGTTAATGTGGGGTTTGAAATGAGGCCCTTAGATTTTTTTTCGTTAATAACGGAGACTTGACTTTTTCTGAAGCCCATCAGAGGAACGTGCACTCACACAATGCCTAATGTTGTGCAACAACCTGAGTATTCATGTTGTTTGGAGGTTGGTTGAAAATAAGAGTCTAAGGCCTGGTCTACACTAAGTGGGGGGGTCGAAGTAAGGTACGTGACTTCAGCTACGCGAATAGCGTAGCTGAAGTCGAAGTACCTTAGTTCGGGCTACTCACCCGTTCAGATGCCGCGGGATCGAAGTCCGCGCTCCAAGGTCGACTCCGCCACCGCTGTTCGCGGTGGTGGAGTTCCGGAGTCGGAGCGCGTGAGGAGTTCGAACTATCGCGTCTTGATTAGACGCGATAGTTCGAACTCCGAGAAGTCGAACTCTCCGCGTCGACCCGCGTGGTAAGTATAGACCTACCCTAACATGACTCTTCTCTCATTAATTTTACACTGAACTGTTACAAGTATTTGTGCTCACTAATGGATTCCTCCCTTAGAATGCTGCCTGAGAGAGAGATTCATTCCCTCCATCTTCAAATTCTCACATTAAATTTTCCTTGAAAGTATATCAAGAACCCAGACCTGGCTCCATTCAGACCTCGACATGCAAACAGCAGTCACTGAAGGCTGTAGAACATGTTTCCCCACCCTGATGACTCATTCAGCCACAAGCAAGCTGGCGTGGGGACTCCTGTTTTGCTTATCTCCTCAGGGGCCTCCTGTGGATAAACAAAAAGGGGGTGTGGATTCCATTAAGCTACCCCTGGCTAGCTCTAGGTGGCAATGTATCATAGTAAAAATAGGTCAATTACATCTGCTTCAAAGAGACTCATAGCGAAGAATGCCTATGTGGCATTGTCTCAGGATAGAAACACCATGTGCTTGTACGTTTTAGGTCTGGGACAGCGTATGTTTAAATACATGCATATTGTAAATGTTATCTAAGATGATGGGAAGCGTAGGGCTTGATTTCCCAGTGCTAGCTGGGTGTAAAAGCTTGGTGAATGAGAATGGTGGCATTTTATACTCACTGTGCGCTGAAATAAATGACTGGACAAGAGGCTGGTCAGTAGAGAGAAAGACCTGTTGGGTAGGGTGGTGGTTGTTTTGCTTTAATTTGCTTGAATAAACAAATCCAGTTTAATTCTACTGACTGCTTATTTACTTCAGCCAAAGAGCCTACACAAAGACAAAGTGACCTACTACGGTATGATCCTGATTATCCGACACCCTATTACCTCAACATGAAGGGATTTGGGTAATGCGGAGGTTTGGATACCAGAGTAGAGACCCCTGGTCGCAGGGGCGGCCGCACTGCTGCTGAATGGCTTCTGCAGCAGCTCAGGGAGCTGCAGCCCTGTTGTCACAAGAGCGGGAAGGGGGACATGACAGTGGAGCTGCAGAGGGTCCCTGTGTTGCTGCTCCTGCCCTCTTGATGCTCAAACTCCCGATCAGCCATATAAAATCCATATCCCCCATGCTATTCGGATAACTGGGAGTATTCTGTCTATGAACTGACTGACATGCCACTCCTAATTATGATGAAGCATCTCTGTTGACACAAAAATCAGCAGAAAATGGTTTAGTCTTAATACAGCAAAGATGTGGGGTGATGTTTCTTCCATGAAGCAGGACTGCAGTAATAATAAGCAAAGACTTTACTATGTCCACTCATATCAAACATCACTCAGCTAGCATTGTTAGTGCAAAAGCCAGCTCAGGCTACCTCCAATTTAGAATTCCTGGGCCTTGTTCTCCTCTAAGGGACTGTCTACACTCAGAAATTGTGCCACTTAACTATACTGAAATAATGAAGGCAATACAACTCCTAAGGTGGATGCAATGATATCAGTAAAAGGGTGCTTATACTGAGATAGCTTATACTGTATGGAAAGGGGAGTAAGCAGAGGTGCAAGTAGGGTGGTACGGTCCAGTACGCTGTGCCAGCAAGATATTTATAGCTGGTTCGGTGTACAAGAAAGACACAGGAAGAGCAGAATGTGGCGGGCCCATGCCGGCAGCTCCTTCTGCGCAGCTGTACCACTCCAGCCCTTCCACGCAGGGTCTCCTCCATCTGTACAGCTGGAGGACAGGGCTGGGGGCGGGGGCGGTCATGGGGTGCTGCCGTCATTCTGCTCCCTTCCCTGCTGTGGTTCAGAAGTCTCTGGTGCAGCAGGAGGAAAGAGCCCCCCCAGGTAAGGGGGGTGGATCATGAGGAGGGGACGGGGAGAGCATGGGGGCCCCAGACTGGGAGCATGGTGGGGAGAAGTCACGTGGAGGGTCACGTGAGGCGGTCACATGCCCTCCAACCCCACCCACCCTGTACCAATAAGAAATGGATTCCACTTGCACCATTGGGAGGAAGCTACATTGGAATAATGTGCCTTTGCACCATTATAACTGCAGCCGCACTAGGGGTTATAGTGCCTCAATTATTTGGTAGAAAAATCACATCCTTCACCAATATAGTTTAATTGGTACAAAATCTGTGTGGCACTGCAGCCTTGTGCTAGTATTTCTTCGATATAAGAAATTCCATTGACTCCAATGGAGTTCCCCTTCACTGACACTTCCTAAAAGTAAGAGGAAAATAAGAGTCCCTGGTTCTGTTGTTTTATAAAAGCCAGACCCTTGAGATCATATTAACAGATTTCTGTGTGTACATTTCCTTTCCGATGTTCCTATAAACAAAAATGCAGAATGGCAAAGAAGAAGAAGAAATCTACATCCTTCAGGGATTACTGAAAACTTGATATGATCAGCCTTAATTGGTCCCGGTGGAGTTTGACATCTGCCCCCATCCTGTACCTCTGACTATTCTACCATTGCCTGAGGACACCATTTCAACCAGCCAACAGTGGTGCACTGGCAGAGGGAGCAGTTGTTGGGCTTTGTCTCCACAGCAGTATCTCAGAAAATAAGACCTTTCCCACTCAAGAACATGACTCATCTCTCAAGATCATTCAGTTCCCAACCCTAGAGCTGGGATTCAGGACTGAAAGATTCTGAGAAATGGAACCATGTATAGACCAATTGAAGTTTTGGACCCTACCAAAATCCTTCTGTCTCTTGTGACTACTGTTATTCTATCGTTGGAACAGGCACTGACATAACTGATAACAAGGTCAGGCACACTGGGAGATAGGGAGGAAGGAAATATTTGGTAATTTCAACTGCTGCCATCAGGCTTGATTCTCTGTTGTCCTGGCACCTTATCGTTTACAGCAATGCAAAGTGAGTGGGAAATGCTATCAAATCAGAATGATAGTGGTTTACATCTACTTTGCGCTGGCCTAAATGATTAGGCAAAGAACATAACAATGAATTGGGGCTGTTCGTTTTTATTTGAGTGATTTGCCTCGCCCTCTTTGCAAACATGTCCATTCGGAACAATTGTTCTGCCTCTCAATATGGCTGCAATGCCAGGGGAACTGGCTTTCAGTTCAGCCTCCTGCTGACATTCCTTCTTCCTTGGAATAGGAACCAGTGCCAAGAGCATCTGTTTAAAGAACAAAGGGCAGGACGAGAAGCCATTTATGTTATGAGAACTTTACAATGCTCTTCTCTTCCCAGTTCCTGACATACCCACATGAGTCACTCCATTCTCTTGCTGGAAGTGCTACTGATCCTAAGTCTCAAACAAAACTCAGGGAAACAACTCACAGCAAGAGGGATTTTCTGATTGATTTTTAGCTCTTCCCTTTGTTATGAAGTGCACCTTTAGCTTGATTTTGTTAAAAGGCCAGCTGGCTTTACTGGTAATACTGTATTTTATTTATAAGCAAAGCCAATTTTTCAAAACATGAATCATGGAAGTTTAGAGATTAAAAAGACACATTAGTTTACCTCAGGGGTAGGCAACCTATGGCATGCGTGCCAAAGGTGGCACGCGAGCTGATTTTCAGTGGCACTCGCACTGCCCGGGTCCTGACCACCAGTCCGGGGGGCTCTGCATTTTAATTTAATTTTAAATGAAGCTTCTTAAACATTTTAAAAACCTTATTTACTTTACATACAACAATAGTTTAATTATATATTATAGACTTATAGAAAGAGATCTTCTAAAAACGTTAAAATGTATTACTGGCACCCGAAACCATAAATTAGAGCAGGGGTCGGCAACCTCTGGCACGCGGCTCGCCAGGGTAAGCACCCTGGCAGGCCGGGCCAGTTTGTTTACCTGCTGCGTCAGCAGGTTTGGCCGATTGCAGCTCTCACTGGCCATGGTTCACCGTTCCAGGCCAATGGGGGCGGCGGGAAGCCGCGGCTAGTACATCCCTTGCCCGTGCCACTTCCCACTGCCCCCATTGGCCTGGGATGGTGAACCGCAGCCAGTGGGAGCCGCGATCGGCTGAACCTGCCGACATGGCAGGTAAACAAACTGGCCTGGCCTGCCAGGGTGCTTACCCTGGTGAACCGCGTGCCAGAGGTTGCCGACCCCTGAATTAGAGTGAATAAATGAAGACTCAGCACACCACTTCTGAAAGATTGCCAACACCTGCTTTACCTAGTTCATTCCTTTGCCACTGCAGGCTTGTGCACTATGGTATATGCTTCTGGGGGTTGTCCAGGCTAGTAAATATTTCAAGCAATATAATGTCAAATACTTCTTTGGGAGACTTTTACTGCCAAAATGAGTTATTAGGAGATAACTCCATTGTTAAGACCTGGGGAGCTTTTTCCCCTTTTCTTAATTTTGTCGCATTACTTCTATAGCTTGATCCTGTATTCTTTGAATATGCAAAACTACCCTTAAAATCAATGGGAGATTGATGTCCACAAGAAAGGGAGGATCAGAAATACTGTTATGTGTATGAAATTGTTGAAAAGACATTTCCCACTTCTGCTTTACATGTAAGACTTTTTCATGCAACCCTTCTATCTACAGCATCTGCTGCCTTGGGACTGGTAGCTTGTTAAAATTAAATTACAATTTCCTTATTCATTCCTGTGGTCTGTGGTGGTTCCCCCCCCTCCCCCACTTTAAATCAAATCTTACAGAAAACTCATGTAACTGGCACACACATCACTAGGGAATCAAGTGCCTCTCTTTTAAAAGAGGCTGTCAGTTTCTGTGCGGTAACATCGATGAGAGGTTGAATTCCTTTGTGTCTTGCTTTCCTATTAATGCACCTGATAAAATCTCTTTCAATATAGTTGATTTAATCTGCACTTTTTTTCATAGTCTGATGCAGTCAGGACCTATTAAAATGGTTTTACACTCTCTTTTCCTACATGCTTTGTTTTCTGATGTTGGCTATTGATATAAAACAGCTTTGTTTTGGTTTTTTCCTGTGTAGAGTTCTTAGCTATTTTGTTACAGTGACAGCTTCAATTTATTTTGCCTGGTGTAATTTAGTGGTTTTAAAGTGATTTTTATTTCTTTTTACCTGGCCATCTTAAGCTAGTGCCTTTGCCAAAGATTTACTTTCCACCTCCTGATTTTTTAAATCAGGATGGGATGTTCTTCTAAAAGATCTACTCTAGGAATTATCTGGGGAAAGTTCTATGGTCTCTGTTATACCAGAGGTCAGACTGGATGATCACAGTGGTTCCTTCTGGCCCTGGAATCCATGACTAGATGAATCCTTCTATTTCATTATACATAATGTAAGTTGAAGTTAAGCATATTGCTTCGTATTGTGCTAATGCACAGAATAGGCATATTCCGAAGGTTCCAGTTGTCTTTTATTGCTGTAGAACTTGATTCAGGAAAGCACTTAAGCTCATGCTTAATTTTAAGTACATGTGCACCCAGGAGTGGGGTGTAATTTTCCCATGTTACTGGGTGGGGTCTGTCATGGAGTATGGAGGAGTCAAGGCCCTGCATCCCCACTTCCTGCGATTCACCGTGACTCTCAGGCAGCCAGTAAAAGAAGAAGGTTTATTAGACGACAGGACCACAGTCTAAAACAGAGCTTTTAGGTACAGAGAACAGGACCCCTCAGTCAGGTCCATCTTGGGGGGTGAGGAGCCCAGACCCAGGTTCTGGGCCTCCCCTCTGTCTCCCCAGCCAGCTCCAAACTGAAACCCCCTCCAGCAGTCTCCCCCCTGGCTCCTCCTCCAGCCTTTGTCCAGTTTCCTGGGCAGATGGTGTCACCTGGCTGCAACCCCCTCCTGGGCTCAGGTTACATGCTCATGTATCATCCCTCAAGTGAAGTCACTCCCTGATATCCCACCACCATCCAGCACCATCCAGCTGTTTATAAAGACAGTAAACCAGTAAAACACCCATGCAACATTACCAGGTTAATACTCCCCACTCCGTCACAAGGGCTCGAGCTGGTTCTGTGTCGTATTACTGAAAAGTAACCCCTAGATAGTGAACCCAGCCCTGGTTGCTGCCGGCTCCACCTGGCAGAAGGGTTACACTTATGTGCAAGTGAAGTCAATGGGGCTTAAACACATGCTTAAAGAAGGGAAGCATCTGCTCCAGTACATTGCTGATCTGAAGCTCTAGTTCAGTGGTTCTCAACCTATTTAACATTGTGGGCCACATATGCAGCTCTCACATGTGTTAACATATGTGTTATGAGGGCCTCATCCACACAATATATATACTCCCTGTACAATCTACAAAAAATAAGGTTTGGTATTTGTTATCTGACAACAATGCGATTCAAATCTTTCATTTCAACCTTTCATTTCAACACTGGCAAATGTCTACCAAGAGAATTTTAATTTATCAAAATAAGTCAAAACATTAACTCTTAAAATTAATTTTGTCTAATACTTACATTAGTGGGGGATCTGGCAACTTCCTTTGTTCAAAGCCACCACATTATGTCATTGCTTAACTGCAGATTTTTTTATCCTTCTTATGGCTTTGATATGAGAAACAAAAACATTAAAGAGAGAATCCGCAGATTCTAAAAAAAAAAAAAAAAAAAACACCTTTCTTTTACTAGCTCCCCAGCACTAAATGGTTTTCCGTGTTTGGCAAGCATCCAAGAATTTTTGTAAGATGCAAGTGTCACAGCGTCTGCTCCTGTAAATGTGGCACGCAACACATTCTGCTAATTGTTTTAGTGATTTCTCAAGGTGACTAATTTTCAACTTTCTATCTTCAGATTTTTCTGGGTATTTACTTTGAAAGTCTTGATGTTTTGTCTCAGAATGTCTTTTTACATTGTACGTTTTGCACACAGTGAGGGCTGTACAAACAAAATGGCTTCCCATCTCTTTCTATAACGGCAAACATTTCTTTCCAGTCAACTTGTACCTTTCTGCCTCCTACTGCCAAACTGCAATGCTTCTTTCATTCATGTTCCTTTTTTCTTTCATCAGTTTCTGATGCTACCAATGGTGGTTTCTTTCTGCAAATAACAAACCAATTCATTTTCTCTCGTGTGCCCTATTCCGCTCCTGATGCGACACTCAACCAGGGCCGCCCAGAGGATTCCGGGGGCCTGGGGTCTTCGGCAGCGGGGGGTCCTTCCATTCCGGGACCCACTACTGAAGTGCCCCGAAGACCCGAATTACCGCCGAAGTGGGACCTGCCGCTGAAGTGCAGCCTGGTCTTCGGCGGTAATTCGGCAGCGGGGGCCCCCCGCCGCGGGTCTTCGGGGCACTTCGGCGGTGGGTCCCGGAACGGAAGGGCCCCCCGCCGCCAAATTACCACCGAAGACCGAGCTGAAGTTCGGTGGCAGGTCCCGCTTCGGCGGTAATTCGCCAGTGGGGGGTCCTTCCACCCCGGAGTGGAAGGACCCCCCGCTGGCGAAGACCGGGAGCGGAAGAAGCTCCTGGGCCCGGCCCCACAAGAGTTTTCCGGGCCCCCCGGAGCGAGTGAAGGAGAAAGCAGAGCACCATGCTCTCCTTGTTGATATCACTCGGCTGCGTGTGTGTGTTCCCTCTGTTTGCTGCCCCAGCTCTGCGCAGATAGCTGACACAGCAGACCCGACAAGAATCCCCAATAACCACAGAGTCCAGTAAGATGCAAAGCCACATTGGCTAGGTTTATTGCGACCTCGGACACCTGTGCAGGGTCCCCGTAGATTACTTAGTCTACCGGGCGTACTGCGAGAGAGTGCCTCCTGGCAATGGACCCGGCTCAGTGGCGGGACTTTCCACTCCCCCTTCGGCCGGACAACGACACCCCCTTAGGGATGCATTCTTATACACAAATACAAACAAGTTACACATCACACCTGACGTATTGAGGTGCAACCCCTCTACGTAGCAAGGTACAACCCCTCTACGTATTAAGGTGCCGCCTTCTACCTTGTACATGTTGGTTCGATCAACAACTCTATCCATCATTTTACCCCTTTGCCTCTGTCATTGGGATGGGTCGGCCTGTCCTCCTGTTATCTATGGAATGTTTCAGTATAGTGTGTTCTAGTGCTGTGTTTATGCTAGGTGAATATATGTTTATGCAGCATCAGCCCTTTTCATGCCAGCTTCTGTGAGCAGGGCCTACCTCTGGCTTACAGCTTAACTTTGCTTTATGTTAGCAAAGTCTTGACCATTACTTTAGTTCAGGCCTCAGGCCTCATACTGGGCCTTTATACCAAGGTTTATATCTTAGGGCCTCCTCTTACTACAAGCTATATCAGTATAAGGCACTATTATACCAATACAACTGCACCCATAATAAGGATGGCACATGCACAACTCTTGCCATAAAAAGTCACACCCCTAATTAACATAGTTATACCAGTACAAAATCTGTATGTAGAACAGGCCTTCGGTTAGTATAAATCAATGACCTGAAATCTCTGAAGTTATTTTAATTGTCACACTCTGACTAACAGCTGAATTTGGACCACTGGGTTTGTAGACAAGTAGAAATAACTCCATATCATTCCTCAGCAGATATTTTTTGCCAGGTTTCCATGCCTTCCTTGGGTGATAGTGCGCCAATTAGACTGCATGCCCCGCCTTCTGTCCCATCCCCTTTTTGCCCAATGAGTTGGCCTTAAGGTTTTGGACGTCCTTCCTACCCTTTCTGCCCTCTCCAGGGCCCTTAGATATCATTTTTGGACATGGCTAGTTTAAAAAAGAAAAAAAAAGAGTTTTAAACAATTTTATTTAATTTATCCTTACTGGAAGCATTTAAAAATAAATGAATAAAGGATTTCATGCCTTTTCCAGATGGAAATTTGTCTTTTATGCAGTTAGCATAATTATAAATAAAGTCTATTCAATTATATAAAGTCGTAATGTCAGAGGAGAAAAGAGTGTTACTACACAGATATGTAATCATGCCCTTTCCTCGTTTAGAAAAAATATTTGATGCACCAAGTACAATTCTAAATAAAATTGATTAATCGCACAAAGGTGGCAAAATATTAGAGAAAGAGAAAAAATATCCCCATGCCCTGTTTTTTCTCATGTTATACTTGTAAAAGTTTTAAGTTTTAAAAGATAAAACTATCCTAATTGATGTCATTTTTTAATTTCTTTAGACCTTTGATTAAAAACAGTATGTTTAGCAAAAGGAGCTAGAGAAGATGGCAGTTTTAGATACCAGCTAAAAGAGTCAGGAAAAGAGAGGAGACGGGGGTTGCAGGGGGTATGGTTTTATAAGATAAGAGCAAAAAACTCAGGAAAGGAGGAGGGGTGGGTGCAGATGTCAGATGCTGTCTTTATCTCTGTTCCTCAAGCAGTAAGAAAGCTATGACTTTTCAAATTTTATTTTTAATGTCAAATGTGGGGAGTTATATTGTATCTGGAATCTGAAACATTCTTCACAATTTACAAATGATGACCTTAGATATGGTATGGCAAGGCACCTTCTCGGTCTCACCACCCTCAGCTGTTTTTTTGCCTTGGTGAGACGAGCTTGGGGTAAAACAGTCCCTCTTGGCTGCACGGGGCAGTCCGTCCTTCTCTCAGCCAGTGTTTTGGGCTTGTTTTTCTCCCTTATGGGAGGGGATGCAGCCTCCTCTCCTGGAGAGGCTTACGCCCTTGCTGCTACTCACCTACTGGTAACTTGACTCCTTCCTCCCCTCTCTTTCTCCCCCCCCCCTCTTTTCCCAACGGGGGAGGGTTTAAAAAGGTCTCAGACAGCCCTTAGTTGGAATCAGCTGATCCTAATTGACCTCAGGTAACTCCCTCTCAGTTGATCCTAATTGATCGCTGGTAACCCCTTCTCAGCTGAACCTGATTGACCTGTAACCACCCTTCCCCAGTTGATAGGCAGGAGGGCCTTTTAACCTTCTGGGACTGTTTTCTATCTCCCCTCCCTCCTCCCTTGCAGCCATCTGTCTTGAGTTTATCACACTGGATAAACGGCATTTAGAGAAGTTTTGTTTGGCTGGGGATTTTTGCATGCTATGCAATTTATTTAGGTCAAACTTTAAAAATAAACAGCTAATACGGCTGGGATATTTTTAAAAGGCTGGGATAGTATCTCTTTCCAACAGTATGTTGTAATTTTTATTTCACTAGACCTCTTCTTCTTTGCTTAAGACCAAGCCAAACTGGTGGAGAGGTGAAATATAGGGTGAGAGTGCTAGAGGTTCCAGTATGTATAAAAAGGCATTATAAAATGTAAAATTTTATAGGAGTGCAGGGAAATTACTTCTTTGGGGCCACTTCAATGTGATGGAAAATAAAATGAAAAAAAATGTTTTGCAGCTACCTCTAGAGGACACCAGTCCAAATGTAAAGATGTTGGTGCATCTTGATTATATCACAGGGCTCTTTTTATCCATCAAAAAATGTCTGGGTTTGGAGTTTTGCACCAGTATGGCTGCACTGTGCTGCCAATGGTTTTCATCATCATCATCATTCATGCCCGTCACCCCAACCGGGGTATGGGCCACCAACCACAGATCTCCAGAGTCTTGCCCCCCTCTATCTTCCTTTTAGAGTCTAATATATGTCATTGAGCATTAAGAAAACAAAAAGTCTTGCTTTTGAAGTACTTCTATAAAATGTCATTAAACGTGTAAAGACAAAAGTTCTGTTACATTACAGTGGTTTTCATCCCAGCCAGAAATGACCAGTCTTGCCCCAGTATGTATACCCCATCTTTTGGGCTCCACTGTAAGTTTTATTTATTTACTATTTCTTGTCCTTTGTGGAAAAAGTGATTAAAAAGTCTGGAAAACCAGAGGGTGGAATATAATGCCTTCTGACTTTGGAGAGTGTTTCTGTGTCACACATTTACCCAGGCTAAAGCATAACAACTACCAAAGGATGAATATAAAATTGGTTCACTTAAAAGAGAGATTTCAGATAAAGTTTTCCCCAGTATCCAAGCCTTCTACATCATCTCCTTGCCCTATTTTTCCATGTTCTCTTTAAAAGACTGGATTTCTCTCGCTCTCACTAATGGTTTCATGACTTTCAATATCTTCTTATACTGTGCTAAATATGCCAAATAAGTTAATAATGCAAAATATTTACTGCTAAAGCAACTAAGATATATTGAATCTTAAGGAGAATATTTTGTTTGTATAGACTACCTCCCAAATACTGAAATATAGGTTTCCCTAAAACTCCATTGCTCTTTTTATTTTATTTATTAAATCTATGTTCCATATGGGTCTCATAAATTCTGAAAGAGTTCCAGGTTTACCTTAACAACAACAAAAAAACATAATTTGCGGAAAGAGAAGTGCACAGTGTTATTATTTTACATAGAAAAATTTAAAATAGGCATACATTTTGTTTCATTGGTGTATTAACCAATTAACAGTTAGACTTCCTTTAAATTTGGCTGTGTGCTTTTTATATAAAATAATACTGAAAAACAACTAGGAATGTGTGTGTGGGGGGGTGACATCTATAAAATAGTATAAAACTAATATGAATGTACACTTATGGTGGTATGTCTATAAAACAGAAGCCAATTTGGTTTGAATGTTAATTGTTTTGGGAAGGAGGAGGGAGGCATAGAGGTTGATGCTAAGTGTGGGGGGAAGTAAGCGGGGGAAGTTTCCTATTCATATGTTGGAAAGTAATTGAACTTTTTTTCCTGTATTTTATAGAAATTAGATCTCTCTGTTACAGGGCATACAACTGATGAAAAGTTCAAACATTCCCCCCACCCCCCAACAACTTTTTCCCCCTGAAACTTTTCTTATGAATATGGGGACAATTTAAACAAGGGATCTCTGCAATTCTGAGTTAATTTGTCAGTGAGCGGCCACAACTGAGAGCCTTTTGTATGTGTGGGGGGTTGGTGGGAGGGGAACTCTCTATAAAATGATATTAAACTAATTTAAACGTGTGCCTGAGGCGGTTTATCTATAAAATAGTATACAAGTTGCCTTGAACATATGTTTAATTGTTTGGGGAAGGAGGAGTGAGTGGCTTAGTGCTGTGTGTGTGGTATGTTTGCTAAAATATTGTTTTAATTTATCTGTCTCTCAAAAACTTAACTAAAATTGAGACCTCTAATATAGTTTAAGCCAGTAAGCGTTAATTTCTAATGAATATAAAAACTATAAAGAAATAAAAGAGGAAATTAAATAAGGAAAATTGGAATGAAGTGTAGGCGTGATTCAATTAGGGTTTCTCTACAAGTTTTTAAAGACAAATGCTGAAGTTTACTGTGGAGGAAGAGGACATTTTATTCATGGTCCAGAACCAAAAGAGAAATAAGGTTAATTGCTAAATTCACATAGATTTTGTAAAAAAGTTTGAAGAAATCTACATGCATGCTCCTTTTGAATGGCATTTTAGGTTTGCAAAAGCAGCAAAGAGCCCTGTGGCACCTCATGCATCCGACAAAGTGGGTATTCACCCATGAAAGCTCATGCTCCAATACGTCTATTAGTCTATAAGGTGCCACAGGACTCTTTGCTGCTTTTACAGATCCAGACTAACATGACTACCCTTCTGATATTTTAGGTTTGATTTACATTTGAATATGTTACGGTGAATAATTCCATAAAAGGCCATGAGGTTAGAATAGCCTTCAGACTGGCTCAGGACAATATGATGCAATTTAATAATCTATGATGTTTGAATTTGCAGAAGGCTGCAGGATTAAAGAATACCTTCTAATTGGCTTGGCTTGTGAGGCATGGTTTGTCATAAGCTTCCAGAACAGGGGATTTTGCCATTTGGCTGAGGACACTTTGAGGGGTGACCTGCTTTTCTCTTCTCTCTAACTTTCCTTTCTGTACTTCTTTAAAACTTTCTTTGGCCACTGTGAAAGGTGTCTGAAATTGTGCCCTGCACACATGTAACTATTGTGTCTTCTCTCTCTGTCACTAATATTTTGGGCCTTTTTGCAATTATTTAATCAGCTTTATTTAGAATCATACTAACTATGCAAAAACCATATTTCCCTCTCAAATGGGGGAAAAGGGATAAAATTAATATTTATTCATTTATTTGTAATGCTTCCAGTATGGATAAATTAAATAAAAATGAAAACAAATCTCATTTTTTTCCAAAATGGCTGATGATGCCAAAAATGCACATGCCCCAAAATGATATATAGGGGGCTTAGAAAGGGTAAGCGGGACTTCTAAAACCTTAGGGCAGTGGTCCCCAAACTTTATATCTTGCGCCCCTCATGCCCCTATCTGCATCATGCCCAGCCCAGCTGGGGCCAGGAGTGGGGCTGCAGCTCCAGGAGGAGGGGATGCAGACATGGGTAAAGAGTCCAAGTCTGGACCCAAGCTGGGGCTGGGACTAGGGTGACCAGACAGCAAGTGTGAAAAATTGGGATGGGGGTGGGGGGCAATAGGTGTCTATATAAGACAAAACGTGAAATATCGGGACTGTCCCTATAAAATCGGGACATCTGGGGCTGGGGCTCGGGGTGGGAGCAGAGCAGAGACCGGGGGACTGACACCATCAGCTGGGGCCCCGGGTGCAGGACCAGTAGTGAAACCCTTGGTGGGGGGCTGGCAGCTGGGGCTGGTGGCCGGGACCAGGAGCAGAGCTGGGTGGTGCTCCCACCCCCCGTGGGGGTTGGCCTGCACCCCAGCTGCACTGAATGTTCTTCGCCCCACAGTTTGGGGACCTCTGCCTTAAGGCCAACTCCTCAGACCTCCAGTGGGTGGAACAAAAGGCAGGGTGTTCAGTCTAATAATGGGGCCTAATCTGCACAATATCACAGTGGTGGGGCTGGAAACCTTTCAAACACTGCATGCTAAGAACAGGTGTAGAGTTAACATGTCTAAACAGCAATGTCACTAGTCACTGCAAGGACTCGGTGTGGCTATGATTACAAGCAGGTGTGAAAGTAACTTACAGGACATACCGGTACTGCTGGAGTCTGGAGGGGGTGTGGCCTCATCCAGAAAAGGCGTGGCCTCAACCGGAAGAGGCGGGGCCTCTCAAAATTTAAAGTCCCTGGCAGGGCCTTTAAATCAACCCGGGACTCCCAGCTGCAGAGGTGGCTGGGAGCCCCCGGGGCTCATGGGCAAATTAAAGGGCCTGGGGCTCTGGCTGTCATGGAGCTCTGGGCCCTTTAAATCCCCAACACAGCTCCAGCTGGGATTTAAAGGTCTCGGAGCTCCTGCGGCTGTGGGGAGCTCTGAGCCCTTTAAATCCTGGCCCCAGCCCAGCCGCCGAAGCTGCTGGTGGGATTTAAAGGGCTCTGGGCTCCCCGCAGCGGCCGGAAGCTCCGAGCCCTTTAAAACCCGGCCCCAGCCTGGCCCCGAAGCTGTGGGTGGGATTTAAAGGGCTTGGAGCTCCCCGCTGCTGCGGGGAGCCCAGAGCCCTTTTAATCCCGGCCGCGGAAGCTGGTGTGGTCCGGCACGACGTACTGGCTCTTGCCGGTATGCCTGACTGGACCGGACCAGCTTACTTTCACCTCTGACTACAAGCAGCAACAGTGACCCTAAAAGGATTGAGGAGGGACTAGTGGTGAGACCATAGTCCCCTATTCTGACTACCAGTCATTCACCTAACGGAGTGTAACAGCAGCCATACTCTTCCTGTGCATCAGGGAACCCCAGGAGGCAAGATGCATGAGGTGCTTTTAAAGATTTAATGGTGGCCACTGTTTTGGCATGGCTCTCAAACACTGTGCTGAACTGAGAGCAGTGTGGAGAGCTCCTTCTTCAAGACAGTGCATTTAAACGCCTGTGCAGTGTTTGCCGTTAGGTTATTATTTATTAGATTGTTTATTATCTTCCAAAGCCCCAAGTAATGGAACCTAAAATTAACATCTTTACAAAATTAACATTGCCGTGGTAGTCAATGTCTTCCCTACAACACCACATCTGCTGTTAGAAATCTCAAGCAGGGAAGATTTCTAACACTGAGCACTGCACCCTCCTTTGCAAGGAAAAGGCACTGAAGAGAGACTGTCACACATGGACTTGACGAAGTTAGTGCTGTAAATTAATGTTAAAGCTGAATTTCCACGAGTCAGTTCCAACCAGAATCCTGATCCAAGGCCCTTTGCACTTTAGAAACATCCCCCAACCCTACTAATTTCATGGTCTGACCCATCTCTGCACTTACAGGCAACGAGTCAGAGTGCAAAGTATTTCTAATCTTATACAGGTGCATAACTAGGACAGAATTGTGACAGTATTAAAAAAAGACAAAACAACACACACAGTACACTGTAATCTGCTGCCATAATTCTTAATTGAATCCAGACTCTGTTTTGTCTGTCTCTACATTGAGGCATGACAATATATTGAATTCCTTTCATTGTACACTACAATATCAATTCAGCAAAGAGTCCTGTGGCACCTTATAGACTAACAGACGTATTGGAGCATAAGCTTTTGTGGGTGAATATCCACTTCGTCAGATACAATATCAGTGTGAAATATAATTGATATCAAAAAAGGAGTGTGTGTCTTTTATGGCAAAGTCAGCTTCCATAGAACATCTGCATTGCTATATAGGGTGTGTGCCGCTATTTGATCCCTCTCATTGAGCACTGTTTTCTAGATGGCACTGGCAGTGTTTGCTATAAATTCATATGGTGCCTGGAGGGTTACTTTCATTTCATTCATTAGAATTTCTCATTAACAGTGCTGGGTCAGGCTAGAAGAGTGCAAACCAAAACAATTTTTATTCTGAACAAACTGTGGAGGTGACACTCCTCAGGAGAAACATGGGAATCTGTGAATGTATTCTAAAGCTCTGAAAAAAACAAACATAATGCACAAAATCAGAGATTTTTAAAAATCAAGGAAGAATGTTGCATATCCTTTGGTGTTATCTTAAAATGGAACAGTCTAAGAACAATTAGTTCCACAACATGAGGCACCCTCTGTGTGCACATGTATAAGGTTAGAAATGTTCTGCAGTCTGACTAGCTGCCTGCCTGTGCTTTATAATGGGTCAGCCCGTGAAATTTATAGGGCTGGGGGATGTTCCTAAAGTGCCAGGGGTGTCAGATCAAGGTTCTGGTTTGAACTGACTCATGTGGAAATACACGTGTATTTCATGTGCATAGATAATGTCATTTATTTTCATCTGTGGCACATATGTGTGTGGACAGTACTGAATGGAAGGGGCCGTTTCCATACTAGTTCACATGCTGTATGAGTCAATATACGAGATCATATCCGTCCTATAGATATACGTCCCATAGCATAAAGCATGTTATATTTATACCCATCTGAAACTACGTGTATAATATATTTGTTTCGAATGGGCATGTCTATATTTATTTGATTTCCAGGATGTGATCTCATCCTGCCAGTGCACTACCGCATGTCTCATGAGTAAATGGTTTTCTTCGAATCCTATTTCTCCTGGGTTTGTTGTATTTACAGATCCTCTCCTGAGTGGTTGCACGGTGTGTGTAGCAGGATTACATTACTAAGGTAATGGCTGTAAAACAGGGACAGGAAAGGGGTGGAATTAAAAAAAATCCAGTAATTTAGTAGTAAATGGGCAAAACAGAATTTTTTTTTTCAGACAGAAATTATTAAAGAAAACAAAAAATATCTTAGCAAACCAAGTATCCTGCAAATTTCCAACGTGCAAAGGGAAGCAAAACCTCCACCTCCCACAGGTGGGTGGGAAGAAGTGGGAGAGGACAGACCCTAGGCTGTGCACCCCCCAGGAGCCTGGCAGTGTAGTTGCCAGTGTGTCTCAGGGGGCATACCCTGTGGAAGGAGATGGTGGTGGTTCCCAGGATGCTCTAGGAGTGGCGCAGCAATACGCTACCCCTTGCTATGGACTAGAATACAAATGGATGATCTAGAGTCATTGACTTCAGTGGAGCTACTTGTGTGAGTAACCACTGCTCAAGTGAGAAAGGGTTTGCAGGTTCCGGATCAAAAATGCACAATAGCTTATATGAGCTTCGTGTAAAACAATTTGCTCCTTACTGATCTAGTCCCTTAGATCTTTGAATGTTTGTCTTTTACCACCTTCTCTTCCCCCAGCTCAGCCTAATCTATTGTCATTGTTTGTTATTTGTTTTGTTAACCCTGATTGGCTTACTCAGATGATTACTCTCAATTATGTTAGTTGATCCTATTGTGAGTCAGGCAAGAAGGATCCTTAGATTGCACACTAGTGATGCGATGCAAATACAAATCTATAACATATTACCAGTAATACAGCTTTGAATGTGGTCAATCCAATAGATACCCCTTCTCTCTTGGAAGGAATCCTCAGTCATGGCTGAGACTGGGAAGGTCACCTACATGGTGGAAATTCTCGCTGCTTGTCCCATGGATTGCCATGATCCCCAGCTGATGGAACTGTGTCTGACTTCAGCACCAGACAAGGCAATTGTGTTCCCCTCAGTATGGCAGGACTTTGTGCCAGAATCTTTGTGCCACAATTCACTTTATATTATTATTGTTGCTTACAAATATTTGCACTATAAAAAAGATGAAAAAAAAGATGGTGCAATCTACAAGTCGAAGCATGAAGGAGCATACAAATGTTTAGCACAGGGGTCAGCAACCTCTGGCATGAGGATCGCCAGGGTAAGCCCCCTGGAGGGCCGGGCCAGTTTGTTTACCTGCCGCGTTGGCAGGTTCGGCCAATCGCGGCTCCCAGTGGCCGTGGTTCACCGCTCCAGGCCAATGGGGGCTGCAGGAAGCAGCACGGGCCAAGGGCTCTGCTGGCCGTGGCTTCCCGCCACCCTCATTGGCCTGGGACGGCAAACCATAGCCAGTGGGAGCCGCCATTGGCTGAACCCGTGGACGCAGCAGGTAAACAAACTGGCTTGGCCCGCCAGGGGGCTTACCCTGGCGAGCCGCGTGTCAGAGGTTGCCGACCCCTGGTTTAGCATATCTGGCACATAAATACCTTATTACACTGGCTACAGCAGTGCCATGCGAATGCCTGTTTTCATTTTCAGGTGACACAATTGTGACTGTTCCCCCACCCCCCGAGGTGCCACCTGGAAATGGGGTACCCCGGAGCCCCCCTGACCCACCAGCCTGGGCTCCCTTTACACTGTACTGTTGTGATCAGCCTGCCAAGCCCTCTCCCAGGCTCCAGCATACATACAGGTAAGGACACACCTCGCTGCAGTACATACAGACTGCTGTGATCAGCTCTACATGGGGAGGCTACAGCTAAGGAACTACCCAGCTGCTCAAGTGCACCCCCCCTTCTGGAATGTAAACCCCAAATTATACCATCTTGCGCTACACAGAGATCTGTACAGTGTACGCTCATGAAATTCGCCCCCTCCCTCAACATGGAGAGGAAATATACAACAGCTTTTTGCCCCAAGTTATGACTCCCACACACTGGTTTTAGACAAAACAAAAACAAGTTTATTAACTACAAAAGATAGATTTTAAGTGATTATAAGGCATAGCAAACAGATCAAAGCAGATTACCTAGCAAATAAACAAAATACGCACACTAAGCTTAATATACTAAAGAGATTGGATATGAATACCAATTCTCACCCTAGATGATGATTCAAGCAGGCTGCAAAATTCTTAAGGGGCCAGCTGTGCTTGCTTACAGTTTAAAAACCCCAGGGGTTCCTTTCTCAAGCTAAAAATCCCTTCAGCCTGGGTTCAGCCCTTCTCCCCGAGTTCAGTCCTTGTTCCTCAGGTGTTTCTAGGAGTCTTCTTTGGGAGGGGTGTCAGTGAAGAACCATGATGATGTTACTCTCCTGCTTTAAAAAGCTTTTGCATATGGCGGGAACCCTTTGTCTCCAAGCTCTGTTCCCATGCCAGTCAGTGGAAAAACACTGGTATTCCAAGATGGAGTCCAGTACCATGTGACCTGGTCACATGTTCCTGTACAGTCACGTGGGCAAGTCACATGCCCATGCATGCTTCCCTTAGTCATAGCAGAGGCCATTCCCCATACTTTAGTTAGAACATTTACAGGAAAGCCCATTAGATGTAGATGGGTGTCTTCCATGATCCATTGTGAGCTAAGTGTTCCCCTGATGGGCCATCCAACTTGAATGGGCCCTTCCCAGCCAGCCAGTCATTTGCCGACAGTCAGTATTCCTAACTTCAGATACAAAAATGATACATGCATACAAATAGGATAATCATATTGAATAAATTATAACCTTTTCAATGAAATCGCACATGCCTTATCTTGCATAAAATATATGATAATTATGCCATAATCATATTGTAATAATATCACTGTGAAGAATATGGGGTACAATGTCACAGTGTAAATAAGAAGCGGGCAGCAGTATCTCCAATAAATGTAAACAAACTTGTTTGACTTAGTGGTTGGCTGAACACAAAGTAGGACTGTGTGAACTTGAAATGCTAGTAAATAAACACAACTATGACATAGTTGGCATCACAGAGACTTGATGGGATAATATGCATGACTGGAATATTGGTATAGAAGGGTACAGTTTGCTCAGGAAGGACAGGCAGGGAAAAAAGTGGGGAAGTGTGGCCTTATATATTAAAAATGTACACACTTGAACAGATTGAGATGGAAATAGGAGACAGATTTGTTGCAAGTCTCCGGGTAAAGATAAAAGGGGTAAAAAAACAAGGGTGATGTCATGGTAGGGGGTCTACTACAGACCACCTAATCAGGAAGACGAGGTGCATGAGGCTTTTTTAAAAGAACTAACAAAATCATCCGAAGCACAGGCCTTAGTGGTGATGGGGGACTTCAACTACTCAGCCATCTGTTGAGAAAATAACACAGCAGGGCACAGATTATCCAACAAGTTCTTGGAATGTATTGGAGACATATTTTATTTCAGAAGGTAGAGAAACCTACTAGGGGAGAGGCTGTTCTAGATTTGATTTTGACAAATAGGTAGGAACTGGTTGAGAATTTGAAAGTGGAAGGCAGCTTGGGTGAAAGTGATCATGAAACGATAGAGTTCATGATTCTAAGGAATGGAGGAGGGAAAACAGTGAAATAAAGACAATGGATTCCAAGAAGGCAGACTTTAGAAAACTCAGGGAGTTGGTAGGTAAGGTCCCATGGGAAGAAAGTCTAAGGGTCAAAACAATTGAAGACAGTTGGCAGTTCTTCAAAGAGACATGATTAAGGGCACAAGAGGAAACTATCCCACTGCTCAGGAAAGATAGGAAGTATGGCAAGAGACCACCCTGGCTTAACCATGAGATATTCAACGATCTAAAAATCAAAAAAGAGTCCTACAAAATGTGGATACTAGGTCAGATTACAAAGGATGAATATAAACAAATAACACAAGTATGTAGGGACAAAATTAGAAAGGCCAAGGCACAAAATGAGATCAAACTAGCTAGAGACATAAAGGTTAACAAGAAAACATGCTACAAATACATTAGAAGCAAGAGGAAGACCAAGGACACGGTAGGCCTGTTACTCAATGAGGGGGAAAAATAACAAAAGAAAATGTGGAAATGGCAGAGGTGCTTAATGACCTCTTTGTCTTGGTTTTCACCAAGAAGGTTGGTGGTGATTGGACGTCTAACATAGTGAATGCCAGTGAAAATGAGGTAAGAAGCGAAGAGGCTAAAATAGGGAAAGAACAAGTTAAAAATTACTTAGACAAATTAGATGTCTTTAAGTAACCAAGGACTGATGAAATGCATCCCTAGAATACTCAAGGAGCTGACTGAGGAGATATCTGAGCCGTTAGCAATTATCTTTGAAAAGTCATGGAAGACGGGAGAGATTCCAGATGACTGGAAAAGGGCAAATATTGTGCCAAATCTATAAAAACAGAAATAAGGACAACCCAAGGAATTACAGACCAGTCAGCTTAACTTCTGTAGCTGGAAAGATAATGGAGCAAATAATTAAGCAATCAATTTGCAAACATCTAGAAAATAATAAGGTGATAAGTAACAATCACATGGATTTGTCACGAACAAATCATGTCAAACCAACCTGATAGCTTTCTTTGACAGGGTAACAAGCCTTGTAGATAGCAGGGAAGTAGTAGATGTGGTATATCTTGATTTTAGTAAGGTTTTGATACTGTCTCACATGACCTTCTCACAAACAAACTAGGGAAATGCAACCTAGATGGAGTTACTATAAGGTGGGTGCAAAACTGGCTGGAAAACCATTCCCAGAGAGTAGTTATCAGTGGTTAGCAGTCATGCTGGAAGGGCATAATGAGTGGGGTCCAGTTCTGTTCAATAGCTTCATAAATGATTTCGATAATGGCAAAGAGAGTACACTTATAAAGTTGGAGGATGATACCTAGCTGGGAGGGGTTGCAAATGTTTTGGAGGATAGGATTACAATTCAAAATGATCTGGACAAACTGGAGAAATGGTCTGAAGTAAATAGAATGAAATTCAATAAGGACAAATGCAAAGTACTCTACTTAGGAAGGAACAATCGGTTGCACACATACAAAATGGGAAATGACGGCCTAGGAAAGGAATCTGGTGATCATAGTGGACCACAAGCTAAATATGAGTCAACAGTGTAACTCTGTTGCAAAAAAGTGAACATCATTCTGGGATGTATTAGCAGGAGTGTTGTAAGCAAGACCTGAGAAGTAATTCTTCCACTCTACTCCGTGCTGATTAGGCCTCAACAGGAGTATTGTGTCCTGTTCTGGGTGCCACATTTCAGGAAGGATGTAGACAAATTGGAGAGAGTCCAGAGAAGAGTAACAAAAATGATTAAAGGTCTAGAAAACATGACCTGTGAAGGAAAATTGAAAAAATTGTGTTTGTTTAGTCTGGAGAAGAGAAGACTGAGAGGGGACATAACAGTTTTCAAGTATATAAAAGGTTGTTACAAGGAGAAGGGAGAAAAAATGTTTTTCTTAACCTCTGAGAATAGGAAAAGAAGCAATGGGCTTAAATTGCAGCAAGGGAGGTTTAGGTTGGACATTAGGAAAATCTTCCTAATTGTCAGGGTGGATAAGCACTGGGATAAATTGCCTAGGGAGGTTGTGGAATCTCCATCATTGGAGATCTTTAAGTGCAGGTTAGACAAACACCTGCCAGGGATGGTCTAGGTAATACTTAGTCCTGCCATAAGTGCACGGGACTGGACTAGATGACCTATTGAGGTCCCTTCCAGTCCTATGATTCTAAGATTCTGTGTGAATAGCACTAGTTTATACATTGTTTCAGACCCCCTTTAGAGAATTAAAATCCTGGCTACAGGAGATAAGATCAACTATATTCTTCATTTTTTAAAGAAATTCTAACTTAGAGAAGCTGCTGGTGAGTCATACAATTTCTTTCCCTACCATGAAGAACTAGGACAGGGGTCAGCAACCTCTGGCACGCGGCTTGCCAGGGTAAGCACCCTGGTGGGCCAGGCCAGTTTGTTTACCTGCTGCATCGGCAGGTTCAGCCGATCACGGCTCCCACTAGCCACGGTTTGTCGTCTCAGGCCAATAGGGGCTGTGGAAAGCAGTGCGGGCCGAGGGATGTGCTGGCTGCAGCTTCCCGCCACCCCCATTGGCCTGGGATGGCAAACCGCGGCCAGTGGAAGCCGCAATTGGCCGAACCTGCCGATGCGGCAGGTAAACAAACTGGCCTGGCCCACCAGGGTGCTTACCCTGGCGAGCCGCATGCCAGAGGTTGCCGACCCCTGAACTAGGATGTGATGTTCAGGGAAGGGACACACATTTTAAAGCAGTGCCATTAATCTTCCAGTTTTAATTGCCCAACCAGTACTTAATCTTTTGTCTCCAAGTTGCCAAAAAAAAAAAAAATGGGCTAACTCAGTACTAAAAGCATTAGATTTGGCTAAGCTCCATTTTAGATTCTGGACAAGTATCAGAATATTGGTATTCTGGACAAGTATGAGAATTAATAATTCAGGACAAGCAGATTACTCCTGCAACAAACTACACTGGGGGGTAAACTAAAGGATATGTTTATAAAATATAGGCAAAAGGAAAGGAAGCCAGTCAGATGAGTTTATCAAACACCTTAACAAAAATCACAGCAAGTCTTGGAAGACAAGAGGGATTAGTGATGGATCTGAAATTTCAGCAGTTGGTGATATATGTTTTTAAATCCTAATTATGGATATTCTGGAGAGGATAGATTCAAAAGTATACATTTATGATACATTCTAATTGCTAACATTGGACCTGATCCAAAGCCCACTGAAGCCAATGGAAAGACTTTTATTGATTTTTAATGAACCTTGGATCAGGTCTAATATAAGTAGCTATGGGCCAGAACCCAAACTCAGATCAACCATAATTAAAGGTAGTATAAAATATACTGGGCTAAATAACTAGCTAGAGCTGGACAGTCCCAGGGCAGTTCAGATTTGGACCCAGATCTGAACTTCACAACAGGGCCTTGTAATTTAAACTGACTTTCATTTAGTTCAATGTACTTTAGTCCGAGAAACATAATACGTGATATATTTAAGTAGCATCTGGGTTTTACAAAGTCCAAGTTTCCAAGGAAGACAAGAATACACCACGGAATGGCTATACAACGGCTTTCTAAGGAATACTGAGCACATCATGCTCTGACTGCACGCTAATAACTTCATTTTCAGTGCATAACATTCCATGAATCTTCTTTGCCTTCTTGATGACCTCGTATTTGGGGAAATGGAAAGGGAAGCTCTAAGGTAGCTTGAGCCACCCCTTTCCTGACTATAGGCTGAATAATCCCACTCCCTCCAAAGCCATTTTTTAAAAACTGGACAATAGCTAATGTAATAAGAAAGGATCACTGTGGAGGAACAACTCCAGACGAGCTCAGCTGAGGGCCTACTTAACTGTTGTTCCAACTTTGCAAGGGGACTTTTGGCACATGTAACCCTGTTACTGTAGAACAGGTCAGTGGCAGAGAGGAAGAACTGTCCAGGCCATTTTTGGGAAACAGACGGAGGACCGGACTGGTCATATAGTCCTTGATCAGATGTACAGAACTCCACTTAACATTCCGTGCACGGCTTCCATTAGTCTTGACAGGCCTTTCACTCCAACAGATGATTATTCCATGGATAGACTCATTGTACTGCTCTCATAGATGTGTTCCTAAGGTGTGGGAAGACACAAGAATAACTGTTTTGGCAGAGAAATCCTGATCACAGAAAACTGGTCTATTCCATTTGCTACTGTACATACAGAAGGCTTCCATACATGCATGAACTATTCCTGTTGATGTAAGCCAGACAGTGGATGCTACATTTTGCTCACCCAGAAAGGACTGGAGCACTTCAGTCAGTATGTTTTACCTCCACTGTGCACCAGAGCCAGAAAGCTATTTGGTGTGGTTATGGAGTCTGATAATATCTTTCATCACAATAACGTGTAGCAGATGAAGTAAGACTTGATGTTTTGAACTAGTCAGGTGGTTCATATTAATTATTATTTTTGTTACTGTAGCACATAGAGCCCCAGATTACACCAGAGCCCCTTGTACAAAGCACTGTACAACAATAGGAGACAGCTTCTGCCCTGGAGAACTTACAATATGCATTGCAGTCAAAGAGTGGGTGAAACAAAGTCTTATTATCCTCCAGTTGGGAAACAAAGGCACAGAGAGATTAAGTGACTTGCCCAAGGCCCCACAGGAACTCTGTGGCAGGGTCAGGAATCAAATCTAGATCTCCACATGTTGACCACTTCAGCACCACTGAAATCCTACTTAACTTCTGCTAGACCCTGGCACAGGGGTGAATTTAATCCTTTATCATTAAAAATATGTTCAGAATACTGCATGTATATCCACTCAGAACAGTCACTTAGACAGGGCCGGCTCCAGGCACCAGCCAACCAAGCACATGCTTGAGGCGGCACCTTGTAAGGGGCGGCCAACCTTGGGGTGGTGGGGTGGCTCTTGGTTGTTATTTTTTGTTTCAGTGGGGCAGCGCTCAGGAGAGGTTGTTTTTGTTTTGGCGGGGCTGCGCTTGGGGGGGGGGGTTGTTACGGCAGGGCGGCCCTTGGGTGGTTTTTTTTGTTTTGGCGGGGCAGCGCTCAGGGCTTTTTTTTTTTTTTGGTTTGGTGGGGCGGGGCGATGTTCGGGGTTGGGGTTTTTTTTGGTTTCGTGGGGCGGGGCGGCACTCGGGGGGTTTTTTTGGTTTGGTGGGGCAGTGCTTGGGGGTGTTGTTTTTGTTTCGGTGGAGCAGCACTCAGGGGGGTTGTTATGGCAGGGCGGTGCTCGGGTTATTTTGGGTTTTTTGGTTGGGCGGGGTGGCACTCGGTGTTTTTTTTTTTTTCGAGGTAGGGTGGCACTCGGGGGGGTTGTTTTTGTTTCATCAGGGCGGCATTCGAGGGGGTTGTTGTGGCGGGGCGGAACCTTTTTTTGTTTGTTTGCTTGGGGCAGCAAAAAAGTTAGAGCCAGCCCTGCACTTAGAAATATGCCTGCTATCCACAGCATAGCTGTAGTACAGTCTATTCATGATGTTCTGTTCAGGTTCTTATACCACACCCATCACCAGGGTATCTGAGCTCCTTGCATGACATTAATTGGTGTGGCAAACTGCCAGTGATGCCAAGGTTGCATTTTTCTGCCAGTCTTTGGATTCCTGAAGTGTAGCGCTGAGCAGAACTGAGAGAATTAACATAAGACCTCAGAGAAGAACTAAAAACGCGGAGGCTAAGGATAGAATTTAGAAGTGGAAACTGAGCAGGTTGTGAGGCAGGTAAGAAATTCATTCCTCCTATAAGCCCCCTGAAGTCAATAGTTACTCCAGGGATGAATTTGGCCCATTGACAGTTAAAATCTGATATGTCTTTAACTAAGTTACTTGAGGAAAAAAACAAACGAAAAATGCTCAGAAATGAGTGTTGCCTTTTCCCTGCCACTTCTGATCCTGTTATACAAATTGACAGGGTGAAAGCCTGATGTGTGGCATTCCTGTAAATGGAATATATATAAATAAATTAATTCCCTGTATTGCAGTTAAGAAAAAATACTTGTGCCATATCCACCACTCCAGATGTGAAGAGATATGTCTAGTTACTCCGGTCAATACAGGGCTCCAGAAACTCAATGTTGTTGCATTATTTGTGAGTCTGGTTGGACAGGCCAATTTAATGGAAGGAGAAATTAAAATTGATTAAAATTGGTGTAGATTGAGGCATAGAGGAAGAAGAGAATCGCTTTGATTGCTTATAGCATAGGATGCAGAGCAGGTAGGAATATCCTGGACTGATTCCAGATATATCACATAGCAGCTTCCAAAGATATTAGCACTAAAGGGCCCTTTTATTTTCATAGCCATGCGTCAGTAATAAGAAGAAGCTGTCCAATGGCTGGAAGCCAAAATGCCCAAACTGTCTGATTTTTTTTAGGCTGATGTTTACTGTCCCTAGCATCACAAAAGCTGCCCGGAGAGCAGCTGGTCTGGGGAGTCTGGAACAAGAAACTCTTTCTATGACTCTGCTTTCCCACAACGTCTCATATTTCATGATTGCTGGTGGGCAAGAGGTGGATGAAATGCACAGTTGATCTGAAACATAAAAAGGCAAAGGCAGAATTAAAAATTGGACCAGTCACAGTTAGCTCTGTGAAAAAACTAAACCACCATGATAATTGTACAATGGTGACAGTAAATACATGGCCCTTTCAACCAGCTGGCTTCCTGTCTGTGATGTGGAATGTGGGTGGGAAATTTACACCTCACCAGGAGTGTAGTTACAAACGTATTGATTTTTTTTTAACCCACATCTAAAGGTTGAATGGGTCCTGAATCATTTTTTAAACTACATTTTATTTTAATTTTTTTAAAAGTCACGTTTAGATTCTTTTTATATGCCTGGCAAGAGAGCGTTTGGAAAATGGCTCATGCTTTAAATCAGAAATAGGATGAAGTGCTATAGTCTCTGCCATGAGTTCATGGAAATGGAGACTTCTGCCTCCTTATAGGTGGTCCCCTTTCCGTTCAGATGACGGCCCGCTGCGAGGACAGTATGGGGGAAGCCAGCACTTCCAACACTCTGCTGTTCTTTTCCTGTGGAGAAATACAAGCCTTGAGTCTCCAGAGCTGTTGATCTGGCACCTTCCATGGGAACCAAATTCAGTACAAACAATACAATGAAATCCTGTGAGTCACTTCTTATTTCTCCTGGTTAAGATTTGTCACAGGGAGAGTGTGGTGGCAGCATAACTTGTGCTCGTAAACCCCTACCCTCTCACCAGGGCTGGAGAGCTTCACAAACGCATGGAGCTGTAAAATCTTCCCCCAGGCCACAGAATAGCTTTGTAGCTACAAATCCAGCCCCATGGCTATGCAACCCTTTCACTGCCTCCCCCTGGCTCTTCTTCCTTATTGGTGCTTTGCATAGTGGCAGATTTTGAGACTTCCATCCTGAAATCCACTTACATGACAGCAAGCAGAGAGCCTCTCTGGATTTGAGCTCTGTGCTTTACAGAAGGTGTGTATCCTCCTAAATCCTTGTCACCCCATTCAGGGGAAACTACACTGGGCTAGCTGCATGTTCAGTCCCGTGCATATGCAGAGGCAAAGGCAGAAATTGCCCCATGATGAACATTTCTTGCTGCTCCTTCCATCCAAAGCATTCTAGTTATGCTGGTGTGAACTTCCTGAATGTCCTTATGCTACACTAGAGGAAATTGGTACCCCGAGAAACAATTTCAAAATGAGTATCTTGTGTTAAGGCTAATGCCTTTCTCCCTCATTTTCATCTGCGACTTCTAGGATATGCTAGTAAAAATGACACTAAAGTCTTAAGTCTGATTCTCATTTATACAGGGGCCACTTTATACGGCTCTTATAGTGGATGTGAGTCAAAGGCCCCTTTCAGCTGCCAGAATGTCACAAAGTGGAGTTAGTGTAAATGAGAATCAGGCCCTTAAAGGTAATTCCACAAAACCACCCAGAAACTTTTACAGAGATGCCAGCTTTATTTCTGAGGGAAATCAGAGGTACTCCAGCAGCATGGTTCTAACTTCCATAGGTGGCAATTGACATAAGGTGTGACAGAAGAACTACTGGGAGCTGAATTCCTCTTCATGGATAAACAGAAGCAACAAATGGAATCCAAACAAATATTTATTTCAATGTTAGTGGAGGTAGCCTGTAAAAATGACTCATGACTGATATGTTTATCTATCAAGAACTTCTTTTTAATGAGTAACGCCCACATTCCACTTGCTAAGCTCACTGGGGCAGGGGGTGATTCTCATGTACACTAAGGACCCTTCACAGCCCCTACTCCACCAGCATGGTATAAAGGGGGCTTAATGTGACTAGTTTTATCCCTGACCTAGCACTAGTATTTTCCATATAAGGAGGTGGCAGGACACTACTTTGTAGCTGTCACTGCTTCGGACAGAGTGAGAGTACAGATCACTTCACTGGGCCAGGTCACGGGGAGGCACACAGTCCAAAAGTCTCCCGCTTTCCAGGCAAGCAGCCAAAAGAACAGCGTTGCGCCACGTCGAGTCTGTGTGTTGTTGAACTGGGATATCTTCGCAATGGGATGGCAACAGGTGCAGAATAGGCCATAAACCTAGAACTCTGACTCAACAAGATAGGGGACAACAGTCTCATTTTTCCAGCCCACCTTTTAATAGTGACATTATCTTGTGCACAGTCATCCCTGCCCAGTTCACAATTGTCTGGCATCCCCCCACCCCTCTTCACTCCCATTGGTGATCATATAATATCCCTGAACAAATGCAACATTTGTTTACATGGAAAAGTGATATTCAGGAAATAGTTATATAATTTTGCTGTCTTTAGTACATTGAATACAGTTGATCACATAATCTACTTTTACTCTTCATTTCATTTCTCCCTCCCCCATCTGTTCTGTTTCTCTTCGGTGGGAAAAAAGAAGAGACCATACCATATGACTGCCCAGTTCCCTTCCACCCATCAATCGTCCCCAGACCAGTCTGGGAATATCTACTCTAGTCTATAGACTTCAGTTTCACGCTTTAAAGCCACTATGTGTTGCTGTTACTTGAGTTACAGGTTAAATGATGTCTTTCCATTTATGCCACTATAAAGAAAATTATTCCAGAGACTTTCTCGTTGTGGCAGAAAAGCTCCTCCTCCTCTTCTCCTCCCCTGCATCCAGACTGAAGCTTCATCTGCAGGTAGCAGCAGCCTTTTGAGAAAGAGCTGGGATATAGGCCGAGTTCCATCTGGTGCATGGCTGCCTGAGTGACGCATAAAACAGGAACCATGCTGTCCATTGCCAACTGCTTTGTAGATTAGAAACATAGGAATTGCCATAGCAGAACAGAGCAATGGTCCATCTAGTGGCTAATGCCGGATGCTTTGGAGAAAGGCATAAAATGCCCATAATGAATCTAATTATGCAATATTATACCAGTAGGGGAAATTTCTAGCTGACCTCATCTGGTAATCAGATTATGCCCTGAAGCATGAGGATTGATAGCTTTTGTAATTTCAGCCTATCTAGACTAACTGTGTATGCTCTATTTATTTATATTAATGTACAGGAAAAAGTTCAGCCTCGGTACAAGAAGGTAGAACCGCATTAGCTTCAGTGGTGTTACAGGGGTGATGAATGTGGTCCATTATATTTGTTAAATAATTTTATTTGGCCATAGCAGAAAATTTTTTACAGTTGGATTTTTCTCACCACAGCTGAGCAAACATGGATCCCTTCCTACACAAGAGAACATGCCTTTGAGTGTAATATTCCTGCTGGGTTTCCAGCAAGGGAACAGCATTTATTTAAAAAAAAATAATAATAAACAGCTGGCAGTTATTGAGGTAGACTTTATATGGGCACACGATCTGTCTTGGGAAAATAAACCTCAAGTGCCTACTATAATATAGATATATACTTTAGAAGTACGTGTTTATTTATACGTTTTAACAAAAAAAGCATTTTTCTAGAAACATCATGTGGCCCTTCAAAGAGTAGCTGTGGTATTTTCTAATAAACACACCAGACTCTGGAAGGTGAGTAGAATGGCAATCAAAGTAGAATGGCAATTCTTTTGAATTGTCAAAAGAAATTGCAATATTTGCTATGAATATGATTTTTATCTGGGACACGTACATGTGTGTGTGTGTGTGAGAGAGAGAGAGAGAGAGAGAGACCAGAACCAGGCTGCAATGTTGTTTACAGCTAGAGGTTGGTGAGAACTATATGCAGGGTACAGTTTTGCTGAGGAATTTAGCCCATCCTTTTTGTATTATTCACTATTATTTGCCAAGTGGTTTGTGCAAACATATTTTATTGTGTGGATTTCTTGCCAGTTGTTTGCTATGATTATTGCTTTGCGTACTCATTGTTTGTAATTTGCTAGTCATGCCATGTTACTGGCCACTTAAATCACATGGTGTTGTTTTTACTCCCTGACTGAGAAACCCGCAAGCCATCAGAGGGCTTTCAAGGAGGTAGTGTGCACACTGCCAGCACTGATATTTTTGTGACTATATATTGACAAAAGTATTTGTGTCACCTGGACTTACCTCTCATTTGGCACATTCATTTTAAAAAGTTAGCGAGAGGACACAGGAGAGAGGCTGCATGAGAGATGAAATGTTTGCTATGCAAACCACCACATGGACTCTAAATAGTCAGACATGTCCAAGTTTTGTAAGCACCCCCAAACACTATTCAAGTATTATATTTAATGTTAGGGTTCTCTAGTGTCATTAAATAATCAGGTCTGAGTGATTGATTATAAGCCAGTAAACTTGAAAATAAAATAAGAACTTGCTGATTAGAAGGTTTCCTAAACTTCCCCCATTCACCATTTGTCTTCTTTTAATGTCATTTCCTGGTATGCAACTGCAGTTGCAATGCTCTCCTGAATCTGATTCCTTCGCCTGTCACTCAGGGTGAGCGCACCATTTCCATAATGCTTCTAATTGGCATATCAGGCACTTGGAAGCTCAGGTACAGGGGAGGATTGTGCCTTGTGTGGTAAAGGAAGCAAAATCATTGAATCATATTTTGCTCCTAGTACAGCGCACAATGCTCATGCATGTAATCCTGTCACTGCAACTAAGGGGGGACTTTTGGGGTAAGAGCCTTGGATGCAAAGGCACAAAGCAGCCAGAGCATAGTGATGAATCTTCCCTAATGGAGTTACTCACAATTTGTATCAGTGCAACTGGAAGCAGAATCTGACTCAACAGTAGAACATTTACTGATACCACATGAGATGTCATCTCATGAACCTTTAGCCTGTGCACCACGGCCATGATATACATTCCAAATGGCATCCCCATTTGAGAATGCACCTTCCCTATGACAGAAAATACAACTGGGAGCCAGAGAACCTGCTTCACCATTACTTTGCACATTGTGTAGTCATTTACACCTTTGCAAAGAGGGTGCAAAATGCTACCATGGATGTGCGTAGAGAATTTTGATAAGATTTTAGCACAATGACTTCTAGTATTATTTATTTGTATTACGGTCATGCTTGGGAGCGCTAGTCATGGACGAGGACTCCATTGTGCTAGGGGCTGTACAAACACAGAACAAAAAGATGGTCCCTCACCCACGAAGCTTACACAAAGGAAAAATCAGTCCCACAGTCTTTAAACACTAGGCAGGCTGTGGTAGCACCCTGGCTTCAGGATTCTAAACATTCTGCATCAGTTTATCAAGATCTTCCCACATGTCTGTCTCTTATGCACAGCCATCTGGAATGTACTTCTAGCTCTTGACCTAGCTGCTCTGGATCCACTTGTCTCTAAAACTTGGTAATTTATCAAAATGTTCTTCCAATTAAAAAAAAAGACCTTCCACACTGATCTCTATCCCCCCTCTCCCAAGCAAGAATTGCATGAAACGTTCGTGTGCTTTTTGAGCATTTCCAAGTGCTTTGGCATACATTGTCCAACTACGTTTTTATGCCACTCCCAGCTCAGTGGGCTAACAAACACACACCAAATGAAATATGAACTGGATTATTCAATGTATGTTACCACTACTGCCAACTCTTCCTTGCAGTGCCCCAGGGGACTGAGGTCAATTGTATTCATTTCTTGAGTTTTGGTAGTTTTAAAAACCATAACTCAAATATATTAAGATAAAACAAATCTGAGGGCTGAGCCTTAGGTTCTGGTTTACTTAGCCTGCCCCTACTATTTGGATTCATTTAGAGGACAAACTGCAGAAAATTCATTCCTGATATAACTTCACTGAAGTTAACAGAGGTACACGGGGGATTAATTTGACCCATTGTATCTACTTTGATTCTTGCCTATTTACACTGGATTTGGCTGAAGAAACCCTTGGCCCGATTATGTCTAAGTTCAGTTTATTTGACTTGTTCAAGTCCTGCAGGGCTCCTAAGGATTGCAGGCACCAGACAGCTGTGCTCAGCCTTGTCTGCTACAGTAATGTCAAGGAAACCTATCAGAACTGGCAAAGCTTCAGAACACTGGAGTGCGCCTGGGTTACAATAGGCAGAACCATTCCAATGAAAATAAACTGTTCCTGGACAAAAGAGCTACCTCCATTTCTTTTTAAAAACCAGGGGATATGCTTTGAGCAGACTGCAAGGTGGGAGCTGATACTCTGAAAGCTATCTTCTCACCAACCAAACAACAGTAAGCGAGAGAGGAAATGGAGCAAAGCTACAGCACATTTGTAAAAAGGCAAAAATCTGACCATTGTATTTATCTCTTGCAAATTTGATTGTGAGCAAGGACATCAGCAGAAGAACCCCCATGAACCTCAGCCAGGATTTCAACTGTTGCAGCATTACCTTATTTGACTGAGTTCTGGATCCTATGGAAATGTCACTCGCAGAGGAGATAAGCGCAATGACGGACGCACTTCCCCTACCTAGTGTTTTCTTTGTGAATATAGATTTTTTTTTACTATGAAAATCAAGTGCAAAAATGGCATTCAGTAACTGACCACTTTACCCACAGCCCCAGCACAGCAAGGTCAGACTTTTCAAAGGCTTGGGAAGGTGCAAATAATTTTTTGACCTCTCTGGGGGCTCAAATGGTAGTTGAATGCCATGGGGATTTTCCAAGTTGGTAAATGGTCACACCCAAGTAATCTGAGCACCCAGTGGCTTGAGTATTCCAAGGGAACGTCTTACACAGGTATAAACGGCTGCCCAAAGGGAACACCCCTGGGGAATTAGGCCCACAGGGTCAAATCCCACTCTCAGTTATGCTAGTGTAAATCATCAGTTAGTCCATTTGGCTAGGTTCAGTGGTATGCCCTGGCTGCCTGTAACATAAAACACCTGAAAATTCAGCTTAGCTATCCAGTTGAGCTTAGTTCATAGCTGTTGTGTACTGCTACGACGGTGCAAAGCAGCTGGAGTGCACCAGTGAAAATGGCATGTCAGTTTTCATGGAGTTACTCCAGATTTACAATGCACTGAGAGCAAAATTTGTGGCAAAAGAACCTGATCCTGCACAACTGAAGTCAGTGAGAAGGTTGTCATTAATTTCAATAGGAACAGGGCCTAACCTACCCTCTGACCTCCTAGAGATGGTCTTTTCAAGGTAGGGCTGAGGTAGACTGGCAGAGCAAAGTGAAGGAAGCTTTTCACTGCCCAGTCCAGACTGTACCCATTGTGTAGATGAATAGAGAACTTCACTTTACATTCCTATCAACTGGGGCCCTTTCACCAGCACCGAATTCTATATTTAGAATGAAGAGGCCAACCAACACTATTACACTATTTCCCACCCTGGCTTTCCGAAGGCAGAGTAGTTCCTTTTCAGTGCTGTACACTTTACATTGCAAATCAAACACAGATTGCACAAGCTTTTACTCAGGTAGCACTTGCTTCCTGTTTTTATTTAACAACAATATCCCTAGTTGTGAGGAGGTTGCAATTTTTTTTCAGTCTTTCCTACAGAAAAGCCCAAATACCCAGGAGACATCAAACCAATTTGTTGAAACTATGCAGTTCCCTCTGAGCCTCCTCATTCAGCTACAGCGTGTTGGACTGGGGAAATTTTAGTTAAATATAAAAGAAAAATATACATGTTTCATTAACCATTGACTTGATCTTTCAGTGCATTAGGTCATGAGAGCAGGTCTGGGGAGATCTCTGGAACTATCACATTTGTCACTAGTGTACAGAGTAGGAAAAACTTCATATACCCCCGTCACAAGTAGCTCAAGACCATGTTCTATGTATGTTCTATAATTAGATTTCACAAACCAAGTATCAAGTGTGAACTCCTCAAGCACTATAACAGCCTTAACATGGAGTCACAGACAGTCTCCTTGGGCACTCCAGTCTATCTTGTCACCCAGGCAAGCCTACCATTCTGATAGATGGTCCCTTACACCAAAAATCACAACAATGTTACTCCGAGGCCCAAAGGATCAGTCACTTACCTCAGGTCAAAACAATGAGAAGTCCTTGTGGCACCTGAGAGAATAACAAATTTATTTGGGCCCAAATAAATGTATTAGTCTCTCAGGTGCCACAAGGACTCCTCGTTGTTTTTGCTGATACAAACTAACGGCTACCAGTCTGAAACCTTACCCCAGGTCAATTTATCTTAGGTCTCTCACCAAAGACAAGGCTTGAAACCAATCCTGTAATAAACTAACTACAGGTTTACTAACTAGGAAAAAGGAATGAGAGTTATTTACAAGGTTAAAGCAGGTAAACATACACACACAAATTAGTTAGTCTTAGGTTTCAAAATACAATAGAAGCTGCTGTAATATGCAAGCTCTAGAAGTCCTTTAGGGTTAGCCTAAGCTAAGCAGCTTGGGGATCCCTTGCTTATGCTTAGAAATATTCCCCTCTCCAAATTCCAAGCAGCATAGCGATACACATCCATCAGAGATTTTTATTGCTGTCCTCCAAAGTTCAACCTGGGAGAGGATGAGGATTTATGCATGTTCCCTCTCCATAGATGTTTGAAGGAGAAATCAACAAAGCCTTTTGTCCACTGATGTTCCACAGTGGTTTGTCTGGGGTCTGTATGCCTTCTTTTGTTGGGCAGGGGATGACATCTCTACTGGTGAGCTCCTAATTCACGCTTAGTAATGCTTCCCTCCTGGCTGTGGGGGTTTCCAGTTTCAGAGCAACCACTTTTATGGTTACAGAGCAAATACTTAAATATGACCTTATAACATGGAATCCAGATACTGTAAGTGAGATTAAGGCAGGCAGCAACTCACAAGCATTTCACAAAGTCCACACACTAAACACATCTCTATAAATCTAATGCCTGTTTTAACAATACTAACACACAGGTGAGCCAGACTGATTTCCAGATATGCACTTGTCAGTGTTCAGTGAGGCCTAGGGGCCTTCACATGAGTGTCACACATGTCCCTCCACCCCCACCTCATTCCCCGACAACCAAGAGGCATCACTCTGAGACCTGTCACTATCTCTTTGTTCTCAGTGTTGGTGTGGAGGGGAGTGGGTCACAGGGCAGAGGGAACAAACCATATTCTCCTTTTCCAAACTATTTGACAAGACTAACAAGTTTCTGCCCCCTGCCTGTTTATATTACAGTGAGTTAATGCTTAGTCATGCTCTGGAGCGTGCTACGGAGCCTCAGGTCCGGCCTTTCACAATGTGCAAGGGAATGTGTGTCTATATAATAGCATGTAACAATGTAAATGATTGCACTGGCATTAGCCCAGCTAGAATGGAAAGTACCCAGGGAAATGCTGCTGACAGATACTATAGTGTTATGGTGCGCCCTGTCAGACTTAATGTGCTGAGTCTCAAGAGTCTGCCAGATTGATGAGCCCCATCAGCTCGCCTGCAAACCAACAAACAACGCTGGCTGAGTCAGCAAAGTGTCCAGGCAGCTCATCTCCTGCAAGTGTTTTTATTTCAGATGTCGGGAAAAGGGACACTGATACTCTATAATCAGAGCATGTTCCCCTTGTTAGTTCTGATTTCTAAGAGAAACTAAAGCAGCTTTTCCTGGTGCCGTTTTCATTACCTTCTCTGCAAAGAAAAGCAAAAGCTGCATAATTAGGTAACTGTGTCAATTGATTTTATCCCCTTCTTTCTAGGAACTAATCTGATTCACTAAATACACTGTATAATCATGTCTTTTTTCCTAAAGATTATCTTAGTTATATTTACCCATTCAGTGTCCATTATTGTTTCCATTTGTAACTATACAACTGCAGTACTAGGTTATTAGTTTTTATTTTACAGGCATTGAAAGGGGTTGTGTCTGTTCTTATCGGTGCCTCCCAGCAGGGCCAAATTTTTAGCTCAGTTATCCTGGTGTAAATCTGGAGTAATCCCATTGATTTCAATCTGGCCATTCGGTTTGTACACCTGCTGCTGGCAGCTCTGGAGAACAGGCTTGACCTCCTTTTGGAGACAATCAGTGCCTCACTTGAAGTGGCCACTGGGAAAATTCTCAAGGTGTCCCTTACATAGGGAGCTCCCTTTTGGTTTTCAGTTGTTTTCTGTGGGAATGCAGAATTATGAATAGACTATTTTATTTATTGTAATGGAGAACACCACACTGTGTCATGCCCATCTGCTACTCTGGGTGCCTTTGATATTTAAAAAAAAAAATACAACCCAGCAATAAACTCCCAGGAAGAGCTCCAGCAAAACTCACTCCCAACACAATGCAATAGGGAGGACTTCCCACCAACCCTCCGTCCCCATAAATAACCTCCCACATCAAGTGCCAACCTGTCCAGCAGCCCAGACAAGAAGATGCATCTGGTAGGGTGCTCTGAAGGACAACAATCCCTGGCTATTGCGGCCCAAGGATGGCCATTTCTTTCCTGCCTGAGGGTTCCTTGCAGGGATAATGATTTATAATGAAGTTGCTAATGAACATAATCCTGCACATGGTCTTTTGTCCCCAGTCTCCATTTGATTTTTGATGGGTTCAGAGGTATGGACAAAAGTATCACTGTTGACTCATGCTAGCCAGTCCTTCCTTCTTGAATCTGAAAGCTCCTATCAGCCCACGGAGCAGCAGACTGAAATTAGGAAATGACTCCTGAGCTCCCATATGACTGTGGGAAATACTAAGACTTGAGGTTCACTTTTTCAAAAAAACCCAACACTGTGCTCAGCACCCCTGCTATCCCAGGCATGGGGTTTTCTTGACGATCAGGCCATATCATGTAGGACTACTCAAAGTTCTGTGATGTGGCAAATATGGCAGGACTATGATGAGACCAACAAGCTCAGTTTCATGTATGTATTATTTTTACACAGGATTTTAACTCAGATCTCTTGGAGACACAAAGCAAGTGCTTTATACAACCTTTAGCCCAGTAGCTGTGGTCTCTCTGACTATTCCTGGACTGATGAAAACACACCCTGTGATGTGTTGTTGCTTAGATATCAGTCACCGTTATATCTTACTGCTTCAATAATTACTGGTTTGCACACAATTCACATGAATTCTAATTGATACAAGTGCAACAATGTCAACAGGGTGAAGCAACGCATCATCGCCCTTCTCAATGAACAGAATGGATTCTCATGCATAACTGCTTCAGATGTGACCAGCTCACAGTAGCAGCCACATGCCTATTCAGCAGGGGACCTGCTGATGACCACAGTTGCATGGATATCCAGGTATGTTACCATCTGCTGTAGCTGGACTTGGTCCTAAAAATGTGTTAACATTCAGAAGACCTCTTGAAAATATTGAACCTCTAACATTTCACAAGTCCAGCAGTGCGGGCATATTAGCAATTATCTAACAAGGTGTGTGGAGGACTGTGTGGCCAAAGGGAGTTATACTCTAGAGTATTTCAGAATCATTGTGAAACATGAGCCAGCTTTAGGCCTGAATGTGGGGTAGAAACCATACCATTTGCTTTAGTCAATGATATTCTCTGCAGATGGTGACAGAATGACAGTACTGATTTCATTTAGATCTGTCAGCAGCCATTCAGACCCTTGACCATGAGGGCATGTGGAAACATCTGCAGGCCCTAGCACACATCTGATATATAGATGCCAATTCCCCTTGTTCTGAGAGGACCCAGAAAGGAGAAGTGGGAAAGTGCTCTTCTGTCCTGAGGCCTCTCTCATGAAGGGTGCACGCACAGAGGTCTACTTTGTCACCCGTTCTTCAATGTATACATGAGACTGCTGCGGCGGGGGTGGAAGGGGGCGGCTAGTGAAGAGATGTGCAATGTATTCAGCCTGCTGATGACACCCAGGTCTAAGTATCTCTCACTTCTGACTTGGCTTGTGCAGCGGAATGAATATTCCAGTGTCTTCATGAGCGTGGGGCTTGGGTGAGGGCTGGCTGATAGTGGCTCTGACCAGAGAGGAAAGAAAGCTGGTTGGGGCTGGGTACCAGAATTTATGCCACTGCCCCCCGCTGAAGGCCTGTGATTGCTGAAAGACTGTGATTGTAATGCAGGAGTGCACGCTAGGTGTGTTATTAGATTCTGGTTTTCTGAATGCTCAGGGAATGACAGTGACCAATGGCACTTTTTTCTTCTCTGCCTGAGACGAGTGTGGATTAATATGATGTGCTCTGTACACTGAGACCACTGGCAAACTGAAGCAGCCAGACTATTAAGTTCAATTTCACTCTGGAAGCAAATTACCTCAGCGTTCTAGAATCTGCAGTGGGCTCCCTGGCAATTCCTGAGAGGAATCCAAGGTGTTTGCCTTCCCTGTGCAGCCCTCGACAATTTGAGAAGTGGCTACCTGGGAGACAACCCCCTGTCTCTCACAGTACCACACTGCAGCAGCTATGCTCAACTGAGGTACAGGAGCTGGAGCGTTGCCTTTGAGATTCACTCTGCACCCTGGTCTGCCAGAGCCTGGATTTGTTATCAGTCTGGGCACTCATCTTTTCTCCTGGGTATTTAAGGAGTGGGGAGGGTTGAAGAGGTTCTCAGTTCAGTTTTGCCTGCTGGTTATGTCTGAAAGAGGAAGCCATTGTAATTTTTGTAGAGGGGGGTGACATTAAATTATGCCTGACTGCTCTGAGCTTAGAGTGAGCGCTTGTTTATGCTTCTCTAAATCAGAAAATAATTTTAAAAAATGCTTAAGATGAACTGCAGTATAGAAATATTATTATTATTTATTATTATTAGTGGCTTCTGTGAAATGGGCCAGAGGTTTCAGGATACTTCCATTGTGATATGTCTCCTGCAGATTTCCTTTCTTTGTTATCAAAATTAAACAGAAAACAAGTTCACATTGGAAAAATTGTTGTGATGAAACCAGAGCCTTGTTAAATAAAATTCCGTTCCAAAAAGAAAATACTTTTAAACCAGAGCTGGAAAATACTTGATTACACATAAAGCTTTTAGGTCTCAGGTTCACAACTTTTGAAAATCATCATGAATTAGTTTGAGCAGGATAAAGTGAATTGCTTTGAACACACTCTACTTTTAAACAAATTAAAAAACTTCATTGTGAAAAATTGATTCCCAGGCATGTTGTAAAGCCATTTCTGCTTTTCAGATGCCCAGAGAGACAGTTTGCACTGTTTGTATAGTGCCTCGCACAGTGGGGCCTGATCCATTATTATGGTTCCTAGGTATACCAAGGAATAATAATAATAATAATACCAACCATGGGCTCACATGATGAGGAGGCAGCATGTTGGAAGGTATCATTAGGGATGAGTCAAAAATTATTAAAACTGAATGTAGCTATTTATAAGCTACATTTTCATAGGAAGAAGCAATGGGTGAATATGCAAAAAACTCATATTTGCGAATGCCAGTGAGTATTTGCATATGCAAAACTGTTGACTGTAGCTGCCCGAGCTCACAGAGCCTCACCTTGAACACAGAAGTGCTCATCTGCATGGTCAACTGCAGGCTTGCTGCAGGCAGAGTGGATTTGCCACAATTAATCTGATGATCCTTTGTGTGTTAATCTCTGAGTACCAGATAGCTCAAGCATTCAAAAAATCAATCAGTCAAAACAACATGAGACAGTCTTAAAAATAATGAGGTTTTTGGGGGGGGGAGGGTTAAATAAGTTTTAAGTTCTTCTTATTTCCCTTCTGGTCTTGGAGATTTGAGATCACATTTTCTCCCCTTTCACCCCAATTATGATGGCTGGAAACTTCCATATTTAAAAAAACAAGAAAAGTGGAGATTCTCAAGTAATCAGGAGCTGGGCCTTTGAGTAAAATATTGTGATACTCAGGATGAAAATGCAACAGTTGGCAACAGCGTAATAATAAAGAGCTTCCTTTCCTTGCTCAGGGGAGCACAGGAGCTGTGCGTACTTCCTTGGCATACTAAAAGGGTTGAAGACATAGGAGAGAGGCAGGACTATCCTTTCTCCCACCAATACTCTTGGCAGCAGAGCCGGCTAGCCAGCTGTCTGTAGGATGGGTCATAGCAAGCTGGGTGTCTGCCAAGGAGCCATTCTGCAGACTGTCTTCCAGTGTTACGCTTGGAGCACTGCAATGGCACACCACCCCTTTAATATAGGCTGTGCCTTCGGAAGCCCTTAATAAATAAAATGATTCTTAGCTTTCTGCCTTCCAGTACTGAGTTCCACACCCTATACACGCACCACCACACAGACTCTTCCAAGGAGCTGCAATTAGCAAATGTAAAAATTATAAATGGAGGCCTGAAGACTAAAATTTATTGATTGGATGGATCCCTCTTTTCTGACAGAGACTGGACCAATGGAAAACTTTGTTTCTTTTTGATGACATCACTGGCTTCTGTGACAGGCAACTAGCAGAGATTTTTTTCCCTACCAATCAGGTACATTCAAAAGGCCTTGATAGAGCAGATATGAAGAGTTAATATTTGGCTTGACAGTGCCCACCATTGTTTTATGAAAAACTGTCACACTTCAGTAGCAAGTTCAAGCAATCGGTAAAAAACATTATTGAGAAAGTGTCACCGGTGGCTTTGGCAATATTAGCACCATTGTTAGCAAAATGAAACCCACTAAAAACATGTTTGGTCCTTGTGAGCACAGCCATTCAAATATCTGCCCTTCAGGGCTCGCCAGCCAGTTGTTGTCAGTGCAGCTCTTGCCAAGTTTCCATACAAAGGCACAATCATAGGCATCACATTGTCTTCCTTGTACTACTGCTCTGAGCAGTCAGATGTTTTGCCTTTTGGAAAGATGGTGCCTTTTCCAGGAAACAAAAGAACAAGGAATATGATGATTTCTGTTTGGCGCTCCAAAGTAATGATCATGTGGTTAATACACACACAGTCCCCAGTAACTCTTGAGGTGGGCAGCTCCGATGCAGACAAACAAAAACAGAAAGAAAAGAATTAGGTGTTGCCCCCCAAAAAAGTCTAGTTCCAGTGCACATCAAACACAGACACCCCAGCCCCACCATTCAGATTTCCCAGGGCCTGAGCAAGATGAGCCCCTCGGTGAAGAGCAGCTGATTGGGACCCAAATCTAGAGGAGATGCTGGTGTAAAGAGGAAAGGTGATCTTGTGGTTAAATCACAACCAACAGCCCAAGGCCCTTTCTTTGAAAATTGTCAACTTTTAGTTAGAAAACCTAAAACCTGAAAACCAAACCTGTTTGGCCAAATTTTTAATTTTTTTGACGAAAAGTCAACATTTTCCATAGGGAAAAGACTCAACGTTTTGCAACCAGCTCTAATTATGATGCATTTCAGCATATCATGAAATGTCTCCTACTATAATAAAATGCAATCAAATCCCATCTTGGGAATGGAACCATGTGACAACTCCCCCCGAGTTACTCATAATAAACAAGTTGCAGTAGCTCTGGAATGTTAGCAGAAATGCCTGCGCTCATAGGTGAAGCATCTTTAACAATAAACACTTTCATACCTGCCAAGTCTACTGGTTTTCCCCATAGACTGCTGCTTTGGGGTCCTGTGTATGTGGATACAGAACCAATCTAGTGTTTTTCTGATGGTAGGCTCCAAGTTTTATGTGTGGGGATTTCACATTAAACCACTGTGTTGTTTGGGTGTGCTAACGGCGATCTTCAAAATGAAAAATAAATGTATCTGCCCCTTTTTGCTGCTTTTGGGTGTTTAAAGAGAACTTGACAGACTTGTTGAGCAGTTTCTTTTAGAAAGGGCCATTTTCTTCTGTTTTTCTATTTTAGAAATATAAATATCAAGACTTGTTTTCACTGACAGTCTGGAGAAGAAATTTTCCCAGCCCTCAGTTGAAGGCTGGTGTGCTTGGCTATTGCAGCTAGCTAAGTATTAACAGGGGTTTTTTTAGGTGAAGTGCTGACACCAGACTGTTTGCTCTCCTGCCAGCTGTCAGCCGGGCTCTTGCCCTGAATAGCGTCTTCACAAAGAGAACTTTTCCCTCTAGTGTTAGTCAGAAGTTTGAGCTAAATAAGTGTTAACACCCCGCCCACACACACACACACACACACACACACACTCCAATACACAGTTGTATCCTTGGCCCTGCTGTTTCTCCTTTGCACTGCTCAAGTGGCTAAGCTGGTCTGTCTTCCCCTTCACATAGCTGAATGCCACAACTGGCTTTATGGCTTTGCCATATGTAGTGACAGAACAGGGCTCCCTGTTGTGCAACTGAAGTGGGGGAACCAGAATTCGCTCAAAAGGTTTAAAACAAAGATGGATCAAACCCATAAATGCCAAATGTAGATCCAGATCCAAACCTTCCGAAAATTCAGGGGGATTTGTCTGGGGATTGGTCCTGCTTTGAGCAGGGGGTTGGACTAGATGATCTCCTGAGGTCCATTCCAACCCTGATATTCTATGATTCTATGATTTGGATCAAGGCTTCTGATCTGGCCCAAGACAGAAGCAGGGGCCAAAAGCAAAGTCATTCACCATATCAGAACTTCCTCAAAGTTTGGGGATGGTTGGATTTGTGGTTTTGATTCAGTTCCATCTCTAGTTTAATAATGACTTTCTGGTTCCCTGACTTCTGTCATAATTCAGGGGAAGCTAAACCCATCCTCTCTGGCAAGACATAATTGTAAGCAAATCTTTCACCGGACTGATTTTTTTATTTGTTTAACCTCCATCATTCTCAAGTAGATTTCCCATTTAATCTCTGTCAGATTGGAAACATCCATTGAGGAAGCTTCTCAGGGGCTATATTGGATTGGTCGGGTTGCTGTCTGGAACTGTGATCAAACTGTTTTTTTAGGGTTTTTTTGGAGGGGGGGGACAGGACTAGAAGAAGAAGCTAGAGTTCCAAAGATTGCATTTCCAATGTACAAACTTAAGGGGATCTTCTGAGCTCCCAGGGACACAGTGGTTGAAAATGGATTGACATTTCTGCACTTCCTTTTGACATTGCTGGGGCTGATTAAATGGTAATTAGACTAGAAGCTCTGCTAACTGACACTGCTTCCCCACACTCCTTTGCCGCCTCCAGATTTGTCATCACAGAATAAAGCGGATGGAAGCAGTATTGGAAATGCATGCAGTTTTGGCACAGTTAAATTTAGGAGCACAGGCTTTTAATGATTTGTGGTTAAATTGATACAAATCAAATTCCCAGACTGATTTTTGGTAGGAGGTGTTAAAGGAAGTTGGCAGAAAAGCACTTTATTAGTGAGTGCTAGGTAACACTGGTTTGCTGTCTGGCCTGCGCCTAGGGCACATGGTGTGACAAAGTGGGAATTTTCTGCAATATTTCTATAAATTCTAGGAATGCCTCAGTTTCCCTCTGTATGTTGCATTGCTATTGAATGGGTGCAAAGGGGTTAACTCTGCTCCTGGAACAGTGCAGTAGACTGGAAGTGTGTGTGTGCGTGCACATGTGCGCTATCTGGGGAGAATGAATAGAGTCATTAAAGAACTGGCTCAAGCTGACCCAAATCAACAGAAAGTCCAGCAAGACAAAGAGATGCCCCAAGGACTGAAAAATCAAACACCTGACAGTAGGAAATGCCAGCAGGTGAGACTTGGGAACTGAGCTGGAGGGAGCCTGGACCAAGGAAGACAAAGGATGAGTAAGAGTTCCAGAGATGGAGTCCATCACAGCTTGGCTGGTCCACCAGGGCACTTGTCTGATGAGGGTGGACTATGGCTTAATTTCTACCTCTCTATGCTAAGCTAAGAACTTTCAGATTCATTATGCCAGGTTAATAATAAATGGTTACCTTGTTTTGAAAAGGCAGCTTGTGTCTCTGTGAATACTCACTGAGAAGAGTAGAGTACAAACTTCCCGCATGAGTTTGGGTTGGCTGGATTCGCTGCAGGAAGCCACAGAAAGAGACGGGGACTGCTGGTGCCAACAGCCAAGTCTGGGAGTCTTGGAGGCAACAGGCTTGCCTCTGTGGATCCTCTAAAGAGGTCACTTCCAGGAGACTGGTGATAGGCTGGGGCATAAAGCAGCACCTGGGACTCCGTGCAACATGGATGTTACCCACCCATAATACAAAAAGAAAATTGCAGTTCTCAGTGACTGATCTTTCTCTTTAGAAGGGTGGCTATGGGAGATCATAGTGGTAACTCTATGTCATGTATTTTCCAGGGTAACTCCAGTTTTAAACTGCATGATGTCTTTACGTTTCCTTTTATTTTGGTGAATAAACTATAAACTTCTACTAGGCACCAACTCTGCACCTGCCGAAGTGAGTCCATATGGGTCCTCCCCGATATTTTTACAGCCTACACAATTCAGCTTCATGATCAGAGATACCCTTTTGTGGTAACAGGGTTGGCTTTTTATGACTAATGAACTGGGGGGGGCTTTTTCTGGTAGAATAGCACAGTTGGAATTTGGTTTTCACCAGAATAATGCTCTTTCTATAATCCCTGTGCTAAGGAATAATCTTTAGCTTTACATCAGTGGGTGGCAAGAATAAGAGTTTGTTGCTGTGAAAACAGCAAACTGAATATGTCCCCAAATGAGTAAAGTTTCCTTTGCTTGAATTGTCTTCAGTGGATGTTTTCTTAAGTGTGGATGTTGGTGGGTTCATTTAGATGTGGTAGCCCCCGGAAATCTGTTGCATGCTTAGAACATTTACATGTGGTGATTTTTCCCGGTCGATCAGTTACTCCATAGCGAGTGACACTTTGCAATAGAAATAAACAGGCTGGCCTATTGCAAGAGCACCAAGTGAGAATCACAATTGAAAAAACATTTTAGCGTTAATGAGTGGGATTCATAAAGATACTTAAGTGTGTAACTCCCACTGATTTTGGAGTAAGGTGCCTAAGTACCTTTGTGAATCCCGTCCAACATGTTTATAAGGACCATTGCCTATTCCATAATTAGGGAGAAGGTCGGTTTAGTTCATGATGCCAGTCATGAGAATTACAGCAACAGTAGCCTGAGAGTAGCATCTCAGATGGAAGGCGAGTCTTACGGGTCAGCTGAGAGGACTTAGGGCTTGTCAGCACTGACCCTTAAGCTGCAAAAATGGGTGATAAAAATGGCCTCTCCTCCAGGATATTGTTGTTTGCAAGTACTTGCAGCTCCAGATGCATCTGTGGCTGGCCCTGTTCCATATAACTGTACAACACCTCTACTGCCCTACACTGAAGATTTACTCTGACCAGATTTAGCCATTGCATGTGTTACACTTACCAACAGGTTAAGTTGTCTTTTGCAGTAGAGTGGCTGGACTTCATTAAAATGAATCTATGGTTTCCATGTCAGAACAAAATGTCCAAGTACGTGGCTAGTTATGGGAAGAGAGAAGATAACATGGTTGGACTTTTTGAGTACCAGCATCCACTCCATCATGAAGAACTCAGAGGGGAGACTGCTGGGTGAGGAAAGTGGTCAGTTGAAGCATATGACTACAAGAACCAGGCAGAGGAAAAGACCAGCCAATGATGGAGAGATTTAGTTCAGGAACAGGTTTGCTGAGTTGGAAAATGAAGAAGTGGCACAGAAGGCAGTAACTGAAGGTGGGAGCGCAAGGAAGAAGAGAAGAGCAGCTAGTCCTATAAGAAGAGGGGAAAAGTCAATGGAGAGAGCCAGAGTTCAGAGCGCCAGGAGGCTACAAGGTGACTCACAGAAGATTGCAAGGGAGAATAAAAGACAAGAGGACTAACAGTCAGGCAGGTGATACTGGCAGTAGAATGACTGTATTCAATTGGGTGAGGAATGTGGCTGAAGCCAAGCAGAAACAACTAAGATGTTTGTACACCAATGCTAGGAGCCTGGGTAACAAAATAGAGGAACTACTGGTGCAGGAAGTGAAACGTGATATTATAGGGATAGCAGAAAAATGGTGGAATAGTAGTTATGACAGGAGTACAGGTATTGAAGGGCATGTGCTGTTGAAGTAAGACAGAAATAAAGGAAAAAGTGGTGGAGTAGCATTATATATTAAAGATGAAGTAGACTGTAAAGAAATTCAAAGTGATGTAATGGATTAAACAGAGTCTGTCTGAGTCAAAATCACTTTGGGGAAGAAAGCAACTAGACGTTCCCCGATATAGTAGTGGGGGTGTGCTACAGACCACCAGGATCCAGTTTGGATATGGATAGAGACCTCTTTAATGTTTTAATGAAATAAACACTACTGGGAATTGTGTGATAATGGGAGACTTTAACTTCCCAGATACAGATTGGAGGACAAGTGCTACTAATAATAGTGGGGCCCAGATTAGCCTGGATGGGATAGCTGACAGATTTCTTCACCAAATAGACTCTGAACCAACAAGAGGTGATGTCATTGTAGATTTGGTATTGGTGAGTAGTGAGGACCTCATTGAAGAACTGTTTGGTTTGTGTGACCATGAGCTAAGTCAGTTTTAATTAAATGGAAGGATAAACAAAAATAGATCTGCAACTAGGGTCCTTGATTTCAAAAGGGCAAACTTTAAAAAATTAAGGGAATTTATTTAGGGAGGTGGACTGGACTGAAGAACTCAACGATCTGAATGTGAAGGAGGCTTGGAATTACTTTAAGTCAAAATTGGAGACGCTATTAGAAGCCTGCCTCCCAAGCAAGGGGGGTGGGGAGGGAAATGTAGGTAGGGGTTGCAGACCAAGCTGGATGAGCAAACATCTCAAACAGGTGGGTAAGAGAAAACAGAAAGCTGACAAAGAATGGAAGATCGAAAGGATCAACAAGGAAAGCTACTTCTTGGAGGTCAGAAAGTGTAGGTATAAAGTGAGAACTGCCCAAAGTCAAGCAGAGTTGGACCTTGCAAAGGAAATTAAAAGCAACAGCAAAAGGTTCTATAGCCATATAAATAAGAAGAAAATGAGGAAATAAGTGGGACCACTAAACACAGAGGATGGGGTGGAGACTAAAGATAATCTAGACATGTCCCAATGCCTAAACAAATACTTTGCCTCAGTTTTTAATAAGGCTAATGAAGAGTTTAGGTGTAGTGACGGGTGGCTAATGGGAACATGGATTTGGAAGTAGAAATTACCACATCCAAGATGGAAGTCAAACTCAAACATCTTAATGGGACTAAATCGGGGTCCCCCGATAATCTCCATCTAAGAATATCAAAGTAATTGGCACATGAAATTGCAAGACCAATAGCAAGGATTTTTAATTAATCTAAAACTCGGGGGCAGTTGTGCGCTATGACTGAAGAATTGCTAATATAGTTCCTATTTTTAAGAAAGGGGGGGGAAAGGTGATCTGGGAAACTACAGACCTGTTAGTTTGACCTCAATTGTATGCAGTGTCTTGCAACAAATTTTGAAAGAGAAAGTATTTAAGGACAGAGAGGTAAACAGTAATTGTTATAAAATACAACCTGTTTTTACAAAAGATAGAGCGTGCCAGAGCAGCACATCCCTTGGCCCATGCCGCTTCCCACCACCCCCATTGGTCTGGAGCAGTGAACCAGTCAGTGGGAGCCGCGATCAGCTGAACCTGCAGACGCGGCAGGTAAACAAATCGGCCCGGCCCACCAGGGTGCTTACCCTGGCGGGCTGCGTGCCAAAGGTTACTGATCCCTGATCTACCTCATGGGAAAAGAATCAAAGAGCTTGGTTTGTTTAGCCTAACCAAAAGAAGGCTGAGGGGAGATATGATTTCTCTCTATAAATACATGAGCGGGATAAATACTAGGGAGGGAGGAGAGTTATTTAAATTGAGCGCCAATGTGGACACAAGAACAAATGGAGATACACTTGCCATCAACAAATTTAGTCTTGAAATTAGGTGAAGGTTTCTCACCATCAGAGGAATGAAGTTCTGGAACAGCCTTCCAAGTGAAGTAGCAGGGGCAAAAAAACCTAACTGGCTTCAAGACTGAATTTGATAAGTTTATGGAGGGGATGGTATGATGAAACTGCCTACAATGGCGTGTAGCCGATCTGTAATTACTAGTAGCAAATATCTCCAATGTTCCAGTGATGGGACATTAGATGGGGAGGGTCCTGGTCTTTCCCACATGCGCAGAGTTTAACTGATCATTATATTTGGGGCTGGGAAGGAATTTTCCCCTGGTCATATTGGCAGAGACCCTGGGTGTTTTTGCTTTCCTCTGCAGCACGGAGCACGGGTCACTTGCAGGTTTAACCTAGTGTAAATGGAGGATTCCCTGTAACTTAAAGTCTTTAAATCATGATTTGAGGACTTCAGTAATTCAGCCAGAGCTTATGGGTCTATTACAGGAGTGGGTGAGTGAGGTCTGTGCTGCAGGAAGTCAGACATGATGATCCCTTCTGGCCTTAAAATCTATGAGCCTATGTTATCCATGCTGAAAACAAGCCAGCATTTTCTTATTTATTTGGAGCTAAAAGCTAAGGCTTTTACAGAGTCCTTTCCCAAGCAAACTCTAGTCAACAGTACTAGGTTATCTTCTGTATTGCCTGCTGAGTGCCAATTCCAAAGTACTGGGATCAGTTTTCTTTCTTGGTTTCCTTTTCTCTCTCTGGCATACAGAAAAAAAGGCAGAATGAGCTCTCCGTGGATGACATCGTAAGGTCCTCACTCTGTTTTTATTTCTGGTCTTAGACAGACGCCTATGGGAATATTAAACATTGTTAATGTTTATGTAACTTTGAGAAAGTAAGCATCTGTGAAAAGCAAACACAGAAGGATATGCACCTGGCCAAAGTGAAATTGAATGGGAAATGCTTGCGGTATTCACCCAGCTCTTTCAGAAAACACGGGGGGCAGGGGGAATCCCAGTAAACGAAGTTCTCTTGATGGATTTCAATTTTATTCTACATAGGTTCTTATGCCTGCTCATCACTGAGCACCTTCCAGCACTGCTTTAAGCAATGTGACTACACATCTGTCATGAGTGATTTCTTCTCTCATCCTCTCTCCAGGCAGAGAAGCGTGCGTGCAGAGTAGTGTTTGTTTTTGGTAGGGTTTTTTTGGGGGTGGGGGGGGCAGTTTACAATATCTGTACATGGTGTTCTCTGTTTCTATTAGAGAAGACAAGGTTAAGGAAGTCCATCTTGCACTAGGAGGGAAGAAAGATGGGGAGGTTTGTGATGGTCCTGAGTTCCTGGGGAAGTTCTGAGGGGGGATTTGAGAGCAGCCTTCAACTATCTGAACGGGGGTTCCAAAGAGGATGGAGCTAGGCTGTTCTCAGTGGTGGTAGATGACAGAACAAGGAGCAGTGATCTCAAGTTGCAGTGGGGGATGTCTAGGCTGGATATTAGGAAAAACTTTTTCACTAGGAGGGTGGTGAAGCACTGGAATGGGTTACCTAGGGAAGTGGTGGAATCTCCATCCTTAGAGGTTTTTAAGGCCCGGGTTGACAAAGCCCTGGCTGGGATGATTTAGCTGGGGTTGGTCCTGCTTTGAGCAGGGAGTTGAACTAGATGACCTCCTTGGGGTTGGAAGAGACCTCATCTTCTACGATTCCACTGTCTCAGGCTGACCTCCGAGCAAGCTCTGTGTCCTGTGCAGACAAACTTAGGGCAGGTCTACACTAAGGGCGGGGGTCGAACTAGGGTACGCAAGTTCAGCTACGTGAATAGCGTAGCTGAACTCGAAGTACCCTAGTTCGAACTACTTACCCGTCCAGACGCCGCGGGATCGAAGTCCGCGGCTCCAAGGTCGACTCCGCCACCGCCGTTTGCAGTGGTGGAGTACCGGAGTCAACCAGAGCGCGCGGGGAGTTTGAACTATCGCGTCCAGATTAGACACGATAGTTTGAACTCCGAGAAGTAGAACTCACCGCGTCGACCCGGCAGGTAAGTGTAGACTAGCCCCTTAGTCTTGATATCTGGATACAAAAGACAGCATTCACTCAAAGGTGAATGGTTGGGATTTTCTATAGGCTGAAATTTAATTTCAGTGGGAATTGTGTAGCTACAATTATTTTTCCAAATCTCAGCCAACCAAAGAGGGAAGGATAATCCACCAAACACATCTCTGCCCCTCCCCTCTTTTAGGACATATATTTCATTGCAGCTCTTGGGCATGTAGGAGGCATTCTAAACTGAAATACAGGATTCAGGTCTTCTGTTGTTCATGCTGCACATTTCGGATATACGTTCACTTCTGTCGCCCCTCAGGATCAGCACCAGCCTTCCACTGCTCAGCATTCAGTGCCTGCTGAATCCACCTGCTTTTGGTTACATTGATTCTTCAGTAAAAATACTTGTCAGCATGAGTACAAGGGTAACAGAGTGCTTTCCTCTTCTCAGCTAACTATAGATCAGTGTTTTATACTGAGGCCCTGGAACTGGAGAGGATTTGATTTTCTCCTGCATGCGCAAGACAGGAGGGTGAAATTTGCACAGCTTTTGGCACCGATAGGGACAGCTGTGACAGCGGGGAAATTATTACCTGCTCTTCTTCCTTGGGGTTCTGTCCGTGAAAGGAAAATTTCAAATGAGCTTCATAGCAGCCCAGCTCTCCAGGAGATGCTTTGATTCTGTGCATTTCCTGGGTGTCCTGGTCCTATTCCCTCCTCAGCCAGCCCCACCTGCTTTGTGTAATTGGGCCTTTTCAGCGATGTCACAACTGCACAGCAAATCAGCTGTGCACCATATTGTGTCTGGAATTGGACCCAAATAGGACTAGGACTCACTCCCAGCATTGCCAAGCCCAGGGGTTCAAAAATCATGAGTCAGGCCCCCAAAATCATGAGATTTGTTTTAAAATCAGGGGATTTTTAAAAAATAATAAATGTTGGGTTCTCTTTATTTGCCTTCTTGTTGCTGAGCCTTTGTGGTTTATGTTTCTAAGCTTTTCTCCACAATCCCACAGGCTGGAAACTTACGGTAGCCTGGTGGGCCCAGTCACCAGCCTGGGGGAAGATAATAGGCCAGACCCACTTCATAGCCCTCGGCTTCGTCGGGGCTTTGATAATTGTCCAACACAAAAGAAGAAAAATGTGGCGTGAAAAAAGCTCATTGAGACATATTTGAAGCCCCAGTAGAGCATGTTTACTGAGACCACAATCCCGCTCATTCAGTTTTCGCCGCCCCAAGCAGCGCACCGAATTTTGCCGCCGCGGGTGGCGGGGGCAGTCCGGGTGCCCTTAGGGCGGCAGGCGCGTTTCCGCGGCGGCGGCAATTCGGCGGCAGCTTCTATGTTTAGCTGAAGCCGTCACGGACAGATAAACATAGAAGCTGCCGCCGAATTGCCGCCACCGTGGAAACACACATGCCGCCCTAAGGGCACATGGACTGCCCCCGCGGCGGCAATTCGGCGCGCTGCTGGGGGCAAAACAACAGGGACTGCCGCCCCTTGAAGACTGCCGCCCCAAGCACCAGCTTGGAATGCTGGTGCCTGGAGCCGGCCCTGCTCCCATTTCACTTTATTCACACAGATGCTACAGCCATTTTGGGGAACCCCTGAGCTCAGGGCCTCGGTACAATTGTTCTCCCTTTGCCCTCCTCTTGTCAGCCCTGAGTGAAAGCATATAGCCATGGTCCTGTCCTAGCACAGGTTGTGGGTCCTATTGCTTCTGGCAGTTTTGTAGCCAGGGCCTCCATCCAGCCTAGGGATGTCCACATGGCCTCCTGCCCCTATGCAATCCTCCGCTGCACTGCCTGCAGCCTGGTCTGTAGTTACAGGAACTGAGGAATGCATTCTCATAGCCCTCTCCTGGTCTCAGTCTCCCCTAATGGAGCTGAGGCCTTCCTCTGCCTCCTCTAGCTGGTAGTCATCAGACCCAGTTACCTGATGCTGCCCAGCTGGGTCCCATGATTCTGTGCACCACCTGCTGAGCTTTTCTCCAGGCAGGACTGGCTGCTCACAGGCCCCTGTGGCACTTGCAAGGGAAAGCACACACCCTGTTACACTTACTTAAAAAAAAGAAACAAAAAAGTAAGGACACCTGAGATTCTCACATAATAACCTAACTGCAGGAGCTGAGTCTTTAATAAAAACACCAGATATCAGAAGCCTCAGGATTCACTTGTGAACGTTGGCAAGACTGCAATACTCACCACTAGCTATCAAGACACTAACACAGTTCATCGTGGTCTGCCCTGACTGGTTATTTGTGAGAGACAAGGTGGGCGAGGTAAAATCTTTTATTGGCCCAATTTCTGTTGGTGAAGGAGACAACCTTTCAAGCTATACAGAGCTCTTCTTCAGGTCAGCATTATTATTATTATTCATGAGCATTATGTCTGCTAACTCGACTTGTCATACTTGTGCTTGAACGTGATATCATTTTGTAAGGTGACAGAACCTGAACAGACCCACTCATCCTGAATACAGTAGCCCCGCTGACTTGTATGAGAGTTGGCAGGGTCAGGCCCAGTGGTAAAAAATACACACTGGAGATGCCTGAGAACTGGGTTTTTCATTTTGTTGGAAAATCAGTAATTTGGGGGGGGGGGGAATCATCCTGAAACAGAACAAAACCAAAACATTTCCTGTGAAACAAAGTTGTAGAAAAATGTTTTTTCATGTCTATCAAAATGTTTTGATTTTAACATTTAAAAAAAATGTTTATATAATACAAAATTAAGAAACTGAAAAAAAGCCATGTGGAAACAGAAAATGGAAACCTTCTATTTTGACCTTGTCAAAATACTTTTATTTCTCTTTGTGAATGAAATTTTCTCAAAATTGACACATTTCTGTGAAATGTTTTGCTTTCAACGAGTCAGCATTTTGCAATGGAAAACCGTTCACTCTGAACATTTCCAAGCAGTTCTAGTAACAACAGAATGCTAGTTTCTGGTACTGATCTCACATACTCTAGCATAAATCAGAAGTAACTCTGCTAAACTCAGTGGCATCATCCTGGTGGAAGGGGAATCAAAATCAGTCCTTATATCTTTCCCTCATTTCATATGACAGAACCATTATTATTTTGGGAGTGGCTGACAGGGATGGATCACTTGATGATTGCCCTGTTCTGTTCATTCCTGCTGAAGCACCTGGCACTGGCCCCTGTCAGTAGACAAGATACTGGGCTAGATGGACCTTTGGGCTGACCCAGAATGGCCATTCTTATGTATTTCTACGGTATACTTGCCTTACTTGTGTAGAGCTTGTCTACACAGCACCACAGTATTATCTAAAGAGGTGTGCATTATAAGAGCACTCTAATGTGTTGTGCTCTAACTGCTCCTGTGTAAACCTTGCTGGTGTGAACTAAGAGGTGCCTCGTTTGTGCTGATGTAGTCCCATTTCAAACAAGACTATTTTAACCCCCAAATAGGTACATTTTAGTTCATGCCAGCTGCATTTACACAGGGCAATCAGAGCACAGCACATTAAAGCACTCTGCCATTCACACTCTGTAGAGCACACTGCAGCTCCGTGTAGACAAGTCCTGAGTCAGATCCTTGATCTGGCGGTGGGCCAAAGCTAGTAGTGTCACCAATATACAGCCTCAAGCTGAGCCCTGTTAACATTTGTAACATTTCACATGAGCAGCGACAGCTGGAGCCTGATTCCTTGCTGCCTTGCAGCTTGTGCTGTCATAGATACCTATTTAAAGTGAGTTTAGAGAGGAAAGATGGTCTTGTAGTTAAGGCTGTGGACCCAGGACATCTGGCTTTGTTTCTGTCACATAGTTTGTGCGTGACCTTGGGCAAAGTCTTATACCTCAGTTCTTCACCTGTCAACTTGGGATACTAGTACTGCCTTCCTCCCACTCATTGTCTGTCTTGTCTATATAGCTTGTAAACTCTTTGGGACAGGGATCGTCTCTCACTCTGGCTACACGTACACTTAGTACAATGGTGTCCTGGCCTTAGGGTTCCTGTAGTATAAATCATAAAAAGATACAATTCTGGTCTGATTGTGCTTTACATTCATTTGCACAGATCTAAATGACTAAACGAGGACTAAGGCAGTGGAGAATCAGGCCCTCGGTGCTCAGTAATTGACTCAGAGCTGGCACAAGCATAGTCTAAAAATACAGGAGTCAAATGAATACTGTCACGGTGTGCTGAACAGAAAGCTTTTGATTTAAACTGGTGACTCAGACATTATTTCCCGTGCCTGACTCTAGTAACGCTCTGCAGAGGGGCACTGCTTTCCCAAACGTACAAAGTCAGTTTTATTGCTAGCATATGCTGGGAAATGTTTTTGATCATGTCCATGCAGAATGCGATTAGATCTGTTAAAAATTAATTCACTCGTTTCATCTGAAGACTTGTTGAGAATACCAGTGCTGGCAGTTTGTTTACCAGGATACAAGATAGTGGAGATTTTCCCCTGCAGGCTTGATTCCCTGTTGTCTTGCACCTTGTGTAGTTATTTACAGCAGGGCAAAGTAGTTGCAGAATGGTACCTTTCTGATTCAGTAGCATTTTACAACCACTTTGCACTGTATTAGGACAATGGCGAATCAGACCCATTGTTATTTGCTAATAGATGATTAGGGATGGAATACTGCCCAACACACCCAGCTTATGTCTCTGGTTTTGTTTCTCTCACCCACAGCTCCACTAATGAACTATATCTCCTCCTTGCATTTACTTCTCCCTCTCTCTTCTCCCCATGCTGCCCCGTACACCTGGAATGCCCCCTCCACCGCATCCAGGCATCCACACACTCCTCACTTATATTCCTTCTGAAAACTCACTGCTTCTATGAGCTTTCCAAATGCTAATGCATGACAATCAGGATGTCACTGCAACAAACAAAACCGTCTCCTGAACTAGTACCTTCCAGATCTCCCTCTGAGTTCTTGTCCATTGGTTTGTATTATAAGCTCCTTTGGGTAGGAACTCTTACTTTAGATCTTTTATAGTAATGTAACACTATACAACCAAGTGTTACATTAACCATAATGATTCTTATAAGAATGAACAATTAATGGGAGAATCTGAAACATTTTGTTCTAGAAAGCACCCAAGAGTTTGAACACAGAAGCTGATGTGGAAATTTTGACATTAATTTTGTCCTCCTCTCAGTCTTCTCCAATTCTCAACTTCCTTGCTTTTCCCCGCTTCCCAATGCATTTAGTTCCCTAGCCACTGGTGAGTGTACATTACAGATCCCGCTCTGTGGCTATTATTTGTTACAGTCCCAAATTACAGAACTATGGCTCCTTACCTCAAGCTATAGCAGCTCATGTTTTTAGCTCTGGAGGTCCCCGGTTCAATCCCCAGTGTGTTGGCCAAAAAGGTGGCCATCACACAAACACTTCTTACTTGGCTTAGTTCCATTGGTGTCAATGGGACTACTCATGGTAGTGAGTATCCTTACCTAGCAGTAAGCAAGATTAGGGGAAAAAAGGCGGATTGCGGAGATTCCAAAGCAAGCGTGCGATCATTCTCCACCTCCTACCACAAAAGATCATGCATAATGTAGGATGCTTCTATTATCCTTATTGGACTGCAGTGATGGCAGAGATGATAAGGAAGCGACAGCATTTCTATTTTGTTCCCCGTTGCTTTTGAATTGCTAATTGCAAAGATAGCTATTATAAAAGTGTACTATAAAGAATACACAAAACGGGTGTTGGTCAGATGCTGCTTTTATACACACTGGCTCACTCCTGGGAGAGGCAGGACTAAATAACTCACTTGAGGCTTCTCCCCAAGTGAGCTATCATTTACATTACCAGATTTTCAAAATCAAAAACGGAGACAAGTATGTGGCAACATTTTATAGAGCCATGAGACAGTACTACACAACTGACTAACTGATATATCTCAGAATGTAACTGTAAATGGGGACTCATCATCGAGTGGGTCTATTTCCAGTGGAGTCCCACGGGAATCGGTTCTTGGCCATAAGCTATTTAACATTTTTGTTAATGACCTGGAAGAAAACATAAAATCATCACTGATGAAGTTTGCACATGACACAAAAATTGTGAAGAGGACAGGTCAGTGATAGAGTGGTAAGCTGGGTGCAAGCAAGCAATATGCATTTTAATACAGCCAAATGTAAATGTGGATAAAGAATGCAGGCCATATTTACAAAATGGGGGACTCTATCCTGGGAAGCAGTGCCTCTTAAATAGTGGCTAATCAGCTGAACATAAGCTGCCAGTGTGACACTGTGGCTGAAAGAGCTAATGTGCTCCTGGGGCACTGAAACAGGTGAATCTCGAGAAGGAGTCGACAAGTTATTTTACTTCTGGAGCTGGCTTGACCACTCCTGGATTACTCTGTCCTGTTCTGGTGCCCACAATTCAAAAAGGATGTTGATAAATTGGAGAGAGTCCAGAGAAGAGCCATGAGAACAATTAAAGGATTAGAAAACCCACCTTCTAGTGATAGACTAAGGAGCTCAATCTATTCAGTTTAACAGAGAGAAGGTTAAGGGGTGACTTAGTCACCATTTATAAGTATCTACACGGGGAACAAATATATCATAATGGGCTGTTCAATCTACCAGAGAATGATATAGTACTATCCAATAGCTGGAAGTTGAAGCTAGACAAATTCAGACTGGAAATAAGGCATAATATTGCAACAGAGAGAGTAATAAACCATTGAACCAATTTACCAAGAGTTGTGGTGGATTCTCCATCACTGACAATTTTTTAAATCAAGATTGGATATTTTTCTAAAATATACACTCAGGGAATTATTTTGCGGAAGTTCTATGGACCATGGTACACAGGAGGTCAGATTAGATCATCACAATGGTCCCTTTTGGCCTTACACTCTATGGGTGTGTCTACACTGCAATCAAACACCTGAGGATGGCCCATGTCAGCTGACTTGGGCTCCCAGAGTGTGGGCTATGGGCTGTTTAATTGTGGTGTAGACATTCCAATTTGGGTTGGAGCCTGGCTCTGGATTCTCAGGGCTCCAGCCCAAGCCCAAATGTCTAATACTGCAATTAAACAGCCCCATAACCTGCGCCCTGTGAGCCAGAATCAGCTGACACGAGCCAGCCACAGGTGTTTAATTGCAGTGTAGACATAGCCTATGAATCTTTTATTTGAAAAACCATGTTGTTGCTTCTCCTGCCAATCTCTGACTCAGCCGCAACTGGACATATTTCTGAGAATGAGGAGTTTTTCCAGTAATAGAGTTTGAGATTGTCACATAACCTAAGGGTGTTACTGAACCATCCAGCTTCCATGGAATATCAATGGAATCTAGACACGTAACTCCCCTACAGCTTTTTGGAAAATCCCAGACTGAATAAATTTAGCACGCAACACCGAACAATTGTTGTTAACATTCACTTTGAGCAAAAGAGCTGGGAATAGGGTCTAAACTCATCTGACTTTTCTCTTCCCAAACAGTGAACATTCAAGCCACTGAACGGTGCTTTCCTGGCAAACACTCACTAAACGCTGCACCTTTTACAACATATTTCAAAAAGTGATGATCTTGACCGATGCAATGAAAATCCAGGCCATTTCAGGAGTCTCAAAATATCTTGGAATACCTGCACATTATATGAAAAACGGGGACTATCTTAGTAAAGCCAAGATATGTGGTCTCATGATCCCTCCCTTCACTGTAGCCCGAGGAAGGTAAAAGTAGCATCCCACACTGTACATAGTTTTGTGTGGGTTTTGGGATGGGGAGTGCAGGGGAATATTTCACTCCTTCAAGTGCCTTTGGAAGCCCCAGGAATCTCCACAACTTTCCTGTCTTCCTTTTTACCCCTATGTTGACCAAACCAGCCTTCCATTCAAGGAGCACTGGTTGTAATTCTTTATTGAACATGTGAAGACATTCCTGAGCTACCCTGTGTGGTATTTAGAGAACACCACAAGGACCTCCCTCTCCAAAGGGCTGAATATGCTTCCCATGCATTTGCCAGCTCAGAAGCAAGGGACTAAACAGGAACCTTATATTCAGATCCGTGTACACTCTGCATATAAATATGTAGTTCGCAGGAATGTAGCATTGGTATGTATATAACTCCAATGCATTTCCCATACCAGTGGGAAGATATACCGAGTTAAATAATAGCATGCAATAATAGACCTATTTTCTTGTATAACTATCCCATTCCAGCCTTCTCTCATTGCAACTACCATTGCTATATCTAAATACACCGCTATCCCGATATAATGTGACCCGATATAACGCGGGTTCGCATACAAGGCGGTAAAGCTCTGGCACGCTGCTCTGAGCAGCGTGTTAAGGGTGCCAGGCCAGGCCTGGGCCAAGGGGTTCGATAAGGGGCAGAGGGTCTCAGGGGCGGCCAGGGGCTCCCCCCGCCCCAGGGTTTGGGGGGCAGGAGCTGTGTGAGGACACTTTTGGGGGGCCCGCAGTCCCAGAGTGGCCCTGGGGATTAGCGGGGGGCCAGGAGAAGCCCGCTCCACTTTCCTTGCTTCAGCCCCAGCTGTGTTGCTTGGGGGAGGGGGGTTGGGGGAAGGGATCCCCCCCGCACTCACCAGCAGTGGCGGAAGCAGCCCGGCCTCAGCCAGCTCCACTCTGCCAGCTCCCAGCCACAGCGCTCCGCTTTCCACTGCAGGTGAGTACAGGGGGCGTCCTTTCCCCAACCTCCCTGCACTCAATGGCGGCGGGAAGCAGAGCGCCGTGACTGGGAGGTGGCAGAGTGGAGCGGGCTGGGGCCACATCGCTCCACTTCCTGCCACAGGTGAGTACGGGGGGATGTCCTTTCCCCAACCTCCCCGCACTCACCGGTGGCGGGAAGTGGAGCAGCCCAGCTCCAGCCAGCTCCACTCCACCAGCTCCCAGTCGTGGTGGTCCGCTTCCCGCCACAGGTGAGTGCAGGACCTTTCCCCAGCCACGCCCCCCCCCAGTGACACGGCTGGGGCCGGGGCAAGGAAAGCGGAGTGGGCTGGGGCCATGTTGCTCCACTTCCCACCACAGGTGAGACCAAGGGGGGCATCCTTTCCCCAACCTCCCCGCACTCACCAGGGGCAGGAAGTGGAGCACCGCAGCTCGGAGGTGGCAAAGTGGAGTGGGCTGGGGCCAGGCTGCCAGTGATTGCCTGGGGGTGGGGGAGTGGATAGGGGTTGGAGCAGTCAGGGGACAGGGAGCAGGGGGGGTCCTGGGGGTGATTAGGGGTAGGGGATCTCTGGAGGGGGCGGTCAGGGAACAAGGAACAAGAGGGGGCAAAGCAAGTTTGATATAACGCGGTCTCACCTATAATGCGGTGAGATTTTTTGTCTCCCGAGGAGCGCATTATATCTGGGTAGGGGTGTATTAATAATTGAAGGTGCCAACATTTCACAAATTCACTTGCCCACTTCCAGCTACAGAATGTTAAACCTGCAGCCACTTGTGAAGAAAAACAACAACTGGGCATGACTCATAAAGCTCCTGAACATGTACCACAAGCTGTTATAATGATGGCTTCTCTTAAGGAAAAGAAACTATCCCATGAACAAAGAGCTCCAGTGTTCGTTTATGCTCAGACGCTGCACAGAACATGTCAATATGTTGCTTCTAGCCATCAGCAAAATAAAAAAAATCCCCCAAATTTCCTGAGTTTTATTAGCAAATACATATTACATTTCAAATGACAAGACTCAGATGTGGTAAATAAACTCTGCGTCAGTGCTGGAGGAAGTGGGGGACTGGCTGGTTTTGCCTCTGTACAGCAAATTTACAGAAACTACATCTGAATGATGCAATGTTTGTAGCTCATAAACATTAAAAGCAGCATTGTCTGCCTATAGTCAGATCCTACATTTGTGGGGGGGGCTTCTAAATAAAACAAGATGCATTTTCAGTCATGCTGGACACCTGCCGCTCTCACTGAAGCACCTCTGAATATCAGCCCCAGATCTCAAAGACTTAGCTCGTTCATACTGTGCACACACACATATTATGGAGAGAGAGGGAGATCCTGACTCTACTGGACTTTCTCTATTCAAACTCCAGATTTAGCCAAGTTCCTTAAAGTCTCTCAGGTTTGCACTAAGCCTTGCCACTGCCAGCCAGCTCTGCAGATGAACCAGGTTTACAAGGGCCATGCTAAAGCCAGCTGGTATCTTTTTAAACCATGGGAGCTGACTGTGCATTCTTTGAAGTCCACACAGGAGGACTGAGGCTCAGGTCACAGGGGGAAAGGGTTAATGAAGGAATTACTCCAAGCGAATTAAACCATCTACTCCAGACTCCTGTAAACTAGTAAGGACACCTATTGCACACACTACAAGTTACTGAAATTCTGCCCTTATAGTCAGTATATTTTGGATCTCTGTATTCTTGCCCATGGCAAACATACATAAGGGTACAGTGGGATTCATTTTTAGCCTGCTGCAAGGATAGCTACATAAATCCAACTTTTGTTCACAGAAATATTTAGCACAATGTTCACTGAAAACATAAGCTCTGTTTGTCAGTTCATTGTTGGCTTTGAAGCTGCTTCTTTAAGCAGAAGAGTTGTCCTGTGGTTAAGGCATGTGACTTGGAGTCAGGGAGATCTGGCTTCTCTTCCCAGCTTTGCCGCAGACTTGTTATGTGATCCTGAGGGGGTTATGTGACCGTCTCTGTGACTCAGTTTCCTCATCGGTCAAATGAGAATGAGACTAGTTCCCCTTGCTATTTCAGAAGGGTGCTGTGGGAATTCACGAATGCTTGCAAAGTGCTTTGAGAAACTCACCTATAAGATACTATAAAGCACAAGGTATTGTTGGACATTAAAACATTTGCTCAGTGCAACAAATGACATTTCACTTTGGGGAATGAAGCATCTGTATAGCGGGCCTGTTCCAGGCTCTGTGCACCACACTAAAGGCTTAACTCAAGTCTGTGACAGAGGAATACAGCCCAGCCTTCTGACTCCCAGTCCCCTGCTCTAACTATTAACCCGTGTCCCAGGAATTACTGCTTAATCAATGCACCACCATGTTCTTCAAATGTAACCGATTGGAACCCCTCCTCTCTGCGAGACCCTAAGGCAGTGGTTCTCAAACTTTTGTACTGGTGACCCCTTTTCACACAGCAAGCCTCTGAGTGCTTAGAAATTAAAAACACTTGTTTACATATTTAACACCATTATAAATGCTGGAGGCATTGGAGCCTGGGGTAGAGGCTGATAGCTCACGACCCCCCAGGTAATAACCTCACGACACCCTTAGGGGGTCCCGACCCCCAGGTTGAGAAGCCCTGTCCTAAGGTGTCTGGCTCAGCCCTCAAAATGAGTGGGGCAGGTTAAGGAGGTTAAGCTATATGGCGATGTGCTCATTCAGCAGCGGTGCCTGACGGGGCTCCCATGTCAGAACCCCTGGTGGTGAATCTTTCCTCCCCCAGCACAGCTGTCCCCATGGGCGCAATAGGATACAAATTGCCTTCCCAATGGTGAATCTAGCTCCTGTACTTTTGGATGTGCGTGGCAGGTATCAAAGGCCAGGGGAGGCTAAGCCTCCCATAACCCAGGCTGTGGCCTCACCCATGCTCCGTCCCGAGGCCCCACCCTTTCTCCCCCTCTCCCCTGAAGCTGGCGGGGGCTCAGCTCCAGTGAGCAGCCTGAAGCTTGGGGCTCGTGCTGGCGGCCAGGGGCCGGGGTGGCCAGGGCTGCTCTGGGCAACCGACGACCCAGTGCTCAGGCCATCCAGTGGCCCCGGGGTTGGGCTGGCCCATGCAGCTGGGGTGGGCTGGCCAGTGACTTGGGGAAGCTGGGGCAGGCTGGCAGGGCTCCTCCAGCCGTGGGGGTGTGGCCTGGGCCTCCGGCGGGGGGTGGGGGGGGGCCTCGGGCTTCAGGGGTGAGGCTGGGGCTTCACCTCCCGCCCATGGTGCTTATCCAAACCTCTAAATCTTTTGAGGTTTGCCAGCTGCTAATTTATATAGGATTAATTGTAAGGAGGTCCCCAAAATGAAACCCTGAATCGAAACACCACAGATCTTTGGGGAGGAGGTTTGTATCCAGCTTGAAACTTTGTAATTGGCTCCTATATCCGTAAAAGGAAAACTGAAACTCAACTGCTTTAGGAAAGCTCAACACTGGGTTCAAACTGGTGGCATGGTCTTATCTCTAGTGATTTTACAGTACGTCATTTGAACTTGTGCGTGTACTTGTATATGAGTAACTAAGAGAGCGTGAGAATGTCTGACTCTTCTGTGCACCTGTTGGTTTTAATGCCCTGTGTCGTAACCAGACTAGGTTTAATAAAAGACGTTATATAGCCCATTTATTTTGGTCAAGAATTTTTTGCAATGCAGTTTGACTTGCCTGTGCACGATAGATTACACTGGCCAGTTCCCTATTCAGCTCCAATGTTTTAACATCATAGATCACAACCTTGTTTGTTTCAGAATGAAGCAGAACAACCCCTCACCCACCCTCAATGAATCCAGTTGCTTTATTGTTAGATAATTAACCTTTTCTTCCCCCAGCAGCAAACAAAGTGCAGAGCTTCATAATTGGTGCTTCTGTTGTCTTTGACTTCTTATGCACCCCTGAAGGGGCAGTCAATCATTATTAGGGCTGGGTTTTCAATGTGACACACAGCTCTTTTTCCCTTACTATTTATCCTGAATAGAGATGCAGCAGAAATCAATAAAACGAAGGCTTATTACCCAGAACTGAATAGAATTTGGATGCCAAAAGACACGTGGCTCTGAAGTGTTAAAAAGACAGAGGTCACTGATTGGGCCACAGAGTTTAGTGAGAAAACATAATTCTCGTTATGAGGTGAGTACTTGAATCTCAATGAAGTTTCAGTGCCTGGTTAGGAGGAAAGTGGGAGCAATTCTACTGACTAATGAACAGTCCCAGGGTGTTGGGCAAAGTGGCATCCAATTTTTGAAAGAAAAGTCAGTGCATGAGGCCTTAAAGTGTAACCAAAGAGATATGAAGCTATCCTAGAGGGGCTTGATGCCACAAGTCTTCCTCATGTAAGCAGTCCCAGAGACAGCAATGCAAATGCATTTTCGCGAGCAAAGACTGCTCACATGAATACAGGCTGGCAGAGTTGGGCTCTTCATGTGAAGACAAGTTATACGGACCACCTGCCAGGGCACAGGGGCATTTAGTCTTTAGGTCATAAAAGGGCTGTGGTTTCTTGAGAACTGGATGTTATTCATTAACAGACATCACCATTTGCTAGCGATTAAAAATACTGTGAGCAGGAACAGCTTTCCTGCTTCCCAGCAGCCGAGCAAACTGGATTGTGTAATACCAATCCAGCTCATGGTCTGGCACTGGAGTGTAACACAATATGAGGTGTAGTTCCCATAAGATTTGCTGCTGCTGCTGCTGCTTACGTACCTTACTTGGATTTAAGCTACATTTTGGTTTTCAGATAAGTGTGACAACAATATGAATGCAACAGGATGGATGGGGAAAAAAAAACATTTAGCTTCCAAAATTATAGGAAGACGAAAAAGAGGGATTTTACAGGCTTTCCTAAACTTCCTTTTCAACCTATCCTCTTCCTTAATGCTATAGACAAATTCTGAACAGTAATCAGAATAATCAGGCATGCTACTGGTTCACAATCACAATTTACTGAGGAACAAAGACAGTGCTATGGTTCAGGCACTCCACAGGCACTCCACTCAGAAGACCTCCATTCAGTTCCCAGCACTGCCACAGGCTTGGATATGGATCCACCACCTACTGGAGTAAATGAAAAGGCTCCCACAAGCATTGGATTGGACCCTAAACACATATACACACCAAAAACCTGTACTGAACTCTCAAGAAGTGCACATACTTAATGGAGTCACTGCATTTTGTTGTTGCCACTATAAACCTTAATTGAAACCATGTGTGTCTAGAAGATGTCACACTAGCTCCAGCATATCAGTGCATGTTTATAGTTAATGTTCTGTTCTTTTTTACTAGTGCAGAGGAGATGTTCAACAGGAAACTGTGGCTCAGTCCTGCCCGCTCCCCAATGAATTTCCTATTGAGCAACGGGAGCAGGACCCAGCCTTTGGGGAGTCAGAACTAACTCAGCTATGGGTGTGTTACCCAGTTGTGGCCAGATTCTGTGCTGCTCAGACAGCAGGGGCATGCAAAAAGCTTCCCTTCATGCAACCGCTGCTCAATGGCAGCACACAACACCTAGGATAACCAGACAGCAAATGGGAAAAATTGGGACAGGGGGTGGGAGCTAATAGGAGCCTATATAAAAAAAAGACCCAAAAATCGGGACATCTGGTCACCCTAACAACAGCACTCCACACTCTGGGGACTGCACCCTTCCACTTGTCCATGCGGATCAAGGCAGCCTGAAGGGATGGGTTGGCGCAGGGCCATGCTTTCCCCTTCTGCAATGGCCCACGGAGCAGGGTCAGCATGGCAAGGGGAACATTCAGTGCCAGGCTAATGACTGGTGTGAAATGCATGCCCTATTCAGTGAGCAGCACTTGTGGATTTGTGTTTACTGAATTACAATCTTCCCATTGCTCCTCCTGGTGGTGTAATCTGAACCCCCACCCCAGGGTACTCTGTACCACCCCTTCGAGTTGGTGGCACAAACAGTCTAGCCCTTTGTTATTAGTATGAGTACAAAGGCAGGATCCTGCACATCCTCCCATGTGTGAGCAGGCAGTGGGGCCGCTTACAGGATGGAGGCATTGCAGGCTCAGGCCCATCATCTCCGGAGTGGTCCCATTTCTGCTTTGTTAGGTTATTTTTCGTATGGCCCTGCAATCAGGAAACCATCCAGGGATGGCAATAAGATATGTCAGGTTTCATTACCACCCTGCAGTCTGAGAAAACAGCAAGGATTAAACAGCCACGTTCTCACAGTTTTTGGCTTTCATCTGCTTTTGTGCAGGGAGCAGCATTTCAAATGTCACCACTTTCTCCAGCATATCACAGGAGGCCGGGCCTCAAGTAGAAGGTATAAAGTATTTTGTTTATTCAGGAAAAAGATAACAATCGTGCAGCTAGGCTGGATTTGAAAGCCTGAGGTTTCATTAGGGAACCTGATTTCAGTTTATGAAGAAAAAAGGAAATTTTAAACAAAACTGTTCCAAGACCCCTCATTCACGAGTTTAACTTTTGCCAGTTGTGCTTAAACAATTTCCCATTAACATTCCTTATTCAGTCCTGTAAGTGGAGAAAGCAAATAAACACGGGGTCAGTGCCTGATGTGTTAGTCAGTGATGCTGTACCGGTACTTGATTTTTAAAATGCTGTCAGCCAGGGGGGAGTTGTCAACTACATTACAGCTAATAGTAGGGCCACAGAGCCCAGAATAGGGGCAGCAAAGATGGCTTTATGCCACCATTGAGCTATTCAGACTCTGGGCTGATGTGACCCCTCCCTCTCCCACTCTAAGTCAGAGCAACCTCAGGAGTTGCTCTAACCTGAGGCTGCCGTTCCTTTGCCTGCACGCTGCACTGCAGTCTAAAATCTTTGGGGCAGCGAGTGCTATGGCTACTCGTCTTCCCATTTCTGGCACGCCTCTTTCTGCCAGGGCTGGTGGGATGATGGGGAGCATAGGGCCACTAATATTAGCTAGGGTGACCAGATGTCCCGATTTTATAGGGACAGTCTCGATTTTTGGGTCTTTTTCTTATATAGGCTCCTATTACCCCCCACCCCCTGTCCCGATTTTTTACATTTGCTGTCTGGTCACTCTAACATTAGCCCTGTGCTGCAGGAATTCTTACCCCACCCCTCATGGCTCACTTACAGCCAATCTGTGTTGCAAGCATGGCATGTGGCTGCTGAGGCAATGACTAGAATCAGACCTGTGCTTGGTCAGTCCAATAAGCCGTAGAGTTTGCATAGGAGCGGATTGGGAACTGCATTGTGGACTTGGCACAATGCTGGGGTCGCAGAGGGAGAACTGCCCCTCCTTTTGCAAAAGTGCCACTAGATCTCTTCTGCAAGAAAGCACCTCAGGACAGTCCCTGCAGTCCAGAACATGTTTCTGCAATACTGGGTGTTCAATCAATGCTTCCTCTCCATGTGCTGACCAGTAATGTATTGCCAATACTGAAATAATGGGCTTCTGCAGAATGGTTCCTCTTAACATGTGATAAAATGCCTTGTACCTTGTTCCGGGCTGTGCGGAGGCAACCCAGTGGGGAGCGCGTGTTACAAGTCCCCTCGCTGTGTTGATCCCCAGAGGATACCATTTGTTACAAGCAGCAGCTAAAGTGGCTTGGTTCTCTAGCTATTGCACCTCAGGTTTTAGTTCTGGTGGGGCCCTAGTTCAGTCCCCAATGTGCCAGCCAAGATGGTGGCCATCATCCAACGAAGAAGCGTAAGGAAGAGGGGAAGCCATTCATTTGGTTTTTTCATCACCATAAATGAAGAAGGCAATCGCATTTGGCAAACAAACTTATATCAAGTGCCTTTGCTGGAAATGTTTATGCTTTGTTCCTGAATGATGTACTGAGTATACGTGTATAACTTAGCAAAGTCTGCAGCTTGGCTCATTTGAACAGTGGGGAGGGAGAAGGGGAAGGAGAGATGGGGGATGGTGAGGAGAGAAGGAAGTGAAAGTGACTAGCTCGTAAGAGACCAGGGAACCTTTCGGAAAATCTCTGCCATTGGGGCAATCTAGATCATCCTAAAAACACAAAAACTGCTTTCCAGACTAAATGTGTATGCGCCTCAGGGATAGGCCATTTCTAGCAGTCATTTCAGCAGTATACAGAGAGGGAACAAATTGCCTGAGAGGCAGAGAAATCACCCCAATCTTCCTTTCAGTGTAGCTGTAGAATTTTAGCTAAAGACTCCCAGTGTTTTCAAAGAGCCTCCTTTCACCACATCACTATTGCTGACCTGTCATGAGCCTGATTAGGTTGTCAAAGCAGAGAGGTTTACTGCACAAAGTGGGTCTTCAGCTGAGAACTCTCTATAAGGGGCTAGAGACGGGGGAGTTGGGTGATCAAGGATATGCAGCACTGCTTAAAGAAATAACAATGGGGTTAAGAGGATAGGATGTTGCCAGGAGTGCTCTAGCTTATTTAGAGACAAGTTGTCTAGCTGTTTTACATCCTGTTAGACTCTCTGTTCAACAAAAGGTGAATTTAGTTACCCTGCAACAGGCAAACAAACAACATTGTACACACACCCTTTTACCTCGCACTAAGTCCTCGCTGTATTGATTTTTTATCTGCAGACACCTTTATCTCATCTCTGTGGTATGCATAACCCTGAACACAAATTGGGCCTGGCTGGCTAATGGTGAATCAAAGCTGTGCATGAATACTGCAATTGCATATCATAAACATAATTGTCAAAACACAACTTTGAAAGCATCATAAAAGAGTCTTTGTCTTTATTATACTTTCCATTACGGGAAAGATCCTTTCTTAATAGCATTCAGGCATGGCCTGCTCAGAGAGCACTGCTGGGCCCTACTCACACGTCTCAAGTAGCTGAAGGTAATGCCAGACCTTCAATATGATCCCGCATGTCACGCCCATAAAGGGTACACTAAGCAGGGCCGGATTTAGGGGCAGGTGACCCAGACAACTGCCTGGGGTGCTGGAGTTGGAAGGCACCAGGCTCGGGGTCTGTTTTTGTTATTAGTGACCAAAGGGAAAATAGAATGTTTGAAGTAAAGTGTTTTAGGTATTCTGTATGTGGAATTTTTTTATGGATCTCCTAAAATGTTCTGGACCTTTATAGAATCTCGTGGAAACTTCCAGACTTTCTGAGAACTACATTTTCCTTGAATCTCCTAAAATGTTGTCAGCCATGCCCTCAGGGGTGGGGCATATAAGTTAGTGAGATATAAGAATGAAATGAAGTGAAGTGAGAGCCCCGCTGCAATATTGTGAACCTTATTTTATTGTGTAATTGTGAAAGTGTACTTGTGTTTTAAGACGTGAAGAGTGTAAGTAGCAACTTATAAAGGACATATTTAATGAGATGCCAGAGATATCTATCAAACTCCTATCTGCACAACAATATAAAAGAAATACTATTACTTCTTTTGCCATGCTTAACATGTACTGTTTGATGATTTTCTATGACTTCTGATCTCCCTAATACTGTCTATTTTCACCCACAGAAAATAAAAGATGCCCCTGAAGAAGCCTTCAGGAGCTCAGTTTAGAAAGTGAAAAGCTCAATTGCAATATAGTTTGCAACAAGGGGCAAATTTGATGGGGAAACATCTGAAACAGAACAACATAGACTGGGTTTTAGGCAGTAGCGATCGTCCCAGTGCAGAAGAAATTGAGGAGTGACACGTAAATGATGGAAGTCGTATTACTAAGGAATTAGCAAATTTATTTGAAGATAGGGACTGGAACTGTGAGGAAAGTGATGGAGAATCGTCCAGTTTTTCTGGTGGTGTAAAGGAGAGTGATGATAAAGATGAATATGGCTCACATGAAAAGGAGAGTAATGATAAAGAAAAATCTGATTTACATGAAAAAGAGAGAAACTATAAAGAAGAATCTGCCTCGCATAATGACAGAAACAGCAGTGAGAAAAATTGCACACCCGAAATTGATACATCAGATCCTGCTTTATGGCCAGCAATCCTAAACTCTGCCGATATTGATTGTACAATTTTGAACAGGCCCAGGAAAGTCAAGGATATGACATTTCCAGTAAATGAGAAGAAGTGACATTTCTCAAAGTCACACTGAGGCAAAGAGGCAATGGCAGGAGCCAAATGGAACCAGCTGCTATGATGGCTCATGTTATGCCATGCTGATCAGTGAGAGCTCAGACACTGAACGGAGAAGAACCTTGTTAGGCTCCTGGTCGTTGAGTGACAACTGAACACCACCCCACCATTTGTCTGCCTGTGAGACCTTAAGGGTGGGGAATCTCTCTTACTATTTGAATGTACAGTACCTAGCTCACTGGGGCCCTGATCTCAGCTGGGGCCTCTAAGTGCTACTGTAATCCAATACTACTACTACTAATAATAATAATATGTAGGCATATGTGCTTTGCACCTCTCCCTGCCACCTCCAGCATATGCTGTGTGACATGGACAGGACCAAAACTGTAGGATATCGCAGAATGATCATGCCACAAGCTGACGACGTAGGAAGTTTTCCACCTCTGAACAGTTGTCAGAATCTTCTCCGCATCACAAAAGGAACATGCTAATAATTGGACCGACCAAAGAGCAGAGGGACGAACCAATGACAATCTATGTTACAATTGTGGATTTGTTAATACTGCCGTGCGTGGCACTAACCAGCCCTGCCTGCTCTGTGACTCCTCCCAGAAGAGTCATGTAGTGTTGTCTGCAGCCACTGGCATCCATCATGTCCACCGGCCATTACTGAAGTGGCTGGGATGGAGTGTGGAGGAGGAGGCACTAAGTGCACCTGCTGCAGAGCCACTGGCTTGGGTATTCCTTGCAGCTCATGAACATATGCATATTTTTCCAGCCCTGAATCCTGCTTATACCACAGTTTTCTGGAGTTGGGGGTGGGGGGGAAACATGAGACCCAATAGCCACACGTCAAAACCTGCAGGGGGGAGGATTTACTACCTTGTTCCCCTCTGAATGGTTTTTATGGAAAAACTGGGGCCTTAATAAACAGCTTAAGTGGTTTATTACTGACTTCAACTTCAAAACAGTTTGTATGGCGCTACTGAGGAACACAAGCCATCCCCCTCCTTCTGGGAATGAACACCCTGGTTTCACATTTCACACAGCCAGAGAGACTCAATTTCATTTACACCAATGTAAAGGCAGAGTAAATCCACCAAAAGCGTTGGAACCAAACCCGGACAGGCAGAAGTGCAGCTCAGAGCACTGACCACAAAACCACAAGTGCATCAGGCTGCAGGCATAGTTTTTCAATAAGTTCCCTTTCCTCATTAGCTGATTGATCCAAAGACAATTGGGAGTCTGTCCAATGTCTTCAATGGGCCCTGGATCAGGCCCTAACCAATATGGCCTGGGGCTGCATAACACTTCAGCAAACAAAAAAAGTTAATTGATCTCCATTTAAAAAATGTTCAGTAATGTTAACGGCCTGAAATGTGGGTTTGCTTTTCTAGTGATGTGAAATAAATCATGTTGATGCATGTGATCAACTGATACATGGTGTGGTTCAAATGCAGAAGTTTACACTCAGAGTGAAAGATTAAGAGTTGAAGACCTCACTTCATGTTCTACAGCAGCAATAAACCTCAGCAAGTAGCCACTCATCAGACAGTGGCTCTGATGACAAGTGCACTGATGGCTCAGACAGAATCAGCTTGTTCCTGTCACTGAGCTTTGCAGAGCTCTCTGGCAGGCTGCTTTGAACCAGGCTCTGCTGAACCATCTGCTGTGCAGTGTCTTTATTTTTGTCAGGGCTTAACTTACCACATTGTCATATCCTCAGGTAAAGCCTTTTGAACTCTGCTGTGGTGTGCAGCTAGAGAGACGTGTTTCCCCTATCAGTCCAGAGAACCACTTAGCACAAAGCCTGAAGGCCCAAACTGCCAAGACCTTCTCATTGGGATTGATTTACTAATTATTGACTTCAATTTCATGCTCCATTTGTATTAATTTGACTTCTAAAGGAAGAGTTCCATGCTGTATTTCAGCAGAAAATTCCAATTCACATTCATCAGCTCTTTAAGTCGTATTTGCCATGAGAGGAAAGACTTAATTCACAATCACAAGGCTGCTGAGCAAAACAGCTCACTCCATCTCTTCAGCACCAAGATATTACATTTTTCTCTGATTTATTCATAATAATAATTGTGATGGGGGCTATACCCCACATAGGGCCGGCTTTATGACCTGTGGGGCCCGATTGGAATACTTGGCGGTGGTCCGGGGCTTCGGCAGCATTTCGGTGGTGGGGGGTCCGCTCTGGGTCTTCCACAGCACCGAAGGACCCCCCGCTGCTGAAATGCTACCAAAGACCCCCGGAATGGACCCCCTGCTGATGAAATGCCTCCAAAGACTCCCGGAACAGGGCCCCCTTAGGCGCGGAGCCCTCTTCAGCGCGGGACCCGATTCCGGGGAATCGGTGGAATCGGTGTAAAGCCAGCCCCGACCCCACACAGGCAATGAAAGGGTTAACATGGGCCTGAGAGGCCAAGTCTGCTACCTGACCATACCTGAGGGGAGAGCCAGGCTTAACTGGAGATGAAGCCCAGCTGGGAAGGGGCTGGGGGGTGATTATAAAGGCAGGAAGCTTAAAGAAGAAGGGGCTCACAACAATAAAAAATTAATACTTAGCACCTTTCATATTCAGAGCTTTAAAAATATTAGTTACTTAATCAGTACACCTCCAACAGTAAGTAGCGATTCATCCTGTTTTATGGAGGGGGGCCTGAGAGAGAGAGATTAAGTGACCCAAGGCCACAAAGGGAGTTAGTGTCATAGCCAGGATTAGACGTTATGACCTTCAGGTTCCTTGTGCAGACTTGCATGTGGACAACCAGACTACATGGTATGTTTTCATTAGCCATTGCTTAATTAAAGAAAATACTCACAGGGCCATATATATGATAGGAGAGTCTGCGTCAGTCACTGGTCATTTTAGTCCAAACATCCACACTATTGTCACACTTAACACTCCCATGGAAGGGAGTAGATTTCACAGGACAGTCATAGGTACCGTCCTACAAGTGAAGGAAGAAGTGTTTCACTTGCAATGGTAACTGCCTGTGTTTGCCATTCTCAACACTATACTGATTATTCCCCCATTTTGCACCTAGATATGCTTAAGGATTCCCAGAAACTACCAACTGAGCTTGGGCTGACAAAAGAGAAGCCAGCAGCCTACACCACGCTGTCCTACAGTGGTGCTGAGTGCATAAATGAACCCATATGTGTTCTTTTCTTTGCAATCTGTGTTCCTGCTGTAACCCCTCTAATGTTGTTTTCTCCTTCCTCTCTATGACAGCACTGCAGACAGCTATGCAGACAAAGGTCTTGTCAGCAACAGACAAGAAGAAAAAAAAGCATTCTAAACTGCTCAATGGAATACCTTGATCTTGCTGTCACTGGCCATCCCAGTCTTTTTTCAAGCACTGGTTATTCTGGCTGGGATCAGGTCTGACTGAACTGGTCCAGTTTATGTTGTCCTCTCAGTGAGGACAGAAAGGCACAAGAATCAGAGCTGTTGTGATTCAGCTGGTCTTCCTAACTTCTGTGCTTTGTGTTTGGGAATGGAAGTTTTGAGTAATTTCCAATCCCAGACATCGCTACAGTGGATTCCTAGAACGCACTGGTACAGCTGCAGTTCTAAGGTGTGCAGAGAGTCTCTGTGTTGAGTTCACTCCAATGGGAGTTTTGACTGAGTAATGACTGAGGAAAATCTGAGGGAAAAGACTGAGTATTCAGCCATGTTGTCCCTTGTTGCTATGTAACTGCAGGTAAGGGAGTGGGGGGCACTTGGGTGCTGGAAGATTGTTTGTGGAGAGTCAAGGCCTCCATGGTTCCATCTGCTTAACTGTGTAGGCAAACAACTTAACTATTTTTAACATGGTGCTTGACAAACTCGTTAGCGAGATTATATGCTGGGGTTGCCCTCTGTGGCAGGGGATCCAATTCTGTGACCTAGGAGCTCCTTTCCAGTCCGAAGTTCCGAACTGAACGCCAGGCCTATTGACAAATGAGATATTTCTATTAAAATCACCTAATTCTACATATATTACATAGGTCATTTCAAACCAATCTTGAAAGCACTAAGACTATTTGAAGGACTAAATGCTCCAAACTGTAATTCTGGTTTTCATAAAATACAGTCAGTTTTGGCCTAGAAGTTGGCAAAATTGCATCAGAGCTCCAAAGAACTGGATAAACTTTGCCAGGCTCTGATTTAACCCATCTGAATTTTTTCAATAGCCTGAAAAAAAGGTGTTTTAGTAAAAAATATGTCCAGACCACTGACCAGAGTGACAAGCTGGAGCTGTTCAAAGCAATTAAGTTATTACACCTAAGAAGTGCTACACATTACATGGAGGTGCTTAGCCAGACTTCTTAGAGTGACCCAGAATCATTCCAGGGAATTGTTCCCTCCCCCTACCCTCCACCAAGGTGGCACATAATGGCAACAATTGGAGGTGGAGGGTGGGAGGAAATACACTTTTAAACTGTGAGAGAAATCAGGCACTAGGGTGGTGAAAAGATAAAATATGGAGGGTTTAATTTGCTCTCACTTACCAGTTTAAACCTATGGTCAAGCCACTCTAGTCAGTGGAGCTACAGAGATTTGAAACCAGTGTTGAGAAGAGCAGAATCAAACCCACAATTTCTTGAAACTGAAGGTGTGGCTTCTGTACTCTAACTCCTCTTTTCTGAGAAAAGAAAGATTTGAGTCCTTAGCAATAACAAAACAGGATTAGTGCTTAAACACTGCCATCTGTGGCTCCTAAATATATCTCAGTAAGCAAGGCAGGTTCGCCGGCAAGCATGCTATTCAAAGGTGATATAAGGTATTGATTTCTCTCCAAGGTACCTTAATTACACACTTCAGAGTACTGAAAACAAGAACATCCTTGATGTTATCGACAGCCCAAGATCACTGGTTGGATAAAAAAGAAACCATTGGCAGTTTAGAGCTGTTTGAATACAATTCCTGATGTGTTCCTCAGAAAACAGACACAATCATTGCCAGCAACCCTCTTTTAATCTAATTGGCTGAAGTGATACACAAGCTTCTACTTTTCCTGTTATTTTCTCATACTATTTATGGTTTTGTGCCTCATGTGCCAGAGTGGATAACCTGACTATAAAGTGACTTTAATTCATAGCATCTTAAAAACTTTCTGGAGATGCCAATCTAATTAGACTGAAACAAGGCAAATCTCTGTGATGTATCGTTCTGTTCCGATTAACAATAAAGCTGCCTCATGTCGTTGCCTGACGTTAATACTAAGGTGACTTTGTCAGAGTTATAAGTGCCTGAATGTGCTGCAGTTTCTCTCTAGTCTTCAGGTGTACAGTAGTAAATATACAGTTGGATCTCTCGTCATCAGCCACCTGATTATTTAGAAAAGTTATCAGAAAATAGCAACTTGCCTATTTTCAGAAATATACTGTTAAGGTGTGTAGGCCCAGCTCCTTAGCTGAGGTGAATCAGTAGAGCTCCACTGTTTGTTTTGTTTTTCGTAACATAAAGAAAATGAATTTAATTTTTTTCCCATTGCAATTTTGAGAAATTGGGTTTTTCTGTCTTCTAGCATATCAGATCAGCGTGCCTTGTGTGGAATGTCACACTTCTGGCAGAAGTGACCCTACAGGGAGAGTGGCTTTGTGGTTACCACACACAACAAGGCCTTGCACGACACAAGTTCTATTCCTGCTACAAACTTTCTGCAGGAGCTTATGCAAGACACTTAAACTCCATGTGCCTCAGCTTCCTTATTTAGATAGAAAGTGCAGCTAACACTTACCTAATAAAGAGCCTTCAGTCTAAATGAATATCTGAAAATCAGTGTTACCATCCAGATGTGCAAAGATGTCCTCTCGGCTGCCTTTCAGTACAACAGTCCATGCTGTGTGAGGGCCCCTCTGCAAGGGTGCATTTTTACCTTCCCAGCAAAGGATTACAAAGCACTTTACAAATATTAATGGATTAAACTTCACAGCAGCATTGCGAGGTAGAGAAGAATCATTAACCTTCTCTTACAGTCGGGAGACTCTCAAGGTAATGTCTACACCACAGCGGGGAAGTGGGATTCCCAGCATGGGTAGACAGAGATGTGCTAGCTCTGCTCGAGCCGGTGTACTAAAAATAGAAATGTGGCCACAGTGGTGCAAACAGTGGCTCAGAATAGCCATGCCACCCAAGTACAATCCCACCTGACTGCCAAGGTATGTACTTTGGCAATTAGCTGAGCCACCCCAGCCACACTGCTATTCTTAGAGCACTAGGTCAAGCGGAGCTAGCGAGTGTCCACTCACACTGGGACACACACACCTGGTAGGTGCTGTGTAGACATACCCTTATCCAGCGAGTTTTATGTTAATTTATCCACGTTCACTCAGGAACGCTGTTGCAGAACAAATAACAGAATCCGTATCTCCTGTGTTCCCAACCTGTGCTTTAACCATAAGACCCTCCTCCTCCTAGGAAGTGGCATGTGCAAAGTCTGTACCTTTGAAAATAGAAAACTGACCCAAACGCATCAGAAAAATATTAGCTGTTGCTACTATTTACACTGTCATTAACCTCAAAGAGTAGACGTTCCCCAGGAAACAGCAGGATTATGTGTTGTTCCCCACCTCCCTCAGTGGTAAAGCTTTAGAAGGGAGGAGCAGAATTGTTTCAATAAACTTTCAGTTTGTTCAGTAGCCTGGTTTGACTTAGGGCACCAGGGGCATAACATCACTCTCTTACCGTAAAGCTCTGTTGTATTAAAGATTAATGCGCATGCCACCCTGCATAGGAAATCACAATCTAATTGAGTGCTGTGTGCAAAACAGGGATGCCATGCAAGATTTACCTTTTAAAAGAGCTATAAACTTTAATGAACTGTGTTTCTTATATGTCTGTTTATGTGTCTATTGATTTATTTATCCATCCACCAAAAATTCAGCAGCTAGAGTGTGGTCAGATGCAAGAGCGGTAATTCTGTGTCCCTTGGCTCTGATTCTCCCGGGGACTATTATCCTGGCATTCCACACAATTCTGTGACAGCTTCTGTAAAATGAAGAACCTAACTGTACAGAACAGTTAGATGATTTCGAGTCTGGGGAGGAGTGATATCCACTACTTATACAGGTGACAGAAACTACTAAATCAGCAATGAATAATGATAACTTGCTTTTTAGGGAAAGCTTTCATATAAACTCCTGGAAGCTTCTTATTCAGTTTTACTAATCTGAGGCCAAAATTGGCTGCATTTTCAATATAGGGAACTCACAATTACAGGCGCAGTTGAACAGCAACCTAATCTATGTGCATAGCGATTGTAACTGTGCAAGCAAATCATGTAGGAGAGAGGAAGGCTGGCCCAACAGTTAGGGGACGAGCCGGAGCCTTGGGTTTAAGTCTTTGCTCTTATAGAAACTTACTGCATGACCTTGGGCAAATCACTTAGGACCAGACTTTTAATGGTCTGTAGGTGCATATAGATGCAGATTGGTGCTGAGGGGATTTTAAGACTTGAAACTCCAGTTACAATCAATAGGAAATACACACCTAGCCTCATTAGGCACTTTTGAAAATCCCCTTAGGCAACTAAATCTGGCCTTGGTCTCTCTCTGCCTCATTTCTCTATTTGTAAAATGGGAAGGAGTGGAGAGAGAGGGTAACAGCATTTACCTATCTCACAGCAGTGTTGTGAGGACACATACATTAAAGAGTGTGAGGTGCTCAGATACTCTAGTAACGGAAGGCCATATTTAAGATAGAGATATACCAACGTGAACATTTCAGAGGGCTTATCGTAGATTTTCTGGACCATTCGAACTTGTGTGTGCGTCTGTGTGTATTTGTGTAATAAAGAAAATATTTACATATTCTTTGTTCTTAATATTTTGGGATTTCAACTTTATTAAAATCAAGGGGGAAAAACATACTGGGTCTGATTTTTCAAAACAACATGCTTACTATTGCATGTGCAAATAAACACACCGCTGTGTACCTTACTGGTGTGTTCCATCATTTTGATTGCGTGTTTAAATCAGGTATCGGCTTATGCAAATCGTTTGGCTGTAGATTCCTGTTATACACAAACAGCTGTGGCAAAATGAGGGGAGTGAATAGTAGAATTTTGGCAGCTTCTCAAGATATTGACCCAAAGGCCGCCACTCTTTCCCCTCTGCCCTGCCCCCCACTGTGGTCTGAGGAAGAAGGGGTGGTTTATGGCTTTAAACATGGAAGTGCAGGGCAAAGTTTGACCAGGAAAAAGTGCCTGCTTGGGGAAGTACCCCACTTGAGGATTCTGAAGCTTTCTGGGGCGCTAAGCAGGGTGCTGGAACAATTTGAATAGTGGGGGTGCTGAGAGCCATTGAACCAAACTGTAAACCCTGCCTATGATGGAAACCACTTCAAGCCAACACCCCTAGTTCCAGCACCTGTGGTGCCAAGTGGCGGTGGAGATGAACCCCAGCTAGACTTAACTTGTCCCCGTGTAGAATTTCCCTCAACAGGCTATTTTATACCTTGTATAATAGCTATAACATTAATGTACACAGCAGAGACAACACGTCACTATTGACAATGGGGAGGGGCACAATTTACAGGTTCTGGTGGTATGCAGTGGGGTTCAGGGCAGGGCATATAAACCCGGGCAGAAATCTGAGGGGGGAGAACATAAGGTCACATGCCCTTCCTCCCCCCCCCCCAAGTCACCTTGGGTACACAGTAGATACTGGGCCAGACCCTCCATGTCTTTGCACCTTGTGTGGCCACTTACACCTGTGCCAGGTGTATGTAAAATCCTGCCAGTTCAGAAGGATGGTTTTTTTTCACTTGCTTTGCACAGGTATAAGTGACTACATGAGATGCAATGCCTGGGAAATCAGGCCAAGTATCATGGTTTGTTCCCAGTCTCCAGTAAAACGCCTGAAGGACAGAACAGATTAGTAACTTTCCATCCCTTAGATTGCCTTGGTTTTCTGAGGCCATTACTCTTATCTCAAAGGCTGCCTGAGCTGAATTTCTATTTTTCCCTCCCTTGCTCTCTACAGCCTCTGGAGATTAGCTTATGAGCTCTGCCCTCTGTAGGTGTTTCTTATCCTGGTTTCTTAATTGAAATTTCTCTCTCGTGTCTTTTTCACATAATACACTTGAGCAAACATGCTGAAAAATGAACAAGAAAAAATGTAAAAAAGAGGAAAATCTGTGTTACATCATAGGCTGGATAGACCAAAAGGATCTGCTCATTCATGTTAGGGCTTTACAAAGCATTAATCATTGTCATTTGTAGGGAGATAGTATGGGTATTGTTTTATTTTTCAAATGCTAATGAATAAACCTCTGTGATATGGACCAAGTTTTCAGCCGCCAGTGAAGCAGGTGAGCTCACAACATCTCTCTCCCCCACCGACACCCTTGCATTTTCTTTCTGTAACCCCACATTTACACATGCAAATTGGGTGATTTCATATACCAGTCTGTAATTAGGCACACAACTGCCTGAAATTTGGACTTCGGTTGAGGCCACTATTGCACTCATAGCTGAAAATGTAGTACTAATGCTCATCCTTTGCTGATTTTCAAAGTTTAATAAATAGTTCTAGTGATAATTATTGCATTTCTACATTTTTAAAAAACTGGTCCTTCATAAATATAGGACAGTGCTCTTAGCTAAATCTGGATTTTATGGCAATTCAGGAATCATCACTGGAATTCTTGGTTAATATTTAAAAAAATATATTAAACAGTGAATAAGAGGCACTGTCTACTTGTAAACACTCAGACAGTGCCATTTCCAGCCTGCTAGACAAATGAATGCATGGAATGCAAGAAATGTCTATCATCTCCAAAGAGTTAAAATAAAATTTGCAAGGATTTGGTCTTGTATATTTTAGGTTGAACTTTTAATTCACACCATCCTAAAGGAGCTAGACTTCAGAAAACTCATCCTAAGTGTTTGATCCTGAATTCCTTGTACATTCAAACCTCTCAATAATAATTCAATGATAGTTTTCAGAGCAAAGCTGTTACACAATCATGCCCTAAATACCTAGGGTTGGTTTGTTGAAATCTACCCATCAATGAGATTTTTTTTTCCGAATCACTCATTTTGTGGACCTTAGATATAGAGGGCTACATTGTTAGCTGGTCTAAATCAGCAGAGTGGGGATCTGGCCCATGATTTACATTTTTCTAAGAGGGTATGACAATAAAGATTTGAAAAATAAGATTATATAGACTCACTTAACCATCTCTGAAGATTTTGAGCAAGAACTGGACCTGAAAAGCCACTTTACAATTGCCTCACTTTGTCCATGACAAAAGTTATGCTGCAATACTATCAACTGATGTTTTATTGGCACACAGCCACAGACATGCAGAAAGGTAGATAGACAGATGGATCATTTATTACCTACATCAGAGATAGGCAGCTTTAAGGTAGCAGAGCACCTCAAATTCCACTAAAACTCTTTGGCAAGCCATACATTGGAGGGGTCGGGTTCTATTCCTGGGTGGGGGGTGACACCAGGAGAGTCTGGTCCTGCACCCACAGGTGTGACATGGGGGAGGAGAGTGATCCTGCCCCAAACTCACCCTAGGCTCAGCTCCTTGCTCCAGCACAGTGGCTTTCACAGTGAAGATTAGCAAGAGCCCACCATAATGTCACATGACATGCCTCCATGCTCAGGAGGGGTTCTCCGCCTACGATGCCCTGCTCCCTTCTTGGCCCAAGCTGGCTGTGGCAGGGCCAAATAAAATAATCCGGTGGACCAGAGGCCTGGGCTGCCAGCTGCCCATTCCTGATCTACATCAAGTGTTAAGCCAGCTTTACCATTTGCTCTCTTCAGAGCTTTGACCCTTTAAACTCTAATTAATGAAGGTGTATGTAGATAGATTTAGCCCACAAATCAATCCCCTTCTGAACCAAAGCAGTTCCTTTATTAAAGGCTTTCTAAGGGGAACACTTAATGTATCATGTAACAGTAAAATCCTTTTACTTAGCAAATAACTACACATTTCCAGAACTGGTCCAAGCTGAGATTTTATTGACAATGTGTTTATACTGTATAGGCACCATATTTATCTTTGCTTACTTTTTAAAATTAGATGTAAAAGTAATGGAAAGGTGTTTGGTGAAAAGAAATCTCTCTTTAAAATGTTTCACGCTTTATTGGTGAAATAGAATGAAATAGAGTTTTTATGGAGATGTGGATTTCTTTACGGGTATATTGATACATACCATTGGTTCATGGATGTGACAGGTACAGGGATATGGACCTTCAGTGCAAGTTCTCTCAGGCACAGTGTTCAGAGCCTGGGGAAGTGAGAATATTCCATAGCTATACTGCCTTTTGGAGAAGTAAGGAATGAGTCCCCACCAAGCCAAACAGGGGTCACAGGTTTTTTTCCTCAGGAGCGTCAATGAGGCTATGGAATTTAGGTAGAAGCTGAGTTTAAATTTAAACTAGGAGATTGACCTTTGGAAGCAAGACGCAATTGGATTGTATAAGATTTAGATCTAATAGGCCAGTGCATGCACTTATGGGGCCAAACTGGGGCTGTCTTGCATGGGTGCCTACAGGGTGCTTCTCCCGCACTAGTGCAGCCGCACAGGAAGCAACCCTAAAGTGGTGCCAATGCAGGAGAGGCTGGGGCAAGTGATGCTGCCATTTGCATGGAACACCTCAAGGAGAACCTATCTGGGCTGTTCCTGCCCCAGCTGGGCAGCAGCTAGTGCCAGGCAGGAATGCCCACCACACTTGGACACTTGGATAAATTTAAAAAAAATGAACAGTGAATAAGGGGCACTGTCCACTTGTAAGCGAGTCTCACAGAATTCCTGGCTGGGACAGGATATTGTAATCCTAGCAACCTCATGGAAAAGTCGGTTTTTATGAGATTTTGATCATTCAAGAGGTTTGGATCCAGTATTTTGGATTTTCATCCACAGCCAAACTTTGATGATCAAAAATTCCTGTTTACAAAAATCCTGGCTGGTGAGCTGGAAGCAAAACAACAAATCCAGAATGCTGGATGTTTCATGCTCCAGGAAACAAGCCTTGCCAAGCCAACCTGCTCCCACCCCTGCCTTCAGGAACCGTCAGGAGATTGAAAGTTAATCATAATCAGTATAGTAGTGCCTAATGGCCAACCAAGAGTGCAGCTGCATTGTTCTAGGCACTGTACCAACAGAGTAGTAGATGGTCCCTATCCCCAAAGAGTTTACAATCTAAGTAGACAAGACTGCCACAGAGTGGGGGAAAGGCTATCACACACAAGCAGAGTGAACAATGTGATCGAAGTGCTGCTCTCTGGAGCCATTCAATGGGAATTCTTATTCAAAATCATACATTCCACAGCCTGACGAGACCATAGTGACCATCTAGTCTTACCTCCTTCATAACACAGCCCATAGACCTTCCCCAAAATAATTCCTGTTTGAATTGGAGCATAAAACATCCCCATCTGGATTTGAAAATGAACACGGTCTTAGCTGCATAGCAACAAAGCAGGCTGGAAGAAAGAAGGAACAGTGTAGCAAGCATGCCTGTGCTCACCATGTCCATGGCCATCTTCACAAGGTTTGTTGTAATTAGATTGCTCAACTGGGATTAAGACAGTTGTAGTTCCTTATTTAAAGGCCATTTTTTCCTATAGGAGGTGAACCTGGAATAATATTGATGATTTAGGGCTGGAGTGGAGTTGGGTTTTACCTTGACAATGTCTTTTTAACTAAAGCACTTGTAATAGAGTAAAACCCAAGAATTCCTTGTATCCTCCAATGTCTCAACTGAAATTTCATAAGAAATCCATCGTTCCATGAAATGTATAGATGCATTATAAAAAGAACCATATTGCAGGTTACTTGATTTATTGTTGATTCTTTGGGCAGCACTTAACAGAGTAATGGAGGAATGTGATTTGGAAATACACTGGAAGGGGATTCAGCAGAGTTCTGGCAGCATCAAGTTTCATCCAATTTGAAGGTATTTTCACTCTTTTTGGACACTGTAACTAGCTGGGATTATTATCAAATTTCATTTTGCTGAATCTCTGTAAAGCTGAGAACTAGTGAAAATAAATCCAGCGGCAGTGACTTTTGCTTCCTTTGCACTCACGTGAAGCTTTCAGTTATTTCAATATAATTTGTTCTTTCTTTCTCTGGGATCCATTTCTGTTGCAGGGATTTCATATAAAGACCAAAGCTTTGGGGATACGGAAACGTATGCAACAGCAAGGCATGCAGCAGTGATCAGAGGGGAGCCAATATCTAATTGACCAAAAAAAGGTCTTTTCTTATCTATGGCAGATCTAAAATATTGGCTGTGTCGTATGTAATGTTGGCCTGAAGAGAGCCTGCCACTGTATCCAAGAAGTGTAGATCTTCTTTATTTTAAGTAGCTGAGGTCTGGATTTTTGGAACTCAGTTCTCCATGTGTTTATTGTAGCCTGGAGTTGCTACAGCTGAGGCCAACAGCAGTTCAAATTCCAGAAACCACCCTATTTATGTGACATCTGCCACTTCGGTCAACACACTAGGACCACATTGCTAAATGCATGAGCTGCTACAGCTTAAGCTAAAGCTTTCTATGTAGGGCTGCAACCAACTCATGTCCTCTGTGGATTGGACATGGGGGTGGGGGGACGGACCTGTAGCATGCACACACCCTGTACTGGGTTATATAATGTATCATGCAAACTTGACCAAGTTCCCAACCGGTGTAAATTGGCATTGAAATTGGTGGAGCAACCCCAGTGTACACCAACTGGGAAATGGGCTCAGTTGTGTCTATATTCCACAGCAGATCGCTTCATTATCCAGGGGAAGGAATGTGATTCCTTTCATAGGAGATGCCATAGGGTGTGCCCTTTGCTACTGAGCTATGAAGAATACGGTTGACAAATGTCCCTAAATACTGGAAATGTCCCAGCATCCCCATCAATTACACAAATGTGAAGGTATTGTCCCAGGCTTCTCAAACTGAGCTAATGAAAGGCCCGCTGAATGCATGTATATTTCAAGGAGCTCTCCCCTAACAGGCCCAGCACAAGTGAGGCCCCTGTCCTCTGCTCCAAGTCATGTAGTGAGCACATCCTTTACAAGCCCTTGAGCCAGAAGCCCTACACATACTCAGATCCATGGGTGGGCAGGGAAAGGCATTAACTGGCACAGGAGATGTGGGCACTTTGGCAGCCTCCTGTGCAAACCTCTTTGCCACTCACCTTCTTCTCCAACCTGCTCCTCCCCAATCCTGTGTCAGCTGGCCTGGGTTTTGCCCAGGGGATGTCAAGTTCTCCACTGGTAAGGATTGACCCCAACAGCAGGAAAAACACAGAACTCTGATCTCAGGTCTTAGAAGACTAAAAAGCCTTTCAGTGTCATATTGTTTCAGCTGGAACTGCCTGGTACGATCCAATTCCTTCAATGTATGGTCTAGGAATATGGCAGATGAATTCCTTGCCTGCAGACTGTGGCGGGCCCTGTAAGACAGTGGAAGTGGTGGGATTCCACTGCACCGAGGGCTAGGGGACCAATGACAGAAGCCCAGATAGCAAGTGTGAAAAATCGGGATGTGGGTGAGAGGTTATAGGCGCGTATATAAGACAAAGTCCAGGATATCGGGACTATCCCTATAAAACTGGGACATCTGGTCACCTTAGACCATGCTGTGGAGCCCAGAGCCATGAAGTGCCCTGAGAAAGACACACAGACTGGCTCTTTGGAAGCAAGATGAACAAGGGGCCAGGGCACAGGATGCACCACTACCTGGATCCATTCATCCTCCCCCGCCACTCAATGGGGAATGCCATTGCTACAGAGTCTACTGTTGCCTTTGGGCTATTTTGCTTCTGTTCTGTTCCTACAAAGTTGCCAATCAACCATCTGAGTTACCTGGGCTGGGTGCTGGGAAGAGAATTTGCAGCTTATCCTTTGCAAGCATGGTGGAATTAAAGATGAACCTTGTATTTTTAGAAGCAGCAAAGAATCCTGTGGCACCTTATAGACTAACAGATGTTTTGCAGCATGAGCTTTCGTGGGTGAATACCCACTTCTTCGGATGCAAGTGGTATTCACCCATGAAAGCTCATGTTGCAAAACGTCTGTTAGTCTATAAGGTGCCACAAGATTCTTTGCTGCTTCTACAGAACCAGACTAACACGGCTACCCCTCTGATACTTGTATTTTTAAAGTATCAGTCTATTAACTGAATGCAGCAGTGCCAGCCTAACTTCGCATTTAAAGAGCACGTAATTAGCTATGAAGTAGCAGCAAGCACCTAGCAGAACAGTGCTGGAAAGGCTGTTAAATATGATGAGACCATGAAAACTATCAAATGCGGGCTCACACAGAACTGAAGGAGCATCAGTCCACTAACTGAATGCAGCAGGACCTGCCTAACTTAGCCTTTAAAAAGTGTAAGAAGGTGAGACATGAACTGCAGTCTGCAGCAGAACATCTGAGACAGTGATAAACAGAAGCCTGAAAATTCTTGGAGTTGGTAAATGTTTAACTTGCAAGTCCTGGCTTGACTCAGTGTTGTTTAGGTTTATTTATCCAGCCCTCAAACAAACTGGGGGGAAATTCTTTATTGGGCTTAAATAAATAGTTAATTACAAAAGAAGACCTGAAAGAGCCCATGTCCTGCCTAAAAATGAAACTGACTGGTGTGCTTCTCTGCCTTCCCCTTATGAAATGAGGCAATGTTTTTTGGTGGTTTATGAAAATTCTCTAGGCAAAAATCAGATTAACCCTGGGCTTGCAACTGGACTTGAAAATCATCTTTAAGACCCAATTACTGCCTAGCACAGCTGTCCATATGGATGCAAACTGTTATGACCAGAATCTGGAATTATAGCGTAACCAGGGATGGGCTGAGGAGGGACTGTTCTGCTCCAGACCTAGTTTAGTTTTAGGCTAGGGTTCTGAATTAAGGTTCAAGGCCAAATCTGCCTTTATGGACCATTTCTCTGGGAAATCAGGGGACTATCTAGAGATCAGTATGGCAGTACTATTGAATTCCATAGCAGGACTATAATTCTCCTTTCAGTCTGATAGGTTGTTTAGAGTAATTTCTACAGAATCTTTTGGTTTCATCCCCATTCTATTTGATAGGCTTTATCCATCTGGCCAGGGCTAGCATTTGAGTAGGATAGCAGCAAAATCTTGCAGGATCACAGAGTGACATTCAAACTAAATCTAGAAAGTAGGCCTCACACCACAGCCGAAACTAAAGGAGCAGGTTCAGAGCCAAAGATTTGAAACCCAGCCCTGAAAATTAGGGGGACTCAGATTTTAAGTTTCAGCTCAAGTCCATGTGTTATAACACAGTTCACATAGAGCCATTATCGTGGATGTTGCTCTGGAACAGCTATGTTTCATGAAAACACCATCCCCCAGGCAGGGCAAGAGACACAGATCTCAACCTAGACAAAGGTAGATTTCCAGACTCTTCCATTTCTGCAATCTGCTTTAACTAAGACTTGCTAGATTTTTATATAAGTCACTGTGCAATAATAAAGGCTGAAGTGCTATTTTTAGGCAGTGGCACCAGGAATGTCTGCTCCATGGGTTTAATATAGAAGCAACAGAACCCTTAAAAGCCAGTGCATGGCTTTACAATTTTATTCCCCATCCACGCCTCCCTGCACAATTTTTTAAAGTCCCGATTTAATCCTTTCTTGTTACCATGGCAATGGTAACACAAACACCTCCAGAGGATGAGCGGAGGCAGTGCTCCTGCTCCGGGAAGAAGAATGTCCTTACTGTATACACAAGAGCTGAAAAAATATTTAATGTAATTTTCCCTGGTAAGCTAGTTTAGTAAGTCATAAAGCAGAAACCAGCATCTGGGGACAGAGAACATTTTACTTTGTTCCCCAACCACTGCAACGACCACATTTTGTCTTTTATCCAATCCAGCTCAGTGATATCAAGTAGGCTGAGCATTCTGCATCCTAGATGACCATTTAGAGCTTAGGTAAATGGACCATTTCTTTCTAAAAAGTTTCTCCCAGATTCAAAACCGAACAGCACTGAAATTTTCAGCAAAATATTCTAACCTTTGCCCTGCTCTTCAAAGTGTTTTTCCAAACATGGAATGAAAAATAAACCCTCGTCATCCCCCTGTGAGGTTGGTACCTGTTAGTAAGTATCGTTATCGCTATTGTGTGGGTGATGAAATGGAGGCAGGTTGTTTAAACATGCCAGAGGGAGTCAGTGACCGAGCCAAGACTAAAGCACATGAATTTCTGGCTCTCAGCTCTGTGGTCACATCATCGGACCACACCTCTCTTTGGTAACCAATGTGTAATTTGAAATGTTGGTCTCACAAGACGGTTTTAGCATGGTCACAATGTTCTCCTCTCAGTACTGGGTGTAAGCTGCATGCCAAAACCTTACGACAGTTACCATTGCCCAGGATCTTCATAGAGGGGAGAAATCCAGCACTCATGTTGCCAGGTTTTCTGTGGCTTCTGATTTACTTTCAACTGGCACAGAATCATTGGGTTGTAGGGAGACCTGAAAGAAGTTATACATTTTGTGAATGAAGGTTCTGCCTGGCACCAAGAGGAAAATCTCTGCAAGAGGGTAAAATAGAAATGTTCTCTTATGAAAAAATGTGGAACCCCCACGCCATTGTAATTCACATTCCCATTGAATTCTCTCATTCAGCTGGGAAAGAGTTCCATCAAAATGCTTTGAATCCCACTCTAGTTCTGGATCTGCTGAGTTCATAAAATAGCTGGTCTCAACTCTGCTTCGTCTGCACCCTCCAAACATCAGGCATTCCATCCCTCAGAGCAGCAATGGAGGACACACAAAGCTAATACAAAGTACAATATTATTAAGCTGAAAAAAAATGCATGAACAGGGATTTGCTTGAATAACACAGAGGAAAGACTCTGTTGATTGTGCCTTCTCTGTATGCTTCTCAATGCCTTGAGATCTCCAGGCTGCCCTTCAGCTAGAGTGACCAAAGGTCCCGATTTTATAGGGAAAGTCCTGATTTTTGGGGTCTTTTTCTTATATAGGCTTCTATTACCCCCTACCCCCTGTCCTGATTTTTAACATTTGCTCTCTGGTCACCCTACCTTCATCACAGGTCCATTTCCCTTTGCATGCGCAGGAGTGCATGTGTATAACATGGCATTTGCTAAATTAAAGAACTGCTCCCTCCAGGAACTGTTTAGGCCTGGTCTACACTGGGGTGGGGGGGGTGTCGATGTAAAATACGCAACTTCAGCTACAGGAATAGCATAGCTGAAGTCAACATATCTTATTTCAACTTACCTCCCATCCTCATGGCGCGGGATCGATGGCTGCGGCTCCCCTGTAGACTCTGCTTCTGCTGCACACCCTGGTGGAGTTCCGGTGTTGAAGGGAGTGCGTTCTGGGATCGCTAAATCACGTCTAGACGAGACGCGATATATCGATCCCCGATAGATTGATTGCTTTAAATTCGAGTCATTAAATATACATCTCCCACCCCCACGCACACACTTTGGTTTTAGTGAAGTCATTGGACGTATTAAGGAATTTAGATCACCCTACGACCAGCAGAGAAGTTACTCATTTTTGTTTAGCAGTGTAATTTTTTCCCCCACAGCCAAATGGAACACCTGGTCTGAAGTTTCCCCAAAATAAAGAAACTGGGATACACCAGCACCTGAGTATAACATTTTTTTAAAAAAAAATCTTACTTTGTGGTAGATCTGTGATGTGAAAAGGAGAGTGTGGGGTAAAGCAAAGTGATTGCAAACTCTATAGTGTAAAATAGATTTCAAAGTAACCCTAAAGGTAGCTCCAGAAAGGTTTCAGAATTTGGCACTGAAGTGCCTGTAAATTTCCTGGGGTAATTGTTAATATGGCAGTTAAAAGGTGGCTTTTTTTTAAAACTTACTTGGCAAGAGTTTTAATAGCAACAGCTGTCCAAACATGACACAAGACCCCTCTATAGAATTTAGCTGAAAAGTACAAAATCTACTGAATTGTTGGACTGGTGTGTTATTTACAAGCAAATCAAATTTCTCCTGCACTTTATGGATGGTTGGATTTTTTTGTTTTAAAAATCTTTATGAATTTCCGACTTAGAAAGAGAGACAACACAGGAAATACAAGGGTAGAGTACAAATAGGTCAAATGCACACTATTTACAGAGTAGACATTATTGCTACTAAAAGTAAACTTTTTTAAAAAAATGTATTGGCTATCCTGTGAAGTATGTGGCATTTGGTGACATATACAAGCTGTAAGTTCTTTACCTTTTTGCATTTTTATTGTTTGTTTCTTTATGAAAATGAATTTAAAAAATTAATCAGAAAAAGATACTCTAGAAAAATAGTCCATTATATTAACTATATTATACCAGGTATTATTATAGCATATATTCCTTGAGAATTAGGGTCTAATTTTGAAAGAGGCTTCAAGACAGACTCTCTTTGTGTATGTACAGACATCTTTTAGCTTTTTTTCAGCAATCACAGCATTGAGTAGACTGGTGGCCACCTGTGGAGACAATGCTGGCAAACATATCTGCTTCTGTTGTTATTTTGTGCACCATCATTTTGTTTGTTTATCCATCTGTTGCATTGTATGATCATCCTAGTAAACAACCTTCCAAGGGGAGAAGTGGGGGCAAAAATCATAATTGGCTTTAACACAGAGCTTGATTAGGCTATGGAGGGGATGGTATGATGAGTCTGCCTATAATGGCAGGTGGCCCATCGGTGACTGCTAGTAGCAAAAATCCCCGGTGGCTGGAGATGGGACACTAGATGGGGAGGGTTCTGAGTTACTACAGAGACTTCTTTCCCAGGTGTCTGGCTGGTGAGTCTTGCCCACATGCTCAGGGTCCATCTGATCACCATGTTTGGGGTTGGGAAGGAATTTTCCCCTAGTCAGATTGGCAGAGACCCTGGGGTTTGTTTTTTTTTCCTTCCTCTGCAGCCTGGGGCACAAGTCACTTGCAGGTTTAAAGTAGTGTAAATGGAAGATTCTCTGTAACTTGAAGCTTTTAAATCATGATTTGAGGACTTCAGTAACTCAGCCAGAAGTTATGGGTCTATGATTGGAGTGAGTGCGTGAGGTTCTGTGGCCTGCAATGTGCAGGTCCGACTAGATGATCAAAATGGTCTCTGGGCTTAAAGTCTATGAGTCTAAGGGTACGTCCAGACTACCTGCCAGATCGGCGGGTCGCAATCAATCTATCGGGGATCGATATATCGCGTCTCGTCTAGATGTGATATATCGATCCCAGAATGCACTCCCTTCAACTCTGGAACTCCACCAGGGTGAGCAGCGGAAGCAGAGTCGATGGGGGAGCCGCGGCCATTAATCCTGCGCCGTGAGGAGGGGAGGTAATTCGAAATAAGATACGTCGACTTCAGCTGTGCTATTCCTGTAGCTGAAGTTGCGTATCTTACATCGACACGCCCCTCCCTCCCCCCAGTGTAGACCAGACCTAAACAGTGAGCTCTCCAGAGCAGTGGTGGGGAGGCAGGTGTCTTTGTTTTACTCCTGTGTACTGTACTCGATGGGGCCCTGGGCCCTGGTTGAGGGGATAGCATCATTGTTATTGATACTAATATCTCCATGCAGTTGGTAGAGTGTACATGTGCAAACCCCTTAGTCATGATTAAAAAGCACACATGAAATTGTTGGTGTGCACATCAGAGGAGGCCAGACTGAGTCCTCTTTCATAAGCAAGCGCTGTGCATTCTGTGTCATAGCATCATGTACTGTCTATGTATATAGCAATGGCTAAGCCACTTAGAGCATGTCTCCGCTACAAAATTAAGTCGACCTAACTTACGTCAGCATACAACCGCCATAGTAATTACACCACTTGGATGTGTCTACACTTTGCTCCTTGTGTCGGCAATGCATGTCCTCACCAGGAGCGCTTGCACCGATTGAACTGTCAACATGGGGCATTGTAGGATGTCTTCTGAAAGCCAGAAACAGTCAATGTAAAGAATATAGTGTCTACACTGATTCTATGTTGATCTAACTACATCAAACTCTACACCTCTCACGGGGGTGCTGTTATTAAGTCAGCATAGCAGGCGAATTATGTCAGCGGGAGTGAAATTTTAGAGTAGACACTTACGGAGTTAGGTCGACACAAGGCAGTTTACGTTGACCTAACTCTGTAGTATAGACTAGAGCTTAGAAATAACACCATCCTGTATTAGTGCTTCTATTTCTTTATACAAATCCTGGAACTGGTAGGATTTAACTTGGACATTTTAATTCACATCATGTTACAATTTAGCAACTAGAGGCGACCATTTTTCATGTGCAGAATGAATTTGCTAAGTGACTAGCAAAGCCAGCTAGAGCCAGGCATACTGAAGGCAGGCACTGTGCAAAGTTCCCTACAACACTCTGCCAATGCCATTCACTCCTGCCATACAATGGCCTTGCTATTCCAGTCCTGGACCTCTCTTGAAAAAAGCCTGCCAACTGTGGAGAATTGTACAGTGACTTTGTTGTAACGTAATATCTGCTAAGATATTTTTGTAGCATTCTCTTTTGCACCCAGTCAGCTTTGCTGGAGTAAGGACTGGGTAAAAACCCAGGGTCAGATTTTGCCTATTGTGGGAATCAGGGGACTCATACCCTGTGTGATTAGGCCTCACAACCTGGTGGATACTCTGGTATGTGTGTGGATCTCAGGGTTCTATGGGAGGGAAAGAGGCATCCAGGAGGAGAAACTGCATCCCCACAGCATTGCTGAGGACTCTTGTGGTTTTCCTCCAGCCTTCTGGCAGCATGGAGCCAGTGATTTTCCCCATGTGTGGCAGCCCCAGGAGTTCCTCGATAGGAAATACAGGCAATGCATTTCTCCTGTGTCTTCCTCCTTCTTATCACAGCCCCACATATACAGATCCCTGGAATGATGGAGATCCCATTCCAAATCTAGCGAGAGTAGAAGGGTGGTGCTGAGCAGCTTCCCACCCCACCCCATCTATGCAGCTGGGTAGATCCATACAAACGGATCTGTGAGGCTTGATCTGGCTTGGAAAAAGGACTTGGGTGCTAGTACAGGCACAAATAGCAAAGCAGTAACCCATCCTACCAGTGTGGGAGAAATTTTGGAGGCACAAGCCCTCTGCTCAATTAGTTAGGATTATCAGTCATTAAAAAACAATAATTAAAAATATTTTTTGCATTAGGAATAAAAAAAAACCCTGAAAATAAAATAAAAGCATCAGGGGGAAAAAAACAATAAGAGAAGAAACAATTCCAGAAAAGAGAAAAAGAAACTAATGAGCTATTTTCAGACAAAACTGCAATATTAGTCACCCACTGTCTGGGAGAGCTCCACAGAGCATGGTTCGGTGATAGCCCCACCAAACACACGCAGATGTTACACTAAAAGAGTTTAGGAGAAATATAAAAAACAGCTTTGACATAAGAGTTAAAAATAGCTATGGCTTAAGAGTAATTGTTTCAGATTTAATTCACATAATTTAATTTTGGATTTAATGGACTCCTGAGGACTAATTCTGCCCTCATTTACACCCATGCAATCCACTGTTATCCCCGGACCTTCCTAGTGTCAAGCCAGGGCATTATTTGGCCCCAGGTCAGTTTGCTGGCATATCAGGGCAAATTAAGTGAGCGTGTGTGTGTGTGTCTGTGTAATTTACTGATCCAGGCAGTTCATTTCAAATGCAACATCTGGAGTCTAGACTGAGCATTCTTTAGGTAAGAAACAGGATTATGGATTAAACATCTGTATGTCAGCACACGCTGTAATTATTTGCATAGCCCTGCATTCTATCCTGACCATCTTGCAGATCAGAGAGACAAGGGGGTGAGGTAACATCTTTTATTGGGCCAACTTCTGTTGGTGAGAGAGAGACAAGCTTTTGAGCTCACACGGAGCTCTTCTTACCTGCAGAACTTGGTGTCCACGCGAAAACTTGATTCTCTCACCAAAAGAAGTTGATCCAATAAAAGACGTTACCTCACCCACCTTGTCTCTCTAATATCTTGGGACCAACACGGCTATAACAACACTGCATGCATCTTGTAGATCAGACACCTCGGATAATGCTGTCTAGGTAACCATGGTGATGTGTGCCTTACAATGGTTTTAATCATAATAACTGACAATAATAAACTCCTGTATAGGTCTGACCTAATCCAAATCAAATCATCCTAAATCTGGCGTCCTAAAAATGCAAAAATAAACAGGAAAAATCCCTCTACCTATTTAAATCTGTTTTGCTTTAAACAGAATAAAATGTACGTCTTATTTAATATGCTTGTCTCTGAATCTTAACTTCTGCTTTTCCGAGTGACATGACCATCGTGCCACAAGTTCATTGCTATATTTTTAGATGCTAAAAGGTGGGGCCCAAAGCCAAGACTCATTGTACTTTTGCAGTAAACAGGAAACAACTGATACCTTACTGAGGTCTGGCTCAATTCTGATTCGCAGAGAATTTATTCTCTTTTAAAACATGAGAGTTTTCTAGTTATGGATACTTTTTAATGGCTCTTCATACGGCTATTTTGGTACATATGGCGTGGAGGTTTTTAAAAGTTTTAAGTGATCTACCTGACACCTGGAAGAGCACCAGATTTGGGTTAAATAACCACTCTGCTATTTTTACATAACTCTTCCGATATTCCAAAGTCAGCCTTTGTGAAAGGAAATCTAAATATTAACTGTGTTTGAAAGAGATAATTACAGGGCGGTCACCAGCTTTTGTCAACAAGTCACATCCGTAAGGCAGTGATGCAAGAAAGAAAAATTACGGGCCAGATCCTGTAGTTAATACACAGGACTGTATGCTCCTTCCATATACACTGAGTGGAGCCTGCATCACTGCCAGGCTCTAAGTGGCATCTCTGGTGATGTTTTTGCAGATGTGATTATGGGAAGTGAGCATGCTTCCTCCGATACAGCCCTTCCCCCCACAATAATACTTCCATCCCAGGAATTTATGGTGCTTTTCACCTGTAGGTCAGCATTATCATTCACATTTTACAGATGAGTAAACTGAAGCACAAAGAGGTGACATGGCATTTCCAAGGTCATAGCATTGATCAGGGGCAGAGCTGGAAATGGAACCTAGAAGTCTGATTCCTAAGCTTGTGCATTAGCTACAAGACCATCCTTCCCCTGTTTGTATCTGTTGTGCTTACTTTCCTTGCAATCTCTCTTCCATCTCATTTCTTCACCACTGTCTCTCTCTTTGCTACCACATTACACTTTTCCACTGACCCTCTCCCCATAGTGACCTGGCTTCCCCTTCTCTGTCCCTACTCTCATTACATTTCCTTGTATTCCCTCAGGTCCTGTATCTCCCATGTCACTGCTGCCTCCTGCGGGTGGAACATGCTGCTCCTGAGGGTCAGGAAGCAGCAGTACTGGCCATTCCTTCCCCATTGTGTTGCACTGAAAGGCACAGTGGGAGCCAGAACAAGGAGCAGTGGGAAGTGGAGGGGGATGGGGAGGGGGGAGGAAACCTTGGCTGCCTGCTCAGAAGCCAGAGAGTAGCCAAGAAGAGGAGCTGAAGGGGAAACCTGTTATTGCAGATGTGTGGCATTTGTTAGGATGAGCCTGCACCTGTGTAAGGGGGAGTCCCACTTCCCCCTCTGGCCCCAGGAAAGGCTGCAGTTTCTGTTTTATCATTGGACGGCAGAGCGATGTGTGTAGCGTTGGGAATGTGTGCTGTACGGAGCATGCCTTACGTTTCAGACTGCTGCATGGAGCTTGTTTACTGACATTTTATCTGCTCCTTTCCTGCAGTTTCATATTTCTGGTGGAGGTGTTACCTACAAGTTAGCACCATTGTTAGATATTTACAAAATATTTGAAATAATCAAGCCATGGAGCATTTGGTGCAGGCAGCTGGGAAAGGCAAACATTTACTTAAGGAAGCGATTACAAATATATACAATTTTAAATGTAATTAATTTTATCATTTTTTTAAAAAAAAATGAATATAGCTATCTCCCTCCCACCCCACCCCAGCCCCTTTCATATGTTGCTCATTCTTCTAGCTTGCAAGCCCAAAGTCACTCTTTGTGACAGGAAATCTCAATACTACCTGCCACATTCTGTGTCTGAAAGAAATACTTACACAGCTGGCAGCAGATTTTAAGAACAAGCCAAACCCCAAAGACACTGGGAATAGGGGCCATGTCTACCTTGGTGTTTGTACCGCATATAGCATAATGAGGCTGTGATCCTGGTCGGAACTTCTGGCTACTACCAGAATATAAATTATTAATACTAACAGTTCTTTCTGCACAGCCATTCAGACGTTAGCCTCTCTCCTGAGGCTGTTGACAAAGAATCCAATTGCAGTGGGATGTAGGGATGGAAGAAACCTGGGCCATTAGGCACTGGGCCAAGACCACCAACTCATTGCTGCCTTTTGCACAAAACAAAACAACAAAACCCACCCGACAGGTAAAAGGAAGAAGTGCGCAGTACCTTTCAAAATTGCCACTGACATGGCAGCTTGAGGCTAACTGTGCAGTAACATTTCATTGCAACATATTGGTATTCTCTTGTTCCACCATATATGACAACATATTTGTCCTCAGAGACATTTTTAAAAGGTGTAAAAGTTCACTCACTGCCGGATAATTCTCTGTAAAGCTGTGCTGTGAACAGTTAATGAAATCTTCTTGTGGCAGCTGCTATGGTAACTGCTGCATCACACATGGGCTTGTTTTCTGCTGAGTATAAACTGCGAGAGGAAATCTCTAATGGTTTGGTTACTGTAACTAAAATCCCAAAGTGGATTTACAGTCTTACACATGCACTCGCCTCTGGTGCATTTTACTCAGGGATGGGTCTATTCGTTTTGCCTAATTTAGAACCCATTAAAACACTGGGTGTTGAAAAGCTTACGTCAGAGTTGAACATCACTGTGTTTGCACTGCACTTGGCAGGGAATGTGGAGAAAAGAACACAGGAGGCAAAGGGAAAAATTCTAATGAAAAAAATAAATAGAGCATGTAGTAGCAGCGGAGAACACCCAGTCCACAGACCAGATCTAGCCTGTTTAACATACTCAGATTCTGCAGAATCTAAAAGAATTAAAAAGAAATATCTAGCCCTCATGGTGCGAAAAAACCTTCCAAATGTGAATCAAATATAACCAAGCATTAATGCCTGCCTGGGTCTGCGGAGAGCCTGAAACAATAACTCAGAGGGATGTGAACTTTCCACTTCCATTCCTCTCACCAGGTGCTAACATCTAGTGTTGACACTTTAAAATGGCAGAGTTAATTATTTCCATAGTTATTATTTTACAGATGTGGGGGGGGGAGAGGTTAAGCCTGTGTAGGGGTGAGATTTGGAATTATTTTGGGGAGAGAAAAGCAGAGGGGACAGAGACAGGGCAGAGGATGAGAAACAGAAGAGAGAAATGAAGAGGCCATCAATGGCAGTGATCTTACAGCTGGAACATGTATTCCAGAGGAGGCAGTTGGGGGGAATTGGGTGAGGTTTGACAGCAAGGAACAATTGGGATGCAGTTATGACTGGAAGGATTCAGATGTGTGTGGGGCAGGTTGGGTAGGATGATGGGTGGTGCAGAGGCAAAGCAGAAGGAAGAATATGAAAGGGAGAGGAAACATAGGGGAGTGAGAGGGAGAAAGGATAGTGAGGGGCTGGCCAGAAGAGTAGGGTGGGGTAAAAGAGAGAGGGACATGGAGAAGAGGGTTAAGGATTGTTGAAGAGGGAGGTGATAGATAGGGGTGGGTGAATGGTGTCCATGGTTAAAATATACGTCAGTGACTGTAGAAGCCAGGGAGGTAGGTGGTGGATTACCAAGACAATTAATAACCAATGAATCAATAAAATAAGAGCCAGACAATCAATACATCAAGCAATTAATTAGAGCAGAACAGGTGATTAAATGTGGTGACAATTAACAAATCAGTTGAGAAGAAAGAATCAATTGATTAAGAGCAGGTCTGCTAGGCAGTGATCAATCAGGCAATTAACAAGGCCCCAACCACCATAGCCAATAGACTAAGATAATGATTACTAATCAACTAATTCAGTTTATGCCCCCAGATTCTCCTGCCCTTGCTTGTGCTGAGTAATACTTTACTCTGTGAGTAGCTCCAGTTAAATCAATGGAATAAGTCAGGGAGTAAACAACTCACCCTGAGGAAGGGTTTGAAAATCTGGCCCTAAGCATCATGCTGAGTAGACAGTATCATAGAATCATAGACTATCAGGGTTGAAAGGGACCTCAGGAGGTCATCTAGTCCAACCCCCTGCTCAAAGCAGGACCAATCCCCAACTAAATCATCGCAGACAGGGCTTTGTCAAGCCTGACCTTAAAAACCTCTAAGGAAGGAGATTCCACCACCTCCCTAAGTAACGCATTCCAGTGCTTCACCACCCTCCTAGTGACAAAGTTTTTCCTAATATCCAACCTAAGCCTCCCTCACTGCAACTTGAGACCATTACTCCTTGTTCTGTCATCTGGTACCATGGAGAACAGTCTAGATCCATCCTCCAGTAGAAGAAGAATGACTGAAAGTTATCAGATTAAATTCTAGAAGTAGTCAGCAGACAGTGGGGAAAGTTTGTCTTTTCCTCTGTTGCTACATCTATGGATCCTGCCCTGCATAAAAACAGAGCTATTAAAGATGGGACCAGCTGCCAGCCTTGCAGAGCCAAACGATGGGGGGACACATACCCCCAGCCCTTTCCTATGCTGATATTGTCATATCTTTGGGTTGTAGAATATGTGCCGGGCTTTGATAAATTTTTCACCAGCCTCCGGTGACCCAATTGAATCTAGATGTTGAGTCTTTCCCTAAGAAGAATGATTGAGATTTTGACTGATCCAGTTTAACAAATATTAAGAAAAAACATATTACCCTTTTTATTATACAGATTCCTGCTTCTTTCAAAAATCACCAAACGCTGCCATTGTCAAGTGATACCTGATCATAATCACATTGAGTGCTAACATGGCGAGAGGACAGACTGTAGTTCTTTAGAATTGAATCTCTGCTACTCCCATGCAGTATGATCCATTTATTAAGCAGATCTCTACTTATTATTCACAGGGGGGTTGATTCAGGCCGTTCTGTATCCATATAGCTCAAAGTAGAGAGCCCTGGATGCGGCTTGTGTTGGGGTGAACTGAACCCAGATTATTTTAATAATGCAACAATCCCAGGGGGATAAGCATTTAATCAACTGATTTTGTACAATATTATTGTACTATAAAAGTGTTATTGTGTAAAGTATTGTATAACAACTGGTGACACACTGGTCAAGAATATCATTGTGTGATGCATGGATGGATGGTGAGTAAAGGATTACATAGGTGTGCTAGAAATGTGTTCCTAAAATATGTTTTGGAGGCAAACTTGATAAAGAAGTTTGTCCTAACAGAAGGAAAGTTGTTTTGCCCATGTCTCCAATGTAAACTGAGCAAGGTAATGCCAGAGACAACAGAAGTTACATTTACATGAGAGTCAACACGGGGATGGCAAGTCAACAGGAAGAAACAAACAGCAGGGGAGAAAAACTTTGTGCAGGGATACACTTCAAAAGAATACGTTTCAAAAGTTGACTGGACTATAAAGAGAAGAGGAGAGAACCCCTTACTTGTCCCTCACTTTGCGGACAAAGGGAATGGCACCATCTGATTCAGCAAAAGTTGGATCCTCCTACTTGACGGACAGGAGTTGCTGATAGCTTGATGGGGACAGCAGACTTGGTTAATTTCTGTGAGTATCCAGAAGGAGGCCCTGGGTACTGCACAAAGACACCTTTGGGGAATTCAGGAACTGGGGTTCACTGGACATTGCCTGCAAGGTGTAATTTAGATGAGTAGAGTCTTGAGGAGATTACTGGAAAGGCAGGCAGATGGGTGAGGCAGGGAGGTGTCACACAGTTTAAGCTCCAGGAAAGCTCTCTCTTGCTGATGCAGAGAGGTAACATAGTGGTTTACAGTTCTAGGCTCCCTGAGGAGAACGTCACAACCTACAAGGATTGATTCACACCTGCTGATGGGAACTGCATCTCCCTGGGCCAGAAGAGGCTGCTGTGTTCCTGGGTGGGTTCATCCATGCTGAGGGCTGCCTGTGTTTGCATTGCTATGCTCTCCCAGGGCATGTTGCTGGGAGTGGGCAGCATCAATGTGCAGCCAGAGCACCCACCCTGGCACCCTAGCTACTATTATTCCCTGGCCTGTGCCTCCTCCTTTTGTGCCTACATCAGTGGGCTACAGTAGGAGAAGTGAGGCTGGGCCCCTGGCATTTCAGGATGAGAATGGACTTCCAGGCCTCTGAGTGTGAGAGCAGGAGGAAGGAGCTGAAGAACACTGAAGCAAAACAGAGGGTTCCATCTTATGCAGAAAATGGCTACCTGCCTCCTCAAGGGCTAATAAACACCTCTCTCCTGTTCTATGGTCCCTTGGCTTCTTGTGGAGTAGGGGGTGGTGGATGCTGCTGCAACTCCTTCCAGGTGTATATTCCACAACTGGAAAATCTTTGCCCTGGATTCTGCTGCTACTAGCCAACCATGAACAGAGGCTGGATGAAATCTCTTCTATTGGTTTAATAGACATCCTCCTTTTCTAGTTGTTGCACTTCAAAGACAAGAATTTACAGATATTAAAACACTACCATGACCCTAGACTTTTTCAATCGGTATTTTGTCCCATGTCTGAGATTACCAAGGGACCAAGACAAATTAGTTTGGAGCATTCAATTTCCAAGACTTTTCTCTGCAAGATGAATGTGGCTGGAAGTCATCTGTTATTTCCTGTGAAATATCTCCCATCTGTCAGTGCTGATTGCTGCTCTTCTTATCCTCCCACTACTCCCCACACACATGCACGTGCACTGGTGGTCACCCATCCTTGCTTCTCTGCTTGCTGATCTCTACAGCTTCCTTGGGAGGCTGTGCCAGCAAGACAATTTAGAATGGAAAATGGCAAAGCAAGAAAGCCTGCAAATTGCATCAGAGTAACACTGTAGGCTATCATAGCACTCCCCCTTTGATAACCGGTTGTTTGTAATTAATGGCTTTTAGCCCATCTAGCATGTGATTTAATTTGTGTGGATACTAGGCCGTTTGTAAGAGCTCCAAAATCATGCTTCTTTCCTACTTTACCATCCAACTATTTGATAAACTCTTCGATGTGCCCAAAACATCACTAATTGAAACATTTATCTGACTGTGGGCACTGACCCTGATTGCTTTCTGTCTTCTTTTGTGTCACTTGTATTTCAAGGTGGCTAAGAAGAGGCAAGATCCTCAAGAGTCTGTTTACTTTAACAATCCCCACAATAATGTGTTGCTGGGCCTGAACCTGCATTCATCCTGCAGCCAAAACTCACATCCACCAAAGCCAAGAGCACTATGAGAAGATGTTGGGGATCCCTGGCCAGCTTCACTTTCAGGGACACGTCTATCTTGAGGGTCTGTTGAACCACTGGTTCATTTGCACACACTGACAACTTCTAAATGAGTTACTAAGGAGCACACTCTTCCCCTCCACGCCACCAGGTTGTACATGGGCCCTGAACGGAGACTATGATTCTGCTGCATGGCAGATGGAGGAAGGCTTCTCATCCCATGCACACAATTGAAATGTGTCTCATGGACTGCTATGGAAAGGGACTTCAAAGTGCTGCAGGTAAGCTGTGGGAGGCACAGGGGTGGGGTTGGTGAATCGGTGGCTGCATGAGTCAACCAGCCTGTCCACTGCCGTCTTTCTGGCCCCACCCTCAGCACATCCTTGGTATGCATGGAGAGGCAGGGAAGGGGAACTCTGCATTTTATATGGGTCACCTATGCAAGTTTAAGTGGGACGGGGGGATAACTGGTTCCTACATGTTGACTTGCATGCAGTATCTGCAGTTGCCAGCCCAGCAGCAGTATATTGACTTCCTTCACGAGGGCATGTCTCGGTGAATAATGCCACATCATGAAAGGTAGCTACCAAGCGTGAGGATTTGGACACCTCTCTATTTGCTTTCTAAGAAGCTAGTCCTTTTCCATACTCATTTTCTAGAGCTCTTGAGGAGAACTTTTGAAAACTGTCCAAAGGTTGCTGGATATTTGAAGAGATTTCACACTCAACAGAAATCAATGTTCTCCTAAAAGCAATTGTGATTCGTATTGTTTGGCTTATGTTTCCTTTCCCCACCTGCCAAAAAAATCACATGACATTCTCAGAAATGTTCTTCCCTGGTACCAAGATGGTCTTGTGGTTAAGACACAGGAGTGAGACTCAGGAGACCAATGTTTAATACCTGGTTTTTCCACAGACATCCTCTGTGGCCTAGGCAAGCCGCTTAGTCTTTCTATGCTTCAGTTCCCCATCCGTAACATGGAGACAATAATGCTTTCTTCCACCAAGCCTTTTGGCTTTCTTGTCTATTTAGATTGTGAGCGCTTCAGAGCAGGCACCATCTCTTACAATGTGTTTCCATAGAGCCTAGCACAATGGGGCCTCTAGGTGTTACTATAATATACATAACAACAGAGCTATAGATGTCTATGTAATGTGTCTGACATTAACTGGTAATCAAGAGATAGAGCCTGTCTTCCCTTGAGACATTCAGATTAATAGTACAATAGGAATTTTTTCCTTTCTGCTTTGTCTTAAATGAAAATATCAAAAGTAGAATCCAGAATTTGTTTCTTTTGAAGCATGTGCACATAAAGCAGAGGCAGCTCCAATACATCTCCACACTTCCTGCAAACAATGACCACTTTGGTTGGAACGTCACCTAATAATGTAGCAAGACAGGGTAGGTGAGGTAATATCTTTTATTAGGCCCACCTCATCTCTCTAATATCCTGGGACCAACACGGCTACAACTGCACTTCACCTAACAATGTAGGCATGAAAGGGTCATTGTTAGGATGAAGTCTCCTGATGCTCGAACTCAAAACAAATATTGTAGTAAAAGTCGTCTAATACAGAGTCGGGGGTGGGGAGGCTTGTAATGTCATCATATTTGGCTTTGATAGTTCACAGACACCATTTGGAAATGGCACTGCTCTTACATAACCCACAATTTTCTTGCTAAATATTTCTAAATACATACCGTAAAACTATGATGTGATTTTTTCCCAAGCTTAGTCAAAGAAGGGGAGGAAAAGTCAGAACAGTAATTTCACATCAAAAGTAAATCCCTTAGTAGTCAATCTACTTGAGGAGAAAGGAAATTATTACATTGACCTGGCTAAGTACCGTCATATCTTCCACTGGAATAATTTCTGTAGGCAGAGACCCACAGTCCCACAATACTAAGGGATAGATCAAGAGACCACCATGTGCACTGGAAGGATTACAGTCCAGTGCTTTGTAGCATTGAGACACTTTGCCAATCCATATAAAATTGCAGCAACCCTATCCCATGTACTGGGACTAAGAGTTTTGAAGGCTAACTAAACCAAACACCAGTGGGTGTGACACTCATGTGGCAAAGGCCTGAGTCAGAAGTTTACCACAAAATTCAAGTTTTTTATAAATTTAACTCCACAGTAGAGACAACAAACAAGACGGGAATATATGCTCAGAGAAGGGGCCTGAGTGTCAAGGCTACTAAATTCTATTCCTGACTAGGGTGCCAATGAATCACTGTTTGTTTAATCTCTCAGTGCCTTAGTTTTACCATCCACAAAATGAGGAAATACCTACCTATTTTTTTTTTGGCTTAACTGATGTTTTTAAAATGTAAGTATAACAGTATAAAAGGAAAAATTCTGGACTTCAGTTGGACCAAGGTTTGGCTAAATAGCTCTTAATCCTGTATTATAGTTTAGACTGAGGACAGGACTTCACTAGGTGAGTAAGTTGATCTAAGTTATGCTACTCCAGCTACGTGAATAGTTTAGGTCAACATACCTGCCCTGCGTCGACGGGAGGTGCTCTCCGGTTGACTTCCTTTACTCTTCTCAGAGAGCTGGAGTACCAGGGTTGACCAGAGAGCATGCTGCTTTTGATTTAGAGGGTCTTCACTAGACCCACTAAATTGATCCCTGCTACATTGATTGCAGCAGCGCTGATCTCCCCGTAGCGAAGACCAGTCCATATAACTGAAATACATGGTAAAGAGAAGGATATTGGGTAAATCTGCTAAAAAAACAGCTATGATCCTGATCCTGTAAAACATTTGGAGGACTAGGGCATAATTTTTGATTGAGTATATGTTGCCTCCCACTCCTTAACATGAAGCCAATGATCCCTCCTGTTCTTTACCTGTGGCACAGAATAGCTTAGGGCAAGTCTATGCTATGGTGCTACATTGGCATCACTGTAGCGCATCTGGTGAAGACTCATTGTGCCACCAGGAGAGCGTTTTCCCATCTGCATAATTAATCCACCTCCGTGAGAGGTGGAAGCTCTGTTGGCAGGAGAGCATCTCCCACTGACATAGCACTGGTGTGGTCAGCGCTTAAGTCGATGTAACTTGCATTGCTCAGGGGGATGCCTTTTTCACACCCCTGAGTAATGCAAGTTACATCGACTTAAGCGGTAGTGTGGACCAGCCCTTAGTCTTCTAAGGGCTGTAATACTTTGGTCTAATTCTGGTTGTGTTAGGTGTGAGGCTGGCTGGATGTGATTAGCAGCCTGTGATATACAAGAGATCAGACTAGATTATCTGGCTGTCCTTTCTGGCCTTAAACTCTATTCAAGTGTGTAAAGTTACATCCTTTGAAATGTTTGCAGGATCCATGTCTGTCGGTGTAACAGCATTGGATGTCACCTATGGCACTGTTACAGAGAGAGATATAAATTCTCATCTGAATGTATAAGCACTTAGATCTTGGAGAAACACTGGTAAATTGTTATTTTTCTTTTTTTAAGTTCTTTTTTTAAGAAGCTGAGCATATCATTCAGTAAAGTCATTTCTGCCTGAATCTCTCTAAGAATTGTATTTAGGGGTCATTGTTGCCTACAAAACATAACAGGTAATTGTTATAGTTCCACATTATCATCAAGACACTAGTTTATTATACTTTATTAATTAATTCTGCTTAATGATTTAACTGTTTTCCTTAATTACTTTAAAAATGTTTTTCAAATCCAGAGATTTTCAGAGATTACAAACACTTTGGGACAGGACCAGTCTTTTCATTATATTTGGGTGTAAAGTTCCCAGCAATACGGGGGGCTCTGATCTCTGATTGTAGCTTTACAAATACAGTAATGGTGGTGTGTGAATAGCTGTCAAACTCCCTTATTCACTTTTTTGTGATGTGCAGAATTGCAAGCTGAGATTTCCAAAACTGTGGCAGTACAGGAGAAATGTACTAATATAAAATGTTTTTATTTGCAATTTATTATGTATTGAATAAAACATATTGGGCCAAATTTTGCTCTCAGTTATGGTACCTGGCACAATTGCCACCGAAGTGGCTATGCTTCGTTATGCACTTTATGGAAATCTGATGTAAACTTACAACTTGAATTCTGATATATACCTTGATTTCAGTGGGATGTAAAAATCAGGACGGAATATGGGCCATAATGAATAAATGCAAATCATTAGATGGTCATTCACAGCAGTTACTGATCAGCTGTATAATTAATTGAAATGAACGGGTAACTATCTTTCAATGAGTAATTAAGAAGAGTATTTGGCCCCTGGTTTGTGGCTTGGTTTATCTTTCTGTGTTGTGATTGTCAATTCCTTTTTTGTTTGTTTTTGTTTTGTTATTTTATTTTCCAAACTTCAGCTAAAACAAGTCTCAGTTTGGCAGTTCTTTACTCTTTCATCTACCTTAGTGCTTTTTAGCAACTTGGAAATTGAAAGTATTTTCAATGTCTGTGCTTATTTAAAAAAACCAAGCAAATGTACATGTTCTACAGATGTCATTTTTGCGATCCATTTTATTCACTGCCATTGCTACCAATATGTGAGATAATACTGAGCCAATTAAGATGTCATTGATGATGAGAATCGGTTCTGAAACCATTACAAATTGTAGATCCCTTTACAATCTTATTGTCATGTGGGTACATGAAGAGGCCCTTGGGATTATGCCATCATACACCTCAGTTACACAAGAAAATGATTTCAAGGCACATCCACAGAGATCACATCATTATAAAATTAAAATGAAACCAAACTAGTGTTTATGAGCAGTTATATTGCCATTAAAAAGCTAAACTCAAACACTGATTACATCTTTCAATAAAATAGTGACAAGCTCCCTGTAGCTAGAACTTAAGCATTATACAGCAATTTACATGCCAAACTCAGCCTTTGTTGTGCTTACCACTTGTCACACATGTTGGTCCAGATTCTCAGCCTTGCACACATGCAATGCCAGCTGCATATACACAATAAGGACTGGCCCCTCAATCCCTCAGATAATCCCCCTTCTATCCACACCAATCCCACTATCATGTGCTGCCCCTATCCCCCAGTCCGCTAACTGTATCCCATGTCCCAGCTTGAAAAATCATGGAGCAGGTCCTCAAGGAATCAATTCTGAAGCACTTAGAGAGAAAAGTGATCAGGAACAGTCAGCATGGATTCACCATGGGCAAATCATGCCAGACTAACCTAATTGCCTTCTATGAGGAGATAACTGGGTCTGTGGATGAGGGGAAAGCAGTGGATGTGTTATTCCTTGACTTTAGCAAAGCTTTTGATATGGTCTCCCACAGTATTCTTGCCAGCAAATTAAAGAAGTCTGGGCTGGATGAATGGACGATGAGGTGGATAGAAAGCTGGCTAGATTGTTGGGCTCAATGGGTAGTGATCAACGGCTCAATGTCTAGTTGGTAGCCAATATCAAGTGGAGTGCCCATGGGGTTGGTCCTGGGGCCAGTTTTGTTCAATATCTTTATTAATGATCTGGAGGATGGGATGAATTGCACCCTCAGCAAGTTCACAGATGACACTAAACTGGGAGGAGTGGTAGATACGCTGAAGGGTAGGGATAGGATACAGAGGGACCTAGACAAATTAGAGGATTGGGCCAATAGAAATCTGATGAGGTTCAACAAGGACAAGTGAAGAGTCCTGCACTTAGGACGGAAGAATCCCATGCACTGCTACAGACTAGGGACCGAATGGCTAGGCAGCATTTCTGCAGAAAAGGACCTAGGGATTACAGTGGATGAGAAGCTGGATATGAGTCAACAGTGTGCCCTTGTTGCCAAGAAAGCTAACGGCATTTTGAGCTGTATAAGTAGCGGCATTGCCAGCAGATCGAGGGACATGATCATTCCCCTCTATTCAACATCGGTGAGGCCTCATCTGGAGTACTGTGTACAGTTTTGGGCCCCACACTACAAGAAGGACGTGGAAAAATTGGATAGAGTCAAGTGGAGGGCAACAAAATGATTAGGGAACTGGAGCACATGATTTATGAGGAGAGGCTGAGGGAACTGGTATTGTTTAGTCTGCAGAAGAGAAATATGGGGGGGGGGATTTGATAGCTGCTTTCAACTACCTGAAAGGGGGTTCCAAAGAGGATGGATCTAGATTGTTCTCAGTGGTACCAAATGACAGAACAGGGAGTAATGGTCTCAAGTTGCAGTGGGGGAGGTTTAGGTTGGATATTAGGAAAAACTTTTTTCACTAGGAGGGTGTTGAAGCACTGGAATGGGTTACCTAGTGAGGCTTGACAAAGCCCTGGCTGGGATGATTTAGATTGGTCCTCCTCCTGATATTCTATGATTCTATGGTTGATGAAGGAGGAGTTACACTGACCAAGGGGAGCTTCTACGATGGGGTCTCCAGGAATCCTTGTTGCCTTTATCTCCACAGATAAATTGTGCCTGGCTCCAGCACATACTGAAACACATGCACATTCCAAATCACTGTGACACCAAACCTCCACTCCAAACTCATATTCCCTCCACAAACCAGCTATACGTCACCCTAGAACTTGGCCCCCATATGCCTACCACCATGGCATGCTTATTTTGCTATGGCGGGCCTGGCCGGGCCGGTTTGTGTACCTGCCACGTCCGCAGGTTCGGCTGATCACAGCTCCCAGTGGCTGCGGTTCGCTGCTCCAGGCCAATGGAAGCTGCTGGAAGCGGCGCAGGCCAAGTGACGTACACAAACTGGCCCGGCCTGCCAGGGGCTTTCCCTGCATATGTGGTGGAACAAGTTTGGGAACCACTGGCCTATGCAGTCTTTGCACTGGGGGTACACTAGTTCCACAGAAGGAAAGACATAAATTGACTTGGATGTCAAATGATGACTTCACCCAGAAACAGCTTGATCATGTTGCTACTAGTAGGCACTGAAGAAGACCACCGTTGGACCCCAGGGCGTGTATGACTGCTGATGCCGGAAGTGACCACCATCTTGTTATTGGGACAATCAAAATAAAACTAAACAAAGGTTACACCATGCAAGGTAGAGGGTATGCCTGGTACTAGAAAAATGCCAGATCCAGCAGTGAAGGTGCATTTCAAGCTGCAACTTAGCAATACATTTGAAAAGTTAAAGACACTAATGGATGACATAGAAGAATAACAGCAATTTTTCAAAGAAGCAAGTGTGGATGCCGCCAGGACTACAGTGGGAGGTGAGAAGATCTACGAAGAGTGGCTCCTACCAAATACATGGAAGTTTGTTGAAGAGAGAAAACAACTAAAGAAGAGAATTTAACAAAAATGAGACAACAGTAAACGAGCTATTCCACAATAACAATATGCAGACAAAATCAAGGAAGTTAAAAGATGAGACAGAAGAGATAAAGAGAATGAACAGAAAATGAAGTAAGAAAAGCTGAGGAGGCTTAAAAGAGAGGGGGTTTCTAAAGAGCTTTTTCTAGTATCTAAACAACTGACATCAGAATTTTTGAATCACTGTGGCATTGAGAAGGCTTAAGATGGTAAACTTTTAACCAGAGGGAGGGCAGAGAGTCAGTTGGATGGAACATTTCCAGGCTGTGCTCAGCCAGCCAGAACTACAAACACACTCTGAGGGACATGAAGAAACAGCAGACTTATCTAGATCACTAGAAGTAATCACCTTTGAGGAAGTAAGTAGGTGTCAATACACCAATGGAAGAGTGATAAAGCACCATGCTATGATAAGATAGATGCTGAAATGTGCAGGTTGTACAGAATGCTTTGGGAAAAGGAGATCTGTCCTAAAGATTGGAGAAGAGGTGTTATCTGCAAAAACCCTAAAACCAGCTTATTTGTGATACCTGTAGAGGGATAACACTCCAATCTGTATTGGAAAAGTGTTTTGCATTATCATTTTGAACAGGATGAAAACTGCTATTCATAAAGTACCCAAGGAAGAACAGGCTGGATTTTGATTAGACCAGATTTTCAGCTTCAGAAGACTTATTGCGGAAGGCTTAGAAGACCAGAAGATTTTTTTTAAACTTCCTTGATTTTACAAAAGAATTTGATAGCATCATAGAGAAGCCCTTTGGAAGATCTTGAGACACTATGGAATTCCAGCAAAGATTGTTAATTTAATAAAAGCTATGTATGAAAAATCTGCATGCTGCATCAGGACAGAGAGTGGAGGCACAGAATGGTTTAAGATTCTTAATGGCATAAGGCAAGGTTGCACACTATTTCCACTTCTCTTCTGCACTGCCATATACTTTGTGATGAGAAGAGCCATGGCTGCGGCCGAGGACACTGGTACTGTCTGCAAGACTTAGATTTTGCAGATGAGATCATCAGACTGGATAACAGCTTGCGTGTAATGAAAAAAACTCATTATGAGCATAAAAGCAGAAACTGCTAAAGTGGGACTTTGTATCAGTAGCAGAAAACCAAGACCATGGAGATAGAAGAGAATGCTATCAATACTGGCAGATGTGTGATTGATGGAGAAGCGTACAAAAGAGTTGACAACTTTATCTATTTTGGTGGTACAATATCTGCTAATGATCAGCTCACTAAAGAAGTGATGGCACAAATCACTAGAGCCAGTGGATCATTTTCCAATTTGTCAAACATCTGGAAGAGTAAGAAGATATATCTACACACCAAAATGAGATTGTACGCTATTCTCCTCCCAACAGTATTGTATGCCTTGGAAAAGTGGTAGATGGTAGAAGTATACAACAGAATGCTGAATGTATTCCACCAGCATTGTTTAAGAAGAATCTTGGGAATTCATTGAAGAGATCATGTAACCAATGTGGAAGTGTTGCGCCACATGGGTCAGCAGACAGCTGACATAATAATTAGACAGAGACCGCTACGGTGGTTTGGCCATGCCATCGGACTACCCCACGGCAGAAGCACAAGGTATATCTTAGATTGTATTCCACCTGGAGGGAAGAGACAGCCTGGAGGATAAAAAATGACCTATCACAGGATGATCAAAAATGATGCTGCTGTCATGGAGACAACTTATGATGGAGTCAAAGATCTTGCTCTGGACAGATTGCAGTGGGAAAAATTGGTTGCCTCAACAAGAGAGTCTAAGTCTAACTAAATGATTGCTGTGATCTGCATATGGATAGTTTTCTCCAAGCTACCTTCATAACCCATTTCTGCCCTCACTGGCAATATGCATAACTGGTTGAGCCTCATGGCCACCATTCAGCTCTCTTCCATCTTCTCGCTGGATTTGCTGTTCTCGCTAATCAGTAACTATCCTGGCTGCTGAGCTGCTTGGCCATGCCATTTTTAGTACTGATTGTAACAGCTCTGCCCTCTTTTCCACTACTTCACATGGGCATCATGTACACCCACATCTTCCAAGGGGCAACCAATGAAGATATTATGTTTGCAGATTTCAGAAGCATCATTTTGACAGTCAGGGAAACATGACCTTGCTTCTTCTTTAGGAAAGGTGTAGCTTATACTCTCGCAGTGCAGTCCTCTACCCCCAAACTACCAAGGCTCACATCAGCCAGTGTCACTGAGAGCTACTGGCTGAATTAGTGCTTACCCCACCTCTCTGTGAGCTACTTTGTAGTTGTCTTCTGTGGAATAGATGGAGAGAGGAGTTCCTGGCACTTCCTCTCCACCCTTATGCCCCAGAGCACCTGCACAGGGACAGCGGTAATTTGATCTGGACAGTTTGTGCTGCCCATAAATAAATCTCTCCCTCATTCAACCCACCTCCCTCATTGTGCTCTCTCGCTCCTTATCTACTGAGCAGGTCAATTTAAAGTCTTTCTAGCTTCCATCCTACAATTCATTACCAAGTAAATGGACACTAAATGTCATCTTGCATTGACTCCAGCTAGTAGGGGGGCAATGTCATTTTCACAAACCTCTAGGAAATCCACAGCAGTTCAGCTAAACCAATTCACTTAGCCAGTAGCACTCAACAAAGCCTGCAATACACCCTGTATTTAAACAAATATGGAATTAGAGCTTTCTGCTTACAGTTGCTCATTAATGTTTTCTGCAACAGGTAAAATGGGCAGTAAAATATAGAGCTGTATTATCACAGCTGAAAAAAGTAATGCAACAACAGGATTTGACAGCTTCCTGTAATGCCAGTGTTTCTAGAACAATAAGAACCATTCGTAATTTTAGACAATCCCAATCCCACAGATGCCGTAGGTACTATAGCTAGAAACTCATTTGGAAAGCAAGAAACTCTAGTCCGGGATTGGCAAAGGTGAAAGGTTAGCTGATGCATGTTCCATGGTTCATCATTCAGTAAATTGCAATATTTTACAACAGTGGAAAAAATATTAAAACCCAGACTTTTAACCCAGATAACAAGCTAGATAGATTGCCCTGAGACCACAGTGTGAACATACCATTGCTTCACAAAGGAAACCATTATGCATTTGTGCATGTTGTGTGTGCAAATTTATTGTTAATATGTACATACCACACTGACTCAGTTCTCTCTTTCTCACACATATTCACACATGCATACACACACACACAACAATGTGCATCAACACCTGATCCAAAGGGACTGCTTTTAGGGGGAGAGAGAAGAATAAATTCTTTATACCCATTCAGTCTCTTTGGTGGGGTTGTCTAGAAAGATGCTAACTCATGCCAATAACAATGTGGATAGAACCTGTCTACTGGGACTTAGAATCAGACCACCAAAATGTGGTCCAGAGAGGTGACCAAACAGTCATTAGACCACAGGTGGGCAAACTTTTTGGCCTGAGGGCCACATCTGGGTATGAAAATTGTATGGTGGGCCATGAATGCTTACGAAATTGGGGGTTGGGGTTCGGGAGCTAGTGACGGCTCCAGCTGGGGGTGCGGGCTCTGAGGTGGGGCCAGAAATGAGGAGTTCAGAGTGAGGCTGGGGCAGGGGATGAAGGCTCTGGGTTGCAGGAGGATGGGACTGAGGGATTCAGATGGCGGTAGGGGGATCAGGGCTGGGGCAGGGTGTTGGGATGCGGGAGGGAGTCAGGGGTGCAGGCTCTGGGCAGTGCTTACCTCAAGCAACTCCCAGAAGCAGCAGCATGTCCCTCCTCTGGCTCCTATGTGGAGGCACAGCCAGGCAGCTCTGCGCACTGTCCTGTCCACAGGTGCCACCCCTGCAGCTCCCATTGGCCCCGTTTGCTGGCCAATGGGAACTGCAGGTGTGGTGCTTGGGACAAGGGCAGTGTGCGGAGCCTCCGGCTGTCCCTATGAGTAGGAGCCTGAGGGAGGACGTGCCACTGCTTCCGGGAGCCGTGTGAAGCAAGCCTCTGACCCAGCTCCCCAGCAGGAGCTCAAGGGACTGATTAAAACTTCTGAAGGGCTGGATGCAGCCCTCGGGCCGTAGTTTGCCCACCCCTGCATTAGTTGGTAACGTCCTTCAGTGAATATGGACTTGACTGAGTTTTAACTAGTAATCCAGATCTATATAGTGCCACCTGAATATCACTACGTTTGACATTTGAACAGTAAAACGGTGGGGTTTGAGCAGGGCTTCTCCATCTATGCACCGATCGATCTGTGTTAAAAATTCTGTCCCCTCTCCAGTATAGTATCTATTGATTTATAGTTCTTCAAAACAACACTCTAACAACAATTTGCTCTCAATAGACCTAGGATAAGATTTCCAAAGCCACCTAGAGGATTTAGATACATATCTTCTATTCATTTTTATCTAAATCCCCTAGACAGCTTTGAAAATCACAACCCTGATTTTAAGGAGAAATAGTTTCTCATACCAAACAGCCTTTACTACATATTCTTTTAACATCATCATCACACTCAACATACTGTGAGATTTGGTAACTGTCTACCAGCAGGACTAGAGAGGATTCAGGAAAGGTCAGTGACTCATTCACATTGTTGTTGTGGTTAACTTTCATGGAAAAGTACAATATTACAACAATTTCTTGTTTTTCAACTCTTAGTTTTCATTTCCATTTATCTGTTTATTTTTACTAGTAAACCGCAATTCAGCATTAAGATATTAAGTGATGGGCCCCCAAAAGAGGAAAGGAGTTTTAGGAAATGTCAGTATTTTGAAAAATACACAAATAGCAAAATTCGGTGTCTGCTGTTTCATTTTTTACTCTTTTTTTTTAAACTTTGTGTTATTGTGCTTTTTACTGGTAGCCAACAAACCTCTCACTGAAATGTCAACATTCCAAAATGATGTTTCAATGTTCTGTAAAGCTTACTGCTGTGATCTACCCTGTTTGACTGGGGAAAAGCCCTGCTTTTGAAACCAAATAATCAATACTTAACATGCTCCATATTGTTTCTTTTTAATGGACTAGAAGGGGTACAACACTTGTAGGTTAAGGTTTTACACTGTGTTCTATATTTATGGGAATTGTGATAACGATGGCCAATTATTTGGTAGGGAGTAAAGACAGAGAATTGTTAAGAGCATGTAAGAGTACAGTAGAACCTTAGCGTTATGAACATATCTTGAATGGAGGTGGTTCTTAACTCTGAAATGTTTGTAACTGAACAAAACGTTATAGTTGTTTTTTCAAAAATTGACAACTGAACATTGACTTAAAGCTTTGAAACTTTACTATGCAGAAGAAAAATAGTTCTTTCCCTTTTTTTATTAGTTTATGTTTAACACAATATTGTACTGTTTCCTTTTTTTTTTTGCCTCTGCTGCTGCCTGATTGCGTGCTTCTGGTTCCAAATGAGGTGTGTGGTTAACTGGTCAGTTTGTAACTCTGGTGTTTGTAACTCTGAGGTTCTACTGTAATGACATGGAGTCACAGGATCAATTTGAGCAAAGAAAATTAGAACTTAAAATCAAGAAACAGTGAGGTCTGTAAGGTGGCAGAACATCATCCCAAATGCAATGGTGGCAGTTCCATGGAGTGAGTAGTTAAAATGGGATTGGACAAAGCACTGGAAGATATACTGTCTGTAGGGAACCATCCTGCTCTGTGATAGAAGTGAATTAGGTAGCCAAAGAAAATGTCCCTACCAACATCACCTTCCCCCCAGTCTGCTCTAACCATCTCTTTGCCCCGGAAAGTGGAGGAGAGGGAGAGATATAAGAAGCCTCATCCCGTTGTGCCTGTCTGCTCTGTTGGGTCAAGCACAGTGAGGATCTCTGTGCTCAGGGAGTGGGAGAATTCTGCAGGACTATGAGAACTAGTCTCTGCAAAGAGGGCAGTGGTGGGGCAGGAAGGAGAAGTGCACCTTGCCCCGTTAAGTTAAGTTAAAACCATAAAGATCATGGTCATCCTTCTGGTCTCCAGGAACCAGAAGTCCTGTGAAGGGTACATTAACAAAGATATCAGAGGCTTCTCTCCTAGAAGCAATCAGCCTGTGTCTGATTGTTCTTCACTTTCACAGCAGCATTCTATAAAGTTGCCAACCCTTCCGCTTTCGCCAGGAGTCTCCCGGATTCGGGCTCTATTTCCCGGAGGCTACTGAAACCAAACTGGGAGATTTTAGCCCGCTTAAAGTCTGGCGACGCAGCAGGGCTAAGGCAGGCTCCCTGCCTGCCCTGGCCCCAGCCTGCTTCAGGAAGCAGTCAGCACACCCCTGCGGCCCCTGGTGAGGCAGGGGGTCTCCATGCACTGCCCCTGCCTGCAAGCACCACCCCCGCAGTTCCCACTGCAGCCAATGGGAGCTGTAGGGGCAGTGCTTGCAGGCAGGGGCAGTGGCGGAGACCCCCTGCCCCTCCCAGGAGCCACAGGGGCATGGCTGCTGCTTCTGCGAGTAGCACAGGGCTAAGGAAGGAAGGGAGCCTGCTTTAGCCCTGCTGCCCCACTGACCAGGAGCCACCTGAGGTAAGTGTCACCTGGCCAGAGCCTTCACCCCTCGCCCCTTCCTCCACCTCAACCCCAGCCCGGAGCCCCCTCCTGCACCCAAACTCCCTCCCAGAGTCTGCACACCCTGCCCCAGCCCCTTCCTAAAGTCAGCACCCCAAATCTCCTCCTGCACGCTGACCCCTCCCCCAGCCCTGAGCCCCCTCCCACACCCAAAGTCCCTCCCAGAGCCCACACCCCCTGCCCCAGCCCTGAGCCTTCTCCCACACCCAAAGTCCCTCCCAGAGCCTGCACCCCCTGCCCCAGCCTGAGCCCCTTCCTAAAGTCAGCACCCCAAATCCCTCCTGCACCCTGACCCCTCCCCAGCCCTGAGCCTTCTCCCACACCCAAAGTCCCTCCCAGAGCCTGCACCCCCTGCCCCAGCCCTGAACCCCCTCCCAAAGCCAGAACCCCAAACCCCATCCCACATCTCAACCCCTTGCCTCAACCCTGAGCCTCCTCTCAAACCCAAACTCCATCCCAGAGCCTGCACCCCAATCCCTGCCCCAGCCCTGAGACCCCTCCTGCACCCAAACTCTTTCCCAGAGCCTGCACCCCACACCCCTCCTGAATCCCAGCCCCATGTCCCAGGCTCAGCCTGGAGCCCCCTCCCACAAGCTGAACCCCTTGGCCCCAGCCCAGAGTCCGCACCCCCTCCTGCAACCCAACCCCCTGCCCTAGCCCCGTGAAAGTGAGTGAGGATGGGGGTGAGTGAGCGATGGAGGGAGGGGGAATGGAGTGAGTGGGGTGGAACCTCGGAGAAGGGGCGGGGTAGGGGTGTTTGGGTTTGTGTGGTTAGACAACCCTACTCTCGAAGGGCAGTACAGTGTCTGCACTATCTGGGAGCTCCTGGAGGCATTGGAACTCCAGCTGTGGTGATGCAGCTCAGCACAGCTCCTAATTCAGGGCTCAGCGTTCCCACCAGTATTCTGTCCTTTTTCTCTTTGGTTCACTCCTGACATCATGATTTCTTCCATGCTACCTCTTAGGGCTTGTCTACACTTAAAACGTTGCAGTGGCACAGCTGCACCGCTACAGCCGTGCCACTGGAGCATTTCAGTAAAGATGTTAGCTAGGCTGATGGGAGGGGTTCTTCTCTCATCATAGGTAATTCACCTCTTGGAGAGGCAGTAGCTAGGTCAATGGGAGAATTTTCCCATCTACCTAAAGCTGTCTATTAGGTTGGTTTAGTTGTGTCACTCAGGGGTGTGAATTTTTCACACTCCTGAGCAACATAGTTATACTGACCTAATTTCCTAGTGTTCCTAATTTTCTAGGCCTTATACCCAGAGCAGGTTTACATCCCCTGTAAAGTTCAGTAAACATCCCGCCTCAGAAAACTACTCAAGACACACCCATTCTGTGAAGCTTTCCAGCTACAATAGCCACACTCTGCTCTGTCTTCGCTCTGTATTGTATTGCACCCATTTGGATCTTTCAGGCAAGGACTTTTCTTTTTGCCACACTTTGCCCATTAGATAGTGGCGTGGATAAGTATGATGCCATATACAAAATAACATATCTTTTTTCCTCTCTAAAGTCTAGCAGCCAGGTCATCCCCTTCCATGGAAAATCCCAGAGAGAAATGGGGACGTTTATGCCTAAAAGTTTGTTGAATTACGTGCAGAAATGGCGGCTCACCCTGTCTGGGAGGTAGAGTGATTGGGGCCGAGTGGAGGAAGCAGGAGTGTAACATTCTAATCACACAGAACAGGGTATCCTCGCCCCAAGTCGGTGTGCTTTCCAGATGGGTTGCACAATTCTGCAGTTCTTACAGACCAAATTCCCACTAAAGTTAGTGGCAGTTCTGCTTCAGTAAGGAATACACAGTTAGACCTTACAAAAGAAGTTTGCTGTAACTGTTGCCTCCTTGATGAAGTAATAGCTGAAATTCAGGGCCTGGCAGGTCACTTTCCCATTTGGAGCAGAAATCAGTGCCACAAAGTCAGGCATTTTCTGAATGTAATTTGTTTGTTTACACAGCGTACCTGAATCCTGTATCCCTGAACAGCTACAGGAACACTGCATGGAGGCAGCTCCCTTTTCCCAAGTAAGGAACCACTGCCTGGTCCCAAGCAGCAGCTATGCAGCCTCCCTCTCTCCAAGACCTCACACAGACTCCCAACCACACGCAGGCTGCTTCTTTCCACATAAAACTCAATCTTCTGACTGCTTAAGGCACCATTTTCTTCCAGCCTGAAAGCTAGGAAACCCTGTTACCTTCACCCTCTCCCTCTGGGCCACATGGTCTCACCAAGTGGCTCCAGGCATCAGCCCCCTTCTTAGTTCACCATTGTTCGGCACTAGCAGAAGAACCTCCATTGCTCCTACTGCTGGGCACAAAAGAGAATGCGGTGATTGCCTTTGCATCTAACACCCCCAAGGGCAGGCCATTAACACCTCTTTCATAACAGTACATTATAATCATCACTGTTAGTTTTCTCAGACATTTATGTAAACAATTCAGCCCTGGGTAGTGCCTGCTTCTGCTAGTGAACTGCCCTTCATGGCAGAAGTCTGCTGGGGAAAGGTTACTGTAGCACCGAGTGGCCACAAGTGGGCAACAGCCATTTGGCACAACACAAAAAGCGGGGGGTGGGGGGTGTACTGGCTGGGGAGACAGTATGGCCATGGCAGTGGGTTGATGAACTGAATCAGTGCATCCCTGAGCAGCTCCTATGGAGCCCTAACAGCAGTTGAAGGCTGCCCTTCCCCAGCAGAAATTCCAGAGGAGGGTGTCTGAGCAAACTCTGCCTGTTCTCCTGTGTGGTTGAATCCCACCTAGGGGGGAGGGACCCCCAACTGACTCAGGAAGGAGGCGACAGAGAAGGAAGAGTGAGCCTATTTGTGTTTTCATTCCATGTGCCTCCCTTCTTGCTATATACTGTAAACATACTCGTATAATAGGGTAGATCTGACACACATTAAAACAAATTCAATCTTTCATATGAGAGAACAGTTCCATTTATAAACATCCCTTAACCAAGAACATGCTTCATTCTTCTTGGGCAGATCATTCTCATGCCTGCAAGCAGAGGTATCTTGGAAGCAATCTTTAGTATTTTACAGACCTATTATTAATTTGTATTTATTGAGTGCTGACAGACAGTTTTGGCACTTTATGAACATACAAGAGAACACTTGTTACTGCAATATTTTGAAAGAAAAATCCTATGGAAGGTGGAACACCTCTCGGCTTATAGAGACTGAAAGATATTGTTTGTGTTTCAGAAACACCAGGCTCACTGGTGCACCATACACAGACAGCTTATGAACCACCTTCCCCCCATAGAAGAATTGCAAATAGTAACAACACAGGTAAGCAGGGAATCTCACCCCTGAAACTGGCTAAATATACTTGTTAAAGTCAGTCTTGTGCTCCATAAGCACATCTAAAAGGTGTAATTCCAGGGACAAATTCTCCTCTTTATAGCAGCAAAATCCTATTGAATTTGGCTCCCAGTTTTTAAAGCACTTATCAGGTATAAAGTAGCATTTTGTCTTCCTGATCTTTCTTATTCTGTCATCCTTAGTCCCACTAAAAGGAGCTGCATGCATTGCAGATCAATAGCTGCATAAAAGTATAAAATTCTTAAAATATACTTTTAGTATATGGGACTTTAAAAATGATGCATCTAAACCCCATTGACTCACTCCATGATCCAGCAGGTTTCCACTGTAGCTGGGATGTCACTGTTTGGATCATGCTGGAACTCTTTATTATTGTTATTATTCAGTTTCATGATGGTGCTTGGCACTGTACAGACCATACAGTAGAGGAGGACTTGATCCCTGACCAAAGTTCTTTATATTCTAATTCAGCCCGACATTACAGCTCAGAAAGAGAAGGTCCTAGAATCAGACCCCTTCAGACTAAAAACTTGTTAACAGGCCTGGGTTTGGGGTCCATGAAGTAGAATCTCAGCTTTCACTTAAAAAAACCCAACGGATCTCTAGCTCTTTTCCTTGGGACAATATAATTGATAACTGGATTGCTATAGAAGGAAAGTACAAACAGTTGGGAGCTCCCCTTTGCAGCATGAGGTTGGAGGGGTGAGGCCTACTGGTCCCACACACAAATATACTTTTTTATATCCAATGAGTCAGTTATACGTGGGATGCATCATCTTATTAACTTTTCCCAAATCATGAGGCTTTCTGGTGTGACGATGATGATGAATAATTTGTTATGTTTGGGGGTGGAAGACAGCAAAACATTGAGGGTTTTTTTCTCCTGTAGTTTGGATTACACTATAAAGAAAGAATTTACTAAAAGGTTGATAATGGTTTAACCATTGAGAAATAATTAACAGATGTCAGACATTACACAAGGCATCAAACTGTAACCTGAGAGGCTACACAATAACTTTCCTTGTTAAAGTAAAGGATGTTTGTTTAGGAACTAGCCAGAGCTTCTGACTGCATAATTACTCACATGTGAAATAGCGCTGCACAGCTCACAGTGTTTTGTTTTGTTTTGTTTTTTAAAGCGAGGAATACCTGACCACTAGTGCTGGGCAAAACTGGAAAAAAGTTTTTAGAATCATAGGGTTAGACGGGACCACAAGGGTCATCTAGTCTAACCCCCTGCCATGATGCAGGATTTGTTGTGTCTAAACCATCCAAGACAGATGGCTACCCAGCCTCCTTTTGAAAACCTCCAGTGAAGGAGATTCCCCAGCTTCCCTAGACAGTCTGTTCCACTGTCCTACTGTTCTTACAATTAGGAAGTTTTCCCTGGGATTTAATCTAAATCTGCTATGATGTAGGTTGAACCCGTTGCCTCTTGTCCTCCCCTCTATGACAAGAAAGAACAACTTTTCTCCATCTTTTTTATGGCAGCTTTTCAAGTATTTGAAGACCGCTACATTGTTCCCCCTTAATCACCACTTTTCCAAACTAAACATACCCAGTTTCTTCAGCCTTTGCTCATATGGCTTGTATTCCATCCCTTTGAATATCTTGGTTGCATGCCTCTGGATCCTTTCCAGTTTCTCTACATCCTTTCTATATATTGGTGACCAAAATTGGACACCGTACTCCAACAGAGGCCTCACCAGAGCCAGGTAGAACAGTACTATCACCTCCCATGTCTTGCATGCTATGCTTCTGTTAATGCAATCTAAAATGGCATTTCCTTTTTTTGCAACAGCATTGCATTGCTGACTCATGTTGAGGTTGTGATCCACCACAACTCCTAGATCCTTCTCAGCAGTGCTGCTGCCAAGCTAGTTGCCCCCCCGACCCCATTTGTTTTTTTCTTCTTTAAGTATGGCACCTTACATTGTCTCTGTTGAATTTCATTTTATTGTCTATAGCCCAGTTCTCCAATTTAACAAAATCCCTCTGAATTTTAGCTCTATCCTCCAAAATTTTGGCAATCCCCAACCCCAGGTTTGTGTCATCTACAAATTTGATCAAATATGCTCTCTATTCCTACATCCAGGTCATTAATAAAGATGTTAAACAACACCAGACCTAGAACAGATCTCTGTGGAACCCCACTTGAGACATCCCCGCAATCAGACATCATTCCATTAATAGTTATTCTTTGTTTGTGGTTGTTTAACCAAGTATATATCCACTTAATGGTAGTACTGCCATGCTCACATTTCTCCAGCTTATCTATCAGAATGTCATGTGGGACTGTGTCAAAAACCTTGCTGAAGTTCAGGTATATTATGTCCACCACATTCCCCCTAGCCCCCAAACCAGATACCCTGTCAAAGAAGGAAATCAAGCTGGTTTGGCATCATTTTTTCTTGATAAATCCATGCTGGCTCCTAGTGATCACCCCTTCATCCTCCAGGTATTTGCAAATTGAATGTTTTATACATTGCTTTAGTAGCTTCCCAGATATCAAAGACAGGCTGACTGGTCCATAGTTCCCCAGCTCCTCCTTTTTCCCCTTTTTAAAGATGGGCACTATGTTATCCCCTTCTCCAGTTTTCTGAGACCTCTCCTGTCATCCATGAGTTTGCAAATATTATTGCCAGTGACTCTGAGATTTCTTCAGCTAATTCCTTCAGTATCCTCAGGTGAATAGCATCTGGTCCTGCTGATTTGAATTCATTCAAATTGGTCAAAAGATTCCTGGTATACCCTTTACATATCCTGATCTGCATCTTTTCCCCTTTGCTGTCTGTGGTAACTTCACCAGTCGTCTGGTCATGTTATTTTTTGTGAGAAGACTGAAGCAAAGTAGGCAATGAGCAAAATTTAGTGCCAATTTTTTTTGCCAATTCACTTTTCATATTTTGCATATTTCTATGTTTTTACACATTTTACGAAATTTCAAAAGGGGTCAGAAATGTTTCATATTACCTTGAAAATCCATTTCTAGTTTGACATTTCCCATTTTAGATATGGTGCACATTTCAGATGGTATGCCGAGCTACCGTGGCAGCCACAGTGCAAAGGAATATGTTGTCCTCCGATTAGCTTACACATCACAAACAATAATACCTTACATTTACATTAATAGCTTTCATCTGAGGATCTCAAAGCACTTGACAAAAGGAGAACACTTCAGCACTTCTAAGTATCTTTACTTATGTGCCAGAAGCGACGCACCCAAATTGTAAAATGTGGGGCTAGGTGATTTGTCTGTGATTCACTGTGTAGGGATGGGGAAAAGAGTCTAGATCTCCAAACCGCTGGTTCCTTGCTTAAACACCCTCACTCCCCACTATTCATAGAATCATAGAATATTAGGGTTGGGAAAGACCTCAAGAGGTCATCTAGTCCAATCCCCTGCTCAAAGCAGGACCAATCCCCAACTAAATCATCCCAGCCAGGGTTTTGTCAAGCCTGACCTTAAAAATCTCTAAGGAAGGAAATTCCTCCCTAGGTAACCCATTCCAGTGCTTCACCACCCTCCTAGTGAAACAGTGTTTGCAAATATCCAACCTAGACCTCCCCCACTGCAACTTGAGACCATTACTCCTTGTTCTGTCATCTGCCACCACTGAGAACAGCCTAGCTCCATCCTCTTTGGAAACCCCCTTCAGGTAGTTGAAGGCTGCTATCAAATCCCCCCTCACTCTTCTTTTCTGAAGACTAAATAACCCCAGTTCCAGCAGCCTTTCCTTGTAAGTCATGTGCCCCAGCCCCCTAATCATTTTCATTGCCCTCAGCTGGACTCTCTCCAATTTGTCCACATCCCTTCTGTAGTGGGGGGACCAAAACTGGACACAATACTCCAAGTGTGGCCTCACTAGTGCTGAATAGAGGGGAATAATCACTTCCCTCGATCTGCTGGCAATGCTCCTACTAATAGAGCCCAATATACCATTGGCCTTCTTGGCAACAAGGGCACACTGCTGACTCATATCCAGCTTCTTGTCCACTGTAATCCCCAGGTCCTTTTCTGCAGAACTGCTGCTTATCCAGTTGGTCCCCAGCGTGTAGCGGTGCATGGGATTCTTCCGTCCCAAGTGCCAGACTCCCAAGTGTTGAACCTCATCAGACTTCTTTTGGCCCAATCCTCCAATTTGTCTAGGTCACTCTGGACCCTATCCCTACCCTCCAGCGTATCTACCTCTCCCCACCAGCTTAGTATCATCTAAGAACTTCAGTACCCAATGACTGGAAGTTAGCTAATGTAATGCCAATATTTAAAAAGGGCTCTAGAGGTGATCCCGGCAATTACAGACTGGTAAGTCTAACGTCGGTACCGGGCAAATTAGTCGAAACAATAGTTAAGAATAAAATTGTCAGACACATAGAAAAACATAAACCGTTGAGCAATAGTCAACATGGTTTCTGTAAAGGGAAATCGTGTCTTACTAATATATTAGAGTTCTTTGAAAGGGTCAACAAACATGTGGACAAAGGGGATCCAGTGGACATAGTGTACCTAGATTTCCAGAAAGCCTTTGACAAGGTCCCTCACCAAAGGCTCTTACGTAAATTAAGCTGTCATGGGATAAAAGGGAAGGTCCTTTCATGGATTGAGAACTGGTTAAAAGACAGGGAACAAAGGGTAGGAATTAATGGTAAATTCTCAGAATGGAGAGGGGTAACTAGTGGTGTTCCCCAAGGGTCAGTCCTAGGACCAATCCTATTCAATTTATTCATAAATGATCTGGAGAAAGGGGTAAAAAGTGAGGTGGCAAAGTTTGCAGATGATACTAAACTTCTCAAGATAGTTAAGACCAAAGCAGATTGTGAAGAACTTCAAAAAGATCTCACAAAACTAAGTGATTGGGCAACAAAATGGCAAATGAAATTTAATGTGGATAAATGTAAAGTAATGCACATTGGAAAAAATAACCCCAACTATACATACAACATGATGGGGGCTAATTTAGCTACACCGAGTCAGGAAAAAGATCTTGGAGTCATCGTGGATAGTTCTCTGAACATAAGAACGGCCGTACCGGGTCAGACCAAAGGTCCATCTAGCCCAGTATCTGTCTATCGACAGTGGCCAATGCCAGGTGCCCCAGAGGGAGTGAACCTAACAGGCAATGATCAAGTGATCTCTCTCCTGCCATCCATCTCCATCCTCCATCCTTGCAGTGTGCAGAGGTGGTCAAAAAAGCAAACAGGATGTTAGGAATCATTAAAAAGGGGATAGAGAATAAAACTGAGAATATATTATTGCCCTTATATAAATCCATGGTACGCCCACATCTTGAATACTGTGTACAGATGTGGTGGTCTCACCTCAAAAAAGATATTCTAGCACTAGAAAAGCTTCAGAAAAGGGCAACTAAAATGATTAGGGGTTTGGAGAGGGTTCCATATGAGGAAAGATTAAAGAGGTTAGGACTCTTCAGCTTGGAAAAGAGGAGACTAAGGGGGGATATGATAGAGGTATATAAAATCATGAGTGATGTTGAGAAAGTGGATAAGGAAAAGTTATTTACTTATTCCCATAATACAAGAACTAGGGGTCACCAAATGAAATTAATAGGCAGCAGGTTTAAAACAAATAAAAGGAAGTTCTTCTTCACGCAGCGCACAGTCAACTTGTGGAACTCCTTACCTGAGGAGGTTGTGAAGGCTAGGACTATAACAGTGTTTAAAAGAGAACTGGATAAATTCATGGTGGTTAAGTCCATAAATGGCTATTAGCCAGGATGGGTAAAGAATGGTGTCCCTAGCCTCTGTTTGTCAGAGGATGGAGATGGATGGCAGGAGAGAGATCACTTGATCATTGCCTGTTAGGTTCACTCCCTCTGGGGCACCTGGCATTGGCCACTGTCGGTAGACAGATACTGGGCTAGATGGACCTTGGTCTGACCCGGTACGGCCGTTCTTATGTTCTAACTTGCTGAGGGTGCAATTCATCCCATCATCCAGATCATTAATAAAGATGTTGAACAAAACCGGCCCCAGGACCGACATCTGGGGCACTCCTCTTGATACCGGCTGCCAACTAGACATCGAGTCATTGATCACTACCCGTTGAGCCCGACAATCTAGCCAGCTTTCTATCCACCTTATAGTCCATTCATCCAATCCATACTTCTTTAACTTGCTGGCAAGAATACTGTGGGAGACTGTGTCAAAAGCTTTGCTAAAGTCAAGATATATCACATCCACCACTTTTCCCATATTCACAGAGCCAGTTATCTCATCATAGAAGGCAATCAGGTTAATCAGGCATGACTTGTCCTTGGTGAATCCATGTTGACTGTTCCTGATCACCTTCCTCTCCTTCAAGTGCTTCAAAATGGATTCCTGGAGGACCTGCGCCATGATTTTGCCGGGGACTGGAGTGAGGCTGTAGTTCCCCAGGTTCTCTTTCTTCCCTTTTTTAAATGTGGGCACTAGATTTGCCTTTTTCCAATCGTCCAGGACCTCCCCCATTAGCATTGCTCTCATAAGCAGAGATCCCTCTTACATATGTACCATACTTCCCATGAGTGTTGATTAACAGTTTTGGGCAGACTGTCTACATAGAATCAGAAAAAGGTTGAGTTGAAAGGGGCCTCAAGAGGTCGTCTAGTTCAGTGTTTCACAATCTTTTTAATCAGGGACTGGCTTGCTGCCTTCCTAAACTGTATCAGGAGATCTCAGGGATCAGTGCCAGTCCACAGACTAGTCGTTGAGAAACACAGATCTAGTTCATCCTCCTGCACTGAGGCAGGATCAAGTATACTTAGATCATCCCTGGCAGTTGTTTGTCTAACCTGTTCTTAAAAACTTCCAGTGATGGTGATTTCACAACCTCCCTTGGTAACCTATTCCTGTATCCTTACAGTTAGGAAGTTTTTCTTAATATTTAACCTAAATCTTCCTTGTTGCAAATTAAGCCAATTACTTCTTGTTCTACTCTCAATGGACATGGAGAAGTGACACCAGGGCCGCCCAGAGGGGGAGGGCAAGAGGGGCAATTTGCCCAGGCCCCACAGGGGCCCCCATGAGAGTTTTTCAGGGCCCCTGGTGCGGGGTCCTTCACTCGCTTCGGGGGCTCTGGAAAACTCTCACGGGGCCCAGGCCCCCGGAGCTTCTTCTGCTCTGGGTCATCATTGGCAATTCGGCAGTGGCGGGGGTCCTTCCACTCTGGGACCCGCCGCGGAAGTGCCCCAAAGACCTGTGGGGAGGGGTCCTTCCAGCACTTCGGTGGCGGGTCCCAGGGAGGGTCTTCGGCGGCAATTCGACGGCGGGGGCCCCCCAGCTGCCGAAGACCCCAGCCCCCCCGAATCCTCTGGGCAGCCCTGAGTGACACTGTCCTCTTCAGAAACCACCTTTGACATATTTGAAAATTGTTATCATATCCCCCCTCAGCCTTCCCTTCTCTAAACTAAAAATACCCCATTCTTTCAACCTTTCTTCATAAATCATGTTTTCTAAAACTCTTATTTTGTTCGTCTCCTCTGGACTCTTTTCAGTTTGTTCCCATCTTTCTTACAATGTGGTGCCCAAAACCCACAGTACTCCAGCTGAGCCATCACAGAATAGGGTGGGACAATTACCTCTTGTGTCTTGCTTATGACACTCCTGTTAATATATCACAGACTGATATTTGTCTTTTTGGCACAGCAGCACACTGTTGACTCATTCAATCTGTGATACACTACAACTCTCAGATCCTTTTCTGCAGTAGTACCGCCTAGCCAGTTAATCCCCATTTTGTATTTGTGCATTTGGTTTTTCTTTCCTATGTGTAGTACTTTGCCTTGCCTTTACTGAATTTCATCTCATTGATTTCAGACCAATTCTCTAATTTGTCACGGTTGTTTTGAATTCTAATCCTATCCTCCAAAGTGCTTGCAAACCTTCCCAGCTTGGTGTTATCTGCCATTTTTATAAGCATAGTCTCCACTCCATCATCCAAGTTATTAAGGAAAATAATGAATAATTGAACCTAGGACAGATTTCTGCAAGCCCCCACTAGATATGCCCTCCCAGTCTGAGAGCGAACCATTGATAACTGCTCTTTAATATTGTCTTTCAGACCAGTTCTGTACCCACTTTTCAGTAATTCTATTTAGACCATATTTCCTTAGGTTGCTTATGAGAATGTTGCGTGGGACTGTGTCAAAACCCTTACTAAAGTCCAGATAGATCACATTGACCTCTCCCCACCTCCCATCTACTAGGTTGGTTACTATGTAATAACATGATACTATCTAAATGTTACAATCCTAATTATGAGTGTAAGGGGGTGAACAAGGATACCTGGAGCCCTTCCTCTCCCCAATTGCTCATGCATAGGAGGCAGCTACGGTTTGGCAGTCTGTACTCCCTTAGCATAGAAAGAGGTTGCTGCTAGCACTATTGGGCCTGCTCAGCACCCCAAGAATGGCCTGGCTGGACTGGATGGAAGGATAAATACAGCCCTGACTCCCAGGGTCACACAATAGCACCATGGGGATTAACAGATTGCTGCACCTTTGGAAAGATGTAAAGTACATTGGTGAACCCCTTCTGCCCCCCAGCATTTCTGAAGCTGGAGCCAGGATGCCCACTCCTATCCTCACACCAGTATAATGGCTCCAGCAGCACATTCTCATAGTGCAGCTCCTTCCCCACTACCTCCTTTCCCACTCAATACAGCTTTGGAGCCCTTATTTGCCTAAAAAGAGAAATGGTCTGTCCCTCTTCATTTGGATATAAACAGGGACCTGGCCATCACATAACTGGAAAACAAGCTTCTGGAGCTGGTCCTTTCATTTGCCAAACACTCAAGATTCATTGGAAGATCATGAAAGACATGTGTGCGATGCCGTGGCTGTCCTAGCAAACCATTACTACGAGGGGGGAGAGGGAAGCTGGAGGGCTTACAGTCTTTTTCTATATCTGAAAAGGAAGCCTGGACTAATACTTGTAATTGGCTGGAGCAACTCTTACCATTTCCCAGAAGGTTACTTAAGCACTTGAAACCACTCCAACTGCAACCTCTGTTATTGTGTTGTTTTCCTGCCTCTGATGATGAACACTGTATTCTGAGCCTACCAAGGTCTTACATAAAAATGAGACAATTGAAGTCAATATATGAAAGTAAAAGGCAATAACGACACAGATGGCTTCCCTAGTGACAGAATAAGCCTGGCTTTGAGACTGCCAAGATGGTGTTTATTAAGACTTTTGTTGTTTGCACTTATTTTTTAAACGAGGTCAGTTTTATTCCTGCTTTAATAGTTTTCATGTAAGTTGGTCTCAAAAAGCTTCCTCGTGTGGTAGTTAGAGAAGGCAGCTTGTGGTTAAGACACTGGACTGAGCTTTTAATTTCTTCTCTTGCTATGGACATTAGGACCTTGGGCAAGTCACTCAATCTATTTCTGTGCCCCAACTGTGAAGTGAGGACAATAATACTTCTCTTTGTCTATTTAGTCAGTACGTTGTCAATGAGGAGACTGTTGTCTACGTCTAGTGCCCAGCAACGGGCCCTAATCTTGCTTTGGGCCTCTAGAGACAAATATAAATAACAATGACAGTAACTCCTGGAATTCTAAAGCCTTGCCGTTTTGTTGTTGTCGCAGCCATGCTGACTGACTTTGCCCAGTGAACTGTACATGTAGTGTTATCTACTTGGACAAGGTATTGCGGCTTGAGTTTTCTCAGTATTTGCATTAGAAAGGCCTATTTTCAGGATGTATGTAGTTTCATTTTTTATTAAACCTGCAAAAGGGGGGGGAGCCTATTCTTGTCTCAGTCTGTAGTAGCTCCTCGTAACAACAGTAAGAGCTTCTTGTGTGCATTAAAAGGAAAAGTTGGAACACTATCACAGCACCAACATCCTCACACAACTCCACCAGCTCCCCATTCATTTCAAGATATAGTTAGAAATTTTCAGCTGACTTCAAAGACTGGGCAGGAGGGAAATGGAAAAGTAAGTGCACTTGCTGCAATCCAGTCCATTATGAAGCCAAGTAATTTGCTCTCCAGTTTTATGATCTCCTGCCATAGATTAACTGTGGCAGGGGTGATTTAGCAGCATGAAGAGAGCAAGTGAACGCAAGAAGTAAGTCACACAGACCCTCCTTCCTTTACTTGGTGACAAAATGTGAGGAGGAGTTATCTGTTAAGATTCCAAGAGCCCACTCCAGCACAACACTGCCCTTCCTCTGGCCTGTACCTTCTAGTTTCTCTTTCATTCTGCTGTGCCATTTCCTATTTAACACTGTGTTTGCTCTGTTTAACTCAATACAGACTTTCAAATACAGTTGGCATGAAAGAAGTAGAATTCTGTGCTACAAACAAGACCTTTAGTGCAGAGGGGGGCATCTTCAGAGAAGAGTCAAGAAAATACATAAGTGTTTTTTGCTGTTTCTGTTGCTATTTCCCTGGCTTCTGGACAAGACTCAATGAGCTACTGTTGAGTAAGAAGTCCAAGTCACTGAGGCCCAGATCCATTTCAATGAAGTTAGGCGCCTTTGTGGATCTGGGCCTGAGTCTCTAGCTCGGTACGATGTGCTAGCAAATGTACAACTTTTAGTGGTCACCATGGTAACTTGCAGGCACTTTAAGTGAGAATCTAATCTGAACAGTGACCACAAAACTCAGCATTGTGGGGTTTCATGTGTCACACTGTATTTGTAGCTTGTGTGCTGTAGGTCATAGACTGTAGGGGAATTAAGGAGAATATGTCTATTAAAGTTGTAGAAAATAAGTGGTTTGTAATTTAAGATCCTAGGAAGTATGTTAATTGTAAATGTTAAAATTCAAATAGCAGTTTCATCAGAAATAAATGTCCCTTAATAAATCCCTTAATTAAAGGCAGGTAGGCTCTTTATTCTAGTTGAGGGTTGCAATTAACACCTAAAACTAGATCTGGCTCCAAAGTTATACTGAACTCTGAGGCTGGAGCAAGCTTCTGAGCTAAACCAAACCTCCAAGCTAGACCGTGTTTCCAAGTTCTAACACATTCCCAATCATGAGTTACATTAAACTCCCATGCTGACATAACCTCCTCAGAGCTGTAGCATGGCTTTAAATAAACTGAGCTACTTAACTGGAATCAATGCCACAGAGTCAGAACAAGCTTCTAACAAGTCTAAGCTTCCAAAATGGTGTGAAACCCTGGCAGCAGGTCTGGAATAGGCCTCTGCCTAGTTAAGCTCCCATATTGAGACCAGCATCTCAACAGAGTAGAATTCTTGCTAAAATCAACTTTCAGACTGGAATGAGTCCCTCCTGCGTGAAGCAGACTTTATAGTTTCTTAAACTCACTCCTAGCAGATTCTGGCCAATCAGCCTCCTCCACTTGATTCAAAAGAACACTAAGAGAACACTACCAACAGATCTCCACTATGGAAAAGCATCTGAGTTTCTTCTTCAGGATAAGAGAAATTAACAAAAGGAAAGGAGAAGCCCACCCTGCAGGTGGTGTCTGTTTTCTCATTTTTCCTTAGAGGATTCTTATGTAAGTAGCTATAGTTGCAAAAAAAATTTCACAAACCCTTGAAAAGAAAATGAGTATTTTGGTTTGTTTGGCTGGATTGGAAAACTTGTTTCATTCAAGGGTGGAAAAAATACCTTGGGTTTTTGGGATACTACTTTTTCTCTCTTTATTCTCTTCTCTGGTTCTACTATTAGTATGGTGTGTGTGTGCAGTGTGCAGTTTTTTTTTGTTTGTTTGTTTGTTTTTTTAAGGGAAGATGGAAGAAACCCACTTTCTCAGAGGCTGCTTTCCCTCTTTTCCACAGGGAGAGCATTCTCTCATTTTACTTTTTTCCCCCCACTCTAAACTAGAAGTGTATAACAAAGGGAGTAGGTTTCTTCTGCACTCTCTTTTTAACTTAAGAAGCAGCAAAGAATCCTGTGGCACCTTATAGACTAACAGATGTTTTGCAGCATGAGCTTTCGTGGGTGAATACCCACTTCTTCGGATGCAAGCAGTGGAAATTTCAGGGGGGGCATATAATATATATAGAAGCAAGCAAGAGGCTAGAGATAACGATTAGATCAATCAGGAGGGGGAGGCCCTGTTCAGCAGCAGCAGGTGTGAACCAGGAGAGGGAGGGAGGAGAAAATACTGGCTTTACAACATTCTCTTTCTTTTTTTTTTTACTGATTTGTAAGTAAATGTAAAAAATGATTCAGCTCAGCAGCTTCTCTCTGTCTGGTCTCTGTTTTTTTTTTTTTTGGAGGATGGGATGGCCACCTTAAAATCTGCCAGGTGGGCCAGGGAGGTTCTCTCCAGGAGGTTTTTGTTTATTGCCATTCCTATTCATTGATTTGTGTTTTTTTATCCTTTTAGAGACTTCCCCCTTTTTGGGAGATGTATATAGCAGAGGGGCATTGCTGGCATATGATATATTATATATTGGGTGGGTGTGGTGGGAATGTGTGAAACCGTGTGGTGATGTGTGGGGGTTGTGGTGTGGTGTGGTTGTGGTGTTAGATGTGGGGAGAGTTTGGGCAGAGTTGGCATTGCATGGGTTGTTTTTGAGCTAGAGTTACTATGGTGTGTGCATGCGTGTGCTGGTGAGTGTATGCTGTTGGCAGGTTGAGGTTGTCTGGGACTGGCCTGCCTGTGCCCACTGCCCACTGGTGTGGTGCCTGTGGATGAATGGGATCATGTGTATGTGATGGATGATGGTGATGGGTGATGGAGAGTGGGGATGGTGGGGGTGGGGGATGTGGAGTGGAGTGGCTTCTTTCTTGGCTTTTTTCTTCTTTCTTCTGGGTACACATCTGGCTGCAGGAAAACTACTTCAGTTTCATGTAGTGGAGAAAAGTCATAATTAAACTTTTTTTTTTAAAGCTTTGCACTTCAGAATTTTTATGAACAAACTTTATCAAACTATCAAATCTTTTTATAAACCCCTTTTCTTATGACAAACTTTTGTTGGAAAAATTTCTGACCAGCTCTACAAGTAACGTTAGCTATTTAACCATCGGCACAACCCAGCCCTCTCCATGATAGACTCCATCACAATGTTCATATCTGATTTGATGTCAATTTATGAACTCTTTTTTTCCTGACTGCCAGCCTTGCAAACTCACCTGGTCTCAGACCATCAGGCTGAATTTTCCTTTTTATGCACCATCACAGAAACAGCAATTCTGTAGTCCTCGGGTGCACCTTTTTAAAAATTCATTATCTTCAAATGATGCTTTCATTCACACCTATACAACCCACTTAGCCTTCAAAAGAACCCAACAAAAAGAGCCCATACCCCTTCTGATTTTCAATCAGATTTGGCATCACTACCTCCTTCTTAGCAAGTGAGGTTAAGTTAGGATGACCCCCTCAATTAGGGCACATTAAATACAGGTCAACTGTTCAGTCAGACAGTAAAGATATTTCATTGCCCCTGTGTCCAAGACTAAAGTGAATTTTAACCCAAAGCAGCCAAAATTGATCACTTTAGCAAAGCAGGTCTAGCTGCTGATCACCTATGCAAAGTAGGTGTGTTGATGCAAATACAGTTTGCTCCTGAGGTCTTTTGTCCCAGTTCATCAACAGAAAGCAGGGGAGAGCTCATTCAGACCCTGGCTTACATCTGGCTCAGACAGCTACATGTGAGCAGGATGAAATGATGTCTATAAACATCAAGAAAATTATACTGTCATTTAACTTTCAGCAGAAGGCTTATTTATTTCTAAAGAGATTACATAAAGCATTCCCATCAAGAACAGAGCTTTGTTATGTGTGCAAAATTGTTGGAAGGAAACTTTTAATTCATGCTAGGGGATTGTCATGGCATTGAAAACTTCTGGCATGAAATTATAGATTCCATTCATAAGACGGTATGTCCGACGTTTCCACTTTATATAACTTGGAGTGTATGTGTTCAGAGCAGCATCAAAAGAAACCAATTAAAGGATGCGGGTTCAATCTCAGCAGCAGACTGTCAGGACTTAAGGTGGAGGACTGGGATAGTGTGCTGGCATAGGAGTCAGTAAAGCAGTTCTACATCACCCAGGGATTCCCTTACAGGGTACAGGTGGCAGAGTCTTTCACTTCTAATTTAAGATGTATTTACAGCTGTTTACATCACTAATGCAGCGCAAAGCAGCCAGAGTAAGGACTAGGATCTGGCCACTTATAAGTAAGCTCCCTCTATCATAGACTACTGAAGTCTCCCTGGCCTTGGCCCTAGATAGTAGAAGGTTCCAAGGTGGAGTGATGATGAGCTATAGAAAGCTACCCCAGACATATAGGGTCTGATTCTCAGTCCTGCTTATGCCCATTTACATCAGGGTAGCAGCATAAAGGGTTTTTTCAGTGGGCAGAAATGACCCCCTAGGAATACCCTCACACAGAGGGCTTCCCTAGCTGATGCAGAGCTGGGGTAAAAAGCTGTACAGTGGCCCTGCTCCCAGACCCAGGCATAGTGCTGGAGTGAGGCTGTAATAGATGGGGTGGGGGAAGCTCCCTTTTATGGCCCCCCAGCCAGCCAGTTAGCTATAAAGTCCCTCTTGGTGGCTGCTTGCTTTACCTGTAAAGGGTTAAAAAGTCCCCCAGGTAAAGAAAAGGGAGTGAGCACCTAACCAAAAGAGCCTATGGGAAGGCTAGAACTTCTTAAAATGGGGAGGGGGAAGGCTTTCCCTTTCTCTCTCCATTGTTCTCTCTGGGCTTGAAGAGATGGGGGCAGCTGGAGTGCGGTGCAAAGTTTGGACCAGGTATGAAAATTCATCATCCATACCTAGAAGGATTCATTGAGACGAAACCCCTGAGCGGCAGTGGGCTGAGCTGCTCATCCCACTGCCGGTCTGGGGTCCCAGCCGCCGACCCCGCACAGCCCACTGCCGGTCTGGGGTTCTGGTTGCTGGACCCTTGCCAGCCAGGGTCCCGGCCACAGGCCCTGCTCAGCCCGCTGCTGGTCAAGGTGAACATAACCCCAGACCAGCAGCGGGCTGAGCGGGTAGGTGGCATAAGATCACCATTTTAATTTAATTTTAAATGAAGCTTCTTAAACATTTTGAAAACCTTGTTTATTTTACAATACAACAATAGTTTAGTTATATAATATAGAGAGTTATAGAGAGAGACCTTCTAAAGAACATTAAAATGTATTACCAGCACGCAAAACCTTAAATTAAAGTCAATAAATGAAGACTCGGCACACCACTTCTGAAAGGTTGCCGACCTCTGAAACAGACAATCATTGAGTGATCCATTCCCTGTCATCCACTCCCAGCTTCTGGCAATCAGGGGCTAGGGACACCCAGAGTATGGGATTGCATCTGTCACCATCTTGGCTAATAGCCATGGGTGGACCTGTGCTCCATGATCTTCTCTCATTCCTTTTTCAACCCTGTTATGCTTTTGGACTTCACAACATCCTCTGGCAAAGAGTTCCAGAAGTTGACTGTGTGTTGTGTGAAGAAATACTTCCTTTTGTTTGTTTTAAACCTGCCGTCTATTAATTTCATTGGTGACCTCTGGTTCTTGTGTTATGTGAAGGAAAGAATAACACTTATTCACTCATGATTTTATAGACCTCTGTCATATCCCCCTTTAGTCATCTTTTCCCCCAGCTGAAAAGTCTAAGTCTTTTTAATCTCTCTTCATATGGAAGCTGTTCCATACCCTCAATCATTTTTGTTGCCCTTCTTTGTATCTTTTCCAATTCTAGATTATCTTTTTTGAGATGGGGCAACCAGAACTACAGTATTCAAGCTGTAGGTGTACCATGGATTTATACAGTGGTGTTAGGATATTCTCCCTCATTATCTATCTCTTGTAAATGGTTTTAACATTCTGCTATCTGCTCAATGGACAGCTGTAGTGAATAAAGCTGTTTTCAGAGAACTATCCACAATGACTCCAAGATTGTTTTCTTGAGTGGTAACAGTTAATATAGATCATAGACTTTAAGGCCAGAAGGGACCACTGTGATCATCTAGTCTGACCTCCTGCCCATTGCAGGCCACAGAACCTCACCCACCCACTCCTGTAATAGATATATAACCTCAGGCTGAGTTACTGAAGTCCTCAATCATGGTTTAAAGACTTCATGTTACAGAAAATTCACCATTTACACTAGTTTAAAGTGCAAGTAACCTGTGCCCCATGCTGCAGAGGAAGGCGAACACTCCCCCCGCAGGATCTCGCCAATCTGATCCAGGGGAAAAGTCCTTCCCAACCCCAAATATGGTGATCAGTTAGGCCCTGAGCATGTGGGCAAGAACCATTAGGCAGACACCTGAGAGAGAATTCTTTGTAGTAACTCAGAGCCCACCCCATTAAGGGCCCTGGCTCCAGCTGTTGGGGATTTTTGCTGTTGGTAGTTGCCTATGGGCTACATACCATTGTAGACAGTCCCACCCTACCATCCCCTCCATACACTTATCCAGTTCAGTTGGGAAGCCAGTTAGAATTTTTTCCTCACACTGCTCCACTTGGGAGGCTGTTCCAGAACTTCACTCCTTTGATAGTTCAAAACCTTCACCTAATTTGAAGCCTAAACTTGTTGATGGCCAGTTAATAGCCATTTGTTCTTGAGTCCACATTGGTGCTTAATTTAAATAACTCCTCTCCCTCCCTGGTATTTATCCCTCTGATGTATTTATAGAGAGCAACCATGTCTCCCCTCAGCCTTCTCTTGGTTAGGCTAAACAAGTCAAGCTCTTTGAGTGTCCTCTCATGAGCTAGGTTTTCCATTCCTCAGATCATTTTAGTAGCCCTTCTCTGCACCTGTTACAATTTGAATTAATATCTTTCTTAAACATGGGAGACCAGAATTGCACATAGTATTCCAGATCAGGTCTCACCAGTGCCTTTTATAATAGTACTAACACTTCCCTCTCTCTACTAGAAATACCTCACCTGATGTATCCTAGGGCTGCATTAGTCTTTTTCACGGACGCATCACACTGACAGATCATAGTCATCCTGTGATCAACCACTGCTCCCAGGTCTTTCTCCTCCTCTGTTGCTTCCAACTGATAAATCCCCAACTTATAGCAAAAATTCTTGTTTAGTCCCTGAATGCACAACCTTGCACTATTAAATTTCATCCTATTTCTATTACTCCAGTTTACAAGGTCATCCAGATCATCTTGCATGGTATTCCAGTCCTCCTCCGTATGTATAGTTGGAATTATGTTTTCCAATGTGCATTACTTTGCATTTATCAACACTGAATTGCATCTGCCATTTTTGTTGCCCAGTCACCCAGTTTTGTGAGATGCCTTTGTAACTCTTTGCAGTCTGCTTTGGATTTAACTATCTTGAGTAATTTTGTATTGTCTGCAAATTTTGTCACTCACTGTTTACCCCTTTTTTTAGATCATTTATGAATATTTTGAACAGCACTGGTCCCAGTACAGACCCCTGGAGGATGTCACTATTTACCTCTCTCCATTTGGAAAACTGACCATGCATTCCTACCCTTTGTTTTCTGTCTTTTAACCAATTACTGATCCATGAGAGGACCTTCCCTCTTATCCCATGACTCTTTACTTTGCTTAAGAACCTTTGCTGAGGGACTATGTCAAAGGCTTCCTGAAAGTCCAAATACACTATATCCACTGGATCTCTATTGTCCAGATGTTTGCAGATCTCCTTAAAGAATTCTAATAGATGGGTGAGGCATGATTTCCCTTTACAAAAGCTGTGGTGACTCTTCCTCCAACAAATTGGGTTCAGCTATGTGTCTGATAATTCTGTTCTTTACTATAGTTTCAACCAATTTCACAGCATTGAAGTTAGGCTTACCGGCCTGTAATTGCCAGGATCGTCTCCAGAGCCTTTTAAAAAAATTGGTGTCACGTTAGCCATCCTCCAGTCATCTGGTACAGAAGGTGGTTTAAGCAATTGGTTACATACCACATGTAGTAGTCCTGCAATTTCATATTTGAGTTATTTCAGAGCACTTGGGTGAATATGCTACAATTCAGCTACATGCCCACAGACTTTCTGCTGCTTCCTCCAAACTCTTCCCTCCTGCAACCTGTGTTTCTCCCTCCAACTTCCATGTAGGTTGCTGCATACAACTTGGGTTCTAAATCCATTTTTAAGTAATCTGCTTTTCAGAAGCAGTGAGCACTTACAAATATCATGTCAATGGGAGCTGTAGCTGCTCAGCACTTCTCAAAATCATATTAACTGCATTGAAATAATTACAGTATGGTTTTAGAAACCTAATGTTAGGTATCCAGGTTAGCAAATCTGCCCTAAGTAAATAATCGCCTTCAGTAGCAAAAACACAACCAAACCAAAGAGCACAACAGAAGCTGACTGGAAGGAGAGCTGAATTGCCTTAGAAATCTTTGGTCATGGAGAACACTATTACATACCATACACCAAAAGGAGATGACTTCATGGCTCAATCCCCCTTGGTGATTGGGTTCCCCAAAGCACAGGGTGAGGACCTGTATTTACTGGGCACCTAATATGTATCATTAGGTGACTGGTGTGGAAAACGTGCATGCTGCTGCCTCTAGACCGAATAAATGCATCTTTGTTTTCAAGAAATATACCTACCCCTCCAAAAAAACCCACTTCACAAATTAACAGTTGTTTTCACAAGGAACACTTGAGTGTCCTTACCTTGAAAAAGATTATTGCTTACTTCATAATAAAATATTCCTGCTATCTAATTCTGGTTGAGAATTGAATTAAATTGCATTCTCTGAAGTTATCATTGCCATTCAAAGCACTTCCACATAACACTGTAATACAGTAGGTTACTGTAAGTATTCTGCATGCTGTGCCTTCAAATGTACCAGTTAATTACTGAGCACTGTAAACTTGCTAACAAGTCGAACCTTGTTCTTCCAACCTATTGCTTTTTGCCAACAAAAAAAAAAAAGGCAGTCTGTTGGGCAAATAAATCTTTCCAGAGAAAACAGATTTGTTTCCAAATCAGTCAACTGTGCTGAACTGGAAAGGAAGAAATTTTATTTTTCCAGGATGAAAGCAAAACAAGATCTTTCCCTGTTTACCATGTCTCACCCATTTCTAAAGAAGACCAGTTTAATTCCTTCATTATTTTTTTTCTAAAGTCTTATTTATCTTGAAGTCATTTAGCCCCTTTCAGTTCTATTAACTAAGCTCTGCCTGATTAATCAAACATAGGAGCACTGTGCTTTGCCCATTACAAACCAGTGCAGATGCTGAATTACCCATGGCACGTAGTAAGCATCAGGGGTCTAGCCTCTTCATTCTGGAACCCCAGTTCTCTTAGAATCTGAAAAGTCCCATATCAAGAGCTCATCTCTTGATTTGGCTTTCTTTTACTGTACTGTCAAAAATAGCTTTAAAGCTATTTTTAAAATGATGATTTCATATTTACCCAAACCCTCTGTTGTGTTAGAATCAGAGTTTACATTTCATCCTATCAGCACATTTTAGTACTTACACCTGACACCAAATTCACAGGCAGTGAAAGGCTGTGTAACTACACTGTGAGTTCTCCAAGTCAGGGACTGTCTTCATAGTATTTGTTTGTACACTACTTAGTACAATGGGGAGCTGATCTCTGGTTGGGGTCTTTAGGTGCTACCATGAGAGAAATAATTAGTAGTAGACTCCCTTCAATTTGATCAGGTTTCCTTAGTACACCAATCTATTAATGCATAAGGGAGAGCTAAATTGTGTAACTTATATGCCAAAAAGTCTAAGGTGGCATAAGATACACATTTGCATACATTTTTAAGGCCAGAAGGCACCATTTGATCATCTACTCTGACCTCCTGTGTATCACAGGCCATACAACCTCACCCAGTTACCTCTGTATTGTGAGTAAGTTTATACTTTCTTACACCTTCCCGTAAGTTATTTTTCTTGCTGCTGTTCTCCGTTGCCCCTCACTTGTGGGTTACAGCTGTTTAGCCTCCCTTAGTCTCACACAGACTCCCTGACAATCTGGGAGTCAAATTTAGAGGTGATGTATAGATGGGTGCATGTATGTTAACCATGGTTGAGTGGGTGTTATTCTAAACATGTCTACGGGGGTGTAGAGACAATCCAAGTTTGAGGCACATTGAGGCAGACAGAAGAGGTAGCAGAGTGATAGGCTCTATGTAAAAACTTCAAGTAGATGGTTTAAGTTATACCAATGTAGACTCTCGGACTCCTGTGTCTGTTTGGACTCTGGAGTGCAGAACCTATACCCTGGTGATAGCCATCTAACACTACAAAGGCTGTCACTATACAGTGGTTTTTAAAAGATGGGATATAATATATGGTTTTGTCTAGACTGTTTTGAAGGGCCATTAATAAAATGCATAGTATTTTAATTTCTTTGCTGGACAGTTCAGCTCCAAGCATCAGTGCTTACTGTATTAGTCTTTGTATAGACAGACAAAGATGACTCATTTTGGGGACTAGTCTAGATTTCGTTCACCTCTCTTGCAGCTGTGTGTGTTTTGGCTACACTGTATTGGCCTTCATCAGAGCTGAATGACCAGAATATGTGGGTCAACTTTTTGCTTGTCCTTGACCGCCATGGCATGCACTGCTGACCTTTCGGCACTCTCAGTCCCAATGATAGTGGTTTCATTTTTTTCTTTCAGAGTTGGTAGTGATTTTGAAAGGTGCCAGATTTAGATCCTTAGAGAATGAAGTCATCTGCTTATCCACAAAACAACTCCAGCCTGGATAGCAGCAGAGCAGGCTTCCCCATGCTTCTTTACTCCCTGGAGAGACTGCCTTTTGGAGCGAGAAGATCCTTGGTGGCTCTGCTGAAAATTACAGCATGGGTATCATTTAGTTCTAGCAGTGGTGGCAGATTTTATGATGAGAACAAACGGTCTCTGGAAACTAGACTTAGGCTACCAAGCTCATGTCATAAATACCACCAAACACAGCTCATCTTACCTCACGCCCATCCATCATCACCCTGGCATTTGCACACTTCTCAGCTAGTGACAACTTTCATTCCCCAATGGTCTGAGCTAGATCTGCTGACTTTGGAGAGAGAGGATCCAGACTCCATTACTTTCTAATCCCCTCAGATTTCAGTTTTCTTAAAGAAATTGCTATTTTGAATTGTCATTAGTACTCAGAAAATATTTTCATAGGTTGGCTGTAGAACTGGTCCTGTTCCCATAGAAGTCATTAGGAGTTTTGCCATTAGTTTGAATGGAAGCAAATGGCATCTACATTTCTATTCTAAACATTTTTATTCATTCACTCTAGATACTATTAAACTCTTTACCCCGTCATCCGAACCCAACGTAGACCTTGTCTAGCCTGTGTGAAAGCAACATTTGCCAGGTGGGCTGCCAAGAAATTACACTGTGCAAATAATTGCCCTGGAGGAGGATAGCTTGGCAGCAGCCGAGTAAGAGCTGGAGAAATGGAAGTAGTCAAGAGGCAAGGTTTCGAAGAGCTCTGCCATAAATGTCTGATGAAAAATATTAGGGAGACATTTAGCAAATGTGACTATGAACGCTGATTCTCTGCCAGCTGGCAGGTTTGGAATTACAGCCATAACAATTAGCTGTGATTACTTCCTGATGTTGCTGAGTACAGTGCAAAGATCACCAGCTGAAGTAGCTGCATTCTGTGATATTTGTGGGTGGGCGGCACAAAGGAAGAGTATCTGATCATGATGTGAACATTAGAGACATGCGTTAGGGATAGACAGGTGTGCGTATGGTATGGCAGAGGGAGGAAGGTTTATTTCAGTTTATCAAGCCTCTCTCCAGAGATCTAGCTGCAGTACATAATTAAAATACAACTATTATAAACAAAATAAAAACTAAAAGCAAAACAACTGAACTTCCTAACTAGGACCATACTGGCTACAATAGTTAACCCATAATAACAACAACTCTAGTCAATTACCATCCACCCTCAGCCAACCAGCCTTTACTCCACTCTGCTGATCAAAAACAGAGAGAGAGGCTGGGCTTTGCAGCATGTCCAAAAGGTTAATAAATCTGATCCAGCATGCATCGCTGTCCTTGGAAAGACTCCCAGCTACATCAGTGGGTGCTGGATCAGGCTCTTAGACTCTTGTGGATGAAGGCTTGAGAAAATTGCAGAGTCAAAGACCCTTCCCAGAGAATGCTTTGAGGCCAGCTCCTCACATTTAAAGTGAATGTGGCTCCATCTGAATTCTCCTACTGATACCAGCTGCAGTAGTATTGCACAGGGACAGAGGCAGTCTCTAGCTAGCTTGGAATGCCTGCTACCAGCTTCTATTCATAATTACCTATGAGGCTAACCCATTAAATTCCCCTCTAGAATGCAGAACACAGGATGAATCCCTGAAGATCTTTGTAACATGAGAAGAGCTGTGCAAATTATTCTGAGCTCCAGCCCCATTAAAACTTAGTTCTGGGATTGAAGTTGAACTTTAGCTTTTACTCACAATGTTCAGTGAACATGGGCTGAGGATATTTGTATTGAACAGCTTGACAATTCCCTTCCCCACAGCCAGTCTTCCCCTATTTACTCAGCTTCTCCCCTTCCTCAACAAACCCCAAGACCTTCCTGAAGACATTGGATCTGGGAAGTGGAGGGAAGGGATAGTTTGGAAGGCCAGCCTTGGAAACCTTTTTTTGACTTTGTTGACTTCAACCCCCAAAGCAAGCTTGATTGGTTTATTTTGAATCCTTGTGACTCAAATCATGCATGGATTCCAAAGTGTAAATGTGAGACATTTCAGTCTAGCATTTGTGATCAACACATGTAACTCATAAATAATTTGTAATGGTTCATTCAATTAATTATTTTTGTATTCATGTAATAGCCACAATCTGACTGCAATCTCTTCCAGTTTATTTGCAGTTCATCATATCCTCTGTCCTGGCATTGGAAATCTCTAAACCAAGTGGTGTTTGCTTAGTTGTGATTAGTCATGTAAGTCACATGATATTGTTTTTGTTCCTTGACAGAATGAATGTAACTCTTATGACCAGGTTTCTGGTGTGAATTCTCATGAAAAGCCTTTTACTAGATCACATGAATGCTCATGAAAAGCAACCATGGTCAAAGTGAATGTATTGAAACGTTTCAACCAATATTTACTGAACCATTGTGATAGTTGCTTAGCAATAATTATTTCATAAACCCTGCAACACATCAGTTTCTCTGTAATTGTATGATTAAAAAAGGGACCATTGCCTACAGATCTATATCCAAACTATATTAATTGCAGTTCGTACAGTCTATTTGGTACCAAGTTTCATTTGCCTGCTTGACAGACCTATGCATTATCATTACATGTTAAAAGGTGTCTCTGGCTGGCGTTCAATGTTTTAGAAATGTTAAGAAATTGACAAAAGCTGAACACAGGACTGGGATATGTGTGGGGGGGTGGTAATCTGATAGCATACTATCATTAAATCAAAGTGCTTTCTCCGAGTAACACCACTTCATGCTTAGGATACCAAGAAGATGAGAACAATTTCAAGGGTTGATACTTTGTTGTGCAGTTAGTAGAATAAAGGCTTTTCTAATGCCTGTATCAACTGTGAAATAGAACACCTGGAGCTACGTAAGTTCTTTATGGTAGTATATGCTTATAAAGGAATTATTGTTCCTTGTGTTGTTGATTGCAGCTGCATGGTAATATGGGTTTAGTTAGTACCCAATGTTCTGTGGAAGTGTTCTATCTCCTCTATAAAAGATAGAAATCAGCAGGTTAACAATTGTAATTGCAGTTCATGGTTCCATAGGTTAAAACCTAGTTGCACAAACCTAAGTTAAAAAAAAATTAGTTAACTATGTGATGAACTGAATTCTGCTATCAGTTACACTGAAGTAAAAAATGGTTGTACCTGGGGGGTCAGATTGTTCCCCGGTATGGTAACACCCAGAAAGGGTGAAGATAACTCTGCATGGGTCCCTCAGCAAAGTTTCCTTTGCATTACCTCACTGAGGGGAGAACAGATCATGGGCTTTGCTCTACCCATGGAAGAACACAAAGGTCTGGCCTATAAATCTTGTGGCTATATGTGGAAGCACAGGACTCAGTATCACAGGGACTTAGTATCATGCAAGAGCTCTTGACCTCCTGTGGTTTTCCCTGGGCCACCTCTGGGCACAGCAGCCCCTAGAACTTTCAAGAATCTGAAAGAAGGTGCTGAAAAGTAGAGAGGTGCTCATCTTTGGGTGCCCCGTTCACCCATCCCCCAGCCCACTCCTCCACATAGATCCCTGGAGCTGCTGAGAGCTTTCTCTAGTGCCCAGGAGAAGGGGGAAAAGCTGATCCAGTGGAGGAGGAGGCCTTTTTTGTTCATCCCAGGGGCACAATCAGGTCCTGTGAGCATAATTTGACCCAGTATCTATAAGAACAGTCGTGCTAGGAAAGGGTTACCCACTCGAATGGCCACATTTGCCATTCAAAGAAGAAGAAGACAAGAAACAAAAAGGATCTATTTGGTACTGCTTAAAAAAAGGAGAGAGAGATGAGGAGGATTGTCAGTCAGATGTATTCAATGTACCATGAACAACGAAGCAAACTGAACAGTTAGAACTGGGAGTAATTCTTGGTTAGTGTCACAGTCCAACAATAAAGGCCACATTTTTTCCATGCTGCTTAAGTCCATCCTGAATTCTACAAGTGACTCTCTCTAGACCTGTCCTCCTTTGCATTTTCCCAGCACCAGTGTTTACCTTCAAGCAGACATCACCTTCTGAATAACCATCTTTTGTATAGGCTGCAGTACCTTGGTGCACAATCTACCTTGTAGATGAATTGGGAAGTCCCGGGGATTGAGGGATTGCTATCAACATACACTAGGTGAAGGCAGAATGATTTGATTAGTCATTTACCAAAAGGAAGATAGCTAGGGAATCGGGAGGTGGGCATTACGATCCTGGCTCTGCACAGACTTCTTGTGAGCATAGCTAAATTGCTTAGATCAAACTTTTGTGCTTAAAGTTAGACACACATTCATATTTAGGCACCCCCCCAAAAAAGTGGCTTGATTTTGTAGGGTTGCGCATGCACTACTCCCATTGTCTTTAATGGAGCTACTGTGAGAAAGCAAGGCTTTGTCCCGTGGATCCAGCATTGGATATTAGGTCTGTACAAAAACACAAAGAGAATAAAGCTTGCCTGCTCTGTGTTTTCAGGGTAACACCTCAGGTTCCCTGCCATCTGGCAGTACTCCCTCCAGCTTGGTTTGATCACTACTGTAAAAGCTGACCAGGGTACAGAAGAACTTAATGATGAATAGAAGACCTTCATTAAATAAAGCTATACATTTTATGACCAGCCAGTAGTGTACATAGCAGACTGTATAAGGAAAAAAATATATTTGTCTAAGCCCTGTCTTTTCAGGCTTGGAATTTCCATCTCTTTTCATTGGTCAGCAAAACAAGCTAAACAGAAACAGAAGCCTGTGGCATCGTTGTACAGCTGTCGGTTTGGTTTGGAACACCCAACGTTGACATGTGTAATCCAATCTTGGGAGTGAACTTCTCTGCAGTGCAAACAGAGCCCATTCTGCATTTTAATATTTCATGTAATGTTTAGACCACAGTCATTTTGGCAGTGCTTAGATTACAGAGGTCAGAGTTAATACAATTAGTCAATATAAAATGATTACTAAACTATATAAACAGCTTTAAAAACTCCCTATGCACTAACCCTAAAAACATCCTTTCACTAACCTTTTGAGGAGACAGCATGGCCCACTTGGTGGAGTACTGACCTGATAATCTCTTTCCAGTTCTGTCACTGGAAAGTACCTTGGCTAGAGCTCCACAACAGCTTAGTTGTAGCAATGGAAGACATCCACCTTAGTATCTACGGTTCACATTGACCCTTCAAGTTAAATGGATTGAGTCTTCCAATCGAAGGACACTGCCTCCTCCATGGCACCATTGTCCCCCTTCCAGATTGGGCTTCATGCTGTTGGAGAGGGTGAGCTAGGAGTCTGGGCCAAGGAATGGTTGCTCTTTAAGGCATCATTTTCTTCCCAACTCCATGGTCCTTTAGAGTGGAAGTAAATGCCTATTTATCATCATTAATTTACCCAACTTTCCCCTCCATGATGGAGAGTCCCTGGCAAAAGGACTCCTGCCACAGTGAAAGCACATGACTTCTACACTGATGGTGCTTCGCCTTCCAGAGTCCCACATTCTACATGGGAGAAGAAGGGGAGGGACAGGAGCAAACCACAGCCACACGTGGACAGTGCAGTGAACATGTTTGGTTTCCACACATTGGAGAGAAGATTGATTGGAATATTTGTCTGTGCTGATTTATCTAATCTGAAAGCGCTTCAGTCCTCTCCTCCCCATCCCACCTCCCTGCCACACTCCAACAGAAAAATGAGTCCCGTGTGGAATTTCCTGTCCATTGTGCAAAAAGTTTTGCCACTGACTTATATAAGGAGCAAGATCAGCCCTTGGGTAATAAATAAAAAAATATTTAAAACTATTAATTATAGCTGGATACAATTAAAGCCTGATTTGCTACAATCACTTTAGAGGCCTACACAGAGTTTCTCAGACCTGGAGACCTGAAGGTATCAGGGATTACACTGCCTGATGTAAGACAGCAAAATGGGACAAAGGAGTCATTTACCATACACAGCAAAACTTTAGTGTGTGTACTTGACATTTTCTATTTAATTAGAAGAGCATTTTTTAACTCAGAGTGGGGAGTTCAGACTCAGAGGCATACAAGCAACTTTGTCCACCTAATTTACCTCTCCACCAATGGATAGCTGTCATTTTTAGCGTCATTCAGTGCAGCCCCCAAATCATGTCCCCATTTCCCACAGCTCTCAGAGAAGCTACTCTAGGTTGTAACAGCATGCACCACTGACCTGGTCATGCTCCGAAGGTATTCCTGGAAGCAGTACCTCTGGAGGCCTAACAGAAAGATGTCTGTGCCCCACCTCTTCATAGGGTAAGCCAAGAATTTAGTGATGCAGAGTGGTTCTTGCACTGAGGCTAGAATATATTTCCAGACCTTACCCATCTCTACAACTGGTGCATCTGAAACACTGACCCCACTGTGTACAGTACTTTGCTTCAGTGACTAATCATTTCTCTGACAGCTCCTATTCTGCAAGCCCAAGAAATTGCGTGTAGTCAGAGAGAGGAAAGAAAGTCATTTGCATACCGATCATACACTTTGTAATTGCCTGCTGTTCATCCTAATGAGATTTTGCCAGACTCATTAGAATAATTCCATGCCTCTTAATACCCAGTGGGATTGCTTTATTATTTGATAAAGCCCAACAGTTGGCATGTAGCACTGCGTCGTTTTGTTCAGCTCCTTCAAATCTCTGAAAGCTGCCAAACAAAGGCTGTGAACAACCACGTTTGTCTCCCTCTTTCTCTCAGGATGTCTAATACTGACAGTGACTTGCAGTTGTCACAGTCAAAAAGATCTCTTGATCAGCCACACTTTCACTAGTTTCTTAAAGCTGCAGGTATTTGTTCACTCAGGGATGCCTGGTCTGTGTGTGGCTGACAGAGAGAAACTCCTGGCCCCAGCATGTACCTACTCACTGTCAAAGGTCTATGGGCTGCCACCTCCCATGAAGGGTAAAGAGCAGAAGCATTTCCATACAATACAGTATTTCTACTGGTAATATTCATTTATGCCTTCCTGCCTTATGTTTTGTTCCCCCTTTCATCAAATCATGCCTGAAATCAGGCCCAATTTTGTAATGAATTCTGCATCCGCAGATACTGTTTCCCACATGGAGCTCCTTGCAGGATCAAGACCTGAGATGACATGCCATTCAAGCAAGCACTGTGTGTACTGTACCAGTTTAAAAACAAAAATCACAAGTTCAAATGTATTTATGTTTTTCTTGCCCCTCTTGCTGACTGAAAGAGCCACACAGAGAACAGGGAAGTTTACTTTCAATCTGACCATATAGAGAAAAAGGGATGACAATTTTTGGACAAAATGTTACACAACGTTCTTCGCAGTTTTTCAGCCTCATTTATTGCCTATGTGCAGAGTGCTGTCAATTGCACTAAGTAAACAAATTTGTAAAAAATATAGAAATATGTTTCTCTGGTCTTTTAGCTATAATAATTGTATGTATTACAAAGGTAATACAAGACTATAATAGACTTAGGTGTTAACTGTAGCAACATGAGGTAAAAGACCCAGCAAGAAGCATGATTTTAAAATTGACAGGATCTCTTTAAAGCAAATCCAGCCTGGATGATATTTGCTTTGGGACTCTGCTGTTACAAACAGACCTTGCAAGTGGTCAGAGTAAACACCCACTTTAATCTCAAATCAATCTCCCATTCCTCCTACTTCCTGTCCCTTCCCTTCCAAAACAACAATATTATAGACAATTTAAATCACACACATACACACACACACGACAATGGCAAAGGCAATAACCCCAGCATAGTAATTATTCTCACATCACACTAGCATTTACAAAAACAAAGAAAGAACAATGAACACTCCTAGCCTGACACTGATCACTTAATTTTCTCATGCTATGTTAAACTGGATAATGCTACCATGGGAATCACTAGCAACAATTAAACATTTATATGAGGAAGTTGGTGTCAGTGCTTCAGCATTACCATTAGCATCAGGGTAATTCACTGTTCATGCTGATGGTGATAACTAAGTGCAACAGAAATGGTGCAACTGAAGACAGATTAAACACAGGTGCGTGTTGACCATTGTAGATAGTTTTTCAGCTGATCTTATTCCTCCCTGAGATCTGGTTGCAGGAGACATGCAGCGTATTGAGGGCTCATGGAAAGCCAATTTGTTGGTCAATGGTAGGAATTATGGAGGAGTAGAGGAGATGTACCGCTTGGTGTTAATATAACAAAAAAGAACTTTTTATTTCTCTGCTTTTGTGTCAGGTGTGCAGCAACCTTAACAATGTCACAAAAAGCTCTTTTTTGCCTGCATAACATCAGATGCACAGGAGACATTGGTTTTGTATCATATATGTGTTCATCACTACATGAGTCCACATCTGGCTTCAGTAAATTCACATTGTTCCCTGCTGTAATGTCTCTTTTTAGCAGTCATGGGCAAATCATTATCAAAACATTGTCCAAATTAACTGAGAATCTGTGTTCCCTCCCTGAACCTTACATCAGGGATTGTTTTGTTTCAGATAGAACAAGAAACTCCACCTCCAACTTTTGCTCACCTACTCAGGCAAACTCAACACGAGCCTTTAGAGAGGCTCTGAAATGTCTGGCTAAGGTTTACTTTTTACTTCCATTTCCTGACTGGGACCTGAAGGAACAAAGTCAGTGGTATTTCTGGCCACCCTCAGACTGATATGGGAAAAGGGGGCCTGCTGGGTGCTCACTGGAGACAGAGAGAGAAAGAAAGAGACTAGTGGCCACTTAGGAAAAACACCAGAATGGCAGTGAATCAACTTAGTCGGAAATGTCAGGAGCAGATGGCAGGTCAGCAGGCCTCCCCTACCTAAAGATGCCCTCTTGAAAAGGGAATCTGATAGGAACGGATGATCTAGTAGAGGTGAGAGGGAGGTGCAAGTTGGAAAGGTCATTGACATTCAGGCACCAAAATTCCATTCTCTTCCCATCACCCCTATAGATATCCATAGTTCTCTGGTGGCCTAGTACTAGATAAGAAAATTTAAGTGTTAATAGCAGAAAACATGAGCAGATATGAACAAGCTCATGCACAGGGAATTCTTTCTTTCTGCCTGTGGAAAAAGCAAAATGATCCACCTCTGTCCAACCATGGCATCTGCTAAATAATGCCCCACTGAACTATTCAGGCTGTGAATGGTCTTGTTGGTCCAGAATGCTTCCACTCAACTCCATAAACCAGCACCTCTCACAGTGAAACGCTATCGTCAACCTGCTTCTCAGAGAAAATCACTTGCATCCAAAATGGTGTCTCAGGACACCAGGATCCATACAGTGATCCTAGGCCCAGTATCTCAAATACCTTCTCATTCTGAATTCAGCCCCTTCACACAAGAGGTCCTAGAAGCACTGCAGGAAAGCCAAGCCACCTCCTGCAGCTCTAAACCATTCCTTTCATGACTAGAGAAAGAGTCAAAAGTATCTGAGTTGCATACAAATGAGATTTTTGACACCTTATTTAAGAAATCTATGCTCTACGTCAAGCATGTCGTTATTTAGGAACCATCACCTGATTTAAGCAACCTCCCCAAATATGGCCCAGTATCTAAATTTCCCAATCCTAAGCAAGCTAAGTGAACTTTCACAAGGGTTACCTCCATCTAGATACTGCCATCCTGTACTCTTTCCAGTTAGGCATCCAATCGGGGCATGGAATGGAATTGGCACTGGCACTGACACCAATGGATAGTATCTTCTTGGCTGTAGGCCATATTCATATGGCTGGATGTCTCCATGACATTTGTTAGAGCAGATGTGAAATCATGTTATTCCACCTTAGAGACAGTTCTATGTGTTAGTGGACTTGTGCTGAGATGGTTTCACTTACAGACAGCTAAATAGGGGCCCTAACCAATATTCCAAATTTTTTTGCATCCAAACTTTGAATCATCTCATAGTCCTTGTATTCCTCTTGTTTTCACTGAGACTGTCACTCTAGCTCTGATCAGCAGCATCAGATGCAAATGGTGCTTGGAGAGAAAAATGGTGCATTACACTCATACCAGCGCACAGGATACTGAAGAAAGTCCACTCATGAGATGTATCCAATGTTACCTAATTATCATTCTCCGAGATGTTGTGGAATTATTTAGTCTCAATTAATGATTAAAAATACATGGTACTTTTGGCAGCTACAGTACAACTCAGTTGTTATATAGCTGAAATTATATGAGCTATTAAAGGGTAATTATAATCAGCAAGAGAGTGAGTTGTGGAAAAGGAAATGTGAAAAGGCAGCAACACTGTTGATAACATTGTATCTGAAATAGCTACTAGTCTCAATAGGCCTTTTAGCTAGCGATAAGCAGAATTAAAATACAGCTTTCATTCCCTGTAAAGACCAAACACCAGACTCCCCAACCACTGTGTGTTTGTGGGGGGCAAAGCAGGGCAGTGCTCTGGTTATTTCTAGGTGAGAGGGGGCAGGGAGCACTTACAGCTTGTGCCAGGAGGGGAGGGGAGAGGAAATGCAGAGAGTCTTCACAACCTAATTGTCTTTGATCTACTTTTCACTCATTTCTAACCCACTTTCTCTCTCTAGACACTGCATGCTGCTGAAAGGGGAATTTTATAACCAGAGGTGTTCATAACATCCCCAAAGGCTGAGACTGTACTTGTAAGAGGATCTAATTTCTGTCACACTGAGTGTTTATCCCCTGGCAGCTATGTTAATGCTGGAGAGGGTGGGGAGGGAAAGAAAAAACAAAACCCCTTTCATGAGCATATAAAAGAGAGGATTTTTATCTGCGTGTCATCACATGCATTTTGGAGCCCTGGAAAGTTTCCTCTGCCACATGAAAGGGAACTTATTTTTTCCCCACATGTAAAGCTACTTCTCCACTCTTCATGCTGTTTGTTCACTGATGCGGTCAGCAACACATGTCCATCCTCCGGGGGGGTGGAGAGGGGGCAGGCTCAAACCCAACCTCATGTTAAGACATTATCTAGCATGAAAGGTTTTAATAACTGAAAATGATCGTGTACACTTTCCCTCAGAAACAGAGGAGGCAAGGCAAGCCCTTCGATAGGTAGAGGTCAGCATGAGAGAGGGGCAGAAGGAGTGTGCTGTTATGAAGCTTGTATTTATTATGGCTTATTTTCCACACATACTGCACTTTCAAGCTGTAGCGATGGATGGCTTATAGCTGCAGGCAGCCATTTTAAGAAGCAGAGTTCAGTGAAGACAGCTACAGGAGAGAGACTTCCTCTCTGTCTCATGGAGATATTGCTTCTGGTCTTTCTTGTTTTGTTCTCAATCTAAAATAAAGACCATGCTCACACAGTATTTGCTCAGTGAGTCAAATTCTCATCTCTGTATGAAAAAAAACCGTAAGAAGAAATAGGCTGAGAACAGCAAATTCATACTATGCTTTTTAAAAAACCGTTAACCTTTCAGCCCAACACAAAATGGAAATACTCCTGATTCTTCTATTAACACAGGATGAATCCCCTTCCTATTATGCCCAGGCCCTTCTCCATTCAGCAGATAAAGCATGACAAACTCCCTGCAAAATCTATTTTATAAAATCCTGTATCCATTTCTTTCAATTAAATTCAGGAGGAACAAGTTAAGGCTGAATGCAGCCCAGATTGAGCATAAATGTGGACTTCAAACTCACGTGTTTATGGTGGGGCCTATTGGTGTTACAAAAAGTGGGTGCTCCTTTAGAAATGTGAGGGCTCCTTTCAGGCTGGGTTCTACCTTACCTCTCTGTTCTGAGGTAATCCTCCACTGAAACCCTACTTAAGTTTACTGGGAACATGTACTTCCCCAGTCACAATCATTATAAACCTTTCATTTTCCCCTTGCCATTTTCAATGATGAGGTAACAACCTGTTTCACTGCCCCTAGCAGCAAACTGCTATTGTCTTTTATTTCTGTGGATAAGCATAAAGCATGTTTGAAGGAAACTTGTTTACTGGGATTAGGTAACAAACACACTGAGCAAGCAGGGAGGCTCTCTGAGCAAGGCTCCTCCAGGCAGATTCTGCCAGTGAGTGCAATATTCCACAATTATGTTGCTGCTAACTTACAGTTCTCCCAAGCTGCTCTGCGAGATGTGTGCTGCTGTATGTGACAGAGTGCCCACAGGGTAAACAACGTAGAAGTAGTATTCTTCTTCAGCATCCTTTATCATTCTTTAGGGCTCAGTTGTGGCTATCTGCTTGTGGGTATGCAGGGAGCAAACGCATTTCACACACCTATGCAAGGGGTAGCCACCATCTCAATCCTTCTGCTCCCTGCATACGTCCCTAATACTGACAGCAACCCTACACTCTTTCTATATCACATAATGGAATAGGACTATACAAGGGAATAGGACTACCCCTTCCTCTCCAATTGCATCAAAAGGCTTCTGGCTGACTCAGCTAGAGCACTGCTGGGGTCTATCACTCAGATAGAGCACTTCTACTGTCTCTCTCTCCCAAGGATGGATCTGGTTTACAAAGCTCAGACAGTGTCCTTCATCTAAATGCCTGAGGAAGAGGGAATTTTTAAAAATCCACACACCGTTGCAGCCAGGATAGCAGATCTCTCCCACTTCAGCTTTCCCAAACACTGCTCAAGGAACAGACAATAACAAGCAGCATTGATTTATTGGTGCAGACGAGGTGGAGAAATAGGAATGTAATAAATGTTGAGCAGACAAGAAATGCACCCATGCCCTCACCCCCTACACACACACAGCCCAGAAAGGGAGAGGAGATTATCTGCCATGAAACAGCACATTGCTGAAATTCTAATGAACACAAGAAACTAGAGCCAAGTCAAGTAGGTGGTGTTAGAAATGCAAAGTCTGATGTGCATTTATCACATTAAAATGTCAAGCGCAAACCAGCAAGGAATGTCAGGGGAAGGGCAACCTACGTTTTGTAAGATGCATGGTAGGAAAGTTAGAAATTGACTTTTGGTGTGATATGATTACAATAGACGTGTATTATACACACACACACACACAAAAAGTATATTAAAAGAACACTAAGGTTGCAAAGTTAGGCTCTCAAAAATTAGGAAAAGCCAGAATTAAGGTTAGCTATGGGGCCTTAATTCACCCCCTCCCCTTGTGCATGTACATTATGACACGGTCTTTAATTACACAAGCTTGACCAGGATCTGTCAGCATTACTTCCTGCTTGCTGTCCCTGTGTCTGGGAGCATCATTATCGGTAAAGTCCTTCTGAGCCCCTAGAGCCCTGAAATGAAGCCTACACAGTCACATTCTGGGCATGGCACATACACAAATTTGGTCAGTTCTAGGAGCTGGAAGAGGCTTGAGTGGTCTCAGAAACTTCAGAGATTTTAGCTGCTAAATTCTAAGAAAGTGTGCCTGAATTTGGCCACCTTATGAGCCTTTGGGAAAAAATCTTAGTTTGCACATGCTTGGTACACACCAAGCATGTGCAAACTAAGATTTTTCCAAAGGCTCATTGCTTGGCCAGATTTGAGTAGATTTTCGTGGGCTGTACATCTGCTCAGGGCAGTGTTAGACTCCATCCCTGTATTTAACCCATTATTTTGTAGAAAGTTACGCTATAGAATCATTGTGTTATGATGGGTATAACAGTAAATCCAAGAAATAAACAGAGATTTATAGCTTCATTTTCTTGGAACACATTATTATATACAATGCTATTAAGTTACAGAGCTATGATCTGGCCAGAGCTAAATGGCTTTGCTCAGGTCAGCTTGAAAATTTGATTTGGGTTGTATATTGTATAGGTGTTGAATACATACTAATGCATGTGCTGGAAAAATAACAAATTGTAATTCTGTTGCAGAACAGGAAACCTTTTAGTTACACAATAAAATAACACAATATAATGCATGCAGTATTCCTCTAGTAACCTTTATACATGTTCCCCAATGCTTTATACAAACAACTTTCATACTGTACCAGTGCCAACAAGTCAAGTCCAGTTTAAAGAAAAGAAAGTCATTTTTAAAATAAGCTTTCAAATTACTTCCAAACCAAACATTCATTGGCAAAGAGTTCCATTAACAGTTTGGAATTAATGTTATAAGAGTATGGAATACTGGTAGGAGTCTAAATCCATGCGATAACCAGGAGTTAACCCATTATATTCTCTGTAAGGCACCATTAATGTTCTATAACAAATCCAAAAGCTCTCTGGCAGAAGAGTTAATCATACCTGACTTAACACACACACACACACTCTCTCTCTCCTGGCATTTGAAAAGTGGGGGTCAAATTGGCGGTGGTGTGGGAGCAGGGGGAATGTGTAGTAATCTCAAACCACAATCCCAGCATTCCTCACTCATCACACCGAGCATGCTGGCATTCCCCACTTACCACTCCCACATTGTTAGGACCACCCCTTTTTCTTACTTAACAGCAGGTCATCTAAGATTGTATTGGGGTGCAAACGGGCATTACAGCTTTTATTCCAATTGTGTTTGAGTATTTGCAATTCCATTTACATTTTTCTAGGACACTATTCGTGCCTGTTTGGCCATTTATGAGACCAAAATGACAAAATTTTGCCTCTTCAGCATGTTCCTGGATGGTGGAAATACCATGAACAAAAACCAAACCAAAACAAAATCTCACAAAAGCTGGCAAAAAACATACAAACACTAAGATACTTGAATTTATTCAGGTTTACCTGAATATCAACATACTATATCCTAGTTTATTTGGGTTCCTGCAAAACCTATATGCACAGCCCTAAATTCCAATTCAGAAATAATGTGTCCAGAATTTTTACATATTTTGAAGCATTTCTAATTGTTTGATCCATTTTTCAGTAATACTGTCATTCACAAGTTTAATTCAGATCATTATTTTAAAATTGATACAATAGCTACTTCTTCCAGCCAATGTTAGTTTGCTTTATATGTATAAAATACCGGATTCCCCTTTAAAAACCAATTAAACACTCTGCTATGTCTGTCTGTGACTAGTTCCCCCTATATTGCGACTATATACCCAATCCTGCAAAGATTTATGCACAGTCTTCATTTTAAACACCGAGTAGCCCCATCGACTTCAAAGTGGCTTGGTTTCAATGGGGTTATTTACACTGTGTAGTTACGTCACTGCAGTGGCCTACACACTCACATACTGTGAGATCAGACTCTCCACTGCCTCCATGCAAGCTGCCCTTTCCCCAGGATGTCGATCAGAGACATCCTTCATTTTATCACTTCGCTTATCTCTGTATTTTGTCTTCTTCCTTCTTTTCTGTCATGTTTTTATTCTCCTGCCCTTTGCTGCCTCTTTTCTTAAGTGCCTTTTCCTCAGAATCTTCTCTCTCTGTAACATTTGCCTCTTCTGTTCACTGGCCTCCTTCCCGCCTCTTCAGCATGCGGGTACTTCCCTTTCCTACTCCCTCAACCCTAGGCAATTTCTTTCCCAGTCTCCCCTGTTGCTGCTCTGCCCAGCCACGCAGAGCTCCGGTCCTGAGCTGAACAGTGCGGTGGAGGTATCCCAGGTTTGTTAGCTAGATCCCAAGCCCCAGGCCACATACTCAAGAGAACATGACTTGCCTCCCACCAGGGCCAGACTCTCTGGTTACTGTCATGGAGTGTGGGCAGAGACAAGGTCCTGCACCCCCGGCTTCCTGCGATTCACCATGACTCTCCACCAGCCACTAAAACAGAAGGTTTATTTAGACGACAGGAACACAGCCCAAAACAGGTCTTGCTGATACAGACAACAGGACTCCCCTTTAGTTAGGTCCATCTGGGGGCCCCAGGGAGGCCACAGCTCTGTTGGTCAGGATGGCCCTCTCCATTTCCCAGCCAGCTCCAAACTGAAACCCCCTCCAGCCTCTCACTCAGCCTCCCCCCGGCTCCTCCACCAGCCTTTGTGTCCTTTGTCCAGTTTCCTGGGCAGAGGTGTTACCTGGCCTCCAACCCCCCTCCTGGATTCTCATGTTACATGCTCAGGTGTCCTCCCTTCCCCAGTGCAGGCAGTCCCAGCAAAACTCCCCTGCAACCTTCCCAGGTCAATACTCCCCACTCAGCATTCAAATAACACATCAAGAACATTCCCACTTCGCCACAGTTGCCTTCCACAATTTTTGGGGAAGCAGGAATTAACCTCCGAAAAAATGCTGCACTCAGCTATGAGCCAACGCTTTTCTGGGCAGTGACAAAACTTGACAAGTAAAAGGGACTGATGGGAGCCCTATAGGGACTCACACATACATACACCCCCAAGCAATAGTACAATATACTGAGTCTCCAACACCTAGACATAGAGGTTAACCCTCACTAACCCAGGTAAGAGTCTGAATTGCCCCATCCCAGATGCCCCAGTCTCTTAGTGCCAAAACAGGGTACGTTCACCCCCTGGCCATTGCTTGGACAGTGTGAAGAGGGGTAACTTCTGGTCCCTGTTGTGTTGTTGGGTGTCCTTCCCCTTGGTTGCAGTTCTGGTCAGACCTCCTCTCTGGATCAGGATCAGTCTCCCAGCCTAGCTGTAAGCATGCCCCAGCCTACTCTAAGCTGCTCCCCTAACCTTACACACAGGCTGTGGTTAGGCCTCCTTCTCCTGCTGCCAGTAGCTACACCACATGTTCTCTCCTCATTTGTGTAGCTCTTCTCTCCAGCTCCACCCCCATGTCACTGAGTTCCCAGTCCGTGGCTGGGCAGGGCTGCGCTCCATCTGTGAATGGAATTCCTCTCCCCCAGTAAGAGGTGGGCTGGCAGGAGGAAGTCAGGGGTGGGATTTCATCCCAGTCCTCTCACCAACCAGGGCTCTGGGGTCAGTTCCCTTCTCTGCCTGTCCCCTAATAAAGCAGGGTATGTGGCGATGAGGGCAGCCCTTTCACATTACAGCCAAGTAAGTGTGGAGTGGGGGACTCTATAACAGAATAGCTAAAGCAATGTGACCAATGCTCTCTCGTTGGTTCATTACACTCCCTAACCCCCACACAGCATCTCCCCTGCTGCATCAAGCTGCTGATTGAGCTGGAGGAGTGGGACTGGAAAACAGCATATTGAGAAGTCAAGGGAGTGTAATTAACCAGCTAGGCAGGGCTGACATGCTTCACAGCTGGTTAATCTCAGTTATTCCACTCAGATCTGGAGTGGAGCAGTGTGTAGCGCTGAGGGTGAGGGGAAGAGCAGGTCAAAGAGAATGCTAGCATGTCATACCCACACATACCAGCTCCAGCATACAAGTCTGGGAAGAGCAGAACCGAGAGGCCCATGACTAGTATGGCATTGCTGTAATCTAGTCTGGTAACCATCCCTTAAAACCTCAAAGTCCTCTGTGGACAGGGGAGGTTTCTGTTTGATTGTGGATGATAAAAAGCCATAAAAGGGATAAATGGCCACTGCTCCAATCCAAGACAGCATGTAATTGAGGGAAAATGACTCAGGTACGAAATGTCTTTCCTTGGCAGTAAAGGAGTTTTTTTTATTGGTGGGTTTTCTCCACTCCCAACCCCCTTCCTGATTCTTTGGTTTGGTGGGGCTCTCTGCACTCCCATAATCCCCCATTGCTACAGAAGGAAGCTGGGACAGCTGGTGGATTTTCTATCATTTCCATTCCCCTCCATGCACAGGCAGAGTCCAGTAGCTGGAACACTTTCAGATCTATTGGCAGAACAGGGATCATAGACTCATAGACTTCAGGTCAGAAGGGACCATTATGATCATCTAGTCTGATCTCCTGCACAACGCAGGCCACAGAATCTCACCCACCCACTCCTGTAACAAATCCCTAACCTATGGCTGAGTCATTGAAATCCTCAAATTGTGGTTTAAAGGCCTCAAGGTGCAGAGAATCCTCCAGCAAGTGACCCGTGCGCCACGCTGCAGAGGAAGGTGTTTCATGAGCTACATCAGGTCTAAGTTGAGTGCAGCAGACTTTGTAGTATGCCTTAGCTCCTTGAAGCCTTTTTATAGGACAGACTTTCCCAATAACTAAACAAATTCCTGCAGGGTTCCTGCTGCGAAATCTGAATGTCATCCTTAATGTTCAAACAATGGGTTCCACCCCAGATATGTGACATTTGGTGTCTGAATCCACAATCTTAACGGCCTTACAAGAAACTATTGAGGTATTCTGTATGCATATTGGCTTAGGGTTCTAAATCAATGTGGACGCATAAAAAACAGTTTGATTTTCTTCTTTTTACAAATAATTTTTGAAAAGTAAGAAGAATGAGTGGAGGCTAGAACTGAGCAAGGATATCACATACTTTCTGTGACAGGGTGGCTTCTGCTGGAGAGTAGCCAACCCTGATTACAAAAGAGGCACACCTGCCTTGGCTCTGGGGATGTACTGTCCTGCAGGGAGTGGGAGCAGCAGAGCTCCTGGCTCAGCACAGCTTGGGGAGCGATGACCCCCAACACCCCAATCACTCCCCCTCCCTGTAGGGCAGCCATTTGGTCCTTTGCTCTGTTCTCAGGCCTCCCCCCACCCTCCCTGATGCTGCATGTGCAGGGGCACCCGGGCAGTGTACACCATCAGGGCGACGAGTGGGACCCCCAACACTTCCCCACAGCCCCTCAAGGATTCCTTATCCCTGCCTCATGGGGTGTGGCAGGGGCACTTTGCCCGGGGGGGGGGATGCACTTCACTACTCTGCAGCCAGGCTGGGGTGTGTATGTGTTTTTCCTTTGAAACCTACATTGTACCAACCAAACACAAACACCTTCATTGAACATCCTATTTTAAACATGAAGAATTGCAAAGTTTCATTTTAGTAGTTTGACAGCTTGGAGACTGTTGCCCTCATTATCCTCAGAACAGGTGCACACGGGCATGCTCCTGCCAATGTGACTCAGCCTCGAGACGGAGAGCCCAGTTTCAGATTAGGTGGTAGTTCAGTATAAAGCCTTCTCAAACTGCAGTCATTCTACTGAGACAGCCACCAAAGGGGCATGTCATGCTGTTTATGTACTCGTGTGCTCCTTATCAGCACCAGCATCCCATCGATAGCACTGTCACAGGTAGGAAACAATGTGGGCAGTGGAGTTTTCCCACAGTGCACCATGCTCCTACGGCTAGCATGTCAACACTGGGAGCGGGGTATTAGGTATTAAGCACAATGGCATAGGGATACTTTGACTTAGGTCTGTGCACTGCAGTGTGGACGCCAGAGCCCTCGGTTCTAGTGTAACCCGCACACCTCCTGGGTGTGGTGTTCTGTCCCATCTAGTGGCACTGAGACCACAGAGAGAGGAAAAAAATTACTCTGCTCTAGAGCCTTAGCTAAGAGCCAGTTGGCTTTTGGCTCATGCATTAAGCTCCAGAGGTCCAGGTTTGATCCTGCCTGCCAACAACCGGGGTCTGTCAGTGTTACAAGTGGGGGCTCATCTGGGATTTCAACTGGGAAGTCTCTGAAGCTTGAAACATGCTTCCTCAGCTAGGGGAAGTATGCAACCCACACACCTCCTGGGTGTGGTGTTCTGTCCCATCTAGTGGCCCTGAGACCACTTAGAGAGAGAGAGAAAGCTAAATGAGTCTACTCTATAGCCTTAGCTAACAGCCAGTTGGCTTTTAGCTCATGCTGTAGAGGCTCATGCACTAAGCTCCCAAGATCCCCTGTTCAATCCTGCCTGTGGACGACCAGGGGTGGGGTCTGTCAGCATTACACCAGCACAGGTCAGAAAATCCTCAATTTAGGGTTAAAATGCAGTGTAGATGCTCAAGCCTAAGGTTCCCTGACATGTGTCAGCTGACTCATATCCCACTGACGTTAGGCTTACATTGCTGTACATACAATGTAAGAGGAAATAAGGTGGTTGTTTTTTTTAAATAAAAGTTGTCCCAGCTATGTGCCTGAAATTCACTTTCCATCAGTATTAATAGATTTTAAGGCTAGAAGGGACCATTATGGTCATCTAGCCAGACCGCTTGCATAGCACAGACCACAGAATTCCATCTACTAATTCCTGCATCAAGCCCAAATCTTGTGTTTGAGCTAGAGTGTAATTTTTAGATAGACATCACATTTTGATGTAAAGACTTGAAGTGGTGGAGAATCTACCACATCCCTTGGGGAGTTGTGCCAATGATTAATTATCTTTACAGTTAAATATTTTATTTACTCCTTATTTCTAGCTTGAATTTAGCTAGCTTCAGCTTCTAGCCATGGGATCTTGTTATGCTTTGCCTGATAGATTGAAGCAAACTCTACTATCAATTCTTAGGAAAAAATTTTTACTTGTTATAGAATAAAGATTGGGGGAAACCTGGTCTAATTGCAGGTTTGTAGGTCACTGAAAGGTTTGCAGACCTCTCACGTGTTGCCTAAAAAATCTCATGCTAACCCAAATAGGTTCATTTACAACAGAATATTAGTTCCTCCTGGTAGTTAGGCAACCTTGCAGGGCCTGCATATGACTACAGTTTCCGCAGAGCAGTATTCCTTGAATGTTGAGACTGGGCTTCCTGTGCTTTATTTTTGCTCACTGATTCTTCTGGGTTTCTTATCTCCTTTGCCATGGGAGTAATTTCCAACCAAGCTGTACCAACTGCAGTCGGGCCCAAAGAAAATAAACAAAAAGGATACATTCCTTCCCCAACCCTACAATGAATAATTTTCACTTAGGACTCAAAATATCAGAATGCATCTTAAACCCTGTGGGTTGTATCCTGAATGTTTGATAGTTGTGCTCTTGGTGAGTCCTTGAAATTATGTAGCAAGATAGGAAAAACCCCAAGTTCTCCTGACCTTAAGTTTAAAACAGTTCTTCAAAATGTGTTGAAAAAACAGCCAATGGATCAAAGTTAGTGCAATATTAATCTCTGATATGGAGCTATGGCCACTAGTATCAAGATGTAGAATGCCTGCTCAGTCCTCTGTAGGGCTCAGTTCTGTCCCACTATGGCCCCTTTATGCCACTGCAGTGCAAAAGGCACAGTGAACTCCCAAGGGGAATCTTGTGCAAAGGGGGCTTTCCCACTGGCATGGGGTTGACTCGATAAGCCCTGCACAATGATGTAGAGGTACATTAACTCCTTGCTTAACGTTGTAGTTATGTTCCTGAAACGATGTTAAGCTAATCCAATTTCCCCATAAGAATTAATGTAAATGGGGGGTTAGGTTCCAGAGAAATTTTTTTCACCAAAAGACTATAGTATATATACACACACAGTATAAGTTTTAAATGAACAATTTAATACTGGTACACAGTGATGATGATTGTGAAGCATGGTTGAGGTGATGAAGTCAGAGGGTGGGATATTTCCCAGGGAATGCCTTACTGCTAAATGATGAACTAGCAATTGGCTGAGCCCTCAAGGGTTAACTCGTTGTTAATGTAGCCTCACACTCTACAAGGCAGCACAAATGGAGGGAGGGGAGACAGCATGACAGACAGAGAAAGAGAGACACACTCCATGTGGGTGAGAGAGAGATGCGCATTGCCCCTTTAAGTACGCTGACCCCACTCTAAGTACACTGCCTTTTTAAGTAGATCAGCAAGCTGAGATGACAGCTGCTGCCAGGAAGCTCCCTCCGTCCTGAGCCCTATCCTGTGTCCCCCCTGCTCTATGGAAGATTGGGTAAGCAAGGTGCAGGAGCAGGAGGGAGAGGGACACCCTGACATTACCCCTCCACCCTCTGCACAGCAAGCAGGAGGCTCCGGGAGCAGCTCCAAGGCAGAGGGCAGGAGGAGCACATGGCAGTGGGGGGAGGGACAGCTGCTGGCAATTGATAGCCTGCTGGGCGGCTGCTGCACAGGGAACTTAGGGGAACAGGGAGCTGTTTGGGTGGCTGCCGGTCCACCCTGGTTCCAAGCCCCCACCAGCTAGCTGCAAGCAGTGGACAAAGCATGCCCAGCGATGTTATAAGGGAGCATTGCACAACTTTAAACAAGCATGTTCTCTAAATGATCAGCAACGTAACAACGTTAACCAAGACGACTTTAAGTGAGCAGTTACTGTATGTTTGGGTGCTGGGAGAGGGTGGGGCCAGAATATTATGTGCTGTAACTGTCCTGAGGTGCAGACTGTGCCAAAGGCGGGGTAATTCAGAGAAACTTCTGGAGCGCCTCCTATTTGTGTTGGGTGCCGGGGAGGCTCCTGGCCAGTGCCAGACATTATAGGGTGTAAAGGTGGCATGAAACTTCTTGCCCATGCTCCATTTCCTGGCCAGCTGTATTTTATGGATCAAATCACTGTATTAAAAGCAAATGCAGCTGCAATCTGTTCCATTTAATGCAAATTAGGTGTGGCCCCTTGTGCTTCTAGGCTCTGATATTGCAAAGCCAACCGTATTGGTGAACTCCTGTGCCTGGTCAAAGCCCCAGTGAAGCCAACAGGATTCCATGCAGAAGTCTGTGCATGTGGTCCTAATTTCAGGATTAGGGCCCTTGCTGAGCTAAAACGACAGCACTCGTTTGGACATGATGGGCACCCTTGGAATATATCCACTCATCAGACCTTCCCGTGACTCTAGACTATTGCAAACCATGAATATTTACAAAGACCTACCCCAAGGGAAAGTCACTGTCCACACAAGTCATCTACAAGGGGAAAATAGTCCTTCAAAATGCATGTTTTTGAAAGGAAAAACATTTAACAAGTTTATTTTTGTTTGGCTTCAGCGCTGACCCACCAGGCCAACAGTCTGAACTCTATATTGCCACCTTAAAGTTTCCAAGAAGTTTGCTCTTTTTTATTGCCCATCTCTGAATTTCTTCCACTTTACTGATGTTTCTCTTGTACTGAGATGCATGTAGTTTTGTAACTTGTCCCATTTGCCAAAGCTACAATTTAAAACCACAAAAATCCATAACACAATGTACAATGTGAAGATTAGTTGCCTCACAGCTTTAAGCTGCATAAGTCTCCCGCCTGTTCCCAACATTTTGCCCTATGTTCCCTTCTTGTACTGTGCTGTGATTTATATATCTTAGACGGTAAGATGCTCAGGGCAGGAACCATGACTTTTATTTGCACCATCCACAACTAAAGTCTATATACATAACACATAATAATAGTATAGGCACAGAGATAAAGGATGATCCAGTGGTCTGGGCACTAGCTTCAGACTTGGGTTCAGTTCCCTGCTCTGCTATAGATTCCCTATGTGACAGGCAAGTCACTTATGCCTGAATGCACAAAGGATTTAGGTGCCTAAGTCCCAGTTTCAGAACTGCTGCAATGCATAAAACTCCCGCTGAAACCCTGAACGCATCCTAAGATTTTGGAGCATTTTTTCACAATAAAATTTTCTAAGCACCTATGTTTCCGCTTCTGAGCACGTGCACTGCTGCCTCCCTGCGGGTGTCCACATGCGTATCTCCCCACCGAAGCCCCAGAGTGAGTCACAAACAAGTGTTCAGCTGCCTAAGTCACAGCCCCTACCCTGTCGCCATGCTTTCAGAGACCATCTAGCAGCTCAGGCTCTGCAGGTGCATTCACACAAAACAGCTTTCTCATGACTCCTAGCCTAGTGGTTAGGGCAGGGGTCGGCAACCTGCGGCTCGCCAGGGTTCACCGCTCCAGGCTAGTGGGGGTAGCGGAAAGCCGCGGCCAGTGGGAGCCGCGATTGGCCGAACCTGCCGACGCGGCAGGTAAACAAACTGGCCCGGCCTGCCAGGGTGCTTACTCAGGTGAACCATGTGCCAGAGGTTGCCAACCCCTGGGTTTGGGTATTCATGTAGGAGACTGTGGGTTCAAGTCCCTCCTCCCCCAGAGAGGGAGAAGCGGCTGATCTCTGTTCAATTCAATACCTAACTCCTTTTGTGCCAACAGTGGTAATAGTACTGCCTCACAGGAAGAGAAATATATTACTGACTGCAAGGTGCTCAGTCAGATACTATGGTAAGGGGGGGCAGGTGAGTACGATACAGAGATCTTCTGGAGCCTATCCCTCTGCCACTGTCAGATTGTTCCTTTCACTGTATATTGCCTTTTTTTAGGGGACATAACTTCATGGAAAACAGCTTTTGCCACTACGCTTGTGTGAAATGCTGTTCGTACAGGAGTGGATACACAGAAAGAACTGACACAAATGCCTGTGAGATGACATCATGAGCGGCATGAATGTGTCCGTCAGGCTGTCGTCAATACTGCTGACAGAGTTCCACAGCATTAAGGACAATACAGCACACAATGGAACTCTAAAGACCATAAAGCTGTCTGCGCTGGACATCTGACTTTCCCTTTCTTCCATGAGGAATTCATCTGCCAGTAAATGATGAATTTCATATGTTGGACCCCTTTATTCATTCTCCAGCTCAGGAGGACGGATGACTTGGTAGCCTTTATTTTTAAAGTGAGCTGCTATTTAAAGGAACTTACACATGCTTAGTTTGGATATGAAATACAGATGAGCCTCTTTAATAGGTTCAGTATTTAGGCTCAGATCACATAATCCCTCCAAAACCTGGATGCTTATCTGAAGCCAATTCATAGTCTCTGAACCTCTTGTGAAACAGAGGGTGTAGGGAATAGGCTCTCACCAGAGATTTTGAGTACTTCTATCTTCTGGTCAGACTAAAAGACACCAGGATCAGCACTTCTTGCAGTGTAGCTGCATTTCCAGTCTCTGCTGGATCCTGGATATAAAGACATGCGGCATCTGGAGGAGGGAAAGTGAATCCATGGATTTTCTAAATTTTGATAAAGTTTAGGTTCGGTTCAAGTTTTAGGTGAAGATTCACAGGCAGGAAGATGAGTTCTCTTATGCAAACTAGTTGTCCCATCCCTAGGTTGCAGTTTGAAGTGCTGCCACAAAGGCATTTACTATAGGTATGTAGACAAAGAGAGTACAGTGCCTCGGCCACTTCAAGCAGCTCAGGCCTCAGTAGGAAGGGGAATGAAGAGAGAAGACTTAGTAAATGGAAGAAAGAAAGAACATCTCTAAAGGCAAGAGTGGGTGCTCAGATACCTTGGTGGTGGGCATGATATCGGATAGAATAATTATGCTACAGAGAGAAGACAGTTTGAGACTATTCATTTCATATGTTAGTTACTTAATGTTTTAATCCTGTCTGTTTAAAAAGGCTTATGTCCCTCACACTTCTCACCACCTTTTGCCAGAGTTGTGACAGCATCATTGCACCCTTCCTTGCAAGCCATATGGGATTATGCTGCAATCATTCTTTCCTTTCTGACTTTAGTCTGCTTTGGCCTTTAAGAAATGTGTCAACACTTGTGTTAAGTGGGATTTAGTTAGATGCCTATTACAAAAAAAAAAATCATGAAATGGTGTTGTTTCAGAACAGAACCTGTAATTTGGAAACGGTTCTAAAACCAGGGTATACATTTCCTACTCTCGCCTGCTATCCATGTCAGGCAAACAAAGCTCTTGTCTCCTTGACAACCAGGACACAAACAACAAGCCTTACCTGGTTCATCTTTGGCAATGTGTCTCAAGTTAGCTGTAGATTTATGGGAGCCAAGAAGAAGCATTCCTATCCCCTGAACATTATTTATCTCTTTAATTCTCCCTCTGACAGGCAAGAGACTTTTTAAAGAAAAGATACTAAAACAATCAAGTCACTTGCTAGTGCTGTCCATACCAGAGTAAACTTGTACTTTCTGGCCAAAACATCTGTCAAGTGACTGATTACGCTTTCTATTTATAGGACTCCGAGATAAAGCTACTCCTGGCATAGGTGGAGTTACGATATGCCATTTCTCGTATGCTACAAATGCTCCACCCATGTGCTCTAAAAGGGAAGCTGGATACTTTGTTCATTTGTCACATCAAACATCATCCTATACATTTGGCAAAGGTCTAATCTGGAGGTGTGTATTTGTCCATCCAAGGCAGTGGTCCCCAACGCGGTGCCCGCCCGGGCATTTACATGCACCCCCCTAGTGCCCAGCAGGGGAGAAAAGCCGCGGCCCCGTGCCTGCCAGGGACAGAGAACTCCGGGGTTGCAGACTGCGGGCGTCGGCGTTCTCGGTCCCTGGCAGGCGCGGGGCTGCGGCTTCTCTCCGGCTTCTCCGGGGCTGCAGACTGCGGGCGCCGGCGCCGGCGTTCTCGGTCCCTGGCAGGCGCAGGACTGCGGCTTCTCTCCGGCTTCTCCGGGGCTGCAGACTGCGGGCACTGGCATTCTCGGTCCCTGGCAGGCGCGGGGCCACGGCTTAAGCCGGAGAGAAGCCGCGGCCCCACGCCTGCTTGCTCCACTGGTGCCTGGAGCCGGTCCTGTATGTGAGTAATTGTTGGCGCCCGCCACACTCTTCTGAAAACATTAATGTGCTACTGGCCACAAAAAGGTTGGGGGCCACTGATCTAAGGCATTACACAATCCATCACTTAAAATATCTGAAAACCCCAGGTGAGTGGTGAATTTAAGAACTCTCTAGTCCCAGCCTGCTGAAATACTAGGAAAACATACCCATGTCCTAGACAATCAGTGCTGGATGCTATGAAAAGCTATCCCCTCACCTGTTGATCCAGAGATCAGAATCACTACTGACAGCACAAATCAGGTTGAAAGAAAGTGTTTAAATTCTTATTTCTACAGTACCCTTCTCCTCCTCTGCATGTGATGCATCCATATGGGCATATAGCCATGTGGATGCGGATGTAGCTGGGAGACTGTACGTGCCATGCATGACAGAATATTTTTGGCAAATAAGAACATTCCACTCTTCCGTACAATCTTTTATCCAGTGCTTTATCAGATCTGGTTTAAAAATAGCCCAAGCAATAGGACATCCCTGGGAATATCTCCTATAGTCTAAGAGGTCTCATTGTAGATTTTTCTTGATATTCATCTTGCATTTTTCTTTGTTCTGTTTAATCATGCTTAGCCATCTCTCTTTCAACCACACCAAACAATTCCTCTTCCTTGCTGGACTTTACATCTATCAAATCCTTGTGGATATATTTTCTTTATTTGTTGTTTAGCCAAGAAGTACATATTTACAGTTAGATTATCCTTGGGTTAGGTAGCCTCTGCTGGTGTAACCCTGGGCACATGAGCCCTGGTAGTGGACATCTGGTGTAGTGTAGTAATACAGAGGGGGTAACATCAGCACAAGGTCTTTATGAGCTTCCTCAACCAAGTGATCCACAGCTGGCCAGCAGAGCCCCCAGTTGAGGGGGGGAGGTTTGCTGGTGGAGCACTGGGGTGCTAAAAGTGACTAGGGGATGCTTTGATTCAGGACTTCCCCAGGGTGCTCTCTCTGGGAGAGGGGGGCTCTTATGGAGGCCTGACCATAATTTAAAGCTGCTCTCCCCAGGCAAACCTTGTAAAAGAGAACAGCAGCAGAAATGCTACCTGCCCTTCTCTGTGGGTGACTCTCCCCTGGGATGAAATCACCTCCACTGCCTCAGAGGGTGGAATTTGAAGCATCGGGCATAGGCCATTGCTAGTGGTGATCACAGAGCTGAAAGGAGAAAGTACATTCTGAATTCACTTGCATGTGTTACAACATCTTATCCTGTTAATTTCCTGCCCAATGTTTAGAACAAAAAGGGAGCAAAATTAGTTCGATCTCTATTCACAGCGGTATTGACAACTTCTCCCAAATCAGCATCATCACTTGTGCCTAACATGTCCAGCCTCTCACTGGGGTAGTGCAAAGCTGTACCACAGTGACAGAAGCTACTGGAGCCATGACGACTGCTGGAACTTCCCAGTGTGCAGGGGTAACATATCCACTGCAATGCTCATGGCGTGTAAGCACATGCTCCTCGCCGTAGTAGGACACCTTGCTGACCAGTATGGAGTGGGAATCAGGGCAGTCCTTCCTCCTCCAATTCAATGAGGCAGGAATAACATCAATCTCTGTGGCACACCACGGGGGATGGGGCTGCATTGCCTCTCATCCCTACCCTTTGCTTATGGTGCTTCAACTAGTTTTCAGTCAAGAGACAACTGGTGGTGCAAGCATGGTGGTATGGTACTGTACGCTGTACCAGTAAGATATTTATAGCTGGTACGACGTAATGGAAAGATACAGGAGGAGCCCAGCCCCACCTCCGGACCAGGCCTTCCACGCAGCTGCATCTCCCGAGTCCTCCTGCCTGGGGTCTGTACAGAGATAAGGGCTCTCTGGAACTGCAGCGGGGAAACTAGCAGAATGTGGGGCCACCAGGCAGCCTCATGCTGGCAGCTCCTTTGCTGCAGCTGCTGTACCACCCCCAGCCCGGCCCCCAGCCCTTCCACACAGCTGCGTCTCCTGAGTCCTCCTGTCTGGGGTCTGTACAGCAGAAGTCTCTGGCGCAGCGAGAGGAGGACAGACCCTCCCTCCTCCCCCGGTAACGTGGGATGGATGTGAATCATGGGGAGGGGACAGGGAGAATGCAGGGGCCCTGGGCTGGGAGTAGGGTGGGGAGGAGTCATGTGGAGGTCACTTCCCCCCCCCCCCTTTGTGTCCCTCCCCTGAGTGCAGTGTACCGGCAAGAAATGATTTTTCTGCTTGCACCACTGACTGTACCTGAGCCAATTTAGATGCATAGCTCCAAGTAAAGTGTTGATACATATTCTATCAAATGTTTCTCTAAAATGTAGGGGTGGAAGCCTAGCTCCACTGAAGTCAGCAAAGGCTTTGCCATTGACTGCGGTGGGGCCAGGATTTCACTCCAGATAGTAGGCGAGAGCATCTAGCCCAATGCTGTACTGGCACAAAGATGCCCCAAATCCAGCTTAGCTGGACAGTAAAGGATTCTGTAAACCTAGGGGAGCTTCTCTGCTAGATCTGCACCAAACCACCCCCATAAACATATTGGCTGCTGATATAAGAGCAGGGCCAAAGGTAAGGGGGATGGTCAACGCTCCTTCACCCCCTGCTAACAGCCAATATAGACAAATATAAACAAAGACTGTGAATGGCTTGCCAATTACAGAACCAGTTTCTCCTCCCTTGGTTTTCACACCTCAACTGCTGGAACAGGGCCTCATCCTCCCTGATTGATCTAACCTCGTTATCTCTAGCTTGCTTCTTGCTTGCTTATATATACACCTGCCCCTGGAAATTTCCACTGCTTGCATCCGAAGAAGTGGGTATTCACCCACGAAAGCTCATGCTGCAAAACGTCTGTTAGTCTATAAGGTGCCACAGGATTCTTTACTACTACTAATATAGAGTACAGCAGCCTCAGTCTTGGGGAAGCACCAAAGTGGCTTAAATCTCTTGAACTGTGCTGAGTGCTCCTGAGACACAGCCTGGGATCTGGCCCATCACAGCGACAGCATTCCTTTCCTCCACCAATTCCATAATCCAGGCCAAAAAACCAGTCAGTTTGTCCGGAATGTTTTATCCTTATAAACGCAAACTGTTTATTGTGCGACTCTTTTTGCCTAAGTGCTTACAGACTTCCTCGCCCAAACACGTATTCCCCCTTAATACTTTCTCCAAACATTTCCAGTCCTGTCATTTTTTGGGTATTACTGCATTAGAAAGGAGGATTGGAGAGCAATAGTTTCATGTGTCTGTAGATGAACCAACTTATCCAGAACTAATTTGTGTAGCAGTCTGCCAACAAGGGTATCCACACCAATGCTCTGTGTGCTGTCTGCTGACTTTTCCTAACGGTGTCACTTTTCTGGGCTGTGTGTTGGATGCACGCTGTCTTCCCTGAAAGCATGCTCCAGATCTGAAGTTTGGGGGCAGAGGCGTAACACCATTTCATTCCTACTCTTTGTATGTTGCTGACCTTCCAGCCAAAGTGAATTCAGATTTTTGGTTTTTTTAACTCAAGCAAATGTTCCCTGGAACTTTTGAGGCATTCAGTTAGCTTGCTGCTTATAAGCATGTTATATGCATTGAAGAGTTCTTAACATAAATCCACTATGCTTAAAAGATTAAACCAGAAAAGAACATTAAAGACATAAGTAAAACAAGACTGAATTATAGTCTGTTACATTTTAAGTATCAGAGGGGTAGCCGTGTTAGTCTGGTTCTGTAGAAGCAGCAAAGAATCCTGTGGCACCTTATAGACTAACAGATGTTTTGCAGCATGAGCTTTCGTGGGTGAATACCCACTTCTTCGGATGCAAGTGGAAATTTAGAAGCAAGCTAGAGATAACGAGGTTAGATCAATCAGGAGGATTCACAGTCTTTGTTTAGTCCTAAACTGATGGTGTTAATTTGCAGATGAACTGGAGCTCAGCAGTTTCTCTTTGGAGCCTGGTCCAGGAGAGGTTGAAGTGTTCTCCTACAGTTTTTTATATTTGCATTTCTATGTGTGATTTGTGTCCATTTATCCGGCATTGCTGGCATATGATGGCATATATTACATTGGTGGGCGTGCAGGTGAATGAACCGGTGATGGTGTGGCTGATCTGGTTAGGTCCTGTGATGGTGTTGCTGGTGTAGATATGGGCAGAGTTGGCATCGAGGTTTGTTGCATGGGTTGGTTCCTGAGCTGTGCAGTTGCTGGTGAGAATATGCTTCAGGTTGGCAGGTTGTCTGTAGTGTGGGATCATTGTGATGGCCAGTGGAGTCCTACTGCAAGACAAGCCCAAGAAAGAAACCAACAGGACTCCACTGGCCATCACATACAGTCCCCAGCTCAAACCCCTCCAACGCATCATCAGGGGTCTACAACCCATCCTGGACAATGATCCCACACTTTCACAGGCCTTGGGTGGCAGGCCAGTCCTCGCCCACAGACAACCTGCCAACCTGAAGCATATTCTCACCAGCAACTGCACACCGCACCATAGTAACTCATCAGGAACCAACCCATGCAACAAACCTCGATGCCAACTCTGCCCACATATCTACACCAGCAACACCATCACAGGACCTAACCAGATCAGCCACACCATCACCGGTTCATTCACCTGCACGTCCACCAATGTAATATATGCCATCATATGCCAGCAATGCCCCTCTGCTATGTACATCCAAAAAACTGACAGTCTCTAAGGAAAGGATAAATGGACACAAATCAGACATTAGGAATGGCAATATACAAAAACCTGTAGAGAACACTTCAACCTCCCCTGGCACACAACAGATTTTAAGAGGTGGCCATCCTACAGCAAAAACTTTAGGACCAGGCTCCAAAGAGAAACTGCTGAGCTCCAGTTCATCTGCAAATTTAACACCATCAGTTTAGGACTAAACAAAGACTGTGAATGGCTTGCCAATTACAGAACAGTTTTTCCTCCTCTTTTTTTCACACACAGCTGCTGCAGGAAGGCCCCCATCCCCCTGATTGATCTAACCTCGTTATCTCTAGCTTGCTTCTTGCTTGCTTATATATACACACCTGCCCCTGGAAATTTCCACTGCTTATCCGAGAAGTGGGTATTGCTCATGCTGCAAAACATCTGTTAGTCTATAAGGTGCCACAGGATTCTTTGCTGCTGTTACATTTTAGTTCTTTACATAGCACCCTGGATCCAAAGACCCTAGAGAATCATAGATGTTAGAAACAAAATAGACCTAGTAGTAGGGTTGCCAGCTTTGTAATTCCAGAAAACTGAACACCCTTGCTCTGCCCACTGTCCTGCCCCTTCCTTGAGGCCTCACCCCTGCCTGATGTCCCACCCCACCCCGCTCACTCCATCCCCCCTCCCTCTGTCACTTGCTCTCCCCCACCCTCTCTCATGTGCTCATTTTCACTGCAAGGACTAAACAGGCATATGTATTGTTTTGACAGATATATTATTATGGGGTTGGTCCTGCTTTGAGCAGGGGGTTGGACTAGATGACCTCCTGAGGTCTCTTCCAATCCTAATCTTCTATGATTATGGTAAGTTCAGGTTTTATTTGTTACAGGACACTAGAGCTGGCAGCCAAATAGGCAAAAAGAGTAATTTAAAAAAAAAATGAAATTTCACAAAGATTTTCATGATTGTTTTCCCTCCCCTCTTCTCATTTTTCATAACCAGGTCCATGTTTTTTGTTCACTAATGTTACTGTAATTTTATCCTAGCTCCACTGAAGTCAGCAAAGGCTTTGCCATTGACTGTGGAATTAGGACCACACAGTATCACAGCTGCAATGAGTCCATTAAAGGCCCACTCCCAAAGCCCAAATACAAATCCATAGAGCACAACCAATGAACTGCACCTGTCCAGATACCTATAAAAATAAATCTGCAGAAACTGACTCCTACATCTACATGCAGATACACATGTGTATTCATGTGTACACATCTAGCATGCAGTACACATATACTGCCACACTATTTATTATTACAATTGTTGTTTAGTACCTACAGACCCCAATTAAGATCAGGGATCCAGGGTGGTAGGTGCTGGACATACTCATAAAAGAGAGAGTCTGCAACCAAAAGTTGATAGTGTAACTATACAAAAGTGGGGAGAAATGTATGATACATTGGCTCTTCTGCAATTACATTCACTTTTTAAGAAATAATACATTTCTTTTAAAATTCCCTTCTCTTTTAAAAACTTGTTATGAAATGAATACACACCTATTTTATGTCATCATTTTTTTTTGTGCACAAGCCAGCAAAAGGAATAAAAGTCAAAAAGTTAGACTGCAAATTTTATTCTCACAGGTATACACACATGCGGCAATACACGCACCTCCCTACACAAAGACACACAGTCTCTTACACACACACAGTGCATGCATGCACATACTTGCCTACACAGAGACACTTTTTCAGACACTTCTCCAGGGGCTGGCTAAATCACCCAGCCAGAAAAGGAGGTGGGTGGGCTGGAAGGGGAAAGATGGGTGGGAGTGGGGGTGGAGGAGAGAGGATGGGAAGGGAAAGAGGCCAAGGACAAGAGCAGGGTGGGGGGTGAGAGGGAGGAGTGAAGGAGAGAGTGTGGGGGGTATGTGGAGTGGATGGGGATTCAGGGGGAAGCAGAAAGTTACAGGTGCATGAGGAAATGTGGGGCACAGGGGTGTATAGGGACATAATGGGAGTGCAGCAGTGTATGGAGATGAATGGGGTGCCGTGCTGTGGGGGTGCGGGACATGGGGTGGTGGCTCTGGGAGGTGGAGGGCTGGAATGGGGAGGTGTGGGGCAGGATGGGATGGGGAGGGATGCAATGATGGGGATGGGAGCGGGGTTGGGATGGGGAGGGATGCAGTGACGGGGAATGGGGATGGGGAGGGATGCAGTGATGGTGGATGGGGATGTGGGGAGGGTGGGACGGGGTGGATGGGGATGGGGTTGGGACGGGGAGGGATGCAGTGACGGTGGATGGGGATGTGCGGGGTTGGGACAGGGAGGATGCAGTGATGGTGGATGGGGATGTGGGGGGGTTGGGACAGGGAGGGATGCAGTGACGGTGGATGGGGATGTGGGGGGGTAGGACGGAGAGGGATGCAATGACGGTAGATGCGGGTGTGGGGTTGGGACGGGAGGATGCAGTGACGGTGGATGGGGATGTGGGGGTTGGGACAGGAGGGATGCAGTGATGGTGGATGGGGATGTGGGAGGTTGGGACGAGGAGTGATGCAGTGACGGTGGATGGGGATGAGGGGGGGTAGGACGGAGAGGGATGCAATGACGGTAGATGCGGGTGTGGGGGGGTTGGGACAGGGAGGGATGCAGTGACGGTGGATGGGGATGTGGGGGGGTTGGGATGGGCAGGGATGCAGTGACAGTGGATAGAGATGAGGAGGTTGGGACGAGGAGTGATGCAGTGACGGTGGCTGGGGATGAGGGGGTTGGGATGAGGAGTGATGCAGTGATGGTGGATGGGGATGAGGGGGTTGGGACGAGGAGTGATGCAGTGATGGTGGATGGGGATGTGGCGGGGTTGGGACGCTGAGGGATACAGTGACAGTGGATGGGGATGTGGTGGGGTTGGATGGGGAGGGATGCAGTGATGGTGGATGGAGATGAGGTTGGGACGAGGAGTGATACAGTGATGGTGGATGGGGATGTAGCGGGGTTGGGATGCCGAGGGATGCAGTGATGGTGGATGGGGGTGTGGGGTGGGTTGGGACGGGGAGGGATGCAGTGACGGTGGATGGGGATGGGGTTGGGACAGGGAGGATGCAGTGATGGTGGATGGGGGTGTGGGGTGGGTTGGGAAGGGGAGGATGCAATGACGGGATGGGAGTGCGGCAGGGCTGGGGAGGGATGCTGTGATGGGGGAGGGGGTTGTGCGGGGGTTGGGACAGGGAGGGATGCAGTGGCAGTGGATGGGAATGTGAGGGGGTTGGGACGAGGAGGGATGCAGTGACGGTGGATGGGGATGTGGGGGGGTTGGGACAGGGAGGGATGCAGTGACGGTGGATGGGGATGTGGGGGGGTTGGGACAGGGAGGGATGCAGTGACGGAGATGGGAGTGCAGCAGGGTTGGGACGGGGAGGGATGCAGTGATGATGGATGGGGAGGTGGAGTGGGTTGGGATGGGGAGGGATGCAATGAGGAGGATGGCAGTGCAACCCCATTCCCAGCACTTGAAGATGGGGATACACATACCTCCAACTCCTGGGTGCCGGCGATGGGGCGACAGACTGTGGTTCACAGCAGGGCACATGCTGCAGCTCAAGCCCAGCCACAGGAGGAGCATGAGGAGAAGAGGGCCGGGCAGCAGCGGGAGACATGCGTGCCTGCTGAGTGCTCGCGAGTGGCGCTAGTTCCTGCCCTGCCCTGACCCAGCCAATGGGAGCTGTGCCTGCGGGTGGGGGGCACAGCGGCACGCAGACCGCCCCCCTCCCCCCCAGCAGCCCCTAAGGATAGGAGCCAGACATGCTGGCTGTTTCTGTACCGGGGAGCTGCACGCGGCGCTAGCAGGGAGCCTGCCAGCCCCGCTGCGGCATCACAAACCGGACATTCAACAGCCCGGTCAGCACAGCCGTCAGGATTCCTTTTCGACTGGGTGTTCCCTTCCAAAACCAGACACCTGGTCACCCTATCTCAGGGGTGAGCAAACTTTTTGGGCTGAGGGCCACATCTGGGTGGGGAAATTGTATGTAGGGCTGGGGCAGGGGGTTGGGGTACAGGAGGGAGTGTGGGGTGGGGGTGGGGGCTCAGGGCATGGGATTGGGGCCGTGGTGGGGTGCGGGGTGTATGAGGGGGCTCAGGGCAGGGGGTTGGGGTGCAGGACGGGTGCGGACTGTGGGAGGGGCCTCAGGGGAGAGGGTTGAGATGCACAGGGGTGCATGGTGCAGCAGGGATCTCAGGGCAGGGGGTTGGGGTGCAGGAGGGGTGCGGGGTGCAGGCAGGGAGTTGGGGGTTAGGGTGTATGAGGATGCTCAAGGCAGGGGGTTGGGGTGCAGGAGTGGTACGGGGTGTACGAGGGGGCTTTGGGCAGGGAGTTGAGGGTCAGGGGTCAGGAGGAGTTCGGGCTCCGGCCCTCTGCCACTTACCTAAAGCAGCTCCGGGGTGGCAGCGGCGCGCACCAGGGCCAGGGTAGGCTTCCTACATGCCTGCCCTGTCCCCGGCCAGGCCCCTGGGGGAGCTGGGGCGGAGGGCCCTGCGTGCGCTGCCCTTGCCGCGCCTCCAGGTACCTCCCCCAAAGCTCCCATTGGCCGCGGTTCCCCGTTCCCAGCCAATGGGAGCTGCGGGGAGCAGTGCCTGGAGGCAAGGGCAACGCACGGAGCCCTCTGCCCCCCCCCCCGCCCGGGGGCCGCAGGGACATGGTGCCGGCCGCTTCTGAGAGCAGCGTGGGGCCCACAGTGCCATGGGGGGCAATCCTGCAGGCCAGATCCAAAGCCCTGAGGGGCCGGATCCGGCCCGCAGGCCGTAGTTTGCCCACCCCTGCCCTTTCTAGTAGGCCATCCCCCCCATCTCCATAAAAATGCAGGGTAGAAGCAAGAAGGGAAAACAGAGCTGGATTTTTTCAGAGGTGCTGGCATCCACAGCTACAACTGAAGCCGCTGGGAATTGTAAGCATTCAACAACTTTGCAAACTAGGCTCAAAGTGTACAGAAGAGACTGCTAAGGAAATGGGGGGAGCTGAAGGGATGCCAAAGAAGATCCATCTGAATCAAACTAGCCCATTTATATATAACAACACCTCTTCAAGCCCTAGGAACTGAACCAATTAAAAGCACAATATCCTTAATACAATTAAAATACAAATAAGTCTCTCTACTTGGCTCAAATAATATATAACAGCCAATGTAAAATAATAAACTCATAATATGATAAATCTTAGTGGGTTACATTCATAATGTTAAAATATTGCTCGAGCATGCAGGGGTGTAATCAGGAAGGCCAAAGCACAATTGGAGTGGCAGCTAGCAAGGAATATGAAGGGTAACAAGAAGGGTTTCTACAGGTATGTTAGCAACAAGAAGAAGGTGAGAGAAAGTGTAGGACCCTTACTGAATGGGGGAGGCAACCTAGTGACCAATGATGTGGAAAAAGCTGAAGTACTCAATACTTTTTTTGCCTCGGCCTTCACAGACAAGGTCAGCTCCCAGACTGCTGCACTGCACAGCACAGTATGGGGAGGAGGTGAGCAGCCCTCAGTGGTGAAAGAAGAGGTTAAGGACTATTTAGAAAAGCTGGACATGCACAAGTCCGTGGGGCCGGATCTAATGCAGCCGACGGTGCTGAGGGAGTTGGCTGATGTGATTGCAGAGCCATTGGCCATCATCTTTGAGAACTCATGGCAATCAGGAGAGGTGGATGATTGGAAAAAAGGCAAATATGGTGCCCATCTTTAAAAAAAGGGAAGAAGGAGAATCCAAGAAACTACAAACCAGTCAGCCTTGCCTAAGTCCCTGGAAAATTTATGGAGCAGGACCTCAAGGAATCCATTTTGAAGCACTTAGAGGAGAGGAAAGTGATCAGGAACAGTCAACATAGATTCACCATGGGCAAGTCATGCCTGACCAACCTGATTGCCTTCTACGATGAGATAACTGGGTCTGTGGATATGGGGAAAGCGTTGGACGTGATATAGCTTAACTTTAGCAAAGATTTAGATATGGTCTCCCACAGTATTCTTGCCAGCAAGTTAAAAAAGTATGGATTGGACGAATGGACTATTACAGGGGTCAGCAACCTCTGGCACACGGCTCGCTAGGGTAAGCACCCTGGCACACCGGGCCAGCTTGTTTACCTGCTATGTCAGCAGGTTCGGCCGATTGTGGCTCCCACTGGCCGCGGTTCACCGCTCCAGGCCAATGGGGGGTGCAGGAAGCCGCGGCCAGCACATCACTCGGTCCCTGCCGCTTCCCGCAGCCCCCATTGGCCTGGGATGACGAACCATGGCCAGTGGGACCCGCGATCAGCAGAACCTGCCGACATGGCAGGTAAACAAACTGGCCCGGCCCGTGAGGGCACTTATCCTGGCGAGCCACGTGCCAGAGGTTGCCAACCCCTGGACTATAAGGTGGATAGAAAGCTGGCTAGATCATCAGGCTCAATGGGTAGTGTTCAACGGCTTGATGTCTAGGTGGCAGCCGGTATGTGGAGTGCCCCAGGGGTCTGTCCTGGGGCAGGTTTTGTTCAACATCTTCATTAATGATCTGGATGATGGGATGGATTGCACCCTCAGCAAGTTCACGGATGACTCTAAACTGGATGGAGAAGTAGATATGCTGGAGGGTAGGGATAGGGTCCAAAGTGACCTAGACAAATTGGAGGATTGGGCCAAAAGAAATCTGATGAGGTTCAACAAGGACAAGTGAAGAGTCCTGCCCTTAGGACAAAAGAATCCCATGCACTCCTACAGGCTGGGGACTGACTGAGTAAGTTCTGCAGAAAAGGACCTGGGGATTACAGTGGATGAGAAGCTGGATATGAGTCAGCAGTGTGCCCTTATGACAAGAAGTCTAACAGCATATTGGGTTGCATTAGTAGGAGCATTGCCAGCAGATTGAGGGAAGTGATTATTCCCTTCTATTCGTCACTGGTGAGGCTACATCTGGAGTATTGCATACAGTTTTGGGCCCCCACTACAGAAAGAATGTGGACAAATTGGAGAGAGTTCAGTGGAGGGCAACAAAAATGATCAGGGGGATGGAGCACATGACTTACAAGGAGAGGCTGAGGGAACTGGGCTTGTTTAGTCTTCAGAAGAGAGGCGGGATTTGATAGCAGCCTTCAACTACCTGAAGGGGGGTTCCCAAGAGGATGGAGCTCGGTTGTTCTCAGTGGTGACAGACGACAGAACAAGGAGCAATGGTCTCAAGTTGTAGTGGGGGAGGTCTAGGTTGGATATTAGGAAAAACTATTTCATTAGGAGGGTGGTGAAGCACTGGAATGGGTTACCTAGGGAGGTGGTGGAATCTCCATCCTTAGAGGTTTTTAAGGCCCGGCTTAACAAAGCCCTGGCTGGGATGATTTAGTCGATGTTGGTCCTGCTTTGAGCAGGAGGTTGGACTAGATGACCTCCTGATGTCTCCTCCAACCCAAATCTTCTATGATTCTATGAGCCTGTATAAAATATATTTACACATAATCTTATGTGTATTAAAGTAGCATGTAGGGATCCTAACCAAGATTCCACAAGGCCCTATTGCATTAGGCCCTTTACAAACACATAGTAAACAAACTCCTACCCTGAAGAGCTTATCTTCTAAATAGCCAAGACAGACAACGGGAAATAGGGGCACAGAGAGATGGAGGGACTTGCCCAATGCAGAGCTGGGAATAGAACTTGGGTTTCCCTTCACTCTAGTTTGATGCTCTAGCCACACCGCCCTTAAGACTGCACACTGCTGCCCCAGTCCTGCAGTTTGTTCATCCTGGGGAAAGATGTGTCTTACTGCAGATCCTGGCGGTTACCAGTGCCATTCTCCTTGGGATCCAAGGGAGAAGTGAATTGAGGAGGCCTGACTATAAACCTCTCCCCTTATTGACAATGGGGCTCTTAGCTCAAGTTCCTCCTTTTTTATCACAAATGCTACGGTATCACCTGAGAAGAGAGACAACCCCAAAGGTAGTTGGGGTCACAGCCATTTAAAGTGTGTATTCTATTTATTTATCTAATTTTTAGAGTGCCAGCTCACCAGAGAGCAATGGGCAGATCAGTTCTGGTGGGCTCGATAAAGTTCAGATGACACTGAAAGACCAGGGTTGAGATAAAACCCTTTTGATCACTGGCAAAAATCAGTTATCAACCTACATATAGGCATGAGCCCAAAAGATGATACTAGTTTTGATCCATTCTCCCGACTCCCCCAAACACTGCAGAGATCACATTCCATTGGTTTTCCATTGTCAGTATGTGGAAGGGGCATCCTGGGGTGGGGCTTCAGATCAAAGAGGTATAATGGACACATTTTAATGTGCCCTCTTCCTGACACTGTTGCCCAGTTTCTCTCACGGTTTACTCCTACCTCTTGCAGAAGGAATCCACACTGGGTGTAGAACTGATTCGGGGGCGCTACACTGATTCGGGGGCCATGTAATCATTTCACAGCAAACAGGTCTGAATTTGGCTCAATGAATGTGTTGAATCCAGTAAACGGTCAGGCAGCTACCTCTGGAGTGCAAATCTGAGGAGTACTGTACCGATCAAATACATTTTCCTTATCGACAGCCATCTTGCCTCTCCAGTGACTCATTTGGTTAGTGCATAGTGGTGTTATCATGGAATCTCCTGCACTAAGTCTGCCTTAATAGCAGTACAATGTGTATTAATTAGCACTGTTTGGAAGAAGAAGAAATAGAAAAATATTTCACAAAACATTTCAAAAGGGTTTCTTTTTTGCGGGGTTTAAATGGACCCAATTTCCACGAAATGCTTACTGAAATTGTTTTGACATTTTTCATTTACCATAAGTCTGGTTTTCTGTAAGAAAATGCAGTTTTCGGTGAGTGATAACTTTAAAGTTTCATTTTTGAAAGAGACCATTTTACGCTGGACAAAACTTGCAAAAAGTTTCCAACAGCTCTAGTATTTATTCATTTAAAACAGTCAGCCATCGATCATAACCAGCATTATCCACAGGCTCTGGTTCATGCTCAGCTACTGTCCTGGTCCTCTCTGGTTTCACTGGTTGAGCCTTTGTTAAGTACAGCAAACTCCTCTGGTGCTAAGGGGACATTTTATCTAGGTTCTAATAATGTTTCCATCACTGGGGTATCTGAAGGCTCAGGGACAAGTTCCTATTAGATAACATCATTAGGTATCATCAGAGTGCAGCGCATTCTACACGTAGTGTATGTTGAAATGATGCTTGTTACAATAAATAGCTCCCCAATAGGGGGCATTATAGTCTGATGCTTATGTGTAGAGTAATGTCTAGGAGCTTGGAGAATCCTACTTACAGGAAGTGCTTGATGAGAGGCATCTGGATATGTGAAGGAGAGAAGAAAGCCTGGATGTTGTGATGTTTTGGCTCTCTTCATATGCTTGAACACTGAACAGTCATTGCTTAGCTAGCTATATTTTACATACGATGAAGCTGTCCAAGTGCATACTGCGGCTGATTATATGACTTCAGACCCCATACAGTGTAGACTGTTCTGTATTTGATTCCAGGAAGGACAAGGAGGTTACAGACATCCTGGAGGATACACTATTATTTCCAGCAGAAAAAAAAAGTAAGGCAAGCTAGTGGAATAATGCCCACCCTTGGGATTAAGACAAACATTTTGTGGAAGTAACACTACTGGATCATTGACTGGTCAGGCACACTGTCTTCAACGTGCTCAGTTGTACACAGTAGATTCACAATATGAAGCTTTCATGTGAGATTCTTGATGAATTTTTAGCCGAGAGCTTATCACCAACGGCTGCAGCTGCATTTGCCTCCCCACACGTTACTCTCTCATATACAAATGTGCAGTAAATAGTCCCAGTTTTTAATCCCATTAGGCTGCACACTGTAGTGCTCTGTCTTCTGTTTTACCAGAGTCTGTGGTAATCAAATTATCTAGCACTCTGTACTCAGACATACATTTCCTACAATGTACATGTGTAGAAAAAAAACTACAAAGGGCTCATAATGGTTCTATTTACAAAATAATCAAAATATCCCAGTTTCTCTCTCTACCCATCAGATTCTCACACTGGCACCCATCATGCATTATCTCAGTGACTAACTTCCATCCTAAAGTTATTCCGCCAAATCCTGAAGTCTTCATCCAGGTTAAACTTCCATTAACTTCAGCAGGAGTTCTGATTTGAATGAAGACTTTAGCTTTGGAGCACAAGTTTTCCACATGTGCTAACATTATGCGGCTCTGTCTATACTTAAGCACCTTCTTCTGCCGGAAGCAGGGAATGCGCAGCAGGAGATGGATCATACCTCCTGCTCTTCTCAAGTAACTTTCAGCACCCAGATTTAAAAATGTTGCTCTTGGTCCAATGTAAACCATATTTGCCAACAATCCCACTTGTATCTACCTCCCCAGAAGCAACCACCTTCTGATTTAGACTTATTGTAAACAGGCCTTCATTGAAACTAAGTGCTAAGCAGGAGTGAAAGTAAAATTTCTCTCTTACCAGTACAGGGGGGCAGCTTTGCCCCCCCCATAAAGGGCGGGGACTCGGGCAGAAGGGGCGTGGTTGGGAGTGCAGCATCCCTAAGCTAGCCCACGCGTGCCACCTGGGGCTCCAGCAACGATTTTAAGGGCCCGGGACTTTTAAAATCACCAGCCCCGGGGTAGCTGTTCCTTTTGCCCCCTCCCAATCGGTCCGGGGGGGCTAAAAGGAGCAGGGACATCAAAGTGCTGCTGCAGCAGTGCTTTAAGCAGGGTCCTTTAAAGTGCTGCCGCGGCAGCGCTTTAAAGTCAGCGGTACAGGCGGACACTTCTTACCAGGACACCGTACCAGCCCGTACCATCATACTTTCACCCCTGGTGCTAAGTGTTAACAAAAGCAAAGGTTTGTCATGTCTTAGACTTACAGCATAACACGGACATGATCAGGTACCTCAGAATTCCTTACCCTCAAAGTCTGGACTCTGGGACACCAGGCCGCCATCTCCCTCCTACCCCAACCCCTACTTCCTCCACCGCCAGGAACATTTGAACCAGGACCCCCCACCACCACCTCTTGGACGCTGACCTGAAAAGGCCCTGGCAAGGAACTTGCCCAGGACAGCAGTTGGATCATGGTCAAGAGGGAAGAAAACTTCAGCGCCCTATCAACCCAGACAGTAGAAATCTAGCTGTCCTTAGGCCCCCCCATCCCTTCCATGAGGCAGGAACATCTACCACCACTTTCCAGGGACTGCCATTGGAAAGGCCTCTCTGTTTCCAGGAGGAAATTACTGAAGACTACATATGTAGGACCGGGAGCAGGGAGAGGGAATGGACTCAGCAAAGTAAGGTGTCATGGGATAAGAGGGAAGGTCCTGTCACGGATTGGTAACTGGTTAAAAGATAGGAAACAAAGGGTAAGTATAAATGGTCAGTTTTCAGAATGGAGAGAGGTAAATAGTGGTGTCCCCCAGAAGTCTGTACTGGGACCAGTCCTATTCAACATATTCATAAATGATCTGGAAAAGGGGGTAAACAGTGAGGTGACAAAATCTTTAGCTGATACAAAACTACTCAAGATAGTTAAGTCCCAGGCAGACTGCAAAGAGCAACAAAAGGATCTCTCAAAACTGGGTGACTGGGCAACAAAATGGCAGATGAAATTTAATGTTGATAAATGCAAAGTAATGCACATTGGAAAACATAATCCCAACTCTACATATAAAATGCTGGGGTCTAAATTAGTTGTTCCCGCTCAAGAAAGAGATCTTGGAGTCATTGTGGATAGTTCTCTGAAAGCATCCACTCAATGTGCAACGGCAGTCAAAAAAGCAAACAGAATGTTGGGAATCATTAAGAAAGGCATAGATAATAAGACAGCAAATATCATATTGCCTCTATATAAATCCATGGTACGCCCACATCTTGAATACTGTGTGCAGATGTGGTCGCCCCATCTCAAAAAAGGTATATTGGAATTGGAAAGGGTTCCAAAAAGGGAAAGAAAAATTATTAGGGGTATGTAACAGCTTTCATATGAGGAGAGCTGAATAAGACTGGGACTTTTCAGCATAGAAAAGAGACGGCTAAAGGGGGATATGCTAGAGGTCTATAAAATCATGGCTGGTGTAGAGAAAGTAAATAAGGAAGCGCTATTTACTCCTTCTCATAATACAAGAACTAGAGGTCACCAAATGAAATTAATAGGCAGCAGGTTTAAAACAACAAAAGGAAGTATTTCTTCACACAACACACAGCCAACCTATGGAACTCTTTGACAGAGGATGTTGTGAAGGCCAAGACTATAACGGGGTTCAAAAAAGAACTAGATCAATTCATGGAGGATAGGTCCATCAATGGCTATTAGCCAGGTGGGCAGGGATGGTGTCCCTAGCCTCTGTTTGCCAGAAGCTGGGAATGAGCAACAGGGAATGCATCACTTGATGATTACCTGCTCTGTTCATTCCCTCTGGGGCACCTGGCATTGGCCAGTGTCGGAAGACAGATACTGGGCCAGATGACCTTTGGTCTGACCCAGTATGGCTGTTCTTATGTTCTTATGGCTAGCTGACACCCATAGGCTCTCCTCACCATCCAACCCAGGATCTGAGGAACCAGTTCCCCTACCCTGCTATGGATAAGAGGGGTGGGAGACTCCATGCCAGCTGCTCCCCAATACCTCTCCATCCGAGGCAGTGACTCAGGACAGCACAGAAGCAGGATTGGTGGTAGGATCAGAAGCACCTTTTCACTGCCTCATGGGAGTCTGCTTCCACCCTTTGACTTCCACAGGCCTACCTCAGCAAACTGCCATTTCTGCAGGGAGGAGGTTGCCTCTGTGAAGCAACAGGAAACACTTAGCTCATTCAGGGAGATGCCAGGAAATAGCAGGGAAAGTCACAATGTGAAGTATTGGAGAGGGGGGATAAAGGAATCACTGTTTAGTGTTTGGAAGGCTATAACTCATGTAGTACTTCCTTTTCCCCTCTCCTTGGCCAGGTGCTGACTATATAGAATGTAAGCTCTTCAAGGTGAGAACCTGTCCTAGAGTGTCTATAGAGTGCCTGGCATGAGATCAGTGCTAAGTAAATAAACTGAAAGAACAACAAAATGAATAAGGAAGGCATATGAATGAGTAAGGCATAGAACGTAGGTGGGAGCTGAGCTGATGTGATTCACAAGAGAAAGGGAAAACGTTAAGAAGCTGGGGCCCTGATTAACTTCAGTGGGACTGCTCAGATGCCTGACAGTAAACAGGTGCCTACGCACTCTGATGAATGTGGAACTGGAAGAGTACAGCAGGTCAGGACACAGAGAAAATCCTGCCCTGGCAGAGGATAGGAGATGAACTAATTGGTCTGGTTTATCTGTAAATTCTATGAGCAATACAGAGCAGGGGGGAGGGGAATAGAGGTGAACAAACCACAATGGGATGGTGGAGAGTATCAAGAAGGAGGAGTAATAACGAGCGGCTAGACATTCCAGATAACATGAATCATCAGTTATCTAAGAGTTTGTAGGATAGGCTCAGTGTTAGTGGTAAACATGTATTTGAAGAGGTATGTCTTTTTTAGAGCTAGGCAAAACTTTTCACACACAACTTTGTCAGCAAAAAAATGCAGATTTGGCAACATTAAAACATTTAATGATTTCATGTCCATTTCACCAAATTGTTTCAGTAAAAAAAAAAATCATTCTGACATCTTGATTTTTGGTTTGAAACAACTTATCTTAAAATTTGTATTAAAAACCAATCAAACCTTTAAAAATGCTCGAATTGAAAAGAAACATTTCATTTTGGGTTGAACAAAAGGTTTAATTTGACTCAAAATGAAATTTGTTTAGACTTTTTGACTCACTGAAAATTTCAGAAATTAGTTTTGGGTTGATCTAAAAATAACGTTTTCTGATTTTTCTTTTAATTGCCAGTGAGCAAAAAAAAATCATCTCATTATTTGCCAAAATTTAGTCCTGCTTCAGCAACTAAACATCTACAACCTGCCCTGGCCCCTACTGAAGTCAACAAGAATTTTGCCATTGTTTTCAAGGGGACCAGAATCAAGTCACTAATATTTACAGCGAAGATCCCCAAACATCCAGTTTGCCAGTTCCTTTTTGACTGGCAGCCAAAGTCTCTCTTCTTGCTCAATCAAGCATGAAAGCTCCAAACTAATTCATAAGAAACCAAACAACAAAAACAGGTGAGCAATTATACACTTGATATTTGTTTTGACCTTTGTATGGGACTTTGGAACAGGTTTCATAGATAAAGGACATGAAATTGAGCCTTCTGGAAGTGTCTGAGCTACAGGTGACAAAAGATAATCCCTACTAGGATGTCAGAATAGTCACAGAACTGCAGGAGCCAACCACTGAAGTAATGGATACCCTTCTCAGACACAAGTGTGAAATAAAAGGGCTGAAGATCTGAAGGGCAGACATAATTCACAGTGAGAGTGTCAAGTTCAAAGGTGGTCAATATTTGAAATTGTATTAAAAGTTAATTTTTAAAAAGTGATCCTATCTGTTCTTCGTGGACATTAATGATGGCATGGCATTTTTCATAAGAATAATGGTGTAGCTTTCTGTCCTTGACCAAAATTGTTATTTGTATTACTGGCGAGACCATGCATTACTCCCAAAATCAAGACCCCATTGCACTTGGTGTTCTATATATGTAGTAAGGAGACAATCCTCGCTCTCCTCCATCCCTTAAACATGAATGTACCAAAGCCCTTATATCTGGCATAGGTGCTGGAATTAGGGGGTGCTGGGGGTGCTGCTACACCCCCTGGTTGGAAGTGGTTTCCATTATATACAAGGTTAACAGTTTGATTCAATGGCTCTCAGCAGCACCCCCATTATACAAATTGTTCCAGCACCTCTGGTATCTGGTGCAAATAGGCCTCAGCAGGTGGAACTGTATGCCTATATATGGAGTCAATTCCAAGTTCAGGGCTTAAATAAATAAGACAGATAAAGGGTGGGGAAAGAATTTTTATAGGCGTGTAACTGAAGCACAGCGAGCTTGACATCATACAGGAAGTGTGTAACAGAACCAGAAATCGAACCTAGGTCTCAAGGCTCCAAGTGTCCCAAGTCCCAGTCCATTCCCTTAGCTCCAAAATCATCATCAATGTTCTCTGCTACACACATGTCATTCTGTGTGCCAGCTGGCTGCAATCTTCTCTGCATGACTGTGTTTCAGCAACATTGTTTGTATCAGACCTATGCAAAAATAAGGAATGTTTTTCATTTGACAGATTGGACAGTTCCATTCCAAGTGATCTTGCCATTCCAAATTTCACTTTTAAATCAAATTTCAGGACAAGAGAGACTTTTTTGTGTGGAGGGGGGAGTTGTTGTGGGGTTTTGTGGAGGGTTTGGGGTTTTGCACTGAATCACAGAAAAACAAGGCCGCTTTTTACACAAAAAATTGGGCTCACAACATTTTGAACAGGAGCTCTGAGATAGTGGACATCTTTTAAATTTGTCTTCATGTAGGAGGAGATAGGGTAGAAGAATCAGTGACAATTACGCATATTGGTAGCCTGTTACATTCACGGTGGCTGCCAGCAGCCCTGAGAAGCTATTATGGCTAGACATCAACAAGCTACAAATGATGCCCTAGCCACGTTCTGCAGCCATTCCCCCGTATCAGCCAGCACACCACCTAAGGATTCCCCTACAGTGGCGTAATCCTCCCGTGAATGGCTAAGCTGGCTTTAAGGCAGCTTTGTGCAAAGCTTCCAAATGTAGAAAAGAATCAGGCCCTTTACATTTAGTGTATAAATAGCTCTTGGTGAAGGATAAAACTTGTGCTATTTTTTCAAGACAATAGGTTGATAAAGACATTATAAACCCTAGCAAACAGCCTGCTGTACATTCATTTGTTAGTGAAATAAGGCTGTAGTGAGTGCTGTCTTTCAGCTTTTGCACATGTGTGTATCTGGAATCTTAAAAATACATGACAAGAAGTGGGACTCTCATAGCAAGGAACATATAAAACAAGACTGGAAAAATACATTGTCAGGGAGAATCCTGCTTTGGCAGAGTGATGGATTAGGGGACCTCAGAGGTCTTTTCCATCTATGATTCTATCATGTAATTCTATATAGTCACAGAAGAGTGGATGCCTAACATAGATCGGCTCATTAGCTATTATCAGAACAGAACGAGCAGCTCATGTGAGTGCCTGTTTGCTGGGCTGCACCAAAGTGCCCTTCAGGCTGGAAGTGGTGCTTTAATGCCCTCCCCTCCGCCCCCAGCTGTCAGCCTTTCCAGCTCTGAGTGCAGGGGCTGAATTCTCATTTGGTCCTGCATGTGCATCTTTACAAGAGGCAGAAGAATCTTTCTCTCTCTCCCTTCCCTGCCAATGCTCGTATCTCTCTTCCTCTGCTTTCAATGCTAAATAATTAAGTTATGATATCTTTGAACCCATATAGCGGCCCTCCGCTGAGGCTCTCAAAGCATGTTATAAAAATAATTTTGCCTGCTCCTCTGTCTCTACTGCTCTGCACCCACTGTGGCCATTTGACCCTGTGCCCAGGGCCGCCCAGAGGATTCCGGGGGCCTGGGGTCTTCGGCGGCAGGGGGCCCTTCCGTTCCGGGACCCGCCGCCGAAGTGCCCCGAAGACCCGCGGCGGGGACCCCCCCACCGCCGAATTGCCGCTGAAGTGGGACCCGCCGCCGAAGCGCAGCCCGGTCTTCGGCGGTAATTCGGCGGATCTTCGGGGCACTTCGGCAGCGGGTCCCGGAACGGAAGGGCCCCCCGCCGCCGAATTACCACCGAAGACCGGGCTGCGCTTCGGCGGCGGGTCCGTCTTCGGCGGTAATTCGCCAGCGGGGGGTCCTTCCGCCCCGGAGCGGAAGGACCCGCCGCCGACAAAGACCGGGAGCGAAGAAGCTCCTGCGCCCGGCCCCGCAAGAGTTTTCCGGGCCCCCCGGAGTGAGTGAGGGACCCCACTCCAAGGGCCCCAAAAACTCTCATGGGGGCCCCTGTGGGGCTCAGGGCCTGGGGCAAATTGCCCCTCTTGCCCCCCCCCTGGGCGGCCCTGCCTGTGCCAAGTGATCTGGTAGCATTTAACTCTTGTCTTGCAGAAGACTAATTGGCTCCACTAGGTACAGGGCAGTGGAGAATTGGGCCCTGATTTGGAAAGGCAGCCAGCTTCCTGTGAATCACAGAGAAATCACTCATGCAAGAAAACCCTCATCCTTTGCAATAGAATTATTGTTCTGCAAAGCCTAAACCAAAACAAAGCTAGACACAGCGGTCCACACTCCCTGATTCTAGTGGAGTTACACCAGGGACGGCACTGGCCCCTGTGTGTTTCTGCTTAACAGATAACAGAAAATGTAAAAGGCAGGAGAAATCAGAACAGTACATTATACAGCCAGCAGTTAATAATTTACCACTGCCCGAGTGACCTTTTCAGCGAGGGCAACAGGTATAATTAAATAGCGTATTAGAGAGTCAGGGCACAATTGTATTCTCAAGGATTTACTAATTTCTCTTTGTTCTGACTAATCAAGCAAAAATGTGTGTTTGTCAAACTGGGGCATGCCCAGGTATGAGAATGCCAGGGGATCTCTGATTCCTGGCTCCTCTAATGCACATGCCCAAGGTCCTGAGTTTGTTTGCATATGTGATTTCTTCAGCATGGTATGAACACATTTGAACTGGTAAATTCCTAATGATGACAGGTGGCTCCAGATCTTGAGGGCCACATCCTGCTCCCTTAGTTACTTGTATATCCCATGGACTAAGGTGAGCTGGATTTACCCTTTCATAGACTTTGCATAAAGACAACAGACTGTGCTGCTGCTATAGACAGAAAGTTATCATTGTTTCTTTAGCGAGTACTGCCTAAATATTACTAGGTGCCTGTGCCAAGTTGTTTGAGATGGTATTCCAGCATCATTATTAAGGGGGAACTGTACTTTTAAGACTCTTTATGTAGAGTGCTTTATTTAATATTCCCAGACACAAAATTGGATCAGATGTGATTTCAAGCCATTGGACACACTGAAGAGGAGTTAAAAGTCAGAGGGTACAGCTAGCATTTATACAACAGTCAGGATCATAGTGACTATCTGGTTGTGCTTAGATAGTTAGCGCTCACAGCCACATCACTGGGGACAACTGCAATTTATAGTCTGTATACAGAGTGTGGTGGAATAGTGATGAGTATTGGAAGATAGCTCGTAGACAACGAGATGTCAAAATGTCACTTGACTATAGTGGGAGCGTGAGACAGAGGTCTTTGATTTGTATCTCGCAATTAAAATTGGGGTAGACTAGATGACCCTTAAAATCCCTTCTAACCCTATGGTTCGATGATTTTATAAAAATGTAAGATTATTTTAGCTGACTTATTGCAGGAGGATGAATTCAAAGTCCGCAAGGGTAGGTGGCTCTAATGTACTGAGAGGGTACTTTGTACATTATTAGGTGGTATATGGGCTGCTCTAAGTAGGCACATGTGATTCCTGTTTGAAATGCATGAAAACTGTATCTAAATGAAGCTTTGTTTGTGATTTGTCCTCAGTTTAAGAAGTTATGTCAAAGCCTTGGTATGTGAAAAACTGTTGTAGATTATTTCTTCAGAGATCAAGAATATATTTTCCTGTAATTACAGATTTAGTGTAAAAAGACGCATGTTGTGCAGCAAAACAGAAGACTCAGATAATGTGCTACTAAAGTACGTGATCACCTCGATTCTCTGTAGCTTGTTGAGCTGAAGTTTACAGACTCTGCCACCACAGCTGTACACCAACAGAGTTTATAAACACCACCAAGTTCATAGTCTTTTGCTGAAGCTGAATTTGTCTGTAATATGCAGAGTTTATAAACATTAGAAGAGTTCCTTATGAACGCTGTTGCAAGGAATACTTCAGGGATGCAAAGGCTACAAATGTTCATGTAATACTGTACTTGAAGTCCAACTCCTGCTCCAGACACTCCATGTCTTCCCTATGGCAGGACACATGATGGTGAAATTCACCCCTGTAGCACAAGTTTTTCTGTCCATTTTGAATCCCATTGAGCCGCTTAAGTGGAATTTAAGTGGAGCAGAGATGAGAGCTCAGTAAATAATTTATTTTTTAGCTTGTTTGCTTGGTGGCTTAACCAGAAAAATCCAGAAAAAAAAGTTTTGGGTTAAAATAAATGTTTCCTTTGACCTGAAAATAAACTTTTTTGGTATTTCATTAATTTATATTTCCAGGTGGTACTTTTACCCTTAAAAAGCCCATCAAAAATTTAGCTCAATTTCAAACAAAACAATGTTTCAAAACAAAAAGTCAAAATGTTTCTGTTTGAAAATGTCAAAACAAAGAGTTTTGATTTTTTTTTTTAAATCTTAATTTTATTTGGCCAAAACTATTCAACCTTTGTTCGCAAATAGTTCTCATTGTCCCCAAACTGCGTTTTTTGGTGTAAAAGTTATTCACTTGAAAAATTTTGCCCAACTCTAGCAGAGATCTTGTGCTGGCTCCTTGCACAAGGGTGAATTTCATTCAGAGAACAAAGGCAAGGCTCAGCTCTGTACTTTGAACTATGGAAAGTCCATCAAAGCCAACCTATCTCATGACAAAGTTCTTCATGAACGCAGTTGAAAAAAAATCTCCATCAGGTCACCAGCAAAGATTTAAACAAGAAATCTCCAGGGTTCAGATTTGAGGGGAGGTGGATGGGACCAATAACTATAATCACTTAAATCTTTTTTATTAATAAACTTATTCTGAGTTTTACTCTAAACCATCTCCTTGCTGTTATATTAAAGTGAGCATCCTCAGCTGATCAGCAGGTTGGCATTTATTCTGTCTCTTTGGAGACAGTGGACTTGGTTCATTTCTGTGTGTCCAGTGACAGGGATTGGACATTGCAGAGAGAGACTTCTGGGGAACTCAGGACCAGAAGTTCACTGATTGTTACCGACAAGTCAAGGCTTAGCCTGACAGAGGCTCAAGGAGTTTGTTGTTGAGGTGGACAGACTGGCGTGGCAGGGAGCAGTCACACAGTTTAAGCTCCAGCAAAGCGCTCTCTTGCTGAGGCAGAGAGATAGCACCTTGACTCACGGTTCTGAACTCCCTGAGGAGAGCATCATGGATTGTTTCAAGAAACAGCCTCACCCAAGTTTTAAACAGTGCACAGCTTGATTTGTAAACCAGGCCAAAGAAATTGCTGATTGGGTTATGTTCCATATACTGAACGTATTGGGCATTTGTTATAAGAAAGGGAAGTACTGGAGAATGAATAACATCAATTTGGTATTTCTAACTGAAGAACAGAGCTACTTGACATTTTCAAGCCCCCACTCAAAAAAAAATGGTGCTTAGTCAAAACATTTTAAAAATTTTGCAGGAAAATGTTTTAAATGAAATTGATGGGAAATTGCAACATAAAAAGATTTTTTTTTTAATTGAAGTTTTCAGTTTGGTTTTGTCTCTTTTTTTTTAATCAAATTTTGTTTTCCTTTTTGCCACTGAATCCAACAGAATGAATTGATGTGTAGGGAGGTGTCCGTCCACACACTTTTTTCTTTTCCCACTCTAACTTTTCCATAGTTGAAAAAAAGGAAAAAAACAAAAGGGAAGAGATAAGAAACCCCACACACTAAGCATCATTCATTCCACGACAAAATGCGGAAAAGGCAAAAAAAGGAGGAAACAAACTCTGTTGTTGTTGATTTGTTGAAAAGCAAAAGGAAAATTTCATTTTGAAACCAAGTTTTCCATTTTGGAGCCTGATGAATTTCATTTTGTTCTTCCTTCCAAGGCAAATAAAATGAAGACCATTGTAATGGTTTTTGAAGCCCTGTTGCAATCAATGGGCTAACTACAGAGTAAATTTCTACTCATTGGGACTATGTCTGATAGAATCTGGCACTTATGAAAAATTTCTAATAGAGATTTTGTTGTGTTGTTCTACAGCAGGGGTAGGCAACCTATGGCACACATGCCAAAGGCGGCACGCGAGCTGATTTTCAGTGGCACTCACACTGCCCGGGTCCTGGCCACCAGTCCGGGGGGCTCTGCATTTTAATTTAATTTTAAATGAAGCTTCTTAAACATTTTAAAAACCTTATTTACTTTACATACAACAATAGTTTAGTTATATATTGTAGACTTACAGAAAGAGACCTTCTAAAAATGTTAAAATGTATTACTGGCATGCGAAAATGAAGACTTGGCACAGCACTTCTGAAAGGTTGCCAACTCCTGTTCTACAGCAAACTTTCAAGCCTAAGTGTGAAGTAGGGAGTATGGGTCATGTTCTGCCCAGACCTACTTCCTGTGCCATCCACTAAAACCACTGGAGTGACTCCCAATTTTCCTTTGATATAGCAGAGAAGAATTAGGCCTAATATCTCTTCCTCAACTGAAAAAAAAAATCCACGTTCACCTACTGACTGAAGGAACCACTGACAAAGTTTACCAATTTCATGATATTATGGATTACACACCACTACAGACATAGAGGGTTTCAAATACTTTGCATTCATCCACAGCACACCAATGGGATAATATACTAGGTATTTTAGAACATGATAATGGTGTAAGAGCATGCAAATAAGCCCAGTGTCTATGTAAGCACTAGCCTGTTAAAGAACAGTTTAGAACTGTCCATAGATAAAAAGAGAGGCCCTTACATACAAATTAGTGTAGGGCCTGAACATTAGAGTCGGCTTGCTTCCGAAATCTGCTCTTTCCTGCACAAAGGCATAGCAAAATGGTAACAGCTAGAAACTTCCCTCTGGACACAGGCTGAAAGTTTGCGTTTTATTCAAATATTTACTAGGAAAATATGCTAGGAATTTACTAGGAAAAATGCTTTATGTTTTCTGCACAGTGAACTTGGGCTGCTGGAAAAAAGGCTTAGTCACTCTCTTAAAGGCCAAAAGAGCAGCTTGGTTTCTCCTGCCTGGTTTCTGAAAAACTGACATGATGGGCAGATTCTCAAACAGTCACAATTAACAAATAACTGTCGGTGAAGGGAAACCTAGGAAGGAAGCGAGTATCTTCTGCGGCACATGGGCCAAGTTCCATGGGTGCATCTAAGGGGAGATTTGGGTCCATTAATAAATGAATCTGAAGAACATACCTATTTGTGGCGTATGTAGCTATTAAGCCTTTGTTTGTGCTGTACTGCACCTTTAAATATCTAAAGCTCTCATGTCTAAAGACCCAGAGAGGCATTTTGTTCTCAGTGATGCTTCAATCTATAATGGAGGATACACACACAGTGCTCTTATGGTAACTTACCTCTCTTTGAGTTAATTGAGGTAGAAGAGAACAGCAAGAAAGTACATGCTTTGCTGTTTATTGACAAATGTAACACAAATAAAAACATTGTTAACCTTTGAGGATAGGACAAGAAGCAATATGTTTAAATTGCAGCAAGGGAGGTTTGGGTTGGACATTAGGAAAAATGTCCTAACTGTCAGGGTAGTTAAGCACTGGAATAAATTGCCTAGGGAGGTTGTGGAATCTCTGTCATTGGAGATTTATAAGAACAGGTTGGACAAACACCTGTCAGGAATGTATTCTGTGTTGTAATTGAAATCAATATATTTGAAAATGTAGAAAACATCCCAAAATATTTCAATAAATGGGATTCTATTATTGTTTAACAGTGTGATCAATCCTCAGACTCAAAGCTGCCCTGTTTCTCTATTTCCCAGAGCCATTTCCTAACTTCAACGCCACCTTTATGGCTCCCCCAGTACACAAACCCCTCCCGTTGGTCCTGCTGTAGCCCATCTGTAGGCCTCCTTTTTAGCCCATTCCTAGGTCCTTCACAAATCCCTACCTGGTAAGGAGTCACCATTAGTCCTTCCCTGAGCCTGCCACAGGAGAGGTTGGACCCAAGGTCCCCCAGCTCACGCTGTGACAGTGGCCCTCAAAAGATTTGGAAGTTTGGTATGGAAATCCCCTCAACATTTAGAAGCTCATCCAAGATATCCATAGACCTGTCCTCTTTCCCACCTATTGGCATCAGAGACAGGGCTAGATCCAGCCATCTGCAAGCAAAAATCACACTAGTGGGGGACACTCTAGCTAGCTAGAATTCCTCATGTGAATATACAGCTGAGCTCTGCCATCCCAGGAGAGAGTATAGCATGTGCACCCACTCTGCTCCTGGAGAGTTTTAGGAGCTGATGCATGGCAGAGAGTGGGGCTGTGTGGGTATGCCACTTTCAGACAGCTAACACCAATGGGATGCCAGCAGGGAGCAGGACCTGTGCCTCCCAGCAACAGTGTGAAATAAGGCAAGTGTTTAACAATGTAAAAGTGAAGAATAACTACTGTAATTAATCAAATGAAATTGCAAGGGAATATAGGTCAACAGAATATAACCCGGTTTGACATTCGGCCTGGAAACAGGCACTTGAAGCTCTAGCAAGCAGGCTATGGGTTCTTAATGACCAGGAGGGAGTAGAATGTTATTTTTATCACATCCAAAAAGATGGAAGCCCTGCAGCTGCTGCCTGGAGCTAACAAGCAAGGACAGCAGCTGATCCACTTACTGTATCTTCCAGGATTTAAAAAAAGATGCATACTTTCTTTTCTGTAGTTCACTGTCACTGGCATCACATGATGAGCTGCCCCTTTCTTCCATTAGCCTGCTGTGGAGGCAGCTGTATTACATGACATGCACAAGTCTTTCACTAACAGTGCTATTAATGGGGATTAGGAAACATGAAAAATGGGAATAATTTACCACATGATGTGGTGGATTCTCCATCCCTGGAAGAGTTTAAATTAAGATTGTCTTTCTATGACGTATACTCTAGTTTAACCATATTTTATTGGCTTGAAACCAGAATTACTGGGTTAAATTCTATGGTCTGTGTTATGCAGCAGCTCAGACTAGACAATGGTCCCTTTTCACTTTAAAAATCTAGAAATAAATCAGTAGTTATTTTCAGTGACAAGTCAGTGTCTGACCTGCCACTGATGGTTGGTAAAAGAGGCATCACTGATTTCAGAGGCATATAGAATCATAGAAATGTAGGGCTGGACGGGACCTCAAGAGGGCATCTAGTCGATCCCCTCGTGCTGAGGCAGGACCAAGTATAACTGGATAATCTCTGTCAGATGTGTGTCTAACCTGTGCTTAAAAACCTCCGGGATTCCACCCTCTCACTTGGAACCTATGCCACTTCTTAACACTCTTTATAGTTAGAAAGTTTTTCCTAATAGCTAACCTAAATCTCCCTTGCTGCAGACTAAGTGCTTTACTTCTTCTACCTTCAGTAGGCATGGAGAAAAAATGATCACCGTCCTCTTTATAACAGCCCTTAACATATTTAAAGAGTGTTTTCAGGTCCCATCCTGAGTCTTCTTCTCTCAAGACTAAACATGCCCAGTTTTTTTAAGCCTTTCCTCTTAGGTCAGGTTTTCTAAACCTTTTATCATTTTTGTTGCTCTCCTCTGGATTCTCTCAAGTTTGTCCACATCTTTTTTAAGGTGTGACACCCAAAACTGGACACAGTGCTCCAACTGCAACCTCACCAATGCAGAATACAGCATAACAGTTACTGTCAATGTCTTGCATACAACACTTGCATTAATATATCCCAAAAGATTAGCTCAGGGGTCGGCAACCTCTGGCACGCGGCTCGCCGGGGTAAGTACCCTGGCAGGCCAGGCCAGTTTGTTTATCTGCTGCATCGGCAGGTTCAGCCGATCGTGGCTCCCACTGGCCGCAGTTCGCCGTCCCAGGCCAATGGGGGCGCTGGAAAGCAGTGCGGGCAAAGAATGTGCTGGCCGCCTGGGATGGCAAACCACAGCCAGTGGGAGCCGCGATCGGCCGAACCAGCCGATGTGGCAGATAAACAAACTGGCCCGGCCTGCCAGGGTACTTACCTCAGCGAGCCGCGTGCCAGAGGTTGCCGACTCCTGGATTAGCTCTTTGTAACTGTATTACATCGTTGGCTCATTTGTGATCCACTATTAGCCCCAGATTCTTTTCAATTGTATTACAGCCTCACCAGTTATTCCTTATTTTGTATTTGAGCACTTGATTTTTCCTTCCTAAAGACTTGGCAGTTGTCTGTACTGAATTTCATGTTGTTGGTTTCAGACCAATTCTCCAATTTGTCAAAGTATTCTAATCCTGTCCCCAAAGTGCTTGCAACTCCTCCAAGCTTGGTGTCATCTTCAAATGTTATAAACATACTCTCCCCTCCATTATCCAAGTCATTAATGAAAGTATTGACTAGTATCATACCCAGGACTGACCCCTGCAAGAACCCACTAGATACATCCTCCCAATTGGACAGCGAATAAATACTCTGAGTATGGTTTTCCAAACAGCTGTGCTCCCATCTAATAGTAATTTCATCTAGACCACATTACCCTAGTTTGCTTCTGAGAATGTCATGTGGGACTGTGTCAAAAACCTAACTAAAATCAAGATATGCCACATTTACTTCTTCCTCCCTATCCACTAGGCCAGTAACCTTGTCAAAGAAGGAAATTAGGTTGGTTTGGCATGATTTATTCTTAACAAATCCATGCTGGCTATTATTTATCACCCTATTAGCCTCTAAGTGCTTACACACTGATTTTTTGATAATTTGTTCCAGTATCTTTCCAGGAATTGAATTTAGGCTCACTGGTTTATAATTCCTCAGGTCCTCTTTGTTCCCCTTGTAAAGATAGGCCAATATAGTACCTTTCTCCATTTCTCTGGCACCTCACCTGTCCTCCATGAGTACTCACAGATAATCACTAATAGTTCCAAGATTGCTTCAGCTAGTTACTTAAGTACCCTAGGGTGAAATTCGTGAGGGACTAGAATACATCTAACTTCCAAGTATTCTTTAACCTGTGCTTTCCCTATTCTGGCTCGTGTTCCTTCTCCCTTGTTGTTAATACGAATTGTGTTCAACATCTGGTCACAATTAACCTTTTTAGTGAATAGAATGTTAGAATATGCTAGAATAGAATGTTGAATAGAGTAGACTTAGGGCTTGATTTGCTAATGTAACTCTGTTAAAGCCATCATTTCATACACCGCCAACATTCAGCTACCTCTGGGCAGGGAATGGGGGAAACAGTTGTGTCACAGCCATCTCCCATCTCTATCTTGACCTTGCCTGACTCTGTATTTATACTATTTTCTAATATCTGAGGGCATCTCAGCACCAGGTTGTGTGTGTGAGAGAGAGCGGGGGGGGGCATGGGATGCTGCAAGGCTCCTGTATGTTCCTGAAATTGCCTGCGTGCGTGTGTGTGTCAGAAAGGGGGTGCTGCTGGGCTCCTGTATGTTGCTGAAATTTCCAGCTGTCAATATAGTTTTTTAAAGTAATAAAACACATCAGAGATTGGGGGTATTAAAATGATACAGGGAAAGGTGTCAACATTTGTACACATTCCTCTACCATAATTTTAGTTCCAGATAGTTTTGAACTATCATCTTCTTTCTCAACACCATTACAGCTGGTTGAATAGTAAAAATTAAGAGGATGAAAATAGATTCATAAACATTTTTGAAAATAAAAGCACCAAGTAAGCTTGATTGGCTACAATTTCTGGAGACATGTTTTATTAGTGAATATTCAGACAGCCAACGAGCATAAGGGAAAATGATCACAAACTCTAAAATTTTAGGTGAATTTTAGCCTGAATGATTACTTGTGTGAAAAGTACCTAAAGGAGCTGCATTATCCTCTAGTCTACGTTAATTAGTCTCTTGTTTAAAACATTTAATTTATGTATTCAGGGAGCAGAAACAATACCATGAGATTTAGGAGACCAACTGCACATTCTGAATGACCAACAGTGAAGAGCCGCAGCACACCGTTCTGAGTTGTGAGATACAGTGTAAATGCGACAATGATTAATCCAAACTGTTTGAAGACTAACAAATATGTTTGAAAAAAAGCAAGATCAGTTCATGAACAATTTACTGGCCAAACTCACTCACTCACTCATGCCCATCACCCCAATCGGGATATGGGCCGCCAACCACAGATCTCCAGAGTCCTCTGTCCTGGGCCATTCGCTCTAGCTGGTTCCAGGTATAGCCCATTTTTTTGCTATCAGCCTGAAGGTCGCATCGCCAGGTGTTTCTTGGACGGCCTCTTTTCCGCTTGCCTTGGGGGTTCCACCGCAGTGCCTGTCTGGTGATGTTAGTTGGCTGCTTGCGTAGTGTATGTCCTATCCAGCCCCACCTTCTCCTTCTGATTTCTTCCTCTGCTGGGAGTTGACGGGTCCTCTCTAAGAGGTGGATGTTACTGATGGTGTCTGGCCAGCGGATCTGGAGAATCCTTCCAAAACCAGGACTCAATTCACAACGAATAGTTCAACCAGTTCTGATCAACACCATGGAGGGATACAGGAAAGCACATTTCTCTTATTGCTCACCCCTGCTGGAGGGGTCATGTCGGGGGAGAGTAGAATTTCCTTCCTATTAGCATTTGATGCAGTGGTGTGTCTTTACAGTGAGAACCTAAGTATCTTAGTGCTGCCGGTTGACACTGCCAGTAATGCATAAGGTGATGCACTGTGAAGCAGGCTGCTCGTGCTCTGCCAACAAAATAATGCTAGACCTGTTCCTTCATGCATGTGGACTCACTTCCTTTACTACAGTACATTGGGTAACTCCTCTGCATGCTAGACACACCCTGCATGTTTTCCACTCTGCTACTCTCTCTCACTCTCTACCAGTACATGTGCTGTACCCTCCTCTCAGACCTTTGATGCGCTGTGGAACACCCTAGTCTCAGCAACAGCAAAACTGACAAAATCAAAAGTAAATCAAATGAAGTGTGCTTGGAGAAAATGGCCAACATCAGGTGACACATCATCAATAGCTTGTGGGGCGGAGGGGAAGGGTTCACATTAATCATTAAAGACCTAAGCATGTTACAGAATTTTAATAATCTCTAATAATACTGGGCTCTTCCTACTACTTTCCAGCTGAGATGCTCAGACACTAATGAAGTCAGCCTCACAAAACTTCCCTGGTGTAAGCAACTATTATTATCCCTGTTCTACTGATGAGGAAGCTGAAGCACAGAGAGGTGACCTACATTTGCCAGTCACACAAGAAGACAATTGCAACGCCACAAATGAGACTTTTGTTCCTGACTCCTAGCACTGTGCTTTAACAAGGAGACTATCCTAGTTAAGGATAGATTTATCTAAGAATCTCTGCTCCTATAGAATCAGGGCATCCTAATGTGCAATTCAGATATAATAATGTCTAGCTCTGACATAGTGCTTTTCATCAGGAGATCTCAAAGAACTTCATCATCTTAAATATATTTATCATCACAACGCCCCTGAAAGGTAAGGAAGTACCATTATTCCCATTTTACAGATGGGGAACCAAAAGGCTGTCACAAAAGAAGCACAGGATAGAGCAGGGAATTGAAGTGGGACCTCCCAACTCCTAGGTTGGCATCCTAACCACTGGACCATGCTTCTTCACAAGAAAGCTTACTTTAGTTCCTATGTTTCCAAACTGGGGCACATATATATAGCCAATTAGTTCACAGTTTGATTGTTAGAGTAGTCTATATCAGTAGTTCTCAAACTAGGGCCACCGCTTGTCCAGGGAAAGCCCCTGGAGGGCCGGGTCGGTTTGTTTACCTGCTGCATCTGCAGGTTTGGCCGATCGCGGCTCCCACTGGCCGCAGTTCATGGCTCCAGGCCAATGGGGGCTGCAGGAAGGACGGCCAGCACATCCCTTGGCCCGCACCGCTTCCTGCAGCCCCCAATGACTTGGAGCAGCAAACCGCAGCCAGTGGGAGCTGGGATCGGCCAAATCTGCGAACGCAGCAGGTAAACAAACCATACCAGCCCGCCAGGGGCTTTCCCTGAACAAGTGGTGGCCCTAGTTTGAGAACCACTGGTCTATATCCATTTAAATAATTTCCATTTTAAAAAACAAACACACACTTTTTTTAAAATAAAAGCTTTTACAACTCTTATACCAAAATCAGCATGAAGTGAGCTGGGTTGGCATGATTTGACTGGAAGTTGAATGTGGTTATGCAGGACTCAGTTTGATTCCTGTGTCGTTGCCCAATGGGAAGAGACATATCGACTAAAGTACCATGTTAATTTACATTTAAATACGCAGGAGTAGCAGGTCACGCATATTGCGGGAGGAGAGAAATAAAGAAAGAATGAAAACTGATGACACCAGAGGGAAGTTTTGCTTGTGCTAGGCATGAATCTAAAGCAGTGGTGGGCAACCTGTGGCCCGTCAGGGTAATGTGCTGCCAGGTTGCCAGGCAGTTTGTTTACATTTGCACATCGGCCCGCAGCTCCCAGTGGCCACGGTTCGCCATTCCCAGCCAATGGGAGCTGCAGGAAGCGGTGGCCAGCACGTCCCTGCGGCCCGCGCTGCTTCCTGCAAGTTGCCCACCACTGATCTAAAGCAACATGTCAGTCTGAGGCTACTGAATATTTATGTCTTTATTTATAATGTTTGTATTACTATTATCATAGTATTCGTGCTTCCCTGAGCCTAAGGCTACGGTTACATTACAGCAGCTGCAACTGCACCACTGTAGCGCTTCTGGTGAAAACACTCTAAGCCGACAGGAGAGAGCTCTCCCATTGGCTTAATAACTCCTGCCTCCGCGAGAGGTGATGGCTATATTGGAAGGAGACGCTCTCCTCCCGACATTGCACTGTCCACACCAGCACTTAGGTCAGCATAATTTACGTCGCTCAGTGGTGTGGATTAGTCACACCCCTAGGGTGACCAGATGTCCTGATTTTATAGGGATAGTCCTGATTTTGGGGTCTTTTTCTTATATAGGCTTCTATTACCCCCCACCGTGTCCCAATTTTTCACATTTGCTGTCTGGTCACCGTACACACCCCTGAGCGACGTAAATCATGCCAAAGTAATTTGTAATGTAGACGAAGCCTAATTCTTTAATGAAAATCATGATGTACCTTTTACTTGCATTTTGCAAGCTTCACGTTACTCCCAGTGCTGAAAGGCCTGTTGATGAGTAATGCGCTGGGTGGTTTTCAGTGGTTGTCTGTTGCTTTAGTATTTATATATGTTTCATCAGCTTCTGTTTCTCCAGCGCACAAGAGAGAACTTTCCCATTCCATCTGGCCTGGCTGTACTTGCTGTTGGCACGATCTCCTAACAGCAGTTCTGAACTCAAACTGTTTACAGCTATTCCTGATGTTACCAAGCTGTGATATTGCAGCATAAAGCTCTATCTTGACACCAACTCTATAGGAAGGTCAGAGCTGCAAAGTTTGAATGTGGCACTAGCTCCAAACATGCCCAGTATTCAGGAGAGCTTGGAGAAGGTGATTGGGTGGGTGCAAATACAGGACCATCAGATTACACTAATATCATTGACAAATAGAGCTAGGCAGGAACCGGTTTCTCCATCCCATGAAAATGTTCAGGATTATAAAATGATTTTGTCCTGGCTTGGAATGAAAAGCTGCAACCTTAAAAATTTTCACAACTGAACAGTTGGAGGGCGGGGGGGTGGAGGGGAAGGAAAGATAAACAAATCAGTTTGGGTCAATTCAAATGTTTCATTTCAATAATCTTGAAGCGTTTGGTTTTGATTTTGACCATTTTTTACGCTAATTAGCTTAAATTTCTAAATGAAGTCATTTTGAAATGAAAAGCCCCAATTTTTTTTGTTTAGAAAATGTCCCTTTTGAAACTTCTCCTCCCCCCAAACGTGTCAAGTTGAGAAATTCCTCAAAACCATGAAAAGTTGTGGTTTTGATGAATCACCATTTTTGATGAAAAACATTTCAAAGAATTCCCAATCAGCTCTATTGATGATGCAACGCCAGTGAAATCAATAGAATTGCAGACTCATACAGCTGGAATGATAAAATGGTGAATCAGTCCTCCGTGATCCCAGCTTGCAGCCTGCGCTACCACAAACATGGTTTAGTTTCAACAAAAAGTGACAGATCAGTGTCACCTACTGTCACGGGGGGGAAAATGGATCAAAGGTGTCCTCCTAATCTTTTTTGATCTGTGCTCACATATCTCAGTTCACATGGCATGCTTCACATGCATAGCTGCAGGGGACTGTCCACTTAATTGTGCTTATATTGTTCAGGATACTTAGGGCAGGTCTACACTACGGGGGAAAATTGATATAAGATACGCAACTTCAGCTACGTGAATAACATAGCTGAAGTCGAAGTATCTTATATCGAATTACTTACCGTCCTCACGGCGCGGGATTGACGTCCGCGGCTCCCCATGTCGACTCCGCTACCGCCGTTCGCATTGGTGGAGTTACGGAGTCGACATGAGCGCGTTCAGGGATCGATATATCGCGTCTAGATGAGACGCGATATATCGATCCCCGAGAAATCGATTGCTACCCGCCGATACGGCGGGTAGTGAAGACGTACCCTTAGTCTCATGAGAGTCTCTAGCATGGGTTTAGTTCAAAATACATTTTACCATGCACTGTGCTTCATATATGGCTATAGGATAATTTTGCTACATACAACATGAACATTCACATACCTGTGCCCAGCTTATTTCTATTATTAGTTAAGCACGGAGAATTTGCATGGTTCTGTATAGACACCGACAGATTGAGCCTAAAGCCATTTTTCATGTGAACAGCCAAACATATCCATGTTTGTATGTGTGTATTTGTGCTTAAACAAGAGAGTGTTTGTTGTTAGAAATATCTAAGTCATTTCCATTTCTCAGGTTTTTAAAAAGACTCATTTTGTATTTGCATGACTTTTTCAGTAATACCTTTTACTGAAATGTCAACAGAAATTGGAACTGAAATTGTTTTAGAAATGTTTTGGTTTACCCCAAACCTGGTTTTCAGTGAGAAAAATAGTTTTCAGTTAATGAAAAATGTTGATGATAGTTTCAAATACAATTTTTGTAAAAAATTAACAGAAAGCAGAACATTTCAAATGTCAACTTTTCATGCAAAAGATCATTTTTTCAATAAAAAATTTTTTATGTATAAATTTTGACCAGCTCTATTTTTTGTTATTTGTCTCAGTCTATATCTCAGACCTCTCCTTGTGGATGTCTTGGTGAGAGTTTAAATGTAACAGGGCCAATTCTTGGTCACCAACACCACCATGCCCTCTCTGTGGCTCCTAAACTGGGCATCATCTGGACTCCACTCTCTCCCTAACTCTGCACATCAAGGTCATATCAAAATCTTACCAATTCATCTTCCACAACTTTTCCAACCACCTGCCTTGCACCACTTAAAGTCTCACCCAGGTCCTTGTCTCCCTTCTTGACTGCTGCAATCTATTCCTCTCTGGCTTTCCCAGCACCTTCCTTTCCCCACTCACACCCACTGAAAATGTTGTTGCCAACATCTTCGTGGCCTGGCACTTTGACCATGTCCCCTTCTCTCCCACCACCACACACATTTGGATTCCCTCCCTCTATGAAACACAAGCTCCTGAACCTTAGCATCAAGGCTGCTCACAGCTCTATCCCTCCCTACTTATCTGCCCTCAGATCTTATGATGGCATCTCCAACCCACTCCCCTCCACTAGCAGTGCCAGCCTAGATCACTCATTTGTCTGCTTTTCCCACAAGCACCTTTGCACTTTCATCCATGTTGGTCCTTATGTGTAGGATGCCACCCCCAAATAATTTGCCCTACCTTTCAAATCTCTTCTCCAGACCCACTTCTACCAAGATGTCTACAGTAGACTGCCAAGTGATAATGGCTATGTGGGTGACCTGTTTAAAGATTCATTAAAAACTCTTATTCTTCTACATTTTTTTAAAAGGTCAATGGTTAAAGCTGCTATTGGGTTTCCTGTTAAGTCTATGGTGTGATTCCCCCTAAGTCTATGGTGTGGTGTTATGAAGTGGTTTATAACATCTTTCTAACAGTATTTGAATGGCAGTGTGGCTGAGGTGAATCACGGTGCATCCAGAGATAGCAATCTAACATGCTTTTACACAAGTCATTGGGGGCACCATTGCTTCTCCACATCCACTGTAGATTTAATGAAGACTTTTCCCTGCTCGTTTTTAAAACACTATTTACAACCTGTAACAAGATGATTAAATTCTACAATACTGTAACTTATTTCTGAAGGCTGGGAAGGTAGGTCTCATGTTACAATGCTAATATATATATAAAACAAGTGAAAGGTCCTACATTTCCAGTCCCACAAATAGATGAAATGCATTAAGGTCTTAACTGGCTTGCTGAGAAGACTGTTACAAAATATGACACATCAGTAATACTGGGATGAAACATTTAGCTTCATTTTTATTTTGGTCATGGAATGGGATACTCTGGATGAAATATAAACATTCTATCAGTTGTTACCCCAAAAACAGGCTTTGGGGGTAACCCTAGGTAAATTATTCTATTACTCCCTTCATCTGTCTTTCGTAAGTTATGGGTCACCAGGGTAGTTAAGGAAACACTTGAAGGACATAGATGTAAGCTTCTGATAAAATGATTGACACAGGCAGCGTATTTTTTAAAAACAAGGTCTCTTATTAATTTAACTAATACTCCCTATTACAATAATCTAAACATGTAAACCTTTATTGCAGGTTAAAGAGCATTCAGACCTAGGGTGACCAGATGTCCCAATTTTGTAGGGACAGTCCTGATATTTGGGGCTTTTTCTTATATTGGCTCCTATTACCCCCCACCCTCTGTCCTGATTTGTCACACTTGGTCTCCGGTCACCCTATTCAGACCACAATACCATACTGTTTTAATAATTCTAAATGATGTGCTCTGCCACAGATGGCCAGTCTGTGACAGATTGCTGACTGTAGTTCTTAACTTCTACTTTAAGTTTTACATATGGAAATTACAATTAACACCCCCCCCCTCAAGAATACACATCTTATACTACATTATATTATGGTTAGAAACTAGCAGACTTATTCTATTAGTTGATTCCATTGTGTTGTCTGCTGCTGCTTGGTCAGTCGACTTGCCTCCGTGTCGGGTCTCTTCAGCAGCTGTACGCTTCTTCTGTCCTCTCAGAACTCTCTCTCAACTGTCTTAACTTTTATACTGTCCTGTTGGCTATTGGGCCTCTACTGAGCATGCTCGCTTTACTGTGCATGCTCACAACGAAACATTACCTCACCCTTAGCTACCAGAAAAAGCAGCCCCAAACCAGCCCAGGCTGCAGCTGTTTGACCTCTCCCTACCCTTGTATCGCACATGCTCATTGCTGAGCATTACCTCATTCTGCACATGCTCACCGGGATTGTTGTACCACAGACCTATGATTACCTCATCTGACCTTATGGCCCGTGCTCCAGATCTGACCTACTTCGTGGCCATATCTCATTTTACTCACAGATCCAATCGCATGACCTATAATGTCCAAAGGTATGTAACATGCAGCTTTCAGTGGTGAAGTGACTTTCACTTATTTGAAATGGAAGCGAGGGACACAAAATGAAGTCCAAGGAATTTCTTTGGTATCACAGTTGGTAAATAACTGCAATGTCTGAGCTGATCACTGGCGCCACCAAAGTGTGGATCAGACTTTTAAGAAGATGATTTTGGTGGCCATCTCTTCAGATGTGGGCATCCTGGGTACACCCAGAAAAGTGTGTGAACACACACTGAGCATGCAAATACTTGCACGTCAAACAGCTAGGGTTTGATCATCTGAAGTGCTTGTCAGGCAACTGGGACAAGAGAGGTCTAGCCTAGGCTAGTCAGAGAAGGTGTCATGCCATGGGGGTCAGAGCAGGCATTGGGAATCAAGAGTTGGAACCAGAGACTGGGGTCTGAGCTGGAGTCAGCAGTCAAAAGCCAGAGCCAAAGTTCAAATCAGATGGCAGAATTGGATATCAGAGCTGAGGATCAAGCCAGAATCAGACACAGGTCAAGCCAGAGATCAGGAACTAGAACAAGCAGGGTAGCAGGCAAGGCTGGGTGCAAGGCAGATGCAGCACAAACATGGTAACTAACACAGGCACAGGCACAACGATGTACATGAACATGAGCACTGAGCAGCCAGTGAGCTGCGGTGGGCTTAAGAGTTGGCCAGCTGGCCCCTCCAGCCAATCAGGTGATGTGACCAATCAAGCAGCCTGCTGCAGGCAAGCTATACTGATGAGACAAGTGCATGCTTGGCGTCAAGCTCTGCTTCGGGCCCTAATACTGATAGCTCATAGAATCATAGAATCTCAGGGTTGGAAGGGACCTCAGGAGGTCATCTAGTCCAACCCCCTGCTCAAAGCAGGACCAAACCCAACTAAATCATCCCAGCCAGGGCTTTGTCAAGCCTGACCTTAAAAACCTCTAAGGAAGGAGATTCCACCACCTCCCTAGGTAACCCTTCCAGTTCTTCACCACCCTACTAGTGAAAACGTTTTTCCTAATATCCAACCTAAACCTCCCCCACTGCAACTTGAGACCATTACTCCTTGTTCTGTCATCTTCTATCACTGAGAACAGTCTAGATCCATCCTCTTTGGAACCCCCTTTCAGGTAGTTGAAAGGAGCTATCAAATCCCCCCTCATTCTTCTCTTCTGCAGACTAAACAATCCCAGTTCCCTCAGCCTCTCCTCATAAGTCATGTGCTCCAGCCCCCTAATCATTTTTGTTGCCCTCCGCTGGACTCTCTCCAATTTATCCACATCCTTCTTGTAGTGTAGGGCCCAAAACTGGACACAGTACTCCAAATGAGGCCTCACCAGTGCTGAATAGAGGGGAATGATCACATCCCTCGATCTGCTGGAAATGCCCCTACTTATACAACCCAAAATGCCATTAGCCTTCTTGGCAACAAGGGCACACTGTTGACTCATATTCAGCTTTTCGTCCACCGTAACCCCTAGGTCCTTTTCTGCAGAACTGCTGCCCAGCCATTCGGTCCCTAGTCTGTAGCAGTGCATGGGATTCTTCCGTCCTAAGTGCAGGACTCTGCACTTGTCCTTGTTGAACCTCATCATATTTCTTTTGGCCCAGTCCTCTAATTTGTCTAGGTCCCTCTGTATCCTATCCCTACCCTCCAGCGTATCAACCACTCCTCCCAGTTTAGTGTCATCTGCAAACTTGCTAAGGGTGCAGTCCACACCATCCTCCAGATTGTTAATGAAGATATTGAACAAAACCGGCCCCAGCACCGATCCTTGGGGCACTCCACTTGATACCGGCTGCCAACTAGACATGGAACCATTGATCACTACCCGTTGAGCCCGACCATCTAGCCAGTTTTCTATCCACCTTACCGTCCATTAATCCAGCCCAGACTTCTTTAACTTGCTGGCAAGAATACTGTGGGAGACTGTATCAAAAGCTTTGCTAAAGTCCAGAAATAGCACATCCACTGCTTTCCCCTCATCCACAGAGCCGGTTATCTCATCATAGAAGGCAATTAGGTTAGTCAGGCATGACTTGCCCTTGGTGAATCCATGCTGACTGTTCCTGATCACTTTTCCCTCCTTTAAGTGGTTCAGAATTGATTCCTTGAGGACCTGTTCCATGATTTTTCCAGGGACTGAGGTGAGACTGACTGGCCTATAGTTCCCTGGATCTTCCTTCTTCCCTTTTTTAAAGATGGGCACTACATTAGCTTTTTTCCAGTCATCCGGGACCTCCCCCGATCGCCATGATTTTTCAAAGATAATGGCCAATGGCTCTGCAATCTCATCGGCCAGCTCCTTTAGCACCCTCGGATGCAGTGCATCCGGCCCCATGGACTTGTGCTCGTCCAGCTTTTCTCAATAGTCCCGAACTATTTCTTTCTCCACAGAGAGCTGGTCACCTCCTCCCCATACCGTGCTGCAGAGTGCAGCTGTCCGGGAGCTGACCTTGTCTGTGAAGACAGAGGCAAAAAAAGCATTCAGTACACTAGCTTTCTCCACATCCTCTGTCACTAGGTTCCCTTCCTCATTCAGCAAGGGGCCCACACTTTCCTTGACTTTCTTCTTGTTGCTAACATACTTGAAGAAACCCTTCTTGTTACTCCTAACATCTCCGGCTAGCTGCAACTCCAAGTGTGATTTGGCCTTCCTAATTTCACTCCTGCATGCCTGAGCAATACTTTTATACTCCTCCCTGGTTATTTGTCCAATCTTCCACTTCTTGTAAGCTGTTTTTTTGTGTTTAAGACAAGCGAGGATTTCACTGTTAAGCCAAGCTGGTCGCCTGCCATATTTACTTTTCTTCCTACACATCGGGATGGTTTGTTCCTGCAACCTCAATAAGGATTCATTAAATACAGCCAGCTTTCCTCGACTCCTTTCCCCGTCATGTTATCTCCCAGGGGACCTTGCCCATCAGTTCCCTGAGGGAGTCAAAGTCTGCTTTTCTGAAGTCCAGGGTCTCTGTTCTACTGCTCTCCTTTCTTCCTTGTGTCAGGATCCTGAACTCGACCATCTCATGGTCACTGCCTCCCAGGTTACCATCCAATATTGCTTCCTCTACTATTTCTTCCCTGTTTGTGAGCAGCAGGTCAAGAAGAGCTTTTCCCCTAGTTGGTTCCTCCAGCACTTGCACCAGGAAATTGTCCCCTACACTTTCCAGAAACTTCCTGGATTGTCTGTGCACTGCTGTATTGCTCTCCCAGCAGATATCGGGGTGATTAAAGTCACCCATGAGAACCAAGGCCTGTGATCTAACAACTTCTGTTAGTTGCTGGAAGAAAGCCTCGTCCACCTCATCCCCCTGGTCTGGTGGTCTGTAGCAGACTCCCACCACGACATTACCCTTGTTGTTCATACTTCTAAATTTAATCCAGAGACTCTCAGGTTTTTCTGCAGTTTCATACTGGAGCTCTGAGCAGTCATACTGCTCCCTGACATACAACGCAACTCCCCCACCTTTTCTGCCCTGCCTATCCATCCTGAACAGTTTATATCCATCCATGACAGTACTCCAATCATGTGAGTTATCCCACCAAGTCTGTTATTCCAATTACATCATAATTCCTTGACTGTGCCAGGACTTCTAATTCTCCCTGCTTGTTCCCCAGGCTTCTTGCATTTGTGTATAGGCATGTAAGATAATTCACTGATCATCTTGGTGTCCCAGAATGGGGCAGGAGCCCTCCCCTATTGCACTCACCTACTTGTGCTTTCTCCCGATATCCCACTTCCCCACTTACCTCAGGGCTTTGGTCTCCTTCCCCCGCTGAACCTAGTTTAAAGCCCTCCTCACTAGGTTAGCCAGCCTGCTTGCAAAGATGCTCTTCCCTCTCTTCGTGAGGTGGAGCCCGTCTCTGCCTAGCAATCCTTCTTCTTGGAAGACCGTCCCATGGTCAAAGAATCCAAACCCTTCTCTCCGACACCATCTGCGAAGCCATTCATTGATTTCCACGATTAGACGGTCTCTACCCTGGCCTTTTCCTGCCACAGGGAGGATAGACGAGAACACCACTTGCGCCTCAAACTCCTTTATCCTTCTTCCCAGAGCCACGTAGTCTGCAGTGATCCACTCAAGGTCATTCTTGGCAGTATCATTGGTGCCCACATGGAGAAGCAGGAAGGGGTAGCGATCTGAGGGCTTGATGAGTCTCGGCAGTCTCTCCGTCACATCATGAATCCTAGCCCCTGGCAAGCAGCACACCTCTCGGTTTTCCCGGTCAGGGCGGCAGATAGATGACTCAGTCCCCCTGAGGAGAGAGTCCCCGACCACCACCACCCTCCTCCTCTTGGGAGTGGTGGTCGTGGAACCCCCATCCCTAGGACGGTGCATCTCATGCCTTCCAATCAGTGGAGTCTCCTTCTGCTCTGTTCCCTCAGATGTATCATCCACTCCACTCTCTGCACTAGTACCTCCGGAGAGAACATGAAAACGGTTGCTCACCTGTATCTGTGTTTCTGGTACATGGACGTTTCTGGTACTCTTTCCTCTTCTGGAAGTCACATGCCGCCAATTATCCTCGCTGGCCTTCTGTCCCCGCTGCGTAGCCTGCTCTGAATCTTCAGAACATTGTGCCCGCTGAAGCTGATCCTGACGTCTATCCAGGAAATCCTCATTTTCTTTTATGGAACGCAGGGTTGATATTCGTTTCTCCAGACCTTGAATCTTCTCTTCCAATATGGAGATCAGCTTGCACTTTGTACAGACAAAGTCGCTTCTATCCTGTGGAAGGAAGACAAACATGGCGCATCCTGTGCAGGTCACAACAGCGGATCGCTCAGCATCCATAGTCTCTTCCTTCTAAGAGCTTCCTTACTTGTCGCAGAAGCTACTTAGAGAAACCTGCGAGTGGGGAGCCTCGGTGGGCTCTCTCCAGGCGAACTCCCAGGCAAACTCCTTCTGTTTGCCTCTCTGCTGTTTGCTGCTCAGCAGGTTCGCAGCTGACTGCCTTTTTATAACAGTCAGGCCCAGCTGGAACAAAGCACTCCCAAATCACACTGGTCAAACAAGCAATCAAACAATCAAGCACACGGTCAAACTGCCAAACTTTCCCCCAACAGACACCCAGATACTCACCAGCGCAGTCCCCCTAATGCAGCACTTAGTGTACCTCTGCTCAGTCAGCTCCCAGGCAAACTCCTTCTGTTTGCCTCTCTGCTGTTCGCTGCTCAGCTGGTTCGCAGCTGACTGCCTTTTTTATCTTTTATCTTTTAGTTAAGGCTAAGATTTTGTCACACATATTTTTAGTAAAAGTCATCGACAGGTCACCGGCAATAAAGAAAAATTCACGGAAGCCCATGACTTTTACTAAAAATATGCTTGACAACATGGGAAGCTGCAGGGTCCCCACACTGCAGGGGACCCCATCTCAGAGCTGCAGGGTCCCCCGCTGCCCGTGCTCAGAGCTCCCAGGGCCCCCCCCCAGTGGTTTGGAGGTCTGGGAGCCCCCACCACCTGCATCAGGGGTATCCTGTAATTCCCAATGGCGGGGGGGACCTTGCAGCTCCCAGGCGCCATGGGCTGAAGTCACAGAAGTCTCTGGAAGTTATGGATTCTGTGACTTCTGAGACCTCCGTGAGAAAGTTGTAGCCTTAGTGATAGTGCTGAGCACCCACAACTCTAATTGAAATGAATGGGAAGGCTATTTATATAGGCACGATCCTGCATGATGCCCCTAGGACTTCCTGTGACATGCTCAGTGCTTTCAGCTCCCATGGAAGGGCAGGATCAAGGCCTATTATCTATATAATAAGATTCCAGGATTCTCAGCTGTCTGCGTGTTACTCTGAAGCCTAGAACGTCTTGAGTCAGTGTTAAGCGAAGGAAGCCGCTGTAAGCATGGTTGAGAGTTCTTCTTGTTCTGAATCTCACCAGGTTGAACCATCACTGACTTTCATGGTCTGTTACCATCCAATATTTAAGGTCTCAGCCATTTTGACATTACAAATTACATCCACGTGACAGCAAGGCATGTATCTGTGCCCTACCCAAGGTTCTAGGCCATTGTAATATCAGAGGTAGGTCAACCAATCACCATCTTTTATTCTACAGCTAAGTTACATACAACAGTTTCATTGGTTGTGTGAGGGAGGCTGCACAGGTGGCGGCTTACTTGGCCCAACTGTCATGCCCATGTGACAGCACATGCTTTCATCTCCTATATTTTTAATTATATTGCAGTAGAACCCAGCAGCTCTGGTCAGGACTCCATTGCACAAAAGGCTGTACAAGCAGACAGGAGCACTCAATCCCTACCCTGAAGTGCATAGGTTCAAAGGGTTAGATCCTGCAAATGGAACCACATTGGCTTATCCCTGTGCCCCTGGAGCTCCAGTGGGGTCTACAGGGCCCACTGGGCAAAGAGGTGTAACCAGAAGGATCCATTTGCAAGATTTGATTGTGATCAGGAACAATCAACATGGATTCACCAAGGGCAAGTCATGCCTGACTAACCTGATTGCCTTCTGTGATGAGATAACTGGCTCTGTGGATATGGGGAAAGCAGTGGATGTGATATATCTTGACATTACCAAAGTTTTTCTTACGGTCTCCCACAGTATTCTTGCCAGCAAGTTAAAAAAGTATGGATTCTATGAATGGACTATAAGGTGGACAGAAAGCTGGCTAGATCATTGTGTTCAATGGGTAGTGATCAATGGCTTGATGTCTAGTTGGCAGCCGGTATCAAGCGGAGTGCCCCAGGGGTCAGTCCTGGGGCCGGTTTTGTTCAAGATCTTTATTAATGATCTAGATGATGGGATGGATTGAACCATCAGGAAGTTCGCAGATGACACTAAGCTGGTGGGGAAAGGTAGATACTCTGAAGGGTAGGGATAGGGTCCAGAGTGACCTAGACAAATTGGAGGATTGGGCCAAAAGAAATCTGATGAGGTTCAACAAGGACACGTGCAGAGTCCTGCACTTAGGATGGAAGAATCCCGTGCACTGCTACAGGCTGGAGACTGACTGGCTAAGCGGCAGTTCTGCAGAAAAGGACCTGGGGATTACAGTGGATGAGAAGCTGGATATGTCAGCAGTGTGCCCTTGTGCCAAGAAGGCTAACAGCATATTGGGCTGCATTAGTAGCAGCATTACCAGCAGATCAAGGGAAGTGATTATTCCGCTCTGTTCAGCACAGGGGAGGTCACATCTGGAGTACTGCATCTAGTTTTGGGCCCCCCACTACAGAAAGGATGTGGACAAATTGGAGAGAGTCCAGCGGAGGGCAACAAAAATGATCAGGGGGCTGGGGCACATGACTTACAAGGAGAGGCTGAGGGAACTGGGCTTGTTTAGTCTGCAGAAGAGAGGAGTGAAGGGGGATTTGATAGCAGCCTTCAACTACCTGAAGGGGGGTTCCAAAGAGGATGGAGCTAGGCTGTTCTCAGTGGTGGCAGATGACAGAACAAGGAGCAATGGTCTCAAGTTGCAGTGGGGATGGTCTAGGTTGGATATTAGGAAACACTATTTCACTAGGAGGGTGGTGAAGCACTGGAATGGGTTACCTAGGGAAGTGGTGGAATCTCCATCCTTATCGGTTTTTAAGGCCCGGCTTGACAAAGTCCAGGTCAGGGGCGGCTCTAGGAATCCCGCCGCCCCAAGCAGGGCGGCGCGCTGCGGGGCGCGCACTGGCGGTCGCCGGTCCCGCGGCTCCGGGGGACCTCTGGCAGACATGCCTGCGGAGGTTCCGCTGGTGCCGCGGCTCCGGTGGAGCATCCGCTGGCATGCCTGCGGGAGGTCCACCCGAGCCGCGGGACCAGCGAACCCTCCGCAGTCATGCCTCCGGGAGGTCCACTGGTCCCGCGGCTCCAGTGGACCTCCCACAGGCAAGACTGCGGAAGGTCCGCCGGAGCTGGCTGCCGCCCTGCCGGCAAAATGCCGCCCCAAGCGCGCACTTGGCGTGCTGGGGTCTGGAGCTAGCCCTGGTCCAGGTTGGGCTGATTTAGTTTGTGTTGGTCCTGCTTTGAGCAGGGGATTGGACTACATTACCTTCCAACCCTAATCTTCTATGATTCTATGATTTAGCCCTCATTTGAAACAAGATAGAATAGTAAGTGTAGTAAGTAATAAGAAGAGAGGGGGAAAGAAGCCAAGAGTTCCGTAATAAGGTAATGCAGTTACACAAGTTATATATACACAGCTTGATGGCTCTGATTGTTTAACCTAAAAAAAAATCAATAATATCCAGTACTTCCCCCTTCACCTGATGAAAGTTCAGATTCTCAATTACTTACATGACTTGAGGAGCTGAGGCATCAAGAAACAGCACCAATAAGTCACGAGACTTGGCAATACTGAAGATCAATTATCTCCAACTGTGGTTCAATCTTGCCAACTGCTGGCTGATTTCTTGTAGCCATCACAGAGGCAGTGGATCTTGAGGGGAATAAGGCACTCTTACCTTTCAGATTAGTTTTGGGAGGGTTTTCCATGCATGAGGCACAGCATCAGAGAAAGCACAAAGGGATGGGTGAGAGAAGAGGACAAATGGGTATTTGAGATTGTTGCAACTGGAGGAATAGACAGAGAGAGAGACATTGAAGCATTAGACACAAATCATGAAGCTCCATGCAATCTGCAACGAGGGGCTTTGCATTTTGGTTCTCAGATTTGTATGGGGAAAAGTGTTCAAATACAATGCTGCAAATTCACTTGAGCATATAATAGGAGGTGCAAACAGTGCAGAAAAGATCTGATACCATGTCTGTCTAATAATCTTTCTTAAAGATGCTGCTATATCAAAACTAAGGAAATTAAAGAGAAGAATCCAAATAATATTTGACAAACCAGCCATCAGCAAATATTCAGAGTTAAATAAACTTCACATTCTTCTCTCTCTCAGTCACTCCTTTCTGGCCACTGTTTGTAGGGGTCTCAGAAGAGTGCCAGATGTTATATATCATGTGTGCTTCAATGCCTAGGAACAATTAGGTCAGCTAAGAATGAAGTGAAAGCCTCAGCTCAGACATTTACATTTTTAAAGGGTTGCCCAGAGACTCCCTTAATGTCAAAGCCACTTGCTCAGTAAAACCCCGTGCAATGCTTTGAAAATGCCTGGGTCAATGTTTGTACTGTACATATTGTACAAACTAGTGGAACTGACCTGGCAGTCCTGATACAAGCAAAAAAACTTCTGACAGTTGCACACTTGTCTGCAATTTGAGAAGTTCAATTAGCACAGGCCCAGTATAGGGAGGGATAGCTCAGTGGTTTGAGTGTTAGCCTACTAACCCCAGGATTGTGAGCTCAATCCTTGAGGGGGCCATTTAGGGATCTGGGGCAAAAATCTATCAGGAACAGTACGTGGTCCTAGCTAGTGAAGGAAGGGGATGGGACTTGGTGCCCTTTCAAGGTCCCTTCCAGCTCTATGAGATAGGTATATCTTATCATCTCTTTGCTGCATTTAGAAGTGCCCACTCCTGCGAAGCTTTAGTAGTGTGAAGTCAATGGTAACAACATCAAGCCCTTGGTGTGATGGGATATCGTTCTCCCCTTGTCTCAGAAATGAAGGCCCAATAATACGAGGTGCTCGGCACCTTCAAGCCGAGTTGACAACAGTGGGAGTTGAGGGTGCTCAGTGCCCTGCAGGATCAGCCCTCCCTTGGTGAGGCTCAGGTCTACTCAATGTAAGAATCTCACTTCTGACTCCATCATGAACATTGTACGTCTCTCTTTTGTGTTAATCCTAGCAATTTAATTACTGGGGTGCATCTACTCAAAAAGTAGCTGTCCCAGATTTACCAACAAGCCCAGCTACAGTGCTAGAAAAGGACCCTGGCAGATGGCTGCAATCCCCCCCACACACACACGCACCATTTCTTCCTTTTTCAAAGAATTACAGTCATGTGTACTCTACGGGGAAGACCCATGGCCATGGCCATGCTTTTGGGCCTAATCCTGCAGGGTGAGAGGTGCCTTCCACTCCCATTCATGTCAATAGAAGGGAAGGTGCTCAACAGCTTGCATAGTTGAGCCTTCCTAGGGGAAAAGTGGCTTTCCCTTTAAATATGCACATCGCAGGATACTTCAGGTTGTGTTACATCTCACTATGCTGCAGGGCCCTAGTACCCAGTGTACAGTAGTGAAAGCGATAGGCACCTAATAGGGGTGAATCTGGATTCAGCATGTTTATGAGAAGCTTTTGTCTGTCCAGATATTATGTAAATGATATAACCTGCATAGAAGTATTAGACTAATAAAAATGTTAATGCACAGTAGCTAGTAACTCAGCATTAGCACCTGCTGCAGCTGTGGTGCATCAACCTAGGATGCTGTCCAGGAGGAGAGAGACAGCCAAGAAACAGGCCACTGGAGCTGGGGATGGGGCTCAGAATCCACCCAAAAGCAGGAGCTGGGCAAGAGAAGGTGGCTCTGGATGCTGAGCTGGGGTAGGAGGTGAGGGTGATAAAATAAAAGAAGAACAGGAGAATAAAAGTTGGGGATTGGGAAGTGAGAAGGAGGAAAAATAGGAAAGGTTTCAGGACCAGGAGAAGAAGGAAAAAAAATAGACCTGGCTCTGTGAGCAGACACTGTTAGAGAAGTGAAGTAAAATCTACAGACATACCAGAGGGAGAGTATCAAGGGGGAAAAGTGAAAGGAAATACAACTGGTGAAAAAGGGAACTGATCAGAAATCTGTGTGAGATGAAAACTGTAACCGAGAAGCTCACCCTCAAAAGGACCTACCGGAAACAAACAGCGAGACTGACTGTGTGAACGTCAATTGACAGAACACAGGTAAAAGGCGCCTAGCGCACAAGCGAGGACCCTGCTTGTGGATGAACTGGGTGAAAAGAGGTACAGCCACAGGAACATCGAATCTCAAGGAGCACTTCAAGCCAGAGGAGTAAAGAACAGGCAGCAGGAATGGGGCTGGACTTACAGCCCGGATGGAAAAGCTGATTCTTCTCTGAGGGGACACAGCATAGTGTTGAGTAATCTTTTGTTCTTGTTAGTAACAATACATTTGGTATTAACTGCACAAAGTGAGGCAGAGTAGCATGTACAAAGCTCGCGAAGATAAATGTGTTCGCAACCTATAGTTTATTATTGTAAGTAGTAAGTACTTGACGATGTTCTATGTTATTTATGCTCCTGGTACAATATTTGGGTTTTTCCTTATAAAGTTCTCAAAATTTAAAATAATCACTTTTGTCTTAGTTTGTCTCTGCCTCTCCTCACAGTTAGGCTAGCCTGGTCGCTGCATAGCGACCAAGTGCATGTGGGAGCCAAGTGATGTAAGGAGAGAGCATTTTCCCGTGCCAATTAGCTCTGCATTGTTCAGATTTGTTACCCAGTTTGGAGTCGTGACATTCCAATGCATCTTAAGCACATACAAACATCTTAAGCAAATTCATCAAACAATCCCTGGAGATGGTTGGGAAAACAACTCCAATATGTGGTAGCAGCTGATACGTAAACGTTCATATCCATCCACACGTATTCCCGACCCATCGCCACTGTCGTAGGCACAGTATTTACTCAAAAGTCTCCCCTCCCGCCCAATGATGAAAGACCATGAGGAGCTGAATCCAGGAATGGAGGCTCCAGATACTTCACTTCAGACTACACACAGCTGTCAGCGCAGAACAGTGTGTAAAAGCCCCTATTTTTGGCTTTGGGGAGCTGCAAATGATGGGCCTTGACAGTCCTGTGCAGACACTAAATTCAGTGATCGGATTTTAAAAGAGAGAGGAGATGAACATGAAGGCAGAGTCTGAAACAGACATGGTGAAATATACTAATATGCGGAGCTGCCTACTATAATTAACATCAGTATAAACCCTATCTTCCAGCTCAGCTTCAGTTCATATGGTGTTTGTTCAGGAGCCGCCTTATTACAGTGTGGCATTCCTGGCAGCATCCCAAGCCTGGCTAACCTGTTGGTCTCACCTCCTGCACCATTTAACTGTCAGTTATGTTTTTGTGGTTGACTGGTCAGTGAAATGACGAATGAATAAATGTTTGTGCTAACTGATCTACAGGCAGATGCCTCATTAAGCAGAAATGGACAGTGGATGATATGCTCTTCATGTGGTTTTGTTTAACTTCAGCAAATGCCAGCTTGGGCGAGGGAGCAAATTTTATATCAGACTTGTTTGGAAAAATAAAAGACTAAATTTATCCTTAGATCTGTTCCTCACGCCAACCCCCTCCTCCTCCCCCTCCGGGCCTGTTAAAAGCCTGTTGAAATAAGGAACTCCGAACTGAGCCCAGCCTTAAGTGCTGCTTAAAAATATACAGACTTCATGGTCAGCTCTTACTTTTCCAAAGGGCTGGCTCACACTGAGAGCCTGCACTCCTACAAAACATGCTCCTTCATCCCACTGAGTTTCAATGGAAGTTTGGCACCTCACACACTTATTTAGATTTAAATAAGCACTAAAGAGACACCAATCCAAAGCTCTAAGTGCAATAACAAACCATTAGCTGTATGATTCAATCTCATTGAATCATACAGCTCTTGCTGAAATGATTCAATAAAATAATCATTTCAGCAAGAGCTCAGCCACTAACAGGAAACTCCTTTCTGCCCCTTCATCATAATACCCTCAGTCTTCTCCAACCCCGCTGTCAAACACAAACACACCCGGAAGGTCACTAAATTCGATTTCTCTCAGCCCAAGGCGGGGAGCACGCTCTCAAATCCTGGAACCCACACAGAGAAAGAAAATCCCACCCTCGGTCAGGCACAATGCCGCTAACTTCCATGAGAGTTTCAAGCAAGTCAGGAATGAGAAGAGACTTCAGGAAATAGTTAATGGTTTCTAAGGCTTTCCCTGTTCAATTTTACAGACTTCAGTTTTCCCGGGGGGAGAGAAACCTCTTTAAATGTGATCTGATCTTTGGTCCTGATTCTGCAAACACTCTAGCAGATTATTTTTATTGTTGTTTATTATCTGTTAAGGACTAAATTGTGGCTTTAGGCATGGCCCTGAATAAAGTGTTGCCCCAAGAGGCTTATGGCCCTAATATGCCCCCCTAAATTACAGTTCCCTACTTGCCTCCTCTTTGCTCCATGATGGCAAGTCATTGGTGTTAAAAAAGACCAACCACAAAACTGCAACAACAGTTAGCTAGCACATGAGTGGCAGGGGCAGAGCTAAGGGTACGTCTGCACTGTAACTGGTGGCATGACTGCAGCATGGGCAGCTTTGAGGTAGCTTTGATCTAGCTAACTCAAATAACAATAGCAGTGAAGTTGTGGTAGCATGGGCTGTACAAGCCCCTCCGCAGCGCAGGCTGAGGGACTTACTGGCTGCTGCTTCCAGCAGCTCCCATTGGCCCGGAGCAGCAATCAGGCCGGACCTGAGGACAGGGCAAGTAAACACACTGGCCCAGCCTGCCGGGGGCTTTCCCTACACAAGTGGCGACCCCTGTTTGAGAAACCCTGGTCTAGGTGACCTGCACCGTGATGTAAGAGGGGCTGTTACCTGCCCTCTCCAGGCATGTGTTCCAAGTTACTAAGTGAAAAGAATCAAAGTGTTTACAGTCCAAGGACCCGAGAAGCTGTCCTCAAGCCAATAGTGCCATTCACCTCAGTAGGAGATGTGGGTCCTTGGCATCTTTGATAATCAGGCACCAGGAGTCTCAGGATGGGTACCCTAGACTGAGGCGGAGATATTAGTACAGATAATACTCCTGAAAATTTGGCTGCATAAGTGTGTGGGTGAAAGTATCATTTCTTTGTAATGAAACTGGAGACTCTTTTCAAACACCAGCATTTGGTAACTTTCTCTAGGAGAAAGAAACCTGAAAACCAGTTAAACCTATGAGCTTCAATAGTCAGTTGATCGGTGACCAGGAGAAATGGAAATATTCTCTTCATTTGTAACATTCCTCCAGTGACTGATCACACTGGGAAATAACAAGGAAGGAGATTGTGAAGGTTCCTCAACAACTTTGAATTGATATTACATGCCAAATTCTGCAGGAGATCAATATTCCCTTAACAGGTCTGCTATAGCTGACAGAGCTAGTTAGCACGATGTGGATTGCTAGGGAGGTTGGAAAGCCTGTTTTACTTAGCTGGCTGAAGGATCCAGGCTTTATAAGGTTTCTTACACTTACTTGAAGACTAATGGCCAAAGCCTGCAGTCCATGCTGAGTCCTTCCTCAGGTAAAACTCCCTTGATTAAAATGGGACCAAAAGATCTGGCTGTTATTACGTACTGTATTTCCACACTGAGTGAAAAGGCACAAAAGCAGCAAGCCTACCAGAGAGAAGCGATGCAGAGGTTGCTATTTTGGGGCCTGATTCTGTATTCTTTGATTATCCCAAACTCCCATTGTCTTTGTAACCAAAAAGAAAAGGAAGTGAAAAAATATCATTTTAGTCTTAGTTCTTCATTCCTACCTTTGGTATTTTTTCACTTGAACTATTTGTTGTGTTTCCATTGCACGGCTCCCCCCTTATAACTGCAGGTGTGCATCACCTTGTTTCACAGGATATGTCTACTTTGCAATCCAAAGTATGATTGCCCTACGAATACACACATCTATACAAGCCTGGCTAACTATAGATGTGATGGCACAGGAGAACCACCCTGTAGGTCCCCAGCATGCTCATACAACCTGCGCTGAAGTCCCTGACATTGCATCTGCACTCCTATTTTTAGCTAGTGTGGGCAAAGTTAGCACAAGTATGTCTACTCATGTGGCAATCACATCTCAGATTGCACTGTAGACATACTCATGAGTCACTCGGGTCCTTTGTTCAACCCTCAAGAGAAAAATATTGTTCAGAAACAATTTTTGGTTTAGATGGAGACAGGGCCGGATTAAGGCAGGGGCTTTCGAGGCTGAAACTCAGGGCCCAGGCTCAAGGGAGGCCCCACAAAAATAAATCACAGGCAGCGACCTCCAACTCCAGGCCGCTACAAGTCCTGCTGCGCAGCGGGGCACTCAGGCGGGCTGTCTGCATGCCGTGGCCCCACGCCGCTTCTGGAAGCGGCTGGCTGCTAGCACGTCTCTGCGGCCCCTGGCGGGGACAGGGGGAGGCGGCTCCACGCGCTGTCCCCACCTCCAGCATCGTCCTCACAGCTCCTATTGGCTGGTTTCCCGGGGGCCGCATAAATGTGTTAGGAGCCAGCCGCTTCCAAGAGCAGCGTGGGGCTATGGCAGGCAGGCAGGCAACCTGCCTGAGCCCTGCTGTGCCACCGGCCGGGAGCTGCCTGTGGTAAGCGCCTCCTGGCTGGAGTCTGCACCTCACACCCCCTCCTCCACCCCAACCCCTTGCCCCAGGTCAGAATTCCGCTCTGGCACCAAACTCCCTCCCAGGAAAAGACTTGTATACAGGGGCCCCACAAAATCTAATAGCCCCAGGCCTACAGGAGAGTTAATCCAGCCCTGGGTGGGAATCGGAGTCTTCCAAAATCTGGTAGTAAAATATACTTTTCCCTTTGCTACAATGCTCAGCAGCCCTTTGGCACCAGGATTTTACCAGGCTTCAAGAGGAACTCACGTGACATTAAAGTAGATCGTTGTTGCACTAATGATTCAATGCTCGTGTGTTTATTTCAGACAGCTAGCCTACCTGGGTCCAGTCCTGTGTGGTGCCAAGTGCCTTCAACTTTCCTTAAAGTCAATAAAAGGAGCAGGGCCTTGACAAACTGGATGAAACTGAGAATGGTTCTTTCTTGCTCTTAGTCCAGAATCCTCATTCCTAATGTCAATGCACAAATGCAGCATATCATAGGAGCCCTGTCCTGCCTGTGAGATCCCCCACTGTTGCAATGTGGTGCAATGGCAGTTGTAGCCACTGTCTTGACCCAGAATACAATGGACAAAGGGTTATGTACCAGAACCTGCTTGGACGGGTTTTAAAAAGGCAGCTTCCTAAAGTTAGTTATAGCTATTTCTTAGCTAATCTGCTCCTACTGAAAACACTACTTAATTCTGTTGTAACGCTGCAATTTGCAGCAATGGTGTTTGGAGTTATTATTGCAGAATACTGTCATTTTCATAGGGCTGGGAGCATTTTTTATTGTAATAGGACTGGCTGCTCTGATGTTAGGAGGAGGAGTCCTTCCCCATAACCCTTGTGCTGGTGGTCTATGCAAAACTCATTTATTTGGGCTTTGCACAATGCAGCAGGACTTCCCCCTTAATAATGACTGTGATTGCTGCTCTCTTCCCTGCATGACAGAGCATGCAGACCTTTTGGGTATTTGCATGCAAAATAACCACCATTAATTTCCACAGACATCTACAATGCGTACACACACACCCTTTTCCAGTCTCTTACAAAAATCAGTTTGAATGCAATGGTTGTGTGACAAAATCTCTGCTAAATAAAATCAAATTGATTTGGTTTATTACTTATTTCTATGACGTTTACAAAGAATAATGCAGCACTCTGGTTCCAGGGAAAACCCCCGGATAAATCCATCTTCACTTTTAACCGGAATGATCCATAACATTCACATTAGATTAATGTCATAATATAGTACAATAAGCAAAAACCTTAAAACAACAAACAGAAGTTTCATACTAAAAGGGATGCTTTAATTACAGAGGGCAGGAGGCAACCTGAAATTATGACTGCTCTGTGTTTTCTGCTGCTTTAAATGAAAGAGAACATGTAAGATTAGAAATTATGGGGGAGATCTTCAAAAGCATATATGGCAGTTTGGTGCCTACCTGCTATTTATGCCTGTGAAAAAAAATCTACTCCCAAATTTATTTTTTTCCAATCCTTCTGAATGCTATGAATAATCCTGCAGATCATTAAAACTGAGCTGCTTGTTTACTTTTCTCTCAATTTGGACAATAACACCAGACTAATGAATTTCCCTTTTATTTCTAATCCGCATGTGGGATTTTCAAATATGACCAAAAAAATTTAGGAGTATAAATTCTGTTGAAAGTCAATGGGACTTGTTCTCCTAAATCCCTTTGGAAATTTTTAACCTCTCTCCCAGTAACTAATCAATTTCACATTCTGGTTTTCACCCTGTAGCACAAAACTACAACGTTTGGGTTGCAAACACCATAGGAGAATGTTTATTGGTTTATAAAACTGTTTACATTGGAGTTTTATATAATATGACATAGAAACATGTCTAAAGTTTTGAAGAAACTTGTTTTTAGAAGACCTAAATTTTGGGGCAGATTTCACCTGACAATGTGTCTTTAAGTGTATCAGATCATAGTATTTGAAAGGTAGTCACCTATGATATTGTAATATTGTATAACTAAGATGTGCATTTGATGAAGTTGTTTCCACGGAGCAAAATATTAAATAAACAAACACATTACCATGTCAATGGAATTATTGTGGGCCAGATCCTCAGCTGGTATAAATTGGTGTAGTTTCATTGCCTTCAAGAGAACCATGCCAATTTTCACCATCTGAAAATATTACGGCCCATTGTATATCGTTTCAGCTGGTTTCTGGAGAAACTTAACTAATCCAAACCAAAAGCTACCTTGGTTTCTTTCCAGGCTATATTAACACCATCAAAGAATAGTAATAAATATTGACATAACCCTTTGTAGGAAATCCTTTGCAGGAAACAGAAATCCAATGAAGGAGAACCATATTTACCTCTCCACCAATAAAATAAAGGAAAACAGTTCAGAAATTAATTTCATTTCCAAAGTTGTGAAAAAGGAATGAGCGGCCTTTTAGTATTTTTTCCACATTCGTTACCTTAATTAAAGTTGTCATGAGTCATGTTTATAATACTTGACATGTCTTGGACCAATAATAAAGACAGACACTCAGCCACTGACTTGTTTGTCTAAATTCACCGGGGATTTGTGCTGCTGTCGTCATTAGTTCCTGTACATGGAAAATGAAAAGGCCAAATTTAGAAATGGATCACAAGTCTCAGGTCAGTTTGTTTCCAAGAAGCCTGATGAAATCTGCTTTCTTATTTAGCCTAAACCTGCCTTCCTAAGTCTTATCTTCCTTGAGACTTTCAGACCTGTTTCCATCCCTTAAGCTGTTGACTCCTGCCACATTAGAACGATAAGATATGACTAACCTGGCTCTGAAACCAGCCGGAGGAGGCCGGTTGCAGTTGCCATTTTAAAACAACAGGCAGCTCCCATTGAAGTCACCAGCACTTCTACTGTATAGTTACACACACAGAAAAACTACAAAGAGAGGTTGTGATTGTTGTAGTGACACTAACCAAGCTTGAGCAAGCCACCCCATTTTCAACCCCTGCTTCCTATAAGTCATAACTTTCTCAGTCACGGGCATTTGGGACTGAAGTTATTTATGGAGAGGTTAATTATTTGTAAACATTTGATCAAAACCCCATTCAGCTCATTTTGAATTGGTGAGCATGAAATCAATATATGCAGTAGACTTCGAGGAATAGTTTATTGGAGACTTTGTTTTCAAAACTTTAAAGATTTTGCATGTGATGAATACAATCTGCACTATGTGTGGAAAAAGCTGGCAAAAGATGTTAGATGCAAGTGAAGATGACATTCTGAGCCTGTGCTCAGAGCCATTGTTGTTATTTATGAAACTCTGGCAATGTTCTTTCAGTGTACAAACTACAAATTAAAGGCAATCCCTGTCCTCAAGGACTTACAGCCTGCAGGCCAGGCAAAGAAAAAATAAGATGCATTAGCACACACATAAGAGAGAATATTATTATATGTATTACTATTATTAATTATTACTATTATTATTAAAACTTAGAGGTTTGTTTGTTGTTCTGGTGTTTTAAGTGTTATTATTAATAGTTCACTTCTTGTGGGCATCATGGAAAAAGTAAGCCTCTGCGTGCCCAGCGTCATTTCCCTAAACAAAATAACTTTGCACAGCATTCACAATAGACTCATTTCAATGATTCAACATTCAGCTAAAGCCACATACTCTGAGTGCCAAGAGGCAGACCCGCTGGATTCTGGGGCCACTTCCTGAGCTTTTACAGGAATCTGAAGATTCGAACCCCTTTGGTGGCTTTCTGGCCATGACTGGAGATGGTCTCAATTGTAAACAGTGGTTAGTACACATAGCTCTGGGGCCAGGGCAGTTTTTTCCCCATCACAATAGCCAATAAATAATCTCATTTCACTTAGGTCCTTAGGTCAGGCTGCTACTCCTGTTTGTGAGCTGACAAGGCCAGTATTTAATCCACTTAGCCTGCCACCATCCCCCCACCCCCTTCATGCAGACACAGTAAAAGCACAGATCTCCTGTGTGTCACCTATAGCCCTCCCCAGCCCCTTCTGCCCGCTTGGGAACATGCATTTATAAAGAGATGGGTTAGGAAAATTACAAGGTGGGTCACAGAATGTCAAACTGTTTTCAAGGCTTAAATCCTTGAATCACTCAAGAGGCAACCCCCTTAGTTCTTGCAACAACAGTTCAAATGACTCTGCTTTCTGACTTTACAATGCCACTTACAATTGACCCTGGTGTATATTAACAGTGCTGCTTGATGACAGAGCATTCAGGTCCACTTCTGTGGTAAACAACTAAAGGATCATGAATTTCAGAAATAGGTTTACATTTATTTTCTAATTAGTCACTGTAAAAATATCTATTTAAATCCAATTGGCCAGATCCTCAGCTGATGTAAATCCACTTTACTCAAGGAACTTGAGTGGATTTATGCCAGTTTACATCAGGTGAGGATTTGACCCAATAATCCTCCGCCCTGAGCTAGCCAGTTCTCAGACCAATCATTTTTATTGTCATTTGATACAATGAAGCATTGCAGAACTACTGCTGGAGAGCTTAAATGTACACCTCCAGGATGATGAGTGACTACCTCTGTGGCTACGTCTCACTTGTTTCTGTCTGTTCCAGAATATGGGATAAGAAATTCTGAATTCTCCATCAGTTACTATTATTTGTATTATAGCAGTGCATCAAGTCCTGAAGCAAGATCAGGGCTCCATTGTACACAAATAATACAAAGACTGTCCCTTCCCCCAAAGACCTTATAGTCTATTACAAAGTGGGTCAGATTCTGTTAGGGTGACCAGACAGCAAATGTGAAAAATCGGGATGGGGGATAATAGCAGCTTATATAAGAAAAAGACCCAAAAATCAGGACTGTCCCTATAAAATCGGGACATCTGGTCACCCTAGATTCTGTCCTCAGTTTCACCAGTATAACCTGCGTGGCTTCAGTGAGGCTACACCACTGAACTGGAAGTAGAATTTGATCCAATGTCAGACCCAATCCTGCCCCTTCAGAGGGGTTACAGAGTTCTGCAAGAGGACATTACTGAGAATGTTGTCATCATGTTGAAGTACAATGCCATCAGCATCTCAGTCTATCACATCAATCTGACTAAAATATTATTGAAAGACATAACGTAGCACATTATGCTCTCATGATATATGGAATTGAATTAACAATGCAGCATATCATTTGGTCATAAAGCCACGCATGCTTTTGACCTGGTACCACATTGCACACTTGGCATGTACTTTACAAAATGACTCAGTGTACTCTGGAAATTATTTTTTAATTGTATTTACCAGAGCCACACATAATACATTCCACATCTGTCACACCACTAAAATGTAGAGGCCCAATTCTGCTGTCATTTATACCAGCCCCAGCCCACTCTGCTTTCACATGACTCTGAGTAATGTGCACGTACAAATCTGAGCACATTCACAATTAAAGATGGGTTTACATTTTCCAACATTTTTCCATTAGAAAATGCTGATTAGACAGGATTGAATCTATCAATACTTTCAATGGAAATCAGGCGGCCTGCCTGGTTTCCTGCCAGCCTGGGCTCCCTGGGCAGCTGCCTCCAGGGGCTCCCTGACTCCCCACACCTCCAGCTCATCGGGGAATTGGGCAGCCAGGCACAAGCTGAAACATTTATTTTCAGTTCTCACAAAATGGAACTTTTCAAAAATTTTCCTCCTGCAAAAAAATTCAATTGTTTTGCTTTCCATCCCAATTTAGGATAATTCTCCTCCCCCTTCTCCCTCTCCCCCCATCAATGTTTTTCATGGGAGGGAAATTCCATTTTCTGGCTAGCTCTATTCACAATCCTGCAGACCCCTTTTCCTCCCATGTACAATGGCATAACATCCCTGTGCCGACTACAACAATTGCCTACAGAGAAAGTAATTAAGGCACTGCTAGATTATTTTAGGGCAGTTTAGTGATTGGAAAAAATCAGAGGAGGAGGCAGGATGTGATAAATCAGCTCTCTACCAACCACCACCAGCAATCCATGGACAAAAGGGCTGAGCACCTCTGGTATATATTCACTCAATGGAGCCCACAACCTGAAAGAGCACTGATCTACAGAAAGTTAAAGGTCTTTAGGCTACAGCAAGATATCTGGGTGCTCTATGGAACAACATGGGATTTGATGTCGAGGATTTCCCCTGTGTATATTTCAAGCATGACTCAGCAGGCGTTGATCTCTACTTGATTCACAAAAGAAAATATTTGCTTTATACAAACACACATGTAAACAGGATTAGGTGAGAGATGAACAAACCCACACTCACAAATCCACTAAACTATGAGGATACTCGCACTCTTTCCATATATAAAAATACAAAGCTTCCGCAACAGGGAAACAGCATCTCGCCCAACTTTCATATTTTTCCAGGTCTCCCTTAATCTATCTTCCCACTTTTGTTTACTGCACTTCTCAATCCCCTCCTTCTCCAGAAACAGATCTACACATCAAACTGATTTCTACTCTGTTTTCATTTCCCAGCAATGTTTTCCTTATCTTTATTAACCCCTGTAAAGAGAGAGATGGTCTAGCGGCTTGAGACTGGGACTGTGTACAAGGAACAGTTGAGTTCTAATGGTGGCTTTGGTCAAGTTACTGCCTCAGTTTCCCATATGGAAAACGTCTATAGAACTGAGTAGGGAATGAGAAATTTTCCATCAAACTTTAAGTCAACAGACAGAATTCGATAGCAGGGATATAATTCTCTATTAAAAATTCTATTGGTTGGTCTAAAAGTTATATAGAAAAGATCACAAAAATGCTATATAAGTAAAAAGTAGGATTAATACTTCTACCCACTTTCCCCATTTGAAGTTTGCTATTATTTTTGATGTATATGAAGTTTCTTATTTCTTTTCAATTAAGTCCCCTAATTCTGAAATCTGTATCAATGTGTAAAATATTCCTTTATAACCTTTATCAATCCCTTTTGTAACTTTAATACCTTCCAGCAGGTGACAAATATAAAGAATATGGGGCAGATTCTCTACTGGTATAAATTGTCATAGCTCCAACTGATTCTGCCTCAGTGATTTTTGTATCAAGAAAAGCATCAGGAAGGTATGTTTTTATTTTACCAAGGGTTTTCACAAACTCATTGAGGCTTACATTTCTTTTTTAAGCAAGGGAGGGTCTATTAAACACATCACAGAGGAAGCAGCATTTAGACTATTACCATAGCAGCTCTATTTGAAAACCCCACTCCTTGGAGGTTTAGAAGGTTGAAACACTACTGCAACATGGAAACCGAGGAGAGGATTGTCTGACTGCATTGTGCCTTGCACTCCAAGCAATCGCAAAGTGCTTACACCCCTGTACAGATGGCCAGCGTGCGGCCTAAGCACCACTCTACTCCAGCTTCCACAGCTATGCTGGCTGGGCGCCATTTGGGGATTCCCCCGTGGCAGAGAATCCCCAGCTGCCCTCATAAGGCATAAAGTCCCATCTGTGCCACTGGCGGTAGCTCAAGAGAGATTTAGCAAGCTCAAAGTTCTTACAACCACCTTAAATCTGGGGTGCTGGAAGTAGGGCTGCTAGAGGTGCAGTAGCAAACTTTGGCTTGAAGTGGTTTCCATTATATAAAGGGTTTGAAATTTTGTTCAGTGGTTCCCAGCACCCCCACTGTACAAACTGTTCCAACACCACTGCCTTAAATCTGCTCCCTGATGTGCTCTTTCATCACATGGCCATGCTACCATAATACTAAATGCTACATATACACATTATTTTAAAATAATTGTTTATTCAGAGGTCAGCGGAACCAATCTTAAGCCTTTCCTCTCCGGAAATCTGTATTTAAATTAGGGATGGGTGAATCAATCTGAGAAAGAACCTGCCCAAACTTTAGCTAGTCCATGAATTGAACCAACCTGCAGCCTTTTTTAACTTCAGCTCAGTTTGCATAACTGAGCTTCCGCCCATCTTGTGACTCCCAGTACAGTAGGGTTCCCTGCCCTCCACATAACCAGCCAATCCAGCTACACTTCCAACTGTTCAATTTCCCTTGTCATTTCCATTAAGGCTACATTGTGCTCTAGCCTGTGTCCCCTTCACCCCAACACCGGAAACACAGTCTGTGGATACAGATACACGGGGTACGCAGAAAGGCATGGGCGGTGGGTATAATAGGCAAGGGGAGGCGGTGCTTCCCCTAGCACAGCTGTCTCTGCCGCCTGACACCTGAGCCGTGGTGTCCCCGCCCCCCCCCCGCCTCTTCCCTTCCCTACTCTAACACATCCCAGAGGCTTGCTGCTGCTGCCTGGGGTGAATGTTCCTCCTTTCCTCTCCTCCACCCCACCCCATCTCATCCCTTTCCCCCCTCGGAGGTCCCCACAGCTGCCGGCCACATCTTTCCTCACTCCCCCACCCTGTGGGGTGGGGTGTGTGTGGGTGTGGGGGGGTGTGAGAGAGAGCGAATGCAAGCAGGCAGTCAGTGGCAGATGGGTGGGGAGTGAGGAGGTGAGCGGAGGGGATACCTGAGTAACTTTACACAGTGAAAAAGCCAGAGGAGGTCACTAAAACTGTTAAAGAGCCATTAAAGTGGTAATGAAGCCATTTAACAGGTATTTGCCAAAGCCCAGGAAGCCTTCGGCCACATTCAGCTGGCTTTTACCTTGTAGGAAAATGTGTTGTTGGGGTTTAAAACAGTTTCCAAATGAGGAGCCTTCAGTTATTCTCTGTATCCAGAAGTAACTGCTAACCAGGCTCATGGAGGAGCTGACAGCCAGTGAGTTTATTTCTTGATCTAGCTGTTTTATTCAAACCCAGTTTAAATAAACGAGTCTGGCAGGGAATTCTGTGTAAGAAAGGTGATTAAACTACTGCCTTAATGCAGGCTGTCAATGACAAGCACTTTTTCAAAAGGAGAGATTATGCTTCAGGTTGGCACAGGTAGCCTGGCTTTTCATCTCTCTCTATACAGCAGGGGTTGGCAACCTCTGGCACGCGGCTCGCCAGGGTAAGCACCCTGGCAGGCCGGGCCAGTTTGTTTATCTGCCGCATCAGCAGGTTCAGCCGATCGCGGTTCCCACTGGCCGCGGTTCGCCATTCCAGGCCAATGGGGGTGGTGGGAAGTGGTGCAGGCCGTAGGATGTGCTGGCCGCAGCTTCCTAACTCCCGCATTGGCCTGGGACAGCGAACTGCGGCCAGTAGGAGCTGCGGTCCACCGAACCTGCTAACGCAGCGGATAAACAAACTAGCCCAGCCCATCAGGGTGCCTAGCCCAGCCCACCAGGGTGCTTAGGCAAGCCGCGTGCCAGAGGTTGCCGACCCCTGGTATACAGCATACACGGAACTCCCTGCCACACAGAGGAGAATCTACCTTGCAATTGTGCTATGCCTGTTGCCTGCTCAGTTCCCTTGGGGAATGTTATTAGTGCTTTCAGGTGAAAAGGGGAGAGGGTGTCATGGGAGCGGAGTTGCGGAGGCAGGGGGGGGCAGCAGCCGAGTGAGTGACTATAACAGGGTTCAAAAAAGAACTGGATAAAGTTCATGGAGGATAGGTCTATCAATGATTATTAGCCGGGATGGTGTCCCTAGCCTCTGTTTGCCAGAAGTTGGGAATGGGTGACGGGATAGATCACTTGATAATTATCTGTTCTGTTCATTCCCTCTGGGGCACCTGACATTGGCCACTGTCAGTAGACAGGATACTGGGCTGGATGGACCTTTGGTCTGACCCAGTATGGCCGTTCTTATGTAAGGAGGCGAGTCAGCTGCACAGCGGTGTCTCATGGAAGGTGGGGAAGGGTCTGGTGGGGTGAGGAGGCGAGTAGCAGGTGGGTGAGCAGCAAGCGGAGGAAGAGGTGAACGGAAGAAGAGGTGAGTGAAGGAGGGGATCTCGGGTGGGGTGAAGCGGTGAGTGGCAAGTCACCAGTGGGGGGGCGGGGTCTGGGGCAGAGCAGGGTGGAATGTGGGCAGGGCTATGGGCGGAAGGGGCAGGACAAGGATGCTCACCTCCCCCAGGAGAAGTTTCAGCCACTGCCCATGCGGAAAGGGACAGAGAACAGACAGATCTTTGGTTCTGCCCTCCCAATGGGCCAGCCAGCACAGCTGAACTGACATAAGGTGGAGGCAGTAATTTGCAGCCTGCATAGAGCAGCAGCAGATTACTCTCCTCCTGAGCCATTATTGCTTCCCCGGAGCAATGCTGCAGTGTGGCACCCATTGCTATGGGCTGCGTCCTTGTAGCCCCCTTACTATAGCCTTGTAGCCTTTCATGTCTGTGAAACTGACTTTTTCCTTATGGACTTGTATTTGGTCCAATTTGCCTTAATCTTTGTGCAGTTTTATTTCATTTGCTCCCTTAACCTCACCCTATGATCCCATTTTTCTGCCTCCTCTTGATGAATTCTCTGCCTCATACAGTGAATGCCTCTTTCTTATCCTTGACTGTTTTTGCAGGTCCATATTTGCCTCCCTTACTCATGCTGAGCCATAGCAACTCACTAAACAAGTAGTCTCCTTGAAATCAAATGGCCCACTTGCATAGCAAGTTACTACTCAGTATAAATAGTACTGGCGGAACCAGGCACTTTGTGTTTACTACTAGATCGCACTCACAGCCACTTGGCTTTTTAGCCACCTATCTTTGAACATCTGCTATTTCTCCACTGTAGATTTCCTTTTCATTCCTTTTGTCTACTTTCTCTTTCCCCTAGTGCTTCTCACATTCTCTCAAAACCAGTTAGGCAGAAATCCAAATATATGCAACGTCTTAACACAGTTGACAAATGTGAAGCATTGCCATCGTCCGCCTCTTGGTCTTCCAGTAAACTGCAGCACACAGAAAGAATGATACAGGTCCTTTAAACTGAGAGCAAGAAGTTGTCTGGAATGTTAGCTAATGTTTTCCTAAAATAACCTCAACACCTGAAGCAAAGTGGGAGTTGCTATTTAACACTGCACAGCTTCCAAAACAGTCTTCACACACTGTGAGATTCAAGCCAGAAGTACAGAACTGTTGGCAGCATTTTAAGGATGACTAATGCAGCACTGCTAAAAACAACTTGAAGGGGTTTTCCATGAGCAAGCCTCATTACAGGTACAGTATTGCCTTTTCATGTGCTAAATATAAGAACTTCACTGTAATGTACACACTGCTGGGCTTTTTATCAGCACATACCACAGCTAGTAAAACGAACCCTAGCACTTTCATAAACAAAGGCAGCACCTGATCCTTGTTAACACCACTTCATGTGCCAAAAGTCACCATCACAGAAGATAGGACCAGGACAAGCTCTATCATTTTTGCCGCCCCAAGCAAACAATAAAAATAAAGCCGCTCGGACTGTGCCGCCCCAAGAATGGACAGAATGTCGCCCCTTTGCATGTGTGATCCCAGGCATGTGCTTCCTCCACTGATGCCTGGAGCCGGCCCTGCATAGGACTATGAGAATGGAGCTTAGAGAGTGTGGAGTAGGCACAAAAGAGGAACAAGAGTAGAACGTAATAAATCTACACAGAACACATCACCAGACATCAGCAACACCAGGAGGGATGCGCTGGAGTGCCGATGAGAAGTGCAGTGGGGAAAGTAACTGAAATACTTTTCTCCTGGATTGTATTTTCTAAATGGACAACCTACCCTAAATTCTCAATTACTGAGAGACAATCTTCACTCATAGCTATATTTGCTTTCCACAACCAACTCTCTGTATAACTTCTCATGAGTGATGTACCCAAATACTTGGGTGCTAATATCTAAACTGTATGCTTAAATTTATTCACCTAAATTTGTGTTATTGCTGATTATGCACTATAGCAGGGAATGGCAACCTCTGGCACGCGGCTCATCAGGGTAAGCACCTTGGTGGGCCAGGCCGGTTTGTTTACCTGCCGCATCTGCAGGTTCAGCCAATTGAGGCTCCCACTGGCTGTGGTTCGCCATCCCAGGCCAATGGGGGCTGCGGGAAGCAGCGCGGGCCAAGGGATGTGCTGGCCGCCACTTCCCACAGCCCCCATTGGCCTGGAGCAGCAAACCGCGGCCAGTGGGAGCTGCGATCGGCTGAACCTGCGGACGCGGCAGGTAAACAAACCAGCCCAGGCCGCATGCTAAAGGTTGCCGATCTCTGCACTACATACAGTATACATACAGTATATGTATCTTACAACTTTAAAAACAGACTTTGTATTTGTGGATAATCTAAGCCAGTGGTGGGCAACCTGCAGCCTGCAAGAGAGTTTGTTTACTCTGACCGTCTGCAGGCACGACTGCCCCGCAGCTCCCAGTGGCCGCAGTTCGCCATTCCTGGCCAATGGGAGCTGTGGGAAGCGGCCACTGCTTCCCACAGCTCCCATTGGCCAGGAACAGTGAACCGTGACCATTGGGACCTGCGGGTGGCCATGTCTGCAGACAGTCAATGTAAACAAACTGTCTCGCAGCCTGCCAGTGGATTACCCTGATGGGCTGTGTGCGGCCCGCAGGCTGCAGGTTCCCCTCCACTGATCTAAGCACTATAACCAGATGTACAGAGACTCTTTCTTAACATGTGTACTATATAATATTTTAACATTAGCTTTAATAAAAATTTTAAATATGCACTGCATAAACGGATAGAAACATATTAAAGGCTCAAGGAAAAAATGTAGAAACCAACTCAGAGCTGGTTGGAGAAATTTCAATGGAGCCCTATTCTGTCCAAACACACAGTTCCATCAGCATCAAAATGCTTTGCAAAATCAGGTTTTCACTGAAATTTCATTCTGAAAGAAAACCCGGGGGGGGAGGCAGTTCTGATAATCCCATTTTGACTTTCTGAATGAAACATTTTGTTTTGAAAAAAAGTTGAAATTGAAACAAAATCTTTCAATTGACCTCAAACAAAATATGGAATTTTCCTTCATGAAGAGTTTTGAAATTGTCAGGTTTTGTTCTGATTCAGAACAAAGCCTAAGTTAGAAATCTCAAAATCCTTTGCACAACAGAATTTGTCCTCCACACAGCTCTATGAACTAGTAGCAGAAGCATACTGTGAGTATGTGAATATCCAGACTTGTTCAATGAATGTTTTGTATACACAGGCTTCAGACTTATGGACTCCTTATGAACTGTTCACTGAGAATATTCCTTTGATTATTTGATGTTCGGAGATCAACGTTCAAACTGTGTGATTCATCACATGGCACTGTTTTTGCACCCTGACTGGGTGACCCGACATTTATAAATTACATGTGCTTTCACGTGAAATTAATTTGTTATTTAAATTTACTTTGTTTTGGGATTACCCAAATCAAAGCCATTTCCCAATAATACTCATAAAAACAAAATATTGCTTTGCATAAATGATAATGAAAAACAAATAAAGAGGTGTGTATTTGTGATTGAAATGAAATTCTACTCAGAAGTTACCAAAATGCCTGTGGATGACATTTCACTATGAGGCAAGCTCTACCAGCAGCTGAAGTTAATGAGAGCCACATGTGCACATTTGGGAGTGGAATTTGACCCAGAATATCTTTCTATTTCTGTCTTTCTATCTTAAGGTTTTCTACAGCGCCCATTATCACAGTATCTAAGCATTGCCCATGTAAATATGCTCAAGGTCCCCATCATGGAGTCCTCTGCTTTTCTCCCTTTCCTGATTAAATTAGGCTTTGCTTGAGTTATGTTGTTGGGCCATGGAGGAGGTCGTTGCCATAAATGATTTTGCAGAAGAGGAACAAGGCCTTGAACTGGCAATGGAAGGAAACTTGCAGCCGGGGCAGAGAGTTTCACTGTTAAGGGCAGCTGAGGTGGACAAATTCTGAACAAGCTGGAGCACTGCAGTGAACCAGTCTGAAGGGATAAATGCGCTGTAGCTAAATCCTAGTCTGGAAAGAAGGGGAAACCATAGAATATCAAAGCTGGAAGGGACCTCAGAAGGTCATCTAGTCCCACCCCCTGCTCCAAGCAAGACCAATCCCCTGACAGACTTTTGCCCCACATCCCTAAATGGCTTCCTCAAGGATTGAACTCACAACCATGGGTTTAGGAGGCCAATGCTCAAACCACTGAGCTATGCCTCCCCAACTCTAATAAAATGATTATAGTGGACAACTGTAATAAATTGGTCAAATGGCACTATGGAACAAGGTGTAGAGACACAATTTCTCACCACCTTACATGATTGCTTCTTGCAACAGCTAGTTATAGAGAACACAAGAGAAGAGACTATTTTCAACTTATTCCTAAGTAATGGTTCAAAAAGTAACTATAGCTGACCCACTCAGTAATAGTGCTCACAACATGTGGTAATTAAGCCTGACCTCATCAGGGGGAAAATCTAGCACTGTGACACTAAGCTTCAGAAAGAGCAATTTAAAAAAAAGAAGCTAATTGAAAAATCCCTGCAAAAGTAAGGAAATTAAAATCTGCAGACTGAACATAAGGCTACTTAAGCACAGCATAACAGGGTCAGTGCAAATGAAAAGTGCTAAAAGGAAATAATTTTTTAAAACACATTACGTAGCCAGCCTGTCGACCTCATTGCCTCTAGGTGTTGTTGAGGTCAAGAACCTGGTGGGACTCAAGAGTGGAATACACATTATATTAGATCATGAGAACATCAATAATTATATTAGATAGGATAAGAAGACTTTTTTTTAAAAAAGAAAAAAAGTTATAAACTCCCAGCCTTTGCGATAAGTCAACCTTTAACTAAAGGAGGTTATGCAGAATTTTTCCCAATTAACAGTTATTGCATAATTGCCCACTATGGGGTTACTTGCACCTGCCTCTGAAGCATCTGGTCCTGGTGATATCAACACTTGGTTGATCTGCCAAGTCCCAAGTTCTTATGCAAAAGGTAGCGAGTTGCCTTTTTCCAGGTGCCCTGCTATGGCTAGAGGTGCTTCCGCAGGTTCCCCCCTTCTGCTCCTTCTCTTCAGGGACTTTTGGGACTGCTGGATAGTTTTTCTCAGGGCTATCACCAGCCCTTCCCTAAAATGGGATTATTAGCCCATAGTAATTCAAACTCGTCCTTAGTGTCCCAAATACAAGGTCCATCATAGTGACCCCATAGTTCAAAGCCATCTCCAAAGCTTCTGTCATCCATGGAGACCTTGTTCTGCTCAGCAGAAGCCTCGCCTTTCAACTCTGCCTTCCTTCCTCTGTCCACATGCTGAAGGTGGCATATATACTATCCTCCTTCTGACAGCTTCTCCCAATTGAGAGGGGAGCACTGCCTCACCCTACACCACAGGGCTCCTGAGCCCAGGCTCTTAAAGTGACAGTATCCTGGGATCTCCCATCCCATTTGCTAACTTTCCGGAACCACCTCCTCTCTTCTAGCTTCAGCTAGTTTCTGACTGTGCTTACACCAACATCCTTGAAAGGGGGTCTTCTGCCCCCCTTCCCCCTTGTGCTTGAAGGGCCAGAACCCTCTGTTACACAAAACCAAACCATGGCATGAAAAGTCTAATTTCTTACCCACTAAATGACCTGGAACTAAATGCAAATATTAATTTTGCACAGTTTTGCATAACATTTTCCCTAGTTGTCACAAAACACTATTAACATCTAATTTGTTTCTGATCCCAGGCTGAGGGAAAGCCGTTCCTTGGGTAGTTTGATTGCGTCAGTGTTATTCAGATATGTAAATAAAGATACCAAGATAAGAGCTGTTCAACAACAGAGGCTTTTTACATTCTATATTTATCAGACCCTTCAAGCTAAATAAAAACACCCTGTATATTTGATCAGTTTAAGAATATGCCCAACAAGTGATCATCAAAATTCCTTGACTCCACCAATCCTCCCCCAAAAGCTCCATGTTATGTAAAGGGCTGCTCAAAAAGCACCTCAGTGACTTAGGAACCTAAACCCCATTTTTAAAAAAGACTTAGCTAGTAAGAAGTGGGATTTTCAATGACACGTAGGGTCCGAAGTGCCTAAAAGCCAGATGTTTAAAGGTATTTAGGTGCTTAAAGATGCAGATAGGTGCCGACTGGCATTTTCAAAAGTGCCTCTAATCTGGCTTTAAATCATTTTTGAAAATGTGACCTAGGCTCCTAAGTCAGTTTGGTGCTTTTGAAAATCGTACCCCGAGGCTGAAGGAAAGAGCTCTTACCCTCTCGTGGCCTCCTTCAGGCTACCGGGTTGGTTGCAGTCTGAGGTACAGGTCAGTTTGTTTAGCAGGATTCCATGACTGGCTGCAACCTAAATGGAGGCAAAGTGGAAGCTGGCTCCTCTGCTGCTTGCTTGCAGGTTTTATTTCAGCAAAGTCTCTTAGATGCAAAACCTGGGAGCACTTAAAGTGCTCTGCTGTGGCACTTCAGCAAGTCAGAAGATGGAAATCAATGCAGAGCTTTGCAAACTAAAGTCTGACATGAAGGTGCCCTTGTATGAAGTGTCACCAGATGATATGGAAGATGGTGTTGGCCATTTCTATCTTCATCTTTTTCATGATCTGCAGGCAGCACCAGGTGCAACAGCTCCTTCCCTTTGGGCTCAATTTGCAAACAATTCCAAAATGTCTTTCAGCTAGTCAGCCTGGCAAGGCATTTAAAACAGAGCTGATGTAAGAACCACTGAACACAAACCAGTGGAGGGTGTTACATTTGTTTTACTTAGACCAATGTTTAAATGATTACCACCAATTTTTCAAGGTTTTTATGCGAGGTCACATGTAGGATGCTGAGAATCTCTAACTAAATGTCTAGGTACATTGAAATAATGGAACAGAAAGAAATCCAGGAGAGGAAAAACAGTTCATAATCAGCAATTACATGGACAAATGATCCTTCATTGAAATCCAACCCACTGGTGTTTCAAAATTAGCATGTATGAATTAAATCCGGCCTTCAAAAGGGCAATGAGCTATCTGCTGTTTACAGTACAATGTGAAACTGCAGGCCTGCTTGCTTTTAGCATTGAAATGGGAACCCATTTGGTTTGAGCAACAGATGGTTACCTGCAGTTGATTATTATTTAAGCATTTCCCTTGTATGTGTTTTTATTCTATTATTTTAATAAACCTAAAAAGTAGTTGTCAGCTTCATAATTGTGACTTCACATCAGAGCCCATAGGCACTGATGTCTGAACATTGTGGATATAAAACAAACAGAACAATACCCACTGATATTTGAAAAGCACCTCTAGTAAGGTTCCCAGACCTATATACATTTCACCTAACCAGCCAGGGATAAATCCTGTGGGGAGTGGCTGTTGAAAGGGTCCCTGTCTGCAAAGGCAGGAAGGCTCTGGGAGCCAAGGTGTAGCACACTCCAGAAAATTCCTTTCCACTTCTTCAAGTAGCCACAGCATGCATCCTTTCCACCAGCACCTCTTGCTGAAGGCACCGTAAGTGCAGGGGAGCCAGGAGCCTGGCCACGCCCCAAACCAGTTGGCCACACCCCAATGGAGCACACTGAATTCCCTGCCTAGTAGTCAAAAGCACTAGATCCATATTATGCTCTACTTGCAACCTGTGCTTGGAAAGGAAATGGGGGAAGGGGAAGCTCTCTGTATAGCCTAGTGCACTCCAGGCAAGACATGTGAGAACGTTTCCCACATTATACACTGCACCCGGGCAAAGCCAGGCTCAGAAAGGAGGAGTTGTGTTACACACAATTTGGACCTTTCCTCGTATTCTTTCATGGGGAGACGGCGGTGGCTCAAGGGAATTCCAGACCAAGTGTTTTGGGGAAAAAGGGAGCACTCATGACCACTTTCATGTCACCAGCCCCACTTGACTACCCCTCCACCCACCATACAACAGCCAGGAGAGGAAAGCACAGCAGCCAGTGTCTGAGTATCTCCTGTTGGCACACTGCCCTGGAAAGGCTGCGTCAGCCAGCAGGGATCTGGTAGAGCGTGAGCTGCAGTTTATCTGCATATTTCATAAGCAACCAAACACGTCTGATAATATCTATCAGGACAAAAGTACTGGACATTGAGTACAATTTAGCTATGTCCATGAACTCAAGCAATTTGGTGTTTTTTTTAACTTTTGACTATAAACATTCTTTAAAAAAAACACCACTAGGAAAATTTATCCAAGTGGAACTAATATTAAATTATACATAGCAACAACCCGGCTCTCCACCAGCATGAACGCAGCAATCATAAATCTCTGTTAGCTGTAATTTTTCACATATTTGGAATCTACCATCGTGTAAATTAGTCCCGTTTGTACAATCAGTGTTGATGCCATTAAAATCAATCTCATTTGCCAAAGCATATGAGCACAACAGTCCCTGGACTTGATAATTTTTCAGTTCAAAAATCATCTTGGACTAGGTTCTTAACCTGAGTTTTACAGCAAGAAATCAGATTGCATTTGGAAACAGTACTCTTATAATTGAAAATTGACAACAGACCTACCATTCGTTTTTATTGGCACTTTCTGGTGCTTTAACTCCTTTGTTTACTTTTGTTCTGGGGCTGCCAGCTATTCCAGCTTGACATATTTCTTCCCTGTCCCTGCCTATTGTTGCCACAAGAATTTCAGTGTAGTCAGAAAGAGAGAACACAGACTTCCCAGAGCCTTCCACCAGAGCTGGTCAGAAACTTTTCATTACAAGTTTTTGCAAACATTTTTCAAAATTTTAAAACCTATGAGAGTGGTTGAATCTTTTTGAAAATTTGAAATTTCAACAACAAATTCATGAAAAATCCCTCCACCCCCAAAAAATCACTATTTTTTCTGCCTTTTCTCAGTGTCTGTTCTTCACTCTGCATGGTGCTGTGTGCCCTCAGTTAACAATGGACCCTCAACATTGGACTCTTACCTTCCTCAGATAGCTTAAAACCTGTCTCCTCTATTTCTATCCCTGTCATCCTATGTCTCCGGTCACTGTAGTATCTGGGTACCCCACAATCATGAAGGAATTTGTCCTCCCAGCACTCCTGTGTACGTTAGGGGAGTGTTATTAGAGATGAGCGACTGAGGAAGAGACAGAGTAAGTGACTTGCCCAAGGTCACCTACGACAGCATTTTTCAAAGTTCTGGTCATGACCCAGTACTGGGTCGCAGCATGTAAAGCACTGGGTCACTCTGGTCAGCACCTCTGACTGGGACGTTAAAAGTCTTGTCGGCAGTGCTGCCCAGCTAAGGCAGGCTAGTGCCTTCCTGGTCCGACACCGCGCTGCGCCCGGGAAGCGGCCAGCAGCAGGTCCAGCTTCTAGGCGGGGGGGGGGGGGGCGCACGGGGCTCCATACACTGCCCCTTTCCTGAGCACCGGCTTCAATGGGAACTGGGGGCCGGGGGCAGTGCCTCTAGGCGAGAGCCACTTGCGTGCTTCCACCTAGGAGCCGAACCTGCTGTTGGCTGCTTCAGGCGCAGCGCGGTCCGCAGGGCCAGGACAGGTGGGAAGCCTATCTTAGCACCCCATCCGCGCTGCTGACCAGGAGCTGCCGGAGGTAAGTCTGTGCCCCAATCCCCTGCCCCAGCCATGAACCCCCCCCAACCCTGAACCCCTTCCTGCACCCCACACCCCTCCTCCCCAGCCCCACCCCAGAGCCTGGACCCCCACCCCAGAGCCCCCTCCTGCACTCCAACCCCCAGCCTAGAGCCCCCTCCTGCACACCAAACCCCTCATCCCCGGCCCCACCCCAGAGCCTGCACCCCCAGCCCAAAGCCCCCTCCTGCACCCCAAGCCCCAGCCTAGAGCCCCCATCTGCACCCCAAACCCCTCATGCACAGCCCCACCCCAGAGCCTGCACCGTCAGACCAGAGCCCTGACCCCCTCCCACACCCCAACCCCCTGCCCAAGCCCTGAGCCCCCACACCAAACCCAGAGCCTTTCCCACACCCCAAACCCCTCATCCCCAGCTCCGTTGGGTCATGGGCATCAAAAATGTTCTTCAACTGGGTCCCCAGAAAAAAAGTTTGAAAACCACTGACCTAGGAAGTCTGTGGCTAAGCCCAAATCTCCAGAGAGTCTCAGTCCAGCACTTAGCCACCAGACCATCCTCCCTTCCCTAGCACACTTTCATGTATTCCAAGGTCAGAAGCGACCATTGTGATCATCTAGTCTGATCTCCTGTGTAACGGCCATAGACCTTCCCCAGGATAATTCCTAGAGAACATCTTCTAGGAAAAACAGCCAATCTTGAATCTATTGGGTGTTATACAAACACATATAGCTGCTTCTCATGCTCCCTGGAGGCAGCAGGAGCTTTGGGGGTGCGGGAGAGGCGAAAGAGAACCTAGCCCCTGCTGGTTCTTCTCTCTGCTCAGGTGAGGCACCCAGTGCTGCTCCCATTTCCCACTTGCTGCCAGCCAGCTGCCTGCTAGAGCAGAGGAATCAGCAGGAGCCAAGAAAGGAAGAGAAAGGAAAGGGTTTATGATGTGAGTGGCCTGCCTCAGCACATCAGTCATGTAACCAATGAGTGACACCCCATCCTCAGGAATGGGGAGACGGCGGCAGGCAGCAGAGCAGACTAGGGGCTGCACATGACTAATTCAGAAACGTCGTATACAGTGTGGACCAGCTAACACTAGGTTGAGCAGTGGGGCAAGGCTGGCAGATGCAAATAAGTGTATAACATTGTCTTGTGATGCTAGCTAGCTAAAGAGCACAGAGATGAAGCCAGCCCTGTCTGACCCCGAGGATGTGTATGAAAAGGACATCCAGGGGCTGGCTGGAACTGGTCTGCATGAGCTGGAGGAATGTCCCAGCCTGTCTGGGCTGGAGAGGGGTCCATCATCAGAGCAGAGGGGAGCTGCTGAGCTGGGAGGGACGAAGGAAAAGTTTGTTGGTGGAACCAGCTGAGATGAAGAATATGTTGGGTGGGGAGCCTGTAATTTTCAGTGGATATTGGTCCCTGGTTGGCAGCACAACCAGATCATTCCTGGGCAATCCGCTGAACACTGTTCCACCTGAGGGACTCCTTGGTGCTGCTGGGGACATACCTGCAGATCCATTCCACACTCCAATGACTCTGTTTACTGGTGGCTGCCTAGCTCTATCCATCTGCCAGGTCTCACTGCTATCTCGAGATAGTGAGGTCACTACTTATTTATGGTGTTATTCAGTGAATTCTCATAGCTACTGCTTGGTAGTCAGATCCACAGCAAAACACACTATCTGCCTCCTCCCTAATCTGATGAGCTATTCAGAACCCCCTGATCAATAGCTTTTGGTCCCTTTGATAAGAAGGCGACAATCTGCTTTGGATGTGGCTTTCCATCTCCTATTTTTACTGCCCTGGGCTGTCTGGCGTGTGGCACAATCTCTCCTGACATCAGGGCTGCAGCCCAAGGACAGTCTCTTTGCTGGATATTTTTGCAACAGTAAAACATTTTCATGGGAAAAGCTGCGCTGTTAAAAGCCACAGCAAACCCGATTTGGCAGCAGACATTTCTAGTTTCCATATGCACCACACGTGCCTCACAGCTGAGAAGCTGACAGAGAAATTTTAAAAGTCGAGACGCCTGAAAGCATCTGCTAATCATTGTGGGTCATCTGCGAAGGACAGTCTGAGTGTTTAACTCTGCGTTTACCTCAACCACAAAGACTGCCCAGTGGATGCTTTTTGTGTGTGGTTCTTTATCTTTTCCACACTTACGTAATGATTACCATTATTAGGGGCAGACTGTGTGTGAGTGCACAAGTGAAGGAGAGGGCACAGAGAGCTCTCTGCCCCTTTCTTTGTGGCTGGGCTCTGTGAAGGGGCACAATCACAGTCCTTGAGCTGTGGAGCTAGGACATCTCCAGGCTAACACTAAGATCAGGGAGCAGTATACTAAGGGAGGGGGCATGGTACTAGTTCACCCTCTGCATTGGCCAGTGCTGCTGGGTGAATGATGTGTGGTGGACTTTCTACTCCAATGTGCACTCCCAGAACAGATTGGACTGATTTAAATTTTAGTCATGATTTAAAACTGCAAGCAATTAACTTAGATTTAAATAATACATTTTAATCCTGTTTTGCATCTGTACTTTGCAGTCATTTTCCTAAAGAAAAGTTAATTCTCATTGGTAACCATTAAACCAACTAAACATAGCCTTTACACTAAGCTTCGTGCTTCTTTATGCTAGCCAGGAGGTCACACTACATTTATTTAACCACTTAGCTTAAAAGCAAAGAGGAGCCCGGTGTCACCTTAAACACTAACAGATTTATTTGGGCATAAGCTTTCATGGGTAAAAAACCCACTTCTTCAGATGCATGGAGTTAAATTACGGATACAAGCATAAATATATATTGGCACATGAAGAGAAAGGAGTTACCTTACAAGTGGAGAACCAATGTTGAAGGCCAATTCAGTCAGGGTGTAGTGAGCCAACCATACCAGCCACACCATCAGGGGCTCATTCACCTGCACATCTACTAATGTGATATATGTCATCATGTGCCAGCAATGCCCCTCTGCCATGTACATTGGTCAAACCGGACAGTCTCTACATACAAGGATAAATGGACACAAATTGGACATCAGGAATGGTAACATACAAAAGCCAGTAGGAGAACACTTCAATCTCCCTGGACATTCTATAACAGATTTAAAAGTAGCCATTCTTCAACCAAAAAAACCCTTCAAAAACAGACTTCAGAGAGAAACTGCAGAGCTACAATTCATTTGCAAACTTAACACCATCAATTTGGGCTTGACTAGGGACTGGGAGTGGCTGGCTCACTACAAAAGCAATTTCTCCTCTCTTGGTATTGACACCTCCTCATCAATTATTGGGAGTAGACCACATCCACCCTGACTGAATTGGCCTTCAAGATTGGTTCTCCACTATAGATAGATAGATAGATAGATAGATAGATAGATAGATAGATAGATAGATAGATAGATAGATATGTATGCCTGTATCTGTAATTTTCACTCCATGCATCTGAAGAAGTGGGTTTTTTACCCATGAAAGCTTATGCCCAAATAAATCTGTTAGTCTTTAAGGTGTCACCAGACTCTTTGTTGTTTTTGTGGATACAGACTAACACGGCTACCCCTCTGATACTTGGCACTTAGCTTAACTTACATTTATTCAGATACTGAATTTTTACTATGTAAAAAAATGGTCAATGATGCATTTCTTATTTACTAGATGATTACTTTGAAACTTATGATTTGTGTAAAGCTCTATTTGGATGGAAATTAAAATCAAATTAAAAATGCACAAAAATAGCATTTAATTCCTAAAAATGAAACAAAGCTATATTACATGTGCTCAATACATAAGAAAAAAAACCACGTTTCTCATAACATCTTTTGCATTAAAACTAATTGATTAATTAAACAAATATTATCTGTATTAGTGAATTGAACTGATAGTTTCTGGCTGTGAAAGGGTGTTCACCCCACATTAGCATGGAAAGGATTTGTGAGGCTGAGAAGAGGCAAGTTACCTGGATAGGCCACAGCTGGGGCGAATTAAGTGGCCTAAGTAATCCCTGACGATGATGGAGGCCAGCTGAGAAGGAACAGACAGGACTAGTATAAAGTCAGGAAGCTGGCAGCAGAAGGGAATGGCAGCAAGGGAGCCTGTGGCTACTCTCTGGATGTTAGAGATGCAAACAAACCTGGGGGCGGGGGGATGTAGAAACCCCAGGGACTGAAGGAACTGGGTTTATCTAGAAGGGTGGTGGAGCAAAAGCCTGAGAGAGGTGGAGTAGGAAAAGGCTCAGGGAAATGGCACCAAGGTGGGACACTGCAGATCTTAGCTGCTAATTAGAAGGTCCCTGGGCTGGAACCTACAGTAGAGGGCAGGTCTGGTTTCCCCTGTTACCCACTGGAGAAGTGGCACAGTCAGTGCAGCTTGGGAGAAGGCTGCCATTTTGGATGGAGATTCAGAAAAGGAAAACCACAGTGTGACCTGGCCAGAGGGTCATGTGACAGACAGCACTCTGAGTCGCAATGAGAGAGAGAGAGAGAGAAAGGGAGGATGACAGGGTGCATGAACAAGTGACAGAAGGGGGTGTTCGACCTGGGAGGAGCTAATCCCCAGCGCAGCCAGTAGGGGGCATCCTAGCAATGCGTGGACCCCATGTGACATTGGTCACCATGATTTCAAGATTTTAGAACCAGCACATTTCCTCCTCACACTTCATTTTAATTCATAGGTTGGAAGAGGAAAACAAGCTTCCTTGCTTTTTCAATCTGGCACATCAGAAAAAGGCAGGCTAATAAACAGGGACAAGTTTTTAAAGTGCTTGTACACAAATGCCAGAAGTCTAAATAATAAGATGGGTGAACTAGAGTGCCTTGTGATAAAGGAGGATATAGATATAATAGGCATCACAGAAACCTGGTGGACTGAGACCAATCAATGGGACACAATCATTCCGGGGTACAAAATATATCGGAAGGACAGAACAGGCCGTGCAGGGGGAGGAGTGGCACTATATGTTAAAGAAAGTGTAGATTCAAATGAAGTAAAAATCTTATCCACAGGTTCCATAGAGTCTCTATGGATAGAAATTTCATGCTCTAGTAAAAATATAACAGTAGGGATCTATTATCGACCACCTGACCAGGACAGTAATAGTGATGATGAAATGCTAAGGGAAATTAGAGAGGCTATCAAAATTAAGAACCCAATAATAGTGGGGATTTCAATTATCCCCATATTGACTGGGAACATTTCACTTCAGGACGAAATGCAGAGATAAAATTTCTCGATACTTTAAATGACTGCTTCATGGAGCAGCTGGTGAACCCACAAGGAGAGGCGACTCTAGATTTAATCCTGAGTGGAGCGCAGGAGCTGGTCCAAGAGGTAACTATAGCAGGACCGCTTGGAAATAGTGACCATAATACAATAGCATTCAACATCCCTGTGGTGGGAAGAACATCTCAACTGCCCAACACTGTGGCCTTTAATTTCAAAGAACTATACAGAAATGAGGGGTTAGTTAGACAAAAGTTAAAAGGTACAGTGACTAAAGTGAAATCCCTGCAAGTTGCATGGGCCCTTTTTAAAGACACCATAATAGAGGCCCAACTTCAATGTATACCCCAAATTAAGAAAAACAGTAAAAGAACTAAAAAGAGCCACCGTGGCTTAACAACCATGTAAAAGAAGCAGTGAGAGATAAAAGACTTCCTTTAAAAGTGGAAGTCAAATCCCAGTGAGGCAAATAGAAAGGAGCACAAACACTGCCAACTTAAGTGCAAGAGTGTAATAAGAAAAGCCAAAGAGGAGTTTGAAGAACGGCTAGCCAAAAACTCCAAAGGTAATAACAAAATGTTTTTTAAGTACATCAGAAGCAGGAAGCCTGCTTAACAACCAGTGGGGCCTTGACGATGAAAATACAAAAGGAGCGCTTAAAGATGATAAAGTCATTGCGGAGAAACTAAATGGATTCTTTGCTTCAGTCTTCACGGCTGAGGATGTTAGGGAGATTCCCAAACCTGAGCTGGCTTTTGTAGGTGACAAATCTGAGGAACTGTCACAGATTGAAGTGTCACTAGAGGAGGTTTTGGAATTAATTGATAAACTCAACATTAACAAGTCACCAGGACCAGATGGCATTCACCCAAGAGTTCTGAAAGAACTCAAATGTGAAGTTATGAACTATTAACCAAGGTTTGTAACCTGTCCTTTAAATCGTACCCAATGACTGGAAGTTAGCTAATGTAACGCCAATATTTAAAAAGGGCTCTAGGGGTGATCCTGGCAATTACAGACCGGTAAGTCTAACGCAAATTAGTTGAAACAATAGTAAAGAATAAAATTGTCAGACACATAGAAAAACATAAACTCTTGAGCAATAGTCAACATGGTTTCTGTAAAGGGAAATCGTGTCTTACTAATCTATTAGAGTTCTTTGAAGAGGTCAACAAACATGTGGACAAGGGGGATCCGGTAGACATAGTGTACTTAGATTTCCAGAAAGCCTTTGACAAGGTCCTCACCAAAGGCTCTTACGTAAATTAAGCTGTCATGGGATAAAAGGGAAGGTCCTTTCATGGATTGAGAACTGGTTAAAGGACAGGGAACAAAGGGTAGGAATTAATGGTAAATTCTCAGAATGGAGAGGGGTAACTAGTGGTGTTCCCAAGGGTCAGTCCTAGGACCAATCCTATTCAATTTATTCATAAATGATCTGGAGAAAGGGGTAAACAGTGAGGTGGCAAAGTTTGCAGATGACACTAAACTACTCAAGATAGTTAAGACCAAAGCAGATTGTGAAGAACTTCAAAAAGATCTCACAAAACTAAGTGATTGGGCAACAAAATGGCAAATGAAATTTAATGTGGATAAATGTAAAGTAATGCACATTGGAAAAAATAACCCCAACTATACATACAACATGATGGGGGCTAATTTAGCTACAACGAGTCAGGAAAAAGATCTTGGAGTTATCGTGGATAGTTCTCTGAAGATGTCACGCAGTGTGCAGAGGCGGTCAAAAAAGCAAACAGGATGTTAGGAATAATTAAAAAGGGGATAGAGAATAAGACTGAGAATATATTATTGCCCTTATATAAATCCATGGTACGCCCACATCTCGAATACTGTGTACAGATGTGGTCTCCTCACCTCAACTAAGATATTCTAGCACTAGAAAAGGTTCAGAAAAGAGCATCTAAAATGATTAGGGGTTTAGAGAGGGTCCCATATGAGGAAAGATTAAAGAGGCTAGGACTCTTCAGTTTGGAAAAGAGGAGACTAAGGGGGGACATGATAGAGGTATATAAAATCATGAGTGATGTTGAGAAAGTGGATAAGGAAAAGTTATTTACTTATTCCCATAATACAAGAACTAGGGGTCACCAAATGAAATTAATAGGCAGCAGGTTTAAAACAAATAAAAGGAAGTTCTTCTTCACGCAGCGCACAGTCAACTTGTGGAACTCCTTACCTGAGGAGGTTGTGAAGGCTAGGACTATAACAATGTTTAAAAGGGGACTGGATAAATTCATGGTGGCTAAGTCCATAAATGGCTATTAGCCAGGATGGGTAAGAATGGTGTCCCTAGCCTCTGTTCGTCAGAGGATGGAGATGGATGGCAGGAGAGAGATCACTTGATCATTGCCTGTTAGGTTCACTCCCTCAGGGGCACCTGGCATTGGCCACTGTCGGTAGACAGATACTGGGCTAGATGGACCTTTGGTCTTACCCGGTACGGCCTTTCTTATGTTCTTATGTTCTTATGTTCTTAACTTCCAGTTGGTTTCTCAACTTTGAATGAACTAGTCATTGAACTGAACTAGCCAAATGAAATGAAAACAGTCTCTCTGCACTTGCAGAAGAGGTTACTGATGTCAAAAGCTGGTTTAGCCCATCAACAAACTATGGTTCCATGTGCTTAGCCAATGACTTCCACCCGTTCAGTGCTTCAACTTTCTTTAAAACCTGGCAGCGAATATATAGTGCAAGGGTCGGCAACCTCTGGCACGCGGCTCACTAGGGTAAGCACCCTGGCGGGCTGGGCCAAGCACTCTGGCAGGCCAGGCCAATTTGTTTACCTGCCGCGTCAGCAGGTTCGGACAATCACGGCTCCCACTGGCCGCGGTTCGTCGTCCCAGGCCAATGGGGGCTGCGGGAAGCAGCGCGGACTGAGTGATGTGCTGGCCGCGGCTTCCCACTGCCCCCATTGGCCTGTATTACCACTTTTCTCCTTGACCAGCCAGTCCCATTTACCCACTCCTTGTTCCTCATCCAGTCTCTTCTCCACACTTCCTTCCTCCCACCCCATTGTTTTGCCATCCCAGTCTCCTTCCCCAGCCAGTCCCAGTCTTCCTCCCACCTCGACTCCCAGTTCCACTTCTCCCGTTCACATGCCAGCCTCCAAACCTAGCCTCCTCTCCCTGGGCTCCTTCTAAAATGTACTCTCCCAGCGGCTGAAGAGGGGCATTGAGATCATTGGAAAAAACGTCTCCCTGCTCTCACTTCTGGTGCCTATCCTGGGCCCCAACCTAAAACGGACCAATTGCAGGAAAAGTTCTGTTCAGCCCTTGACTGGAGCATGCTCAGTGCAGATGAAAACTTGGGGGAATTTACTTATGAGTCTCTAACAAGTCTTTAGTGAGCATGTGCAAACTGTGATTTTTCAAAAGCTTATAACTTGGCCAAATCTGGGTGTATTTTCACAGAGACAGCAAAAGGTACATCCCTGACACATCTCCTGACAACACTCTTGCCAAATTTCAAGTCTCTGCTCCAAAGTATTGTGCTAGATGCTGTATAAACACATAATAAGAAACAACCCCTGCCTGCAAAGGGCTTACAATCTAATTAGACAAGACAGACAAAGCATGGGAGAAAAGAAGAGCTATTATCCTCATTTTACAAATGAGAAACTGAGACACAGAGAAGTCACATAGGAAGTCTGTGACAAAACTGGAGTTGAACTCAGTTCTGAGTTCTCAGATTTCCCGAATCCCTGTCCCAATCCTAATTTATTTAGGTCTGGCACTCTTCCTTTAACTATATAAGCAGCTGCGTAAATTCACTTGTCTATGGAGGATGACTGAATGCATTTGCTTTTTAGTGCATTTTCGGAGGCTAACTCTCCCTTCATTGCACATCAGGCTTACTGTGTCTAAGACTGCCAAACAGGCCAGCTCTGCTTGTTAAAATTTTTGGCCCTCCCTGAGTTCACTCACCACAGCAATCACAGCAGCTGCTGCAAACAGAACTCCTTACTTGAGTCCCACACCAGTGCTTTTAGATCTGCAAGGGAGACAGGTCATGCTCACCATGAGGTCTATGCAACTCCCTCATCTCCACCAGCCCAAAAGGAGGAGCGGAGAAAGGACCAAACTACTGCTGCATTGTATGAGAGTGCGCTAGGCTCTGGAACTTGCCTCTCTACCTGCCCATGCCGGCCAGCTCACAGTTCCTCATGCATCAATCAAGGGGAATCTGCTCCACCCCCCCACCCCCCCCCAACAGCAGTCAAGGGAGAACTCCCTACCGCAAAAACCAATGAAGACCTATTCTCACAAAGGACAGTAGAATGTCTTGCCTTTCACCAGTCTTCCCTGCAGAGGCTGAAGAGAAACCCACCTGCTACCACTGTAGCTGCTGTGAGGGACAGATGCCCAGGTGAGAGTTGTCACGGGGATTATTCCTTCACCTCTCACTTCCCTGGTCCTTCTCGCATGAACAGAGAGCAACAATACCTGAAGTCCGAAGGTGCAAACAATTAGATGTTTATTAGGGTGAACTTCCAGCAAGCATGATTCCAGTTTCCTTCCTTAGTGTCCCCCTTCCCAGCTCTGACACCACAGAGCCTTGCCTGTGTCCCTGTTTCTGTTCCCATCCACTGTTCCCATTCCCCCCTTACTTCCTGACTGACTGCAGACTATATTGTAAAACTTGAGTTCTGCTTAGCTATACCTTAACCAATCATTTTACTGAAATTTAACTAGCCAATCCTAACATACTGTAACATGGTTATTTAACCAGTTATATCCCACCACCTTACTTGGTTTACACCCAACAAAATTAATTATACAGCAGACAAACAATCACAGAACCAGACAGAGATTATACAGACAAACAATAGGGAAGTGGAGACTACAGGGATAGAACAATACAGAAATGAGGATTTCACATCCCAGCTATTGATAAGTGAGTTCTTGCCAGACAGGATGCTATCAAACTAAGTTTCCTTTTACATCTTCTAGGCTCTTCCCTTTTTCTGGAGGTGATAGGAATATCAGAACAGGATAGTATTCCTAACAGCCCAATAGCACCTTATTTCAATGTGACTAGTTTGGAATATGAAGATGTGACCGCACACTTCCCAGTTTATGGCTGGCCTCTGCATTAGCCTAAGAACCAGGCCTCAGACTGTCACAGTAAGAAAAGGCCCTTGCACCGGCAGACAGTGATATTGATTCTTTCTTTTATACCTCTATAACTAGCTAAGTGATAAGAATACACCTAAATTCTTAAAGTATAGGCCCTTGCAGACAGGCCTGAATATCTATATCCTAACAAGAGTCTCTGGTGTGATTACAGAGTTCCTTGTCCAACTCCTCCACTGTTACCAGAGAGGACCAGAATATGTTGCAGCTGAGAGCCTAATAAAGGTAGGGACTTCCTGGCCAGGGCCACTCAGAGGGGCGGGGGCGAGTGGGGCAATTTGCCCCAGGCCCCGCAGGGGCCCCGCGAGCCCTGGCCTGGCGGTGGTCCGGGTCTTCAACAGCATTTCGGCGGCAGGGGGCCCTTCAGTGCTGCCAAAGACGCAAAGTAACTGAAGGGCCCCCCGCCACTGAAATGGTGCTGAAGACCTGGACCACCGCCGGGTGAGTACAAGCGCCGCCGCTCCCCCACTTTGCCCCAGGCCCCTTGAATCCTCTGGGCAGCCCTGTTCCTGGCGGGGGAGTTCTCTAGTTGCTGCTTAAAGCAGGGCTCTTTGTTCATGTCCTCACAGCATGTGGTGTCAGAAAGGAGTGAATCCCTCTGTAAAGAAGAGTAAAGGAAAGAAAAGAGACACCCCAGACTGCCAGTCCAATGAGTGAGTGGAGAGAGTGGAAAATCAGGGAGGAAAGCTGGGAGCTCATAGTGCAAATGGCTGTGCTAGAGAAGTTTGACTTTGGCGACTCAGGCAGCTGGCCTTGCTGGCTCCGTAGATTTGAGTGATTTCAAATGGCCTCTGGTTTAACAATACCAGATAAATGCTCTGATATTTGCCATGGGTGATGCAGCTGATGTGTGCCCTACCCTTCTCTGCTGAGGATAAGAAAGAATGCTTCAAAGAGAAAGTATCAGAGGGGTAGCCATGTTAGTCTGGACATACATCCGACGAAGTGGGTATTCACCCACGAAAGCTCATGCTCCAATATGTTTGTTAGTCTATAAGGCGTGCCACAGAACTCTTTGCCGCTTTCAAAGAGAAAGAGGCTTTTGATGCCCATTTCACAGGCAGACAAAATATTACATATGAAAGGACTAATCTTAATAGGAGGTGCCAGGAACAAGGGGAAACAGAGAAGTCTTTTATTATTGCAGTTCATCGTGTTACTAAACATTGCAAATGTGGAATGTTAAAAGAAGAACTAATAAGAGACAGGATAGTTGTTGGCATAAGAGACACCAATTCACCAGCACAGCTTCAGTTAGACCCAGATCTCACACGAGCAAAAGCTATAGCAAAAAGTGAGAAAGCAAGAAACCCTAAAGAAACAGCCGTGAAGAGCAAATACAAATATGACAAGAGCCGTCAGACCAAATTTACCACAAGAACAGTGCACAATTAGAGAGGGAGAGACCAAGGAACCATAATAAGAGGGAAGCTTGAAAAAGCTGTGGCACATGTGGCAAGACACCAAGCCACAACTGGCAACAATGTCCAGTAAAAGGAGCAGAATGTAGGAGATGCTACAAAATGGAACATTTTGCAATAGCACGTACGTCACTAAGAGTAGCAGAAACAACCAAGAGGGAGCGTTATCATCAGAGGACAATGAGGCCATACTGCTAAGGACTATATTCTCAATAGGAGAGACAACTCCTTGGTACACAAGCACGAACTGAAATGTCCTTAAACCTTAAATTTAAAACTGATACTGGGGCAGTCGGCATTTCAATTCCAATAAAAGATTATAATCGATCCTGAGATGGAGATCCGCAAAGAGCAATAAAATTTTATGTGGGGCTAGTAACACTACCTAACCTCGGGTGTTTGTGGCCAGTTCCTTGAGAAATTGGGGAAAGGATGGAATGTTCTTCATCAAATAATATATGTAATTCAAGGACTGACAACTCTCCTACTAGGGCTGCTAGCATACAAGGTCTACACCTAGTAGAGAAACTGGAATGACAAAAAGCAAACTATAGGGGAGATGTGTCCACATGTCTTCACAGGGGTTTGTAGGGGGAGTACAAAAGGGAATTGGTGCCATCAGTATTTCCTTTGCTCTGACAGCCTCATGCCACATTCCTATATGTTTGATAGGCAGTCAAAGAAGAATTACAGGAAATGGAAGATATAGGGGCTATTTCCCAGACAGAAGAAACCACTGACTAGTGTGCAGGCATGGTTGTAGTATCAAAGCCCAATGGGAAAATCCAGATTTGTTTGGGCCTTAATAAAAGCATATGCAGAGAAAGACACACAATTCCTGCAGTTGACCAGACGTTAGCTCAGTTATCAGAAGCCAAAGTCTTCTCAAAGTTAGATGCTACAGCCAGCTTCTAGCAAATCCCCCTTGCTAAAAATCCATCTCATTAACTACACGTCATCTAATTTGGAAAGTACTGCGCGGTTTTGTGTGTGTGTGTGTGTGTTCTATTCAGTATATCTTCCACACCAAAAGACTTCCAAAAGAGAATCTCTCACCTCGTGTCAGGTTTGCCAGGTATTCTATGCCATGCAGATGATGTGTCGGTATATGGCACAGATAAAAATGAACATGATGAGCAACAACATGCAGTTCTGAGATGCTTCCAACAAATTGCTTTCACTCTGAAATGTGAATTTGGAAAGGAGCAGCTAAAATTTGTCGGACACAATTATCACACAGGGAATACAGCTTGATTCAGACAAAGTGAAGACATTACTTGCCTTACCCAAACCCGAAGTTGTTTCTGCTATAAGAAGATTCCTAGGCATGACAAATCATTTTGGGAAATTCTTACCAAGTTTAGTTCATCCAACACAAACCTCAAGAGATCCCCTGGATGATTACAATATGTAGATCTGGGGTAGTGACAACAAAATACATTTAATAAAATAAAAGAATGACTGACATCTCCACCAGTTTTGGCACAATATTCGGTAAGCTATCCAACAATAGTAGCGGTGGATGCATCACATAAAGACAGCCAGAAGAAGACCGGAGACCTGCTGCATTTGTATCAAGAAGCCTCACAGAAATCAAACAGTGTCATGCTCAACTGGAAAAGGAAGCTTTATTAGTCACTTGGGCCTGTGAATAGTTCAATGCATATCTGTTTGGCTTGGATTTCAACCCAGAAACAGACCAAAAGCCACTAGTGGTGTTATTGGGTTCAAAACCACTGAATGACTTTCCACCTAGGATTCAAAGATTTCGATGAGGGCTAATGCGATTCTCTTTCAACACAGAACACATACCAGGGAAAGTACTCGGAGCAGCAGACACTCTAGAGCCTCAGTTCAATGGCCACCGATAGAAGAAGAAAAGTCTTTAGAGACAGATGTCAAAATCTGCGTCAGCCTATCTTCAGCAGAAGTTCGGATGAAAAGATGAATAAGGACACCTTTACCTGTGGCACTAATACATCTTAAGCCTAAGTGGTTTGACCTGAAACCATTTTGAGAATAGGATGTTGAAACAAAAATTCAGCAGCCACAAGACTTCAAGTGTTTGGCACAGAACAAAAGCACTATCTGAACTGAGACCAGAGAACAAAGTGTAAAGCTGCTGGCAGTGGCTCGAGTGCATCATTACCAGCCTCAGGGCTGACTGTTAGGAAACAGGGCGTAACCCCCAAATTGTGAGTTCTATACTTAGATTTCACCAACCAATCATCAAGTATAAAATCCTCAGGAACTACAATAGAGTTACAGACAGTCACCTTGGAAACTCTGATCTGTCTTGCCACCCGGGTGAGCCTACCTTTGTGACAGATGGTCCCTTACACCAAGAATCACAGCAATATTCAGGTCACTCCCAGTCACAAAGGACCAGTCACTTACCCCAGGTTAACTGCACCTTAGATCTTACATCAAAGTCAAAGCTTGCAGCGAATCCTATAATAAACTATCTAAATATTTATTAACTAGGAAAAGGAAATGAGAGTTATATACAAGGTTAAAGCAGGTAAACATATATACACAAATGAGTTACAATCATAACTTTCAAAAGTAATAGAAGCTTTTAGAATAAGCAAGCCCTATATGATCTCTAGGGCTAACCCAGGCTAAGCACTGAGAATTTCTTGCTTATGCCTAGTAAACCTTGTCCCACAGAGTCCAAGCAGCATAGAAATCCCCGTTCCTTCATGTTAGAGGTTTTTTATCCCTCTCCTCCCTTGTGCTCTGAGCTGCAAGCTCAGCTGATGGGAGGAATCCACTTGTATGACTCATCTTCACAGGGGGAGGGCAAAACAACAAACGTCTTTTGTCCCCTTTATCATCCCACAATAGTTCCCCAGGCTGCAGGGCCTTATCCAAGGCCCCATGAGGTACTGGGTTGCAGAGAAAGGCAGCAGGTCCAAAAACCCCTTGCCTGTGATGAGTGACTTATACTGCAGTCTGCCCCAGGGAGCAGGGGTTAGTTGGTGACTGGCAGTAGCCTATGACTGAGGTGAGGTGGGGATAGAGGGTAGGGGTTCCCTGGGGAACTGAGGGGTGTACTGCCAGGGGGCAGCATCCCAGATAACAGGGCACCAGAGTCCAGGGAGGGACATGGGGGCCCAGAGGCACTGGGACGCCGGCCTGCAGGGGCACTCTGGAGGCTGGATGAGCTAATTCCCAAGACGACCAGCAGGAAGCGCCGCAGGGGTGAGTCCCACATTGCTACACCTTGTAATATGGACTACAGATGTTATAAGTAAGATTAATGCATGCAGAAACTCACAAGCATTAAATAAAGTCTAAATACTAAACACATTATTATAACTCTAGTACCTATTTTAACACTACTAACACACAGGTGAGCCAGACCGATTCCAGCTATGTATTTGTCAGGGTTCCCTTGATGCATGGGGACCAGGGCTTTGGAGTTGTGCTCCGGCTCCGCTCCAGCTCCAGGCAAAAAACCTGCAGCTCCATTGCTCTGGAGCTGCTCCGCGCTCCAGCTCCAGGCTCCACTCCGAAGACCTGATGGGGACCTTGGCATGATCTGGCACCTGGTCTACCAGTATCACACATTTGGAACCATTCAGAACTTGTCAGAAACTCCAAGATCCTGCCTAGTGGAGCCACCAAAAGGACTTATCTGGAGGAATCGGGTTCATCTTCAACATTTCCGAACAAAATGAAGAGAGGATCTGTGACTTACAGTATGCTGTCAGGAAGTGAGTCCCTGCCACAGGGAACTCCACACACAAACTCAACAGATGTGAGAACATAAATGGAAGACTGATCAGACCCCCTCAAAGACTTGTTTTTTAGACTATTGCTCAGGATTATTTAAATACAATTGATATGGGGACATAGCAATGTAAATAGTTTTACAGATTCATAGGCCAAAATGGACCACTGTGACGATCTATTCTGACCTCCTGTAAAATAGAACTTCCCGAAAATAATTCCTAGAGCATATCTTTTATTTTAAGGAATCTGAAGTTTATTTTGACTTGGTGTGTGTGTGTGTTTGTTTATAATTTAAGTTTTATCTTTTTATTATAAAGTAAGGGAGTCATGGAGAGGTTAGAGTTCTTGATCCTCCACATTACCAGATAGGACCAGGATGTGTTGCAGCAGGTAGCTTAATAAAGGTATGGACTTCTGGGTTGAGGGAGATCTCTCATTCCTGCTAAAAGCATCACTCTACCGAGGACCACCCTAAGAAGTCTCAGTGAGCTATTGAAGAGATCGAAACATGGTCGCTCTAGAGGCTCTCAGCCAGGGTACAGGGTAATAACATGTAATATAGTTCTCTTAAAAAGAGTTTGTTTCCTTTATTAAAATGCTACCTTGTGACATAAACCAGATGATTTAACTGTATTTAATTAAATACCACCCTTTTATAAGAAAAGTCCGATAGAATTTATTCTAAAATCCAATAGAACTTAGAATGATGTCCTTTCTCTAGGTTTTTGGACTCATCCTTCAGAATCCTATGGCAGGGATAGAATTCTCTATTAAATGCTATAAGATGGGTAAAGAAACTGTTGAAATGTGATCATTTTCTATTAAACGCTATAGGATTTTTTCCACAAATGCATTTTTAAATCATTAGTCTTTTAGATTCTGAATTCATTGTTAGTTTTGTTCTAGCATTTTAAATAGCAGTTTAGACTCACTTGAATGATGCTTATTGGTAATATGTGTCTGCCAGAAATAACACCAGTAGCACAGAGGAGCCAATATGAATTCTGCACTAACTGGAGAATGGAGCTTTGCATGTACTAGACTAAGTGGTTCACTTTCAAAGTGCTATTATCACTGTTGTAGACTGCATTTGGTTGCTTAGTAACCATCCTTATCGATGATTCAAGTTTTCTCCAGATAACATTGTAAATGGATAGCACATTTATTTTTCTCTCGGCAGTTGTATCAGGGGAAATTATTTTATAAAATCACTCCAAAAGGAAACATCCTTCTGTGTCTAGGCAATAGTTTTATTGGAGTGCTAGCTGAGGCAGAATATGCAAATACTTTTGAAAAATCTGATTTTAGAAAGCATTACTGAGCAGCACAATATTCACAGCCCTATTGTTTGGCTGGTATTCATTGGAAAAGGAAAAATGAATTTCTATGCAAGTGGGAAAGCATATCTGTTAAAGAGCTAACAAGCAACAAATGGTAAAAAGAAGGTCTCTGTAATGTTTCATTGAAACCACAGACATTACCATGTGGACAGTAGACTGCAACTCATTAGTATGTGAATTCTATCTGTGACAGCCTTCCAACCCCAGACTTTGCTGATTACATTTGGCTTTTAGGCAGTAATCCCAATGGAAAGTGATTTATTTCAGTACTCGATGAGTTACTCCATAGATGGTAGTGATGAAGACATTATATTGACATGGGTCAGTAGTTGTAGGCCTTATGGAAGAAGTGGGTTTTCAAGGGGGATTTAAATGAAGACAGGATGGGATCCAAGCACATTGGGATGATGATAGTTAGAGCTTACAAAGCATGTCCCATCCATAATACTAAAGCATTTTACAAAGCTGGATAAGAACTATTATACATCTTTTACAGATAGGAAAACTGAGGAACATGTAGGTCATATGATTTTCCCAAGGGCATACTGTGAGTCAGTGGTAGAGTTGGAATAGAAACTAGTCCTGTGCCCTATCTACCATCCCATGTAACCTCCCGTGGATAGGGAGATCATTCAGGAATAAGGAGCAGCATGGAAAAGGGATGTAGATGAGAGAAGGAAATGGAGGTGGGGTTGGCAACACTGTGTGTGGGAGGGTGAGGGGGGGATGGAATGTGATAAGAAATGGGAGCAGAGATGTAGTCAGTGGTGGAGATGAGGAGAGCCTTCAATTCCAGGACTGAGGACTAAAGAACGAGAATATGAGCACTAATATGTACAAACAAATTCAGGCTTATGCATCGTCATGTGCCCCAGTTTGCCAAGAAATTACAGGCAATGTTGTTATCATGATCCAGATGTATTTCTTAACTTCCATTCAAGAAATACCCAATCTTAACTTCCTAATGGTAAAAAAGAAACCACACCGGTCCTTTGAGATATTTCTGCCATCTGTACCTCAGCCATTGTCCTCTCACTAGACTTCGGCCCCGATTCTGCAGCCTGATCCAGGGATGGATCCTTACACACTGAAATCCATAGGCATCCACACAGGTGCAAGGGCCTTCTTTGTTGGTGTTAAACTTTCACCTCTGCAGGTGGGCAATCACTTTTACATTGATATTAATTCCAAAAATGCAAAGTTTCCCCATCACAGTTCCCTTCAATAACACCAATTAATTTCTTCTCATACACACAGTTTCCTGGTAGTCCCTACCTTACAAGCATATTGCCTTAACCTATTCAAGCCGAAAGCTTTTTTAATGACATCCAGATCAGGACAATCACAACTGGAAAACTCATTTCAGGCTTCTCCCCATTATCTTCCCACTTCACCATTTTTGGGGCACAAGTATCTAGGGCTCCAATCGAATTCTCACTGAAATCAATTAATCCCTCTCCATTGACTTCATTGGGAACCAGCTCCAATTTAGTATCGAATCTCTGCTCCATAGGTCTAGTAGCGTTTAATAATGAACTTCAATTTCAGAGGTAGAGCCAAGCTTCCATGGAGCAGGAATTACAGGGATTTCAGAAAGCTGCCTTGTGAAAACTCCCACAGGAAACTCGCTCCCTAGCCCAGACCTTAAAACAGGGTTCCAGTGGCTAAATCTGCTGGCAGTTTCTCTCCATGACATTCCTTTTGTGGAACTGTAAAACTCATGACACATGATAAATCAACAGACAGAAAAATACTCTCATAAGCCTAAAACCAACCACATTGAAACCAAATCCCAAAAGCCACACTACCTCATCCTCTTCCTCCTCAAAATTCCTCTGGCACTTACCCTTCCAAGAATACTAAGGTAAGGAATGCAGACTGAGCTGAAGTGACGGCAACTCACAGTTGGAGCCACGGAGAGGTGAATCTTAAAGCGCTTCTCCACCCAAAAATAATATTGGGACCACAAGAGCCACATCTGGAGATTAGACAGAGGTAGAGAATAGGAGGAGGTGTTGGAAGCCAGGTCTCTCCCCAAAAACAACATCATGGGTTGGAAGTGGGGGCTGCTGAGGGAGCAATTGTCCAAAGCTCCTCATTTAGTATTAATGTAGTTCTTGCTCTGACTAGAAGAGGAGAAATTAAACTGTGGTCCGGTGAGAATAAGTAACCTTCTAACAAGTTTAAATCACGTATACAAACATTTTCACTGCAGTCAAGTAGGCTTGGTACATCCAATAGTCATATGCATCTGGCGCTGCAAAATGTACAATGAGCCAGCCGTGATCTTCTATTGATTTCAGTGGACCAGCCATTTAAAACGGCAGCACAAGGGAGGTTAAGTTTACAACTTTTTTACCTGGAAACAGTAGGCTATGGATTCTACCATACATCTATCAATTATATATAGCAAAAACTCACTCTGTGGTTGCAGAACTGCAAGCCTCATGCAAACTCAGGAGAATATTTTATGTCTTTAGAAAATGTTGAGTCCACTTTTCATTGAGAATAAGGATATGTCTACAAAGCAGCTAAAATGGTGCTTCCCAGCATGGGTAGACAGATATGTGTTGCCTCTGCTCACGCTAGTGTGCTAAAAATAGCAGTGTGACCACGGCAGCATGGGTGGTGGCACAACCCCACCTGACACCTGGGTATGTACTCGGGTGGCTAGCCCACGCTGTGCTCATGCTGCTGCAGCTATCTGTTAGTGCACCAGCTCGAACAGACCATCGACCCGCACCGAAGCACCGTCCTAGAGGGGTGTAGACATACCCAAAGTTTCTCTACCCTTATTTAAGGCTCTGGAATACAGCAGATGTTCTGTATGTACAGCATGATAATGAGACAATATCAATATGCTTGTAATAGTGAAAGCAAAAGGGCTTATTTAAGTTACTAACTAATCATAGCTGAGATCCGTAACTAATTGCAAGAATAAGTGCTACTACACTTCCAAGAACTAATGCTATCATTTATTATTTTCCATTCCAGTCTCCTGTTTGGAACGTGAAAGTTCAGCTGCTATAAATCAGAAATGTGATATGATTGCATACCAACTCTGTTGACAGTATTTGCTCAGTGATAATGCCCTTTGATACACAAAGCGGCATTGTATCTGCGGCTTTTGCAATTGTGCCTGCCAACTTGAGGATTTTTTGTCACTGAATTACAGATGAAAAATTACCAGAGCTTGGAGAAAAGTGTCTGCTATTGATCTCATTTATTCACGGAGAGAAGGGCAGTATGTTATGTTATTACATGATATTATGGGAAATGTTAAACAACATAAACGTTAACTGTTGCAGTGGCACACAGAGCAAAAGGATGGGCTTCTATTGATTGAATGATTAAAATTTTTACAAATCTAAATGAATAAATAGGTCAGAGTAGAAGAAAAAAAGACGAATTCTGGAGATACTGTAGAGGGAAAAGTGACCTTCTTCTTAAGCATCTGGTACTAGCCAGTCAGAGACAAGCTAATGAATAAGATGAACCACAGCTCTGATCTGGCATGTTCCCATGTAACTCCCAAATTCCCACCTAAGTTCTTTGGGGAAAGGATGTTATTTTCCAGCTTTTGATGTGCATACTTGAAGTGACTTAAAGCACTGTGTAAACTCAGAATGCTAAACAATGATGATGAGAATACATCTGAAAATATAAATATAATAAAATTCATCTTCATAGATACTGGTGGATTTGAGAATAAAATAGCCCGAAGTTGGTGGCAATTCTGTACTGCTGGGTTATTCCAAATACCCAGTCTGCACTGGTGATAATTCTTTTAATATTCAATTGTCATTTTATAGCACAATCTGCATGCTTCCTAGAAGACAATGAAAGGCATAGGACCAGATTCTGAACTGCGTTAAAATGGTTTATCCCCATTGACTTTAATGGAGCTATTTTGATTTACACCAGCTGTGACTCTAGCCCATAGTATCTGCCTGTAAGGTAGTGTACTTACCATCCATAGCACCCCCTTGTGTCGGGGTGAGACACTGCTAGGGGTTCTCATCTCTGGTGCCTTCTACTGTCCATCTGCCTCTCACCAGGGCTTCTGTGCCTCAGCCCTCCAGCCAAATCACATCAAGTTCAGGCTCCTTCCAGGGTAACAGAAAGGTCCAATTGAAAATCCAAGCTAAACATTCAAATAATAATGGTACTGCTCTTGGGCTCTATAAGCGCTTTTACTCACCCCACTTCAGAGCCTCCCCGCAAGAGCCTAGCCTGCTCCTGCAGCATTCTTCCTTTGTTGCTTCTCATCTTTTCCTAACTGCCTCTCTTCTGCAGGGACTCTGGCAGCTTCCCATGGGATCTCCCTGCCCCTTGTCAGCCCTACCTCAGGACTTCCCCCACAAGAGCCTGTGCTGCTCCCTGTGGGGCCTCTTACCTGACTTCCTAACAGTTTAAGCCCTATCTCAGGGCTCCCACCCATAGGAGCTTGACGCTGCTCCCTGTGGGTTCACCTACCTCCTTCAGACTCCCCCCTCCCCAACTGAGTTTACCACTCTGTTTGTATAGGTTTTTTCCTAACCCTTTCACAGCTCAGATTACGAAGTGTCATTAAGTTGCCCTATCACCATCAGCTGGGGGCTAGCTGCTAGGTCACAGGATGATCTGAGCCTGATTTGCCTCAAAGGCCAGCCAGCCTGTGACACTGCCCCAAAGAGGTTACAATCTAAATGTTTCATATGACCCTAGAAGCGTTGGTATCACAGCAATATAAACACATGGCTACTCAGGTTAGCCAAATTCTCCCCTTAGTATACTGATGCATTCCCATTGAAATTAACATAGATGCACCTGTGCGACTAGAGAAGAATTTGTCCTATAACATAAAATGTGTTGACTTTGCAGTTTGTGGCGACTGGTGTCAGATGATGGTTAACAGTATAGAAATCCGATTCTTGCAGACCCATTGAAAAGACTGTGAACTACAGCTACAGCAGGGTTATACTTTCAGTACCAGCCACAACGGACAGCACAAAGCAAAGCAAACTCGAGCCTTGCAGATGAGTTCTTAGTACCATGGTATCAAACCAACACATCAGCCATGTTGACTCTGGACATTTGCTCAAAAAATGAATGGCTTACATAAGAATATAAGAATGGCCATATTGGATCAGACCAAAGGTCCATCTAGCCCAGTATCCTGTCTTCTCAGAGCAGCCAGTGCTAGGTGCCCCAGAAAAAATGAACAGAGCAGGTAATCATCAAGTGATCCATCCCGTCACCCATTCCCAGCTTCTGGCAAACAGAGGCTCGGGACACCATCCCTGTCCTCCTGGATAATAGCCATTGATGGACCTGTCCTCCATGAATTTATCTAGTTCTTTTTTGAACCCTGTTATAGTCTTGGCCTTCACAACATCCTCTGGCAAAGAATTATACAGGTTGACTCTGCATTGTGTGAAGAAATACCTCCTTCTTTTTGTTTTAAACCTGCTACCTATTAATTTCATTTGGTGACCCCCTAGTTCTTGTGTTATGAGAAGTAAATAACACTTCCTTATTTACTTTCTCCACATCAGTCATGATTTTATAGACCTCTATCATCTCCCCCCTTAGTCGTCTCTTTTCCAAACTGAAAAGTCCCAGTCTTATTAATCTCGCCTCATATGGAAGCTGTTCCATACCCCTACGCATTTTTGTTGCCCTTTGCGGTACCTTTTCCAATTCCAATATATCTTTTTTGAGGTGGGGTGACCAGATCTACATGCAGTATTCAAGATGTGGGTGTACCATGGATTCATATAGAGGCAACGTGATGTTTTGTTTCCTTGTTGATACCTTTAGTGATTCTGCCCGTTCTTTAGGCATCAGCTCCCTCCTGTTACTGTTTTAAAAGAAGGAGTCATTTTGGGAGAGAGAGTTAGTTAGTTATACTCCCATCATCAGCTGATATTGGTCCTTAGGCTGATATACCCAGACATGGAAGAATCCCCCCACCAGAGGGGATGTGGGGGGGCAGGATTGCCCTCTCCCCCCCCCCCTGATTTGCTGCTTAGTTTGTACTGAGCATGCTCACATGGACTGAACATGCTCAGTAACACTGCTGAAGCTGGCTGCCCTCACTCCGCGCCTATCCCCCCCCCCCCACTATCAGCAGGCACAGGTCGCCTCTGCCCCCCAGCACAGTGGGGTCCTCCCATAGCAGCTCTTACACCATCCCCATTGTGGCTACTGTGCTAGGGATATACCCAGTACCTCCTGGCAATCTTCTGATTGCCAGCTGAAATACTGGCCCCCTCACAGCTCTTGGCAGATGGCACAAGATAGAGCAGCCCCAAGGAAATCAGAGCAGTGCACAGCCAGCCCAGGATGGAAAAAGCACAAAGGAATCTTAGTGCCACCTTTGCACCTCCTGAATTGTGCTGTACTAGTGGCTGTTGCCAAAGATCTGGTCTTATATCTTTATAGAAGAATATCCTGTATGGAGATTGGAGGACACTGTATTTGTCATGCTCTGATGCTTGAAGAGCTTTGCAAAGCAACAAGTGAAATCTCATTGGACCTTATTTTGCCACTCTTACTCCTCCATGAGTAGTCCCACAGCAACATCACACCACAGGCCTGCATGTAATTAGTCTGTGGTTGTTCCCCTTCCTCTAGCCTTTGTCTTCTTGTTTGTCTGTCCTTAGATTCTGAGATCCCTGGAGCACGAACTGCCTTCCTTGAAAGCTCCTAGCACGTGGCAGGCACCACCGCCACAAATCTTGGACCAAACGGGAAGCAAGTTCTAGAGCAGAGGAGCCCTGCTGACTGTCTTAAACTAGGGGGCTGTCCGCTTGAGCACCTCTGCTGATCACAATTACCCTCAAGTTACAGGGGCAGAGAGACATGATGAGCTCTTATGAAGCCAGAACCCAAACTATTTGTGGATTTTATAAGTTAACAAAACCACCTTAAATTGCGCCCCAGAATCAAATGGCAGCTAGTTCAGATCATGAAGCCCTGCTGCGACATGCTGCCCATACAAAATGTCCCTTAATAAGTAGGCCACAGAGTTCTGCACTTATTGCAATTTGCCACGTGTTTATAGGCAGAATCTCCACATTGAACATACTGTAATAATCCAGTCTTCTGGGGAGATCAGCATGGGTAACTGCAGCAAGGTCCCCACCCATAGGACAAGGCTATAATCTTCTCCCCATGCATAAATGATATAAAGTGCTCTTGGCAACCGTGGCTCCCCCTGGATCCAGAAGCAGGTGGGGTCACACCAAGCCCCTCAGATTTTGAGCCTAAGCAAGCTAGAGATTTCTCCCCCACCCAGCTTTTCTGACTATTTACATGGGATGGAACACTCATCCGCTAGTCAGAATCATAGTTATTTTTAATTCACCCATTGTATGATCATTAATTACACCAATACCATGGTGATAGGTATATAAACCTGAATAGAATAGAACAGGAGAGAGATTGTGTAAAAAACGCACACAGGTTATCTGCATACCCCTGCACAAGTCTGAATAGGCTGGGGGTGAAATTCTGCCTCTGCTGAAGTCGGGGGGGGTTTGGCCAGTGACTTTAAGGGGACCAGGATTTCATCCCAGATTTTTTTTCTGAATGGTGTCCCTGAGCTTTGTTAAAAATGTGGAAATGTGTGTGTGGGGGGGGGGGTATTTTTAAAGCCCGGCTGGGTTTGTTTATTTGTACTTGTGCACTGAACAGTGATCACATGTTAACTCAGTGGGCCACACCAGGTAGCATGTTCTGTTGGCTGTGCACATTCACGACGCAAGGCAGTGGAGTGGGGCCAGGGGAAGCTCCGTATCCAGGGAGCTGTGAGGCCATGCAGATGGGCGGTGTGCCTGAGTCTGCCGTGCAACATAGCTCAGGGGCAGGCCTTCATGGCACGGCTGCAGAGGCCACAAGCTACACATCAGGGCAGAGGTGGGCAAACTACAGCCCGCAGGACCGTCCCGCCCAGCCCCTGAGGTCCCGGCTGGGGAGGCTAGGCCCTGGCCCCTCCCCTGCTGTCCCCCCTCTCCCCCACGCCACCACGCAGGCAGCGCTGTGGGCGGTGGGGTTGTGCGCTCCTGCCAAGCAGCACGGCAGCGTGTCTGGCTCTGGCCGGGCGGCACGGCTGCCAGACCTGGTAAGGGGCCGGGGCAGGGGGGTTGGATAAAGGGCAAGGGGTCCCAGGGGCAGTCAGGGAGCAGGGGGCTGTTGGATGGGGCAGAGGTTCTGGGAGGTGGTCAGGGGACGGGGGGGATGGATAAGCATGGGAGTCCTAAGGGGCCTGTCAGGGGCGGGGTGTGCAATGGGGTCCGGGGATGGGGAACAGGAGGAGTTGGATAGGCATGGAGTCCCGGGGGGCCTGTCAAGGGGCGGGGGTGTGGATAGGGGTCAGAGCAGTCAGGAGACTAGGAGCAGGGGGGTTGGATAGGGGGTGGGATCCCGGGGGTGGCTAGGGGTGGGGGGTCCCGGGAGGGGGCGGTTAGGGGACAAGGAGCGGGTGGGGTGTTGGATGGGTCAGATGGGGGCGGGGTCCAGGCTGTTTGGGGAGGCACAGCCTTCCCTACTCAGCCCTCCATACAGTTTTGCATCCCCAATGTGGCCCTCAGGCCAAAAAGATTGCCCACCTCTGCATCAGGACTGTGCAGAGATTGCACAAGTGTTCTGTGCCCAGCCCCACACATTGCAGGAGGATTTTATCTCTCCCTGTCTTCTACCTAGTGCTCCCCTATGGGCAGGCAATTTACTTGTCCTATTCATATGGCCAGATAAATCGTACTGCCCTTGTGCTACTAGAAATGCCACTCAGTCAACGGGATTCCCAGAAGAGCACAACGTGACCCAAACAACATATTAACAGTAAGACAACTGTGGACAAACACATACTGTTCACTTGACTAGCAAACCGGAAAGCCACAAGCAACAGGTGGCTTAATATATTTGCCCTCCCTCTTTATGATCCCAGCACTGGTATTCTTTCCCCATCACATAAATAACCTTTATTTACATGTCTGTCTCTGCAGCATATGCAAATACTAGATGCAGGCAGAAAACTGTACACATCTGAGTCTCTTTTCCTGTGACATCAAGTACGTTTGCTCAAGGCAGTTTCCTATTAAGAGATCTGCATCAGCCGTTGTTATGCCAGCTAAAGAAAATGTTGAAATATACTTCTGAAAAGAACTTCTGATTAAGCTAAACTAATCTAAATCAATAAACTATGCCAAGGTAGTCAACTCCTGATTATCCAAATCGCAAGGGTGATCTCTGTATTAATGTATTATTAATTATTTTTATTATTATTTATTTATTAATCTGGAACATGCTTAGAGTTTACAATACCAAACATAATCAGAAAATCAGTAGGATGGCAGTCAGCTGAACAGAGGAAAAGGCTGGCAGTTTGTTCAACAGGGAGGTTCAGAGCATCGGGATTCTACTGTATTTAGAGGTTCTGAGCGATGTATCAAATGAAATAGGAACCTGAGCTAGGATACATTTGATACACATGTTCTCAAGCTTTCAAAGATTCATAGAATCCAAGGCCAGAACGGACCATTGTGATCGTATAGTCTGACCTCCTGTATAACATAAGCCATAGAATTTCCCCCAAATACGTCCTTTTGAACTAAGCATATATTTAAAAATCAAACACAGCACACATCTAATCTTCATATAAAAATTGCCAGTGATGGAGAATCCACCACAACTCTTGGTAAATTGTTCCAAAGCTTAGTTAATCTCACTGTTACAAATTTATGCTTCATTTCCAGTCTGAATTTGTCTGGCTTCAAATTCCAGCCATTGGCTCGTATTATACCTTTGTCTGCTAGACTGAAGAGCCCATTATTAAATATATGTTCCCCATTTATATAATTATAGACTGGAAGCAAGTCACCTCTTAATCTTCTCTTTCTTAAGCTAAATAGATTGAGTGCCTTGAGTCTATCACTATAAGGCAGATTTTCTAATCTTTTAATCATTCTCATGTCTCTTCTCTGAACTCTCTCCAGTTTATCAACATTCTTCTTGAATTGTGGAAACCAGAACAGGGCACACTATTCAGCAGTGCCAGTGCCAAACACAGACGTAACATAACCTGTCTACTCCTACTCAAGATTCCCCTGTTTATGCATCCAAGGATCTCACTAGCTCTTTTGGCCACAGCATCACAGTGGGAACTCATGTTCAGCTGATTATCCACCATGACCCCCAACTCTTTTTTGGAGTCACTGCTTCCCAGGATAGAGTCACCCTTTTTGTAAATATGGCCTGCATTCTTTGTTCTTAGAGGTACACATTTACACTTAGCCATATTAAAGCTTGCAGTTGAGCATCTCCGAAACTTTTTTATTTTCTCCACACATGGCATTTGTTTGACAGAATTTAAGCAGTGATTGTCTCTTGTTTTCTTCTTTTACTAGAAACAGAGCACCCTGGATCAGCAGAATATATGTCCGAGTAGGGAGGAAACTACAGAGCAAAGACCACCACATGATTAAACGCGCTCAGTCAATGATGGAACTAAGTGTTGTGGCAATAAATTATTCCCAGTTCTGACCATGCAAGAAAGACAAACTGTTTGCTGGAGAGAGATCATAAGGGGTGGGTCAGATGACAGAGGAGAAGGCAAGGAGGACAAGAAGGAGAGCATTCAAGTTGCTTTTTTTAAGCTGTCACATGAAAGCAGAGCCTGCAATAACAACTGGCCAATTAGAATTGGTGCACATTTGCAGCTGGCAAAACTAACAACCCCTCCACACACAGACACACAAAGAAAAAGAGAGAGAGGACGGAAGTGGAAGAAATAGATTACTAAACCAAAGGATAAAGGGATTGTTGCCATTCTTGCCTTACCCTTCATGAGCTGCACTCCTCCAGCATGCCTTACCACACTGCTGGACCATACACCAGCAGGACTCCTCAGGGGCTCTGCAGTCTTGTCGTGGGCAGTTTGGTGTGGGTGCAAGTTACACTTCTTGAGTGCCTAATGACAGCCAGTGCAGGGGCTGAGCCTGATAACATCAGAGTCAATGGTAATTTCAGCCATGATTCGGCAAAGCACTGAAACACGTGCTTACCTTTAAGCATGTGCTCTAACTCCATTCTTAATCAGCAAAGTGCTATTTACTTCAATGGAATTTATGCACATGCTTAAAGTTAAGCATGCACTTAAGTGCTTTGCCAAGTGGGGTCCTCTCTCATTGACTTTAATAGGAACTGCAGTTGACACTTTGAAGAGCAATACAGAGATATTACTGGTGTTGACACTTGTGTAACGTCAGATGGGGAACTGAACATGGCATTTCCAAATTTGTAGGCCAGACACAATTAACTGCCTAGGCACACTACAGCCGGCTACCAGGAGAAGCTCTCAGAACCTCTACACTGGGGCCACCCAGCACTCTGGGGCTGGGACCATCCAGCACTCAGGCCACCTGGTGCTCTGGGACTGGGCCGCCTGGGACTCAGGCCAGCTGGGGCGGGACTCCTCCAGCCACGGTGGGGACTCGGGGCTCCTGCAGGGGAGGGAAGGGGCCTCGGGCAGAAGGGGTGGGGCCAGGGGCTAGCCTTCCCAAAGGGGAGCTTCACACGCCACCCATGCTTTTAAGTCCCTTAGGCCCAGATCCACAAAAGTCTCTAGGATTCTAACTTCCACTGATTTCAGCAGAAATTAAGGGCCTAAATACCTTTGAATCTGCGCCTTAGTTTCTCTAGGCCTCAGTTCCCCAGGGATGCACTTCTCTACCTCACATGGGTGTTGTGAAGATAAATACACTAAGGATTGTGAGGCACTCACATACTATGGTAATGGGAACTATATAAGTACCTAGATAGACAGTGCTATATTGAATTTGTGACTGAAATCCTGGCCTCGCTGAAGTATTATCTTTGAAATCTTTACTTCAGTAGCTAAACATTTTCTTCGAGAAACAATATTGGGGAAACATTATCAGTTAATATATTTGTCAGCTGAGGGTAGAATTATTTGAGCAATGCACTTATTACTTTTTCTTAACTACATATATTATGGCAGGAGTCACCTGTTGTCTTACACATTATTTTTCTTAGTACACGAGTAACATGCTGTCTTTGAAGGAACACTGTATTGCACTTACTTTGATGATGTCACTTTTGCTGGGAAGCTGTTGAAAGCAGCAAGAGAGTTTTCTCTTTGCTCTAGCTTGAGTCAATTCCGGCAGAGTTGCTTCCTGGGAACTTGGCATTGCTTTTTGGGCTGAGATCCCTGAAGGAGCTTGTGTGCTGTTTGTAACCTCTCTGTTCAAGGATTGGTATATATAGCGTAAATAAACAAGTTACACTAAGGCCTCGTCTACATTACAAAATTAAGTCAACCTAAGTTTGGTCGACATACAGCCACCACAGTAAATACTGCAGTTTTTCATGTCCACACTACCCCTTTCTCACAGCGGCATGTTTCCTCACCAGGAGTGCTTGCACCAGCTTAAGTGGGGCAATGTGTGGGGGGCTCACAGCTGGAGCCCCTTCGCCCCAACTGTCAGTCCCACAAAACTGGGTAACTAGGCAACAAAACGGCAGATTAAATTCAATGTTGATAAATGCAAAATAATGCACATTGGAAAATATATCCTAACTATACATATAAAATCATGGAGTCTAAATTATCTGTTACCACTCAAGAAAGAGAATCATTAGGAAATGGGTAGATAATAAGACAGAAAATATCATGTTGCCTCTATATAAATCCATGTTACGCTCACATCTTGAATCTTGAGCAGATCTGGCTGCCCTATCTCAAAAAAGATATATTGGAATTGGAAAAAGTTCAGAAAAGGGCAACAAAAATTATTAGGGGTATGGAACAGCTTTCATATGAAGAGAGATTAATAAGTCTGGGACTTTTCAGCATGAAAAAGAGACGACTAAGGGGGGATATGATAGAGGTCTATAAAATCATGATTGGTGTGGAGAAAGTAAATAAGGAAGTGTTACACAAGAACTAGGGCACACCAAATGAAATTAATAGGCAGCAGGTTTAAAACAAAGAAGAGGAGGTATTTCTTCACACACTGCACAGTCAACCTGGGGAACTCTTTGTCAGAGGATATTGTGAAGGCCAAAACCCTAACTGTGTTAAAAAAAGAACTGTTCTAAGAGCCTTGATAACAAAGAATCTTCATTTTTGCTTCCTTGAATGGAAATTTTGTGTCAACCAGGAGCTACTGTATGTGTAGAAGCAGGGCACACATACCAATAAGGGCCTGATCCCTGTTTTTACAAAGCACAAGAAATATAGATCTGTACACAACTCTGAAATGTACTTCAGGGTTGGTTGGTTTGTTTTCTTCTGTGATCAGAGGATCTCTGTGTGTCAATAGTTACTGATATAGCAACACTTATGATTGAGAGATGACCCCCACACACACACACACACAGTTACATCTCTAATGCAGTGGTTCTCAACCAGGGAAGGCCACAAGCAGGCTTCAGGGGCGGCCACCAAAGAGGGCCAGCATTAGATTCACTGGGGCCCAGAGCGGAAAGCCGAAGCCCCACGACATGGGTCTGAAGCCTGGAGCCCCATCACCACGGGTTGAAGTCGAAGCCTGAACAATGTAGCTTTGTGGGGATTCCCTGTGGTGTGGAGCCCCAGGCAATTGCCCTGTTTGCTACGCTCTAATGCCGGCCCTAGCTTTTATATGCAGAAAAACAGCTGTTGTGGCACGTGTGGGTCATGGAGTTTTATAGCATGTTGAGGGGGCCTCAGGAAGAAAAAGGTTGAGAACGCCTGCTCTAGTGGACAGCTGTTTGTATCTGTTTCAGCAGAGAAGAGATGGCAGACCTCAGTATTGGCTAGATAGATACTAGATACACCACAACCCTGAGTAGCGGGCATGTGTAGGAGGCAGGGGCGGCTCTAGAAATCAGGCTGCCCCAAGCAGCGGTTGAGCTCCTGCCGGCATGCCTGCGGCAGGTCCACGAGCCTGGGGCGAGCGGACCTGCCACAGGAGCTCGAAGACGGGACCCGCCGCAGTCATGCCTGCGGCAGGTCCGCGCGCCTGCTTGGCGCGCTGGTGTCTAGAGCCGCCCCTGGTAGGAGGAAATAAGGCAAATAAGGCAAAATAGGAGGAAGGTGCTTGTGAGACAAGACCCATTTTCCCCCATTCCCCTTTCCCCAAATGTTTGTCCCCTCTGGGCCCATCTCCATACTTTTGACTTTGCTGCTGTTCCCTTCCCCCATGGTGTCCCTAGCCGCTGTTTGCCAGAAGCTGGGACTGGGTGATGGGATGGATCACTTGATGATTACCTGTTCTGTTCTTTCCTTCTGGGGCACTGGCACTGGCCACTGTCAGCAGACAGGCTACTGGGCTAGATGGACCTTCGGTCTGACCTAGTATGGCCACTCTTATGTTATGTTCATGTTTTCACCCTGGTCCTCCCAATTTGTATCCCAGTGTTGGCCAGGGAGCAAACTCTGAGGGCATGTGAGGGCAGAATTAGGACACCACTTACAAGGTTGTTACTGAGTCAGCCGAAGGGGAAGAGAGATCTGACTCCAAGCGCTCTCCAGCATCCCCCACTCCCGCAGCCGCAGGACACGCCCACGCTGGGCTACGCGTTAGAACGCTCGCTCCACCTCTCCCTCTCAAACCACCAATCAGCGCTTGGCAGCCCTCCCCCCCGCAGAACCTTGTCTGTTGCAGCGCTCCATGGATGGAACGCTGAGCCAGAACCTCGGGCCGATGCGCGACTCGAGCCCGGGCAGCTCCCTGCCCCGCACAGTGCAAGCGGGATGCGCGTTCGCAGCCGGGGGGAAGCGGAGGCTGCAGGCAGCCCTAGTAGTTGCCGCCTGTGTTTAGGCAGCAGGGGGACCGGAAGGGTAGGAGGAAGCAGGAGAGGGTTTCCTGAGATGAGAGATTACTTCCGTCCATCCATCCTGCCAGCCACCCTCTCCTCAGTCTGCAGCCGGCTGGGGGTACTGAGGAACCAGCATCGGGTCTCGGGGCAGTAGCAGCCACGCTTGCTCCAGGTCAGGGGGGTGTTCTGTTGGCTCGTCACAAACCAGACCCAGAAGCCTCCGGAATTTCTGAGCTCCCTAAATCTCCACCCCAGAGCGATGGTGGCCAAACAGCGGATCCGGATGGCTAACGAAAAGCACAGCAAAAACATCACACAGAGAGGGAACGTAGCCAAAACCCTGGTAAGGTGACATGGGAGGAGGAGGCAGAGGGGATTGCGAGGAGGCAAGGCTTCTCTCTGCCCATTCCTCGGCTCAACACGTAGGGAGGTGTGGGAATCGTGAGCTAAAGGGTTAACAGGCTACCCGAGCCCCGGGGTGGGGAGCAGAGGGTGATCCTTCTTCTCGTGCTGCTGACGGGAGTAAACCTTCCAGCCTAGCTAGGGGTGTAGAACAATCAGATGGTTAAATCAGGGGCTCCTGTCCCAAGCTGAGACAGAATGGAGGAAATGTCACACCTCGATGACTGAAAGTGTCAGTGTCTCATGGAAAACACACAGCAAAATCGTTCACCAAGCAAGGAAGAGACTGACACACACACACACCTTCCATCTAAACACCCAGAAGGAGGAGAGTCTGTAACACAAAGAAAAATACATGCACACACCATCCACTTGAGAAGAGAAAATGCAGCACACACAACACATCCATCCCCATGTAGGGGGACTAACATGCAACAATATCCAGCAGTGCTGGCTACTGCAACATTACAGCTGTTGGAAGTGCACATGAAGGTGTACTCTCAAAGAGTTCTAGATCTCTAACGGGGACAGCACCAGTGGGAGTTATTGTGTTTTATTTCCCGTGGCATCTGTTTTTTAAGAGATTAAGTGCAACCTAAACTTGACCACTTTGCCTAGTCAATACAAAGAATATGTTAATACAAAAGAGGTAACTCAGATGGGATCCCATTTCATCTTTTAGGGCTCACTTCTGCCCTCAGGTACACTGGGAATAAAATGGAGCCCTTACTGAGTTGGCAGCTCAACTGGGACAACAGCCCTCACACCTGATGAGGCAATAGCCTTCCAGCTAACGAAATCTTGCTTATTAGTTTAAATAAAGGTGGCACATATGCTCCAGTTGTAAACGCTGAGCTAGAAAATCGAAGAGCGTAACTGTGCACAGATGCATGCATTTTGTTATTAGCAGTGGACTGGGCTGAGCCACTGACATTTCAGCTGCTTAAATTCAGAGTGTGCAAAAGTGCTCTTAGAAAGCTGGTTAATGGGAGAGATTTTCATTTGAGCTCTAGCTCCCCTTTCCTCAAAGTTGTTTAGAGCTCTTGCTATTCTAATTCCACCCACAAAACCTTGAGTGTTTATTAATAGCTCACTATCCTTTCAGAGCTCCCCTCCACACCAAGAGTGAACTGTTTCAAAGAGAAGCCTGTTACTATAATGTCAGGGAACTGCTGGAAATTCATAGCTGGGATTTTTGCTTTGCCAAGAAGCTCTCGACACGTAGGGCTTGTCTACACCTGTAAGTGTAAACTGTAAGGCTGTAACAGCGCCACTGTGGGGCTTAGTGAAGATGCCACCTATGCCGACGGGAGAACGTCTCCCATTGGCGTAGGTACTCCACCTCCCCGAGAGCGGTACCTATGTCAATGGGAGTAGCCCTCCTGTCAACATAGCACTCACTGTCTACACCAAGGGTTAGGTTGATATAACTGTGTCGCTCAGAAGTGCAGATTTTCTACACCTTTGAGCATCGTAGTTATACTGAAAGTCTGATTTAGGCTTGGTCTACGCTAATCTCCTAAAACTCCCCCATCCTAGAATCCTGAGTGACTGAGCTAGCCTAGAAAATGGGATTTCTTTTCAATTAGATTTGGCTGTAATCTAGTGTTAACCTGAGTGAATCACCTTAAAGGTGACCTGAAATGCTCTTTTAAAAATACATTAAAACTGCTGATGTTTTCAAATCCTTAACACAATAGATCGAGTTATTTAAAAAAATGCATTTTAAATTAAAATGTTTTAAGGTTGATTTAAAAATGCCTTTGTTTTTTCTTTACCAAAAGGCACGTGACTGCTTTTCTCTATTGTTCCTACCACTCACTGATGTGTGAAGCAGCTTCTCTGAATGAAGTGTCTGTGACTAACAACAGACCTTATCTCTGGTGAAACAAATTGTCTGTGACTTTCTTTTATTATTTCGATGCCTCTCCTGTTCCTGATAATACGGAGCACTTAGGGTTTGATCCTGTGCCCCTTTCAAGTCAATGGAAAAAATCCCACTGATGAAAGATGGAGAATTAAGCCCTTATGTAGCACTTTTCACCCAGAGATTTTGAAGTGCTTTAAAAAGCATTATTAGCACTGTTTAAATAGATGGGGGAAACAGAGACACAGAGAGGTGGTATGACACACCCAGGTTAAGAGGGCAGTTCAGTAGAAGAACCAGGGATAGAACTGAAGTCTTCTGATGCCCTATCCACTGGATAATGCTATCTTCCTCTTTTCTGTCATCCGTTTGGTTTTTCTCCTCTCACTCTTCTTTGTTTATGACCTTTTTGCTGTCCTTTCCCTTCCTTCTCTCTTTTTTCCCCCCTTCTCTTTCCCAGTCTGCTTACTAGCTTCTCTCCTCTCACCTCATCTTTTGCCATTCTCTTTCCATTGGCCACTCTTCTGCCGTCAGCCTCCGCTCACTTGGCACTTCTTCCACGCAGCGCTTCTAGAATTAGATAGTAGCACCAGCTCTAGCTTTCTAAAAATCAAGCTGTTTGGATCAGGACTGCAGACCCATTATTATTCATATTTGTAGCATAGTACCCCCTGGGGGCCTCAACCAAGACCAGGGTTCCTTTGAGCTAGGCACCGTAGAAACACATAGTAATAGACAGTCTTTCTGCCAAAATGCTTACAGTCTAAACAGACAACGGTTGGGAGAAAGCACGTATTATTGTCGCCATTTTGCAGATGGGGAACTAAGGCACAGTGAAACTAAGTGACTTACCCAAAGTCACACGAGGTCAGTGTCAGAGCTTGGAATTGAACCAGGTCTCCAGGGACCACAAGCATCACACAACCATCCTTCCTGTATGCACAATTCCTCAGCTTGAACCCAGATATGACTATCAATTCCTCCTTTACTTGCCTGCCCAGTCCTGATCTTAGTGCTGTGTGAATCCTCTACTCCTATTGATTATGTCCATAGTATCTCATGTCATCATATAACCATCTGCTCATGTCTTGGTTGGTAAGAAGCTTCTAAGTCCACCTATCCATTTCTTCCTTCTGTGTGGTCCTTGAAATATTAACATGTTTGTATTTATTCTTAGTTATAAAAGCCTCTGTCTAGTGCTCTAGGCTCCAAACAATAATCATACATCAGAACAGAAGTCAGTGGTTCAAAATGTCCATAGAAGACCATCAACTTCTTCCTTCCTTCCTCTCCCCTTCCAAGTGACCTATTAGAACATTCAGTCACGCATCCTTAAAATAAACTGACTAGAGTTACGACTGGTATCAGGGGGTAGCCGTGTTAGTCTGTATCCACAAAAACAACAAGGAATCTGGTGGCACCTTAAAGACTAACAGATTTATTTGGGCATAAGCTTTCGTGGGTAAAAAACCTGCTTCTTCAGATGCAGTTAAACAGTTCTGATTGTTTATCAAATATATATTTAACTTAAGGATATTTTTGGCACATGCTGACCAAAATAAAATAAAAAATGAGTGTCCTTTGATATTGTTTTTAACAATTTCCTCTCCCAGTGGATGGTAATTGGCTGTATGATATATGTTTTGTTCTAAAGTGACAACCCAGTCAGGGAACATAATTATTTTTCAAGCATCCCACATCTATTAGATATCTCAGGAAATACCTAAGAACATGTTTTCTGTCTCAAAGAACTTAAAATACAGATACAACAAGAGAGACTACTAAACAGCCCAATTGTGGGAGGGAAGAGGACAGAAATAGATAAGCAAACATTGAGGAATAAAACTCACTTTACCTTTCCCTAGGGAAATTCAAGACTACTGATCTGCAGAGAATCTGTGAGAGGCATTATTCTATTTAAAGGTGGGGGCGGGGAATACGGGAGATTTCAATATTGTTGAATTAAACTGTCTGATCTACTGTAAATACAATTATCCTCTATTACTCTTCCGTTAGCCTATTGTGCTTCAGCTTTTCCTTTCAGCTTCTTAGCATTCCTGTGAAGCAGTTATGACAATGGAGTAAACTGTTTTACGTTAGACCTTTTGAGTATTTCACTGTTTGAGGTTTGAAGCTGAAACCACGCCAGTTCTTTATCTTGATTTTCTGCATCTATTTTTAAATGAGCTACCAAGACAATTGGTTAAACTGGTAACAAACTGAAATCTTCTTTTCCCCCCACATTTTAGAGGCCCCAAGAGGAGAAATATCCTGTAGGACCATGGCTACTGGCACTGTTTGTTTTTGTTGTCTGTGGATCAGGTATGAACACACCACTGAGAATAGATAAAGAAGGGGCAGGGGAGGGAGTTGAGCTGACAGTAGAAAAGCATTTAAGAGCCTGATGCAGCTCCCACTGAAGTCAGTGGCATGGTTCCCATTTACTTCAATGAGAGTGAGATCAGGCCCTAAAAGTTTGTGGACAAAATTCTGACCCAGGACGCATGCACACAATGCTTCCACTGCAGCCAATGGGAACCTCTGTGTGTGTATTTATGAACAAAATTTGATGCTTAGCATATAGTGCGGCTCTGGATCTGTCCCAGAGAAACTTACATGAGCATTTAGGAAAAGTTTCTGGAGATTGCAAGTGGTTTAATATATTTTTCCTCTCAAATCTTAAGCAATGAGTGATAATTATATAGTCTTGCTTAGAACAAATGCATCCTAAGCGGAAAGCTTTTTCCACTTTCAGTCTAAAACTGGAGTTTCATTCCTGTGTGGGACTGGATGGCTCAGGTTCCATGTCCTATTCATTTTTCTTTCACCTCTAGGCTGCAGGTTTGAACCTGGGCTGGGATGGTAATAGTGTTACCATGTGATGAATGTGAAATATATTCAGTGGCTCAAACAAAATGAGTCCTTTGTAGCAGTCCAGTTCCTAGCAGCCAGGTGTCCAAATCACAAAACCTGCATTACAGTTTGGCTGCAGGTGGCACACTTATTGGCAGAGTCAGAAAAGAGGTCATTGAATGGGAGAGATTTAACTACCTTCCAGAGCCGAGTTAAGACTCAGTAGCGTGCGGGAGCATATGATTCCACTCCCTTTGCTTTTGTACCCAGAGGAGTTTCTTTCCCCAAGTTGTCCATCTAAGATCTTTCACAAGAATTGATGTGTGTTTTATAGTAATTTTTTTAAGAGCCCCAATATGGAACGGGTCATAGGTAGACCCACCCTGGAGTAATGATTAGTCCATTGGTATTGCTCTGTTCATAGAGCTACCCATTGGTATTGCATTGCTTTCAGAAATGCAGTGCGACGACCTTTGTGTTGATGTCTGACTTTTTTGAGAACTTTCTGTTCCTATTTTTTCATCTAGTCTTAAAGCAGAATTTCAACTCCCCGCAAAAACAAATGGTAGTTATGGTAAATCCACCACAGCCCATTGCAGCTAGATGTGTTCTTCTGATGCCTCATTCCTTATGCACTCAAATCTCTCCCTCTCAGATGGGAGTTTTTGGTGAATGAGGGTTGTCCCTGTAGTTATGTATTGCTAAAGCTAACAATCATGTAGAGCATAGCATTAGACTGCTGCAAACTCTCAGGCCTTCAGCTAGCCTGCAGCTCCCAACTCCATTACGTCTGTGGTGTCCTGTGAACTTTCATGTTTATTTATTCCCTTACGTGGCCTCTAACTAAGAATAAAGACGACGATGCTTTTTAGACACATCAGTTGTGATGTCAGTGTCTCAAGAAAAAATAGTTTCTTCCCATAACAAGACATCAAGTGGTTTCAAACATGCCCTGGCAGCAAGAAAGAAAGAGCAGGGTCAAAGCGCAGGGGAGGGCACCGAAGGATCCCAATCAGGGCTCCAATGTACTGGGCAGTGATGGCCAAACAGCACACATGCAGCCCCTGCCCTAGACCTCACAACAACAAAAACTCTAAGAAAAGTGACAAAAGAGTGATTTTAAAAAAAATGTAATTGAAAATAAGTCAATAAAACAAAATCAGAATGTTACTTATTTTTAGAAATTAAAACTATGTTAAACAGCTGAACATGGGAGATGCAGAGAAGATAAATATGCTGGTGATAAATGACAGAAAGTACATCCAGTTGATTGCTAAGTAAGAACATTTTGTGATCTGGAATCCAACCCTGCCTTCTTTACTCATGCTAACCAATCACTGACTGAAATGGGAGTTTTGCCTGAGTGAGAACCACTGAACTGGTTTCATTATCTGAAGAGACATCGTAATAATGTGGCTTAGATGTTTATCTTTGTCATTTTTAGAGCTTGGTCAGACTTTAGTCTTCAGTAATGTACTTGCTATAGCAATGTTTGTTCTTTCAGTAGTGAATCCATTAGACAAATGTCTCCTTTTCCCACAGACATTTTCGGGGCTGTTCTTCTGGGCTATTACAATCGCACACAGCTTTTGCTGTAACCCTTTTAATTATTATTGCTTTGTGAGCCCCATCCCCAGGGTGCCAGGCACTATACAACCATGTAACAAACAACATGGTACCTGCCCCCACTGCACATCTCTTTGCACCATGCAACCCAAAGGCCAGATTGTGCCACTGGATGAAGTACATGCATGGCTACCATTCCATTTGCAATGTGGACCTCAGTTTTGAGAGGGTGCCATTTTGGAAAGGTTTTTTAGGGTTATTGCAGCATGAGGAAGGGAATTCCTAGCTTATGTGGCTAAGATTTACAGATGTTAAAGCTAGAGAAGACCACTTGGATCGTGTAGTGTGATCCCTACATTTTGCAGGACTAGTCTCCACTTAATTCCTGCAAATGTCTTATCCACTATCCATCACCTCCATTGGTAGCCTCCATCCAATGGCTGTTACTGTTGAGAACTTTTTCTTAATGTCTAACCTGAACTTTTTTCCTTCCTTAGCTTCAGGCCATTGCTCCTTATCTACCATCTTCTGAGAATGGAATAATTCCCTTTCTTCATTTCTGTTATTACCTTGAAGGTATTTATAAACTGTGATCATGTTTTCTCCCAGCCTTCCCCTAGTCTTCTTTTTTCTAGAACATGCCCATTTAGTTCCCCCGCTCTCTCCCCGTAGGTTATAAACCCGAGCCTTGTGTCCTTTGTGTTGTGTTTGTATATACTTCCTAAATGTTGAGGACTGGAAAGAAACACAATATTTCAGGTCTGCTACATGGTCTGGCCTTATTATCTCTCTAGTGTATAGATGTGAAGCCTATTTATGTATCTGAGACCAGCAATGGTTTCTGTTCCATTTGCTTGTTTTGCAGGGGTGTTGCACTTGAACCTAATATTTCGCTTGCTGTCTTACTATCGCCCCTTGGTCTTTGGCAGACATCCTGTTTCCCAGATAGCTGTCCTCCAGTCTGTATCAGTGCTGCTTACTTCCTGTTCCTGGGTGTATGGCTTTCGTATTTGATTTCATCTCATTGCATGCAGCCCACTCTACAAAATGATTCTTATCCTTCTGTGTAACTGGCTCATCCTGCAAGGTTGAGATTGTCAACAGTTTGAGCACGGTTGAATTTACATCTTCCTTTAGATTACTAGTTAATGTATTAAATAATCTGGGTCCTAGTATGTGCCTGTGACACTACGTATAGAGAACTTGCCATTTACAATATCTTTGCTCCTCAGATCGTCAGTCAATTTCTAATCCACAGTTTGGTATTTGTATCTTCTTGGTATTAGTCACTATAGTAGAATAAAAATATACTGGTGTAAGAACAATCTTATTAAGATGAAGGTCACAGACACCCAAAAGCTGAGGTACTATTTTCGGCTCTGCCACTGATTCACTGTCTGAACTTGGGCAACTCACTTAACCTTACTGTGCCTATGTTCACTCATCTGTATAAAGGACATAATGCTCACCACTCTGAGGCAATGTGAGGTAACATTAATTAAGGATTGCAAAGTGCTTTGAGACCCTAGAATGAAAGTAGCCATGTGAGCATGAAGTCTTATTGTTCTCTGGTTTCCAAGGCCAGCTGAGATTCTAATGTCGTGGTACAGGATCTGTACATCACTGGGGGATGTAAGTGAATTTACCTGACCTGCAGTTGTTTGGTAAATCCGTCCATTTATTAACTAAGTCAGTAAAGAGGGCAAAGAAAGGTAATTGTGTGGAGTGATCTATTTTAACAAACCCATGCTGGTGTAGAGATGTCTTTCTCCCAAATGTTTACATTGAACATTCAAAATAAGAGTCAGAGAGTTTGCCTAGAACAACTGTCAAGCTAATTGATCAGTGCATATTCTTCTTGTTACTTCCTACTCCCTTTTGCCCTTTTTACAGGCACCTCTCCTGACCTACAGCATTTACTGAAGAGACTGAGAGCTTGCAAGATTTCCTTTGCAACTTCTTTTAGGATCTTCAGAGGCATTGCGTCCATGGTTATAGATACTTTGCTCCATCCGGCACTCTAGCACCAACTCTTTGTTACTCTCTGCTCCTGGCATCTCCAGCAATTGTCTAATAATTTCCCTGAATCCTAAAGGAGGTTGTCCCATTTTCATTGTAACGAGTTGAAAACTGAGCACCCATAGTTATTTATTCCAATCAAGATAAATGAAGCTTTCCAGCTAGGTTAGAGAGCTGACTTGTTTTCACTGGTCCTTCCCCCCTCTCTTTTTGACCCCTCACGTTTCTGATTGTATTTCTAGATTCTTTATTCCTTGCGACCAATTCTCTTCCTCTCTAGAGCTAACACAATTTCATTTTGCTGGTTTGTTTCTTTTATGCTCCTCTGTGGCTAGCTTGGACCTACTCATCTCACCCTCCTTTTCATTTCCTAGACACGCTTCCTTCAGTTTCATGTCTTCCTGTGTCCAGCTCTTCAGCCCAGATGGGTTTTTACGTTTGTCTTTCCTCTACCCTGCTGCCTGTTCCAACTGCAACTCATTTTATTCTACCAGCTTCCTTATTTCTGCAAGATTTGCTGCATGAACATGTAGTGGAAGGTTTCTGCCTTTTAGAGTTGGGGATTGAATCCAGCAAGGTGCTGGGGATCCTCAAATCCCTTTGAAGTCCCCTGACTAGCCACACAATTGCAAATGCCACCCTTGGTCTCCCAACACAAAGCAGTCACACTGTCACAGTGTCAGAGCACCCAGGACCTCAGGACCATTTTAACGCCCATGCTTCATGCCTGCTAAGCCATCCTTGTATTTTTGATACTTGAGATGCTGCTATGCAACCAATAGAACTTACTCTGCTTGTTAATAATCCTTTGGATCTGTTAGTTACTAACAGGCCTCCTTTCTGGGCACTAATGTCCATGTTGAATATTGTCTCCTTCTAGTGCCTTCCTTTCTGTCCTCCCGTCCTCCCCGTTTCTCTTACTCAGCCATACACTCACTGGCAGTTATTCTCTCAGCTCTGCTCTCCCACCATTAAGTTATTAACTTCTCAAAGTCTAGACTCCCCACTTCCTTTCTCTCTCTCTCTTTGAACTTCCTCAGCAACTCCGCTGTCTTCCTGTTCCTTGCTGCACCTTGGAGTCAGATGTTATTAAACAGATTCACTCACTGGTTTACAGGCAGAGCTGGATGCTCCGTGGAGTTTGGTTTTTATAGACCCTGTTGCAAAAATAGTAGCTTTCTACAGTACAATAGGTCAGGCAAACTGGGCCCAACAGGGTGACAGAAGCAGGTGTTTTTCACTAGTTTTGCTGCTTCATAGCCTAATCGACTTGTGATTCCATTTAGTATAATATTGCAAGAGGCTTAACTGACTGGACTGAAGGGCAAATCCCATTCGATTGAGGAATCCTGTTTATTTAAGCAAGAAAAAATAAACCTCAGAGAAGTGAGTTATAAAAGCACGTAAAGAACAAAATACGAAACAAACAAAATCATGTATTAAAAACATCTACAAAATCAAAACCACAAACCCTACCCCAAGCAGAGTTTCCACCCAAAAGAACCGCCAGAGGCTCCATGAAATCCACTGTGGACTTTGCCATTGCTATTGATTTTCCACAGAAGGTGCTCAGATAACACAGATAAGTGGCAGCAAAAAGCTCTATGATAGACAGATAAGAGAGTTCCAGGGCCAGATCCTCAGCTGTTGGAATTTGGCATCACTTCCTTGACTTACATACACCAGCAGAACATCTGTCCCCTGAAGTTGGCCATTATTTTAAGTATTACCGTTAAAAAAAAAAAAAGGGGGTTTGGCCTTGTGTCCAAAATGAAGGCCCGACTCTGCAAACCCTTGTAGAAGGAGTCCTTAACCATGCAGTACGTCTGTAAACCGGCTGGAAACGTGCTTTCCAGGGTGGATAGATAGACATCTGTTAGTGCAGCTCAAGCTAGCACACTAAAAATAGCAGTGTGGCTGCGGTGGCAGCTTGGGCTCCTTGCCCAGCCCCTTGGGTACTTACATGGGTGGCTGGCCGGGGCCGCCTCCTGTGCTGCTGTGGCCACACTGCTATTTATAGCGTACTAGCTCAAGCAGAGCGAACGCGTGTCTGGCTAGCCCTGCTGGGAAGCACCGTCCCAGCTACTATGTAGCCATGCCCTCATTGACTTCAGTGGAACTTCTCAAGTGTCTGCAGGATGAGGACAGAGACTCGGCATAGATTACTGCAGCTTAGCAATCAAAGTGACGCTTCCTGATCTTATGCCTTTTACCGTCTTAAGTTTTCCAAACACACCTCAAAGCTCTAAAAGGGCAACAGACGAGGGAGCTCTATGAAAATACATTTCCAGGGCACGTGTCTTTTCACGGGATGTGCTCAGCATCTGCAGCTGCGTCAGCACACTTGTGCTCATTGGTTCCAGCAGATGGATGCCATTCCAGAGCTGGGGGATTAGGAGGCAGTGATGGTACAGATGAAGAGAACTTATGTCATGTTTATATAATTAAGGCTGCTCGATCCTGCAGCCTTTCAACATATTTAACGTCCCATGAAATCAGCGGGAGTTTTGCTTGCATGAGGTCTGCAGAATCAAGTCCTTAGTAATACATGTATTAACTATACTAAAGAACAGGAAATACAGTTACTCAATGCTTGGGTCCTTTTCTCTGTGGAGGTATAGTACCAGTTTGTGTCATCAATTTTGATACCAATAGAGATTTCTGTTTCAACCGTGATGGCACAATCGGCCTCATGAGGATGGCCATACTGGGTCAGACCAAAATCCATCTAGCCCAGTATCCTGTCTGCTGACAGTGGCCAATGCCAGGTGCCTCATTTGCATTTAGCCAGTTCTGGTGAACTGTCCCATTCTGAAGACTCTATCTTCTGATTTGAGATTTGTATCCCCAACAGCTAGTAAACAGTAGTCAACACTGCTCTTGTCTGTGGGCTGCAAACACAGGCCCCAGTCCTGTGAGTCTTTGTGGGCAGACACATGTACAGTGGGGCTCTGCATGGGTCCACTGGAACTGATCTGTTTGCAGGCTTGAGATGACAGTGCCCCATCCGGGAAAACCTCACTCCCAAAAATCATCCCATCAGCTTCCATGCAGCTCCTCACATGAGTGCATTTTTGCAGGATCGAGCCCACGGTACGGAATAATATGTGTTTAGATGGCCCAACCCTACAAATCAGCTTTAGCAATAATTAAAGTAGGCCAGATTTGTGAGAGGTTGTATTCCTGTTACTGGTCTACTACTTATAAGGAGCCGTTTTATAAACAGCCCTGTAACAAGAAGTGATTGTTCCCAAGAAAGAGACCCACCAACTTGTTAAGTGTACGCAGCTGTGCCTGGCAGCGCTGCTGTACACACTCTAGTCGAAGGGGTCTAATCCCTCATCAGCTCCGGAGGATTTACGCATGGTACTTCCATTAGCATTCCTAGACGGTACCTGCATAATCCTTTTTGCATCAGTGGGGGGAGCAGGCTCCTACTCAAAAAAAAAAGTCCACTGATCGAAGCACTTTCTAGATAACATCTAATCATGCATGTGAGAACATGAGCTATTCAGCTGTTTAAAGCAGCGTATCAGAGTACAGGATTGAATTTCAGGAAAGTTAACCAGCATTTGAACAGCCTCTCTTTTTGCCTTGTTTCAGCTATCTTTCAGATCATACAGAGTATAAGGATGGGCATATGAGGAGCTGCGTAGATTTGACATTGCCTTTATCATCCAACATGGTGGACCAGATACAATTTTAGCCTGACATAAATGTGAAGAGCTCTTATCTGAGAGTACCTGTGTGTTTCCTCTTGAATGGGGCAGACCAAATTACCTGTTGACCTGTCATATCGGTTGCGTATGTGTTTTAACTGCCACAGCAGAAAAGGACATTTTGCTTTTCTATTGACTTAATGAGTTAACCACATTGGTTAGCTGTCAGTGCTGTTCAGTTGATTTATTTCTTCTTTTACCTAATGTATTTATGTGTGATCATGTGAGTGCCTGTTTATCTACTCTGTACATTATAATTGTTTTATGCTGGAACTTTGTTTTTATTACAAATAAATATTCATGTTCAACTTGACTACATTTGTTCCATTTTTTCCAAACATATGGCAGTATAGACAGCCTTCCCCGCTTACCACACACACTAGTGGCCAAACCTTGAGGTCCTTACTCAGGCAAATCTCTCACTAGATCTGATTTGCCCTCACACAGGTGGAAATCAAGAGTTGCTAGCGTTACATTATTTGGAGTTGCAACTGTTTTACACTGGTGTGAGATGAGAAATCATGCCTACTGGAAGGTCTGCCTGAGTAAGAACTAATTAAAAACTCAGTTAGGACATTGGGAATAGTTACGTTATAGCCATTTAGGACTTATGTTTTCACAGCAGGATGGTTTCAGGATTTTCCTTTGATTACCAATCCTCTGACAGCTGTTTGCAAAGAATAGCCTTCCCTTCCCAAAGCAACAGGAGTGACTTGAGAGGAGATTTAGAGGAAAAGGTTGGCGTCCTGAGGTTCTTTCACATCCCTTTATTTTGGAAAGTCCTTTCTCAACCCCCAAACATGTTTAATAAAGTGATGATTGTTCTGTAGATGCTAAATGTCCATCTTAAAGAAACTTCTTTCTAGTGTTGCACACCAGGACAGGGAAAGATCGTTTCCCAACCCGTGGGGGAGAGGGAGGATTTGCATACGCACAAGTGGCAGTTAGGTGACTAACCACAACTGACTTAGACCGTTAACTACCATTTGTGCGTTTGAAAATCCCCCCCAAAAAACGCTAAATTGAGATTTCAAAGAGGCCTAAAGTAGGTAGCATCCAACTCCCTTAAACATCTTTGCAAATCTGAGCCCCTAATTATGGTCTCAAAATGTAGTTTTTAAGAGAGGATATAGGAGAGAAAAGCCAAGACCCTTCTCAGCTTTGATCAAGGGCCTGAACCATCACTGTGCTCCTCTTTTTATTCGTTTCAAAAACTGTTGGAGACTGAACGTAAATTATCTTTGCCTGGATGGGTGGGAATAATATTAGAAGCATATTTCCTTTTGCTATCTCTCCCAGCCCCTCTTTATAATCCTACTCACAAAGGAGCAAAAACAGTCACTACCTGTACTCTAGGCATGCAGTCTCCAAGATGGCAATGCTGGTCTGTAATTACCTACTCTCAATTGCTACAGGCAGAATACATTTCTTTTCCCTTCCCCCGCAGCTGAATATTGCTCCCAACCCCAACTAACATGAAGTGCTGTGGGGTCTCACCTGTTGTGTCAGTGCATAGAGTCATCCAGTAAGGGATGGATTTGCAAAGGCACAAAGGAGAGTTAGGCATCCAACTCCCACAGAAAGTCAATGGGTGCCTTTGAAAAATCTGCTCTTTAGCTATCAAAAACAACAACGACCCCTGTTATTTTAAAAGGTTAGGGACAATTGTCAGCTCCTAACTCCATTTTTAGGCACTCAATGGAAGTGGCCTGATTTCCAAAGCGGCTGAGCACACCATGTTGTAATTACTTGTATAAGCAGAATAGCACCTAGAGATCAGGGCCCCTTTGTGCAATGTGCTGTACAAACACATAGGAAGAGAGAGTACCTGCCAAGAAGAGGTTACAATCTAAATAGGCATGACAGATAATCAGTGGAAGAAGAAACAGATACAGAAAAGTGAAGATGACTTGCTCAGGGTCACACAGCTGATTATTCCTGGCTCTGCCATTAATAATAGAATATAGCACCTAGCTCTTACATAACGTGTGTCATCTGTAGATTTCAAAGCACTTTACAAAAGAGGTCACAGTATCAATACCCCCATTTTACAGCTGGGGAAACTGAGGCACAGAGAGGCAAAGTGACTTCCCCAAGGTCTCCCAGCAGGGCAGTGGCAGTGTCCAGACCCTCTCCACTCCACTCAACCCACATCCCAGTCCAGACCCTCTCCACTCAACCATACTATAGCTCCCATTGACTTCCACAAGATTTGTGGGTACTTAGCTCTTCTGAATGTTAAGCCACTTGTAGCCAGCTGTCTAAAAATGGATGATAAAAATCAAACTTTAGCACCCAGGTTTGAAAGTTTTGTCCTAGTTTTCTGCCTCACAAAGTTTTTCTTCAAGGCATTTTCAAATCAGTGTTTCCTGTCCTGACCAAAGAGCAAAAGACCCTCTCTCCTATCCCCTCCCCCCTCTCCACTTGTCCCATTCCTAAATAAATCGATTCCTCTATGTTTTATAAGATTAGCTGGTCAAGATTTGAATGACCTGCATGTATGTTTTTGCCCTATTTGCCCGAATGCAAACTGAACACACACAGTAAAGCTTTCAGCTGCATGAGAACACAAACAGAGCAACTATCCTAGGCAGAGAACAATGTGTGCCTAGCAGCTCGCCCAATTTGGGTTCAGCGATGCTGCACAAAAGGCGGTGGGTGCCTTCACTAACCACGTAGAGGCAGCTAGAGCTATCAATTCCTAGCACAAGGATGTTTACAAGGCCCGCCCATCTACTTCCTGTTCCAGAATGTTCTGCCTCTGCAAGCCACGCACCGCAGCTCACAGCTCTCCAAATTTTCATCCTTCTTCTGATTCTGAACTATCCCTTTTTTACCTGATTTCACCTTGCTGTCCTTTCCCGCACATGGCACAGTGCTTTGACTTTACCTGAGCACTGCATGCCAGGTGGCCATACTCAGTATCATGGAGTAGAACAAACAAAAGGCCTGTTCTGCTCCAAGGCAAGGCTCATCTTTCCTCCTGGACAGAAAGGAGGATTTACTATTCCTAGTCCCAAGGAAGAACAGCTAAATCAGGAAAGATGGACTATCTGTGATCGCCACAACATCCGGGCAGGGGAATGTTTCCACTCCAGCCTGTTCAGGGCTCGTAGGTTCCAGCTCAGTACAGATACTAAATGAAAGGTTTCAGAAAGTACCAGGAAACTTGGAGGCAACTAAAAGATTAACATGTGCTGCCTGGTGCCTGATTCTGGTCTTGCAAGTCACTTGCCAGGACTCCATTTAACTTGCTCTCACAGTAGTTGTGATCTAGGAAAAGGGGCATGGCAAGACTCTGAGTGACTGTCAGTTGAGGATCAAAAATGCACCCATCCAAAGAGACAGTGGTTCGTGGCTCGCTGATTACATTGTAATTTGAGTTTGCAGAGATCTCAGGGCATAGGACTCACATCATACAGGCCAAAGTGACAACAAGAGAAAGAAAATGGTGGCATAGTCTTAGGGCTTGTCTGTGCTGAGGGTGTTTGCACCAATATAGCTACACACCAGCGCAAACTCATACTGGAATGGTTTATTTAGCTCAGCCTGATTTCAAACCACATTAGTGCAAGCCCATGGTGCTGCACTTCTAGGCTGGAGCATTTGGTCAGTTTTAGTACTCATTCTATAAGCAGGTTCCAAGTGTCATGCAAGATCTAGTTGAAAGAGTAGGAATCTTTCCAGAAGACCATCTTGCTATTTGTAGCCTATCACCCATGATATCGAAAGAAGAAACCCTGCAGACATCACAGCATGGTAGATAAAAACAAAAAGTACTTGATGACGCCTACAAAATAAAAACACTTTGTGCCCCTCCAAGGAACCAAGTGTGAACTCAACAAGATCTGTTATTTTGCGGGTGGTGAAGTTCTCAGTCTCAGCTACCAAGATTGGCAAAGCTGCCACCAGACTGTTTCCATGCTTTCACAAGGCATTTTAAACTGAACCCACCAGCATCCATGTGCAACAGCATCCTTAGGCAAAAGACACTCCGCACTGAGGTAACCTCATAATTCCTGTCTTCCCGGTTCTCCCTCTTCTGACACTTCCCAGCCTAACTCTTCACTTAACTGCTGACTGCTTCCCATCTGTTAAGAATGATTGGACCCAGATGCAAGAAAGAGGTCACTTACTCTTTTCTCTAAGACTTTGGGACAGCTGATCCTTTTGCCCGTACAGGAATGGCTTTCCAGTCTGTATGTCATTGTGGACCATTGCCTGCTTAAGAGAGGATTTAGTCTGTGGTGAACTTGTGCTTTTTATATATAACATGGAACGTTTAGGAATTTGAAGAGGCAGCCAAGTTTATTCCAGATAAGTCATTTCAGCCAATGTAATAAATATTTTAATATACGCTAAGTCATTACTGACTGAGGATGTCAAAATGTGCAGTGATTTAGACTAGGATTTTTTTAACAGGCTCAAAAGTGTGTTCGTTTTAGGGTTGGTCAAAAGTTTTGCAAATGTAAAATTGGGGTTTCAATAATTTTTTTGAAAAGTGAAATGAACAATGTCTGCTTTCTGCAGAAAATTTCAAATATTTATTAAAAAAAGAAAACATTTCATTTTGGCTATGCTGCCGTATGCCTCATGGGAGTTGTAGCTCAGGTGCCTCATTCCCCCAATATCATTTGTACCTGAGAGGTGTTGCCAAGACTGACTGTCTCTCAATGCACCATGGCCCAGGACTCCTAGGATGCACTGCCTCCCCTCACCAAGATGGGAGACCATGGTGCATCATTGGAGATGTAGTCCAATGAGGGAGTCTGGCCTATAGAGAAGAATGGGAGTATGAGGCACCTCAGGAGTATTTCCAAATCAAAATATTTGTGGTTTTTGGCTGAAATATTTCACTTTTTGAAAGTTTCTGAAAAGTCAGAGTTTTCTGTAGAAACCTCCCCTCCAATCATGCCTCTCCCCCCACCCCCCGAACTACCATTTTCTGACCAAGTCTAAATTATTAGCTCACAAGTTAAATGAGTTTACAGCTATTGGTCTAGTTCTAGTCAACAGTTGAACATAACTTTAAACCACAATAGGGTTGTCAGATTTTGGTGAGGAAAAGCCCTGGATTGGGATAATACAGGGAAGGATTAAGGTGTGGAAAATTCGTGAGGGAAAGACTGCACAGAACAGCATTTCTCTGAATTGTATTGTTATTTCTAGAAGGATAAATAGAGTATACACATCAGAGCAAAGGCACTCAGGGCAGTACAGCATAGAATCATAGGACTGGAAGGGACCATGTATCATGCATGTATCATGCTGTGCAATATCACTGATGAATATGGTATGAAGTAAGGCCTATGCTACAAGCTAGGGGTATGATTCCTGCTCATGTCCCATAATAGCGCTAGCTCGATGAGAACTAGCATGAGTATAACTAGCAGTGCAGCTACATGGCACTGGTAGTGGCAGTGGAGGTACAGCTGAGCCATGTCGCCTTCAACCAGTGCGTACATATTTAGCACAGCTCAGCTCTCTCCCCACTGCCACTACGCTGCTCTACTATGGCTACGCTGCTATTTATACTTGCGCTAGCATAAGTACGTGTGCACAAGCAGGTGAATCACACCCCTTGCTTATAGTGTAGACCAGGGACTAAAAAACATGTGGGGCTTGTACTCACGAGGTGGTGCTGAGTCTCTTGGTGGTGGGTCCTTCCTCGCTGGGTCTTCAGAAGCACTGAAGGATCTGCCAGACCTGGGCGCTGCCAGGTGAGTAAAAATTTAAAAGGAGCCTCTAGCTAGGGAAGGATTTCAGCCACTTGCAGTGTAGACAGAAGCCTAAGACAGAAAGTTATCGGAATGTTGCAGATCCCTTCATCAGTTAGCTAGTTGGGATCTCTAACAGTCCATGTCAAATGCTTTAGTCTTTCCTATTTAGGCACAGTTTCATGCTACTAATAAATACAGCATACTTTTGTAGTTGTAGCGAGGGCGCACACTGGGCCCCTCTGGTTTCGGCCCCTGTTGCCCTCTCCAATCAGTCAGGAATGCCTCAGCTTGATGCAATACCAGTGTTCTTTATTTACAGTTGTTTTCCTGCCACCACTTTCCACCTATATACGGGTTTCGCAGCCAACTTTGCCAAGTGCAGGCCTGGCCAGCAACAGACCTGAAGGCTCCCCCCCTCCCTCTGTGCCTGGCCTTTCTCTTCCCCTGGCTTCCTCCCAGCCTTTATAGCACTGGCTAATGAGGCTGGCAGGTGCTGCCCATTACCAGGCAGACACAGGGCTATCCAACCAGCCCCAATCCATTCCCCTTGGTTGGGGCTGGAGTGGCAGGGGCTGATTAGGTGCTTCTCAGCACCCTGTCACACACCTCCCCCCTTAAGCGACCGCTAGGTTTGGCCTCGCCTGGCCTCTTCTCCCGCTACCAGGGGGTTACTCCGGGGGAGTCCCTCACATCCTACTGGGTGATCTCCAGGGTGTTCTTGTGGGGTTCGTTCATCCCCCACCCACAGAACGTACACTAGGGAGGGAGGGAAATGGCTCCTCAAGTCCGTTGCCACCCATAGGTCTTCACACCGGTCACAGCCTCGGGTTTGTTCTCTCAGCTGCTCCCTCTTTTTCCCTGGCAGGGGATCAGGGTTAGTCCAGGCATTCTTACCTGGGGGGTCTGGTTTGGGGCACTCCCTGGATCCCTCCCCCTCTACTCCTCGGGTCTCCTTTCCTGGGGGTTCTATTCTATTCTATTCTGAGGCACTCCTTGGGCCCCTCCCCCTCTGCTCCTTTTCCTTCCCTATTCGGGCTCTGTTGTCTGGGGTTTTTTCCTTGTTTTCCCTGGAGACCTTGGTCCTCCCCCTCACCGGTGTCCACTAATGTAGGGGGTTCTCTCTTCTTTGGGGTCTCTCCCCTTATCTGCTGGTGGGTCTCCTCCCACTGCCTCCTTTCCCTTTGGGGAGGGACCCATGTCTATCCCCTGTACCAGTGGGTACAGTAACCCCTCCACGTTTCCAGGCAAATCTGCCCCTTGCTCCCAGGGACCATGGGGCAGTGCTCCCAATCCCCAGGGGGCACTCTAGCTTTATCCTCGTCCCGTGGATAAGCCAATGTGGCTTTACCAGCCCCCTCTGGAGAAGCGAGCGGGCCGAGGCCGTGTCCACCAGGCCCCTCTGGGGCTTCCTTCCCAGCCGCACTGGAATGGTGGCTAGTCCTCGCCCGTTCCCCCGCACTCCAACATTAGCCCAGCTGCAAAACTCAACTAGGCCACATTCCATCTCCGGGCAGTCCCCCCTTTTATGTCCTGGCCGCCCGCACTGCCAGCACAAGAGCTGTCTAGGGCGACGGGGGGCTCCCGGGGAGGAAGAGGAGAGGTGTTTCTCAGGGTATTTTCCCCCACTCTAGGTCCCGGCAGGTCTGATCCTCCTTTCGGGGGAAGTCCGCCTCCATGTACTCCTCCGTTAACTTAACAGCGGCCTCCACGGTGCCCCGCTGGTGTCGCCTGACCCAGACTTGCATGCCCTCTGGGAGGCCCTGTAAAAACTGCTCGAGCACCACCCAGTCCATGATTTCCCTCACCATTTAGATATCTGTCGACAACCAATGCGTGGCCCAATCTGTCAGCTTCTGGGTGAAGGCTTAGGGCCGCAAACCTGCCCTCCACCGGCTGACCGAAACTTCCGCTGGTATTTCTCTGCTGACAGCCCTACGCGGTCTAGGACAGCCGCCTTCACCACCTCATAGTCCCTGGCCGGGTTGTTGCTCAGCGTCATATAGGCGGCTTGAGCCTCGCCAGCCAGATAGGGAGTCAGTCGTAGGGCCCACGTTGACCTATCCCATCCGGCGCCCGTGGCTACCCGCTAAAAGGTGCAAAGGAAGGTGTCTGGGTCATCGGCAGGGCCCATCTTATATAGGCCTAATGCCGTCGCGTGGGTGCCCTCACCTTCTGGGGGACTCACCAGTCTTTGTAGGAGCTGCTGCTGCACATTGGCCTGCTCCTTTATAAAGTCCTGGAGAGTTTTCTGTTGCTCCGCCTGCCAGGCGAGTAAGGCCTGTCTCTCTAGCTCGTGGGATTGCTGGAAGGCTTGCAGCGCCTTCTGCATCTCCTCCTGCTGCTTTGCTAGTCACTGCAGGGATCCCTCCATCTCCGGGCTGCCAAACTCTTGTGCTGGCTTCAGATCCCGGACAAGCTCTCACGTGTAGCGAGGGCGCAAGCTGGGCCCCTCTGGTGTCAGCCACTGTTGCCCTCTCCAATCAGTCAGGAATGCCTCAGCTTGATGCAACACCAGTGTTCTTTATTTACAGTTGTTTTCCCACCACCACTTTCCACCTATGTACAGGTTTCACAGCCAACTTTGCCAAGTGCAGATCTAGCCAGCAACAGACTTGAAGGCCCTCCTATGCCTGGCCTCCTCCCAGCCTTTATAGCCCTGGCTAATGAGGCTGGCAGGTGCTGCCCATCACCTGGCAGACACAGAGCTATCCAACCAGCCCCAATCCATTGGGGCTGCAGTGGCAGGGGCTGATTAAGTGCTTCTCACTCAGCACCCTGTCACAATAGTTATTGTAGTATCAGTATTTGATACAGTTGCCTCATTTGTAAATACCTATCTTATAGAGGCATTGGGTGGCAGTGTCTGTAAAGCCCTTTAAGCTCATTGAACAAAAAACATCATGTAAGTGCAAAGTATTATACACGAACATTTAACATGACAAATGGAGCTCTTGGTATCTCTTTCTGAGATACATTTTCAGAAGACACTCATTCCTTTCCCTCCTCTAAAGACTGTTTATTCAAAAAAGGATGATGTGAGACTTCACATTTATATAGCAGTTTCCCTCTTCAAAGGGCCTTACTAACTAACTAATTACTGTTGAGTGTTCATCCATCACAGAAAAAACTCCTAGTTTTAGCATTGCTTGTATACATCTGCCCCTGCACCAATGTATGTTCTGTATTCCTATTTTCATGGTTTATGGAAACAGGAGGCTTCCAGGACAATGCTCCAGCATTTCGATTTTATCTGTTTGGTAATTTTTCTGATGGTAAAATGTGCTAGTTTGTTGAATAATTCCCCATCACGTGGAACATTTAAAATCAAGCTGAACACACTAGAAAACATATTGTAGGGAACAGCCTTGTATTGGCAGGGAGAAGGACTGGATGACCTAATGAATCTTATTCATTTCCAACTTCTTTCTTTAAAGGCTAATCTTTGCTACTGATTTTCTACAGATTCATTTAGTTCTGCAAGGACTTAAAACACACTTTAAAGGCTGTTCAACGATACAGTCACTATTGTGCTTAGTGTTTGTTTTGTTTTAGTAAAGGTTGCTGCTATTTTCAAGTCTGCTTGATCTAACCGATGGTTTGAGAGAACAAAATATGCAATGCTTCTTGACCCTTTACTGCAAAACACAACCTGGAATTTAGAAAGCTCGTTTCCAGAAATTTCTCACAAGCTGGCTCTGCCCTCAGCTGCCGATGAGACTGTGAGAAAGTAGCAATGATTGTAAGGATACTGTTTCTTTAGTCGCAGAATAATACCTGGTCTTACAGCTTATTCGTTTCCTAGTAAAAGGGCTTTTACAGTACTAGCTATATAATACAGAGCAGTAGCTGCCACACAATGGCTAGGTTGTAGACAGTATAATAAAAGCACTGCAGTGAGTCTTTTGTGGTGAAAGAGTAAATGCCACTGCCTCTAAAATGAAAGCAAAGTCTAATCTCATTGAGGTTATATTCAGTTACAGTACTGTGGGACACCAATCAGGACAGCTACAGCCCTTTACCTGTTTGCAAAGCTAAAGGCAAGTGATCATTTGTCTTTTTGTTACTTCAAAAATCACAGTGGTCTTTCTTGGCCCTTACTGAACAGACTGAATTATTGACACAGACAGTCCGTACAAAGTGGAAAATCAAAATGATTCTTTAATGCGATTGCTTTTTTAAACATGGAGCTGGCTGTTTTTGTTATGATTTAACCTGCCACAGGACAGGAAGAACTTTCACGTCCCCCTTATGAACTTGGGACTAGATCCTGTATTTCTTTTTCATCCAGACTCCTCTTTACTTCAATGCAGGATCAGGGCACCAAAGCAACAAAGGCAGTGCATGCTGCTGCAGGAGGATTCATGTACACAACACAATCACTACGTTGGAGGGGGTGGGGTAGAGAGGGAGGTGGGCCTGTTACAACACAGCTCCCCTATCACCAACCCCAAGCCTATGAGAAACTCATGAGTAATGCCTCAAAAACACTAAGATTTTGAAAAATAAATACGCGTGGGGGTCTTTTTTATTTGCCTTCTGGTTTCCGACTCTTTAGCTTACATTCAGTTCAGGTTTTCAAGCCTCTTTCCACAACCATGAGGGCTAGAAACTTACTGTTTTTTTCAATGAGAGCTCAGATTCTCATGAGATAACAGGATGCCAAGAGCTCAGGCTTTGAGAAAATCACCAGCTATCATGAGAGTTGCGATAAAATTACAAGAGTTGGCAATACTGCAGTTACAGCTGTAAACAGTCTCATCTTATGGTGTAGATTGGACGTAACTGTACTTTAGCAGTGTCCTTGTAACACAGATGATGCTTGTGTACAGATATGAAACAACTATCGAGTGTCCCAACCTGTAACTGACAGCAGAATGACAGGTTTCAGAGTAGCAATTCCAATTCAGCAGTCTCTCGTTGGAGTCTGTTTTTTAAGTTTTTTTGTTGTAACATTGTGACTTTTAGGTCTGTAATCGAGTGACCAGGGAGATTGAAGTTTTCTCCGACCGGTTTTTGAATGTTATAATTCTTGACGTCTGATTTGTATCCATTTTGTACTGCTGAATTGGAATTTATTTGCAAAATGGACACCATTAAATTAGGCTTGAATAAAGACTGGGAGTGGATGGGTCATTACACAAAGTAAAACTATTTCCCCATGTTTATTCCCCCCCCCCAAACTGTTCCTCATAACTTCTTGTCAACTGCTGCAAATGGACCATTTTGATTACCACTACAAAAAGTTTTTTCCTCTCCTGCTGGTAATAGCTCACCTTAAAGGATCACTATCGTTAGAGTGAGTATGGTAACACCCATTGGTTCATGTTTTCTGTGTATATATGTATCTTCAGACTGTATTTTCCACTGCATGCATCCGATGAAGTGGGCTGTAGCCCATGAAAGCTTATGCTCAAATAAATTGGTTAGTCTCTAAGGTGCCACAAGTACTCCTGTTCTTTTTGACAGCAGAATGTTTTCAAAAGGTGACATTGCCTGGTATTTTAGAGCAAAAATGTAAATATGGGTGTAGTTTTTTTAAAAATCTAATCTAGTTTTGTTTTAAATGTAAACATGGTTTGTTTGAATTGAATCATCCCCATGGTATCTGCAATCCAGCTGTTCTCCATTGTGTTACCATAGAAGAATCAGAAAGTGAAATTTAATCAAAACAAATGGAACTGTCAAGATGGTTTGCGATGTCTAAACCAGCGGTTGGCAACCTTTCAGAAGTGGGGTGCCGAGTCTTCATTTATTCACTCTGATTTAAGGTTTTGCATGCCAGTAATACATTTTAATGTTTTAGAAGGTCTCTTTCTATAAGTCTATAATATATAACTAAACTATTGTTGTATGTAAAGTAAACAAGGTTTTTTAAATGTTTAAGAAGCTTCATTTAAAATTAAATTAATGCAGAGCCCTGGTGGCCAGGACCCAGGCAGTGTGAGTGCCACTGAAAATCAGCTCACCTGCCGCCTTTGGCACGCGAGCCATAGGTTGCCTACCCCTGGTCTAAATTAAATTAGATGCAAACAAACAATACAAATGGTGATAAGAATTTAGATTTTTCCAAAATTCTTTGAGTTTAAATAAATTGTAGGTGCTGTTAGGAACACAGGCAAGGACACTATATATTAATCTGCCAGTATTCCTTTAAAATAAATATACCAGTATAAAGGTGCTTATATTGATATAAATCATATACTGATATAATCACCTTTATACCGCTAAAAGTGCATTGACATGAACCATATCAGTTCTTCAATTGATTTACTTAAAATAGAAAAAAAAAAAGTGTGCAAACCAACCCTTCAGAATGGTTTGGTTTTTATCAATATTAACGTCCTTGGTAACATTTACAAAGGGATACAGGTTCAGAAAACAATGCTCTGGCTGCACCAGTGTCATGATTTATTATTTTATGTCTGGCACTTTACTATACATTATGTATTCAAGTGGTGGCACTTTCTGCTCAAGAACACACCGTATCATGTAGCAGCTGGAATTCTATCTGGTTTATGTATACCGATGAGCTGCTATATTTGAAGACTTTTTTTCCTCTTACTGTGCTGAATCTGGGCAAGATTTTAATAAGCAGAGCCACCAGAAATCCACATGTGGAATTTGCATCCTCTCTAAGTCCCTCGGTTCTCCTGCAGATCTTTAACATTCCTCCTCCTCCTTACTATGTAATTTAAACTTTCATTTAAAAAGAAGGCGTCTAAACTTTCTGGTTGTGAAGAATGGAATGGAAACAGATGCACTGACACCTGAAGGCTTTTCTACACTGAAATTTTTATTTCAAGTTAACTGACAACCTAAGGCTTTATCGTTACTGAAAACAAAAACACAAGATGTGTTTTAACATCAAGCTTGTTATTGGGAAGTAAAACAGAGAGTTTGATGTACCTGGTCAAGGTCAGCACTGTACCCCCCACATGGGATTGAGCTAGATTAGCTACACTGAGGAAAACTGACAGTTCCTGGTCTCCACTAGGATTTTCCAGCGAGTTAGTGGTAAACAAACATTTTCTTTTTGGCAGAGAAGCCAAAGATAAACCCAAAACATCAGCATCCTGAAACAAAATTAAGTTTTTGTATTTGGATTTTTTTAGGAGTATGGAAGGGGGTGGAGGGGAGTATCCAGACCAGCCTTTAGAAACCTGTTAACCACCTGGAGATCAATGGCTAATCAGCTAACTCAAAATAAGACACTCTAGTGTAATCAAGCCCTTAAACAATAGCACTGCAGTTGTGAACTGCTCCCATCCATCTCAATAGGGTGTCAACACAGAAGCCTAATTATGGCAATTTAAACATTAACCTATGAAGTGTCTCATTGGTGCACAGAGAGGCTTTAGTCAGGGTTAAGCCAATTCTTTTTTTAAAATCAGAAACTGCCAGCTAACCTGCTCATCTAGCAAAGAGCTGTTGCCACTCATTGTAAAGGGTATTCAACAGGACTAAAGGACAGGAGACCCACCCCCTCCTCAATCCACTTCAGCCCTAGATCTCAGACATAACTAACTTCTCAAGGTTACAGACAGAGGTCAACCATCCAGGCTGGCACGGTTACTCCTCCTGGTAGCATTCACATGCCGTTGCTCATGAGGTTCTGCTGCAGCACAGGAATGAGCTGGAGTGGATGCTGGAGGGGGTGGCTTCGAGCAAGCTGCCTGTGTGGATGACCCCTTTTGTAAAGGGACCACTCAGATGAACTAAAACAAACGCTCTACTCCCAGAAAAGCTGGCTGGGAACTTGGCGCTTTATTCAACTGCGTGATCTGCAGCACAGACTGGAGGGAAAACTCACACTTACAGAACAGGAAGGAACTTGGGGTGCAACATGGCTCCATCTCATAATACTCTGGATAAACCAGTTAACCCTATCATGGCCACTACAACCCCTTCATGTCCTTTTCCCACGCCCAACTCTGTGCCTGCTTTCATGCTGCCCCATATGCCTAGAATCCCCTTCCTGGCCCCGTGGACCATGCCACCTCTTTTTCCTCCATGTCTGTTTTCCAATCTTACATCTTCCAGAAGAATTATAAACTACAATCTTTGACACAGCAAAAAAAGCAACAAATACAGTATATTGTAAACATTCACCACTGCTTTGATAGTCTCTCAACATTGCATTTGCCTCTCCAGAGACCATGTTATTGTATTGTCCTCTGCTGCATCCTTTCCTCCTCTTAGGCTTCCCTGCGTGATCAGCTCCTACCTCATTTTCATCTTAATGAAGACTGTCAGCCCCTCAGCATCTCTACATACAGACATTGGAAATACCAAAGTTATTCCATGCCTTGTAAAGGCCATGTGCATCTCTGGCACTACGTAAGTAAATAATAGATACCCTGGTGCAACAAGCCACATGCTAGCTAACACATACCAGGAATTGAACTAGAGAACCTCCAGAACGGAAAATTTAAGTCTATACAAAATTTAAGGCTCTACAGGTCGAGGCTGTAACAGTCGCATACCCTTTGCGGATCAGGCAGAGAGGGGTGCATAACACACATTGAGCTGTGGATTACACTAGCAACACTCTCTTCTCTCACATAGATCTCGCAGAGTTTGAAGGACAGCTGCTGCTCCTTACTAAGAGCCCTCCCAGGGACTCTCTCTCGGGACTTAGTCCCATCATGTCTCTAATTCAGTGTACAGTAGATGCGAGACCACTGGGGGAGACAGATGTGCTGCACCCCCAATATGTAGCTAATACCCAGCTTTAGAACTGTTCCTCAAGGTACATATACATGGCAGCTAGGAGAGTGCTGCCTTTCTTTAGCAATTCTGAACATGGCTGCCTGGGAGCAGGAGACATCTGACTATGCCACAAACTGAACTAACTTTAAATATAGTCTCTTGCTTTCTTTTGCTTTTGTTTATAGACTCTGGTTTGTTTGGTTTTTTTAAACCTCCCCTCCAGTAGCTTTCGTTTGTGGTTGGGTGAGCTTCTATAGCCAGCTGTAAAAGAATGGTTCAGACTGAACTTTAAATAAAGAACTTTAAGTCAGTTAAGAACGTTACACACAAGTCTTTGGTATGTCTTGGGTCCGGATGATGCAAGGGACTGGTAATGGGAAGTCTTTTACTGCTACGTCACGAGTTTCTATGTGGTTTATGGAGGTAGTTATTGTCCGTTACTGTCTGATGCTGATCTGAAAAGAGTTTGGTGGCTTAGTCCAGTTCCTAGGGTTGCTGCCACATCACAAGACCACTGCAGTTGAGAATGTAATCCTTGCTGGCAGCCTGAGCAAGCAGACTAACACTTGCCTGAGCAGGAAAACAGGCCAACCCCTCTCGTTTCCAGAAGTTGTTCCTGCAAGTGATGGTGGAGACACATTGGTGGGGACATTGTGAGGAGCGCTTGTAGAGTTACCGATGTGCAATTTGGATAAATAGGCAATTCCAGTCTCTAGTGCCATCAGTGCAGCCTCTTCTGCTACCAGTTAGGAGATTGCAAAAAGTTAACACAAATCTTTGCTGCTGCACCACCATTATATCACTGCGTCAATCTCTACATTCATATCAATACATAGAAAGAAGAAAGGTCAAATTACTTACTGCCAGTAAGAGTCAGGACCTGCCTTTTCTTCTGAAGTATGAGGATTCTGGAGGTGATGGCCCAATAGTCTGAGGCAGTACCACGTTCCTAGATAGCACTTTTTTGTAGTTCATCCATTTCTGCCCCACAAGACAAAAGCCTTGATTTTACATTGGGATGTGTCCTAATTTCAGCGACTAGCAGCCAGCCACTGCCGCAACTGCACAAAGGCAAACCCAGAGCAAGGGTGTGACTTGCACTGGAGGACTTCACCAATGTTTCAAGCAGGAATAAGCTGCACTGATCCAAGTTTCATCTTTCATTTTCAGTACTAGAAGACTACACTGGTGCAGCTATACTGGATGCTGGCCACCAAAGACTGTAATTGGGGCAAACCCTCGATACAGAAGACAGAATTCTTGCAGGGACTGACTTTGGTTCATAAAAGTCTTGCCAAAGTTAGAAAATACGTTGAGATATTAAAGTTTGATAACACATCTGATCAAATTGCATCTGTCCTTTCTGATGGATGTTGAGTGGTTGAGCTGCAATCAGAGCACCATCAGAAAGGCAAACTTGTTTTTCCTGAGTGATAAAACTAAGGGGAGGGAGAATAAACCTTATTTACTATGGGATCCACAGTCAATGTGCTGAAGGAGGTTAAATTTAAGAACAGGAGTTTGTGAAGACATCAAGGGTATGTCTGCATTGTAAAGCCGGGTATTAATGGGTTCATCTACACTGAAAAATCCTGAACCAAACCAAAACCTGGCAGAGTGTCTCAACAGCCTCAGGCTTGTGGGGCTCATCCTATGGCTCTAAAAAATGGCAGTGTAGGCATTCCCACTTAGGCTGAAGCTCAGGGCCTGAGACTCACCCACCACACGCCAGGTTTCAGAGCCTGAGCAGGACAACAGAGATTTATAATGAGATGCTCAACACACAATAACTAGAGAATACAAATTGGCCTGCTTACTTATGCATTACCAGTCTAGGCTCAAGAACAGTTTTAAACAACTCTTGAAAAAAAAGCCTATTTTGACCTATCTTCAGTGGCCAGCCCAAGTGTAGCATTGTCAAGATTGGTTTGGAAAAGCTGCAGTGTAACTAGGGCCATTGACAACGTCTCTCTCCCCGTTCCCCACAAAACTCAGAGAAGGCAGTGGGCCTGCACCACACGCCTTTCAATGCAATGCAACAATTGGGGAATTTCTGCTTCACTGTAGCCAAGCAACTCTTTGTTGACTTTTGCTTTACAATGATTTCCCTTTTTCTAGGTATTTACATTGTAAGGAAATGTGCTTATTGGCATTGTTGTTTTTATCATCCTTGATTTTAACCTCCCCTCTGACAGCAATTAGACCCTACTCCAGCAGACACTGACCAGCAAATGATGCAAACGCTCTAGGGTGGGATTTTCAAAAGCATCCAGTGCTGACCTCACTCTGCACTTTTGAAGTCAAGGGTAAAATGTCTCATTGATTTCTATGGGAGGAGGGTCGGGCCAATGCTGAATGCTTTCAAACTCCCTCCTTTAGCACAAACAGCAACTTGCCCTAGGCAAACAAGGGCACAGTCCCCCAATGCACATCATGACTTTCCTTGTTTATGTCAGGGGTTTGCATCAGTACAGCTACGCTCATTACTGGCTGCCAGGGACTTGAGTTGGGCTAATTTTCAATATAGAGAAGGCCTTAGATTTACAAGTTGCTAAAAGTCCGCTCTACCAGAATGCATTCAGAGAGAATGTGGTAACATAGAATTCTAAGAAAAAAAATTTTTTTTTTTGGTTGTTACCATTACTATTTGGAAGTCAACTAGCCGCTGATAAAACGTAACCAGATTTTTTTAAAATATGAAAAAGTACCAACTAGAATTTTGGAAAGTGTTAAAAGTGAAATAATTTATCCTCACCGTCCTCAGCTAGCTTTGCACACTCCTATTTTCCCTTTATAAAGGAGAAGGGGCATATGATTCCCTTTGTATACATCTGAATTTGTTCACTATGGGCATAAATGATTTCCACAGTGAACTTCCCTAGTAGCCATTTACAACTTCACTAGCCATTTTTCCCCCACTGAGGCATACAGGGTTGCCTTTCAGGCTATACAATTACTCCATATAGAATTAAGGAGAGGCACTCGTATACAAGATATTGCAATGCCTCCCACCGCTGTTTAGAAGATATGTTCAGGTACAAATTGTGTAATCTGTAAATACCGTGTTAGGTAAGTATAACTTCTATCTAGGTATTTATCATGCACCCAGAATGGTGGCACATATGAGAACATATGAACCTGTCCTTGCTTTAAAAGCATGTAGACATTTACAGGGAAAAAAAGAGGGGAGGGGAATATGATATGAAGCTACTTGTCTATATGGCTAATAATTTTTCTATCTATACCACCACACCTCATCACTCTGCATATTTGCTTCATTTTAAACAGCAATTAAACTCCAGTGGGACAAACTAAGGGCTTATCTGTATGATGCCAAAGCCTGGACTACTGGGGTATGAACTAGAGCGCTCTAATGTGTTGCATTCCAACTGACCAATGAACATCCTGCTGGCGTGAACTAAAAAGGTACCAAGTTAGCATTGTAGCCCTGTTTCAAACAGGATGCTGTTAACGCAACCTAGCTACCTTTTAGTTTGCCCCAGCAGGGTCGATACAGGACAGCTAAAGCACTCCACAGTCCACACCCCTGTGGACCTGACTGCAGCACTGTGTAGACAAGGATTTCGAAACTAAAAGCTATACAGGGGATGGAAATTCTATTTCATTAAGGATTTTGAGATCTCAAAATCTGGCTTAGCTCGGAGGAGCAAAAAATGAAAATTCCAGTTATCTGCACAGGACAATTTAAAAACAAAAACAAAACCCCCACCTGTTTTGAGTGGTTTGAAAATATTTATCTTGATTTTGACTTCTATTTTGTAGTACACTATCTAATATAAACAAATTCAAAACAAAAAATTGGAATGTTTCATTACAAAAAATGTCAAAACAGGCCCTTTCTACATTGTTGGAACTTTTTTCTATTTTTCTTCCTAAATGAAATTCTGGTGAATTTCTCAGTGATTTCCAGAAGCAGTTTGATTTTGATGGAATGATATATTCCCATGGAATATGGTTCTATCAAAGTTTCTCCAGCCAGTTCTAATACCTAATAAGAGGATTAAAAACGACAGACTGCAGTGTTGCAAAACAGCTCTTCACAGACAAGCAAGTCCAAACCTTCATTTGTTCTAATGTTCAACTGTACATTATGCCAAATAAATTCTGGAGTCTTCTCCTTAAACTAAAATCTTCAGTCTTCTTTTAGGCACTATGCTACTGGGCAGAGTCTAAAATCCTAAACAGAAAATATAGTTTGGTTGTTTACTAACATAGGTAAAAGGTATAAATCTAATGTTCACACATGGTCTCTATATACTCAAGTTTGCACAGAAGTGGGATATCGTTAAACAAGTCAAATATGCGGAAATCATGTATTAAAATTAGACATGTGTATAATGAACAACCTGACCTGGCTGCTCTGGAGAGCACTAAAATTGGGAGAAAAACAATGGGACACTATCAGGTAAGTTTTTAAAAATCACTAAAATCAGCATTCCTTTTATTAGAACTCTGATAACTCAACTGAAATTAGTTATTTCTAATTTTGAATTTTCTTCAATTTAGTCAACTAAAAAAAGAGCATCTAGTATCTTTAATTTGGCTGTATTTTTAAAACGCACATTGTTCAAATGAGCCCACCTCATTATAGAGGGTTTTGGGGTTTAAGTAGACATTCAATAAAAAATTGAGATCCTGGAATCAAACTACAAATCAAGGCCCTGACCCTGCAAAAGATTTATTGATGCACTTAGTTTACCACACTGTGATCAATCTCATGGAAGACAATGGGATTACTCAGTGTGTAAAGTTTAACACATACCTAAGTCTTGGCAGGATCAGGCCCTAAATGTGTAAGAATTCAATTACAAATCAACATTCTAGGACAAAACTGTTTTCTGTGTAACCAGGCCTTCGTGTTCTACTTTCCCCTGCTGTACTTGCTTGCTTACTAAAATCTAAAGCACTGTAAGAAATGCCACTCCTGATTTTATGGATTTTTGTGTCTCCTCTGCAACTACTGATATGAAGACCATAAAATGTGTGTGTGAATATTATGATGTTCGTATCAGTAGTTACAAAAGAAACAAAAACACGATTCTGAAAGGAGAAAAGCTTTCCACCAATCTTTTAAGAGAAGTTGTATATTAGTTATTGGATCCAAATTTTTAGCGCATCTAACTTAAAGTGATGACCTTATGACACGAATTCAAATAAAGACTTGACCACTTTATCTTTAATTCTTGGCTGAAAACTGTAAATATGTAGGACCTCCTTCCTTAGTTCAGTATGGTCCTAACTAGTAAATTGCATTCTGATTATGGAGTAGCAAATTCATCAGCATCTCCCAATTCCAGGCATCTTCGTCTAGTATATGCATTTTGTAACACTCGACTGATTTCCAAGTTTACATCATTTTATTAATCAACAGTAGTGCTGAACAGTGAGCAAGTAGATTTTTTGCCTGGGCTGATAATTTTTCATGACAATTTTACAAGGCTGAATTGATGCTGTGTTCCAAGTTTGCATCATCCCATTTCACAAATAGAAACCAGTTTACTTCCCACTCTGGTGATGAGGATGAGAGAGAGTGAGGAATTTTTGGACACCCACTTTACAGCACATTTTAAATCACTCAAAGCTCTAGCTAGTACACACAGTTAAGAGTGACGAATTCAGGAAGCTACAGTAGCTACTTGATTTACCACATGGACTTGGATGGTTCTGAGCTGCTGCCTAGCAGGGGAATGCCTAGTTCCACATGAGGAGGTGCAGTTTGTTGTTAAGGAACCATTGTTGTCTGAGGTTTACAGGTTCATTGCTGTTCAAGGGACAGATGTCCATACTATTGCACTAATTACTATAGAGCGAGAAGGCACTCAGCACTTCCTAAGAGCTGGTCAGCAACTCACAGGATTGGACCAAAAGAGGGAGCATTTGTCTGATACTCAGGCCCCCTCCTTTACACACTTCATTTTAGGATTCCCCCCCAGTATTTTCCTCACCTCTTTAAAGTCAGTTTATATGGCAACTATATTTTTAATTTTCACTTTTAAAAACTGGTATTATAAAAGTTTTTAAAAACCACAAACAGAATTTAGTACAGAAATCTTTGTCCAAAAATAACTTAATCAGGTTACACTGGAAGGCTGCACTGAAGTTTGTCAAAATTATTATGGCTAACCTTACAATATAGAAGTCGTTATTTATCAACATCTTATGCTTTATTGAAGGTTGACAAGTGCAACAGTTAAATACATTGACGTGTTACAACTGTTTAGATAACATGCACAAAAACATATGCATACTACTATACAGATCATATGCAAAAATCCATACTGGGGAAACTCATTTTGTTTTATTCTTGCGCTAGCAGGAATTGATAATTTTTGAAGTGTTTTTTCCTGTCTTAAACCAAACTACAGTGAACAAAGATTTACTTCAAATATTCAGCAGCCAGGGAAATTCAGAAATTACACAAACAGCATAAATCTGCCAAATTCTGATCAGCTGCGTAGGTGTATTCATATTTATGTAGCATTTAAAAAAAACAAAACAAAAACACAACTATCCAAACTTCATCAGATCAGCCAATGAAACAACTAAATTTCAATCTGTACAATCTAAATAGTAGTTACAGTGTTCTATTTTACAAAGTAATTACACTAAATACACAAATATACATTAGGCAAATAACCTTCATTGTAATTATCCTACATCCCAACTCTGTCACCTACCTTCTCTCTCTAATACAGCTTTATGCACCTGTCCACGGCTTCAGAAAATAGCGCAAACATTTGCGCTTAAGGTTTCAGGTGACAGTTTAGTGTTGAACACTGAATTTACCTTTCCCCCTTAGATCCTATGAATCAGTCTTTACTTTGGATCCCAATTGGATGTGGGGTATTGATCCATCACTTTTACTCCAGTCTATTTCTTCATTTTTTTCATGCCTGCATTAGTAACAGCAGTGGATGGATGGAAGATTTAAAACAAAAATCAAGCATGCAACTCCATTTCTTAGCCATTTCCAGAAGCTGTTCAAGTCCCCAGTGCATTTGTGCTAATTCTCAGTGTTTTGTGTTGTTTTTTTTAATTCACCAACCTAAAAATAAGAACTCCTTTAGCCAAAAGGAAAGGACAGATGAGTGCTTAATACTGAAAAAAAAAGTGTCTTGTGATGGTGCGTGCAGTGTACAGAGTCCTTGAGTCTGGACTGCAGCGTGCAATGAAATGGATGAGGGGGTAGCTGTGGCAGATTTCCACTTGTCCTCTTTTCTCTGGGTAGTCCAGAGCATACTGGCCACGAAGGCCAGGGCATTGGAGACTATGCTGAAGGTCCTGAGCCCTGTGATGCCGGCTGGGCAGGCTGTTGTGTTGTCCCTTGTGTCTGGGAAGAAGGTGGAGAACCAGTCTGCAGCTGTGCTTGGAACTGGGCGAGCTGCTCTGGGCTGGCCAGTGTTTTCAGCAGAGTGTTTTCCTGCTCCAGCTGGGAGTTCTTCTCAATCAGCTCTTTGATTTGCTCTTTGAGGACCTCCACTTCCTCCCTCACAGCATACATCAAATGGCTCTTCACCAGATCCTGAAACACAAAAGAGAGCGCAGAAATCAGGCAAGAGGTCCAACCTTAGGACAGGGCTACAACTCTGCTCAGCCAGAGAAACAATAATCCAACCCAACTAAGGCAAGCAGCAGATGTGGATTCAGCTCTGAGACAGCAAAGCGCGGGTAGATGGGTACGAGAAATCTCCCCTCCAGTGACTAGTGTTTGTAAAGCGTTTCGGAGATTAATATGCAGGGCCAGAGCCTGCATTCCCTGTGCACCCGGAATACACCCGAGAAATGTTGGAGGCCGGTCTCATTACAAACCTGACCAACAGCCTGGCCACTACTCTGTCTATTGGCTCCCCCTCCCCGGCCGGCTCACCTAGTAATTGATCTGAATAGAAAAATACCATCGGGTTGATTCAGGCTGGAAGGGGGAGGGGGTTGTTTCTATAGGAAGCCAGCCCGAGCCGCTCAGTTCCCCGCCGCGTGCTGTTGTCTTCCTCTCCCAATAACCTCCCCCCGCCAGCCGGGCACTTCTTCGCGGACGTGCCGGGAGGAGGGCTGGGGTCAGCGCGGTGCGGATCCAGGCACCAGCCCCGCTCTCTCGCGGCCCGGCCGGCGCCGTGTGTTTGTAAAAACAGGACCCTCCTCCCCTGCAACACCCGCTCCCGCCCCGCCCCGCCCCGCCTGCGCGGAGCTGGCTGCAGCTAGTTCCTACAGTGCAGGTTGCCGCATTTCCCTCCCTCCCTCCAGTGTTTCGTGACCGAGAGTGACGTCAAAGAGACCCGCGCCGACCACCCCCACGCGCCTCAGCCAATGAGCGGCCGAGTTATTTATAGCCGGGAGTTAAAGGTTCGGAGTTTGCCTAGCAACAGTAGGCAGAGAATCCCGTGAGAACAGCTACAGGCACCGCTCCAATAACAAAGAGCAGCCAAGGCGGAAATCAAAAAACAGGAAAAATTAGGCGCAGACACAGGGTTTGTGGGTTGTTGTGTGTGTTTCTGGAGGATTTTTTCCGGCTTGTCCCCCCCCCTCCACCGCGCAACAGAGCCCATGATTTCCACTGCCCTTCAGGGCAGCAGCCCCAGTGTACAAGATCCCAGCTCCAAGGCACGTTACCTTCCATTGCCAGCAAGCATGGGAATTAAAGCAGCTTAGGATGCCCCTATTGGATCCATCAGCACACTGTGGCTGGTCCCATTTTCCAGGGATAATCCGGCTGGGATGGTTGGGGGATTTTGAAAAAAAAATTGGAGTGGAAATATTTAATCTCCCTCCTCCCCGCGAGTCAGGATCGATCATTTTTAAGAAGGCAGAACCCTGAATGCAATGCCGTCATAGTCATTTAAGGCATCTATAGGGAAACGTATGCATTCCTCGCATTTGGCTGCCTTTGATCATCAGTGTATTTAAAAAAAACCCAGCAGCTTCACTAAAAAAACACGCCCATGAGCAGTTAAATGTTACCTAGAGAACCTCGATATTGTGAACACTTACTTCTAGTCACAACTCGCGCTTTAAACATTAATTGTGTTTTTATCAAACAATCGGTACATACCATCGCTTGCTCGATTTTGTTGTCAATAGCTACCACACTTGCACCAGAGGAGCTGAAAAGAGGGGAAAAGATACATCAGCAGCTGAATTATTTACAAGACAAGAGAGTTGAATACTGATAACTAGCTTGCTGAGAAATATATCCCGCACTGACTTAATACCGCTGTTTATGTCATCGGGATGCTTCAATGCAGAGAAACCAACCTGTAAAGCCACCTCAAACCGCCCGCTACAGCAGGATCAAAGATCCGGACATTTTCCCTAATAACCCACAAAGATGGAGCTTAATTACATAATGCGGAAAAAGCGATCCGTGTCCCAGAGATTCAATCTCTCACAAGATAAATGTAAAACACACCGCCCGTGCCACTGCAGCTTCCCAGTGCTGCCCAGTCCGATGGACAAAGGAATCAGCCTCCTGGCATTCACCTGCATTACTGCAAATATTCCAGCAAGGAAAACAAGCACATTTTATACCAGAGTTATTTACCTACTGTCGAGTCTCAAAGAAGAATTGTCGGTGCCCAGCAAGGATGACAAGAAAGAAATTGAAAAATGTCTTAGTTGATAAACTCCTAGATCCATTGCCACTGTTCTACAACATTGGGCATTCATGCAATTCCAGCCAGAAACACCCCCCCAAAGAAAAAAAACAACAATGCAGAGATTCTCTGTTGAGCTACATTAATCTTAGTTAAATCTCCGCCACGGGGGAATGGTAGGAGGCTGGCTAGATTGGTGTTTTTTTCCAAAATTATATCTGTTTGTGGCGGTATGATCCTGGAAGATGCTGATCCCAGGGCTGCGCAAAGAAATCTCCGAGGTCAGCTCTTCTATACTCAGCAGAAAACCTGAGGTTCCAGTCCTATTGCATAATATATGCAAGAGAGTCAGTGCCTATTGGCTGGCCGGTCATTCGGAACCTCCCACCGCCAGAACGGCTCCTTTGCATCACTTCAGTAGCAGTGAACCATCACCAAAATCCAGTTACCCTTAATCAGGAGACCCCTGGCCAGGAGACCCCTTCGCCCCCGTTAAAATACTACGATTTGCAAGGAACCGCATGAGCATTTAGCAGATCTCTCAGTGCAATCTGCAGAGTCAGAGAATTTGGGTGGCAACAGCAGCGCAGAAACAAAATGATCCAGTGCCCAATTTAAACCCTTCCAACATGTAGGATGATTCGCTTACAAGATGCACAGGCTGATTTTTGCCTGCAGAAAAACTACACATGCAAAGTTTAGCCTCGGTAGAAACAATCGGATATAGCTGATGTTGGAATTCAGTAACAATGTCACTAGACTTACATTTAGCTACTACAATGCCGCCACCTATTGGCGCAACACTATACCTTTAGACTAGAAAAGAGAACGTGCACGATGGAAAGTCTCACGAAATTTGGTCTGAGTTAATTAAACCATAGGACCCAAGTTCCCTTCCTCATCAGATGCCTTAGTATTTGCTTGGAGAAACCACTTCCAATAATACGATGCTTCATTTTTGCATCATCCCTTTGCATTTGACCATCATCACAACATGAGAGCGTTTTTTACTCTAAAGGACTATTATAGGTGGTTCTTGAAAGAGCAAAATCTGTTTTTCATATGAAAAGAAAAGGATTTTTATCATGGTGAGAAAGGTTAGAAGAAGCTGACAGGATGGTGTAGTTTAGGCACAAAATTCACACTCATGGTTCCTGGGCTACCGGGGGAGTTTCACCTTTAAAATTACAATCCTTACACAATTTTAATGTGCTTACGTGTGCCTCCACAATACTTCAGCACACATTGGCATAGGAAAATAAAACTAGTTATTCAATATATTCTTTATATTATAATATTATTGAATACATTTGTGAAAATATTTGCAGCAGGAAGCAAATTATAAATGAAAGCCCATAGATCACGGTTCTGGCAAATTCCTAATACTTGTCTACTCTTTATTCAAATTAAATGGCCTCTGTGCCCTTTTTATAGCCTTTAAACCATTCATTTTTCAGATATTCAGCCATCAGACAATTCAGAAAACACACACACAGCATGAATCTGTAAAATTCTAGACAGATGCTTTTTGACATTCTTATAGTGTAACACTGAACATGTCCTATCCACTCTTTTCCAGATGAGGCAATATAACAGCTACTTTTTAAACTATATCATATAGAAAATAATTGAGATAAATAATTTAAGAAAACTCCTTAACAGCATATTTCAAAATGAAGGTGTTACAGTTCTAATATTTTATTATAGAACAAAGTCACACATTCAGATCAAAATGATTTTAAAATGGTGTGCTCTCTCCACTTAGCTATTTAACGGGACCAAATTATGACTTAGAACAGTATATAGCAAAGCACTTGACCTTAAATAAAACTAAAAACACCCTTTAATACACGTAACCTATAAAGTATCAACATTTGTGTGATTTAAACATACAACAGAAAAGCCAAAACTCTTTTTTCTTCTGTAGTGCAAGAATTTTAAATATATATATTACAGTTGTCACTCTCACAAAAGCAGGAAAGCTAGAAAGGCAAGGAATAATAGCCTTAAATTTAACTTTAGCATTAGCATGTCATCGTCATCCTTCTTAAAGAGATTATTTTAGCTTTCTTGGTCTACTGTTCTTTCATTCAGTAATACCAGCAAAGTGGCACAAGTAAGTTAAATCCTACTTACAGGGGAGGTTACATTTAAGAATACTGAACTTTGCATAAATGTTTTTCCAGCATCAAAGCACATGCATTTCCTTTAAGGTAGAATTCCCACTTACTTCCATGTTGCTTCAAAACAGTCACATTTCCCATGCCTTCGCAATGTTTCCCCTATTTTAAATTATCTGCACCTGTTGACCATGTAATCCATTCCAATTTACTTATTAACACAAACATTAGAGCATATGTTTTGAGCTCCTTCTGCACTCCTGGACAGGCAAATGACATCAGTAACCATAAATTCCTTTTATGCTCTTTGGCTGTCCAAGAGGTTACACCTCTCATAAGCCACAGACCAAGCCAAGGTGATCGGTGTGTTTGTCACCTCTAAACTACTGCAACATGCTGAACCTCAGGTTGAAAGTGAAAGCTCCAGAGGGTACACCAGGCAGCCCCTCTTCTTACGTAATGACTACGAGAATTCACCACCCTAGCCCAGGGCTCTGTACTGGCTCCCAGTCCAATACTTGACCCTAAAACCGTGATCTTCATAGCCCTTAGTGGCTGTACCCCAAAACTCTCAGATCACCTCTCACTATGTGAATTAAGCTTCAAGGACACTAGAGGTGATTGTGCTTAGGCTGAAATTTGCAAGTGCAGGGGATCTGAGTCTCTTGGCAGATTATTTTTTTCTGAGGGTGGTTAAAATCTCTTCAGATTAGGTTTTTCTACAATAAGCCACCTCAAGATGGCAAGCAATAAAAACAAAACACACATTTGTCATGTTCTCTCTTGGTGGGAGAAAGCAAGAGGCAGACTGCAGACTTTCAGACTGATTGTGCTATTTGTAATTTTGGTTGTGCTCTGATTCAAGGGTCATGGGCACATTCTAGTTAATCAGTGTTTCTGCGGAAAGATTAGTAATGATTCCCTAAAATTGTTTTTAGAGGTCTACAAGTCTAATTGAGTTAGTGCACAGTTAGCTGCATCTGGCTTCCAACATTGTGTCAGTAGTGTGGATGGGATAACAGAAACATAAGCATGATGTCCTGTCCACTTTACAGAAAAAAAGCAAGTGTTAGAACACAGATGCGCCTACATGTCAGACAACTGTGCTCTGACATGATCAGACATATAACATCTGCTCCACAGATTATGTAGAAATATAGCAAAGTGTCAGGAAAGACCTCAGTCCTTAGAATTAGTGGATTTTCCATCTTTGTCAATTTCTATTGTCCCTGTTTATCAGGGAATTTCAGGAGAGAGTTATAATTCTCTTTACAGTCAGAACATAAGAACAGCCATATTGGGTCAGACCAAAGGTCCGCCTAGCCCAGTATCCTGTCTTCTGCGCTGGCCAGTGCCAGACACTTCAGAGGGAATGAACAGGACAATTATCAAGTGATCCATTCCCAATTGTCCAGTCCCAGCTTTGGCAGTTGAAGGTTTAGGGACACTAAGAGCATGGGGTTGCATTCCTGACCATCTTGGCTAATAGCTACTGATGACCCTAGCCTCCATGAACATATTCAATTATTTTTTGAAACCAGTTAGATTTTTGGCCTTCACAACATCCCCTGGCAATGAGTTCCACAGGTTGACTGTGCACTGCATTAAGTTTGTTTTAAATCTGCTGCCTATTAATTTCATTAGGTGGCCCCTTGTTCTTGTGTTATGTGAAGAGGTAAATAACACGTCCCCATTGATGATTTTACAGACCACGATCATAGCCCCCTTAATCTTCTGTTCCAGGTTTAGCGTCCCAGTCTCTCTCATCTCTCCTCATGTTCCATGAAGCTGTTCCATACCACTAACCATTTTGGTTGCCCTTCTCTGTATTTCTTCCAATTCTAATGTATCTTTTTTGCAATGGGGTGACCAGAACTGTATACGCAATATTCAAGTGTGGGTGCACCATGAATATATATAGTGGCATTATAATATTTTCTGTCTTATCTGTACCTTTCCTAATGGTTCCTAATATACTGTTAGCTTTTTGACTACTGCTACACACTGAGCAGATGTTTTTACAGAACGATCCATGACGACTCCAAGATCTTTCTTGTGCAGTGACAGCTCATTTAAATTCCATCATTTTGTATGTACAGTTGGGATTATGTTTTCCAATATGCATTACTTTGCATCTGTCAACATTGAATTTCATTTGCGATTTTGTTGCCTAATCATTTAGTTTTGTGTGATCTCTTCCTAACTCTTCACAGTCAGATTTTGATTCAACTAACTCAAGTAATTTTGTATCCCCTGCGAACTTTGCCACCTCGTTTATACTTTGTTTTCCAGGTTATTTATGAATATGTTGAACAGTACTGGTCCCATACAGATCCTCAAGGGATCCCACAACTTACCTCTCTCCATTTTGAAAAGTGACTATTTACACCTAGCCTTTGTTTCCGATCTTTTAACCAGTTATTGATCCATGAGGACTTTCCCTCTTATCCCATGACTACGTACACTGCTTAACAGCCTTTGATGAGGGACACTGTCAAAGGCTTTCTGAAAGTCCAATATACTATATCTACTGCATCACCCTTGTCCACATGCTTGTTGACATCATTAAAGAATTCTAATTGATTGATGAAGACAAGTCAAAGGAGAGCAACAAAAATCCTCTCCCGAACTCATTTCTTCCTTTCCCTTTGATCGGTGATCCCACTTCACTATCCCTTTCTCTTCTCTCCCTCAACAATGTATTTTTATTATTTATAGTTTGCATTATGGTAGTACATAGAGTCCTCAAACATGAGGTCTACCCCCATTGTACCAGGCATTGTACATTGATAGGCAATGTACATTAGACATGGCCCTTCCCCACAAAAATTACGTCAGGCCCCCGATTCTAGAAATGCTTGTATAACATTAAAAATTTTACACCCACAAGTTCAATGGCACTACTCACATGTCTCATGTTATTCTTGTGTATAAGAATCTGTAGCATCTAAGGCTAATTTCTGTCCTATTTAAACCCAGAACCTGCAAAAAGATTCACACATGCAAAGGGTCCACCCACACAGAGCTCACTGCAAGACTGTATCATCCTTCGGAATCTAACGTTTGTAAAGCACCACAGACATGGTATAAATCAAGCACTGAATAAAGTAATACATAATGCTGAGATGTATTTGGTGGGTAAAGAATGCATCCAAGTACAATGCTAATCAAGTAGCTGATACGCACGCTCTGGTCTTTACATACAGAGATCAATTAACTACCTTAACAACTGCAAATTGCCAAACAATCTTTTCAGCTATGGAACAAACTACTTTTTGTAGTGATTCCATTTTTTTTTGTCTCATTAAAAATTACCTCGTCTCAATAATATTTAGCCCTTAAAAACTTTTCATCTTCAGCACATAATTAGATAAATATTTTGTACAGACTCATTTAGACCCTGTAACCTGTTTGAGGTTCAGTTTGTTTCTATGTGCTTGTTAAAGAAACCCCCCACCCCCATTTTTTCTACTTCCCTTGGGGTTTGATTTAATCTTTCAAGTACCTTGACAACGCTCTCCTCTCTTTAGAAACAGAGATTTTAAATACAGAAGAAATATCTCCCAAAATTGAGATCAATCTTGTCTTTTCTACACTACAAAACACTAGAAAAACTGATCATTTCAGGGCCTTTGTTACAACATGGTAGTCCCCTGCTATGGGTAACGCAATTTTAACTATATTTCTCAACTGTAAAACGCTGAAATACAATCAAAATGTGGTTCAGTCACAAAAACATTAAGAACCAACTGCGTTATAACCACTTTGGTGGAGCAATGGAAGAAAGACTGCCGTAATTGGGTCCTGCAAAACATTTGCTTTCATTACTTTAGAGGGGATTTTAATGTGGATTATACTGAACTGGACTAGTGGCATAAGTAGAGTTACCTTAAAAATTCCTAAATTCAAACCCATATATATCCATGGGGAGGCAGGGGAGGGGGGCGCACACAAGGAGGGGAACTAGTGTAATGATTCTGACAGAAATCCACAAAAAACTCTAATTACCTAGGCTGAAATCTTGGCCCCACTGAAGCCAATAGTAAAACTGCCACTGATTTAAATGAGGACAGGGTTTCCAGCCAGTTTTAACCAGGTTCAGTTTGGTCAGTTTAAAGGGGTGGTCTTTTGAATAGTTTCTCCTGACTTAACTGTGAATTTCATAGACTTTAAGGACAGAGGAGACCATTATAATCACCTAATCTGCCACAGGCCATAGACTTTCAGCCAGCAATTCCCATATCTAGCCCAACAGCTTGTGGTTGGGCTAAAACATCTCTTTTAGAAAGCCATTCGATCTTGATTCAAAGACTCCAAGCCACTGAAAATTTACCACATTCCTTGGCAATCCATTCCAAAAGGTTAAATTGCATCTTATTTTGAGTTTGAACTTTGCTGAATTCAACTTCCAGCCAATGGATCTTGTTATGTCTGTCAGTTAAATTAAAGAGCCATTGAGTACCAAATATTTCTATAGTATTAGCTTTCTTAATTTTTTTTTTGCTAGAACCTTAAAGCTATTTAAACCTGTGGTTTGATTACATGTGGATTTCCTTTTTTTGTTTTTTCATGATTTTTAAAAGAAGTGTTAAAGATTAGAATCTAACACCTCGAATGAAATGAAAAAGAACCAATGTGTCACTTACCATGTTTAATTTTGTTTTTACCATCAGCAAGGTGTAGAAAAAATTAATGAACTACAAAGTGTAAAGAACATTCATTCCACCCTACATACAACCTACTTGGCCAGCAGTAGTATAACACCAGTATCTGTAATTATAGTACATATATGATTATATGCTTTGCACTCTGCCTAGAAGACAGAAGGATGCATTTAAAAGCAAGTTGATATAAAATCAAAGGACAAACACACAAAAAAGTCAAACTGACTTCTCTGGGGATAGGATACTGGTCACAGCTCTTTCGTTTCTATAGGAAAACAGATAGCTAATTAAACCTCATTTGTTTTCATAAGGATGTCATCATATCACATCACTGATTTTAATGGTGATGCAATAAATCTTGATAAAAAAAAGTCTCTCTCTCCAGTCCAGCAAAGAAAGAGAGAGAGAGAGGTTACAACCTTCAAGAAACATCCAGACATCTTTAGAAGACCTCAGGGCTGGGAAGAACTAAAATATTCTGAGGTTATCGGAGAATCCTTCCAGAAACAAGTAACTATGTCTAGCAACACAATCTGAATTATAGGAATAGAATCTGTTGGGCTTAATCTCTTGTATTAAGAGATCTAACTTTCATGTTTACTCTATACCTTGCAGTTAGCATCCAGGACACTACCTACCTGAATCTAGGGCTGAGTAGCTATGAAGTGCCACCTAGTTTGGGAACCAAACACTTTCTTATCTGTAAATCTGAAATACCTAAACTCAATACAACTGAAAGCTCTCCTTGGAGTGCTATAATTGCTTCTGTCCAACACTCATGGGGAGGAAAGGACCCACCCACTAAAGAGCTGTGCTTTAAAAATTTTAAATGAGACAATACTTTGTCAGGGACCCAATCTGTCCCTCCCTCTTCATGGGCCACAGTTAGGTTTATTCCCACCCTAACCCTACAGTAACTCTTATGCAACTGGCCCAAAAGCGAGGGGGTATTAAAAGGACTGATCCAGGAGAGGGCATTTTGGTGTGTGGAAGGTTGAAAGAACATTACAAGAGCTCTTCTTCCTCTGACACTGGCCAGCTCTCCGGCACAGACCTCACTTTTATTCTTCCTTTTTTACCTCATAGAAGAGATCATCCTTACCTTTGAATATGCTTGCCCGCTCTGCAGTCAGTACATAGCCTTTCAGAGCTTTCAGGCTTTAGAAGACTGCATATATAATTTCATCTGATACATCCTTATGTGAATTTACTTGCCAGAAAACTAAAAAGTTACTCAAAGTTCACATTTGATTCCATGCTTTCATCTGTACTTCTAATGTGTACTGGTTTCCTTAAAGCCAAAGGAAACACCTTAGAGGAGAAACCACTCATGCTGCATAATCCTGCTGTTCAGAAAATACATAATGTACATTTTAGAGAACTGCACTTCAACGTTAAATGAAAGGAAATTACCGGAGTATTTCTAGTTACACCTACCATGAAAAAAGAAACAAAACCAACAATCAGGTGGTCACTTGGCAGCAGTGAGATCACATGCATTTGAAAAGCACAAATTATCTTATATTAGAATGTAGCTCTCAACACTGGTCTGTTCTGACAGGCCATCTGGACCTTGTTGGTGATGTCACAGCCACTAGCCACACTAGCTCCCGGCAGTGCATGGCTGGGACCTCATCACCCAGATAAAAACAAGAAATCCCTATGTATTTTGGCAAGAGAGGACAAGTTATCTGCTTCCCTCTCTCTTTCAACCCCTCCTCTTCCATCTATCCACTTTCTACTGCTCACCCCTTTCTTCTCTCCCTTTTCTTCCCGACTGTTTTTTCTTTTTATTGCTCCCCTTGAAGTTGCATTGGGAGTCTTGAATTGGCTCTGAATCTATTTTAAATTCATTTCAAAGCATCCCGGCCTTTTGGCTAGCAGAGCAGCTGGACTAGGTTTCTAGCTGGACAGCAGTTTTCCTTTGATGGTCACTTCCCTCTTCAGCCTCACCACTTTTAAAATTAAGCCTATACTTAAGAAATTACATTAGAAGCCAAGTCAAGGCTCCTAGGCATTGATTCAAAGCCTATTGAAGTCAATGGGAATCCTTCCACTGACTTACATAAACTCTGGGGATCAGGCCACTATTATAATTTCTTAGGGAACAGTAATTCTATAGGATCCCGAGAAAGGGGAAGCAAAAATACAGGGGAACAAAGTAGGGTAAAGGGAAATTGCTATGACCCCTTGCCCTTAAGCCAACCACCTGTGCACTAACATTTTGTTTTAAAAATCACATTCAGCTAGGAAAAATAATGGCTGTTCAAAATCACCCAATTTTGTCAGAAATTAATGCTAAATATATTAAATAGGCATTGGTCCACTACTATATAAAAATGGTAGAATTATCAATAATAATTACACTTGGCAGAATTAGATTTTTTATTATTTTGATGAATATTGATGTTTATTTTAAGAGATTTTCATCTATTTAAATTTTCACAACTTGCACAAAATTATGGGTATAAAGCTTTTTATTTTTCATTGATTTAACTTTTCAGTTGCAGGAAATTATGGGGAGAGTCAGACAATTTTTTAATGACAGTAGATTCAGATTCAAAAAGTTAAAGCTTTATAACCATTTAAACACCAATTGTCAACTTCACATATCAAAATTTACAAAGTAAATAACCTTAAATCAAAATTCCCAAGTGGCATTTTCCTTACTTTGCCTATCTGTAAACTTCAATCAACACAGATTTTTAAAATATTTTTGTATGCGTGGTGAAATCTAAGTTTACCCACATTTACTGATTAAAATCTACTCCTTCCAAGCCTAATAATAATCCAGAATGAACACTTCTGCCCTATAAACATTTGTTTTGTATTTGGGGAAAAAGCAGATATGCAGTCTCATCATATGGTAACACTCTCCATTAGTATCTCAAGAGAATGTTAAACAGCAGAGTCTAATATTAAGACATTTAAAAATCAACAGATCCAGATAATTTGCATCCATGCGTTTTAAAAGAGCTAACTCAGGAATTGCTGCTCCGTTAAAGTTATTTTCAAAAGTCTTGGAACAGTTCCAGAAGACTGGAAGAAAGCTAATGTGACAGTATTTAAGATGGGTAAATGGGATGACCTGTGTAATTACAGGCCTAGCAGTCTGACGCCAACCACTGGCAAGATAATGGAACATCTTACATGGGACTCACAGAATTAAAAGAGGGCAATATAACTAATGCAAATCAACATGGGTTTATTTTTGTGATGAGATTATAAATTTGGTTGATCGAAGTAATAGCATCGATGTAATATACTTAAACTTCTGTAAAGTGTGACTTGATGCCACACAACATTTTGATCAAAAAATGAATAAAGAATATAAAATTAACATGGCACACATTAAATAGATTAAAAGCTGGCTAAATGATAGGTGTCAAAATACAATTATAAACAGGGAACAGTCATTGAGTGGGTGTGTTTCTAGTGGGATCCTCTGATACTCATTCTTACCCTATGCTATTTAACATTCGTATTAATAATCTGGAGGAAAATAGAAAAATCACCAATGAAAGACTGCATATCTCACAAAAATAGAGGGAGTGGTAAATAATGAAGAGGATAGGTTACTGATTCAGAGTGACCTGAATTGCTTGGTAACCTGACCGTAAGCAAACAGTGTGCATTTTAATACAGATAAATGTAAATGTACACATCTAGGAACAAAGAATGTCAGCCATACTTGGAGGATGGGGGAATCTATGCTGGAATGCAGGGACTGAAAAAGATTTAGGAGTTGTGGTGGATAATCAGCTGAACATGAGTTCCCACTGTGGCCAAAGGGGCTAACACAATCCTTGGATGCACATACAGGGGAATTTTGAGTAGAGGTGGAGAGGCTATTTTGCCTCTGTATTTGGCATTAGTGCAATCACTGTTGGAATACTGTGTCCAGATCTGGTATCCACAATTTAAAAAGTGATGTTAAAATTTTTTTTTTTAGAGGGTTCAGAGAAGATCCATGAGAAGGATTAAAAGATTAGAAAATCTGTGAGAGTATCAAGGAGCTCTGTTTAGCTTAACAATGAGAAGGTTAAGGGGTGACTTCATTACAGTCTGTAAGTGCCTACACGGGGAACAAATATTTAATAATGGGCTCTTCAATCCAGCAGAGAAAGCTATAACATGCTCTAATGACTGGAAGTTGAAGCCAGACACATTCAGACTGGAAATGAGGCGTACATTTTTAATGGTGAGAATAATTAACCACTGGAAAAATTTACCAAGGGTCATGGCAGATTCTCCATCACTCCATTTTTTAAATCAAGGCTGGATGTTTTTCTAAAAGATGTGCTCTAGGGATTATTTTGGGAAAGTTCTCTGGCCTGTGTTAACAGGAGGTCAGACCAGATGATCACAATGGTCCCTTCTGCCCTTAGAATCTTTAAGTATATGAATGCTCTTCAGCAAATTTCAAACTGTAAAATAGGAAGAAATAAAGAACAAAACATGTATTATAAACATCTGATTTGTTATTTTGTACATCATTAAGAAAAAATTATGATTATCTACCTTTAATTTAGCACAGGAATGAAGGGGTGGAGACAAAATTGCATTTAAGCCTTTTGATACTCTGGGGGTGGGGGATGTCTGCCTACCTTCAATGTAAACTGTAAAAGCCTCAGGGTACTCTAATTTATTCTTGGGTTCCCCATGCCTCTCTCTAGTCACAACACAGTGGAGCTCCAGTTCAGCATCCTCCTCTGCATGTATCCCAGACACACCTCCTACAGGGAAAATTGTAAGGGACTGGTGTAGTCATTTCACCAGCAGGGGAACACTGCAGGTATTGCCTGGGGGAAGTTTGTTGCCTTTAGGACCTGCTTTCACACCATCCAGTGGCATAAAGAGGCCTCTGGGCAAGACAGGCTTGGGCCCTCACTCTCCAAGGCTTTGAAACTCTGCTGGCTTTCAAACAGAACACAAATTCCGTAAGCTGGAACTAAGACACCATTTGAACACCGCTGTCCTGGACAGAAGCCACCGACACCCAGCCACCCCGACCTTCCAAGAACTACAGAAGATCTATCGTCTAAGCTTTTAATACATGATTTGCCAAGTAAAGATTAAGACTTAGAATTTCATAACTATGCAACACCTGGTTAATCTCTTTAAAGTACTTGGCATTGGCTGAATTTGTGTTAACGTTGTCCCTATTAATTATGGAGCAGTCCTCATCATTCCCTAGTATTATATTAGGTCTACTGCCTGAAGAATGGTGCACTAAATGTTTTGTATACCCTTACAAAAATCCTTCATTCAAACCAGGACTTGAGTTGAGCTAGTCCATGCTGGGTCATTGACCCAGCACTTTTTTGGGGTGGTGTCATCTTATTCTCCAAAATCAGGTGTTTTTTTTTTGTTTGTTTTTTTTAAAGCCTTCAGCCTTCCTGGTTACCAAACCCTCTTTCCCTTCCACTCCCCAAAAGAGTCTACACTAGCAAGCTTACCGTGGCAGAGCTGTATGGATGCAGTAGCCGCTCTATGTCAACAGGAGAAAGCTCTCCCATCGACATAATTAAACCACTCCCAATGAGCGGAGGTAGCTATATCAGTACCATTGTCTACAATGGCGCTTCGGTTGGTGTAACTTACGTCACTCAGTGGGGCATTTTTTCACACCTGAGTGACATACATTTACTAACAAAAGTGCTAGTGTAACCATAGCCTTAGTGATGCCCGGAAGCCTGAAAGTGCTCAAAGATGTGAGCTTCCTCATTCATCTTAAATAGGGAGTTAACTCAATGACAATTTTAAAATGCCAACACCATTAATAATTACAATGCTCTGAAAGCATGGAGGAGAGAGTGAACCACACAAGAAAGGTCTGTACACATCTACTCTGAATGGCACCTCACTAGTCGGTGGTATAAGGGCACGTCTACATCAATATTTAGCTTGCAGCAAGCTGGGGTGTGAATCTACTCCCCACCAGCCTGCTGCGCACTGTCTATGTGGACCCTGCTGATGCACAATAACCGTTCATTAGATTGCTTTGATCTAGGTCTCATTGAAACAGGCTAGAGTACCATCCCCTCCCCACTGATTTGACCAGTGGAGACAAATGGTCAAAGAAACATAGCCAGAGGACATCTGAGCCCCACCCATGCGGAACTAATCTCACAGAGCCCACAGAGGCATCCAAGCCTCCCCCCAAAACCACTCAAGGCAACCGCTAGAGCTGGGAAGGCCTGCCTGGTCTGCTCTGGTCCTAGGTATAGGACACGTTAATTCTTCCTTGGCTCTACTGGCTACTGTTACTCCCTCTACTAGAGGCTCTCTGCAAATTCAGGGATACACTACTGCATCAGTCACACCATTCAAGTTTCCTGAGTAACCACAATGTCTAGAAGCAAGCCAGTTTTTAAATGAAAGCTGAACTTTTGATTTCATCACATGACTCTGGGAGCTGAGGTACAAGTCTATGCCTGAATCTGGCCTGTTCAAGGGTGTATCTCAACGGTCGGCCACCTCTGGCACGCGGCTCACCAGGGTAAGCACCCTGGCAGGCCGGGCCAGTTTGTTTACCTGCCACATCGGTAGGTTCAGACGATCGCGGCTCCCACTGGCCGCAGTTCGCCGTCCTAAGCCAATAGGGGTGGCGGGAAGCCGTGGTCAGCACATCCCTCGCCCCTTCCCGCCGCCCCCATTGGCCTGGGACAGCAAACCGCGGCCAGTGGGAGCCACGTTTGGCCAAACCTGCCGACGCGGCAAGTAAACAAACTGGCCCGGCCTGCCAGGGTGCTTACCGACCCCTGTCCTAGAATGACATGTCAATATATGCTGGAATGCTATTTACAATTCTGATGTCCACATTTTGAAAAGGATGTTGAAAAAAAACTGGAGATGGTGCAGAAGAGCCACAAAAATGATTTGAAGACTGGAAAAAACCCTCAATTTGTTTATTTGTATCAAAAAGACTGAGAAGTGACTTGATTACAGTGTATAAGTACCTCCACAGGGAGAAAATACTTGATACTAGAGGGTTCTTTAACCTAGCAGAGAAAGGCATAATATGAACCAGTGGCTGGAAACTGAAGCCAGACAGATAAAAAGAAATAAAGTACAATTAAACAGAAAAGAAAAAAAGAAAAAAAACTGATTAACCATTACAATCAACTACATAAGGAAGTATTAAATTCTACATCTCTTGAGGCCTTTAAATCAAGACTGGGTGCTTTTCTGGAAGATATGCTTTAAATCAAACAAAATTATTGGGCTCAGTATAGGAGGAACTGAGGGAAATTTAGTGGCCTGTGTTATACACTAACTCCCCACTTAATTGTAGTTATCTTTCTGAAAAATGCAACTTTAAGTGAAACGATGTTAAGCGAATCCAATTTCCCCATAAGAATTAATGTAAACAGGGATTAGGTTCTAGGGAAATTTTTTTCATCAGACAAAAAACTATCTACACACACACGCACACACAGTACATGTTTTAAAACAAACAATTTAATATAATTCACAGCTATGATGATTTTGAAGCTTGGTTGAGGTGGTGAAGTTAGAGGGTGGAAGAAGGTGGGATAGTCCCAGGAATGCCTTGCTGCTAAATCAGTGGCTCTCAAACTTTTGTACTGGTGACCCCTTTCACAAAGCAAGACTGAGTGCGACCCCCCCATATAAATTAAAAATACTTTATATATTTAACACCATTATAAATGCTGGAGGCAAAGCAGGTTTTGGGGTGGAGGCTGACAGCTCGCAACCCCCCCATGTAATAACCTCATGGCCCCTGAGGGGTTCCAACCCCCGTTTGAGAACCCCTGTGCTAAATGATGAACTAGCACTCGGCTGAACCCTCAAGGGTTAACACATTGTTGTTAATGTAGCCTCTCACTCTACAAGGCAGCAGGAATGGAGGGGAGGGGAGGTATCATAGCAGACACAGACAGACACACACCTTGTGTGGGGGGTGGGGTGGGAGAGAGAGATGCACACTGCCCCTTTAAGTAAGCTGACCCACTCTTAAGTGCATTGTCTTTTTAAGTGGATCAGGAAGTTAAGACAGCAGCTGCTGCCCCAGGGTGTGTCTGTCTCTCTCCCTCCTGGTCCCCACCCTGCTCTATATGGAGAAGAAGGGGTAAGCAGGGTGTAGGAGCAGGGTGGACAGGAACACCCTGACATTAGACACCTCGCCCCTCAAGCAAGCGGCTTGGGGATCAGCTCCAAGGCAGAGGGCAGGAGCAGCACATGGCAGTGGGGGGAGGGACAGCTGCAACTGCTAGCCTGCTGGGCAGTTGCTGCACAGGAAACTTAGGGGAGCGAGGAGCTGATAGAGGGCTGCTGGTCCACCCTGGTTCCAAGCCCCCACCAGCTAGCTGCAACGTGCTGCTCTTCCTGCAAGCAGGACAAAGCAGGCAGCTGCCAAACGCATTTAGAAGGGAGCATGTTCCCTAATTGATCAGCAAGGTAACAACATTAACCAGGACGACTAAGTGAGGAGTTACTGTACAGGAGATCTTAGATTATCTAATGGTTCCTTCTGGCCTCAAACTATGAATGGAACAAAGGAGGAAGCCTGGAGGGAGGCTGCTATCACTACAAGCAGGATTAAGTTTAATTTATTGTTGCAGACAGAAGTCTATAGGTATTTATTATTGAACAGTGTTAGAATTGTACACCTAACCTTAACTTGTGATTTCCACTGTTGATTTATTTCCCCCTTTTTTGAAATCAACACGTGTAATTCAACTGTTTGGAGCAGCACTTCTCAACCCCAGCAGTTTGCTAACAAAAGCTTTTGGCTGAAATTATATTGTGCATTTATACAACTCCTTTTGTCAGCCCAAAGCATGTCCACCCAGGCATTGCAGCAGCCTCTGGGAAATGATGCACACAAGTTGTTGCATGACCATGAGTGAAGGGGAAAATTTATACGACGACACTGGAGCAAACCCCGGCTCGCACAAAATGTGTCATGGGCATTTTAACATCCACACACAGCCAACAGAGATCCTATTATTAAGGTTGGGTCTTAAAATTCTATGTAGTAAACTGCATGGAACTCAGCCTCTCTCAAAGAGAACGGTTTGAGCCAAACCTGCCTCAACTTCAACTAGTGGCTCCAAGAGACTAAATATTTCAAACCTGCTCCAGGAGCAAGAAACCCCTTTTGCCAGACCTTGGGATACGTTTAAGTATCTGGGGATTGGCTGGGCTGGAGGAATTTGGGGGATTAAGCAATTCACTGTGAAAATTAAATTTGCTGTGCATACACACACAGTGCATCATTCCCTCACGGCACATTTAATGAGCTTAGCAAAAACCCCTCTACTCTTCATGCTCAACAGGTAATTTTTAAAACACTCATTCAATCAAATCAACACCAGGTTGTTTTTTTTGGACTAAGGTCATGCGCTGTTCCTCAACAAATATTATTTCCAAGCTAAATTGCAACATTAAATCAGCCACGTCAGCAATAGGGCTGTTCAAAAACCATCACAAGAGACCAAACATGGAAAATTTTAGCCCAAAGAATGATTGTTGCACAAAGTTATAAGCATCTGAAAATGGGCATTATAATGGAAAGTGTTTTACAACCTCACCCTTTAATTACAGTGGTCACTGCCAGGAGTTCACCGTAATAAAAATACAGATCTCTTATAGTAAAAAGACCTAGCACATAGAAAAACAGGCTCTAAAATAAATCTGTTACACATGCAGATTAATAATTACACACTACTTATATCTATACTGTGTGTGTTCTTCAACAGTGATTGCTTTGCAACAGTCATGTCTTCAGTGAAGAGACAACTGAGTAATGATGAGCCCTTCTCTAAGATATACATGGTATTTCAGTGGTGTCCATCTCTTCCAGGTGGGAAATGACACGGTGGCAGCAGCCAATAAAAACTAAGGAAGACAAAGGGTTCCGCTTATTTTGAAACTGGTGGGTAGCATGTCTATTATCCAATCCTAGTTTCCAGAAAAGCATCTAGAGTATAATTATCCAAGACGCTTCTATGGGAAACGAAGTAATATGCATATTGTGGTCCGCCCTGCCGTTTATTGCCTCAGATAGGAGCACGAGGCGAGCCAGGATGCATGCGTGGACCAAGGCACACTACTTTCAAATTCGCTGATTCCGGACACATGGTGTTTATGCATAACCCTCAGTGGAATACAATAGGGGACATCACTCAAAGAAGCAGCAAAATAATTAGTAAATAAAAAGAGGTAACCTGTTGAAACAAGGAACACAGTAAAGTACACACAAATCCTGTTTATACAACAGCTGCTGATGGGTGTTTTCATGAGCTGAGGTATTGTATCTAACGCAGCATTATGTAAGACTGAATATCACTTATAACAAAGCTTCAAGTTGCAGGGCAGAAAGGTCAGAAAATCTTTTTTCTCCATGATTAACATGCTTGCTGCTCTTTTTCTGGGCTATGATTGGTTGATCCAAACACTGCATATTTCCAAACTAGGAATATATTTCTCAGTAACCCAGGTTGCTGCAACACTCACATATATTGTTTATGAGCAGGGAAGCATCTGTAAACTGTTGTCACGAGCTACATTTGAAATGAATTATCAATAATGATTACTAGCCTTGTTAAGTGCTAAGATACCAGTTCAGTGAAATAGTGTATTTACGTTCAACATTTGAGAATACTTACAAGTCAAACATTTTTAAACAGTTGCCTGCTGAATGAATCCCAATATTAGATAACTAATTTTATAGCAGCTTCCCAATGTATAAATTAAGAGGGCTGTGTTTTTGTTTGTTTGTTTGAAGACTCCACTCACACTATGGAGAAAAAGTTTATCTCTAAAGACATTATTAAAGGCAGTGACATGAAAACACCTTCAAATGGAATGTGTTAAGTTACTATTTTAGTGTTCCTGAATACAATAAAAACAATGAAGTATATTATGCCAGATTTTCTGGGTAAGGCAAAACGAAGACAGCAACTCAAACCTTTGAAATTTTCATAAGCAAAGAAGCTTTTATTATTTATCCTCTATTTACACTATAATCACACAGCAACTAATACCAAGACTAGGATCCTGAACAAAGGGTATTAAAGTTGCTTTCCTATGTTTGGGGGGGGAAGGGAGGGCACCAGGGTAGGGTGAGAATCTACCCTCCAACTTCCTCCATCCAGAAAAACCTAGATGTCATCACAGGGTCTGTTAAAAAATAACATCCATTATTGGTGTTGGGAAATGTAAAATGTTATGTTATTACATTTTCCCCATAAAGGTAAAGGTATTTATTTGCACTAGGCAAACAGCAATTATGCAACATGAAGGAACCAAGGCTTTTCTACTTTCATAAACAATATTTCTTGTACCTTAATTCAAGCTCTGTAAAAAAATCCCTCCCATTCTTCAAGTTAATACTTGAGATTCTTTTTTCTTTTAATCAGGAATCAGATAAAAATCAAAACTTGTAAAGCAAATTAATCCCAAATACGTCATGCAGCTCTGCTCAGGTGGCCAAAGGAGGATAAACATTAAGTAATTTGCTGAATATGAAACCACAATTCAAGATCATTCCAATTTGTAACACAGAATAACAAATAATGTATTCAACTTTTCTTTGTAGGTGTTTGACAAGAGTAGAAAACAGGCAGTGTGTAACTCTGCAAAACTTCTGTTAAAAAAAGTCATTTAAAGGGGTACAAAAACATTCTGTAATTAACTCTAAAATTTTAATCTTGTTAAACAGGATTATTCAATTTTTAAAAAGTTATGCATTTCAGCAGGGAGTCACCACATTATATACCTGCAATGAATTTATAAAGCACACAACTTTTTAAAAGAAAATAGTTTCTAAATACCCGGATTGCCAACAGTTTCTGATTAAATCTCAATTTTAAATTGCAAGATAGGTCTAGCTCTTTTCAAAGAGTGGAGGTGTTGGTGAAAAAGTAAATCACTCAGCATAGCAAAACACTTATCTCTGAATCAGTATCAGGCTTCTCTTTTGAGACAACTTTAATAAATTGACAAGCACCTTAATTTAAGAATAGCAATATCATTTTTAAACACTCGAACAGTAAGTTTAAGAACTGCTTAAACAACCAAGAATCTTAAAGGAAAATAAAAGCTTTACAAATACCTCTTAAGATGCTGTTCCAACTCCAAGAACAATACTTTCATGGCTATTCCGTCACAGTTTTGTCCTTGGAGAAATGTCACTTTCATTGATATGACTATTTAGATTATTTAGTATGACTATTGATTATTTCTCACAGAATGAAGCACTGAAAAAACACTTTTAAGTCCTTATCAACAGTAAAATTAGTATTAGCATTCCACTGTTAAATTGCGAGCCCTGAACTCAACAGCACTTTCAAGAATTAAAAAGCCTTGCTGTTAAAGATTATTCCCTTGCTACTATTCAAAGTTTACTGTGTTTAACAGTGGTTGGGTCATGATAAACAGAAACAAGACAGACAAATGATGACATCACAGAGCTTGAGATCACATGATGTGCTGTTACATAAAACATCAAGCAAGATTAACATCTCGAGAAGTGAAATCCTAATAATCATAAACAGCCACAGGCAGTATATCTTCTTTCAACAGTGCACACTTCTCCAATTCTAAAAGTAAGTCACCCTGTGCTCTCCATTTTTTGGAGTACTGTATGCTAATTGTTACATGTTCTCATTATTCTGCTTAAAGAAAATCCACTGTCTCACGTTGCTCTCTCACACTAAATTCTGGTAGTTAAATGACAGCAGTAATTAAGCACACAGACAAGTGCCAGCACTGGATTAGCTAGAAAACTTCAGTATGCAGAAAGTGCGTGGGGAAAACAGGGTCTATGTCATGGTGATGACTAGTGACTGTAACCTGAAAGTAGGCTCTCAACGGTGTTCCTATACTTACTAGAATAAAGTAAATCTCCATGATGACAGTGACACTCCCCCTACCAAACTGTCCATGTATATCAGCTGAACACGTTTTACTGATGTACAGCAGAACCCTGTTTATCCAAGTTTCCATTATCTGGCTCTCCGTATTAACCGAATCACCAGCTGTCCACGGCTGACAGCGGTTGGGGCTTGGGCGATCAGGCGGAGCCCCCCCCCATTTTAAAATAAAGGATAGAAAGCTCTTTGCCAATTCTCCTGATTATCCCAATGTTTGATTATTCATTCTGGCCCTGGTCCCAATTAGATTGACTAAACAGGGTTCTGCTGTAGATTTAAAGCACATTCAAAAAAATCAGAAAGAGGGGGAGGTTGTGTACATTGAGTAAATGACACTGATACTTTCAGTAAACTTTAGTTAATAGTTATTTTTTCCCCCCACAAAACGTAAAAACTAAAGATTCTCTGTACAAATGCAAATTCTGCTTTTTTTCCTGTGGCAAACAGATTTCTAGGATCCCTGATCATCATCCTGCAATGGTTTGACACATCAGATACTTTATATGGTCATGCATAATACCGCTAGTAAAAAAGTTTACAGTACTACAGCTTGTTACAGAAAACAGAATGAATGATGTCACATGCAACTCATATTTATGCTCTATGCATGAGTTAGAGAATCAGAAATTAGCTTGTTTGTCTGGGAAGTCCAGGACAAGAAACTAAAAGTGGTGCAGGATAGCATACTCAGAGGGCAATGTAATAATCATTTGCAATTCCAGAATAGGTTCCACTGAAGGATCTCAAAGCACTTTACGAATGATAAGGAATTAACCTTAACAATGCTTTCAAGTAACTATTATTCCTTTTTACAAATGAAATTGAGCCCAAAATCACACAGCAGATCAGTGACAAACTTGAGAACAAAACGTAATTTTCTTGAATCAGAATATTGTGCTTTAACTACTAGACAATATATTTTATGTATTTCCTTCACACGTTTTCCCTATATGGATATATTTGATTAGGCCCCACAAACAGGTAACCTCAAACAGGGCACAGCATATTTATTATTTGTATCCGTTGGGTCTTCCAAGGCTGGCTGTATGGTTGCTCAGGGGAAAACAGAAGAGTCTGGCCCAGTTTGAAGGAGCCACACCAGTTTAGAGAAACTGTTTGACAGCAAATCTAGCATAACAAAATAAATTGGGTTTGTTTTTTTTGCAGGGGGTGGGTAATGGAAAGGACATGAGCAACACAACTCGAACAGATGGACTCTTGAGTTCACAGTCTAGCGGCATGCAGTACTGCTCTACCAAAGCCAGCATCGTCCCAGGCTTGCTGGATAAGCACATAATGGGATGTGATCGTGTGGACAGACAATCAGGTGGCTGCCCTACAGATATCCTGGATTGGCACTTGGACTAGGAAAGCTGCTGAAGAGGCTTGCATCCTGGTTGAATTGGTGGTTACAATTGCCGGAGGTTGAGCGGACACTGTCTGCCACCACAACAAACACCATTGACTTGCGGAATGGGCTTGGTCCTTCCAATGTAGAAGGCTAGTGCCCTCCTGACGTCTAGGAAATGCAGCTGACGCTTCTCCTCCAACTTATGTGGCTTTGGAAAAAGGTCACATAAGTAAACGTCCTGGCCCATATAAAACGGTGAGACCACCTTGGGCAGGAAGGCCTGGTGTTGCTGCAGCTAGACCCTGTCCTTGTAAAAGACTGTATAGGGGGATTCTGAGGTAAGCGGATTTAGAGGGTAGTTCCATAACTGCCAGGGCCTTAGCCGGCTCCGTCACCTGGCTTGCAGCCGTAGTGTCGGCCGTCCTACTTGACCTTTGGCCACTTCGGGCACTGAAGGCCCTAAGAGGAATCAGGGCCAGTTTTCCGGGGCCCCCAGAGTGAGTGAAGGATCCTGCTCCAGGGGCCCCGAAAAAACTCTCATGGGGGGCCCCTGCAGGGCCTGGGGCCTAGGGCAAACTGCCCCACTTGCCCCCTCCTCTGGGCAGCCCTATACATGCGTGTCTGTTTGTTTATTGTGTGTATCTTCTAGACCAGCAGTGGGCAACCTGCAGCCAACACGCAGCCCCACCAGGGCAATCCGCTGGCAGGCTGCGAGACACTGTGTTTACATTGACCATCCGCAGGCAAGGCTGCCCGCAGCTCCCAGTGGCTGCGGTTCACCATTCCCAGCCAATGGGAACTGCATGAAGCGGCGCAGGCCGCAGGGACATGCTAGCTGCTGCTTCCCGCAGCTCCCATTGGCCGGGAAGCCACTGGGAGCTGCGGGTGGCCGTGCCTGTGGAAGGTCAATGGAAACACAGTGTCTCACGACCTTTCAGAAAATTACCCTGACAGGCCGCGTGCCACAGGTTGCCCACCACTGTTCTAGACTAATACATAGCCCTACTTCAGTGGGCCAACTTTGCATATACACAGACTAATGTATTATCGAAATACATATATCTCATGCAGTGTATTGTGTTTTCATAATAAGACAAGTTATTTTTATGTATTTTAATGATACAAAAAAAATCTGAAGAAACTGAATACTACTTTTTGTGAAACCCAGGAATTTTTCAGTAAAAACCGGTTTAAACTGAAAACAAAGGGGCTTCATTTATCACTTAAATCAGCTTCTGTACTAGATAATTGGAGCATATCTAATATAAGGTCGGTTTTTAAAAACGACTCCAGAGGCTGTCCTAGCAATTACAAGCCAGTAAGCCTAATTTCAGTATTGGGCAAATTAGGTGCAACTACAGTAAAGAACAGAATGATCAGACATGTAGGTGAACACAATCAGTTGGGGAGAGTCAACATAGCTTTTGTAAAGGGAAATCACGTCCCACCAATCTGGAAAATGGGGCAAACAGTGAGGTGGCAAAGTTTGCAGACAATACAAAATTAGTCAAAATAGCTGAGTCCATAGCAGACTGCGAAAAGTTACAAAGGGATCTCACAAAATTGGGTGAGTGAGCAAGAAAATGGCAGATGAAATTCAGTGTTGATAAATGCAAAGTAAGGCATATTGGAAAACAATCCCAACTATAAATACATAATGATGGGCGTCTAAATTAGCTGTTATCACTCAAGAAAGATCTTGGGAGTCATAATGGGTAGTTCCTTGAAAACATTCACTCAGTGTGCAGTGGCAGTTAAAGCTAAGAGAATGTTAGGAAAGACAGTAAATATTATGCCACTGTATAAATCCATGGTACGTTTACAGTTTGAATACTGAGTGCAGTTCTGGTTGCTCTGCGTCAAAAAATCTGTTAGAACTGCAAAAGGTACAGAAAAGGGCAACAAAAATGATTAAGGGCATGGGACAGTTTCTGAATGAAGAGAAATTAAAAAGATTGAGACTATTCAGCCTGGAAAAGAGATAAGGGGAGGCCTCTGATAGAGGTCTATAAAATCTTGACTGATGTGGAGAAAATACAGAGGTTTTATTTACCCCTTCACATAACACAAGAACAAGCACTCAATGAAATTAATAGGCAGCAGGTTTAAAACAAACAGAAGGAAGTACTTCTTCATACAACACACAGTCACGATGTGTAACTCATTGCCAGGAGATGTTGCAAAGTGTAACTGGGTTAAAAAAAAATAGATAAGCTCATGGAGGGTAGGTCCATCAATGACTAGTCGTCAAGATGGTCAGGGATGCAACCCCATGCTCTGCGTATCCCTAAGCCTCTGACTGCCAGGGGATGGATTACTTGATGGTATCTATCCTTTGATCAGGCTGTGGCCATAGTCCACACCTGGGGAATAGGGGCCATAAAAAGCTTCACATGATGTCAAGTGAGCTTTTCTTCCCTCTATCCCACCTTTATATTAGAGAAAGGAAATGTCTCTGCTACTTAATTTTGATCTTACATATTCCAGGCTGCAACAAGGATCCAAAGAGTGGGAGCAGGGACTAGGATTGTCTTTGCTACTCTACCACTCCCCTCAGTGTTCTATCTGTTGTAATGGGGGTGTACTCTACTAATGAGCTGGAGAGGGCACTAGCTACTGGGCCAGCCTATAGCTTTTCCAGAAGGTTGGCAAGAGAATTCTTTGGGCAACACTTCACAAGCGTCCTACTTGCCTGGGTGAATACATTTTACAAGCCTTGGATAAAACATGCTTATTTAACATCTATAAAGTTGGCAGCCTTTTTATTGTGTCCCTTTAAATGCTTTCCATCCCTTTGGATAAAGCACATAGCTTATAATTTAAACAGACTTATCAAGGTAGTGATGTAGGCATTGCTGGCACTGGTATCCTTGGCCTCCAGAGTTAACATTCCATTGAGATAAATGGGGTAGTCACACTCAGATCTACTGTCTCATTTTGTCTGACAGGCAGCATTTCACCAGCTCAAAAACAGCTCTCTTCACAGTCAAGAGGGCTAGAACTGTTATATAAATGAAAACTTAAATTTTGCAGGAGACACTAAAGGCTTTAGAGAGGTCCTAAATCTGTGCTAAAAACAAGCAACTTCTGATCTTGCTATTTCAATCCTTATAATTCTTGCTGCTGCTGTTAACTAGATCCATGACATAGTCAGCTTGGCAATGAACACTTAACAGACGTGTTATAGGGAGATTTATTGCACGTATTCCCCAGAATGCCCATTACACCACCTCCATACTGAACAGCACTGGGCGCTCTGTTCAGGCTCAACAAATAGCCATGCCTCTCTCCCATGTGCGCACGCAATCTCACGCACACACTATCCCCCATCCCCACTTCCAATCACCTCTTAAACATGCACCAGCTAATTCTAAACTGGTCTTGAGCAATGCATTTTCTACATGTTGTCAGTGTACAATGTGCGTTAATCATTCTGATCCATTACTTTCTAATTTCTGGAATTGTTCTGTGCTCCATTGGAGTCTATTTTATTTACCCTATATGTCAACTTCATAAAAGTAAAGAGATTAGAAATTGAGAAGGGTTCATTAGTTACCATGTTGAGACTGACTTCAATTTAAACACTCTTAACTGGTTAAAGGAGAGCTGCTCTGAGAATAGGATACGAGATTTTTCTTCTGAACATTCTCATAAATTTCCCAATTCCAGTTGCAATGTGTGTTCAAGTAATTAGAATTATTGCTCAGTGCTGGGGTTCTCTACACTCAGTTATGTGAAGGTCAACAACTTACAGGTAATAGAAACCGAGAAGAAATCTTAAATCAGCCAGGTTAGTTAAGTGATGGAACATTTTTTACTGCTTTGAAAAACAGCCTCTAGCTACAACTGAAAATGCCTCAAGTACAAGGATCTTCTTTCTTTCCCCTGTCAGATTCAAGAATTCATCACCAAGCTATGTTTTTCCTCTTTTGTCCTGAACCATTCTGGCTGTTATATAAAGTGACAGATTGCACACAGATGAATTACCACTGTGGGTACACTAGGATGTCAGATATAGGCAAGTTAGCCTTGAATAATACAAAAACAAGGATTTAGTGCATGGTAGCGTCAGGGTACCTAACGTTTTTAAAATTTATTTTCCTCAGTGGATGTCAGATCTCAAGATAGATATGGTGGTTCAAGTTGTAACACCCACTGTACACGAGAGTTTTGCTTTTTGCAAAAACTGGCATTCGACTAGGGAAGTTTACTGTTTGCGTCAATCTCAGTGAAATTAACAGTTCAAGCATGAATTCCTGAGTGTTACACATCACTGAGTTGCTGCAGTACCCATGTGCAGTAAACACTTTTAGATAACAATCACTAGCAGGTTTCACTTCCATGTACTACAGACCAATATGTCTTTGAGACATTCAGACATTACCATATTGAAAAGCATAAAGTGGAAGGCAAGCTAATTTTCATTCTAAAGAAATAAGATTAAAGCCTTTTAATAAAACATCAGTTTTGATGTAAAGCAACAAATTAATGATGAATGTAAAATTCTGTTGTAAACATCAGCACTTTAAGAGACAGAAAACATTAAAACAAACCACTTGAGCCCTTTTGGTGGTTCTTAACTGTATAAAAAACTATCCTTAATATTTAGCCTTAAACGTCTTATTAACAAAACAGATGATTTGGGACTGATATTCACCAATAAACCATAATCATTTAGAATCCCAAAAACATGTTTTGCAATTATGCACTGACACAGGTGTCCAAACACTATTTCTTCAAAAAGTCTAGCAAGCTTAAATTATTGCTTATTCTCTCAGGAAATGCAATACATTGAACATTTAATCCATGCTATGTCTCAACATTTTAGTGTTTCTTGATGTTTTAGTTTTAATTTTATTGCAAAGTGAAATCTGCAAGATGGACTTTAACAATGTTTCAGAATTCTGATATTCAGACGCAGCAAGTTTTTTAAAAAAAATGCAGAGCACTATATGAAAAAAATCTGGCTTCGTAAGACATTCATTTCAACTAAGCCATGAAATGATCCATGCTCTGAGGACTGAAGCAAGCAAACGAAGGGAGAAAGGAAGGAGGAAAAGTAAGACAGAAAAACCAAGATGAATCCTGCCCATAACTGCTTTATAGATCATAACCAGGATACTGTAACTGAAACCAGCATAGAGATGCCAAGGCAGGGAGCATGTCTGAAATACCTGTTTCATTCTCAGTGCTAGCACTTTTTTTTAAACCAACACCAAAAAAAACCCCAAGAAACAACCACCCCACTTGAACTTTTGCTACCCCCACATTTTTAATCAATATTCTTGAGTCTTCAGTTACAGTAGAGATCTGTGTTTCAATCCAGCATTAGAACCAACAAAACAAAAGATATTACTTAGTCTCCTTTATATCCCCTAGGCATACATCTCTGCTCATTTCCTTCACTTCTCTACCCCTCATTTCCAGAAACGTGGATAGCCAAATCTAAAGGTAAGAAAACTTTCAGCTAAATAAGCATTAAAAATTTACATACATCCTATTTAATTTTAAATTTCTTTCTTGGCTGCTGCTGGTTACAGATGTTTGCAAAATGTGAGATATGTCTCACTTACAAATTCTGTTGAAGCTTAAAAGTCAGTAATGCCAAACCATCCTGAACTTGGTCAGAAGTCTGGATGGCTCATTTGGAATGAGCTGGATACTGTCCATTAACTTTGTGGCTAAACCACCAAATAATGAATTATAATGAACCTCGCCATTAAAAAAATACATGAATCAGAGTTTCTAGGTCAGATCCGAAACAGGCCCTACACCTTACAATTTTGCAAAAAAAACACTTGTAACCAACTGTAATCAAGATAAAATTACCACACAAAGTAAATCCCATTGAGGTACCACAGTTGAAGTTTTGCGGATGCTTTAAATTCCATCAGTATAACTAGCAGAACCTGTACCACAACGTTCATGAATGCAAGACAAGACAGGAATCACTGAAATTACAAACAAAATCTACTCCTCTGTTTGAGGTACAATAGTATGAAAAAAATTCATACTCTGCCTCCTCAAACCCGCCCCCCCCAAAAAACAAATTAAGGAAAATTTATAACAAAAGAAATTAAGATAAATTCTGAACCCTGTCACCCATTAAAACATTCCTAGATTTAAAAAAAAACAAAAACAAAAACTGTGGGAGTATGTTTAAGATTCTATCAAACCAACCTTAACTCTGCCCACTTTCCACCTATAGGTAAGACCTTTATCCTACCTGCCCTATCCTAAAAGAAAATTCTCTTCCTTGGTCATAGCACCTGTGAAATCTAGACTAATGGAACTAATTAACCTGGATTAGCACAGCACAACAACAGAGTTAGGCATTTCTTCCTACAAGGGACTGTCAATTTATGTTTCATAAGGACAGCTGGATTTGAGCCAATTTGAGCATACATAATTAGATCAGAAAGGAACAAAGATTACTTGTGTTTTTAATTTTTCCTCACCATATTCACAGCGAGATCTGAGCTGTGTTTAGGAAGTTATGACCAGTTGTCCCCAGTTTAGGGGGTTAGGACCAGTGTATGAGACGAACCCCTGTTACATGCTGACTAAAGCCAGCAGAGACACACTAGGCTCCATTATGACAAGATTTAGAATGGTCTCCCTTTTGGAGGAGCTAGCTACACCACACTTACACAAACAGTAGTTACAGTTCTTACTCAGGAAACTTCCGTTGACATTAGCCCTTAGCCCAAGCCTTGCGAGCATGAGTCAGTTGGCATGGGAGAGCCACGGGTGTCTAAATGTAGTGTAGATATACTCTTAGAATACAGGTATATTTAATTCCGCTCAATTGAGATGTTTAATTTTTTTAAGTATTCATGAAAATATGAATATACCCTTAAAATAAAATTTTAATTAAAATGGTAATTTTTTAAATATTAAAAACAAAAACTTTGTTTCTTGTTTGACTTCCTCCTTTGCTCAGCAGCAGAATCAGGAGTGAGACCCATGCATGGAACTAGGATTGTACTGATGTCAAGGTGATCGCCTAGCAAGGGTTAAAGGTAAGTCAGTGGAGTTAAGCTGAACCTGCAAGGGATGTGGTCCAAGGTGTCCATGCTGATAGAACTAACAATCAGGAGCCATTCACCACAAGGTATTTGCTCACTAGCAGGATCATGTGGACTGGATGAAGCAGCTCTTTCAATGAGTTTGTTCCTTCCAAAAGGCAACATGATAGGAAACTGCTCAGCTTTCCCAAAGCTCCTCATAATGATCGGAAATGCAGAACCATATATATCTATGACACTGCTAAACAGGATGGATAAAAAATGATTTTTTTATAAAAAAAATCAGATATTTATTTAAATCTGAATTTTTTGATAAAATGATTTTTGAGGAAAAACCTATCTAAAGACAGTTTTAATCAAGATACATTATAGTTCAAAGATATCACGGACTAGGGATTATAAATTCTACTTCTTTTGTATGAGACAATATATTCATGTAATGTTTAAGAAAAGTTTTGTAAATGAGTTCCAATAGTTCATTGATTAGGGACCCAATCTTATGGGGTTCCACAGGCTTCTGTATAGGTTATTTAGGTTAATCTTTCTATCTACCAAATGGGACTCAGTGCTCAGTCCAGAAGATACCATCAGAGATGCTTAGTTTTGCAGCTCTCAAACTGTGAATGTGTTTTTCCAGAGGTAATGTGCTTGTTAACAGCAAAAATGTTTTAAAATAAAATAAATAAATAAAGGTGAGAAATAATAGGCCTCAACTCTATTGTTCCTCTGCAAATTTGTGTACATTGAGTCAATCCCTTACCTCTCACTAAAAGTGCAAAGTTTCAAAAAGTTCAATGAATAGAAAATTATCAGGGACAGAATAGATCTGGACAAGGAGAAAAAGTCTGGAGTTAAATGCAAGAAGTGAGGGACATATGCTTGTTTTGTTATAATATTATATGGTTTCTGTTGAAGAAAAAAATCCAGAATACTTAATATTGTTGTTTTAGTTAAGTAAAACAATTTAAATGTGTATCTGGTGATGTTCTCCTCCTAATGCAGCATAGCAAGAAAGTCCTCCAAATATTAATGATTAAACTGTTGAATTCGAGATAGTTCACCTCCCAATGACTTCATAAATATCTGCTTCAATGACCTTTGGTAAATGAAATAACCAAACAATCATTCATTTTCTGATATAGCTGTAAAACTCATCTGAAAAGTTTTCAAAATAAATCACTGTTTAAAAATGTATAACGTGTACCTTCTAAAAATGAAACCTCCACTTATCTCTGAGTTGTGAAGAATATGTATTAAGGTTATAACAACCAAGAATGCACTTTTATGTAGAAAAACATGATTAAATCGAGTCTTCCTGACTAGTGATTTAAATCAAATCCACCCTGCTGCTAAAGCACCTATTCCCTGTGCTATCTAAGTTATCAGTGTTACCCTTCCTGTTCATACTAAATGAAACCACTTTGAAAGATCTGTGATGTTTAAGACTACAATGTCATCAGTATAAGAGGATATTCAGCTCTATGCCTCCTTTTTCCTTCAGATTTTACAGTTTCAATGTTCTTACCAGTATTTGACAGAGATAGCCAATGAGATGAAGATGAACTGCCTGCAACTTGTGCTCACATTGTTACTCAGACCCAGAAGACACAAAATTTGAATGCTATCTCTAACTGCAGTACCAAGAATTCAGACAAGCAAACCTCCTTTTCCATCTCTTTAAAAAACAAGCTAACTAAATACAAATATATTCATTAATGCAACATTACCTTTGAATTTTTACATGCACATAAACTCCTACAGCAATTGCAACGCTGTACTGGGTGTGTAATATAGCCCCTTTAATCAACATTTGTCTATACCCCTAAGATTTCAACGCCATGCAAGTCAGTTTTTCAGGCCAAGCAGTATTTAGTTTATTTACCACACCCAGAAATTAATTTTTCATAGCTGGGCTGTGTGTGGTGCGTTACATAAAGGCAAAAATGCCAACACCCCTCTCCCCTTAAAAAATTGTGCAATTAACAAGTTTTTGCCAACCATTACTCTGGTCACTCTACTTGTATGTTATATTTCTCCCACCCCCCTCGATCTTGTCCACTTAGCTTGTAAGTTCTGCAGGACAGAACCATCTCTTCTATATATTTGCATGACGTCTAGCACAATGGAGCCCCAGTCTGGCATTTTAGAGCTAATGCACAAACAGATTTCAGGGCTCTGAGGGCACTATTAATCAAATATACTGATTTGTTTAGACTTTTTTAGAACATGCAGCAAGGTTATATGTAATGGCTAGATAAGGAAATAGAAATAATGAGACAGTCATGTCAATACTGATAAAATAAAGAATATGGATATCATAAAAGGATTTTAAGCATTCACAAAGAGTCTGAGCCTTTTTCCACGATATGAATGTTCCACCATGAATGTTTCAGCCACATCAGCTGATGTGCACTGATCGTATAGATATATTACTTTTTAAAGGCTCTTTGCTGCGTTAAGTACAGGTTCCGTTTACTTACCTCAAGAACATTTAGCTGATCCAACACATTCTACATTTATAAAGGATTTTTCTATTTTTATTATACTCAGGCGTGAATTCCTAGGTCCTTATGAATACAGATTTTATTTTTATATCTCTCTATATCCATCTACATTGCATGTGGTTACACAAAATTTATTTCAGAAAGGGAGACATTCAAAATCTTCAATTTTTCTGTTTGCTTACGTAACAAAAGGGGAAAGTTTCTAAAGTAATATCCTCCTGTCAAAGTATTCTTTGTGAAGGCCCTTGACTCTGCTATTCAGGCCTGGTCTACACTAGGCCTTTAAATCGGTTTTAGGAGCGTAAAACCGATTTAACGCCAAAACCGTCCACACTAGGAGGCACCTTATATATTTTTATTTTTCTTTTAAACTTTCTCTGTACTTCCCCTAATGAAGGAGAATGGCAGCGCTTAGTATCGGTATTAACATATCGTTTAGGGTTAGTGTGGGGCTGATGCGGGCTTGGCCTGCTAGCTATCTATCAGTGCACCAGTGACCACCGCCGCACGCTGCAATCTGAACTGTGAGTCAGGTAAGCAGGAAAAAACAAAAAAAGCCCGCCTTTTTTTGTGTTTTTCCTGGCCCCAGCCGGAGCTCCGATCAGCACGGGTGGCGTGGCAATCAAAATAAAAAAAAAATAAAAGGATGGATGGATGGATGATGCAGTGTGATCGCTCTATCAGCCCAATCAGAAGATGAAATTCAGAGAAGATTAGAAAAAATTCAGAATTTTTTTTAAAAGACAGAGACCAGCGCCATAGCAGGGACTCAGCGCACTGCGCGCGGCAAAAGAACAAAAGAAAAAATCATCAAATGGACTCATGGACTGGAGACATCCTGCCCATCCCCAGTTCCTGCAGCACAGAAAATTGCTTTCTTTCTGGCTCTGCAAAAAAAATTCACAGGTCCGTCACAGCAGGGCATTGGTCAGGGGCATGGCCACCCCCCCCCACCCCCCCCCCCCCACCCACCCCAACGAAAGGTAAAACAATCCTCTGACTCTTTTACATATCACCCTATCTTTACTGAATGCCAGATGAGACAGTGCCAGCACTCACACCAACCATCCCCCTCTCCCCTCCCATGGGTGGCTGGGTGATGGTACAAATATCCAAATCATCATCATCATCAAATCATCATCAAAGCTGATGGAAATCAGCCTCCCATCCCAGCCTCAAAGCTGATCAGCTGGTACTGTTAACTGCCTCGTCATCAGCCTATTCCTAATTTTTTTTTGTGGATGGTTTGGGTGGGTGGGTGGATGGTCATAGCAACAGGGGCACCCTCCCATCAGCCTCACCCTTCCTCATGTGTACCCAAAAGAAGATTCAAAGAAAGATTCAGCTGCCCTTGCTGGGCTTCTCTCTGCTGGGCTTCCTGTGTCTTGTCTGCCTGTCTGTGGAGCTTCTGTGCTTCCTTTCTTCAATGCTCTCACTCATTCAGTCAGTGTGTGTCTTTGTCTCATTGCTTATTACATTCATCACACATTTGGGGGTGGGGAAGAAGCGGCTAAGAAGGTTGTGAAGAAGGCAATGAACTGGACAGGGGAGCACAGAGTACATGTTGAATAGATAATAGAGATAGCAGGCTCTTTCTGCAGTTACTGACACAGAGCAGCTGTGCTCTGCAGTTGATAGATACGGTCTCTGATTCTATTTTTAGTTCTAAATTAGTCTTAGACTGATTCTATTTTTAGAAACTAAAAAGGAGGATTGACCTAGAGTCATTCCCAATTTTTTTGCTTTTGATCGGCTGGCTGCCGGGGCCAGGTGACAATATGGCTTATGGTACAAAAAACGCTTTGAAGGCACGCTGGTATGGCTATCAACCAGGGCAAATGGGGCAAAATGGGCCAGCTATGGAAGGGTTTGGATGTGCAATATGGCTAGTAACCATCTCTGCTGTCATGCAAAAAAAAAAAGCATGCTTCTGTGTGCTGCTCTGCTGATCTCTCTGTGGCATCTACATCTAGTACACATGCGGTGAGAGTCACAAAAAAAAAGCTCCATGATTGCCATGCTATGGCATCTGCCAGCAATCAGGAGAAAAAAAAGAAAAAAAGAAATAATGCTTGTGTCTGTTTTGCTTTGACGAACGAGACATTTACCCAGGCCACCAGACCACCATTTTTTGCCCCATTTTTGCCCATCAGGCACTGGGATCTTCAAGGAAGAAGGGGGGGCGGCGGGGAGGGGGAGGAATAGGAGGCTAGCTACCCACAGTAGCAGAGCTCAGCAGCTGCACACAACGCGGACCACACCAACACACCGACACACTGTGCTATGTGCTTGTGCGCTTTTATAAATTTTTTTTTTTTTATTTTATTTATTAAACAAATTTATGCAAATTGATTAAATCCGTAGTCCTCAGTTTCACTCTATCCAAAGGAGAAAAGGCACCGTTTTTTAACCTGGAATTCAGGCCTCAATCTCGCAACCCTTCTTCATGAGGCCAGTTCTGCTGAAGTCAATGGAACTATGCATGTAAGTAAGAGCTACAGGATCAGGATTGGGTTGAGGGATTGCAGGCTGTTATTGCATTTTCTAGAAGTGATGTTGCTTATCTTGTGAGCAGCTGGTTATTAAGGGTGCTGAGCAGTTTTGTTGTATTTACTGGGAATCTTAATATTACTTCAGAGCAAGCACAGGAAATGCACCTGGCTACACTTTTACAAACTGAAAGAAGAGTGTGGAGATGGAGGAGAAAGAGGAAAGAAGGAAGAAGAAAATGTAAAAAGGGAAGAAAGGGCAGGAGACTAGAGTGGGGAGGGAAGAGGGAGAGAAATGAGAGGGAAAAGGAGGTGAGAGGGAGGAGGAAACAATGGGGAGAACGGGCTACTAGGATGATCTGAGGAATGGAAAACTTGTCTTATGAAAGGAGACTCAAAGAGCTTGGCTTGTTTAGCCTAACCAAAAGAAGGTTGAGGGAGGGATATGATTGCTCTTTATAAATATATCAGAGGGATAAATATTAGGGAGGGAGAGGATTCAATGTGGACACAAGAACAAATGGATATAAACTGGACACTAGGAAGTTTAGACTTGAAATTAGACGAAGGTTTCTAACCATTAGAGGAGTGAAGTTCTGGAACAGCCTTCCAAGGGGAGTAGTGGGGGCAAAAGACATATCTGGCTTTAAGACTAAGCTTGACAAGTTTATGGAGGGGATGGTATGATGGAATAGCCTAATTTTGGCAATTAATTTGGCAATTGATCTTTGATTATCAGCAGGTAAGTATGCCCAGTGGTCTGTGATGGAATGGGATCTGAGTTACTACAGAGAATTCTTTCCTGGGTGCTGGCTGGTGAGTCTTGCTCACATGCTCAGGGTTTAACTGATCGCCATATTTGGGGTCAGGAAGGAATTTTCCTTCAGGGCAGATTGGCAGAGGCCCTGGAGGTTTTTCGCCTTCCTCTGCAGCATGGGGCACGGGTCACTTGCTGGAGGATTCTCTGCAGCTTGAGGTCTTCAAACCACAATTTGAGGACTTCAATAACTCAGACATAGGTTAGGGGTTTGTTATAGAGGTGGATGGGTGAGATTTTGTGGCCTGCATTGTGCAGGAGGTCAGACTAGATGATCATAATGGTCCCTTCTGACCTTAAAGCAGTGGTCTCCAACCTTTTTGGCTGGCGGGCGCCAGCCGAAGGACCACTGCGGCAGTGGAGCACCCGCCGAAATGCCGCCGAATTACGGCGTCGACACCTCTCGATGATGCCGCTTGTCGCCAAGTGACGTCATCAAGAGGCGTCGCCGCTGAAATTCGGGAGCAACGCCTCTCGATGACGTCACTTGTCGGCAACAAGCGTCGTCGTCGAGAGGCATCCCCGCCGAAATGCCACTAAAATTCGGTGGCATTTCGGTGGGTGCTCTCCCGGGGGCCAGAACACAGGCGCATTAAGATGCCCCCCATGAGCACCATGGCGCCTGCAGGCACCGCGTTGGGGACCACTGCCTTAAAGTCTATGAGTCTATGGTGGGAAGAAGGGGAGAGAGGCAGAGAACTGAGGGAGAAAAAATGCACAAGGATAGGTGAAAACAGAGAAGGGTGGTAGGGAGAAAACAAATGAAATGTGGAAAGCAAACTCTGCCAAGACATAAAAAAGGGGTGGGAAACAATAGAGAGGAGAGGGAGGAAGGGTGCTGGATATAAACCAGAGTAAGATACAGCTGCAATGCCTTCTGAAGTTAAAGTATCGCTCCCCTGTCTCTGCTAAAAACAGAGGGGAACTCCTCCCTTTCCCCTGACTTTGGGGAGCACTGCTGCCCACTCTTCCTCAGCTGGTGCAGCAAGTGCTCCCCTTCCTGCTTCAATGTCCTTTACTCCCTGACTGCCAGGATGTAGCATGACATGACATGGGGAAGAAAAGGGTTTCATTACAAATACACCACAAATGGGAACTCCTTCCCATAAAGGCTGGAAATTACTTGCATAGGGACTGATCAGAGTGACATTAAGCAGCTCCAGAGGGAGCTTCACACATTCAGCTGGCCTGAAGCTGCAGTAGCAATGAAGATTTGCCTACAGAAAGGTCAGATGTTGCTGCTTGAGGGATGTCCCTTGTCAGGCAGAAGCTACTGCTGCTTGGGAAGGAGAAAGGAGAAGGAAGAGAATCTATGTTCTCAGTATGAATGACTGGCAAATCCCACAATCCCCTTGGCCAGACATTTTGATTCAGTCAGGTGCAGTGACAGCACACTGGGATGAAGGGTTGTGTGTGTATATAAGAACAAATCTACACACGAAGTCCCTTTTCTGAAAAGCAAATAGAATCAGTATTGAATGCTGAATATCAAATATATCCCAGTAGGTAAATTAGTAACTCAGACCCTTTTATAGCACTAAAGAAACAGTTGTCTCAGAAACGAAACCAACAAGGCCTTACCTACATTTAGACCTATTTGCCACTAGTGCAGCTCCACCACTGTAGCAACAATGAGAGCACCAGAGTTAATAGTCCTTAGTAGCTGCTGTTTTAGCCACCAGGTGACCTACCTGTTTGGAGCAGTATTGAACAACAAGGTGGTCAAAAAGCTGTCTACACTACCCCTTCCACTATTGCAACTGAATCAGTGGTGGCAATGGCAGGAAATTTTAAGGAAATGGGTCTAGTACAGAGAGCCTAGAAGTACAGCAGTATTTTTAGTCCTCTTTAAAATACATATTGCTCATTTTAGACTAAGCTAGTTTTGTTCACACGTCTGCTCTAGCCAATAGTGGAAACATTTAATAAGACGACTGCAGAACAACTCGCTGCAAAATGCATCACAATACATGAGGATTTCAGGTTCCAAATGCCTTTAGAAGTGTCTATACATTTTAAGGTTCAATGGTTTATGAATATCAATTTATCAAGTTATAAAAGGTGTAAATTCTCTCTCAAGGTGCCTGAATATCAAAGAGTATTACTTTCTCCTTCAGTGAACAGTTCAATATCCCACCGCACATCTGCCATGATCACTATTGGACAGGATCATCATGTATATGCCAAAGATAAAAGCTGTTCAGTTCAGCCCCTCAATATTTCAGTAGGTTTGGTATTGATGGAAGCTGAACTTTCCATGATTTATTATGAAGACAAACCAAGCTATAGTACACATTAAATTATGGGTTATTATTTTTTTTTTTTAGGAAGCAGTTGGCAGGGGTGTAGCTGTTTTATGCTCATATCTATATCTTTCTGGTTTATTAAATATATGTGTAGTCTGTTGTACATTTGGCAATCTATTTTTATCATTTTAGCCTATTTGTCTAAATTAGAAGCATGTGAGAAACTGTCAATAATCTTGTCCAGTCAGCACCATTAAATATTTTAATGTGGGTTTGTGGTAACATAGCTCATAATTGCTCATTGCTAATATGTCAAGTTCAAAGTTTTATTTAAAGCAGGTACTGTAAAAGGGTCTACTTTCATAATCTAATAGCATACCAGCAAAAAAATCAGAGTACTACTTTGGCCCTGTTTACTGTATTATATGAGCACCACTGAATTAGGGAAGTGCTACTATCTCATTTTACAGTGAATTGAGGCAAGGAGAGAGTAAGTGACCTGCCCAAGGTCTCACAGGACATTTGTGGCAAAAGCCAGGACAGGTGACCTAAACATTGTATAGTTCTCCCTTTACTGCCACCAGTTAAGAAACACTAAGGCCAGGTCTACACTAAAAAGTCAAGTCAACTCAGCCATGTCACCCCACACCCCCAAGTGACATCGTTAAATCAACGTAATCCCCGGTGTATATAGCGGTAGGTCAACGGAAAAATTCTTGGGGAGGTGGATTAACTACAGTGACAGGGAACCCTACTGTCACTGTAGTGAGTGTCTACGCTGAAGCACTGTTAGCTGTGCTGCTGTAGCAGTTTAAGTGTAGACATAGCTTACATTTTCATCGCTGATTCATTTTTATGAAGCGCCAAAATGCACACCATGGAAATTTAATTTTAAAAACACAAACAGCTCAGAATCAGTTGTTCTTATCTACGGTACTTGTCAAGACCTGAGCCTGAAGTTGGGCATTTCTCCTGTAAAAGATGTCACAAACATCTTGAGCAGTATAAAGAATTCAGGGGTTTTTTTTTTTGTTTTTTTTTAAAAAGGGTGTTTGTGATACATAACTGTCACAGGTTCCTGCTGAAGATCAACTGACTTTTAAAAGGTGATTTGAAAATTGGCTTGGCAAAAATCCATTAACTTTGGATTTATATACTGAATGCCCCCAAAGGCAAGTCCAAATAGGGACACTGAGTATACAGCTGATTTTAAAGGGTTTTTTCTCCTTTTACATATATTGCCATTAATATTGCTTTCTGTAATTATGAGTATATCACATTTAATTCCAATATAATTAATGGGCAATACGAAGTCAATTTAACTTAATTCACAGCTCAGAGATTTAAAGGTAGTTTACAAATGTGCATGCTCCCTTCTCTCTCTCATCCCCAAAATCCCTTTCAGAATTATGTTGTGAATGCCCCATTCTGAGAGAAGCAATCTGCAGGTTTGTAATTTTAAAACATCCTTTGGATACAGAAAAACAAAGGCCACATTGCCATGGATCAGCTGCTTTAAACTCCCTCTCCTGATGATCTAACATCTGCCACTGAACACTGTGGATAACATTTTGCCATAGGGTTTAATTTTCAGGTCCTTCAGACTGTTTACTTAGCTCTCTGTTGGAAAAATCTGTACATATTTTAAAATGTTTTCAAAAATAGCATTTTTTTCTAAACATTTACAAAACAGTACACTGTTCTAAAAAATAGCTGTGTTACTTCTAGATACAGAATCCACTTTTCAGAGTAGTTTCCAGTATAAAGCCACCAGCAGAATGTATATTGTGACATTCCTCCAAAAAGGAATTGGGCAACCTAGACTTCACAAACCTGAAATGCTAAAAACAAAGCCACATACATTCTAGATAATAAATCTGCTGCTTGGCTCTCTTATTACGGTTATTTGGGGCATTCAACACAGAATTCCAAGCTGGGGAGTTCTTTTAATATTCATTTGCAGCGGGGAAAAGATACAATTAAAGGGTCTGAATCTGCAAAAACTTAGGCTATGTCTAGAGAGTTTACACCTGCACTGATGCAGCTGCACTGCTGTAAGATCTCTCCTGTAGCTGCTCTATGCTAACAGGAGAGAGGTCTCCCATCAATGTAATTAAATCACCCCCAACAAGCAGTGCCAGCCGAAATAGCGCTGTGCATCCTACCACTCATTCCAGAATAACTTGTCACTCAGGGGCGTGTTTTTTTCCACACCCTTAGATACAGAAGTTTTGCCAACATAAATGGTAGTGTAGACATGGCCTCACTGGTTATATAACTTACTACTGGATATAGTAGCATTGAAGCTAATGGGACTATTCACAATAGTAAACACTATACTGGTAGTGTCTGTAGATGAGGCCTTAGTTTTACCAAAGTTTGTTTCACCTTACTAATACTAAAAGGTAATAGGAATTCCCTGCAGCTCCTCATACAAATTCATCCCTAAAATACATTTTCCATCCATTTTAAAGGTAATCTGCAAAGGATTCTGAAAGAGTTAGGCTTGTGCCTTTTCTTGGTTTATTTTATATGAAGAAGGCCTGATAGCTTTCCCCCACCAAAAAAAAAGGTGTCCCCCAACTTATCTTTTAATTTAAAAACAAAGGATTTAAGACTTGTCTTATTTTTTTAATGTTGCTGAAGGATCTTTTGAAGATCTCAGAACATGGACATTATGAGCTCTCAACTTAACTGAAGGGGCAAGATATAAAGTTGCCTACAAACATTCTTTGTCCAAAATGTTAATTCAGCATTCTAGTTTAATAGGTGTTAAACCCCAAAGTGTTGTTAAAAGGTATCCTCTCTCAATTGGCCTGATCTACACTTCCAAATGTACAGTGTAAAATAGGTTGTAATTATGTTGGTTTGGGGGTGTGAATTTTTTGCTGACTGTTACACTGGGATAAAGGTGCCCCTTATGTTGGTGCAGTTTATTTCAGTTCCTGAACTGGAATAAACTATACCAGTAGAAGCTTTTTAATATCTGTATAACTGCAGCCACACTTGGGTTGGAGGGAGGGGAGTTGCTGACACTAACTCTACTGGTAGGTACTATAGCCCTAAGTCTTTGGGCTCCTTATTTGTGAAGTCATAATTCACCATTTATGTAGGTACCATAAAGTCTTCCCAGGAATACAAGACCTAAATTTCTAATGTTTGGGAGAGGTTCAGGGGGGGGAGGGGGAGATAGAAACAGCCTCTGTCATTTTTCCCCGAGGTGAGGGTAGAGGAATTGGTAAGGAAGGGAACTTTTAGACCATTTTTCTTTGCAGGTCACCTTTAACAGCCAATTGTGATAATGACGTCAGCATCACATTATGATTGAATGTATCCAGTGTATTATCCATGACTGAACTGTATTGTCTAATTAAAGCCTGTTTGTACACTCTCCAAGCAGAGATTACATTAAATAAATATTGGTAATTAAAAAAGTCTTTACCTGTGTCAAAAGTACATCATGATTGTTGAAGAACCACATTCCAAAAAGGATAAGCAGACACATGGATGAGAAAAAGGGAGAAAGGAGGAGAGGGGGAAAAAGTAAAAATAAATTATAACTACAATATCTAAGATGCACAACAGCATATACAAATCTAACATTCAGTCCAATGACAAACTTAATTATACATCAATAGAAAACGGGTTGCACATTTTATATCTAGGTATAAAGAGATACAGTGACACTGATATACTAATACACAACTAACAGCTTTTTATGAATAAATCATGCATTTTTCATTAATGAAATTTAAACATAAATACTATATGATCAGCTAAGGATAACCCTCTGAGATATGCAAATACATTAATCAATTTAGAAAACATCTGCTGAGAATCTTATTTGAAAAAACACGTATGTTGAATACTAAATCAAAGCAAATGCTCCAACAAAATCCACTCATTCCAAACTAAACCAGTGCTACATCTGACCTGAGTATTTTATAACAGGTGTTCCTGAGTTTTTTTCATAATGGGAGCCACTTCTTAACAGAGAAAGTCTTAGGAAAACTACCTCTTGTCTGTGATCAAGTAATAGCCTTGTGATACGTATTAATTACATGGGAAAGTGTTTAGAAAGGAGAAAAGAACCAAAACACTGCATATGATTTCCAGCCACTTGCCTTCTCCCTGTATATGATGTCCAGATATCCAGTCCTCTTGTTTTCCTGCTTCTCTGAACATTGCTGCTCTGTTCATGGCTGGCAGCACCAGTCTCACTAACACCACTATTTCCTCTACTCCTCTTATGTTGCAGTAGCCTCTAAGTAGAGGTTCTCCTAGTTTCCAGCTCCTTTCGGAGTATCCTAAGCTCTTCTTCACAATAAAGAAGATGAGCACTTGTCACAGTATTTGGATACAAGGAGGAGAGCCAGCCCTATGGAGTCAACCAGGTCTTCATGCACTACCAGCGAGCGTTATAGGGGCTATCAATGGACCACATACCATACTGCTGGTTAATAAAGAATGCCGAGATAAAAGAACTGCATATTGATACTCAAGACAAACTGATCCTTTGAATTTCAAGCATATTTCAATTCACAAAATCATCTACACAAGTTCCAGGCTCTCACACAAACCAAAACTTTAAAAAACAAACAAATTGACCAAATTCAAAAGTTCTAATCCCCTGGCACCAACCACCCCCTCACTCTGCCACAAAAAAAACAATCCCAAAACTCTGAAACCTAAATCAACTTCCTATTCTTAACTCAACCACTTCCATTCAAATCAGTCCTTTGTAAAAAAAAAAACAAAAAAACTACAATTGGAATATATTGTCAAGTGGCTCTGAAACCTGTTCTAGAAGAAAAAGCTGCATGAAGTAGGGAATTTTAACTGCTCTAGACAGAAGCCAAAAACATATTTATATTTAACTTTTGGAGACGCATCTTGCATCTGGGTCCAGGAAATTGTGAACACAGAAAAGATATTAAGAGGTTGAAGTTTCTTCATAAAGCTTGGTAGAACATCTCAGGGTTAAGATTAACTTTTGTATGGCATGCTGAAATTCAGTTAAACCTAGTCAAACATTCTCCATCAAAGTGAGTGTGATAGGAAACATCTTTTCAAAAAAATCAGACGGATCAAAAAAGTACAGGAGTTTTGTTGAAAAATAATGGTTTTTCAATTAAACCTTGAAAAATGAGAAAAATTTCAGTGAAAAACCGTTTATTGAATTTTTTTAATGTGGGGAGTAGGAGGGGAATCATTTCCTCACCAGCTCTAATTGTCTTCACTGTAGTCAGCAACCTTGCACATATAGATGCAAAGCAGCTATCAACATTAAGGATTGAGAAGTCAAGCCCACAAGAGTCACAAAATTCCCAAAGTTAAAATCTCTCCCACAACATTAAAACTGTTTCAGGTTGCATAGTGTGTATATTTGTATCCTGCATACTTTACAGATTACCATGGCTTGCATTAGACAAATAAAGCAGGAGAAGGTATACAAGTGCACCATACCTAGCCTCTGCTCAAATCTATTTGCCTCAGAGAACTATTACAGGACTTCTACCATTGTGTAACCTTCTCATTTTCTGATTTTTTTTTTTCAGGAAAGTGTTCATAGAGAGGATTAAGGAAGAGCATATAGGACCCCTCCCATGCCTGCACCCTCCAAAAAAGTGGAGAAGCGTATTTTGTCACAATTCTAGTCTTCTTTTGCTCAGCATATAAATACTTGTTCAGAGACAGAGAAAACAGTTATATGTCCCAAGCATTTCCCAACTCGTGGAAGATTTGACTCACCACTTACTGATCCTAACACCATTTGCCAGTGTTTACTACTTCTTGACTGAGCCTATCTATAACTGGACTTTCCTTCCTGTTAAGAGGCCATACAAATGCCTTGTTATCTTCTATGTTGTCTTGGGCTCTTAATAGGGGAAGGCAGGCCTTTTGCCTAAGCTGTGTCTAGAAAGAATCCTATGTAGGCCAACTACTTCCAAATGAAGAAGCTGGGATTTGGGTACAACAATAAATTAAAGTGCTTCCAGAACCTTGGGAGCAACACACATGTCGCTAATAAGTCAAGTGTTAGGTGAAAGGCCCTTCAAATCCACTTTTTCACCCTGGAGGTAGACGCCTTCTTAGATTTAAGCAGGAAATCTACTGGTTCCCGAGAGTGAATACAGCATTGAGCATTTATAATTTTAGAATCTACGCCAACAATTTCAGCCTTTAGAGACTGGATAATTTAGAGGGCCTGGCAGAGGAGACTGTGTCCAAGTTATGAAGGTTCTAACTTATAAGCAAACAGGCATGATCAAAATGGTGACATTTTCATCTTGAATTATTCTGGTTATCATCAGTAAGTGTGGAAAAGGGAGATATTTATACTCTCCTTTCTACTCCACTCATACTGCCTCTAGCCAACCATCTCCCTCTCACTTTGTTCAAAACCCTTTCCTTCTAACTGTACCACCTCCTCACTCTCTACCCAGCATCTAGTCAACTTCTTTAAATGCAAAATTGATGGGATCCACCCTTTACACTATCCTCCTGTTCCTTTTTCACGATGTCAAATCAGCTAGCTAATGACTAGCCTGTGTGACAGTCAGACTGATTTTAAAAATATTTACCATGATTCAGAACCGTTACCTAGGTAAGTTTCATGTGCAGTGTAACAGAGTGAGGTTATTACTGCTCCTCATTTCCAACCCACTTGTCTCTTATAGTTGCTCACATTTTATTTCAAATTAGACTAGCTTCTTTGGGGAAGGGACTGTCTTTCCATACATTCATACAAAGAACAACATGACCCTGATCATGATTGCGGCAGTTGGACACCACTGCAGAATAAAATAACTGTCCTCTTTTAAACCCCGTATTCTATTCTTAAGACTCTATCTGTCTGTCTACCTTAAAATTTCTATTTCTGAACTTGGCCTTCATCCCCTCACCCTCCAATCTACCTTTTCCCTCCCTCTTCTTCCCTTCCTGTCTGTCTCTTATCAATATCCCCTTGGGCTCCTTCTCCCTCTGTATAAGTGTGTTACTAGCATTACTTAACGCTCCTCATCTGCTCCCCATACTATTAAAATCACACCTTTGTTGAAGCTGGATACAAGCTAAAAAGTGGGTGGGCACAGAGACAGAAATAGGCATTCAACAAAGGGCTGCTTACTGGAAGACAAGGTTGAAATGGGAAATGTTACATTGCTGGTTCCTGTAATGTACACGTTCTGCAGACACAAGACCCTGGCAATTCAGAAGGTTAATCTGGCACCTTTCAGATTTTTATTATTTTTTTTTATTAAAGGGGGACAAGTTAACAAAACTGTACGTGTTAGCCTAAGATACAGGCAATTAAGAAAATATATTTTTAGCACTGGATTTTCACGCATACTCAGCACCCATTTAGGCAACTAGATAAAATGCTCACCAGCTTCCACTGATCTCAACAGGAATTGCGGGATGCTCAGACCTTTAGACAATTTAACAAGTGGCTAGGTTTTCAAACAAGTAGGAATGGTTTTGAAAATCTGGCCCTAAAAGTAATTTATGTTTCACCATTTTTTGACTTAATATTCCATTCATCTTGGGCAAACTGGTTAGTGTCTAGACAGTTTCACTTTGGTTCTCACACAATGCTGTTGTGTTCACAGTGCAGCAGGGGAGTGTGTTTTAAAAAGCTTTTTATTGGAATTAAAAAGGTATTCCATAAAAACCACTCTTATTCTATTGTGTGTGTTTTCAAAGCAATTAGCTAATGAGTTGTAACATGTGTTTGTACCCAAAACCGCCTTCACGCACCAGTTACACAAATAAGTATATTATAAAAAGGAATGTAACAGTTCAGTTGCCAATAAAACATTCACATCTGTTTATAACACAAAACATTTATACATGCACATTATCCATATGTTGAAGAAATGAACACTTCTCTAAGGATCCAAAAATGAAAATTTTTGCAATTTTTATTCCTCCACTTCTGCATTAATTTGTCTTTATAATAAGGTAAAACTGCCACTGCTATCAGGGAAGCACACACAGTAATAGTAAAGGTAAAACAGCAATGCAGTATTTTAAGACCAATTACTGTTAGGCCGTGTGGATATGTTTGAAAAAGTGAAGAGACTTTTTAAAAAGCTACCTTTAGAGCATAATGGAAAAAAGAAGCGACTCAGAAGCTGCCACAGGGCTGCATGTGAGGATTATGTAACACCTGGATAATCAGCCAATCAGATTCCCAGGCAGGCTGAACCCTTCTAAAGACCTACAATTCTGTTTCTAAAAAATGCTTTTTACTCTGGAATTGACTTTTAAGATTACACTGAGGTAGAAGCCTCTTTATTTAAATTAACTGAAGCCATGGCTCTCATTGTGTATATTTCAGTGCACTATTGTTAATGGCATCACAAGGTTACCTCTGATTGTATTATGGTGTGTCTCAGTCACAGTAAGTTCAGAATAGCATTACTCAGCTTTACTTAATAGTATTATTGCCTAAAGCAGACCTGCTCACAATACGCACTGGTATGGACAGAATCATTTACCCACTCTTCCTCCGGACAACATATTATTTTAGACGGTAGCTTCAATATGTTAATATTCCATTGCAACATCAATTAAGGCAACACTATATTCATTAGAAGTACAACTAGCCTCTCAGGAGCAGAAATGTATTAACTGTTTAGTTCTAATATACGTTAGTGGTACACTGGGATCAGCCACAGAGATACAAGCACTGATCGTCATGTCAACAGCTCCTTCCTTTCCTCTGCAGCTGACCGCTTCATTTCCATCCCAACCCATGCAGCTTCCTCCTGTTGGAAACCAGGGGCTTGGAAGAGCTGTTACTGCTCATGTCTCTGACTATCTGACGCAGACAATTCAAACTCATGGTGGCTCCCTGATCTGGTACTCTTCCCCCCCCCCACCCCTTTTCCCTGTTGCTGCTCCAGAATACAAGTTTCAGGCCCTCCCCAGTTCCCTATGGAAGTCCAGCACTAACAATTACGAAGAAAATCTTCAAACTGAGCTGAACGTAAACAGTGACATCTGCCTGAGTCTGCAGACATAGATCTTCAGTGAATGTTAAACACTCAATCCTAGATCTGACAATTTAAATGTCACCACTGTTAGCTATTTCACTGCTGAGCAAAGGACACAAGCACATGGATCATCATGTTATGAAGAGCTGCACAATCTACTGTGAGCAGTGCATCTCACAGTGTCACAAATGAGTGGCGCTTGGCAGAATACCACCATTTATCCCTTTCCCCACACGCCCAATAGCTAATTACCATTACTCAGGGACCAATCTGAATATATGTCTACCCTTTAATCATGGTATGGCTAAGAGATCAGTTATTCCTGTTATTCACAAAAAGAAAGTTACAACTGTAGTCAGGGTTCCAAAGCAGTTCTAAGATTTTTCCTAATTAATGGACAATCTTAGGGCTGAGATCCTGCTCCCGCTAAATGCCAGTGACTTGCAGAATCAGAGGTTCTTTAAGGACCTGATATCTCATGGAAAAATTATATATACACAAATTTTGCTCATTTCTCATATTCTGTGATTTTCTCTTGCCTTGCATTTTTATTACTAAGGTCATTAGCACAGAAACTGTTTCTTTGGGAATCAGTGGCTACAGTTCATTCCCCACCAGCAAGCATACATCTCTGTCACTGCATTTGCATGCTGCAGAGACCACGAGATCAAATAATCAGAAACTGTAAAAGAGAAACCAGTTGCATCTGATAAATTGGTAAGATGTTCTTTTCACACATACATCATTCATACTCAAGGGTGAAAAAAGACAAATAAAAACAAATATGCATCAGTTGTCTGACAAGGCTTCTGCTTAGAGAAAACAAATACTCCAGAAGACATCAGCAACTCTAGGGACGCATTAAAAATAAATTTGGTTTATTAGATATTTATAGATACATCAATTCCAAGGACAGAATAGACAATTGTGATTGTCAAGTCTTACCTACTGTGTAACACGGGCCATAGAACTTCCCCAAAATAATTCCTAGAGTAGATCTTTAGTAAAACATCCCATCTTCATTTAAAAATGAATCAGTGATGGCGAATCATCCAAACACCCCATGGTAAATTGTTCCATTGGTTAATTACACTCATTTAAAATTTTATGCCTTATTTCCAGTCTGTAATGGTAATACTTGCCTATAAATAAGCCATAAAGATTTAGTACCCCAAACATATGCCTGCAAAGGATTCAGTATTCAGTTATATCCATACCATAATACAATCCTGCCCCCTTGTGGTGCACAGGCAAAAAGACAATATCATGTTGTGATAGCTTCATGTCTAAATATACTTATAAGAATTTCTCTTCTGGATATTTAGGACCGCATTCCTCATTCATATACTGGCCATTTTATTTCCATATCCAATAGTCCAAGATTGGACTCTCCAGTATGTACAGTAGTTATAGATGCTACTGTTTAGAAAAAATCTTCCACTTCCAACCTCATTTACAATTTCATCTAGTTCAGTCAACTGTGAGAAGAACATTGTATTTACAATCTAGTACGCCCCTCACCTGTGAGAACCCCCCAGACAATACCTTACATATGTTACACTAAACTGTTCTTACCTTTATTGGGTTAAACCCAATTGCAAACATTTCACTGGCCACTAGGTAGCACTACTTGATAAGTTTAAACAGACATGCCATGGAAAACAACTGCATTATTACAATTCAGTTTAGGTTTGAGTCCTTAAAAACACTTCTTAACCCTCAAAATTATCAGTGTAACAATGTACAACTGGAACATCTCTCTAATCCCAAACTTCACACAGTCCCCTCTGCTCCTTCAAATACTTCTCTTTTCCCCCATTATTTCTTCAACCACCACCTACTGTCTCAATTTCTTCTACATTAAAAATAAAGAACATAAGAACATAAGAAAGGCCGTACCGGGTCAGACCAAAGGTCCATCTAGCCCAGTATCTGTCTACCGACAGTGGCCAATGCCAGGTGCCCCTGAGGGAGTGAACCTAACAGGCAATGATCAAGTGATCTCTCTCCTGCCATCCATCTCCATCCTCTGACGAACAGAGGCTAGGGACACCATTCTTACCCATCCTGGCTAATAGCCATTTATGGACTTAGCCACCATGAATTTATCCAGTCCCCTTTTAAACATTGTTATAGTCCTAGCCTTCACAACCTCCTCAGGTAAGGAGTTCCACAAGTTGAATGTGCGCTGCGTGAAGAAGAACTTCCTTTTATTTGTTTTAAACCTGCTGCCTATTAATTTCATTTGGTGACCCCTAGTTCTTGTATTATGGGAATAAGTAAATAACTTTTTAACTTTTCCTTATCCACTTTCTCAATATCACTCATGATTTTATATACCTCTATCGTGTCCCCCCTTAGTCTTCTCTTTTCTATATATATATATATATATATATATATATATATATATATATATATATATATATATATGGTTTATAGAACCATATAAACCATATAAAAAAGTACAATCATATGCAAGCAAACAACATAAAATTAAGGCAATCTCTTCTGCTTGCCTGATGTCATCTCTTCAACATACTGTCGTGTCTGATTATGAACTCCCTGAAAAAATGTGTTGTACCTTCACTTTTAGGGGCCAATTCTGCCTGGCTCTTATTCAGGTACGCAGAAAAGAGAAGATCACAAAATAAACCTCTTCTCCCCTTCGCAAGTCCCACATAAGGGCCACGCAGATTCACAAAATCATTTGGCCAGCCGCTTGCACACTTGCAAATGCAATTAGTAAAAAAATACATTCTTGCAATAAAAAGTGTTGCCAGGTCCCCCGAAACACAATTGATGGCACTCTGGAGGAAAAACTGCAACTCACTGGTCCTTTTGACGTGTCTGTTACCAGCAAGGCAGTCTTGATTGTCTACAAGGCTTCCAGCATTGAACCATGCATTTCCTTCCCCCTACTCTTCCCTCACCGTATTTATTCCAAATTGCAGAGTAAACCAAACAAAAAACTCCCCAAAAGTAGTATCTCCCCAACCAAAAACTCTAAGAACAACAAGAGGATAAAAGTAGGTTGTACAGAGAAAGCACAAACCATCAGTAGTCTCTCTTCAATAATCAGTTTGAGATAGGTGATGACTCCCAGTCAGGATGCAATCATGTTCCCATAAAATGGAGATTATCTTTGGAGAATAGTTAGCAATATATCCCTGTGTATTAGCTCTGAAAAACGTCTGGTTTTGAGCCAGAATTGTCCTGTTCTCTCTCCCTGAATAAACATCTGAAACCTGTGTACGCACAGTACACATCTGATTAAATTCCCACCCTTGGGATAAGCAGAAGCAGCAATTACTGCTTTAAGAATCTGCTTTTGTTTTTGAATGGAGGCAGAAAGAGACAGTGATGTGTAACAGACTCAGAACACATGACTTCTTTCTGAATAGAAATCATCTCTCAAACTCATCATCAAATAAGACAGAGCATCAATTAACAGGATAAGTCAAACTCTAAACAACTAAATCAAGTTGGAAAAAAAAAGCAAGGTACCAAAAGGCAATTGGAGTAATTTATTGGAATAAAAGGAAAGTGTCAACAATCAATGAAAAAAGAACCCACATGCAAGTTAGACAGGTATCTCAGCACAATAAAAGTTTGCATTTTCCCTTCAAAATAGTTAAATGGCAAAAGGACTATGTATCAAAATCATTCTCCTCTCCATCCGAAAGCCAATCTCACTTTTCTTATGTCCATGTACTGAGTAGGCTCTCACATTAATTGGATTACCAGTTTCCTACCAGTACATTTGAGATAAATAACCTACAATGGCTGATTAGGTAATAGGTAATAATTGGAGATACACCAATCTCCTAGTACTGGAAGGGACCTTGAAAGGTCATTGAGTCCAGCCCCCTGCCTTCACTAGCAGGACCAATTTTTGCCCCAGATCCCTAAATGGCCCCCTCAAGGATTGAACTCACAACCCTGGGTTTAGCAGGCCAATGCTCAAACCACTGAGCTATCCCTCCCCCCTTAAGTTTACCTTTTCCAAGATTCAATCCCCAGGAGGCTATTAGCTCATTCTAAAGCAAACATGATCATACATCTCCACAATTTTGCAGTTTCCTCTAATAAGTGTTTACTGGTTGACTAGACCTTCCTATCTTTTTCTGTCAGGTCTCATAAGGCATCACAAATAGTAAGTATGAACTTTGACCTGTTAGTCTATTTAAAACAACAGGATCTCTCTCCCACTGAATTATCCCAATGGGTAATTACAATTTACCTTTAAATAAGTTATTAAGGGAGTCAAACGCTTTGGATTTGAATCCCAAAAAATAGCTGCTTGCATGACTAGGAATGCTTCAATATAGAGGGACGGAATTATTCACTGGAGAGTATGGGTACAAAACTGATTGACAGTGCAGTATGTCTAAAGAGCCAAATTTTGTTAAATGGAAGTTTAATACATTTATCAGTTTATAATTATAACTCTCTCTATACAAGTCACTCACTTAGTATTTAAAAACCAGTTTTCATTTTTTTGTTTTTAAAGTTTCCAATATTTGTGAAGAAATTACATTAGAAGTATGAAAATATAAATTGCTTTCACTAAAGTTTTAAAAAAAGTTTTAACTTTTCCTGTTGGTCAGTTGTTCTTCCCCTTCTCACATGGCAAACACTGACTGTTTCCCCTGCCCCACTCAGCAGGTCCCCGTCCTCCCCACTAAGCACCAGTCAACTTGGCAAAGAATTATTTCTTGCTTGCCAAAAGCATCACTAATATAAAAGTGGTGCCAGCATACTTTTGTTAGTAAATTTGTGCTCCTTCTGAAAAGGCAGAACAAACATATTGCCAGGTCAAGCATCAATGGAAACTACTATTTCGCTCAGCCTAGCAGTATGAAAGCATACAAGACAAGAACCAGTTATACCTCTACCCCGATATAACGCCACTCGATATAACACAAATTCGGATACAACACGGTAAAGCAGCGCTCCAGGTGGGCAGGGCTGCACACTCCGGTGGATCAAAGCAAGTTTGATATAACGCGGTTTCACCTATAAAGCGGTAAGATTTTTTGGCTCCCGAGGACAGCATAATATCAGGGTAGAGGTGTACACCACGAATAAGCAGTAAAAAGGAAGGCTACTCACCTCTAACTTAATTTCTCTAACTACATTGCCTCTGCAGACTCCATATCCTTGGAAGACCACAACTCACAAATCCCCAAGGAGTGGGGACACAGCAGAAGCAATCTCAGAAGGAGAATTAGTACTTCAGAGATGCCAGCTGGAAAAACTATGAACTTAGTCCTGGAACGTGACATCTTGATGAAAACTGATGTCATCTGTAACATTAGGGACTCAATGGGCAAGACAGTAAAACATTCTACAAATCTTAGTTAATAATGGTGTAACCATCATAAAATGTAAAACTAGAGTTTGAATCTTTTGTCATTCCCATCTATAGATTTTTTTTCTATTAGCATATTTAAAACAGCACACATGCTAAGAGTTTCCTGATATGTATGGTTTTACAAATCAAACGAGAGCTATATTTGATTACTTCAGCAAGTGACCTTAACTTCCCTGGTTACTTCCACAAGAGTAGTCAAGTGCTTGTTTATTTCTAGTCACTTAGAAAATCCAAGGGAACTGGTCTGATAATGAACCTCAATTAGAGGATGTGGAATTGTAAGCGCTCCTGAAGGGGAAGCAATAGTAAAGCACAGATGTTTTTCTATCATTTTCAGGTCAATAGGGAAATAAAACAGGTCAATCAAGGTTTGAAAAACTGCCTGACTAGATTAGAAGCCTTTGAAATAATGTACAACCTGGCTACCAAGCAGTCCAGCGCACAATCATCCACATCTCCAATGGAATGGTTGCATGGAAAGAGGAGGTAGATGAAGAGATTTGATCACAAAAAGCTAGATGTGATAAAGAACATATGACACAGATCAGTAGAAAGTCTACATGCCACAATTTTAAACCAGCTGGATAGGAGTACACAGATAAATGATGTAATGTTTATTTGAAATCTGCAGTCCAGATTTATAAAGAAGGGAAAAATCTTTGTTTAGTGACTCATTGCAAACTATGGAACAGCTAACATATCCTTATGCGTTAATATACTAATGTGACTGTTTGGAATATAACCATGGTTGTTTGTTAGATCATCCTGGAATACAAAAGCATATTCATCTTCCACACATACATTATATAAACGCGTCTATCAACATCAGGCATTAGCAACTGCATGGTACAGCCTTAAACTGCAATCTCTATGTGACCCGTTTTGAAAAGTTTATAGAGTCCCTTCCAACTTAAATGATCCCAATAAAATAGCACTTTGATCTACTGATGGTTCATCAAAGTAAAACTTATACAGACAAGTCAGAGCTATTTTATCATCAAATAGAATTATTATAATTATCATTCAAAAGAACACACTCTAAACTACAACTATTACTACTATAGACAGGGATATCAGTTCATGGCAGTAACATCCAAACATTGTATTTCTCCAAATAAGAACTTTTTTGAATTCGTTCAAAGTTTATAAAGCTTTAAGAAAGAAGAAAATCAAACAAGAAACCCGTGAAGGAAAAAATATATCATTTATTATAATTTCTCATCAATATCCTGTCTGCAGTACAAAACTGACCACATAGTTGAGGCTTTGTTTCATGGTTGTCCCAGCCAGTTACAACACAGTTCCATCTTGCAGTATAAATTGAACTAAATCCCATCCCCAAATCACTCTAAAGACAGCCTTCTCTGAATATTGTTCGACGCTGTAGCATGATTTGAGGATACAACTACAACATAATTCGATCCCGTCTATACTATATGTTTAAACAATGGTTGGAGACAGCTGCATTTTCACTGGACCTGCTGTAACTGGATTTTAGAGTGTTGACAAGATATGAAAACATTTGCACAAACTGGAAGAATCTCATCTACTTTACAGGGGAACTAAGTGATTCAGAATATTCTTTAAACATTCCTAGAACACTGCAAATACATTTTCAATATTGTTCTCCTGATCCTTGAAGGCCAAACCTAGTCACCCTATAAACTATTTAAAAAAAATTAATGTTCTGTACTAAGTTTGTGTAACAGCTGGCTTTAGATATTAACAAGAATATTGCTCAAATTCAAATTAGGACCAAAATGTTCCAAGCAAAAATCTGCTTGTGTTTTTTCCTATAAACAGAAAAATGTATATCTAGAGGTTCTCCATCTTGGTGTGCTGGAGTGGTCAACTGACCCATTACATTTTTTATATAGTTTAGTGTCTCAAACTCAAGACTGTTTCTTTGAAATTACTAGATGACAGTATTTCATTCAAAATGCTCAGTTTATGGCTACTTAAAAACAGTTACAAAATTAATTAGAGGGGGAAATATTTAAAGGAAAAATTAAGTTTAAAGAATGAATGAGTAAACAAATCAAACAGAAGAATTAACATCTAGAAAATATCCAGGGGGAAAAAAAAGACGTGAACATCAGAGGAGGAAACATAATAGAATATTACACAATGTTTAAAAGGGCATAAATTATTCAGTCTCAGATGGTCTGCAAATCAGCAATAATGTCCTGAAATTAAGGAAGGAAATGTTTATTGCAGGTTGCTAGGAAGTATTGATAACAGGAGGACCAACTGGGCAGAGAACATGAATATTAAGCTCAGCAAAGGAACCCCACTATTGAAATGCCAGAACAAGTTACTGGGAATGATTTAGACTGGATGACCCAAAGGGACTTTTCTAGTCTTATGATTTATGAGCCACACTAGCAGTTATTTATCATGAACCTGCTACAAAATTTGTTAACTGCAATATACAGACCAAGAAAACAGTTATTCTCCATAATCTTTTGTTAATATTGTTTTCCAGATTTTGAACCATCAGAATTTTGATCAGGTAGAGGTCACATTTGAATGCAAAAAGTACCATATTTTTGCAGCCCTTACTCATAGATATTGTCGAAAGAGATCAAACCAAGGTCCATCTAGTCCACCGGTACCACGCCTCTGACAGTAGCCAAAAGCAGATGTTTCGTAGGAAGATGCATGAACCCCGCACTAGGCAGAGGTGGGACAGTAGGTTAGTGACTGGGTTAAGCCCTGAAGAATGAAGTTTAATATCCCTGTCAACATTTTTGTTGTCATTAAGAGCAACGCTGGATATTTTTGATAGCAAAACAAATATCCAATCTCTTTTTGAATCTTATAAATTCTTGGCCTCAACAACTTCCTTTGGCAACAAGTTCCATAATGTAATAATCCCATACTGTGTGAAAATGTTTCCTCTTATCAGCTTTGAATTTGCCATTTTTTAAATTGTATTGAACAGTTCCTTGTTCTTATGCCACGAGACAGGAATAACAGAAGTTCCTGATCTGCCTCTTAAGTTATGGAAACAAAAAAATAGTATTTTAATCTTTTTCTAATACCAAAGAATTGTACTCAACACTGAACTCTGATACCTAGGGCCCAGTGCAATATATAAATTTTATATCCGCATCCAATTTGTTATCTGCAAACATGGTCCACGGGTATAAAGTAGATATCCGCAGATTTGCAGATACCTACTGGATAGTAGGATTGGGGCACATTAGAATGTTTATGATAAACAGATGCTTGCTAAAATTATGAACAACCCAAACATAAGCAGTCATCTGAAAATGGTAGCTATAAACTCAGACTCTAAACCAACACACACATTCTGCTTGTGGTCAAACACAATTGTTCTCAACATTTTTTTGTATCTGGGCCCCAAAAGCACATATAGGCATCCCAAACAATTCTCACAGTCCTGGCTGCCACAGAGTCCTGGGAGATGGGGTTACAGCAAAGAACCTTGGTTGTTCTGACACAAAAGAAACCAAGTGAAAGGAGCTAGTTGGGGGGTGCGGACAGGGTGTCTGGACTTGAGGCTTCTGCACCACCAACAAAAATAAGAAGAATCTTACTATTGCTAAAATAAGAAGAGAAGACTCAATCTTGGTGTGGCAAAGGGAAGTTTCATATATTTATTCCTTTGAATCTTATACCATTTAAGAGAAGCTTTACTTGAATCCATTCCTCTCAGATAATAGCCATTCAGAATCAGCTTTTCCCCCCAAAAGACTGATGAGCTACATAAAGAGCTTTCCCATTATGTTTGTCCATTTTAAGGATAAGTGTTTCATAATTTTAATTTCTTCCATTGTCCCTGATAGCACCTATATGTCTTTCTAAATCATTAGTTAAGCCTTATACAGCATGCAATCATCGTTAAAAAAAAATCACTCATCTATCTCCTTGATCAAAATATCAGTTTCATAAGTTTAGCAGCATTTCATTCTCTCTTGTATACTGTCTGTAACATGTATTGATTCTTTAACTATCTTAATCATCTAGATATTAGAAAATCTTTATTAAAAATATAAATTGAATACTTTACAGAAGATCCTAGACAAAAATTGTAACAAGCAATGCACTCACAGTTTATTGTGCTAGTTTCAACAACAGAGAGGAAAATCCCTCTGGAGCAAGATACTTAAGTGCACAAGTTTTGGAAGAATGGGTTTAAACATTTATAATTATCACATCAGAATCTTATTCTACTTTTACAAACAAGGCTTTAACTAATATTTTAGTTAGCTTTGGCTAAAACAGTTCGAAGAAGCATCGTGATTTGACCCGACTGACACAGATGTGCTGTGTGACCATGGCAAGTCACTTCTCTGTACCTCTGTTTCCCTTCCTACTCTGTGTCTGTCTTGTCTATTTAGGATGTAAACTTCTGGACAGAGACTGACTTGCTAAGCGTATGTACGGTGGCCGCCACTTCCCGCAGTTCCCATTGGCCGGGAATAGTGAACCGTGGCCACTGGGAGCTGCGGGCGGTTGTGCAAATGTAAACAAACTGTCTGGCGGCCTGCCAGTGGATTACCCTGGCGGGTCGCATGTGGTTGCCCACCACTGCTCTAAGTGCTACCATGAAAAAAATATTAATGATGAGAATTCTATGTCTTATCTATAAGAAGATCACTCTATAACCAAAACAAAGGAAACAAACAGAATTGATTACTTAAGGAACCACTTAAGCTTAATTTATCCATTTTGTTATTTGGGAACCTAATGCTAAAAAAGGTGCATGCTCACTTAGTCCACCTACAGAAGGTAAAGCCCAAATGTAATTTAAAAGTGTAAGCCTTCTCTATAGTACAAAAGTTCATCAGATTAATTAAATTTAAAACTTGATTTAGTTAAACTACTGCAAACGCCTAATATAGACATACTTAGATTGATTAAATCATTGCTTATATCAATTTAGCTAGCACTGAAAAGTTACAGATTTAACCTAAACTGAGATAAGTAAACAAGGTCTCAACTGGTTTAAGTGTGTCCACATTAGTAATTTGCACTGGTTTAACAAGACCCATTTTCAAACTGATTTAGTCACACTGGTACATTTTCTAGTACATAAGAACATAAAAAAAAAAAAAGCGGCCACACTGGGTCAGACCAATGGTCCATCTAGCCCAGTAGCCTATTTTCCAACAGGGTCCAATGCCCAGGTGCTTCAGAGGGAATGAACAGAATAGGCAATCCTCAAATAATCCATCCCCTATCGCCCATTCTCAGTTTCTGGCAAACAGAGGCTAGGGATACCCAGGACCTATCCTCCATGAATTTATTTAGTTCTTTTTTTTAAATCCGATTATAGTCTTGGCCTTCACAACACCCCTGGCAACAGGTTCCACAGATTGATTGTGTGTTGTGTTAAGAAATACTTCCTTTTATTTTAAACCTGCTGCCTATTAATTTCATTAGGTGACCCCTAGTTCTTGTGTTATGAGGAGTAAATAACACTTCCTTATTCATTTTCTCCACACCAGTCATGCTTTCACAGACCTTAATCATATCCTCCCCTTGGTCATCTCTTTTTCCAAGCTGAAATGTCCCAGTCTTTTTAATCTCTCCTCATATGGAAGCTGTTACATACCCCTAATCATTTCTGTTGCCCTTCTTTGTATCTTTTCCAATTCTAATATAACTTCTTTGAGATGGGGTGACCAGAACTGTATGCAGTATTCAAGGTGTGGGAGTACCGTGGATGTATACAGTGGGATTATATTTTCAGTCTTCTCATCAGGGATCCTGCTTTTCCATGATAACCCCGCCCCCAAATAAAAATCCACATTTTTCCATAATGAAAACGAAATGCTGAATTTTAGTTTCCCTAGCCACCGAAAACATAGGTATCAGTTGAACACAATGTTTTATTGATATACAGGAAAACTCTGTTTATCTGAGCCTCCACTATCTGGCTCTCCATGTTAACCGAATCACTAGCTGCCGGAGCCCCGGCTGCCCACTGCTAACTGCAGCCTGTGCCCCGCCATCGTCAGAGCCAGATAACGGAGGCTCAGATAAAACGCAGTTCCACTGTACGTAGATTTAAAGCACATTCAAAAATCAACCACAAGAGGGGGAGGTTGCGCATACTGAATAAGAGACACTTGTAATTTTAGTAAAATTTAGTTAGTTAATATAGGTTATTTTTTCACAAAATATAAACTAAAGAGTCACTGTAAAAACAAATTCTGTGTTTTCCTGTGGAAAACAGATTTCTAGGTTCTCTGCTTATTATCTGTCCCTTTCGTAATGGTTCCTAACATTGTTAGCTTTTTTGATTGCCAATGCATATTGAGTGGATGTTTTCAGAGAATTATCCATGACTCCAAGATCAGCTAATTTAGACCGCATCATTTTATATGTATAGTTGGGATTATGTTGGCCACATGCATTACTTTGCATTTATCAACACTGAATTTCATCTGCCATTTTGTTGCCCAGTCACCCAGTTTTGTGAGATCCCTTTGTAACTCTGTCATGGACTTAACTATCTGGAGTAATTTTGTATTGTCCGCAAATGTTACTATTTACCTTTTTCCTGATTATTTATGAATATGCGGAACAGCTCTGGTCCCAGGGCTGTAGCACCCACAGAAAAAAACATAGTGGTTGCTAGGCGCCCACTGGCAGATGTGCAGATCTGCTCCTCCCCCACCCCCAGTGCCTCCCACGCACTAGCGGACCCTACTGATCAGCTCCTCCTCCTCCCTCTCAGCACCTCCCACCTGCTATGATCAGTTGTTCAATGGCATGCAGGAGGTGCTAGGTGGGAATGGGAGGAATAGGGGCAGGAAAAGATGGGGGAGGGAGCGGAACGGGGGCAGGAAGAGGCAGGGTGGGGGTGGAGCAGGGGTGGGAAGAGGTGGGGGCTTAGAGCCTGGAGTGGAGCAAGGGTCCAGCACCCCCAGGGAAATCACAAAATTGGTGCCTGAAAACTGACCATTTATTCCTAACCTTTGTTTATCTTTTAATCAGTTACTGATCCATGACTCCCTACTTTGCTTAACAGCCTTTGGTGAAGCACCTGTATCCACTGGATCACCCTTGTCGACATGCCCTCAAAGAATTCTAAAATTGGTGAGGCATGATTTCCTTTTACAAAAGCCATGTTGACTCTTTACCAACAAATCACGTTCATACATTTGTCTGATAATTCTGTTCTTTACTATAGTTTCAATCAGTTTGACTGGCACTAAAGTCAGGCTTATAGGCCTGTGGTTGCCAGGATTGACTCTGGAGCGTTTTCTACAAATTGGTGTCACATTAGCTATCCTCAGTCATCTGGTGCAGACGCTGATTTAAGTGAGGATACATACCACAGTTAGTAGCTCTCCAATTTCATATTTGAGTTCCTTCAGAACTCTTGGGTGAATCCTATCTAGCGTGATTTATTACTGTTGAATTTATCAGTTTGTTCCTAACCCTCCTCTATTTAGACCTCACCTGAGACAATTCCTCAGATTTGTCACCTAAAAAGAATGGCTCAGGTGTGGGAATCTCCTTCTCATCCTCTGCAGTGAAGATGGATGCAAAGAATTCATTTAGCTTCTCTGCAATGGCCTTGTCCTCCTTGAGTGCTCCTTTAGCACTTTGACCATTCAATGGCCCCACTCATTGTTTGGCAGGCTTCCTGTTTCCGATGTACTTAAAAAAATATTTGCTGTTAGTTCTTGAATCTTTGGCTAATTGCTCTTCAAATTCTTTTTGGCCTGCCTAATTTTACTTTTACACTTGATTTGCCAGAGTTTATGCTCCTTTCTATTTTCCTCAGTAGGATTTATCTTCCAATTTTTAAAGGATGCCTTTTTATCTCTAACAGCTTCTTTTACTTTGTTGTTTAGCCACGGTGGCACTACTTTGGTGGTCTTACTAGGTTTTTTTTTAATTTGGGGTATACATTTAATTTGAGACTCTATTATGGTGTTTTTAGAAAGTTTCCATACAGTTTGTAGGCATTTCACTTTTGGGACTGTACCTTTTAATTTCTGTTTAACTAGCTCCCCCATTTTTGTGTAGTTCCCTTTTCTGACATTAAATGCTATTGTGGTGAGCTTCTTGGGTATCTTCCAACTCACACACAAGGATGTTAAATTTAATTATCATCATCGCTATTACTGAGTGGCTCAGCTTCTATTCACCCCTGGGACCAGATCCTGTGCTCCACTTAGGAGTAAATCAATAATTGCTTCTTCCTTTGTGGGTTCCAGGACTGGCTGCTCCAAGAAGCAGTTATTAATCGTGTCTAGAAAGTATGGTACAGATAAAGTTGTCTTATAAACTCACGTGCATGAATTTTTAGGTTCTAAACTGGTCAAATACATTTGAAATATCCTTTTTACCCAGTGGCAGTGTAATTTATTTTCCAAGACTCTCACTGAGGAAGTGCATAAGTTCTCGTTGTTTCAAGCTCATCTGGAAACAACAAAATTCACAGCTCATTTTATAGTTCAACAATGACACTAGAGGGGCTGTATTTACAACGAAGTATTATTGTTTGACATTAACATGGAAAGTATGAGGCTTTTACATCACCTCATCACAAAAATCTCACTGTCTGAAATCAAATGATTTTTTCAAGTTTTAAAGATAAAGAATTTGCAGAGAGACATTAACCAGGAAAAATATTTCCATTTGAACACAAAATGAAAGCCATTATTTCCATACTATCTAATGTGAAAGAGTTAAACATTTAAAGTTTTTGAAGTCATGTTTGCTTCAATAAAGGGTCTGCTTTAAAAAACATGTCTGCACACAAAAGTTGAAGGAGTTGACCACTGATTCTTTCGGTCATTTTTTTATCAAATTGAATCCCTAACTAGGAATTATTTATCACAGATTATTGTTAGGGGTGTTCTCAACTAAAAGAGATCAGTATCTCTATTCACTGACTTGAAATATTGAAAGTATACTGTTTTAAAATCAGGTTTAAAAATTCTGTTCTTATTGAGATTCTGCCTCATACAATTATTCAATTAACTAGTCTCATATACATTTTGTAATATTTATCAGTATTTTACTGTATAATGGAAAATGGATAAAAACATTAATAATTGGGATTTTCCTTTAACAATTTTTTGATTAATTTCTTATGAAGTTGAAAAGACAAAACCACAAAACATACACAGACAAGTAATGCTGTAACAAAAATCACACACAAAAATTAAGCTATCTATACCTGAAATTTAGACGACAACTTGTTTTTTAAGAGAATATCCCATATTTAAGTTATATCTCAATTCATGTGACAAAGAGGCTGCATTACTGACTAGCCAATATAAATCAGAGATTATCATGAACACCTTTCACTGAAGGCAATGGAAGGGCTCCATGGGGAGGTGGATCTGGCCCCATCCGAACAGGAAACATTTTTGCTTCAAGTCCTTAAGAACAAGGATTTAAGAAACAGGTTAGGCTACCTATAATTAATTTTTGCAGAGAGTTAAAACAAAATTTGGTGAATACCAAATTCATCATTTGGAAATATTAACATCTTTGTCTCAAAATCAGTACAAAATAGGTGTTTGGATCTACTAATTTAGTTAAAATATTTCTAGGCAACAGAGAAAGGGAAATAATTGTTAGCTTTGGAAGATGTATATGTTAATAAGTAAAGGGGCAATTTATTTTTGTGCAACTGTGAATACAAAAGCAGTAGAGTCCTGTGGCACCTTATAGACTAACAGACGTATTGGAGCATGAGCTTTCGTGGGTGCATCCGACTAAGTGGGTATTCACCCACGAAAGCTCATGCTCCAATACGTCTGTTAGTCTATAAGGTGCCACAGGGATCTTTGCTACTTTTACAGATCCAGGCTAACAAGGCTATCCCTCTGATACTGTGAATACAAAGTATTTCAGAAGAATATTCTAATATCTGATGTTTTGTACTGAAAGTAAGTGATCAGTTAAGCATGTAAGGAACCCATTTCTAATTTTAAGTTATTATACTTTCTCCATTTGTGCATTCCCTTGCATTATATAGCATGATTAAAATGCTGCCGTACTTTGCCTTTGAAAAATCATATCATATACCTTCAAATCAACTAAGTCTTAAACCTACCATGGAGCCATTGTGTTCAGTATCAGAGGGAGGAGCCGTGTTAGTCTGGATCTATAAAAAGCAACAATGAGTCCTGTGGCACCTTAAAGACTAACAGATGTATTGGAGCATGAGCTTTCATGTGTGAATACCCACTTCATCAGAAGTGGGTATTAACCCACGAAAGCTTTTACTCATTGTTGCCATTGTGTTCAGTTATTAGGAATAAGCATGTTACTTCATAAATCACCTGCCTGACAAGTCGGGGGGAGAGGGAGGAAAGAGACGGGGGAGAAGAAAAGCACAATAATGTGAGAAGGTACCACACATCCAAAAGCCAGTGAAGGCATGGAATAAATAGTCAGTATTTATACACGACCCTGTCAAGAGCACTAGCAACAAAAAAAGATCAAGATGTTAAAATTAATCGACCAGCTTGCTACTTCATACATCAGACCTCCTTGGGGCCCTCCAAGATCCAAATCATTTTCATAAAGACACAGGTTTACACTTCCTTTGATTGCATAGCTGTCTCATTTACAGTAGATGGTGTCCCACCAAGTTCAAGGCAAACATCCTGCAACTCTCTTAAGAACTGGAAGGAAGAAAATTCTCAAACCGAAGTTTCACATCCCTCTCTTCATCATGTCTGAAATACAAGAAATGCAACTTAAGCAAGAACTCTTTTGCATCCTGTGTCTTAGAGGCCTGTAACTCGCTTGCTGTCTCTTCAGAAATATGATTTCCAACATATTCCTCTGTTGAAACTAATTTATGATTTGCTCTCTTGTTGTCAGCAAAAAAGAATGAGGAGTGCTTGTGGCACCTTAGAGACTAACAATTATTTGAGCATAAGCTTTCTTGGGCTAAAACCTACTTCATCAGATGCATCCAGTGGAAAATACAGTAGGAAGATATATATACACGCACACACACAGAGGACATGAAAAAAATGGGTGTTGCCATACTAACTATAACTATTCTATAGCCCACCTTAACTGATTACTCTCATTATCAAGTTTTCACACGACATTCTTCTAGTCCAGGCAACCTTCGTTTTAGACTGTCTTGTAGGCCGTATGGTTTCAATACAGAGCTTAGCAGCACAGCTGCACCAATGCAGCTGCACTGTTATAGCACTGCTAGTGAAGACACTAAGGGCTTGTCTACATTACCCTCAGGATCGATGCACAGCAATCGATCCAGCAGGGGTCAATTTATTCTGTCTAGTGAAGACGCGATAAATCCACCACTGAGCACTCTCTCATCGACTCCGGTACTCCACCAGAGTGAGAGGCACAGGCTGAGTCGACAGGGGAGCGTCAGCAGTCGACTCACTGCGGTGAGTAGATTTAAGTACATCGACTTCAGATACATTATTCACATAGCTGAAGTTGCGTAACTTAGAACACACACACACACACACAGTGTAGACCAGACCTAAGACAATGGGAGAGAGTTCTCCCATTGACTTAATTATACCAATGTAAGCTGTAGTGTATACATAGCCTAAAATAACCTTGCAGCAACAACAACTTAGGTTCCAGAAATAACCATATAGAAAGGGGCAATATCACTTCCTTACTTCTGGCAATTAGGTTCCCACCTTTTCTTGTCCTGGGGGGGGGGGTTAGGGAATTCCCCTATTCAGCTTCCTTGAGAACACTCCTTTATGCCATCTGACCCAGATGAAGTACCTCTATGGAGCAGTTTAAACATATAGAAGCTGTTATGGAGAACTGTATTTTTTGTGAAATTCCATTGAAACTTTTAAGTAGGCAAATATTGTACGTTAACCGTGCTTTACAACTTCTACTTGCTAAAGCAGATTAGCCGATAGGTCCCAATGATTGAAGACATTAAAAATTTGATTGTTTCTACCGGTCATTCAAGGTGAAAGAGAATCTCACGGGAGTAAGACTGGTGAAACTAGAACCTGAAAAGATATTCTAGATGTACTCTGAAACATTGCACTTTTGCACAATACTAAATGAATGCCACAATACACTGTCAAAAACATGTCACAGTGGGTGCCTGCCACATGAAACTTCTGATGCTAGTGAGCATGATAAACTGATTCTTTTGGATTTTACTGACCATATATTGAGGAAGTCACACGTTCTGTTCAAAATAAAAGCTGAAAACTGTGGCAGTGAATGACTTCAGGATCTATACATGCCACATCATCATTTCTTGAATTTCCTTATTTTTGGATTATGCCACTATTGTAGAATACTTAATAAAGCAATCCACTTATCAGTATGTTAATCTTTTCTCCTGACATTTAATTGGCATAATACAGTTGAGAACCCAGGTCAGTATTTTCAAAAGTGACTAGTGATTTAGGACTTCTCAAATTTTTGGGTGCTCAGACACACCTTAAAGGGGTCTGATTTTTTAAAGTGCTTGGGATCCACCCACCCACCCACAGAAACTCATGCTCCTTTAATATGTCAGGCTGAGTATCCAAAAACTGAGGCACGCAACTTCACTAATCAAAACTTGGTCCATTGGTAATTTGCCCGTGTTCTCCATCCTGGACTCTTCTTATAGTTCTGTTTATGTACGGGGTCTCCATTGTAATGGAGTCAACTGTAAGGAGCCTTTTTTTTTTTTTTGAAAGATTAAGAGTATAAAGCAGCACTTGGAGTTACGTTTACTTATGCAAAAGCCAGTTTAAAAATGATCACTGTTGTTAAATCCGATACTTGGCCTCGTCTAACTCCACTGAGGGTTTTGGAACAGTTAACTGGAAACATAAGTAACAAAAAATGACCACTCACTTTGTTGACTCGCTCACATTACATTTGCTTCAGAAAGAACTCATGACTTTTAATGAAATTGCTAAACTAATTAACTATTTATGGTGCAGTATCTGCACTATACAGTATATTTAAGTCAGCAAAATACTTTTAGTTACATTCAATAAGTGATTTTACCACAGATACCAGAGAATGCTTTAGTACTAAAATTGGCTTCATATTCTTTAAAAGAACCCTTAATATATATAGGCAGAAAATTTAGCTCATTCACCAGTAGTGTTTTGAGTGAATGCAAAGTATGGGACCTCTGGGAAGATTCAACCATCACCCACCCACCTAGAGTTTCGATCACATAACTTTGAGGAATAAGAGGAAGGAACTCGCTGTCCCCCTATATGTGCTCCACTGTAGGCATATCTGGGCCCGTGCCTCTAATTGAAGATTTTAGGTAGCAGTGTCTGTTCAGCCTGGACATGCGCTCTCCCTCCTATGTGGTCTGCCTCGAGGCTATCTAGCACTGCACTGGCAAATGTCCCTCAGTTCCTTCTCTACTGCTGAGCCCCTTACAGAGAACTCCGAAGTAGAGGGCAGGTTGTGGAGCACCCCTAAGGACACACATCTCAAAGAACCATCGTTACTGCACAAGGTGAATAACGTCTTCTTTGAGTAGTGTCCCTGCGAGTGCTTCACTGTAGGTGACTTTACAGCAGTATCCCGCATAGAAGACTGGGGCTTCAGAGTGAAGTCTGCTACTATAGAGTACTGTGGAGCCAAAGATGGCATGGGAGTCCGAATCTCCAGTGATTGCATAATATTCTGCAAAAGCGTGGACAGATGCCCCAGCCACTGCTCTGAGATTTCCAAGATAGAGACATCTTTAAGGAAGGCAGAAATTGACCTCATGGAGAGCGTATGAATTCCAGAAAGGGAGACCAGGTTTCACCTTTGATATCCGTGACCCATTTGGATAGTCTTTGAGAGGCTATTGGGGAGCCTTTAATCTTTCTGCAAACTAAAGGAAGAGTTTAGAAGACTTCTTGAATTCCTTAATCCTGCCTAAGCAGAAGGTTAGTACTCCAACATCTAACATATGCACAATCTCCTCCCTGTTGTCACAATGTGGTTTGGGGAAAAAACAGGTAGATGGATCTGTTAATTCATATGGAAAGTGGAGGCAACTTTATGTAGAAAGTTGGTATGTGGCCTCAGAGTTACTTTGTCTTTAGAAAAGATCGTGTGTGGTAGGTGGCCCATTAGAGCTGCTATTTCTCCTGTGCACCTAGCTAAAGCGATTGCAATTAGAAATGCTATCTTCATGGACAGATGTAAGAGAGCAAGTTGCCCTGGGCTCAAAGAGGTCTAGTCAGAGCTCTGAGAACTAGGTTAAGATCCCAGGTTGGAGCGGGTGGTCTCACATGCGGGAAGAGATTCCCAATGCCCTTAAGGAATCCACACATCAGTGGATGAGGGAACACCAAGTATCCGTCTACATGATGGTGGAAAGCCATTATGGTTGCAAGATTAAGGGAGCTGAGCGAGAGTTTTGACCTCTTGAGGTCTAAAATGTAGTCTAAAATCAGAGGGAGAAGAGAAGGTTGGGTCTGGTTGCTTAGAATTACACCAAACTTGGAATTGTTTCCATTTTTGTAGTTAAGTACATTGAGTGATCAACTTTTGGCTGTGCAGCAACATGTCTGTCACCGCACTGTTCGAGATCAAAGAGCTAGATAGCCTTGAAGCAGACCACGAGGGAGGGAGCGCGCATGTGCAGGCTGAACGGATGCTGCTACCTAAAATTTCCATTTAGAGGCAAAGGGGCAGATACACCTACAGTGGAGCACCACAGGGACACTACTCGAAGGCGGCAAAGCTAAAAAAGCCAGTAGGGTGTCCCACAGCAGCCCTTTCACAATTTCACACCTAGAAAGGGGGAAGAAACTCTTTTGCTGACTAGTTGCTGCAATAGCCCCTAAGGTACAGAGCTGTGCATGCACTGAAAATGGGGTCACCCAGGAAGTGGAATATGAACACACAATAGGGACTGAGGCAGTGTTCCTGATATGCTTGGAACCAAAAAGCTGATCTTTCCTCCATGTCCCCCCTGCATACCAGCTCTCTTAACTCTCGCCAGCAGTCTGGATAACTAGGGGGTGGCTTGCTTGTCTATCAATTTGAACCTGCAAAAGCAGAGTCAGCAAGTGGATTTGATAAAAGGAAGAACTTTAAAACAAAGCCCATTGATGTTTCCAAATTATATTAGTTCCTGTCCCAGCATCATAGCCTTATCTGGTAACTAACACTGCCACAATTATGCTCTTAACCCATGTTCCCCCAGTTTTGTTTGCATTAAATGGTCTCATTCCCTTATGATGGAACAATTCACATTCTGGAGAGAAGTAAACTGGCCAGGCCTGCTGGATAAGGGAGCACAACTGGTCTGCCCCACTGAAAGTGAGACGACTGGTTGTGACAGGGAGCAAAACCTTAGCAGCTGAGCTATCAATGGTTTTGAACAGCAGCATCTGACAAAATGTACAAGTTGCGTGCTCATCATGCCAGTGATTAACTGAAACCCTGTCACTCACAGCCATGGAGAGGTCAAATGAGCAGGAAGAAAACTGCATAGCTTTTTAGATGCAACACGTCTCTGGGCAACAGCATGATCACAGATGAATGATGTGAGCAGAGAGATATGCTTGCTGCACAGCAGCAGGAGGAGCTCACAGATCATTGTTAAGTATGTCAGGTCAAAACAGGAGTGGATAATTTTAGCATCTCCTAGCGACTGGTATGTTTAAACATATATCATAGATGTATGATCTGAATGTACAGCGGTATGTGGGACTACAAAAATTCTGAGTACCAAGTGTATGAGCTGAATGTTTACTCACTAGGAATTAATCCAAAACTTAGTTATGCAAGTCCTTCCAAAGGGTATGGCAATAAAAACTATGGAAGCCCAAATCACACTATAATGGTTTATACCAGGGATCAGCAACCTTTGGCCTATCAGGGAAATCCACTGGTGGGCCAGGACGGTTTGTTTACCTGCAGTGTCCGCAGGTTCAGATGATTGCAGTTCCCACTGGACGGAGTTCGCCGTTCCAGGCCAATGGTAGATGCGGGAAGTGGCAGCCAGCACATCCTTCGGCCCATGCTGCTTCCCGCAGCCCCCATTGGCCTGGAACAGTGAACCACGGCCAGTGGGAGCTGCGATCAGCCGAACCTGCGGTCACTGCAGGTAAAAAAACCATCCCGGCCCATCAGCGCACATCCCTGACGGGCCGCGTGCCAAAGGTTGCCGATCCCTGGTTTATACCATACATATCCAAAGTATGGATTTATTTGCCTTATTTTCTCTGATATTTCCCCTTAAAGTTTCTGTCAACATTTTCCTTTTGATCTATACTTATTATGCAAGCTGTGACATCACTAGGATGGCCCAGAGCTTAAAGCCCACAGGGACACAAGTGCATCACAAAAATCAAGTGATGTTCTGAATGGAAACCACACAGTGGAGCACCACAAAAGAGACTGAAACAATTTAAGTATGTCACACTGGAGCATCAATTGGTTAGTGCTGCCCCTGTACATTTGCTCAAATTGGGAAACAGTGTTTCTGTACCGAAGAAAGCAGAAATTTCACCTAGTTTGCAAAGTTAATATTACGAACAATTCGGGGGGAGAAGGGAGTAAACGAGTAGGTACCCTAAGTGGGAAGGGGGTATCCAAAGATGGTATAAAGTTGTCATGGTTTTAAGAGATGAGGGTTAACAAACATTTAGGTTTGTATATCTTGTATTTAACAAGTATGTAATTAGTTTTATTTTGAATGGAAGGGTGTGAGCATAAGCAAGTACTCAGGCCAGCTATAGTAAAGGGAAGAGGCCAGGGATGAAGCAGCAATGTGTCCTGGTTTTCAAGTCTTAAAAAATAATGGTCACCTAACACTGAAATTAAGTAGAATAAAAAGTTCATGCTTAAAAACTGAAATGACATTCACACTATTACGCTTTCAGTGTCTTTTTAACTAAGAACCTGTAAAATCCCTAGAGATCCCAATCTTGATTGAAGCCTTATTAGACTAGGTACTGCACAGACACATGAAGATACAGCTCCTACTATTAAGTGCTTATGAGTAATGTTTGGTTTCCTCCTGGCAAAAATGAATAAAAATAAATAAATCAGAATCTACTTAGTACATGGCCCACTCACGCAGACTAGACTGCTGGATTTTAATACAAAAGACAACATAAGAAAAAAAGCAAGAGAATGCCAACACAGACACAAGAAAAGAAGACGGGAAGCACAGCATTTATCTTTAGTATCAGTCCAGGGGTACATGGACTGAACTGCTAGGATGCTTCTAGTGTTGTTGACATGTAATGACATCAGAAGACTATCATGTCAAATTCATCTTTGGTTTAACACCATTACAAAAAAAAATATGAATTTGGTCCAATTTCTCAAACCCTGTAATGTGCCATTATGTTAGAGTCTGAGCTTTCAGGGTAGACAAGTCCCTGACAGACAGAGTAAGCCAGCGAACTGCATTAAGAGTTACCACTAGGGGAAGGGACTAGTTTTTTATTTCTTAAAATGTATAACGGTTGTACAACTGTTTATGATGTATAGCTAAACATATACTGGCAGAATTCAAAGTTGGCCCTAAACTTACCAGTAACTCACTCTTCAGATAAAGATCACAACAGAAAGATAGGAGGAGGCCTGGAAAGAGCAGAACTACATTAAGCTACACCTACAAAAATGGCAGTTCCTCTTGAAGATTTTACTGGTAAAAAGCAATTGAACCTCTCACATTACACAGTCACATACATAAATTACAAGACAAGACCTTTAATACACTTACTAGTATACTATAGAACATAAGAATGGTCCTATTGGGTCAGACCAAAGGTCCATCTAGCCCAGTATCCTGTCTTCCAACAGTAACCAGTGCCAGGCGCCCCAGAGGGAATGAACAGGTAATCATCAAGTGATCTATGCCCTGTCGTTCATTCCCAGCTTCTGGCAAATTAATTAGTAATAAATTAGTATAAACTAAAAATTAGTAATAAAATTAAAATTGAATTATAGTTGTGAAAATAATTTAATTAAGTATGCTTTAGGATGCATTAGTCTTGCTTTATATTGTGAAACACTCACTCATTAGCTGACAATATTAAATAATGGGTCTTGAGGGGCAGGGATAGCTCAGTGGTTTGAGCATTGGCCTGCTTAACCCAGGGTTATGAGTTCAATCCTTAAGGGAGCCACTTAGGGATCTGAGGCAAAATCAGTACTTGGTCCTGCTAGTGAAAGCAGGGGGCTGGACTCAATGACCTTTCAGGGTCCCTTCCAGTTCTATGAGATAGGTATATCTCCATCAGCAGACATTAGCAAGGCCCTACAAATAGCACAACTAATTTCCATTGCAGTACAGCAAAATGAAATGCATTTCAATTTAGAAGGCACCAATAGTTTGCTACCTTAAAAAAAAGCTTACATTAAAGCTGTACAGGGAGGATGTTAACATCTTTAAAACATCAAGCATGAAACTCAAGTGTTTGGTACTAGACAGCTCCTCTGTATAATTTCTGCATGAAAAACCAAAATATGTCTGACCCACGTCATGCTTACAATAGATAAATGATTCCCGGTACATGTATTTTTAATAAAGGTAAGTAGGGGAGGTATCTTTGAAAACTGTCCAAATTAAAAACTTAGTCACATGGTTTCTGCCCAGCTGCCCTGGCAACTTTAACATTTTATTCTGAGAATTTCAAAGAAAGCATTAGAGAGTGTCATTAACCTCAATTTTATTGATTTTCTTAAAAGGAAGACAAAATTAATTACATAAAACCTTTATGCTATCGCTCATGAAATCACAAAGGACACAGCTAACAAATAAATCAGATATTTAAAGTTATCATCAAGTCATGTTAATGTTCTCTCTTAACTAACCTGTGTGTAGGATTTTTGTCCAGGAAAATTAAAACTAGGGGTAAAAATGAAATAGCACTATGCAAAAGTGAAAATGATATAAGAGTGCTTAAGTGCAGTAAGAGAGAATTTCATCCCCGCATCGACCTTCTCTTTTCTTCCAATTTTAAGATGTAGTAGTATTGGCACCATTTACTTTAAGTTAGCTTATAAAGCAGTTTTCTCCCAGTCTATAGCAATCCAACAAGCTCAACAGCAAGGAACAATTAACCCCCAACTTGCAGAAATATAGATGAGAATTTAACTTTGTATCAGTGCCACTAAAAATTAATATTATCTGGGTGAGATATTCCCAGATTAGTGGATACACACACACAGCGCAAGTTCATTTGCAAGTAATAAACTTCTTTCTGGGTCTTCAATCTATAAATCTGGAATGATGGAAACTGAATAGCATCCCTCCACACCAAAGGGGAGCTGGGGGTGGGGAATGAAAGTTGAGAAGGCACTGGAACACACTAAAAAGTCATCAGTAAGGAAAAACAGCTATTTAGGTTACTCTGTTTGGTAAACAAATGCAGGGAGAGAGTCATAACAGCTTTCTACAAAATTTGTCTGAATAAATATACCCACATTCAGCCTTCCAAATTAATGGCTTAAGAGAAATAAAATAACTCTGAAGTTCAGAGGCCCCTTGTTATCTGCAAGGCTGAAATACAAAGGCAGATCAAACTGGCAATAGTTTTTACCCAGGTTTTTGAGAAACTCCTGGGAGCTGATGCATGCCTTAAGGGTAAGGCATAATACTGAAGAAGGTTCCCTAGAAGAGTCGTCATGATTTGAGAGTGACAAGGAAGTGTGTGTGGGACTAAGCATCCTGGCAATCCTGGAATGTTAAGTAACATTCTGGTCTGAGTGCTACAATTGCATTATTGATTCTGTCACTTTTTCCTCCACACCAAAACTGCTGAGTCATTTCAAGTGCAGGAATGGTCTGTCACTCCTCAGTTTATTCACAGCTATTAAATAGAATCTGTTCCATCACACGCATTTTAGTGTATGTAAAACCTGATCATGTCATACTACTCCAACCTCCCTTCCTCTCCTATGTGTCACCCATCTGTTGCAGCTTGCCATAGACGCAATTTATTATTGATTGTCCATAAGGACATATTAACTTCATTTGGACTACTCACAAACAAAGTTAAACACACGCAAAAGCTTTTGCAGTATTGGGGCCTACGACTGTAAGCTCTTTGGGACAGGAAACATTATATGAGTGCACAATGGGAACCCAGCTTGCCAGGGGTTTCTATCACTACCATAATACCAATATATAATAAATGGTCTCTATGAATAACAAGATAGTTACCAAACTCTTCCATTTCAATTCATCTTACAAGCCAAGGCACAGTACAAGTCAAGATAACCCATGTATTTAATCCTGCCTGGACAGCATAGCTGGTACTTATTTGTCCATCATAACTGTAGCCTTTTGTCCACAAAAACTCAAGTGCCAGAGAGATAACCAGAAGCAATCTTAGAAGGCTTTTCTGTAATGACATACCCTCCTCCTACTGCCACACAAGACCAAGAGGTTTGATATATTCCTGTGCACGGGAAGACAGGGACCCACAAGAGCAATGACAAGTTTGTTAAACTTCTGAATTTCTTCAGTAGATAATGGAGGGACCCCTTCATGGAAATCCTTCAGCAGAGTCTCAGGAATCACCAAATAGAGGCACATCCACCCACAACTAGACAGGATTATTAAACTGTTCGCAGACCCCTAAAAAATTTCAAATGGAGGTGCAGTCCCCTTTGAAAATCTTGAGTTTGCAGATCCCCGGGGTCTGCAGACCACAGGTAGAAAACCAATGAGACAGAAAAACTATCAGCAATGGAACAATTATATTGTGGGTTATAGTAGCAAGATCTCCTTTGCAGTTTTAGAGGACTGCTTCTGCCACCTTTAAATCATGATGAGCTATACTTTACTTCAAAAATCAGTAGGTCCAGATACTGACTAAGGATTACACAGCACGAGGGGGCAACTCAGCTCCTTTGTAAAGAAAGCCATGCTTCTAAGGCATACGCTTTTTCTTTGATTATGTAGCACACACAAATACTAAGATTTCTACAAGTGAAACCCCCTTGTAATTGCAAACAATTGTTCTAAACCACACTTGAAAAATTATATTTGCTTGCTCATCCAGGGCGTATATTTTTTAAAAAAACCTAATTAGTAAAACAGGTTTTTCAGCAGCATCATGGTAACCATGGGCAACGCAAGCAGATTTAGTGGACTTTTTTTTTAAACATAATTTTGCAAAGCTATTCAAAATAGATATAATGCAAGAAAAACAAAGAAATGCTTAAGTGAAGATGCTAAAAAACCATTGTTTATGTAGTCCAAATGTCTCTGCATATCATCTTAAATATATACTATAAAAATGCCATCATGACTTTCTCATTCTACAAATCAACCACCACCAAATCGGTGTCCAAGTGTATTAAAAATGAAAAAATTGTTACTTGATGCCCAGTTGGTCAGCCTGTGCACTGTAGTTAAACCTCACTGCCCTTTCAGGGCTGGGGCATCCAGGTGGAGTGTAATAAAACTAAAACAGGAAGAAGCTTTTTGCCATCTTCTCCCTCTAAGAGCACTATCTAGTGGAAAAGGAAGCATACAGCAGTTCTAATAGGTCATGGCTCCTTGCAGTGGCAAGATCAAAAAACTTAAACATTAGTGCTGGAACATTAAAGACTGGTTAAGTGCTACAAAATATTTTGAAAGGCTGGGAACAGTGATTTTAAAGCACTAATGCTGTTTAATAATCAGACATTGGTTTTGATGGAAATGAAGCCAGCAGCAAGGTCATTAGAACTCTGATATTTGAGCTCTGGATGGTGGCTAAGCCTTGTAAATGACATCTTTCAAATAACACCTATTTAAAAAATGGAGGCTCCAACATGGTCCTACAGGGTACAGTAGTTTAAATTTAAGAAGTTACTGAAAGACAACTTTATAGCAAAACAATTTAAACCACACATTCTGAATACCCCCAGACGGAACAAAATTTGCAGTTGTAGAAAAAAATATCCCCTTGCATTAAATGTCCTTTCACTTAATGTTTTTTTTTTAAAGCCCATCCTCATACCCTAATCCTGCAAACACTTCAAAAGCATAACCCCATTCATAGACTCTGAGACTAGTCATATGAGGAAAGTTACATATGTGCATGAAAGTATTTTCAGGATCAGTGGCTGTTTCCAGCAACACACTTCAAGTGATGTGGATATCACTGATACCTAAGAATATTTGGGGTGATCCAAGACAACTGTGGTATGAAAATATCTGCTACAACTATATGCCTGTGTTAGAGGTTGTTCAGGTTTTATAGGGAAAAGTTTGGCCAGAGATGGGCAGGATGCAATGGTTATTATGGACCAGTACTTAATCGTCTACAAAATTCAGACCATAATGTATTTTTATTTTAAATATAATAAAGCATCTAGTACTTAAAAAAAAAGGCACTTTCCAGGACTCTCTCATAGCTTAAATTTACTTTCTCTCTCTCTCACACACACACACTCTCTCCCCCTCAACAAATGCACATTTCGCACACCAAGTACAAGAACAGCATGATGCGAAAACTAAAATAGTACGGCCAATATTTAAGTGCTATTGAAGTATACACATAATACCACTATATCCACATTTGCATGCTCTCACTTGTTAAAATGCTGTCTTGGGTGGGCCTCTCTTTAAAGTATAAAGTCAAGCTACAATGTAATGCTAAAAATTCTAGCATCAGCTCCTCCTCCTGGGAACATTTTTCATTCACTGATAGTCTAGTACACATACGCTTCAAAGTTGAAACTGTCATTAATATTGTATATGGTAAAACACATACTTAGTAGACATTGGACAGTTATCTAAAAATCTCGCTGTTGCATTCATAAACCCACGAGCAGAAAACCAAGCACAAGAAACAAGGGCACGATGCAAAGACAAGAGATGGAGAACAGAAACTATGCTACAAGAGAGCCTATTAGAAGTGAAAAATATCTTCACCAGTAGAAAAAGAAACAAAAATACTGACTTAAGTGTTCCTTTTATTTATTATAACTTTTCCCAAAATTTGTTCTGTTGTGATAGCCCTAAGTTTCTGATAAGTGGGGGGCTGGAGTTTATTTTTTAATGTAAACTATATATTTGTTTCCCTATCTGGTTGGTGGTACTTAAATCTCTGTTTACCTCCTTGGAGGTTTTTTTTTCAAATAGGCAAAGAAGCAGAGTTACAGGTTTTTTGGTTTTGCTTTTAAATATAAATTCCTTGTGTGATTGACCCTATGTCAGGTACTGGCATCAGGATTTGGTGGAACATATTCCATCTGACTGAGAACTAGGAATGACAAGTCAATAGGGGAGGAGGGCAATGAAAATACTTTGCCTTGTTATACTTTATAAAGCTGGTTATTGTTATTTATAAATTTGTAATGCAGTAGCAGCTATGGCCCAAATCAGATATTAAGGCCCCCGTTATGCTAGGCACCATAAAAAAAAAAACCACACACAAAAGGGTTGTCAATCCTAAACTTGAAGATTGGCTCAGAATGGTTTTGTGCTCTGCATGTGTAGACCCATTCATAGTGAAAATAGTGAACTGCATCTCGATGAGGAAGGTAATTGCTCTTCTTGCATTTTATTGTAAGCAGCCTGGGACGATGAATTCTTGAAGCCAGGGGAAAGTATACTAATTAGGTCATGGATTGTATTGGAACAGGTGAATTTTCCTGAGTCATTTAAGTCGGGAGATTTCAAGGGGACTTTGTAAGGGAAAGAGACATGCTTACCATCCAGGAATTTGAGAGGAAGCAAAGGAGCTTTGTAGACCTTTTAGTTCTCTTATATTTGGACATATCTAGAGCACAGGAGGGTCCTTAACAAATCAGCAAGAAGGCTGTTCTGGCAGAAGGCTTGCGTTGAGGTGGTCTAGTCCAGTCCATCCCATATCACATTTTTCAGGAGACAGGTTTCAAAGATCACGGGATCACTGCATGCCCACAAAAACAAATTAGACTATTCACCGAATAAGGTGCTACCCAGCATAAGGAGCATCATAATCTGACCTGTAGATATTTGTGGCTCGGATTTCAAGTTTTTCCTTCATTTATATATTTTCTCTTTGTATAGATACATACACAAGCATGGGTATAGATGCATATGTGCATATAAAAAATATTGATAGTTTGCAAAGCAGCAGCATTTTTGGGTAATACTTTGGTATTTGGGTAGTGAAGACAAAGAAAAAAGATGAATTATTTATAAAGTGCAGTGGTTCACCCAGCAAAGCAGATACTGACAAACAACAGGAACATCGAGAGAGACAAAAAACAGGTGGGCAGTTCAGGATAACACAAGGTAGCATAACTACAATACCAGCCAGACACTGTTTTGTTTAAAGGTAAATGGAGATTCAAAATCTGGCTCAGTTCAAAACTATCTCAATACACAATGGGAGACAGGAGGCATCTTAAAATGCAGCAAACTATAAGATCATGAGGAATGGGAAACTAGCTGACTCTCGCATCCTATCATCATCACTCTGCAATCAGAGTCCACAATTTAAAAACAAAACATCAGAGATTGCCAGAGGTTGCTTTCCTGGTTATGGTCGGTAAGACATCTACTCTGATCTACATGGCAGCCTGCAGGTGGTGCTCTGCACTGCCATATAGGAAACTCTGGTTTCATTCCTGGCCTTAGTGACACCATTTCAGACATCTTAAGGCTCCCAAGTAATTTATAGTTCTGGGCAGCAATTTGGGATTTGATACCAGGAAAACTTAATTCCTGAATTTCCCAGTTTTTCACTCCCTGAATAAATACAGTATTACTGTGTAGTTAGTTCCTTTAGCACTAGGGTAAAGGTTGCAGAAGTGCTTCTTAAATTACCCCTCAGCTAATTAGATGTTTTGGTTGGCCCTAAAGTGACATGACTAGTGTATCACTATAAGAATGATGGGAGTGAACAGAGTAGACTGATTTCAATCAGTGACTTAAATCACCAATTTTAATCACAATTTAAATCAGCAAGCAGGCAGCGTTGATTTAAATCATGTTTTGTATTTGTACTTTACTTTTCTTTAGGAAAAGAATTAGAGTCTCATGGGATGGTAACAATTAAAACATGTTGATTTTTAACTAATTATAGCCTTTACACTAAGTTTGGCGCTTCTTTTTGCTAGCCAGGATGATATACTATCACTCTATACTTTTTTTTAAGCACTTACAGAGCTTAACATTTATTCAGATTTTTCATTTTTACCTTTTTGTTGTTAGAATGAAGGGAAATGATGCACTTATTTACTAGATTTTTTTTTTTACTTGCAATTTGCATCAAGCTTTATTTGGATGGAAATTTAAACAATTAAAAAAGCACAAAAATAGCATTTTCAATTTTTTTCCAAATATTAACGCTACCTTAAATGTTCTCAATACATAAGAAAAAGTGTTTAATATAAACATTAAAAAAATACTTCTCTCTCTCATTTAAAACTAACTGATTATACAAATGAAGTATTATCTGTAGTCAGTCAATATTGATTGTTCCTGGTCACCATGTCCTTTTAGATTTTAGAAAAAGTTGATCTCATTCTGTTTTTGTTCATGGAAGAGGAAAACAAGCATTCCTGCTTTCTACATCTCCCATTTTTTTTTCTTAATTTTGAATGAACTAGTCATTGAACTGAAATAGCTGAATAAACTGAAATAAGGAAAATATTCTCTCTGTACCTGCTAAAGAGACTACTGCTGTCAAAAGCTGGGCTAGCACTTCAACAAACTTGTTCCAACCGCTTAGTCAGTGACTTCCACTAGTTCAATGGTGTCATTTTCTTTAAAACTTTGCAAACACGTACAGCTAAATAGTTTTTGTATTTAACTTAAATTATTTTAATAGATTAGAGTTTAGGTCTTAATATAGGTTATCAATTGTAAATAGGTTTTTTTTTTAAAAAGAAACCTGTATTTTAAAAATGCAATTTAAATATAAATATCTGATCTAATAAAAACTGATTTTAAACCATCCTGTTAGTGAACAGTTTCCAGAGTGTGAGAGAGCAAGGATGAACTCATTCTGCACAAAATTTAACAGAAATAATTAAAAATAAAAATCTTGGGATTTATGCAGGTGGAAATGAGGTATATCCTGGCAAAAGATCTCATCACTGCCAGTACATAACTAACTAAAAAGATGACAATACATGGAATTCCGCTCAACATATGTGGAGAAGGAAAATATTGCATTGACCTAAATAATATAGCAGTGGACAAACCAGAGTCACGGGTGTTTTGCAGCTATTTGATTAAGATTAACCTTACACAAAATTATACACATTGCTGTATTTGCCAAAAATCTACAACGCAGTAGTCCATACTACCCTGAAAATGTAAACAACTTTTTGGAATCCTAGGTACCTACTTTTGGGGAGGGATAGTTCATGAAAAACAAAGTTAACAATCCACAATAAAAACAGCAAGGTCTTCCCAATACTGTAGTAGGCCTTAACTTCATGAGATAATGTAGCCTCACAACAGCATGTAAATAAGCAATTTTTATTAACAAAATTCAAAAAACAAACTTGACACATGGAATTGTTTATCTGTCCTTTGTTTATATACACAAAGGAATCTTGTACCATTATTCCTTTCTGCTACAAAACCATACTTTCACAACTACCTAATTTTGAAAGACAACTTATTTTACAATCACAGAAATTAAATGTATGAATAAGTTGTACAAATTTGTAACATTCAATTTCTGGTGTATCTAATAAACGATGCAGTTTTTTTCTGTTTTAATTCAACTTTTTAATATCAAAACACTATATTCAAGTCACAGGGATTTTGTTTTAATACCTGATTTACATTTTTAAAGACTTTGTAGTATTAAAACACCATTCTGTAACCATTTTAACAATAGTAACTCAAAAAAGTTGAGTTACTGGATTTTAAATCTTTGTTAGTGGCTTATTTTTACAACCACTAACATGCTACACATAACATGAAGTCATTTTTCTGTCAAGACTAAAATTAGATTAATTGCGGGTTTCTGTATTATCTGATTGTGTCTTGTTTTCAGTTCTTGTACTTCTTCGGACCTCAAGCAAGTCCCTCTCTACCATCTTGATGTTACTGAACTTTCCATTTGTACACATCTCTGATCTTGGCTCCACTCAGTTTACTCCTTTGCATTTCAATCTAGATTTTGTCTCTTCATCATTGTGACCCTGGGACCTCTTGATGCCAACTGGCAGAGGGCACAGAGGAGATGCATGGAGGTTTACATATGGTGCACAGGGATCCCCTGGGTCCAATGTTACATAATAATGTGCTAAAGTGTAGCATTTGAGGTCTCTACCAACAGCCATGAAACACTGGTCATCCTAACCATTGTGAGATGTCTGTACAGTTAATATTTAAGGAGTCACGTATCTATGCTGAAAATTATGCCTACAAGTCAAAGCATGAAGGGGCATCTGAATATTTAGCATATCTGGTATGTAAATACCTTGCAACAGTGCCATGCGAACGCCTGTTCTCACTTTCAGGTGACGTAAATAAGAAGTGGGCAGCATTCTCTCACATAAATGTAAATTAAGTGGTTTGTCTTAGCGCTTCACTGAACAAGAAGTAGGACTGAGTGGACTTGTAGACTCTGAAGTTTTACATTGTTTTGTTTGAGTGCAGTTATGTAAAAAAATTCTATGTTTGTAAGTTGCACTTTCACGATAATAAGATTGCACTACAGTACTTGTATGAGGTGAACTGAAAAATACTCGTCTTTTTTACAGTGCAAATATTTACAATCAAAAATATAAAGTGTACATTTTGTATTCTGTGTTGCAGTTGAAATCAATATATTTGAAAATGTAGAAAAACATAATACATTTGAAGTGGTGTTCTATTAACAGTGTGGCAATTAAGTGGCAATCTTAATTAAGATGCCAATTAATCATTTTTTAAATCTAGTTTGTTTTCCATTAATCACATGTATTAACTGCAATTAATTGATGGCCCTTCTATAAACAAATTAAGTGGAGCAGTGATCTTGAAATGAAACTGGTAAGCTGTGTACTATTGCTTTGGGAGTAGCAGATCTCTGAATTCTGTGAGTGTCCAGCAGAACATGGGATGGACACTCCACAGAGATGCTTGGAGGGCTTGGTGGATGGAGTGCACCTATTCCTTGCCTGCAGAGTGACAGCAAAGCCTGTATAGGCTGAGAGGGGAGTGCTTGTGTTACCCAGGGCTGGTGGAGTCAAGAAGCTGACCCCTGGCAGGCACAGACAAAAGTTTCCTCCCGTAAAGGTAGGTGGTAGCGAGATGCCTCATAACCTTTAGCACCTCCAGGAACCGTCACAATCATCCTTTGTAACTCAGTCAACACAGATACCCAAAATCCAGTATGTCTCCAGATTATGTCCTGTTATTGTTCTCTAGTAGGTAGCACAGCCAATTCTTAAGATCATCCCTGTTCAGGAAAGTTCCTAAGCATGTCCTAGAACATGATTAAGTATTTAAACTCCACTGAAGTGCTTTCCTGGACAGGTATGCTTTCCTGAATCGACAGCCACAGGTACTCCAAAAAACAACTACATGTCTATTTTCTGAGGTTCATAATGTTTACATTACTTACCATTTATTTCCATATTATCGTCTTTATTAGTGTATGTTGTACATATCCATTAGAATATTACTGTAAATGTAGGAATGGTATAAGCCCTTAGTACAAAGAGCTAAGATTACCAGATACTACGCCTTGCATTCTATTTCTCACCCTCCCATTGCTGGCACAATTCTAGCAAATGTGTTTATTATTAATAAGTATTGTAAAGAACCATCCTAGAGTGGGTGGTGAATGAACCAATTTTTTCCAGATCCTTTTATGATTCCATGAGGAAAGTACCAGACTTTTCAAAATAAGCCATTTAAACTATGCTCTTGAATTATGCTCCCTGCCACTATGCAGCAAATGCTCAATAGAGCTTTTCCACACCAAGAATTGGCTATTTAATTAATACACATTATATATTTCAGTTTATCAAGATAAGGTATTACTGAAAATCAAGTAAGCAGAAGAGCCCTTCAAATAAATTTAAAATGTCTCTTTGATGAAACATTAACAGTCAAAATCTAATTTGGTAACTGACAGCATGACATTTATTTTGACAAAATATCTTGTAATTTTCAACTCTTAAAAACACTGACCAAAGCAGATACCACAGTTAACAAGGAACATTTGCTTACATTTTCTTATATCCAATTCCAACAATACAGAAGAATAAGTTACCTAAACTCAGTCTCTGGAAAGAATTCTCTGGATACTACTTTTTATTAGCTGATAATCACTTTGAATGAACATGGTAATCTTGTTTAGAATTTCAGGGTCTACACAGATTGTGTTTTCTTTTAAAACCTACACTGCCTTGTGGACTGAAGTGCATCAAGTTGCATTTTTTTTTTAAACCTTTCAAATAATGTTCTGGGTTCTAAAATCAGAGATGACCAGATCGTCAACACATCTGTTTAACCATACATTTTAACTCCATTTGTTCAAATATTATTCACATTAGTCCCATACATAGGTACGAGGTTTCTTCCCTGCCCTGGGCTGAGAGGGAGAGTGATCACAGTTGCAGACAAAGTTAAAGTTACAAAAACAAGGAATTCACACTAAAATGTAACCTACCTTAGCCATTTGCATGGTCTGGTGGGGCATGTCCTCTGGATTCTAAATATCCATTAATTTTCCCCCCCAAGAAAGCTATCATTTGTGAGATGCTATAAGAGCTTGCATTATTGCTCTGCAACAAGCACCTTACTCACACTATTCCCAGAACTGTTTGCATGGCCTTGACATCCATTTGCTTGGTGCACTGACAAACAAGAGATAGCAATATTGACTTCTACTACAATAGAAAGAACGGGAGTGATAGAAGGAAAGTGCAATATGAAACAGACAATTTAGAAGTATTCCCCCCCCCCAGATTCTAAAAAGAAGGGTAAATAACCATGAAGAGTTAAAGGATCACTGCCTCTACCTTCAAGTCCAAAGTTTAAAAACTTAGTTAATGTTCTCTTTTCTTTTTGGTTAAATTTTTTAAAAATCCACTCTCCTAGCCAAAAAACTAAAGATTTCAGAACCATTCCACATATGCAAACATATCACACCTTTGAAGGGAACACTAGTGCAGCTTCCCTTCAAAGTGTGGTTGACCACACAACCACTCCCAGTTATTCATAGTCCATTTGCAAGAAAAGCCATTGTGTGGCTTCATGTTCGTGTGTATCACTAATTCCATACCAAATTTACTCAGCTCACAATAAATGCAAATTTTCCCCAAAACGACAGCCCTTCAATCTCACACTGGGCTCAAAGTCAAGCTGGGCGCTCTCTCACATCTCATCAGTGATAAAAGAACTGCAGGCCAAATTATGTTCTGAGTGCCACCTGTGGAAAGCTACTTTCCTAAGAATTATGCCTTCTATCAGTTACATGTGGGCATCCCATTTGTTGTCAATAGAATTGCAAATATGTAACAGATGGTATTAATTGACCTTCAGCATATTACTTGCTATTAAGCATGAAAATGAAAGATCCCCACTTGATTTTCGAAAGTCAGAGTAAATTTGTATGGAAGACAGATATGCAATATCTATTTCACTGTAAACTGAGCAAACCTGAGATGGCATAAGTGATAAGAAAGAATATGGAACCCCAGAAGTGTTTTCCCCCCTAAGCAGTTACTTCTCATTATAAGGAAGGGAGAGATCTCCAACAGACACTTTCAAGAGATCTGGAGTAAGCATCGATAATGTGTCTTCTCAATGCCAATGAAGAGGATGGATAGAAGGTATGGAGGAATAGATTAGGACTTGATGGTGTACTGGGATAGCTTGAGGGATCAGGTTATGACTTGCAGAGGAAGGGAGAGGGAGATGCCAACAGTCAGGATTTTCTTGATGGGTTGAGAGAGGGAAGTCTGAACTGGACAAAAGTCAGGGTCACAAATTGCTAGAAGCAGGCACCTATAAGGAAGGTAGAGATCACATAAAGGAGAAATAATTGGGATTGAGTGGTTCTAAGACTTAAGGAAGTTGAGCCAAAAAAAAAAAAAAAAAAAAAAAATCAGGGAAACAGGTGAGTCAAGTCCCAAGACATTCTGTTAGGGCTTGGGCTATAAGACACTAGCATCATAGGGTAGGATTTCTTGTTACAGTCCTGGTATTTTGGAGTCAGGATCAAGTAGACAGTGATCACCTGCTCTGAACATGTGTGGAAATCTGAAATATAATATAAACATAAGGAAACAGATTGTTTTAATACCTTTATTAATATTTGATAATACATAATCAATAGACACCTTTCTAAAACACACCAGGAGTCAAGCTGCATGTATCAGAGTACCAAAGAATACATTACACAATGCTGGTGCACAGAGCAGAAGTATCAAAATACCAACAAAAAACTATATTATTTTTAAAAGTGTTAACAAAAAAATTTACTTTCATGAATGGAAATAAATTTTAATATGGATAGTTTTAAGCTTCCAAGGGGTTGTAACAGAGCTAAGTAATTTTTTTAAAGCTTTTTTAAAACTAGACATTATGACTTTAGAGACTTTACTATTAAAACAATTCTCAGTAGATGTGCAGAGTAATTTAGATTATCCTTCACCAAATAAAGTTATGTAATACCTCAATTCAGAGAAGGATGCCTACTCAGGAAGGGCACTTAAGCATGTGCTTAACTTTAGATCAATGGGACATAGTCACATACTTAGGCCGTCATTCAGCACTTATACCACCAGTGTTTAAGATCACATATTTTGCCCTTTTCTTGGATTTAAAGATGTTTAGTCCTGAAGCTCTTAAGTAACTTCTACAATTGGATTTTAAATCTCTGCATGCAAAAAAGTCAAAATAAATATACCTATAGTAAATAAGCTATTCAATATGCGTAAGTGAGATACTGATTTTAAAGAAAGCTGTCTTACTTTGAAAAGTTAAATACATCTTCACTTTTGATTTACCACACTAAGCTTTATATGGCATCACCACACAATTGTGTTTGTGGATTAAAGAAATCAGTTTAAATAAATTTATTTTCAATCAGTTACTGCAGTCCCATATTTTAACAAACATTTTATCAATTTTCTAAAAAACACTAAATTATAAATTGTGTATTTTACAGACTATGACTACAGCAGAAATCAAGATGTAGGCAATAAGCAGTTTGATAGCTATTCTTGGCAAAGGAAAAGCCACATGAATGATTTTTTAATCTGAAGGGCCCAATTTAAGTAAATCCTCTGCGAATGTCTCACTACATAAGTATGTATTTAAGCAGCACTATCTAAACAATTATTTTTAGACAATATACTTCAACTGAAATGCATTCCAACATAATAAGAAATCACAACTGCCATGAAGCTGTAGCCTGGGGGCTGTGTTAAGATTGTTAGGCAATTTAGGTATGCTGGTTAATTTAATGAAAGACCTAGGCATTAGTTAAAAATGTTTCATGGTGAACTGATTTAAGAAACTAAGTGGAAGGTGGCACAAGCATCTGATTAGTTTATTCCGATTGCCAGAAGCAGATCATTGGGGAAGTGGGGGGAGGAGATGCTGTTCCACTACTGATAAAGGCTAATGTTAATTCTCTTTACAGATATACTTTATAGTTACAGAAATTGAACCAGAGGTGCCAGGGGAGGTTGTGGTGGGGGCGGGGGAGTTGGTCTTATAAAAGCAGCAGTGTCTGGAGCACAAGAGAAAGCAGGTTTCACAGATTCCTCTGAGGTCTCCTATGCAGAGGAATAAGAGGCCCAACTTCACTTAATTTGAGATTTGAAGATCTGCTCACGGTAGTACAGCTGGAGACTTGCAAGCTTTATCGATGTATTTACTTGAACCCTGGGGCAGCAACGTAAGAGAGGCCAGATCAAACAAACATTCCGCATAACACTTCAATGAAGAACTACAGGAGACCAGAATGTCTCCTTAATGACCATTTATTTCCTAGGAGCTATAATCTGTCTGGGCTTCCACCCCAAAGACAGCTAATACTCTGGCTCAAAGGATTCAGCATGATCTGGAAGAAAAAGAAAAAAAAACAACGAACAAACGCCTCCTCTTCCATAACCCAATTTGTGTCAGGGAATCTTACTTGTGAAAGGTCAAGATTCAAGAATAGACTCATTGTCTGGAATCTTAGAAGGCCCTTCTCAAGGTCTTCCACTGAGGGCTCATGGCACTGTAAGGGCTGAAAGTTCATGAAGTAATTTTTGGGGAGTGAGGAGGGAGAGAAGAGCCACTGGATCCACCTGGGTAGTATTGAGTCCAACATAGTTCTAGCTGAATTTTCTTGGTATGAAAGAAAGACTGGGGAAAAGGGGCCTGGACCTTTGAGGCTGCAAAAGCCCTCTTAGAATCCCATTGCTCGTTGCAGGTTTGATTTCTGTGGTTACAGCCACGGGACACCCACAACAGCCTGTCTGCCTCAGCTATGACACAGATGGAGATGGGGAGGTCTGGCAGTGGGCAGTCTGAGGGAGAAGCTGCTGCTGCAGCATGTGGCGTGAAGTGAGGAGGGAGAGCTTACAGTTAAGCTCCTACTGAAAAACCTCACACTAAAAACATTCTCTGGGCCACTGGCATAGCTGCAAGGAGGGGTCAGCAACATCTCCTTTGATCAGTGAGCGTTCTTGCCCTGGCACCCTGCTCCATTGTACTCACACAGGCAAATCAAAGTATCACGGGAATTGCAAAATCCAGCGATGCACAAACTAGTAAATCAGATTTCCCTGGCTGAGAGAAAAGAGTGCCTGGGTCCGCCTACATGGTTTCCACAGTCATAGTATCTCAGCTCTTTTGTGCAGAGAGGGGAGAGAGGAAGAGCAGTAGGAGAGCTTACAGCACAAAGCAGTACTGATTTGGGGTTGGAGACAATGAGGTGCACATATAAACCCCTCAACAGGAAACTTTCCACACTACAGCAAAGTGAGTGGGGAGAGAAATGCCTTCCTTATTTCTCACAAAAATCTGTTGAGCCCGAAGCTCTTCTCCTCTCAGTCTAGAAAGGTGGGCAACAAAGAAGAAACGGCAAAGAACCAGCCAAGTCAGTCCTCCACACTTGAGAAGGCAATACAAGCGGCTATCCCCAAGTGGGCTCAACCTACCTGCAACACTGATGGGGGCGTTCAAGAATTCAGTGTCTACCCAGGGAACAAGGGAGAAGCAAATCCTGGAAGCAGATCCTTCCCCAAAGGAAATTTCATTTTGACTCTGCAACTTGGGAGCTTCTGCCTGAAACTGACTCACACTGATATTTCTTGGATTCTGTCTTCTTCCTTTCTTCAATCATCTTTCCTGTTGGTTTCTTCCCTTTGCTTTGGGGGGGGTCAGCTGGAAAAAGAATGAAGCAGAAGGCTAAGGCATGACTCCATAATTCCGGGACAAAGAGGTAAGACTGAAGGGGAAGGAGAAGTGTATTTGATACCTTCTGAACAACAGCTGCTTTACAGGTTTTTCAATGCTCTGATTTGTCAAAAACGTCTAAAATCTTTTTAAATTGCCAATAGGCTAAGACCAAGCACAGGAGGTTTTTGTCCAGAAAAGTTTTTTTTTCCATGTTGTTACAAATAGAGCTGGTCAGAAAATTTTGACCTTGTCCAAATTTTGTAGAAAAACTGAACTTCCACAATTCTTCCTTCCATTTTCTGACAAGCTCTAATTATAATCACAGTATCTACTATTGCAACACAATGAACAGCTCTCCACAAGATTAGGCAGAAAGAAGCTGTGAGATGAAAAGGTGTTTATACTTACCTGGAAGTTTCCTTTAAACTGTCCCCCTTTTCTTAGCAGTACTAGTCCACAGCTCCAATAGTAAGGTCTTCCTCTCTACTTGCAGAACCAGACCTGTCAATCACTGGCAGCAATGCAAAACTCACTTCCCCTCCTGAAAGCCCACCAGTTGGGAAACTTCAACAGTTAATATGGTACTGGGTACTTGTAACTACACATCATGCCTACTGTAGAACACAAGAACCTCTGCAATCCCTGTGTTATTGTTTTGCATTCCTAGACCAATTTTTCTTCCCTGGGGAGCTGGATCTGTGAAGCTTTACTACCTGAAGAAAGCAAGTGTTCAGATAATTAATCTACCTATTCTTTAGCACAGGAAGTTCCATAGATCGTTAAGATTTTACCAGCACTGTGTAGCTGGAGTGATGGGGCATGGCAGCTGAAGAGGATGCAAATATATGCCTCATCATTTACTTGAGTCTGCTTTTGTTTACTGAGGTACACAAGTACCTGAAGTACATGAATGAGTAAGGTGGCTCTAAAGAAGTTGCTTTACTTGTAGATGAAGAAAGATCCTACCTCTTTCATCAGTTCACCTTCAACACTGAATACGACGAAGACTTTGTTTAACGTGGGAGCTTTTTCCCCCGATAGCAAGATAATCTTGTAGACAGTTGAGGATGCACTGTTTTAGTCGAATTTCATGATCTCTGCCTGAATATTTGAATTTTACCACCACCATGTTGGTTCACTTCTTTCCAGAGATTAAAATGGTGGACATTAATTTGGCTGAGCATCATCTCTTTTTAATTATGGTTTGCCTCTCAAAAGCCAGATGCAGCCTAGTCAAGTCTGCTTGGCCCCTTATGCATGACTAGTCCTTGTGGAAAAAAGGGTCTGTCCTGCTTTGGAGGAAAAGTAGCTGACCTAGCAAGATACTTATCAGGTCCAGGCAGCGGGGTCTTCTTAGCTAATATCTCATCTTTGCTTTCTCTAACAGTCTACATCATTCTGGATAGGAGTAGAAAAGGAGAAGAAAAATGGTAGTATATGCAGTGCTCTTTGGGCCAGAGCTTCTGTTGCTATTGTATTTGATAGCTGAATACTCAAAAAGAATAAAAATAAAAATCAAAGTAATAATTCATGTATTGCACGGTGAATAAAAGGGTCTCACTGGTCGTATCTGATGACTGACAATACTTTGCTCCTCAAAGAGTTTTCATGTTGCTAGAAGATGTTGCTTGCACTTCCACCTTCCACAACAGTAGCAACATGTAATGCCTTGAGTATCACACTGCAGTCCCTGGTGCTGGCTGACAGGTATGGTGAGTCCAAAGAGGCATCCAACACACAAACAATAAAACTTCCACAGTATTGAACCCAGCCAAATTCTTAGTGCTAAGCAGGAGTGCACCCAAACATTAAATCAATCCACCCATTCAAGAATTTGCTAAGTAAAGCAAGCAGACATATGCGAAGGCCTGGCCCATCCCCTTGTAGTTTTCTCTGAGGCAGGAATCTACCTTCAGATCCCTGGAGTGGCTAGCCTTTCAGAGCACATAAGAACTCCCTTGGAAAGGATAAAAAGCACACAAGTTTGCATAGGTTTATCTTGAGGACTCAGGAATAGGAAGATGGGTTCCTGGTTTGTATGTTCTAGCTACCATACACTCTGATAGGACTTTTTAACTCCTACTGTCACACTGGTTGGAGTCTGCTATATAGATGTGTTGCCAGGCTGGGGACAGCTAGATTCTTCTGCATCTTTTTGGAAGCTTGTGGGATGGTGCTTTTTACTTAGCCTTTCCTTTTTCAGAGTTGGAGGGACAGAGGGAAAAGATCTAGCTCTGATGCACCTGAATTCCTCTTAGGCATGACACAGACATGGTTCCTTCTACCTTTGGGGTATGTGCTTATCCAGGGAAGTCTATGTTCTTGCCCCTATTTGAGTTATTTTCATGAGGGCCAGCGTAAGAGACACAAGATGCTGGAATGTGCTTAGGCCTGCAGGGTAGATCTTTACTGTGAAAAGAATTTGCCGATTCCTTTGATGTGGAGGACTGTGTTGGGCTCTTCCTCGCTGGAGAGAGAACACCCTGGTTACAACCCCACCAGGGAAACACAGGCTGACTTAGTCTCTGGTAGATGGGCATGACAGATTTAAAAAGTAGACTGATGGTCTATGGTGCCCTTTTCTGCCTTCTGTCTGGTCCACTGGCTGTACCGCGTGCCGGTCATCTTCCTTTCACAGCCTTTTGTGGAGCGGCAAGAGGCAATGCTGTTGCTCCACATGATTAACTACTTTTATTGTTGATGAGGGCTCTGGGCGTGCAACAGCTCCCTCTGAGGCCTTGTTTGAGCTGGCCTCATTCTATTGCCCCCAATAGGAGAGGGTCAACTGTCACTCAGTGCTTCTTGGGGTTAGGGAGACAGTGGCAACTGTTTATCTTTCATGGCTCTGCTCAGAACCCCACAAAGAAGGCCTACACAAGTCTGTGCATGACCACTATGGAAGCCCTGTCTGGAAAACAGACAAAAATCCCCAGAGATGCATTTGGTAAGTAGAGAGGAGCATAAGCAGAAAAGCTTCCCATTTCCTTTCTTCTTTATTTGTTTGCCATGATGAGAGCAGCATTCGTCAGAGTGCACACTGCTGCAGTACCTCAGCAAAGGAATGCAGAATCAAAGTCTAATTCCAGACACCCAGCTGCTAAACCAGATGTATTTTAGCCCTCTAGATCCACTGAATTCTTTTGCTTTGTTTAAAAATGTAACTGATCATCTGCAGCAGTGAAATATGAGCCACCTATCTGCAGCTACAGATGCAAAAGTAAAAGGGCAGGTTCTATAGGAGAAGTGATTTTTATCCTACTTCCAGTTATTGACAGGTCTGGTTCTACTTCCAGGACTGCAAGTAGGCTGAAAACCCACTACAGGATTTGTTGACCTGCCTATGCTAAAAAAAGCTGTTTTCAAAACCATGTACACAAATACCAAACCAACAGAGTAAATCCTGGCAAAGTAAATGTCTTCTTTTGGCACCAACAGGAAACATACATGAATTGTTAAAACAACAACGGACATGTCATAATGATTGCTTGGCACTGAGTTCTGTTGGCTACTGACACTAATTATGGAAAAACTGATTTTTTTTAAAAGTTAGGGGGCAAAATGGCTTTTGAACAATACAGTAGCTACATTTTAAGGGTCTGTTAGCATTTCCTTTATAAACCTACTTTGAGGGGTTTTTTAACGCAGCTGAATAAAACATGCTTATGGCTGAAACTTGGCATAAAATGTCTCTCAGAAGCAATTTTAATATATTTTAAAAGCAAATTAGGTTTAATTATTTGAGACATCTACAAAAATAATGTGTGATCCTGACTCTCCCTTGGGATGGTCACAAGAATCAGTGAGGTTATCTTATTTTACATCTTCAGTAATGATCTCGGAGTTAAGGTAAACCAAATGTTAATGAAATATAGAGAGATTAAATGAGGAGGTATTGCAAATACCAGGAGAAAAGAAAAAGGATAAAGAGATCTAGAGAGGCAGAAAATATAAGCAGGAAATAAAATTAGATTCAAATCAGAAAATGTACAATCTAACAGTTTATCTACACTGGAATAATGGACACATGGAAAAAAATACAAAAACTAAATAAGTGCACCTTAGCTAAGCAACAACTAAAAGGAACATGGTAACATCTGAAGGGTGTAAATATCAAGCAAGGAGAGGAATTTAAGGTGATTGAAGAGGATATAATTAGGAGCAATAGAAAGAAATTTAGTCTATTGAGGAAAATGTCCTGACAAGGAAATTTTATAGATTATAGAACAGTCATCCACAGGAAGAGGTGAATGGCACATTTTCTTCAGACATTTAAAATTACACTGAATGAAGTTCTAGAAATGTACTGTGAGAACAAGCACACAATGGCAACAGGTGAGACTAGATGAGACCACAAGAAATGATTTTTTCCCCCCTTTCTGATCACTGGACTATCAGTAGTGTAAGCGTCCTGGCCTTAATAGCTTTTGATGGCATAAAACATTGGTTTCTAGAATCAGTAATTCTTGAGATAACAATCATTACAGTGGAGGAAGAAGGAAGCAAAATGATAATCTGAAGAGTTGATTTTAAGGTCAAATGTCACACAGATTACCATGAAAAGAAACTAATGCTATATACCATCAGAATGCTCAGAATTGCAACTTTCCAGTTTATAAAAAGCTTTGGTTTCTAACCATTTTGTTCTAGCAGGGTATTTGTGTCATCAGTTTGGGAGCTGTGCCACAAATGATGTGGACCATATCAGATTAGAATATATTTATTTGATTAAATTAGCACTGAATATAGCACATCCTGGGCCAGTGGAGTTTTCAATCCTTGGATGACCATCCTAATTTAAGAGTTTCACAGAGTTTCCATCATACCAAGCAATTTTTGGGTCACATTTGCACAAATCTGAAGTATATTTCTCTTGCCTATTTTAAAGTCAAGAGAACATGCATAGGAGCAGTAAATGCATGGGAGTAATTAGGCTGAATCATGTATTATTGATTATAACAAATAATTAATGAAAGAATTATTATGCATAAATGTAGTCATTTGATAAATCTTATAATTTTGGCTTTTTTTAAAAATACCACATCATTGATATAGTGGTCCAAAAATTTCCCTTTTAAAGGTCATTTTAATTTACAGGTAGCATATTTTAAAATCCTTCATAGAAGGGGCTATCAAAATTGGGGTTTTTTTATTGTTTCTTTTGTTTTGTTTCCTTTCAAAGTTTGTATGCCAAGTGTAGCTGACAGCAAACTTCAGCAGCCTAGTTAACAAAGCATTTTAAACAAGACTTTAATAGTCAGATCTCATTGGCACTAATATAAGTCCACTGTAAAATAAATGAATAAATAAATTACCCTCTTTCAATTTTCAGGCAATTCTAAGCCTCAAGTGGTTCTGGGAAAATATCTGAATTGGTAAAAAAAAATTGTTTTTCAAACGACGATATAGTGGCTTTTTTTTTTTTTTTTTTTTTTTTTAAAGGAGCTAATTTTTGGAAGAAAAAAAAGGTTACCAACATATTGGTAACATACTCCAATTATTGTGCAAAACTTGCAATTTCTTTATGTTAATAGGGGCTTTCATTTTACTTCTCAGAATTCAGTGCTTGGTTTACTTGATTCAGTTATACCTGCAATTAGCTTATGTGTTTTTTAAAAAACATTTGATTATTTTGTATCTTGCTGATTTTCCACTCAATACTCTGAATCCTCACATTTCTTCTACCCTTCTCTAGTCTTTCAACCAGTTTTCTGTTTATGTCAAGTTCTAAGTTTTTGTGCTACGAATGAGCAGTGTGAAGGGTAACCACTCCAATAAGGCTACCAGCATTTTTCAAACTGAATTTTGCAGATGACATTTTGCTAGTCTATTCTCCTTTGGTATTTACGCCTGCTCTTCTCCATGACTCTCCTCTAATGTTTGTAATTTCTGGAGAACTCATATAGCAAAAAGCGAAGGAAGTTTGTCTCCCTTAGATATAATCATCCTACTCTCAATAAATATGGATCACTGCCATTAATGCTAGTGGAGAATTACACACTATGCACGAAGAAAGAAAGAATCCTAAATAGACTACTTTTTGTAGCATTCACTCAAACATGTAAGTGCTATCCTATTTTGAAAAGGAACTCACTGACGGCATTGTGTGGTTCCATGTTTATTGTGTTCCATGTCAAATGTTCTCAACTTTCAGGGGAAAAGATTGTTTCCTATCAGCCTCGCAATCTCAGCCTGGAATATGAGACTCAAGCTGGATTCTTTCCTTGTCTTTACCAGTAAAAGGATGAGGCTGATTTGGGTCCTCAGTTATACCAGTTGACTAACTGGAACTTAATCTTATTGCTGAGACACAAGCAGATCCTTGATGTTCTCATAGTTGTGTTGGTTCTGCAAACAGGAGTACAAAGTGGTAAAAGCTTATTTTAGTCCAATGTGTGCAGATATGATTGAATACATATGGGGATCAATTTAAAGCCCTGACTTTGCAAATGACCAGTGTGCCCATGCACTATGTACTGCAGGATCAGGACCCAAGATCTAGTAAGAAGGTTCAATTTTTAGTAATTTTTCAGAATAGACACACACTTAAAAGTTGTTGATTTCACCCAGCTTATTACACATGTAAGATATTAACAGTACATAAAGTAAAGCTGATGATCTTCCCACAGAGCTTAGTCGAAGCTATATTCAGTTGTACTGAATATTCTTGAAGTGGTTCTGCAATAATTTAGCCATTTAACATTCTCAGAATGTTCTATGATTTAATTACGTTTCCTTACTGGACTAAATCCCCAAATTTACCTATATTTTAATTAATTATTTGTAGTATTAGAAATTAATATCTATATATATATTCCCCAAAATATGACTTAAAACAAGACGAAATATTTTGAGTTCCTCTTGTTTTAGTCTTTCCTTGTAAGGAAATTCTCACCAACTCAATTCAGGCAGAGTTTTCTATTTCTTTTAAATAAAACTACTTCTTACACTCACTTCCCCTCCATCTCTTCTCCATGCAAGCATCTTTCACCTACCTGCTTTGCTCAGTCAGACCTCCCAGCATTTGCACTAGACATAATTAACTTTGGTAATGCCTCTTCACAGGCATACCAGTGTGCAATGTTAGACTCAGTCATTCTGTATCTGTTGAAATATTAGCACTTGTTTTAGGTCACTTACAAAGAACAAAGTTAAGCCATATAAAATCAAACAAAACAGATACAAACACGCACATACAGTTTTATTTCTACGTTAGGCTCATTACTTTTGTAGAACTATAAAACATAGAAAAAATAACATTTGCACTAAAAACCAAACTTACCCCTCTTAATGATGTGGGTTTCAAAGTCTGATTAACCATATTTTAGATGGTTTTATGCATCTCACAGGACCCTCTCCTTCATTTGAGTCAAGCCTTGATTGACAAAAATGAACACGGTCTAGAGCAGATAAAAAGAACTTCCCTCTTGATAAAACAATGCTTCCCTCTAGCACCCAACCAAACATGCAACAGATTACTAGCCCTTTTGATCACAAAGACTATTCTATTTATCTGAACATTTTTCTGCATGATTACTGCATGCACAGATTCTTTTGAACTGAATTCTTGACAACTATGTTTGCCAAATACTTTCTTTGGAGCTTCATATTAATTTCCTGACCTATTTTATTTCAATTATTTTTCCTTAAGAATATAACAAAGTTACAGGCTGATCTTACTGCAAAATATGAATTTACATTAATTTAATTAAAATCTTCTATCTAAAGATTCTGAAGGTAACCCCAGCTCCCCATATCAGATGTGAAGGGCTACTATTCAGTGAGACATTTAAAAGATACTAAGAGTAGAAAGGGTTCTTTGACTCCATGTTTTTCTTTTAGGGTAAAATTTTAAAATTAAATTACAACCTGCACTGGGAGAGCTCTGCATTAAAAATACATGTTTTGAGAAAAACTCTAGAAGATATACCTAAATTAGGAATTTCTAAATCTTAAGTGTATGTTACATGTAAATTATAGATCTGCTTTATATTTTCTCCTCATAATTTTAATAGTAATAGCTTCCTACCTACCACCAAACAAAGTGAAAGAAACTAGAACGAAGTGCAGAAAGAAGCATAAAAATCTCAGCCTAAGATATTTGAGCTGTTCCCCTCTGTCCCATTTCTGCAGGTAAACTATTTTAATCAATGAATGTATATTGAATTGTCCCTTCCAAAAAAAAAACAAAACCCACCACCCACAATATAGGCTTAGGGCATGAAAGTGCTGTTTTAAAAAAAAAAGCAAGCAAATGCAGGTACATGTGACAACTCAGGTTCAGCTAGTCAGCTAACTTATGGGAAATAGGTTTTGCTTCATTAAGTATCTGCAATGCAATCACCAGCACATGCCCAAGGTTATGTTTTGAGGCTGTAAAGTTAGGGCATGTTTTATGTGGTGTAAGATTTAATTTAGAATTATTATAATTTTTAACTTGAGCTACTCTAACAAGCTGTTTGCCCAGATAAAGTTTTTAATAATTCTTAATGATAATAAAACGGGATATCTCTTAAGCATTTAGCCAATTAAACTATATAGTTTGTCACTACTTTTTTGCTATACAAGAATTATGTTAGCAATAACCATCTCATGTCAGTTCCTGCAACCCAAGGGTATATATTTTCATGTACCTCTGAGCTTCCTTTAATGCTTTAAATCAGATGGTCAACATCGTAGTTCCCATAGTTCCAAAAAGTGACTTACTGTAAGACCAGCTGTTAGGATCAAGACTCCCTCAATGTTTTTTTCAAGTGGTCAGTTCAGCAGGGAAATACTTGGGGGGGAAAAAAAAGCAATGACCTCTTATTCGTGCATTTCACATAAAATAATGCAGTACACATGAGACAAGCATACAACTTGTTTATGTATGTGGTACCAAATAAAGCTATGGTCCTCCAATGGGATCTTGTTGGGCAAACTCTTACATTCCTTGGGAATTCAATTGAAATCAATGAGACTCTGCATAGCTGCAAGCATCTGCCTGCGTTAATACAGCTGCAGAATCAGGGACTACTTTATTTAAAAAACCCACTACAATAGTTATGAGATGGTTGAAAAACAAAAACAAAAGGTGGATGATAAGCATATGGAAAGTTCCATCCCATCTGACCTTTCTGGAAAAATCATCATAGCAATTAATTTTAGGAGCCTAATGAAAGTGACAATACTACATTAAACTTCAACCAATTCAAATACATTACAGAGAAGGTACAATGTAAACTCAGTAGCTTTCAGAAGTATCAAGTAATCAAAAGTTTGCTTTTTAGTAATATGCCTTAATATCAAGATACAGCATTATGATCTTTTAACAACTGCCATTAGAAATTAAAATCTTTCTTAAATCCCTCCACTCTGTTCTGAAAGTGGTGTTAACTGTGTTTAATTTGCTGCTGCTTTGTTGTTTGTTTCCCCGTTATTATATTTTAAAGAATAACACACTAATTGCTTGCCTTTCATTACCAACAGCAAGTATGTGTTTGCTCTCAAACCTTTGAACAGTCTGTTCCACAGTCTTGTAGGGTGAGGGGTGTGTTCCACATTGAATTAAAAGCAACTGCCATGAAGGATGCTTTCAGTCTCTAGGGAAAGGGGTGCCAGAAATTTCCTTGAAAAATGTTCGCTGCTGCCTCTGAAGAAGTCATTTCTCCATTCATCCAAGTCACATGTTAAGAGAGTTTAGCAAATTAGGAGAAAATGAGAAAGACACAGTAGAATCATGCTTATTAAATGATTTTATGTTTTAAAATATTTTCTGCTGTGAAAGTCTCTCAAACCCAAGAAAGTATAAAAATACAAAAAGATCATATTGCTTACACACACTTACATGTAAAAATATCTAGCAAATCAGTTATCAAGGGAAGTAAATGTTTAACCCCAACCACGTTTACAGTGGAAAGTTTTATTGAAGTGAAGTGTTAATTTAAACGTATACATTTATTTTTTTATCCCTGATTACTTGTGGTTTTTTTTTTTTTTTAAACATTGAGGCAAATTATCTTGATCTCACGTTAAGTGTACGGAACACATAGTGAACCCTGATACTAACTTCAATGGGGAGGGGGGGAAGGGTGGTAAGAACTACCAGAGAGCATAATTCTTTAAGGAAAACAGATATTTTCTGTGTCTTATGTTTTTGGTATTTCAATTAGCATATTCTTTATATGAGCATTCTCAAACTTTCCCCACAGTGGACAGAGTTGGTTTCATAGACCATCTTCTCCCTGTCATTCACAACCACACAGAGCCCATCCCTTCCGATTTGTAATCACTTAAAACCCATGTAGCCACTGTAGCTGTTGCTTACTTTAAGTCATCCTATAAGGAAAGTATTAACATATTTTAGCAGCTAGAAATGACAACAGCCAACTCTCCATAGGCCGTAGACCACAGTTTGAGAACCACTGCTCTACTACGCGTTAACCTGGAACTTGACTGGGATTACATTCAAGTATTCAGGTGTAGTAAATAAACATGACATGTTATGCTGCAACAAACATGTCAGTGCATGTATCCATTTTCTACAAGTCACAATGCAAGAGGTTCCTTAGATAGAATCACACAGCGACTGCTAGACGGCACGTTACGCCGATCCACGCTTATAACAGTTCACACAACCTCAAACAGGCAGCTAACATTAAATACAAAAACACAAGTGAAATATTTTGCAGTAGTATAAAGTTAACACCTTTATACATTTATGAACTCCTTGGAGGAGTTTTTAGATTCTCTAACAATTTAGTTAGTTTCATTTATTAAATGATAAAAAGTCCATAGCCAAAACTGTCTTTTTTTTTTAAGGAAAGTTTTCCATAATTTCTAAGTTGTTACTTAATCATTAAACTTTAATTATTAAACATTAGAAATAATGTTGTTCTTTAAGACTCTGTGGCACTGCCTCAAACTGGGTCCAAAGGTTTGCATTAATATGCTCCATCCTGGCAGAACCCAATAACTAGGCAGAGCACCACTGATTGATGAGGTTCTGTGCAGGCTTAAGGTTCTGTCTATATGGAGCTTCTTGTATGATTAGGGCTCTACTTAGTTTTGAGGATTAGTCAAAATATTGGCATCAATTTTGTGGCATTTGTGATTTAACTCAGGCCTCCCAGGCACACACCATGATAGAAGGTGACAATCTTCCTTGCTGTTCAATGCAGTTAGTTCAAATACCCTCCTATTTGCCAACTATTTAAAAACTACTCTAGCCTTACACTGCAAATATTATTGTCAAGCATAGAAGTCTTTGCTTAAAATTTACTTCTGCCAATTTCTCATTTTTAATTATATGCAAAGAAGTCAAAAGAAAATTTTTTATTTTTACATTAGTATTTCATATTTTCTTCTTACTTTAAACCAAGGGTCAGCAACCTCTGGCACGCGGCTCGCCAGGGTAAGCACCCTGGCGGGCTGGGCCAGTTTGTTTACCTGCCACGTCGGCAAGTTCGGCCGATCACGGCTCCCACTGGCCACGGTTTGCCGTCCCAGACCAGCCGCGTGCCAGAGGTTGCCAACCCCTGCTTTAGACTCCTGTTGCATGAGTTTAGGAATGTAATCAGGGCTTTGGAGTGGAACCCGGAACTGGAGCACGGAGCAGCAGGTTTTTGCCTGGAGCTGGAGCAGAGCCGGAGCACAGCTCCAAAGTCCTGAACGTAATGACACAGTAGATCTAGGAACTTACCATTAGAATACAAATAGTAGGGATCCTACAATGAGTAATAGGGCCCTAAATCTGAAAATGAAGTTTCTCTCAGTGATAGAGGATCATACACTGCTACTAACTACCATTCTAAAGGATAGCATACATACCCTATGTAGGAGTTTAAATGTTTAAAATGTATGTACACTTAAAGGGTCTAGACTAGTAGGATGTAACTAGTCAGAGCAGAGTCATCTTTGAAGGTTTTTTAAATCTTTAAAGCTATAACGAAAGCATTTATTCTGAACACGAGTAATAATTTGACTTGTGCCACAGTTCAAAGAGTTTAATCAACTTACTAAAACTATAGCTTTTAAATCAATGCTTTTTTTTTTTTAAACGTCTTACTTCAGTGATTTGCAAATGTAAAATATTTTATCACCTTTCACAAACAGATAGGAATAAAGTGCTCAGAGGGAATTAAATCCTTCCATGGGTGTTTTAGTTCAAATCTAATTATGAATTTTTCCTCACTCTTTCTCCTTCCTTGCTTTTTATTCCAAGTTGTAGCTTATAATTTCTTTGAGGCAAGAGAGGAATAGCACCCTAGAGTTTCCAAATACCAACATTTTAGAATTTCTTTCCCATTTATCTAGCAAAATTTTGCCTTTAAGTAGCTACGGTTGAGTATTTCAACAGCAGCATCTGATTCTGAGTGTCTCTAATTTTGAGTGCCCACCGTGAGACATATTGAGCTTCATTTTCAGAGGCATCCTCCCACTTAAGCCACCCCAAATTAGGGAAAACTTTTCAAAGTCTGGACTAGATAAACTGGTGCCAGAACAAATATCATCCAAGGAAAGTCATAAAAAATAAATGGATAGAATTACTTTTAAAAATTATAACCAAACTGGAAGTTAAGAAAATGAAACACTACAGGCAAGGGCCATCACAAATTAGGCAAGAGTCTGACTGGCATTCTAAAAGGAATCTCTGCAAGAAAAGGTGTTGGTTCACAGCACTCTGGAAGGAGAAGAGACACTATAAAATACTGGAAGGTGAACGCAATCCTCTCTTCTGTTGATGTACCTAGCACCAATCTAAGTTCAAAGGGTTCTTTGAAGTCAAAAGACATGTCAGCAAAACATACATCTGCATCCAGTATTTAATGAAAGCCAGAGAGAAACTAACCTAAAAAAAAAAACGCTTCTCCAAAGGGAGTTGAAATGGACTATTTGTTTACATTGGCTGTCATATAAATAGGGATCCTTCTCCAAGAAGCCAGCAAAATTTTAATACTAATACTTCTAATACTAATTTTGCACTTTAAGCCCTCCCCAGTTCTTACATCAAATTGAAATAACGACAACTGAAATAGAGACCTTCTTGCCATTTTAAACAATGTTTTGATGACAGTCATTACTGCAGAGATCAAGTGTGTTGGGCTGATCAATTAAATAGAGACTGCAATCCTCAGCTTCTGAGGTAGGCTTCTGGTGTAACTGTTGTCCATGGTGGTACTGTCCATAGAATTTCTTTCATTAGAGGAGGATGTGTCTTTACTAAATGAAAGAAGTGAGGATTAATGTGGTTTCTACTGATTCAGTCTCAGGGTGCCACTGTGACAGTCTGAAGTGACAATGTAAGGTGGCCCAAAGTACCAAGTCAACCAAAGAGAATATAGAATTACAGATAGCGGGGACCTTTTACTTTATTATTATTACTATGATTAAATAGTAAATGTGAAAATTAGAGAAAGATACTGTCTGAAGCAACTTTCAGAGAAAAGTACCACACTATTTATAAATTTAAGAGTTTAGGTCCAAAGTAGGATTTTAGAAGGGGGATACGTACTGCCAAATTTTATTGAGTTTTGCCTCTGGTACCTGCCAGAAGTTTTTAGATAAGCATTAACAGATCGGAGAAAAAAGGATTTGGATGTAGTTGAGTGAGGGTGGTGGAACATACCAACATTTTCTTGGCTGCAATTCACCCACCTTGGTCTGCTCCTCAGCTGAACAAAGCAAACAAAAAGTAACAAGCTCTGAATTATTATGTATGTAAATGTTACCACCTCTGTAGTATTAACATATGTCCGAGTTATTGGCTTCACTACATCAACTCCTCCTGCTGCACTCTTCTGTTTCCTTACAAGGTGCAGTAGTGGAGTTGAATGCTGTGTAGGCACACAGCGAAAGTAAGTTAACAGGTTCTTATATGCTATTCTTCCTTTTGAAGTTTTTATTTCAGGCTACTGCTCTACTCAGACTCCTCCTTTCGACTCTAAAAAGAGAAAGCTGAAGAAAAAATTAAATGAAATTGGATAAAAAAATTTAACATCTAATGATAAACCCACAGACATTAAACTAAAGGCAGTTGTGGTGATGACTGAGTGGGCCCTGAATTAGGAGGAACCAGGAAGGAGAGGGTCTGTGAGCATATGGCGAGGATAAGAGACTTAAGTTTTAATCATAAAAACGCAAGACAAATATTATAGTTGTGTTTTAGTTTTTACACAATCTTATTTGGGTAACTGAAATAGCTAAATCTAAATATAAATGAGAAAAATTTAAATATATTACACAATTAAATACGGAACAATGGCATGACTGCATGTGATGCAGAAGCTTACAAAAGTACCATATTTTGCCATATATAAATACTATAGAACAACTCAAACACAGAATGGCAAAAGAGCAATGCTCAGACTGTGGACATCGAAAATAGGGCATTCTTCCCCATCTCCCACCCTATTTAGACCCGGGCTTTCGGAGGAACAAGTGACTGTAAAAAGGGACTGAAAGAGAAGATATGTACAGTGACACAAGGAAGGGGAAGGTCAAGTATTACATGAGGAAGAGTAATGAGTGTTTAAAATGGAGGAGCTACTGCAAGTGAGGGTAACCTGTAATCAAATTCCTTGCACCTGATCTGGTGATATTCTTTGATGGCTGGATAGTGGGGTGGCTGAGTAGACAAAGTTCAAAGATGGACTGCAACTTTAGAAAGGAGAGAAATAAAAGTGAAATTCTCTAGTCTGGAGGTCAGTGATTTAGGATACTTAATGATATTTCCAACTGTTGTACTGAAATGGAGATGGCATATTTACCACTGTTTTACCAAAGCACCAGTTTATGAGGGCCTGTTTTGGTCTGAGATATGTCCAATTTTGAGAGACGGCTTAATTTTAAATATTTCTTTCATCATTTAGTTATTAAAGGAAGCACAGGTTCTCTGCCATATAAATTTAATACCTTTTGTTAAAAATATATTAAGAATGGATAATTTTTTTTTTTAAAGTGTCCTGCATCTAACTTCCGTTTTCCTAAACTTAAAACAATCGGCAGCAACTTGGTCTCCCTAACAGTTACATTGAGGAAAAGCTAACGAACTGGTCCCAGTTCCTTTCAGACACCCCAGGTCTGAGTGGGCCCATGTTAACTTTACGGTTTGAAAATGTTAAATTCTCAGTAACTTTAATGAACTGTAAAATCTAAGCTTTTCATGGTTTACATTGAAGCAATATTGTTTTGAAGTGAAAGATTTTATGCCACTAAGGCTTTTATAAAATTACAGTTTTAGCAGCAACTGATGGTAAAACTGTAATTTTATAAAAACCTTAGTAGCATAAGTCTTTGTTACTTCAAAACAATATTGCTAACACTTATGCACACAAGTAATTCACTGAAGCTAATGGGATTATTCTTGAGTCCAATTATGTACTACTTAAGTGTTTGCAGAATCAGGACCAATAATTTGTAAAATTAAAACGTAGACCCTACTAGTAATGGCATTTAAAAAAGGGGTTTAAAATTTACTACTCTTTGAGCACTATTCAAACAAAGCAAAACTATGCAAATAAGAGGTCTTTATAAATTGAGAGAACTATGAGGAAAGTCCCAAAAACAAACCCTTCCATAATTAACATTGCTTTTCCATGTCTGCCAATAAAAAAAAAAAAAAGATGAAAAAAAGCAGACATACAGCTATTGAAAGAAGCAAGGAGTTGTTAGATGTTTTGAGATAGAATTACACACAATTAGTGTGTAATTTTATCTGGAACACGAATTTCAAATTACAAAATCAAAGTCATCACCTAGAAAAATTTGTATTTTTCTACATTTATACAGAATAACTATATACACAAAAACAGCAAAGAGTTCTGTGGCACCTTATAGACTAACAGACGTATTGGAGCATAAGCTTTCGTGGGTGAATACCCACTTTGTCAGATGCATGTGTCAGGGTGGTTTCTGAGGCTGTGGATGGCATTGCGTTCTGCACGACTTAGGTTCTGAGGCAAGCGATGTTGTTTTTCCACATGCATCCGACGAAGTGGGTATTCACCCACGAAAGCTCATGCTCCAATATGTCTGTTAGTCTAGAAGGTGCCACAGAACTCTTTGCTGCTTTTACAGATCCAGACTAACACGGCTACCCCTCTGATACTATATACACAAATGCTCAACAACATACAACCTAAAAGGCATTGTTCAAAACCTTTTTGCTATTGTGCCTCAGCTGTTTTTTATTATTACTTTTATTTAAGTAAGATTTGTGCTGAAAAACCAATTATTTAAATTGATTTCATTAACCTTTATAGGACAAAGAAATGATTAATGCAAATACAGAAGAATTCTACTGCTTGTTTTGATCACTGAAATGTAATGTTTTACTGTGAAATAATTGAAAGGTTTGATATGAAAAAAAGAACACACAGGAAAAAGCAGTGTTATATAAGTGCCTTGAATTAGGTTCCAGAACGCTTCGAATTTTAGTTAGGCAACAGTAATTACAAACACTTTACATTTTTTTTTTTTTTTTAAGATCAAGAGAAGGGTTTTTTTGGCCTTTGTTTTGAGAGTGTTTCCATTTCTCCCCACCTCTGCGCTGCTGTGGCCCCCCACCTGCTCCCCTCCAATTCAGAAAGTCCAAGTACTCTCTGCTTTACTGACTACACAACTCATTTAAAAAAAAAAAAAAAAAAAAAAAAAGAAGCAGCAGCAGCATCTGTTCACCTACCTGACTTCCCATAAATGAAGGCAAAACGCCACCTTTCCCAAATCTTATTTCAGTATGCCCAGAGGATATGTTTACTGTGCATTAAGTTTATGTAAACACACTTAGTATTATGATTGTTGAGTACAACTTTAGGAAACGGTACGTCTGCAGATATATGCTCTTCCATCCAATAGTCTGGCAATATCCAATAGTTTTAGAAACTATGCATTTTGGAAGAAGTCCACTAACCCCAACCCCGCTCTATTGCTTATCTCAGGGACTCTATATCATTTAAGGGTAATGTAACTTGTTAGAATTATATACAGAACTCTTTTGATTACTTTTTCCTGTTGCCTTTGCACCGCCCTCACTTCTCTTACATGTTGCACACCTACCACCGTTCCCATCACGTACCCAACACAATACTGGAAGAGAAAAAGTTATCAAAACCCATCTACCTAAAGCACAAACTAACCAAACCAAAAGAATATTTTAAATGCAGCAACTTAGCAAGCCTTTTTATGACTATCATTAATCCCAAGCCTTCAGTTATGCATACATGATCACTCCCAAAACGGAAACACCAGTGTCAGTTCTTTCACCTCAATTCAAAAGGCAACACTGAATTAACACTCGCCAACTTCCTTTGTTGACTTAAATTAGCAAATCTACTTGAAATCATTCACTTTAATTCTTCACGTGGCAACACTAAAATTTTGTTTCCATAGGCTACTAACCAACACACCACGCTTCAAGCAAATATTTCTGATGAATTTTTATAAGCTGAGTTTTGGCAACGGGCACCTGCAAAGGATATTGGATAATTTAGCTCTATATTAAATTATTAGAGCACATCCAATTACTTGTCAATATACTATATAGGACTATTTGGTTTAACAAAGAAGACTTAGCTTCCATCTTTGTGCATATAAGCCATTTTGAGACACATATACCATTGTAATACTGAACTGCTGATCAAATGCACATCTTTTGCATGCAGAAAGATCTTTTAAATATGTTTCTTACACAAATTTATTAATACTGTACTACATTTATACAGTGCCATCTGAGTCTATTGCACATTACAAATGATAAAAAGACAAGGTTCCTCAAGAGCTTAGAATCTAACTTAGACAAACACAGTAAAGGAAGACAACAACAGAAAACCAAGAGGTAATGAATAGAAAGGAGATCAGCAAAAAAAGGTTAATTGGGACTGGAGAGTTTTGAGAATGCATTTGAAAAAAAGGAGACAGAGGTAAAATGGCACACAGAGTTGAGGTACATACAACTGAAAATACTGAGCTGTTTATATTAGCTTACAGGCAAAACAAAAGTTTTCCAGAGCTCAAAACAGTCTATTAAAAATACGAGTAACATTCTAAACATTATCAGATGCCAACATTCAGAATAAAGATGTTTTATTTGCTATTTCCCACAGTCAAAAGAAACACGATCATACTTCAACAAATAGTACAATAACTTTGTATATGGTTAGTAATTTCCCTGTTTCAAGCAAAAACCCACTCCCCACCCCGACTAGTTTGCAATCCTGCTCATCTCGACACATCCTCTAATACTCTTACTTCCATTTTAGTGATCAGAAGATCTTTCTAAAAAGTTCATAATTTAATACGACACAAACACAGTGAACTTTAAGGCTAACAAGAATCACTGGTACATGCATTAGGAAGAAAACCTTGCTTGCTTATCAGACATATCTGACAATATCACTAGACATTAGCTATCCTTTTCTTAAGTAGAATTTACTAAAACTATCTCCCTTCCCTGGAAGCTTGTTCCAGGTCTACATCATCTTGGAAAATAATGCGCCTATTCTTCACAATGTCCATTCTAAACCTCTCTCTAACCAGCTTCAGATGGTGATCTCATGTAAGCTGATTAGATCCTTATTTAAGTATTTATTTAGAGACATTGATATTTCCATATTAATTAGGCCTCATGGTATTCTTTTGAAGGCTAAAAAAAATGAAGCTCTTGAAGTCTTTCTGCATAAACCTTCTAATCTTCTAGTAAGCCTTAGGGCCCTTCTCTGCACCTATTTAGGAATTTGAGATAAGTATCCTGGTCCCTCTAAGATTTAGGACTTGCTACATTTCCAAGTCATTAGCTATCCTATGATCCAACTATGGACATGCACAGTTATCAATAGTTAAAATACTGCTGTGCTCGCACACATAACATACATAGAATTTATTGCTTATTAAGGACTTGTCTACAGATAAAGCACTACAGCAGCTTCAGTGTAGATACCACCTCTGCCAACAGGAGGGGTTCTCCCATCAGCATAGGTAATCCACCTCCCAGAGAGGGAGTAGCTAGGTCGACAGAAGAATTCTTCTGTGATTCTAGCACTGTCTACAAAGGGATTTAGCTTTTCTTAACAATACCATCAGAGGTTTGGATTGTTCAGACCCCTGACCAACATAGTTAAACCAACCTAATTTTCTAGTGTAGCGCAGCCTAAGGTTGTCCGACAGATCCCACTATAATACCGTTTTCAGTTGCTTAGGACTTTGCAAAACTAACCACTTAACAGCTGAAATTTTCTACAGTGTCTATCTCAGGCTGCACTTATTTTTTAAAAAAAAACAGCCGAAGTGGTTCAGCTGTTTCAGAGAATGAAGCTAGGGGAAAATAGATTGGGTCTGAGTTGGGAGCGGGAATGGATTGGGACTAGCTGGGGAAGAAGATTAGCACTGAGAACCAGGGGGGTGGAAGAAAGGAGGTGGCTGGAGAGGGAAGACAGATTGTCAAGAAATTGGGGGAGAATGACACTGGCTGGGCAAGAAGACTGGATTGAGAACCCTAAGGAGTGGAGACTGGAACTAACTAGGTGAAGAGAATGGGACTGTGCCCAAAAGCCTGGAGTGGGAAGGAGACAGTACTAGGATAAGGACAGGTTGAAGGGGCCAGGACAGAAAGGCCACACTTTGGCGGGGCGTGGGGGGTGAGAGAATAGACAGAAGAGTTTGTGCCAACTCAAAACACATTCTTCCTCCAGAGCCTGGACTAGAACCATTCTTCAGCTGTCAGCTAGTGTCTGAAACCCACAGGCAAAGTGTCCCATTCCCCTCTATTGTCATCCTCCATGTGGAGTAGCAATCTACTACTGTTATCAGTTACTCTATTAGCTCAAATGACAGACGACTGTGCGGTGGATCTAAAGGCTACAGATAATGCCATGTCATCACTTCTGTTTTTTCAGTTTGTTTTTTTAAAAAGCAAGGAAAATACACACAAAAAGCTATATTAAAGGATTATTAAGGTTGTGAACATATAATTAAAAACTATATAAGAATGCATATGCACAAAAAGGGCCAAATTAAGGTCACATTGGCAAACTTAATTCTGGCATTTTCTAATTCTGAAGTGCTTGATTTTGCAACGCTAATAGTGTTTTTAATGTAGGGTTTTTTTTAAGTGTCTCATTTATAAAGAACAGATTTTGCATTAAAGTGCCAACCCAAGGTCTAAATCAAGATTTGAGAGGTTAAGTAGGATATTACTGCGTAAGGCTCTTTCACTGGTGAAAGACCCCACAAACCTGCAGAGTTTAAGGAAGTGAAAGGGTGGGTACCTAAATTAAGAGCGTTATGCCGTGAGCCCCAGGAAAAGGGTAAAGGTGGGTGTTCCTAGAGTGTAACAGAATTTTCTGCGGGTAACACTCCCCCAAAGAGAAAACTGAGCAGTTATAATGCCAGACTAGAGGGTTTGCAAAACTGAAACTTACATTGAGCACACAACTCCCTTCTTAGTTTAGACTAAGAGGGTTTCAATTACTAATTAAGGTAAACCAGTAGGTTTGAAATAGATTTGATAACATGGGGCCTACAGCAGTCAATCCTGGGGCCTATGGACAACTTTAATGAAGTCACTGTACTCAAATTTTTTTTTAAAAGGATATTCAATATATCCAGTACCATTTCTGTTTCCTGCACTGAGTGAATTTTTATTTTTTGTCTATGAGCAAGTTAACCATACTGTGATATACGACTGCATGTATAGACAGTACAATAAAAAAAAAGGACTTTGAATGCCAAATTTAAATTCAGAAAAAAATAGCAAGACAGAAGATGCCACAGTACTGCTCAGTGGATGCTTGTTTTTGAAACCACTTTTCTAACAAATTTGGTACTACATTTTTTCAAAACTATGTTCCTTATTGTTTTTATAGTAAATTTAGAAATCCTATATATTTCTCTAAATGCTCAACTCTTATACAGTATGGAGGTACACTGGGAAATATTACAAAAGGTGTATTTGCTTTTTCCCTTTTTTCATGTGCCTTCAATAATTTTTGTACCCCTATTTCAACCATAAAATAGAGTATTTAGTCTACTACACTAATTTGCTTTCTCCGTTACCTCCAATTATTCACTTATTTTACTGTACTTTAATTTACAAAAAGTTAATATTTATGGATAAAGTAGTATTTTAAACTGTTTACATTTTAAATTTGTTAGGGAGAATTTCCTTTCCAATATTTTATTTCAGCAAGAATCCTTGAGATTCTTCTGTCTGTGAAACAGATTTTCTTTGTACCAACGTATACAAAGCAATGCATACAAGCATTCCAATGAAGAATATCTACTTAGCAGTAGATGCAAGAACCACCACTTTTTTGGAAACAAAATTAAGATCTCTATCAAGGTACAAAATGATGATTAAGCAGAATATTCATTTGCAAGTGGCAACCAGGCAAAACATACACACTATGTTTTATGCTGTAAACATTTTGCTGCCAAACGCACCACAGGTGAAAGGGCAGAGATACATACACCACGCTGACTAACTTTTGATGGTAAAGATCTTAGCGAGACAAAGTCGTTTAAAAACTAACCAAGTTACTCAACTCTGAAGTACACTTTTTCAGGAATTCTTAAACATCTTTCTAGAGTTGCTAGGGTGATGCATACAACAGATGAGACGTTAAAGGCCATTAAAAACAAGAGACATGGATGTTCAGAGTCAAGTCCTTGACTTTCCCTGTTGTGACTAGCTATTGTAACACACACGAGCAAAAAAGATAGAGTGAATACACACACAAATCAGAGATTAAAAAGAGACCCAGTGACAAGGGAAACACTTTGAATGGCTAGGAGAGCAGTAACAACAAAACAAGACTAGTTAGTTTCACTGCTTTTATTTAGAACCTTGAAAACAGCACTGAAACGAAAGAACCATGGTAATTTAATAATAATTGTGCTTAGGAAAATAGGAGCACAGACAGGCAGTGGAGTTATTCACAGAGGATACTGGAGAGGGTATAGTAAACAACACCTCATTCCTTCGTCTTGCAGCAGATACATCTCTAGAAGGGTACAGTAGCAGAGATTCCTCCCCTCCCCACCCCTGCCAGCTAGAAGGAAGAGAAACAATAGAACGTGCCTTCTGCTTCCACTGCAGATCTTCAAGTTTATTAGACCACTACTAGAAAGACGTTTGAATCGAAGATGAACACCTGAGTCCTGTTGTGGACCCTGCCAGGAGACATATAAGCAACTAAAAAGACATGAGGTAGGGAAAAAGCAGAGAAGCCCAGACCTTTAAGGTGTTGGCCTTGCACCCTACTGATGGAACTTCCTCCCTTGTCTTTTGTATCTACTTATGGCTAATTGCCCTGAATAAATTTATGAAAACAGGAAACTAAATTAAATATTTGCATTTATAATGTAATTAAACCATGTTTTTAGCCAAAGCATTGCAACTTCCTTCTTAAAAGCATTCTATGGTTTATGAATAACACAATTAAAAATTTTTCATAAAGTTCAAGTTTTTCAGAAATCAGTTTAAAATATTTCTAAAAAATGAAAAAGCTTAGATTATACACTGTTTACAGTATGCGTCTTTTACAGGCCACTTGGATGTTTTCCAGTGGCACTTCAATGTCAGAGCTTTAGTGTCTGAAGTGCTATTTTAAGCAATTGATGTGCTGACAATTACATTTTTCACGCACGAGAATGGCTTTCTGAGCAACAAAGGCTAAATGAATGAGAATGTTTCAGTTCAGCCATGCTGTTTATAGTAACGGCACTCCTAATTTTGACATTTTTGTAGTGATGCTTTACTATAATATTGTTTTGGCTACAACTTTTCTGTACCTAAAAAATGCAACACAATCTTAACTTTATTATTACATAAAGTCAGTGACTTAGGTCACCGAGTTACAGTTGGTATTTAATGGCCACATGACCAGTTTTGATCATTTGAGATTCTATGAATAACTGAATAGGAAAAACAAATCTTGACTAATGTAATGGGATGAAAAGGCAAATCAGTAGTTTCCCCTCCTTTCCACCTACCTTAAGCCTGTGTACTCAACTGGGCAAAACTAAGATTTGATTTACGACTCCATTGTTTTTTTATTTCTAGTTTGAAACATAAGAGTTATCATTCCAGATTAGTGCACCATCTGGCCTCCAACAACTATAAATACCAGAAGCTTTAGAAGAAAGTGCAAGAAAACTGCTGAAAGTAGGTATGAGTAACCTGCCCCAGGGAAAGTTTCCTCTTAACCCTGAATAGTTAGAAGTTGGCTTATGCACTGAAGCATGAGATTTTCATCTCACCAAATCTCATTTAATTTTTATTTTATTTATTTTGAGATACCCACTAAAACAGCTCAGCCTTGTCCAAGAACAAGGCTAGGAAAAAACAGTCTTCCCCTAGGTTAAAAAATTCTTACAGCTGTTTCATTGAGAAGCTGTAGAATCACCATGCTTTAGAGCAGAGATTTAAAATTTGGCAGGAGGAAGAGGGAGACCTCCCTAATGTTAGAGATGGATTTTCCTGGAAATGGCAAAAGACAACACAAATTTGGCTGAATTATAGGCCACTGGAAAAAAATCTCAGTTTTCAAATACTCTGAGGCTTGTTAAAGTTTGGCAGCTATATTCTCCAACAATTCTGACTGCACTGAGCATACTTCATCCCCACACAGCTTTTACAATTTTATCAAAGAATGCGCATGCTCCATCCTGAGGCTGAGCAAGACTTCTTTCCGATGGTGCTGAGCTCAGGACCTGAGAGCAGGGATACTGTGTCTCCTGTGCCCTCAATATCCCCCTACTGATGCCCATACTGCATGGAGGAAACAGACTGACTTGAATGCAGAAGGGCAGTGAGCAGAGGTGGAGGAAAAGGTCAAGGAGACAGGAACACAAGTGATGGAGGGAGGGGAAGAACAGGTGCAAGAGCCAAAGGGACAGGAGCACAACAATTTGTAACTACTGATTAGAACTTATACCCCTCCACAATCTGGAACTGAGTCCAGGATTCCCAAGTCTCAATATTCCACTGCTATCTAGCAAACAACTGTAAACCCCACTGGCAAGGTGTACTTGTTCCCGCCGTAGAGGCTGTTCCACGCAGAGAACAGTCTACTACAGTTGCTACCAGTTATTCCATTAATTCAAGTGGTAAAGCTATGTGCTTCCAACAGGAGCATGTGGGAGTCTACATGGTTGCACGATAGATTCCCCCCCCCCAATGTTCTTTTTATATAAGCGATTATAAACAAAAATAACTACATTAAAATGTTACAAAGGCAAGCACTCAAAAATTAAGAAATGCCAGAATTACAGTTACCTGTGACCCGTTTTTAAGATATTGTGTTTAAGCCTGATGCTTACTGACTTGAGCCTACAATTAACCTGCATTTTTCACCACTATTCAGTTACGTGGAAATTCATGTATCTTCAGTTCGCTGCAAAGTTATTAGCAGACAATGGAGCACTGGTATGGTGAAAGCCCATATTTAAACAATATTCAGACAGATTTAAATCTGTCTTAAATGAATACAAAAAGGACAGATTAAAAAAAATCAGTTGCTCAAGGAATTGATCTTTAGTGAAAAATCAAATAAAATTCAGCCACCACTTATAGCTTCTACTTTCAACTCTCAACTGTAGCAGAGAAGTCCAGCTACTTCCTCCCACTCATGTAAGAAAGAGGCTTCACCTTGCTTCATTCTCCATCCACATAGGAGGTAGGGATGTAATGTTAATCAGTAACTGAAAATATTTTCCTGACCCCAATTACCTTCAAAAACTCTGCCTTACACCTGTATAATAGCCACTGTTGCCTTAAATGGGGGTGCGCAGGTGATACCAAGGGCAGACTTTGTCCCAGAAATTGAGTAACAGTTCTGTGCAAAACAATAAAATTCACTACTTTTCCATAGCTTTGCTGATTCTGCACTACTAGAAGAAATATAAATGTAGGGAAAGAATTTTAAGCCTGATATCTAAAGTTAAGCACCTACATAAGTTGCCTGATTTTCAGAGTTACCCAATATCTGGAGATCCACTGACTTCAATAGGAGCTGTAGGTTCTCAACACCTCAGAAAGTTTGGCCACTTATTTATATACAGATTTAAATGCCTATTTTTGTAAATCTTGGTAAAAAAAACAATAAGTGAACACCACTAGTAACTTAATTGAACTGCTGTATAATTAACAGCCAATAAATGTGTATTAAAATTGTGGAGGAGGAAAGTGAGCCAGAAGTCACTTCTGATCACCTGAAGAGGAATAAATTTAATTTAAAAGATCTATTTTAATGGAATGCTCTGATGATTTGGGATATAAACATTATGACTTCAATGGGATGGCTAGCTCAAAGAAAAATAGTTGACAGCCATTGTACAATGGAAATCCATAATTCTGGTCCATTCTAACTGTAATCACTCATGATTTTACAGTGCAAAATTATAAACACTTATAATTTCACTAAAACACGATACTAAAAAACAAGTATTTTACTCATACATATGAAATGTGGTAAATGCTGTCCTGTAACCTCTACATAATGTCAAAATAATGAGAGCCCCTGTTCAATAGGCGTTAGCATGCCATCAATTCACAAACTATTAATGATAAAATACCCATTTAACCACGTGTACTAGCTTTCTTCAAATGCACGTACCAGAATTTACCCCAAGAGGCAAGGCATCATGCTATCATGTTCTATTCCAGTGGCTCTCAAACTTTTTTTTACTGGTGACCCCTTTCACATAGCAAGCCTCTGAGTGCGACCCCCCTTATAAACTAAAACTACTTTTTTATATATTTATTTCACACCATTATAAATGCTGGAGGCAAAGCGGGGTTTGGGGTGGAGGTTGACAGCTCGCGACCCTCCATGTAATAACCTCGTGACCCCCTGAGGGGTCCCCACCCCCAGTTTGAGAACCTCTGTTCTATTCAGTCTCTGCCCCATAAAATAAACCAGGTCCAAAAACTAATACTATATAACAACTGTTTGGTGATTTACATAAAATGAGTTGATGGGAGTTAAACCTTCACACCCCAGCAGTAAGTTTCACAATTAAATGTGTGTGTCAACAATTTGCACTGGTAGGCCAAGGACCAAAAGAGTACAATTCAGACAGCAGGACCAGAAAAAACAAGATGGTCACTCAGTCTGACATCATATATTTTGTAGAGCTTCTCACCACATGATTGACATTAATGTCTTTAGCCTTTAAAAAAAAAAAGAATCCATAACAATGGTGCTTCATTCAATCACATATCTTGGGAGTCTATTCTGCTCTCCAATTGCTCTTAACAACTTTTCCCTGTCTTCCTTCACTTCAGGCTATTGTTTCTTGTCCTATCGTGTTTTGAGACTGTGAATAGTACTCTTACTTCATTTATATTAGTTGTTTCCGTGAAATAATTTCTCGATTGATCATTGTCCCTCACCTGCAGCCCCTCTCCTAGTGTATGGCAAAGCATGAAGTTTATACTTCTGCTTAATGTTATACTGTCTCCAGTGTTCTCATGTTAATTTGCAATTTGCTCTACCCCCAATTTTAAAGACACATCAGCAATCTGAAATTCACTGGGGGAAAAAAAATGTAAAATAGTTTCAAGTGTTACACATGCCTTAAAGTCTCCATACCAGTTTTTATGGGTTTACAATCATTTTCCTACTTTTCAAACTGGTTTCTTGCACCCTGTTACTATGTGAAAGACAAACAGGTGAAAACACAGATTGACTAGCGAGGACGCAGTGGGAAAGTGACTTACACATAAAGTGCTCTCAAGAGCATGAACAAAACAAGTGAAGAAAATGATTGTTATTTGTCTGATCTTTACCATAAAGCAACATTTATGAACGAGAGGCAAATCTGAAACAAAATGTGTCATTTAAGTTAACTTTGTACCTATAAAAATCAGTAGAAATATAAATACAAAATCCAAATCTGATGTATGTAAACTAAATACTAGGAGCTGTGCTCTTTATTGCACACATGGATTCCCACTGTGAACTTATTTGCATATGATGTTAACACACTGCCTAGGAAAGTGTTATCTTGACTCATTTTGCAATACAAAGTCTACATACATGAAAATGTAACGGAATTTTTTTTATTAAGATTTGTTTATCTATTTGAAAGATTCCATGGGCATTAAAAATAAAATGAAGAAAGATTTCCATAGTTAAAACATCTGAAGATCAAAGATTGTTTGAAATTGACTTGATTCAATAATCAGTCTGTGTAAACTGAGACAAGAGCCACCTATAAATGAGATAGCCTTATGAAAAATCAATATATATCATGACTCAAGAAAAAAGAAACTACCTAAACACTAAAAGGGAATTTGCCTATATTTTAGAAAACTGAGCTATCAGGACAGATGACAAGTCTAGAGTTTGACATGTCAAAATGTGAGGTGTATCTGACAGGCTAAGAGAACAGAAGCCAGAGGAAACAGCGTATTAATACGGCAGCTGTAACAGTATTGCTTTTACCCTCTCTCTTCAATAACTGAAGTTTATAGATTAATTTTCCACAGGATATCCTGTCAGGAAGTTCATCTTTATGCTTCTTTTCATGGCTTCTCTGCTACATTTAGAAATATAGCAGTCTGACTTATAGTGGGGAAATACCAACTATTATGTCAAAGAGAAAATTCTCTCTGCTCTTGAAAGGATGTAGATAACACAGCAGAGTATTTAACAACCTATGTACTAATAATGGGCACAGGAAAGAGTGCAGTTACTGCTCTAAAGAGGTAACAGGGTTAACAATTTGAAGGCAAAAGGACATTGACACATGAATATACACACAATTATAAAATGGCTTCATTGAAAGCTGCGATATAATTTACACAAGGTATTACATGGGTCAGACATTTCTTCAGATGCATGCTCACAACGGAATTTTACAACTTCTTCACCAGTCCAATTATGCTGTCACTCAGCATTATTCAATTATATTTTTTCTTACGCACTTTCCCTTGTCAGATTTAGAACCACTTGTAATGTGTACACATTAATCTTAAATCAGAAAATGTAGTGCCCACCTGGAGTCTATAATCCCCTGCCCGGATTTTACTTGTTAGACATATTTTAAGGTGCCTATTTCTTTAGTATGTAGAGTCCAGGTATGTGTAACAATATTATTCCCTAAAACAGGAGACATCTAATCTAATACATACACCCTACAGCAAAAAAGAATCAAAACCAAAAACACCAACTAAAAGAGACTGGTGGCTGAGGAGATAAGAGAAAAACCAAACCAAAGAGATATCACTTTTAGGAAAAGACGCAAGGTACAGGACTCAGACTCTGATAGATTGTAAGTGGAAAGGCATTACAGAGCCAAGAATCTGGTACTGAAAATACCTTTTCAGTAGCTCTAGGATTCCATCCCCAGATGGAAAGCAAAAGCATTCCCACTAATGGTATATTCCGAAAAGGGATACACGGGGAGAGGTGATCTCTGAGACAGCCAGGTGCTAGAACATCTGTAAATAATCTATCTTTCACTAAGCAGAGGACTGGCAACCAGTGCAGTGCACAGCAATAGTATAGTCTCACCTATCTACAGGTCTTTAAAAAGCAAGTAGTCATATTCTACTCCAAGCAAAGCATCTGAGTGATGTTCAGTGGTAGCTACATGAGAGCACATTTCAGTAGTCTACTAGGAGATGATAAAGACATAAATAATGAGGGCACAGTCTGCACAGGTGGGGAAAAGATGCACTCTTTGGCCAGTCAAGAACTGAAAAAGGCAGCATTTCCAGCTACTTGCTACTACCTGGGATTCAAGAACTACAAACAAATCAACTGTGAAAAACAGCTGACCTCTACCCTCAAAATAAGTGTGCAGTCACATACCCCAGCCAATTTCTCAAAACGCTTTCCAATATCAACAAGCATACTGCCATCTTAACTGGTTTGAGTACACCAGCTAGCATCAGTTTTGATTACTTCTTCCAACACTGAAAAAGCAAAGAGTAATGTTCAGGTTCTCCAAAGGAAAACAAAACAAAAAATCCCACAAAGATGAGCATCATCAGCATAATGGTGACACAGTAAGCCCATAACATCTCAATATCTCCTCTACCAGCTTCACATACTTGTTGAAAAGAAAGTGGGCCACTAACAGAATACTGTGAGACCTCTTATGCGAGAGCCCTCATGAAAAATGAGCAACCTCCCTTTCTAACCCTCTGGGATCTCTTAGAAAGAATGACTAAAGCCACTTTAAGCATGTCAACACCTCATGATCAACAGTATCAAAGACTGCTGATATAATATTAACATTAATATCTAACCTTTCAGCATCCTGAGATCTACCATAATGGGGACAAATTTGTCCTCTGCTAGTTCTCAGGACTTAAACAGCTGTATGAACCTAAGAATTAAAAATATTATATATATATATTATACACACACCACCACCACCACCCCCCTCACCTCTCATTGTGACTACAAGCAAGAAGGAAAATACGAATCTTTCCTTTTTTCATGTCCTTTTCTTCCCCCATTTATTTTCAAGGCTATTTAATTCTGTCCTAAGTTACCCTCCTCTCACATTAATGGAATTTCTTCTTCTTCTCAGGGCTTGTCTACCCTTACCCGGGAATCGACGAGCGGCAAACAATGCATTGGTGGTCTATTTAGCGGGTCTAAGACCTGCTAAAATCGACCACAGTTCACTCTCCCGTCAACTCCTGTACTCCACCAGAAGCTGTCAACATCGCATAGTGTGCACTCCATGGTAAGTAGATCTAAGATATGTTAATTTGAGTTACACTATTCACATAACTCAAATTGCGTAGCTTAGATTGAATTTCCCCTGTAGCATAGACAAGGCCTCAGATTGTAAATTCTTTGCGAGAAGTACCATGTTTTCATATGTATTTTTTACAGAGCCCATTGTAATAGGAACATAATCCCAACTGGGTTTACTAGATACAGCTAGGACGTTAGTATTAAATAATAATGGTTGAAAATGGCTGTTGCCAAGGCTGCTAAATTCTGTACAGGGGGCAGAAACCTTTGAAACTGACACAGTTACACTGCACACATTGCCAAACCAACACACGCACATACACAAACACACAAATTAAGACACCCAGTTGTCATCCATCTTATAAAAAAACCCTCATGTTTCAAGTATCTAACAATGGTTCCTCTGAGACTGTACTACAGGCACATCAATTTCAAAGGCCTGTGCTCCCTGTGCAGAATTGAGCAACTCCAGCAATGTAACAGGGCTTTAAAATGGAAACTCCAGGAACGAAACATGCAAGTGCCTCAGGTTGGGCTCAAAGAGAGGGAAGGGAGGAGCAGCAGCAGAGAACATTGAGAGGAAACATCCAGGGTCAGAGCAATCTGAAAAAATCGTTTTAAAATAATCTCCTCTCTCGTCCACCACCACCCCCAGAGCAGCCCCACTCCATCCCCATATTGCCTGAAGCGGCTGGCCCAAACCTTCCATAAGGCATTCATTCACAGCAGACCAAACCATGATGTAGTCAAGATTCAAAAAGGAAGTTTGAAATGGAAAAGACTCTTAGGCTTGTAAAATATACCTAAAAATAAATCTCAAATAGTTAATTGTATTTCAGAATTGCTCCCCACAATCTTGATAATTATTGTAAGTATGCCACCACACTCCAAAGCGTACTTTTCCAGTCAACTATACATGTTGTGTGTACATATAATATAATGAAGGGACACACAGCCTGCTAGGTACTACTACACATAGACAGTGTACTCATGCAACACAGTTTCAGAGTGCAATCAATACAATTCACTCCCTCTCTTAGAAGAGAAGCAACATAAGAAATTTAACACAGTAGCTGTGTGTCGTGATCTGAGAAACTGTTTTTCTAACAAAGCAGGTATCACAACTATATCTGCAACATTACACTTAGTCATCTTATGAAATCACTGCAATGGTAATTGCAAACTCATGTACATAAAAGTGATATGGTTTCTTTGCAAAGTTAGTGGCATGATCTTACCTCTCATCCTCACCATCAACAAGATGGGTTGTCAATGGCAGTACTTTCAGTGGAAAAAGGGAAGCAGACGATGTTATGTTGCTGCCACTCCCATCTGAAACAGCTGATGCTCCAACACCACTTTCACCACTGGCAGCTTGCGGTAAACCAACTAAGGACGGTTCTGTAGGGCGCCTGCCATCTTCAATTTGGCTTACAATTGACTGAGTTAGTGATTGTGCAGAGAACTGTGTAGAGTTTAGCGGTATCTGTTGTGGCACATTTTGTGCCACTGGTATACTTATACTAGTTGATATCAAGGGAGGCTGACTAACACTTTGAACCAAATTCCCATTTTGCACAGCTGAAGCTTGTGCTATGTTCTGTGATGGACCCAAACTTACAGAAGCAGAAGGTATATCAGGAGGTACATTTGAACTAACTTGACTTGGAGCAGGAACAGCACTAGTAGAAGGTATAGGGCTAACTGCAGGCAATGGTTGGCTGGTCATTCCTTGAACTACAGTTTCTACTTGTGCCTGGGGTTGTACAGGTAACAAAACATTTTGTGAAGCAATTACCATTTGCGGAGGAAGGCCTGAAGCACCAGCTTGTAGTCCCTGCTGAATTATCCCAGTCTGAACAGGCTGCACCACTTGTGAAGATGGAGGAGCAGCACTTTGCTGCATAACTGAAGGTGTAATTTGGTTTGCAACAGGTGGCTGCTGCACCACAGCAGGTACATTTCCTTGTTGTGCAATGTTAATAATTTGACCACTAGTACCTACAGGTGGCACTGCTGTCTGAGCATGTGCAACAGGCTGAGCTGGTGCCACAGCAGGATGTACTTGTACAGAAGGTTGGATGCTTGGTGCCTGAGCAACAGGAACCGGTGTTCCTGCTCCTACTCCTGTAGAGCTGGATTGCACAGCAGGCACTGGAGGTTGAAGTATCTGCTGATGTTGTATGTAGTCCGGTATGGTCCCTGTCACAGAACTCTGATTCACTGGTTTAACTCGTGCAGGGGCCATCTGCATGGGAAGTGTCTGTTGTCCATACTGTAACTGCTGTTGTGGTACAACAGGCAAAGTTTGCACAGGCCGTGAGGGTTGAGAATATGATAACTGCTGCTGAGCCACACTTGGAATAGCAGGTTGTTGGTGACCTAAAGATGATACACCTACTACATTAACTGGAGTTGGCTGAACACCAGTAACAGTTGTTAGACTAGCCTGTGTTGAAGACTGGACTCCTTGCTTTTGCTGTGGATAATTTACTTCTTGAGAAGGCAATTGTACTTGTGCAAGCTGTGATTGAGAAATACTTTGCGGTATATTGGATGCTGGAATAGTCTGAGGTCCAGCACAACTAAAATCCACCTGCTGTGGACCCACACCTTGAAATGTCTGCTGTTGTATCACAGTAGGTGCTCCCATTTCCCCGCTTCCCACACTTTCTGTGTAGTGACTCAGTGTGCTTACATTGCTGCTAACAGAACTCCCACTGGTGCTCTCCCTTTCAGAAGTCACTTCAAGTGGATTTTGTTTTATAGTCTCTACCACTTTGTTTACTGCTACTCCTTCTGTAACTGCTACAGCGTTTTCTTTATCATAGAATTCAGTGCATATCCATCTACCTTTTTTAAAAGGTTCAGAACTGGAATCTAATTTTACAACTCTAAACCTTGATGTGCCAGCTGCAGGCTGCTGCTGACTTGATCCCACTGCCATTCCTGCAGTTGGATTAGTAACATTATTAATGACATTAGAGGAAGCACTCGTACCATTGCCACCACCACTCAAGATATTCACATTAACATTGCTGCTGGTTCCAGACAAAGCATGTACATTAGCAGTACTTGTGATGTTGCTTAAGTTTATATTAACGTTACCAAGCATGCTGCTTGTCATGCTAGGACTACCACCAACCACATTACTTAACGTACTAGTTCCAGTAACAGGACTTACACCTATATTGCCAGGAGTACTTGTAGTGCGAATATTAGACAGGGCAGATGCAGGAGTACCAGAGGATGATGCAGCAGAAACTGGTGCAGTTGTGATAACATTGTCAGAGCTTCCAGTTGTGGACAGCTTTCTAAATGATGGACTTGGGGGTGGTCCTCCAGAAGCTGGTGTACTGCCCACCCCAGGATGTGATGGATGATGATGCCCATGATGGTGATGATGAAGGTGGTGGTGATGGTGACCATGATGGGGGTGAACATTTCCATTGATCACAACACTCTGCTGTGGGTGATGTGGCAAAGGGGGATGCTGCTGAGGAAGGTGAGGCTGGTTTGGAGAGACGGCCCCAGGAGTCTCAGCCTCTTGGAAGTTATTTAAAGTCTCTTCGGAGGAGCTCCTTTCAGGTTCACCCAAGTCAGTGGCCCTGGATAAAGAAACGTCCAAAATTTCTGAAGAAGACAGGTCTTCAGTGTGAGACTCATCCAGGTCGTCGTAGCTTTCCGTGTCCTCTGCTATGCTGTTGTTAGAGCTCATACTGGCAGAGATCTGAGCAGGGGTCACGCTGGTAATTTGGAAGCCACTTTTCTTTTTCATTTGGGCTCCAGCTTGTGCAAGAGGCTGTGGCTGGAGCTGAGACTGGGCGAGGAGGTTCAGGCTTTGTGGAGGAGGGGGTGGCAGCTGTGGACCCGCCGATGAAGATGCTGCAAGAGACGGAGGAGGCGGCTGGATGAGCAGAGGCGGCGGATAATCCTCGGTGGAGAGGGCACCGCTACCAGCGCCGGTACCTGGTGCATTGAGCGCAGTAACGCAGCTGCTGCCGCCGCCGCTGCTGCCCCTTCTAGGAAACATTGCCGGGTGCGCCATCTTCCTAGGACTAATGTCTGCGGCTGAGTCAGGCTGGTGCATTGTACCGGGTTTATTTTAAGAGTGCAGTTCCCCGGCCCGGAGAGAGACAGCCACACAGTTAGCTCTGCATGCAACCCAGGGGAGAGGCACCACACACACACACAACCCCCTCTCCCCTCCCCGCTGGCGCACACAGCACAGGCTGAGCCGCCTCGGCACAGCCGGCACTGCCACTAAACCGCCCCTTTTCCTCCTCCTCCTCTCGGGGGCTGGGGGGGGGTGAGGCCGGGTCCCTCCGCCGCCTTCAGATCAGAGCCAGTGAATGTGACACTTTCAGTCCTTTGCCGTTCACTTTCCCCTCCGCTCTCCACTCCCCCCTGGCCCGCTTCTCCGGGGGGCGGGGTGCTGGGGAAGAAATTACCCACGTTATCCGGCCAACTCAGAAAGCAACCGCCCGCCCCCCTCCCCGGCTCCCAGCCGAGCTGTGTGTCGCTATAGGGGGGTGGCTCTCGGCAAAGCGGACCTCCCCGCCGCGGGGTCCCGGGGGAGCGGCCGCCGCCGCCGCTGGCGGCTGGGTGCGGAGGGGCGGCGAGGGGGTGTCGGGGGCTCGGCGGAGCGGCCGGCTGGGGCGCCTAGGAGCAGCAAGGCGCAGGCAGATACGTACAGGGCTGGCACGCAGCAGGGCGGCGGCGGCGGCAGCCTGAGCCGGGCAGGGACATTCCCGTCAGTGGCAGCCATGGAGCTGAATCATTTTGGGGTGGTTAAAGAGACAGAAGGAGGCCGGAACAAGCAGCCACCCGCCCTCCTCCCCTAGGAGAGCCCGGCGCAGGGAGGGGAGCCGGCCCGGCCTCTCCCTCCGCCGCCCCGTCTCTCTGCAGCGAGGCCGCTTCAGCCGCTCTGCCCCGGCTCCCTCGGGCTCACAGCGAGCTCCTCTGCAGCACCCGGCTGGGCTGAGTCCTCCTCCTCCTCCTGCCTCTGCTGGGTCTGTCTGCCCCCGGCTCCCCCGCTACCGCGACTCGTCCTCCCCCGCCCCCCGGGCCTCCTCACACGGCATTGGAGCGCGGCGCCGAAGCTGGGCGAGGGGAGGGATTGGCCGGAGGGGAGGGAGAAGAAGAGAAGTAAGATGGCGGCGGCGCAGGCGTGCTGAGCCCTCAGACATAAAGCCCGTCTGGAGCCGGCGGACGGAAATAGGTTCGGCTCCGGCTGGCGGAAATTGCCGAGCGGTGACGGGCGGCTCGGCCTGCCCAGCGAATCCGGGGGGGCGGGGCTGGCGCGGGGAGCTGGGTGGGCGCCTACCATTGGCGGAGCGGGCCCCGAGTTATTAATAGGCTCCCGCAGAGCTCGGGGGGGGGGGGGGTCGCTGCACGGGCTGTACCGCGGGGGAGGGGAGAGCTGCCACCGCCGCGCCCCAGGCAGAACGTTTCTGTCTCAGACCCGCGCAGCTCGGGCTGCACTGGCCGCATGATCGGCCCCAGCCCCTCCCCATCCTGTTGCAGAGGTAGCCACAGGGTTACGTTGTGTCTCGTTTTCTTTCCCTCGGTTCTAACTTCGATCCAGGATCTTCTCTTCTCCCCCCTCCCCTCTTTGCTGAATGAGAAACCTGAGGCTTTATCACCAGGGCTGCCTTTTCCAGCATCACGTGCCTCTTTTGTGCAACAAACTGCAGTTGCCATGTGGTCCCCCTGTCTCTCCATAGAGGACTGGGCTGGGTGGGGGAAGGGGAGAGGTTGGTGGGTGGGGTGCAAATAGTGCCCTTATTGGCTACTGCGGAGTTGGGCACTGCAGTCAGTGGGGATGTTTCTGGAGTGACTCATCCTTTCATTGGATTGGGTGAAGTTCTGAAGGTGGGCTCATGTTTTTTAACTTCAGTTTAGCGCCCCCCCACCCCCACATTTCCACTCACCTGAAACCTATGCACTACAGCAGAGGAAGATGTGAAATATATATATAAAAACAATTAAAATGTTTTCAGTTCAGTTGTTTCCTCATAAATGTCAGTGCTATAGATAATATAGGACCTCTTACTGGATTAACCAAAAATTTAGGAACATATACATATTTAGGCAGCAAAGATCTTTTCTACAGTGATACAGGCAACAGATGATATGATATTAAGGACAGTATATCATCGGCTGTGTTAAACATTAACAGCTGCATATAAAAATGATACAACTAATGAATGCAGCTTTTTTTAAATTTGTTATCTAGATCTACATCAAATATAGATAAATGTTTCTTATAAAACTGCTATAACTAAAGGAAATACACTCGTACAACATTTCACATCTCGCAATTAATATACGTGTTGGTGGTAGCTAAATTATAGTGAAGTCATGGAGCCAGACACGCTGGTCTGAGTGGCACGGTAAGGGGGCTGGGGGTTGGAGATGGGGCAGAGGGTTCTGGGGGGCAGTCAAGGGACAGGGAGCAGGGGGGGTTGGATGGGGCAGAGGTTCAGGGGGGCAGTCCGGGGACAGGCAGCAGTTGGATAGGCATGGGAGTCTCAGGGGTTCATCAGGAGACAGGTGGGGAGTGAGGTCCTGAGGGGAAGTTGGGGGGATCTCAGGAGGGGGCAGTTGGGGACAAGGAGAAGGGAGGCTTAGATAGGGGCAGGGGTCTCAGGAGGGGGCAATCAGGGGACAAGGAGCAGCGGCATTTAGATAGGGGGTGGGGTCTTGGGAGAGGGGTATCAGGGGACAAGGACCAGTGGTATTAGATAGGGGGTGGGGGTCCTGGAGGGCAGTTAGGGCAGGGGTCTGTGGAAGGGGCAATCAGCGGCCGCAGGCCGGGATTCAAAGGGCTCTGGGCTACCCTCCGCTGCGGGCAGCCCAGAGCCCTTTGATTCCCTGCTGTGGCTGGGATTTAAAGGGCTCTACGCTCCCCACGGCTGTGGGCAACCCAGAGCCCTTTGATTCCTTGCCGCGGCTGGGATTTAAAGGGCTCTGCGCTCCCCACGGCTACCTCACTGTGCGGTCCACGGGGGGATTCTGAATCCCCCACACACAGCGCTCTGCGGGCAGCGCAGAGCCCTTTGATTCCCTGCCGTGGCTGGGATTTAAAGGGCTCTGGGCTGCCCCCAGAACGCTGTGTGGGGGGGATTCAGAATCGCCCCGCGGACCGCACAGTGAGCCTCCGCGGGCCGTATGTTGTGCAGGCCTGTAGTATCGGGATAAGGTGACCAGATGTCTCGATTTTATAGGGACAGTCCCAATTTTTGGGTCTTTTTCTTATATAGGGCTCCTATTACCCCCCACCCCGTCCCAATTTATCACGCTTGCTGTCTTGTCACCCTACATCGGGACCTTATAAACATGTTTAATTTTAATGGGACTACTCATGCTGAAAGGTAAGCATGTGCATAAGTGTTTGCAAAATCAAGCCTAAAGTGGCAAGTCCCCTTGCATTATAAATTCCTGCAATTTTCTCAAAAATTCTTCTTAGGGCTGAAATTTTCCATTATCAGTGTCAGCCCAGAGGGGATTTTTTTTTTCTGAATATTTTAGCAAAATCCAATCAGTTTTAAAATATATGGTCAATGAAAACAGGTAGAACTTCCCCCTCACACACACACACTTTAAATAGTATTACAACATTTAACTGCACATGAATAACTGAACTTTAATGTTTGTAGATAACTACTTCCCAATGAGAAATAGACATCAAATAAGTTTGAAAAAAAATACTAAAATTATAACTAGTTAAATATTTACTTTTGCACATGCACACTGAAAGAGTTCTGTTCACTTGATATTTTGATAGTTGTATGCAGCTGTACTGGGCTGTAACCTCCATTTAACAACAGCTAAGTCCTTATCCTAGAATTGAGTTCTCACAAATCAGGAACAGAAAGAAAAATAAAGTTCAAATAGGAAAGTTAACTCAGTCATATAATGCACATACTGTACATTATATTAGACATTTAACAATCCAAACAGTAATCTAGGTTCGAGGACGAATATATAATATAGTCTGATAAGAGTCTTTTCCCTAAATAATATTCTGTATGCATACCCTTTTCTTTAAAATCTCTTTGTGAACCTGAACAAAGTGTCATCAGAGTCACGTTTATCTGTGTTCTTGTGAATGGTTATTGGTAGAGCTGGTTAAAACAGAGTGGAGGGAATTATCACACAACATGTTGTGATTTCTTTTTCATCCCTCTCCATTTTAAATGTCTTTATTTGTCAAATTAAACATTTCAGTGAAAATTTAATTTAAAAGAGTCCTTTTCTTCAAAAAATTGTGACCCACTCAGACTCTTGGTTTCCAGGTTATAAATGAATACTGAAATTGTTGTATAGCTGATACTTCCAGGAAACTGTGGCCTAGCACCTTTTTTATGATCTGGAGGAAAGCTGCAAAGTGGGAGTACTGCTACATCAAATATAAAACTATAGGTGCGACTGCTTCACGTGCTGGATCCAGCCCCCTTGCCTTTGAGCACAACTAACGGTTAGGAAGTTGACGCTACTGCAATCCATTCAGTACATCTGCTGGAGATGGAAGATTTCAGGAATGTTGCAAAGGAAGAGGAGTCATTTTGGACTGGACCTTCCCATGTATAATCACAGATGGCCTCAGCCCTCATCCCAGCCCTTGGGGCTACATAGGAAGGCTGTGTGTCCGAAGGAAGATGTCTAGTTCAGCCCAGCAAAATTACTGCAACAGGACAGACTAAATATTTGGATATCTATCTTTTATATATTAAAAATCTTATCAAAGGGGAAACAAGAAGAATCTGGGTCCCACCACATATTCTCAAGCTACTGCTCCACAGATATCAGAAACACCATTATTTTAGTATTAGTAGCTTGTTCACTATGTTAAGTAGTAATACATATTCATCTCTGTTCACACCATAGACTGTATGTGGATATAAGCTAATTACTAGACCATTCAATAAGCACAGTTTGTTGGCTTTAGTTAAGACTAGGACAGGAACATTGCAAGTCAATTTCCAGGTTTATTGTTAAACCTGTATGGCAGTACTTTTAAAAAAAAAGTCACCAACAATAATAAAAAATGAAGTGTTTTGCTATGGACCTGCAATAGTTGAGATAGTGGTTTAGCAGTCTATGGATTGGTTGTTGTTTTTTTATTTTTAACTGGTGACTATATTAATCTATAAAGGTGACCTACAAAGGCTTGTGCAACCATTTTTGTTCTTTAAATAAGTCCTAAAAGGAATTCTCTCACCCTTCATCTCCCAAAAAATTTGATTCTGCTTCGCTTTTTTCTTAGAAAAAACAGGAATGTCATGTCTTGAATATTCTTTTTTTGTTGGATGACTTACTGGATGATTCAAAAACACATAGTGGGAGATTTTTCAGCCTGCAACTGAAGGACAGGAGTGTTGAATCTTTAGCAAATACAATTTCTTCCAAAGTTTAGTTAAGTGTTGACAGAAACAAAGAATAGCTCTCTTTATAAAAATACCATACCCTCTCCATTGATCAGGTTTAACCCTCTTGTTTTGATACTAGTGAATTGTAATCATACTAGACCATCTGCAAAGTAATTTTTTAAAATGTCACTGCATGGTTTCTCAAGCCCTGCCATGTGGGTAGATTGCACAGTAGTTAGCCCCTTTCATGAACATTACATTCAAATGCAGATTTGATTAAGGAGGTCTAAAATCTTTGTTTTATCATTCAATTATGGCGTGTAAACATTGAACACAGAGTTCTAGTACAATGGTAAAGGTTAAAAGAAAATGTTCAGACCTTCTGTTGCTCATACATTATCAGCCAAAGCAACTGCCTGATCTTATTGCTGTTACCCATCATCCTCTCTTCTACTCCCTTCTCCATTTGCAATCATCACTCATCAAATTACATCCTAAATATGGGCTCGATTCTGGAAGGCCTTTGATAAATATTCCTTATTCATAGGTGTAAAGTCAATCATTTAAATTAGGGTTTTCAGGATAGAGCCTTTAGCTTTTAAACTCTTTGGGTCTTTTATTAGTTTGTTACATATCACACCATATTTATGATGCAGCTTAAATAAAATCAGTGATCAAATAATTTACAGAAAATAGTTTGCTTGCCAAATATAGCCTCCTTTTGTCCTTGCTGAATGTCCATGAGCTGACTGTGATTTCCTCAGAGTTCCTCAACTGTTTTTTGTGGTTTCTCTTACTCTTTATGAATTAATTATGAATAGTTAGATTGGGGTATTTATTACTCAATGCTGGAAAGCTGAGCTGTTTCGGTTTGTTGCGAGTGGGCACATAATACACATGGTATTGTTTCTTTTCACTGACTGGGACCAGGGCCAGTGCAACCATTTAGGCGACCTAGGCGGTCGCCTAGGGCACTAGGATTTGGGGGGGTGGCGTTTTCTTCAGCAGCGACCGTGGCGGCCGGATCTTCGGCCGCCCCGGTCGCCGCCGGCATTTAGGCGGAGGGAGCTGGGGCAGAGGAGCGCGGGGAGAGCTGCCTGCTGCAAGTGAGGGGGGGGGCAGCACGCAGGGGAACTCCCCACCCCAGCTCACCCCTGTCCCGCCTCCTCCCCGAGCACGCCGTGGCTGCTTCACTTCTCCCGCCTCCCAGGCTTGTGGCGCCTAAGCTGATTGGCGCCGCAAGCCTGGGAGGCAGGAGAAGTGAAGCAGCAATGGCGTGCTCGAGGTGCTCGTGCTTGTGCACGGAGAAGGGGTGTGGGGGGGTGCCTGAGGGTGGGGGATGGGGAGCTGCCGCGGGGGGGCACCTCAGGGCAGGGGGGGAGCTGCTGCGGTGGGGGGTGCCTCAGGGCGGAGGGGGAGACCTGCCGTGGGGGAGGGAGGGGCGCCACAGGGTGGGGGCTCAGGGATGGGGGAGGGCGCAAGGTGGAAGTTTCGCCTAGGGCGCGAAACATCCTTGCACCGGCCCTGACTGGGACCCTATTGAGGAAAGCACTTAAGCACATGCACAAATCCATCTGTATTCAGAAAAGCATTTAAGGGTGTGCTTAACTTAAGCATGTGGCACTTAAGCACATGCTTAAATTCTTCCTTAGATAGGGATGCTTTTCTGATTCAGGGCCCGAAGGAGTGTAATACTTATAATAAGGGGCAGGTCTTTAGAGCCTCTGTTTAGGGACAAATAAACAAGAGTAGGAAATTTTGGAACATGCTTCATCTTTTCCTTTCTGGGCCACCTAGGACTTGTCTGAGGCACAATTCCTAGAAAATTAAACTAATCTGTAACAGTTAATCAATAAATACTACAATCATCTCTTTTTTCCATCACATAAAGTAACTGGAGGTGCATATGCTGTCCAGTGAAGGGTGCAGGCAGATCCTTTTTGGACTCATTTCATTCTTCCTGCATCCTGTGCGGCACCCCTGCTGTGCCATGCAAAGTCTGATCCTATATAAAATATACCATTCCTGTTGCAAATACACCTCTACCTCGATATAACGCGACCCGATATAACACGAATTCGGATATAATGTGGTAAAGCAGCACTCCGGGGGAGGGAAGGGGGGCTGCGCACTCCGGCGGATCAAAGCAAGTTCAATATAACGCCGTTTCACCTATAGCGCGGTAAAAAATTTTGGCTCCTGAGCACAGCGTTATAGCGTGGTAAAGGTGTAGTTTCTTTTGGAAAATCTAAAATTTTGTAACTTAAACTTTGCTTACTGTATGCATCAATCCTAAAAAAACGGGATTGTTTGTGGAAGAACACCACAAAAGAGGCATAAGCCCGAAAGAAGCAAATTCATTTTAAGAGCAATCACCCAGCTATAAAAATAAAGGATATTTATATTGTCTTACTCCTCTAACAATGGAGATGTAAACTCATTCACACCAATAATAAAGCAGGATATTTTAATTCCTCCATCTACATTAGTTCTTTCATTTGTTCCCCATAAGTCAAAGAACGCATATAGATGGAGGTTATCCAAAACATCATCACTTTGAACTTCTTTACATTTTAAAATGCTGTGTCTCTGCAGTGCATGACACTTTTGCTCCTGTATACATTTTTATGCAAATCCTGGGAAATGAAATGTCAGTGCAAACTAAGACAATTTAGTCAACAAAAGACAATGGTGAATAGGTGGAATGGGATTCCAAATTCGGGGGAGGCGGAGAGGGGGTAGAAAAATTGGATGATTTTGTCAATTTCAGTAAAGCAAAAACATATACATCCTGCAAACAATTATATGCATGGGCTTCATTTTAGCCATGTGATTAGTTCCACTGACTAGTTTAATTTTCAGTCACTAGACTCAAATTAAGTAGGTGCTTATGCACATGCTTCAGTGGGACTACATATGAGCTTAAACATGTGTAAGTCTTTGAAGGATCAGGGGATAAGAAGTTGTATTTGCTCTGGGCAGTTGGATGTTGCATTAGGATGATAATAGTATTAAATCCTCACTGTACGGTAAGTGATGTCATTCCACATACTCATAGGTATGGAACTAGAGGTGCTGGGGGTGCTGCAGTCCCCCTGGCTTGAAGTTTGTACACAGGGTTTACAGTTTGGTTCAATGGCCCTCAGCAGTCCCACTATAAAAATTGTCCTAGCACCCCTGCACATACTGCCAAAATAAAGATCTTCAACAACTTTTAAAAATGTATTAGTACCTATATGTCCTTGTGATTTTAGCAACAACAACCTGCCCAGCAGTTTTTCAGTTTTAGGTACTGGGGTGGATGTGCAGCACACCCCTTCCCCAACCCCACCACGTGGCTATTCTCAGGGATGATCCCTTTTAACCAAGCACAAACAGCCCAGCATGAACAGGGTCCTTTTACTGTTCCCTTACAAAAATTCCCCTATTTCAACCAGGTGACCATGAATGATATCACTCTCCCGAGGCTGACACAGAAAGATAAAGACCAAATGTTGCTTGAATGCGACCAAACCCCAGGACCATTTGTCGCGGAGTATGGGGGGAGACTAGGCCCAGCACCCCCGGCTTCCTGCGATTCACCATGACTCTCAGCCAGCCAGTAAAACAGACAGTTTATTTAGATGACAGGAACACAGTCCAAAACAGGTCTTGCCGGTACAGACAACAGGACCCCCTTTAGTTAGGTCCATCTGGGGCCCTCAGGGAGACCACAGCCCCATTTGGAAGCCCAAGCCCTGTCGGGGCACCCCTCTCCTGTTCCCAGCCAGCTCCAAACTGAACCCCCCCCCAGCCTCTCATTCAGCCTCCCCCCAGCTCCTCCCCCAGCCTTTGTGTCCTTTGTCCAGTGTCCCGAGCAGAGGGTTCTCAGGTTACATGCTCAGGTATGCTCCCTTCCCCAATGCAGGCCGTCCCAACTCCCCTGCAACCTTCCCAGGTCAATACTCCCCACTCAGCATTCCCATAACACATCAAGAACATTCCCACTTCGTCACACCATTCTCTGCCAGGCTTTGTGTTGCAATGATTCCAGACTACTTGCTACTGGCTTGGTGTGGTAATGTGTCCTACCATGGAGGATGAAATAAGGCAGCCCTCCCCAGAAACCTTCTGCAAAGGCTTTCAGAGTACCTCCAGGAGAGCTTCATGGAGATGTCCCTGGAGGATTCCTGCTCCATCCCCAGACATGTTAACAGACTTTTCTAGTAGCCTTACTGGCCATGAATGCATCCCAATTCTTCAGGGCAAATCAAACATTAAACACAATTGCTTTTAAACCCTGTAGTATAGTTACAAATGTGCACTCACCAGAGGTGCCTTCTCCGGCTTCAGAGTCAGGGAACCCGCTTTGGGAGGGTATTGGCTACAGGATGATGAAAAGGTCCTGGCTGCCAGGGAGAAAGGATTCTCCGCTTGCCTGCTGTGCATTCTCCTCCTCCTCCTCCTCTTCCTCATCCACAAAATCCTCCTCCCTGTTGTGTGAGACTTTCCCCTGGCAGGTGTCCACGGACAGTGGTGGGATAGTGGTAGCATCCCCTCTAAATGGCATGCAGCTGATCATAGAAGCGGCATGTATGGGGCTCTGACCCAGAGCGACCATTTGCCTCCTTTGTCTGTTGGTAGGCTTGCCTGAGCTCCTTAATTTTCGCACGGCACTGCTGTGTGTCCCTGTCGTAACCTCTCTCCACCATGCCCTATGAGATTTTGACATATATATCAGCATTTCTTCTTTTTGATGAGAGTTTGGCCTGCACAGATTCTTCTCCCCATACAGCAATCAGATCCAGTGTCTCCCGTTCGGTCCATGCTGGAGCTCATTTGCGATTCTGGGACTGCACGGTCACCTGTGCTGCTGAACTCCCCACACTGACTGTTAGCCAAAAGGGCCCGTTTCCCCTTGGAGCTTACCTAATTACACCAAGGAGGCACGGAGACAGGAAGACGAGTACCACACCCTTTATTGATCGGTCAGCTGAGCGGGTGTTCCTCTCGGCTAGTGCCAGAGAAAGAGACACACCTTTCATGGCCAAACGGCCTACCTTTATAGCCGGTAACAAACAACTTAGCCTACGTTTGTCTACGTCATTTGGTTGACCTATAAACCCTGTGGATAATTGGGTACGCAGGATACATATATCATTTTGTGGGGGCTACAAGAGACATACAGCTGTTGAGGATACATTTGTCATTCTGAAGGGGACACAAGATACATCCGTTGACCCTTTGTACTAGATACTTTGGATGCATACATGTGAACGCAGCTGCATACACTTGGGGAGCCAACATATACTTGGGGAGCCAAACAAAACTGATAAGCGAAATAGCTGACTTAGGTAGATACACGGCCTTCAGTCTAATGAGTTCTGTAAGCTTTCCAACACAGTTTGGACAAGCATAACATAACTTTGGTTTACTCAGGCCTAATACGGAAGGCTTCATTAGCACTATGATTTTTCCAACAACTCCCCCTTTGAGAATACTCACCAAACCTTTTGGCTGAGTTTTCTCACACTTTGAGGCCAAAAAGCAATGAAGCTCTGCAGAAATATTTACAACTGCTCTTTTAAGCTTAGTCACCCCCAACCCAGGAATGAATGCATGGACAAAAGAGTGGAACCTTGTTCATTGAACAACTAAGGGATTGGGGCACTGACTATAACTCAGGTAGGTATACCTAATGGTTTAATTTCCCAGATGTCTCAGTGAATAATTTAGTCCCATATGCATCCTCCCCATGGACCCGGCAGGATTCGGTATGTGGGAGCCACACCCACCCTAACCGGTCCATATGCTTGGAAGGAGCACTGTAAATGTACACACTTTCATCCAGAAAGTGTCCGAATATGTTTCCATGACCACAGATCAGATGGTACTTCAGATGTGTCTGTAAGGGCAGTGGGCCAAGTCTGGTACTCAAGATTACTCCAAATGGCCATCAGCTGGTCATTCAGGAAATCCTGAAATTTTAAACATACTAGATCCCACTGCAATGCCTTCCCAGCCTCAGTGATATTCAATACCATCTCTGTCAGTAACTTCTGGGTTATAGAACTAAGGGTGGAAATGACATGTAACTCAACTGCTCCAGCCTGTACTTAAGATAGCTGAGCTTAAAAAAATAAGGCTAGTGGCCCTTTCTAGTCGGCCCAATTTCTTATTATGTTCTTGGCCTTTAAGAATATTCCAAATGGCTGTTACAGTGTTAGCCCCAGCTCACAGGGATCTGCCCAATTTCTTCTTTTTCCAGAGGAAATAACCCAGGCTCTTTGTTGTGCTAATCTAATGGCAGCCCCTTGTGAGCAATCTGGGTATGTAAAAGTGATCTGAAAACTGGATAAAGACAATGTCATTTAAAATCCAATTAGGGAGGGCAATACATACTAAAGGATTTATCCAAAACACAGGGCACAGCCTGTAGAATAAACCCCAAAATCCAATTAATACCACATTTCCAAACAGGATCCCACAAGTTTCTTCCTGCCAGTGTAGAATTTTTGTTTCTTTACCAGGGTCAGTTCTCAATGTCCTTTTTAGTCAGGAATTCCTGGACTTTGGCAATGTCAGTGGAGTGAGCGTTCCTTCTCCTTTCCCAAAACAATTGTAGTTTAGCATTCTACAGGTGAGAGATAATCATCACATCAACCTGTAATGGTTTTTGATTCTTCTAGAAAAGTTCAAAGGCACAGTAGGTCTGTCAGCGGACAAGGGAGAGGTTAGCTAGCACGTCACCTTGTCCTTTTTCCCTGCTGTCCAGAAGGCACAGTGGAGCTAGAAGAAAGACTAGGATAATCATATAGGAGAGTTCTCCTGATGTGGACGGGTCTTTTTGCAGTGAGAATCATGTGTCCAAGCAATCAGTCTTTGGCATTTCACAGCGGTGTTGGTAATCAGCAGGACTCAATAAGGGCCTTTCCAATGTGGAGCCAAAGCAGTCTTTCGTTGGTGGACCTGTACATTGATCCGGTCTCCAGGTTCCATGGAGTGGCAGGGCTGCTAGGGTCTTCGGGTAGTGCGTCTTTACCTGTGTAAAAAGGAAACCTAACACATTGCATTAGTGTCTTTGCAGATTGTACAGCCCCCCTTTTCTGGTTGTTAGCCAAGTGTCCTTGAACGAAGTCAGTGTATTTTTTTTTTTTGACTGAGCTTGCTAGTTAAAGTTTTTCTCATTTAACTCGTTCTTTTTCCTTTTCCCCTTTTTGGCTTCCTTCTTTAACCTACAAAGGAAACTTTTACTTTTTACTTATACACCTTTTGTTAACAATGAACACATACACATTGCTGTTATACAGTACATTAGTCTTATTATTTAATGTATGCCACATGTATCCTTCTACTAACATAACCTTATTAGAGAGCTTTGGAACAACAAGCCAGGACAAGCACACCCACTTTGATGAGTTCATTTAATACAAGCTCTAGTTCAATAGCTTCCCACCATCCCCAGCCCTCTGGCTAGAAATCTGAGGTAGCCAGAAGGATCCCATGTACAATATGGGGAGTGGGTTAACTTTTTATGTCCTTGCTTTCAAAGACTGTTAGTATGCAATTTGGCCAATGCAGTTTTTTTCTTTTACTTAAGAAAATACATAAGACTTTAGTATATCACATTTTTCTGATGTATTCAAACACTTTGTATTTTAAGTTGAACAAAACAAATATCTGCATTTCAATTCAAGCCTTCTGCTTTATTTCAAACCAGACCATCCCATGAAAATATTAAACACATTCTGGCCACTTGAGACAGACACCACAAGACAGAACATAGAACACAAAACATAATTTTTACTCTGCCAGTAAATCATGGTATGTTGTATGCTGTTTAGCTGGCATTAGTTTTCTTTGATTATCTGAAAGACAAAAACAGAGGTCTACCCCTTCTGGGCAGTCAATTATTGCTTAAAATATACAAATACCCTTGTTGATTTTAGGCAAAACAGGGGAATTACCCCATATTTTCTTGTATATGTTTTATAGGCAGCCCAGGTTTCAGTGGCTTTTACCTTATCAGTTAGATAATTTGCATTAATACAGATGCTTTCTGGCTTGCTTTTTACTTTTAACTCCTGCTTTTAAACACTGAAAGAAAACATCACCACTGATAGTGCCTTAGAGCCTAATAAATTTTCATTTACACAGCACTGTATACATTCTTTAGCTAATTCAACAAAATTGTTCATAGCCAAATGATTGCAGTCTAATAATTTCTTTGCCTGAATTTATTTACAAACATTTAATAAAAAAAAACACCAAGAACTTTTCTCTTTAGCATTTTTACAAAGTTCAACTACTACTCCCTCCAGCAACTACAGAGTTAACTCTTCACTCTCCTTCAAATCACTTGCTCTTTCCTTATATCACTTGCTTTGTCTTTCAACAGCCACTTACCAATTCCAATCGCCATTCCAAATATCCTCCTGAGTATTTGAAATCCCCATGCTTATACTCACTTACTTCTTCCTTCCACGAGACCCTCAAAAGTTTCCAACCTGTTCTCCAAGCTCTCTGTCTGTTGCCCGCCCGCCTGGGCCCGATCCTTTTTTTTTTTTTTTTTTTGCTGAACCGTTTCTTTCATGGGCTTCTGCCCCCACCCTTCTGGTTTTTTTTTTTCCTAAAACATTTTATTCACAAGACTACCCGAGTCCTCCCGTGTGAGGCTTGCCACCTGGGCAAAACGCATGGCCCACTGGCGTTAACTATTTAATTGCCTCTTGTAGCAAACACACTGCTGTTACGGCGTATGCTGAGCACAAATGGTTAAATTTTAACAAGTCCCTGAAGGACTGGTACTTGCTTAGCCAGGGCTTCCTTTTCTCCAACTACTCTATTGCCCAGTCCTGCTACGACTGGGGGTAGATCCTTTCACCTGCCACCCTTCCTGGTCAACCAGGGTGGAGAGAGGAATGCTAAACCCTTCTCCAGTTCTCAGACTTACTGCAGCTGAGAATGGGCACACCTTTAATTATGCAATCCTCAACATATAACACCAACAGAACCAAATAAAACAAACATAAAACAACAAGGGTAAAACAAATAGATGGTGTAAATTCTACAGGGTTCCCCCATTCTCTATTGCTCACCAAACTGTGACAAATTTCTGTTACCAATTTATGCCTCATGTCAGGTGATCAAACTGACACTGCAGGACGTTGCAGGAGGATAGAGAAAATACACCATATAACCAAATTTTAAAGCTTCATTAAAATGATAAAACAACAATGGAGAGTGTTGGGAATGCTCCCACATCACTCAAGAAAGATATAAATGCCCCATACTTACACATATCCAGACTGGCCACGTCTGTATATAACATTCAGAAAAGGGAATAGGTGGACTGGAGATTATCCTGTATACAGCTTGTTCAGAATTTCCAACATGCTTTCGCTCTTGGGAAGGCTGTTCTTTTACACCCTGGAATCTCCTGCGGTGTCTCTTTCAGAGATTCTAGTCCAGGTCAGCTACCTGTGGCTTCTCCAGTGTCACCAAGCCACACCAGCACCGGCATCCGTCACAAAGTCAGACTGTTGGATCTCACCAAACAGTTAAGCTTTGCAAATGTAATCTCAGTTCTGTAACTTGTACTGCCTTTGGTTTGCTTGACCTTGAGCATAAAACAACTTTCTCTTTTTATCTCTGGGAAGCTGAGTTTTAAATTAACCCGTTTCTAGACAAATTGCTCACACTGTGTCAGAGGCTTTTCTTTGGTGATTAAAAGCTCCTCTGAGATATATGATCCTATCTAGATTAAAGGTACCTTTTAATGGGCATTGTTTAGATGGATCTTCACGCGTATAAAGATTCCAATTCTCTAAATACCTGCAGGTTTTAGAACCATAATGTACGTACATATAATATGCTGGGGTACCCTTAGGGGGTGAGGTGGAATGTTTAGACTGTCCCTTACCCACACGGAAAAGAAGGGGGGGGAGAGAAGATGGGTTCACACGCTCCTAGACCCGGTTACAGTTTTGGCTTCCAGCATACCAATAGAACAAGAAACAAAAGTACCCCTACCAAAAAGAAAAGCCAGCCCTGGGGCTGCTCTAAGTCCCAGTAATTGTTCAGCACGGCCCACGGACTCGTGGAGTTAATGGAATTATTCATTAGCCGTGTCTGAACCTAGGTACCTTAACCAGAAAGCTTTTACCCACACACCTTCCTACTTGTGGGTTCCTTTACCATTAGGGGCCCAAGGTCCCAACCCTCACTCTTCGGGGGCGTTAATCCTCAAACCCAGGAGGTAACACACTTACCACGCCCGGAGTGGCCACGTCTGGCAGGTGGACTCCCCTCTTCTGGTACTGTCTTGCCTCCGTGTCGTTTGGAGTTCTCTATGGAGGGGGCGTAGCCGTCCCGGCCGATTGCGGCGACCGGGCTCGAGCAAACCAATAGCTCAAGGTGGCCACTCTCCTGAGCCGTCCTCGGCCGCCGGTCAGCGCCCCAACAGGAGAGAAGTCCCGGCGGAGTCGCCATTTGTTAGCCAAAAGGGCCCGTTTCCCCTTGGAGCTTACCTAATTACACCAAGGAGGCACGGAGACAGGAAGACGAGTACCACACCCTTTATTGATCGGTCAGCTGAGCGGGTGTTCCTCTCGGCTAGTGCCAGAGAAAGAGACACACCTTTCATGGCCAAACGGCCTACCTTTATAGCCGGTAACAAACAACTTAGCCTACGTTTGTCTACGTCATTTGGTTGACCTATAAACCCTGTGGATAATTGGGTACGCAGGATACATATATCATTTTGTGGGGGCTACAAGAGACATACAGCTGTTGAGGATACATTTGTCATTCTGAAGGGGACACAAGATACATCCGTTGACCCTTTGTACTAGATACTTTGGATGCATACATGTGAACGCAGCTGCATACACGTGGGGAGCCAACATATACTTGGGGAGCCAAACAAAACTGATAAGCGAAATAGCTGACTTAGGTAGATACACGGCCTTCAGTCTAATGAGTTCTGTAAGCTTTCCAACACAGTTTGGACAAGCATAACATAACTTTGGTTTACTCAGGCCTAATACGGAAAGGCTTCATTAGCACTATGATTTTTCCAACACTGACCAAACAGGAAATTAAGTTCAAAATTTCCCGGGGCTTTTCCTGTGTACCTGGCTAGTGCATCAGAGTTGAAAGTGCTGTCCAGAGCGGTCACATTGGAGCACTCTGGGATAGCTCCCAGAGGCCAATTCTGTCGAATTGCGTCTGCACTACCCCAAATTCAACCCAGCAAGGTCGATTTTAGCGCTACTACCCTCACTGGGGAGGAGTACAGCAGTCGATTTTAAGAGCCCTTTAGGTCAATGGAACAGTGTTGGTTGTGTAGACGCATTGCTTATAAAATCGACCTAACGCGGCTAAATTTGACCTAACCGCATAATATAGACCAGGACTAAGAAAGGTGGAGAGGTGTTGCATTATACATCAAGAACATATACAATTGTTCTGAGGTCCATAAGGTGGAGAGGGGCAGACTAGTTGAAAGTCTCTGGATAAAGATAAAAGATGGGGAAATTGGGGCTATGTCATCATGATAGGGGTCTACTATAGACCACCAAACCAGGAAGAGGAGGTGGATGAGGCATTTCTAGAACAAACAACAGCAATAGCAAAACCACAAGATCTGGTAGTAATGGGAGACTTTAACTGCCCAGATAGCTGTTGGAAAATTTCCAATATGTTCATGGAATGTATTGGGGACAACTTCTTCTTTAACAAAGTGGAGAAGTAACCAAGGGGACAGATATCTTAGGCTCAATTCTCCTCCCAACAGGGAGGAATTGGTTGCAAATCTGAAAGTGGAAGGCAACTTTGGTGAAAGTGATTATGAAATGACAGATCTCCTTATTGTAAGGAAAAGGAAAAGGAAGAGTCAGAGCAACAGAATAAGGACAATGGACTTTAAAAAACAGACTTTAACAAACTCAGAGAACTGGTAGGTAAGGTCCCATGAGAAGAAAATCTAAGGGATTAAAGGAGTTCAGGAGAGATGACAATTTCTCAAGGAGACAATATTAAAGGCACAACTGTAACTATCCTGATAAGAAGGAAAGATAGGAAGAATAGTAAGAGGCCAATATGGCTCCATCAGGAGCTCTTTAGTGACCTGAAAGTCAAAAAGGCATCCTATAAAACATGGACAAATTGCTCAGAAGTACAAAAGAATAGCACAAGCATGTAGGGACAAAATTCAGAAAGGCTAAGACACAATATGAGTTACACTTAACAAGGGGCACAAAAAGGCAATAAAGAGGTTCTTTAAATATATTAGGAGCAAGAGAAAGATGAAAGAAAGTGTAGGTCCTCTGCTTAGCAGGGAAGGAGAGCTAATAACTAATGACATCAAGAAAGCTGAGGTGTTTATTACCAATTTTGCTTCAGTTTTCACTAAAAAGGTTAATGGTAACCAGATACTCAACCCAATTAGGGGAGAGAATGCAAGCCAAAAATAGGGAAAGAACAGGTTACAGGATATTTATATAAGTTAGATGTTAAGTTGACAGGGCCTGATCCAATTCATTTAAGGATACTTAAGGAAGTATCTGAAGCAATCCCAGAACCATTAGCAATTATCTTTGAGAACTCATGAATTACTGGAGAAGGGCAGACATAGTACCTATATCTTTAAAATGGAGAACAAAGAGGTCCTGGGTAATTATAGACCAGTCAGCTTAACTTCAGTACCTGGAAAGATAGTGGAACAAAATATTTAACAATCATTTTGTAAGTACCTACAGAACAATAGACATATAAGGACAGGGCCATCCCTATCTATGGTGGTGCTCTACGTAGCCCAAGCAACTGCACCCCCCTTGTGGGGGGAACGGCTCCTCTGCTGGGGAGCTGGCTCCTCCATGGGGAGTGTGGGGGCTGTGCTCAAAGGCTGCAGGGCTGTGGGGGCAGGAGCTGTGGGGGGGGGGAGCAGCAGGGCAGGAAGGCACAGGGCAGCGTGGGGGATTAGCGGGGGCCTGGTGCTGGCAGCAGGAGTCAGGCCCACCCCCTCCCCCGCAATCACCTGTGGTGGTGGGAAGCAGAGCGACCCGGCCCCAGCCCGCTCCGCTCCTCCAGCCCCCAGCCCTGTTGCTTGGGGGAGGGGTAAGGCCTGCCCCCACACTCACCAGCAGCGGTGGCGGGAAGCGAAGCGTCGTGGCAGGAGCTGGCGGAGCAGAGCGGGCTGGGGCCAGGTCGCTCTGCTTCCCACCGCCGCCGCTGGTGAGTGCAAGGGCAGGCCCAACCCCTTCTGCGGGCTCCAGTATCCCCGCTAATCCCGTGGGCCGCGTCACTTGGGGGAAGGGGTTTGGGAGGAAGGGGTGGAATGGGGGCAGGGTAGGGGCAGAGCAGGGTTGGGAAGAGGTGGGGCGGGGTGGAGCAAGGATCGGGGCTTGGGGAAAGGGGTCAAATGGGGGCAGGGTGGGGGCAGAGCAGGGGGGCTGGCCGGGGAATGGGGTTGGCCACTGGAGCCAGCGCTGCATACACAGCATGCAGCTGCCTAGGGCACCACAAAATTTGGTGCCCCAAATTATGTGGTGCCCTAGGCAGCTGTGTATTCTGCATATGCCAAAGGAAGACCCTGTATAAGGAATATCTAGCCTGGATTTCTCAAGGACAAGTCATGCCAAATCAACATGATGTCCTTCTTTGACAGAGTTATTGGCCTAGCGGATAGGGAGGAAGGAGTAGACATATCATGATTTTAGTAAGGCTTTTGACACAGCCTCACATGACATTTTCATAAGGAAACTAGGAAAATGTGGTCTAGATTAAATTACTATAAAGTGGCTGCACAACTGGTTGAAAGATGATACTCAAAGAGTAGTTATCAATGATTCGCTGTCAAACTGGGAGGACATATCTAGTGAGGACCTATAGTCCAGTACTGTTCAATATTTTCATTAATGACTTGTATAATGAAGTGGAGAGTATGCTTATAAAATTTGCGGATGACACCACACTGGGAGGGATTGCAAGCATTTTGGAGGACAGGATTAGAATTCAAAATGACCTTGTCAATTTGGAGAATTCATCTGAAATCAACAAGATGGAATTCAATAAGGACAAGTGCAAAGTACTACTCTTAGGAAGGAAATATTAAATGCACCACTACAAATTGGCTGGTGGTAGTACTGCTGGAAAGGATCTGGGCATCATAGTGGATCATAAATTGAAAATGAGTCAGCAACGTGATGCATTTGCTAAAAGGGATAATATTATTCTCAGGTGTGTTAACAGGAGCATCATATGTAAAACATGGGAGGTATTTTCTGTTTGGCACTGGCAAGTCTCAGGTGGAATACTTTGTCCAATTCTGGTTGCCACATGTTAGGAAAGATGTGGATAAATTGGAGAGAGTCCACAGGAGAGCAACAAAACGTACAAAAAGTTTAGCAAACTTGACCTATGAGGAGAGGTTAAAAAAAAACACTAGGCATGTTTAATCTTGAGAAAAGAAGACTGGTGGGGTAGGGGGACACATGTGACAACAGACTTCAAATATGTTAAGGTCTGTTACAAAGAGGACAGTGATCAATTGTTCTCCACTTCCACTGAAAGTAGGGCTAGAAGTAACAGGCTCAATCTGCAGCAAGGGAGACTTGGGTTAGATATTGGGTTCGAAAAAAACAATTATGCTCTGGAATAGGCTTCCAAGGGAGGTCGTAGAGTCCCCATCACTGAAATCTTTTTAAAGCAAGTTGGACAAACACCTGTCAGCTTTGGTATAGGTTTACTTGATCCTGTCTCAGCTCAGAGGGCTGGAGTTGATGACCTCTCAAGGTCCCTTCTAACTCTACATTTCTATGATTATATGATATGCAAAGGCATCAGGTTCAAAGCTATGGTGTGGCTATGTGTGACCCAGAAACCTCTTGATGCCAACTTGGATCCCCTGGTTCAATCATATGAATAATTATTCACTAAAGGGTGATATGTGAGGCCATTAAAATACTGGTCATCATAACCATTGAGAAATGTATGTAAGGATAACACTTAAGAGTTATGTACCTATCTTGTAAATTATGTCTATGAGTTAAAGCACACAGGTGGTGACAAATATGGTTTTTTCAGACATGTAGGAGACATTTATTTGTCTGGTTACATGCAAATTGAGTATTGTGTATATCACAATGAATACCTATTAGCATACTAAGCTACCATCTAATCAAGATTAAGAAATTAACAAGAAATTGCAAAATCTACAGGAAGGAACACACAGCAGGAGGAAGTCCGGTTTATTAATAAAAATCAAAGAATTGTTTTGTTATATCTGGGATTGCAAAGGGACATGCTGGTATTTTTCACCTAGGAAGTAAATTGACAATGGGGGTTGCTTCACAAATGGAGGATAATAGCCAAGCCTAGCGGTAATATTCTGGAAGGACTGTGGGTAAGCTTTTGCACTTATGACACAATAATATCCTATCAGTTAAGTGTAGGCTCTACTAAGCACATTGTGATTTTATTTTATATGTAACCCCTTGTTTCCAACATTTCTGCTTGCTGTTATTTGAATCTCTGTTCTTTGTTAAATAAAATTAGGTTTGTTTATAGGGAAAACAAGTATAAGTACTGTGTGCTAAGCAGAACTGAGTTCTGCAGAGTAACTCGTAAGCAGTAGTGTACTGTTCCTTTGGGAACAGAGGAATTCTGACAGTTTCTTCTCCTACAGTTTCCTGCAAAATGTTTCAGCCCATGTATGCCTATAAGCACTGACACTTACTTGCTGATTCAGATATTGGTATGAATAAAGCAAAATTAGTATCTCATGTCATTTGTTAGTCCCTCAGATGAACTTTGGGAATCATATCTTCAAGGATACATATTCCAGGTATGGAACCATTTGCCCTCCAGCCCTTCTATCTGAAGTATACTGCCAATAGACTGTAGCTTTCAATAAGATAAATGCTCATAATAGGAAGTTTTGCATATGCAGGTCACTTGAGAACCGGTATCTAGTTAGGCAGGTACTCTTTACACCATCTCGGTAAACATAGCCATGACAAGCTGGCCCCACTAACTGCTGGCTGGCCTCATTGACACCCATTTGGGTAGCATCCATCTCCTGAACTCATTGACTAGCATCTTTGCTCTTCTTTCTTTTCTTCCTGGCTCAAACTTGCTCTGATTTGAATGTCTACCAGTCCGTTGCTGATCTACTAGGTTGGAGTTAGGAGAATTCTCACAAACATTTTGAAAATGTCCTATTTGACCACAGTTAAAACATAAGAGATTTATTTTCTTCAATTTTGATATTGCTTGTTTATTAAATTCTTTGGGTCTTTGAGGAGCGAAGAATGTATCTGAAGGGGACGTTCCAGAACTAGGCTGGGTCATCTGCAGTCCTACCAACTGCTGCTTAGGATGAGTTCACCTGAGTCTCAGAGTCTTTGATCACCAAATCTATAGCCTGCTGAGTCAAAAGTACTGCAACAGTATTTTCCTTCCTCTTGTTCACAGAAATCTCCAACTGGACTCCATGCAGATTCTTTCTCCTCCTCTGCTGAAATCAGTTAGCTAGTTAACTAATTAATTAGCCACTCAGATTAAGTATATAAATAAAAAAAACAACAACCCTCAATGGAGTCTAAATCTAGCTATTAGGAACCTATTGAGCATGTCCAAAACTATCACACCCCATTCCAGAAACTTCTGGGTGTAGAGTACTAATTGTGCAACAATGACCCAGACACAACTCATTCCTCCCTGCCTCCCTCTTAAAGAAATATCTCCCTGTTAAGCACATGGTACATGTTCACAGGTAAGTGGTGGTAAGTAGGTAAGTGTTGGAAGCTCAGTCATCAGGAACACTTAAATCTAGACTGGACAAAATACTAGAACATTGACTGTATAGAAGAACCCTGCCTTGGCCAGTAAATAGATGGAATAATCTAATAGATCTTTTCCACCTCTAGTTTATAGAATTTTACTATGTTGAAGGGGGTCTATGAGCTTGTTGAAAAAGGGGCTTAAGGCCCTGACCTGACCCCATGGTTTAAAATGACTGGTGATTACCCAGTGGGGAAAATGATGTGGCATTATTCCCTGAGGTATAAATAGCAATAACTTTTAAAACTAAAATTCTATGGATAATTCAATGTCTGCTCAGTGACAATTCTAGATCCTGCTGCTGTCATGTGCCATAAGCCCAGAGCATTCTGAATCAGGCTCAGTCTGGCTTGGCTGCTGAGAATGTCTTCCCATGCTTGTCATTGTCACTCACACAGAACAGCTCCCAACAGTCCAGATAAACCAGTCTTCCTACACTAAACTCTGGACAGGTAAATGAAAATAGATTTGGCACTTATCCCAGCTGATAAAGACGTTGGCAGTTGTTCCTTGCTGTTGGTGTCTGACATATTTTCAGGCAATGGTGGTTCAGACTGATTTAAAATCGCTCGTTAAAGACAACAAAATCAGCATCATATAAACTATTTCCTTCTTTCTTATTTTGCTCCTTTTCAACCCAAGTGGCTTGTCAAAATTGGGGGACCTGTGAGCGTTCCAGTTGGAAACAGAAATTGGCGACAATCTGGTATTTCTCTGATGCAGTTTTGTTTATTGACAAAGAATATACAAAGTGCTGTGTCTTTGAATGCAGAAAGAACCAATAGCAGGAAACAGCTTCTTTTGCGCACAGCACCAAGAGCACGCTTTTCAGCCTGCACCTCTGACCCACAAACCTCTTTCCAGATTTCCTTCCAGAGTCAGCCACTATGCTTTTGTAACCCACATGCCTAATAGGAGATAACTCTTTAAGAGACCTAGGGAGAAATTGCGGGGGATGGGGGCAGGAGAGGGAGAGGGAGAAGTGACTGAGTTGTGTCTGAGTTATTATTGCTAGGTAGATGCACAGTCATCATTCTACTCTGAATAGTTTCTGGGGGCTGCGGGAAGTGGCACGGGCTGAGGGATGTGCTGGCCTCGGCTTCCCACCGCCCCCATTGGCCTGGAGTGGCGAACTGCGACCAGTGGGATCCGCGATCGGGTGAACCTGCAGACGCGGCAGGTAAACAAACTGGACTGGCCAGCCAGGGGGCTTACCCTGGCGAGCCGTGTGCCAGAGGTTGCCGACCCCTGTTCTATTGAGAGCAGAGCAATCAGGGCAGCTGCTTTACTAAAGACTATGGCCTGGTCTACACTACAAAGTTAGGTCGACATAAACCATGTTAAGTCGATCTAATAACGTATGTGTCTACACTACTGAGTCCCTTCCGCCAACCTAAGTGGCCTGTAATGTCGACTTCTGTTCTCCACCTCCGCGAGAGGCATAGCACGTGATTTGACATCCATGGGTCGACATGGGGATAGTGTAGACACTGCGTTCTGTAATTCTAGTGAATTGGTTTCCAGGAGGTATCCTGTGACCACTGTGGAGAGCACTTTCAACTCCACTACACATCAGCCAGGTACACAGGAAACAGTCGCCCCCCTGTTAAGGCCCCGGGAACTTTTGAATGTTCATTTCCTGTTTGATCGGGGCGTGGAGAGCTCATCAGCACAGCTGATCATGGAGACTCAAGGCTGCAAATGTGAGTCAGCGTGGAGTACACAGGAGGTGGTGGATCTTATTGCTGTCTGGGGAGAAAAGTCAGTGAAGGAAGAGCTCTGAACCAGCAGAAGAAATGCTGACATCTATGCCAAGATCATGCAGGGCATGGAGGAGAAGGGCTACACCAAGGACACACAGCAGTGCCGTGTGAAAATAAAGGAGCTTCGGCAAGCGTACCAGAAGACAAGGGAGGCAAACAGTTGTTCTGGTTCTGCCCCACAGACATGCCGCTTCTATGAGGAGCTGCATGTGATTCTCGGCGGCAACCCCCACCACTATCCGAAAACGCTCCATGGACACCTCCCAGGAGCCCAGGGTGACCTTGAGCAACAATGAGGAGGACATTGTTGGTGGGGAAGAGTAGGAGGAGGAGGAGAAGAATGCACGGCAGGCAAGCGGAGGATCCATTCTCCCTGACAGCCAAGAACTGTTTTTTAACCCTGGAGCCCATCCCCTCACAGGACCAGCTAGTGGCGGAGCATGATGCTGGGGAAGGCACATCTGGTGAATACACATTTCCAGTCAAACTGTAGGGGTTACATGCTATTATTTTTAATGTTTAATCTGAATAAAAAAGTGGGTGTAGTGAGTATCAGTGACCACTCCAGCTACACAGAGGATGCTCTCCGAAAAAGACTTTATGTGCACAGGGATGTCCTGGGAATCCTCCATGGAGATCTCTAGGAAGTTTTCATGGAGGTACTCTGCAATCCTTTGCAGAAGGTTTCTGGGAAGGGCTGCCTGGTTTCATCCACCATGGTAAGACACTTTCCCGCACCACTCCAGTATTAACTCTGCTGGCATTATTGAGGCACACAGCATTGCAGCATAAGGACCAGGTCTGTACCGAGACGCAGCATCTGCTCCCTTGTTTCTCCTCCCTTGGTTTTCACACCTCAGCTGCTGGAACAGGGCCTTATCCTCCCTGATTGATCTAACCTCGTTATCTCTAGCTTGCTTCTTGCTTGCTTATATATACACCTGCCCCTGGAAATTTCCACTGCTTGCATCCGAAGAAGTGGGTATTCACCCACAAAAGCTCATGCTGCAAAACGTCTGTTAGTCTATAAGGTGCCACAGGATTCTTTACTGCTTCTACAGAACCAGACTAACACGGCTACCCCTCTGATACTTGTTGCCTCTGTTACCCTCAGGAGAGTGATCTCACATAGGGTCAGCTAAGGGAAACGGGGAAAGTTTTCAATGCTAGCCCTTAAACCGCAACAATTCAACAAGTAATCTGTCCCTATTTGGTGAAATCTGGGACACACAACCACGCTTTCCCAAACATGCCATGGTTGTGGTTGGAAGGGATCACAGAGCACTGCAACCGTTTGTTTGTTTTTTTTAAACAAAGGTGGGGGGGGGGTCAGCTTCTTGTTTGTCTCCCTTCCCCCCAACCCTGTGCAGCTTTTGTAAAAACCAAACTATTTGGGGGGATTTACACTGGTTCCTTCCTCAAGCACCATCCAGGTTGTTAGGGAAAAGAGGGCTTTTCTCAAGTTCCGGCCTGTTATCCCAAGGATGGCTTCACAAAAGCTGCAGCACAAGACCTCTTGCGTATGCCTCATGGCCTTACTCACCATGGCTGGAGCAGCAAACAGACTCTTGCAGTAGCCAACGATTGTGATTACGTTGTGGCTTGTAGAGAAGTGCATTGAGGGGTGTTTCTTTTTATAAAAGAATTAACCTTGCACCAGAAACAATGTTTGCACTGTCAATGCTATCCTTGTGCTTTGTATTCTTTGCAGCTGAAACCTTGTCCATCGGTGCATCCGCCACACCGGGACAGAGACTTTCCCAGATTAGAAGGCAGAAAAATAAGACTCAGGAGGACATGCTCAATGAGTTAACACACGCCACCAAGAGTGACAAGATGGAGCTCAGAGCATGGAGGACTACACTGTCTGAGAACATGGACATGGACAAGGAGGACAGGAAAGCATGCAGAGAACAAGAGCATGCCATGCAGGAAGAGATGCTGTGGATTATAAAGGAGCAATCAGACATGTTGAGGCATCTAGCTGAGGTTCAAGAAAGGCAGCTGGATGCTAGAGTCCCTCTGCAGCCTATGCTGAACCTGCTGCCCTCATTGCCCAGTTCTACATCTTCCTCCTGAAAACTTCCTATAAGGCGGGGTGGGGAGAAGGGAGGTGTTCGATATCCTTTGTACTCAACACTAGGGGAGAGTACAAGGACAATAAGGCACCCATTCCCACACCTTTGATTGTTATTGCAGAGCATCTGTAAGCAAGTGGTCCTTGTTTCTCCCCCCCCCCCCCCCACAGTGTTATCAGCCCTTTTGCCCCAGGTTATCTTACTTTTCTTTACTGTCTCTGTGTGTTTGTGTGCAAATAAAATTTAACGGATTGAGGAGAAAAGGCTTTTTATTCATTCAACAAATGGTGGTTAGTGTGGGTGGAGTTTAGAAGGGAAAAAAATGCAATGGAGGGGGCAGTTTGGTAAGGAAAAATACAGATAAGTGTCACATTACTGTGGCTCATTACTGAAACTGGTTTTCAAAGCCTCATGGAGATGCAGAGCTCCTCGATGTGCTCTTCTGATTGCCCTGATGTCTGGCTGCTCAAAATTGGCTGCTGGGTGATCTGCCTTAATCCCCAACCCCGGTGGAAACTTTTCTCCCTTTGTTTCACAGATATTATGGAGTGCACAGCAGGCAGCAATAACAATGAGGATATTGCTTTCACTGAGGTCTAACCTAATAAGGAAACTATGCCAGCGGCCTTTTAAACGTCCAAAGGCACATTCCACCACCATTCTGCACTTGATCAGCCTGTGGTTGAACCAGTCCTTACTGCTGTCCAGGCTGCTTGTGTACAGCTTCATGAGCCATGGGAGCAAGGGGTAGGCTTGTGATCCACCAGCGCTTGCAACACCATTGAGAAGTACCCTTTTCGGTTTACGTACTCTTTGGGACAGTGATCTGGTGTCAAGGTAGAGATATGTGTGCCATCTATCGTCCCACTGCAGCTAGAGAACCCCATCATGGCAAAACCATCCTCTATGTCCTGCATGTTGCCCATAGTCACTATCCTTCTTAGCAGAAGTCTGTGGATTGCCCTGCAAACTTGGATAACAACAGACCCCACTCTGAATTGATTCCCCATTGATGGATAGCAATCTGGTGTTGCAAGCTTCCACAGAGCTACCTCTACTTGCTTCTCCACTGTCAGAGCAGCTCTCATTTTAGTATTGCTGTGCTTCAGGGCTGGGAAGAGCTCTTCACACAGTTCCTGGAAAGTGGCCTTAAGCATTCAAAAGTTCTGCAGCCACTGCTCATCATCCTGTAGCTGCATAAAAATGTGGTCCCACCACTCAGTGCTTGTTTCCCGGGCCCAGAATTGGCGCTCAACCGTGTCAAGGTGATGTGTGACTGTCGCCAGCAACTGCTAATTGCTCCTCTCTATGAATTCCAGCAGGGCTGCTTGCGTGGCATCATATTGCTCTGCGCGGCAGCTCCTGTATCAGCTTTGTAAATACTGCAGGATAAGGCGTGAGGTGTTTGTAATGCTCACAACAACAGTGTACAGCTGAGTGAGGTCCATGATTACCGTGCTATGGCGTCTGCATGGGTAACCCAGGCTTACAAAAAAAGGCATGAAAAAGGCTTGGTTTGCTTGCTATTGATTTCAGGGTGGGAGGGAGGGAAGTAAGTGCTTCATGGAAGGCTAATGCCATGTTCCCATAACAACACGCGCAAATGTTTTGGTTCCATAAGGCACTGCAAGCCCAACCCAAAATTCCACTTGGCTACATGCACTGTGGGATAGCTACCCACAGTGCAGTGCTCTGTGCACCCATGCAAGTCCTGCTACTGAGGATGCACTCCCCCCGACACAATGAGCATAGTGGGGACACGCAAGATCGACTTGCTTAAATTGAAGGCTTGATGTCGACTTACATAAAATTGACTTAATTTTGTAGTGTAGACATAGCCTATGTGAGCGACCTGTTTGGGTTGGAGGAAGAAATCCAGCTATAGGAGCAAAAAGCAGGTTGTTTTCCCCTAACTCTGAAGTATTTTACAGCAGATCGATGCTGTTGTTACCTTTCTGGCAGGGTAGTGTTGGTAACCCTAGTTATAGAAAGGGGAAATTGGGAGGGAAAAATAATTTTTCACATTAGTTGTGTACTTTGAATGTTGTTTGATTTTAGCCAAATTGTTTTCATCAAATTATTTTAACAAGTTTGGTTCACCAACTCTTTTCTTATTTAAATGTGATTGTAAGGAAAGAGTCATTTATATTTTGTTATTTGCAGTTTTGTATTTTTCCTGTAACAGGGTGATTCATTTACACAATTAATACTGATTGGTTAATTAGTTAGTTGCCTAGCTAATTGAATGATTTCATAGCCCAACAGAGGAGAAGAAAGAGTCTGTGTGGGTTCCAATTAGAGATCTCTGCAAGCAAAAGGAGAGAAGATATTATTGCAGGGTTTTTGACTCAGTGGAATGGACAGAGTTGATGAACAAAGACTTGTACTAAGACTCAGGTGAACTCATTCTAAGCTTTTGGAAGTCTGCATTACTTCTCACTGTGTTTCTGTGGGAACGAACCTATTTAGATTTAATTTGTTTTTATATTATATATATATATTTATCTATGATAACAAGATAATGTGGATTATGAAGTAGGCTTATTTTTAGTAGAAATTAAGCTATTATCTTTATCATTATTCAATTTTATGAAGTTGATACTTAAGAATTAAGTTCATTTTTCTTGTTCTTTTTGAACGTGTCTGTGGGAAGATTGACCCTATGTGATCCTTGCTGAAAATCCTCAATGACTGAATTATATGAGTCTCCATGTGCTTTTTTATACATGTTGTGTTGAAGTACGAGGAGAGGGGTGGTAAAGTAAATTGTAACTGACTCAAAGGTTACACTTTCAGCCGCTCCTTCAGGTTGTGTCACCTTCTGACTCTTCCCATTTTCTGTGTGTTCTTTCTCAACTCCCTCCTGCCTGGTCACAGTATCTAATGAACCCTCTGCCCATCTGGTGCTAGTTTCTGGACAAACTTTATTAGGCTTTGTTTTAGGTGTGGTCCCTTAACTGTCTCTTACTATGGTCTTAAATAAGGGGACTCATTCACACATCCATTTGAATGAGGTTTTAGCAAAGTTTTACCCAGCTCATAACACTCTTCTACTGCTAGCTATCTCTTACCATTAAACTGACTGATCCAGTGTATAAACTATTTTCCTTCTCCCTGAACTCACTTAAATTATTTCTATAGTTGTGCTAATTCTTTCCTTTTTAAGTAGTTATGGTATCATCTTTTCACTTGTCCTCCATCCTACCTAACATTTTATTTCTTATTGTTGTTCCTTTCAATTACTTTATTTACTCTTTCTCCCTTCTGATCCTCTGAATTGCCTCCTTTCCTTCCCAGATAAAACTTCTATTCACTTCAGACCAACCAGCCCATCTGTCACGAACTGTCCCCACTCTCAAAAATTTCCAGCTGGATCAGCCTCTTGCCAGTTAGAGAAACTTATGATTCCTGTATGACCCTGAGCTTCTCTTCTGATCCTCAGTGGCCAAGAAACAGGTTTTCCTAGCAGAACATGTGACTCTGCTGAGATATTAAACTAACATACAAAGTGATAAATAGCAGCTAATTTCAGCATATTGTAGCCAATGGTGGGAGTACACACTATTTTGCTTCTATTTATTTGAGAAAGTTAAGTGATATCCCTTTTTGTGTTCCTTTCTTCAAAATAGTTCTTCTCCCTCCTCTTTGAAAGAGTGTGCGCACATGTGCACACACACAATTTATATATTCATTTTTCATGGTTTCTGTACAGTGCCTAGCACAATGTGGCTGCTATCAGCTACTGTAATATATTATGTATTAATATATCATAAGATTAATACTATTGCACTAGGAATGTTAGAGGAAGACATTCCGGTGAGTGTGTACCAGGAGAGGGGTTCTAGCACCATTTGCAGTCTTCAGACTTCTCCATGGCATTCAGGTTTTCAGCTCAATAGTGCCTTAATCTCCTGCTCAGCATGGCCTCATTCTCCAGCTGTTCATATCTACGGTAGCTCAGTCTCCGAGCATCCTACTCAGTGTGTGTTATGTCCCTCTCCGTGCCATAGAAAATATGCTACAGCTGTTAGCTAAGGGCTTAGTATACTCTAATGGCTCGTGCTTTTGTTCAGCAATCCTGGTTGAGTTTTCAGTGATGACCAAGATGACAGTCATAATAAATGATATCATGCATTTATTAATGTGATAAATAACCTGAACTACATCTTAAATTATGAGAATACACATTATTATTTGTATACATTCTGCAGCACCCAACCTGGTGACAGCAAGTACAAACAGAACAAAACAAACAGTTAATCAAATGCTAAACAAAAACTATTGCATCTGGCATTCTGGGCTGAAAGTTGCTAGATTCAGGCTGAAATGGACTGCCAAATGGGAGTGAAATCTAATGGAGGTGGCCATCAACTAAACATCCTTGTTGCCAGCCTTTGGTTGGGAAATGCTTACTGTCAGAATCCATCTTAACTGCTTTGATCCATATAATGGGAGTTAATTTCTCAGAGAACTTGGCCCTGATTGCTCAGGACTTTAAACATCATTTGCACCTTGAATTGCACCCAGAAGCAAACAGACAGCCGGAGCAGACTAACCATGAGTGTCGTGTTCACATAAGACTGCATTGCTTAGCAGGTGGTTTCATACCACTAAGCAATGTGCTCTGCTGCTTACCAACCCTGCTTCTTTGAAATCTGAAGCTGCCCCTTGTCCCCTAAACCTTTAAAATGTGACCCAAGGTAAACTGATGCATTGTCTCTTCCTGAGTCTTCAGACAATCTGAAACAACAGTTCTGAGTGGTATGATTGACCCTGTGCATTGCACAGAGTGAAAATCTGAAACCCGGGATGATAATGTACATGTCAACACCGTTAACTATTTCACTGCTGGAAACATAGGGATTGTGGACACAATCCCAACTTGTTTCCCAAGTTGGTACTAAAAAGCCTCATTTCCCTCTTCAACTCACCATACAAGCTGGCCATGGAAACTGTTGACACACTATCATTTGGATATGTGATTGTTCACAGATGAGAGGAAAAAATGCATGATGATTTTCTGATGTTTAAACTGCATTTTGTACCATTTTCAAATCGACTGCACTACAAAAATAAAAGAGTTTCGATGAAGAATCTGCATGACATGGATGGGGATTATATATTTTTATTCTGTTTAACTCCCTCAGTAGGAAACAGAAGATCAGGGTGACATATTCCAGCCAACAAGACAAGACAGTGAACTAAAACAAGTTTTAGTAACGTCCAAGCCACACAAGATTAAAGGCAACAATTCCCGTATACAGGCAGCCTAGAAGCAAGAGACAAGACATCAGAAATATCAAATACAGAACAGAAACATAGCTGTAAAAAGTACCTCCTTGACTGAATCCTTATACATTGTGAGAGTTTCAGGAGTATGCGTTGAGGATAGTAGTAAATGGAATCAGGTTTGATTTGGAAAGAGACAAGAAAATTATGGCTTTCTTTGCTAGAATCAAAGCCAAAGTGATTTTGGATGCTTTCCCTTACTGAGGACTGACTCAGCCTCTTTACTGAGTTTAGAGTAGTGTCAATTGCAGAGATGCCAACAAAGCTATCCATCAAAATGCTGGCAGGAAAAAGCACAGGTGCTTTCCTGCTCCAGCTATTTATAGGAAAGGCATGTGACCACACGTGATACAAACTCAGTGGTTTGGTTGCTACATTCCAGAAGTCAAAAACCATTTCTTCTTTGGTTGAAAACACAGTTCAAGAATTACAATTGGAAACACAATTGTAGCTGTCTAGCAAATAGACTCTAAGCAGCCGTCCTCTTTTTGAGTCTCTTTCTGTACCAGGAGGAGCTTATTGTTATTTTTGTATATATTTCTTGTCCCAATAACTTTTTTATAAAGCCACATGATCAACTGAAAAACTTAAAATGGACTCGAACATGTTTGTGAATAATATAGGGCCATATTCTTCCCCCATGTATGTGAGGGATTCTATCATTTTAAACTCACTGAACTCTATGCATATTCTCTTAACAGGGAGGAGAAGAGGAAGGGCAAAGGGCACTGGGTCTAAATCCCACTTTTGCAGAAATACCACAGATCATGCAGTAGTTCTGCCCATCCCTTCCCTGGACACATGACTCCTCTGTAAATCATGATCCTAGCAGTTTTCCTTTTCTTCATATGCAAAACCCCATCTTTGAGGGGTACAGATATGGAGCATAAGCTAATGATGCAAGGAAAACTGTTAATTTATGCATGGATAGCCACACCTTTCAGAGGAAGCATGCAGCAGATAGCATCATGTTCTCTGCTCCCTGCTTCCAGAATGCCCATGAAATCTTGCAGGGCCCCTACTGCATGGAGAGACAAATAGAAACCCCATTTTCCCTCTGTGTTCCTTGTGCCCTTATTTGTCACTATGGTGTCTGAACATTATCCTAAGATGTTAAGCATGCTGCATTAGCGCTGTGACCTCTTCCATAAATAGGGGGCCCTCTGTACCTTTATTCTCATTCCTTTGTTCAGCAACGTGGTGAGCAATAAAGACCCAATAATAAAACACTTCTATTTTGCTTTTATCTTTATCTTTGAAATTCCGTACAACTATTAACTTAGCTAACATACAGCCATTACTAAGTTCCATTACCTGTTTACACTGGTTGTCTACTATGAGTTATTTTTATGTCTATCCATCCATTCTAATACATGTTTATTTTTGAGAAAATAATACAAATATTGCTTCTCAAGGTGCTCTAATACCATCGTACAAGCTCCTTGGATTAAATCTTGGTTCCAATAATGTCAATGAGAATTTTGCCATTGACTTCCACAGAGATTTCACCCCTAGATAAATCATAATAGATATTAGGCAGAAACTTTAAAATGAATCTATGTCAAGGTACAAACTCTCTACACCACACCAGCATCAACTCTCTGTACACCACAATCAGCTGCAAAAATGGAACCCTACAGCCAATTATATACAAGAAACCCACAGATTATCTTCACAGATCCAGTAAGCACTCCAAACACACCAAAAAATCTGTTATCTACAGCCAGGCACTCAGATACCACAGAATATGTTCTGAGGAGAAAAATCTGGAATATACACCTTAACTCACTTAAAACTGCCTGTACCAAACAAGGACACTCCCCTAGAAAAGTAGATTGCATCGTGGAATAGACAACCCAAACAGGGCCGCCCAGAGGATTCCGGGGGCCTGGGGTCTTCAGCGGTGGGAGGCCCCCGCTTCGGCGGTAATTCGGCAGCGGGGGGTCCTTCCGCTCCAGGACCTGCCGCCGAAGTGCCCCGAAGACCCGCAGTGGGGGCCCCCCGCCGCCGAATTACCACCGAAGAGAGACCCGCCGCCAAAGTGCAGCCGGGTCTTCGGCGGTAATTCAGCGGCGGGTCCCGGAACGGAAGGGCCCCCCGCCGCCGAATTACCGCCGAAGACCCGGTTGCGCTTCGGCGGCGAAGGACCCCCTGCCAGCGAAGACCAGGAGCAGAAGCAGCTCCGGGTGCCCAGGCCCCGCGAGAGTTTTCCAGGGCCCCCGGAGCGAGTGAAGGACCCCGCTCCAGGGCCCCCGAAAAACTCTCGTGGGGGCCCCTGCGGGGCCCGGGGCAAATTGCCCCACTTGCCCCCCCCCCCGGGTGGCCCTGCACCCAAATACCCCAAGAGAATCTGGTTCAATATGGGGGGGGGAGGAAATCACTGACCGCACACCCCTAATGGTCATCTCTCACCCCACGCTGGAACCCCATGGGGTATCATTGAACAATTACAACCCATAATCAGCGGGGAGCACATCATGAAAGAAATATTTTTGGCCTTCAAACAACTCTCCAATCTCTCAAAGCTCATCATCAGAAGCAAGCTCCCCACAAACCAGGACCCACCAACTCAGAAGTAGCACCAGACTCTGCCAGAACAACTGGTGCAAAATCTGGAGACATCTCCATTGCTGCAATGATTATTCCCCCCAACCCTCACAACATACCTTTCATGATCCATGGCTGTCACATGCCTATTACAACATGTGGTGTACCTCATCCAGTGCACTAAATGGGTGGGTGACATGAGACAATTACTACATAGGCGCCGACTCTGTGAGTGCTTCGGGACTGGAACACCCACAGGGAAAAATTAGCTGGTGCTCCGCACCCACTGGCAGCCAAGCTCCCCCCGCCCCCTCACGAGCGCACCGCCTCCCTGCTCCTCCCTCTCCCTCCCAGCGCTTTCCGCCCTGCCCTCGTCCACCTAACAGCTGTTTGGCGGCACTTAGGACTTTCCAGGAGGGAGGGGGAGGAGCGGGTACATGGCGCACTCATGGGAGGAGGCAGAGAAGAGGCGGGGCAGGGGTGAGGACTTGGGGGAAGGGGTGGAATGGGGATGGGGCAAGGGTGGTGTAGGGGTGGGGCCAGGGGCACGGAGGGGGGCAGGTCAAGCACCCACCAGGCAGAGGGGAAGTCGACGCCTGTGAATCACTATGTTCTCAAATGAACTCATACAGAAAAATGATAAAAGACAAAAACACCATATCACCTAGGGGCAAACACTTTTCACAAAATGATCATTACATATCTGATATCTCAGTCCTCATCCTGAAGGGAAACCTTCAACAAACTACACCTTCAAAAGGACAAGCCTGGGAGCTTAAATTCATAACTTGGCTAGATACTAGAAATGATGGACTCAAAGATGCTCGATTTATGGCTCATTACAACAATCTGCAAGCCACTAACCCTCCTCTGAACCATGACTGCAAGGGACTAACAGCCCACTTCCTCTTGAATGGTCTCTTGCAACATGTGTGAACTCCTTTGCTTAACAATCTGTTCCAAGTAGTATTTAGCTGTGATTCTTTGTACCTTTCCCAGACCTGAAGAAAAGCTCAGTGTAAACTCAGAAGTTTTTCTCTTTCCCCACAGAGCAGTGGTCCCCAAACTGTGGGGCACAACCATTAGGGGGGGCACAAAGGAGCATCCAGGGGGTATGGCTGGGCAGTGATGAGCTGCCAAATTTTTAACAACGGGTTCCCTCCTCCCCCCCCTCCGTGGGGGGGGGGGTCGTGCCCCATCCAACCCCTCATGTTCCTTAACACATACACTATGAGACCCCTGACCCATCCCCCCTTCCCTGTCCCCTGACTGCCCCTTGCCGCCCCACCCAACCCCTCCTCTCATTCTCAATGGCCCCCCAGAACCCCTACCCCATACAACTACCCCTTCTCTCTGTCTCTGAGTGCCCCCACCACCTCATCCAACCCTGCTCTTTCCTGACTGCTCCCCGGGACCCTTGCCCCCATTCAATCCCCCTGTTCCCTGCCCTCTGACTGCCCTGACCCCTATCCACCCCCCCACAACCCACCCCCTCCCTGCCCCCTTACCACACGGCCTGGGGACCGGGTCCACTCTGCCAGGACCACGACCGGCGCCGCGGGGCCCGCCTCCCCGGGCCGGCACCGGGGCCCGGCCGCTCGGCCCGACTCCACGGGCCGGGCCGGCACCGGGGCCGGGCCGGCACCGGGGCCCGGCCGCTCGGCGGCAGCCGCGGGGCCCGACTCCCCGGCCGGCACTGGGCTGGAGGGAGCCGCGGTCTGGGACCGGGAGCTGCTGAGCCAGCCGCACCTCCCCTCCCCCTCCGCGCCCCAGCTTACCTGCTGGCTGCCTCCATGCTGCTTGTTCAGGCTTCCCGCGAACATCTGATTCGCGGGAAGCAGGGGAGGGGGAGGAGAAGGGGGCGGAGCAGGAGAGGAGTGGGCGGGAACTTTTGTTAAATTTAGCAGCCCTTAACAAGCGGTTCTAAAATGGCTGCTAAAATTTAACAACGGGTTCCCGCGAACCCGTGCGAACCCGCTGCAGCTCACCCCTGTGGCCGGGGTGGAAAAGAAGTGCCACATAGCCCTGCTCTGCCCCCAGCTCTGCTCCAGCCCTGTTCCCGGCCCCAGCCCCCAGCTGCAGCTGTGGCCCCAGCTCTGCTCCCAGCTGCTGGCCCCCACTCCCAGCCATCGGCTCAGGGGGATGCAGACACATTTCTGTACTGCGGGGGGAGAGGAAAAGTTTGGGAACCACTGCCATAGAGATAGGTACAATAAAAGATATTACCTCTCTAATATCTGGGGACCAACATGGATACAGCAACGCTGCAAACAAAGGTATATGGTACTTGATTCTGGGTTGTGGGGAGGACTTGAAGGAGGGGTTGCCCATTAACTTTCCTTTAAATCCACAAATTAATTTCTTCTTAATCTAACAACTTCCTACTTGTACAACAAATAATGGACTTGGAATGGGGCCATACTGATTGACAGTCAGTTTGAGTTTGCACATAGGTTGGTTGATCTATATTTAACTTTTTTTTTTGCCTAATGCTTGCCTGATTGTTTCTGTGTTAGTGTTTTTTTAAGACCCATCACCTGCTCAGGATATGAAGAAAAGTAGCATGTAAACTAAAAGCAATTTCAGATTCAGAATTTCTGAGATTATATCAGATGCTATCACTTTCTGTAATCTCTCTATGAAGTTCATATTCTACTTACAGTTCTAAGCAGAGAAAAAAGGAAATTAAAGGAACATTTCAGTAAAAGACTGTCACGGTCTCCTGTTGGCCACACAACCTTATGTCCTACTGACATTTTATACCCTGTGGTCAAATCCTGGCTTGACTGAAGTCAGAGAGACTTTAACTGGGACCAGAATTTGGCTTCAGTGTAAAGGCTGACATTGGTTTTGACTATGCATCTACTTTCTGCCAATGAAGTTTTAAAAACTCTAATATATTGATTGGAATTGGGTGCAGAATTGATATAATGTTGTAGGACAGATATTTTTGAAGATACAATAATACATAACTTAAAGTTTAGTTTCATTTGTTCCCCAAAGAAGGAATTTTCAAAGAATAGTGCAGTTTTAGCTGTACAACTCCTATTGACTTTATTTGTCTGGTCCTGTTTCCACAGAAGTCGATGACAAAACTCCCATTGACTTCACTAGGAGTGGTACTGGGCCATGAAGCCAAACAGCTAAAGCACCATATACTGCTTTGAGAATTAAGGAAGCATTAAGGTCATAATAACAACCTTGCATTAAGTCTGACAAAAATAATGCATTTTGTACTGTCCAACTGTTCATGCCATTGTACATTCAGAGTAACAGAAACTTTGTAATTATGCTTAGTAATGCTGAACTGGCACTGACTGAAAAGGTTCTTTACAAAACATACAGCCCAAGGCACAAGCCTGCATAAAATCAATGTTTTTAGCGGTTGTATTATTTATATAACAAATCTATTTTACTGAAAGTTTTTTAAAGAGAAAAAAATAGGGCCATGCAGGATGGTTTAACACAACAAATGTTGAGTGTCACTGGAGAAACTTGCAGAATTTGGCACAAACCCCAGGAAAAGATATTACTTCACTATTATACAAATTGTAGCAACATAAGACATAATAGAATACAAATGTATGCAACGAGATAGATTATTAAAGAATGGGCTAAGTGATGATTACTGGCATGGTCTATTAAAATATATTGGAACATATCCTAAATAAGAACTTCAGGATTTGGCACATTGAAAGATAATAAATAGCACATGTAACCTTAACTCAGCTTCCTTGTGTTTGTGTTATAGGACCAGATCCTTGCTTCAATGGACTTACACCAGCTGAGGATCTGGCTCCATTTTTAATTACATGATCATGTGATTTCTCAAATAGTACCTTCCTTTTTTTCCCTATAGTCTTAAACATATATAATACACAGTACTGTGCCATTCATACCAATGAGTCCATGACAGTCATTTATATAATTATGTAACATACTATATATTAAGTATACAACAGTACCAGTGAATTTGTGTAGCCTGCCTATGTTTGCAGGTAACAAAGTTTGTGATTAACTCCTTCAGTCGCTGAAGACTGTCTTGTCTGTTCTGGCTTATGCCCTGAATCGTACCTTAGAAGGCGGTGCTACTGGTTGTAAAGAAAAATGCATAGTAAATGGATGACTATTATTATTATAATATTGTGTATGAGAGAAGAGGAGTTACTATACAAAAACCTAACTCCATAAGGATCACGGACTGTGAAATCTGGTATTGTGTGCTTTTACCCTATAGTAAACAGATTTCACAGGGGAGACCATCATTTCTCAAATTGGGGGTCCTGACCCAAAAGGGAGCTTCCAGGGGAGTCACAGTATTGCCACCCTTACTTCTGCGCTGCCTTCAGAGCTCGGTGGCTAGAGAGTGACGGCTGTTGGCCAGGTGCCCAGCTCTGAAGGCAACACCCCACCAGCAGCAGCACAGAAGTAAGAGTGGCAATACCATACCATGCCATGCTTACTTCTGCACTGCTGCTGGCAGTGATGCTGCCTTCAGAGTTGGGCTCCCGGCCAGCAGCTGCTGTTTTCCACCCACTCAGCTGTGATGGCAGCTCTGCTGTCAGCAGCAGCAGCACAGAAGTAAGGGTCGCAGTACCACAACCCCCTACAATAACCTTGTGACCCCCCCAAAAACTACTTTTTGGGTCAGGATCCCTACAATTACAACACCCTGAAATTTCAGATTTAAATAGCTGAAATCATGAAATTTACGATTTTTAAAATCCTATGACCATGAAATTGACCAAAATGGACTGTGAATTTGGTAGGGCCCTTATCATACATCATTGGCTTGAGCATAATTAGCATTGATTACAAATTTTAGAAGCAAAGTAAAACAATCAAAATAAAGGCCAGTATTATTTCATTCACTATGAATAGGGTTGCACATTGGTCATGGCATTTTTCATCAAAGTCATGGAACAGTCATGGTAAGCTTAGTAAAACTCATGGTTTTGTGATTTTTTATTTTAAAAAAGCCATGACAGAAGAGAAGGGGCCCTGTGGGAGAGGTAAGCTGAAAAGCATAATGAGGGAGGGGTGGATAGGCCAAACCTGAATGGTGCTGCAACCCTTTGCACCAGTTCGCAACACCAGGACCAGGCAGCCAGTCTCAGTCCCATGGGACCGGAGTCGCAGAAGTTGTTGCTGTGGAATGAGTGTATTGAAATCATGGACACAAAGACAAGTAATGGACAAACAGTAACGTCACAGTATCTGTGCCATTTTCCCCAGCATGACAAGCTTGCAACCCTAACTATGACTGACCCATTTTTTTTACCCTTTCTAAAATCTTACGGGGAAAAAAAGAAATCTAGAGACTATTTAAAATAACAGCCCCCCCCATTACCATAGTATGTGAACACCTCACAGCCTTTAGTGTATTTATCTCCACAACATCTCTGTGAGGTATTAAAATCCCCATTTGTAAAACTGAGACTGAGGCACAGAGAGACTAAGTGACTTTCCCAAGGCTACACAGGAAATCTATGGTAGAGCAGGGATCTGAACGGAAGTCTCCCACCTCCTAACCTGCTGCCCTAATCACTGGATCATCTTTCAACCTACAACAGAAAAGTGCAAATCTATAGCTACACTCTAGTGCCGCAGCTCTCAGACTTTTGTACTGGTGACCCTTTTCATATATCAAGCCTCTAAGTGCAATCCCCCTTAGAAATTAAAAAACACATTTTAATATATTTACCACTATTATAAATGCTGGAGGTGAAGCGGGGTTTGGGGTGGAGGCTGACAGCTCGTGAGCCCCCATGTAATAACCTTGTGACCCCCTGAGGGGTCCTGACCCCCAGTTTGAGAACCCCTGCTCTAGTGAGTGTCAACATTAAATGCCCTTCTCTACCTATGTTGGAGGTATGGCGCTAAAATCACCAAATCATCCAGTTTTATCACTTTAAGATTTGATCAACATTGAATTAATGTTGGGTGGAATCCACAAATCTACTCAGGCACCTAAGTCCTGTTTTTAGGCATCTAAATCCTGTTTTTAGACAACTGAGTCCTTTGTTTAGATGTCACTTCGATCCACAAAACTCCAACTCAGCTTCCACCTAACTCTGTAGGTGCCTTAACTCGCTCAGCAGCTAAGTTTTTTTGCAATATAAACACTTGGTTCCTTAGGTGTCTATGTTCCTGTCCCTCAGCATATACGCTATTGCTAGGCTCTAGGCGTCCATGTACCTAACCACCACCTAAATCCCAGAGGGATCCATGAACCAGGGGAAGACAGGTGCTCCTCTTTCTAAGTCACAGGTGGGGCTTGATCTGGTAGGCATGCTCATAATGCCACGCAAAATAGCCAGGTGAAGGGGAGGAGGAGGATCTCTCTTATAACCTTTAGCTGACACCCTCCTGTCCCAGACTGTTTTGTGTGGAATTAGGCAGGCTCTGAGTGTGCCTACAATATCAGACCCCTCATGACTTAGGCAGATGAGCACCTATCTTCCCCTAGTTAAGGGGAGGGCAAACTATGGCCCACAGGCCGTATCCAGCCCATCAGGGCTTTCGATCCGGCCCACGGGATTGCCAGCCCTGTGGCGCAGCAGGGCTAAGGCAGGCTCCCTGCCTGCCCTGAACCCGTGCCACTCCCGGAAGTGGCAGGCACCACCTCCCTGCAGACCCTGGGGGGGTGGGGGTGAGGGCTCTGATTGCTGCCCTTGCCTGCAGACACTGCCCCCCGCAGCTCCCATTGGCCAGGAACGAGGCACCGCAGCCAATGGGAGCTTCGGAGGTGGTACCCACAGGTGAGGGCAGTGCAAGGCAGAGCCAACTGCCCCACCACACCCCCAGGAGCCACTGCAGGACATGCTGGTCACTTCTGGGAGTAGTGCAGGGCCAGAGCCTGCCTTAACCCCTCTATGCGTCGCTGCCACCCCAGAGCCACTCGAGGTAAGTGGCTCCAGGCCGGAGCCCGGAGCCCGCACCCCTCCTGCACCCCACCCCTTGCCCTGAGCCTCTTCCTGCACCCTGCACCCCCTCCCACACCCCAACTCCCTGCCCCAGTCCTACATTCATGGCCCTGCATACAATTTCCCCACCCAGATGTGGCCCTTGGACCAAAAAGTTTGCCCACCCCTGCCCTAGTTTGTAGATCACTAACACAGAGAGGCACCTCTCTGCAGTTCACCCTTAGGCATGGAAGTCTACAAGAGGGGAGGGCTTAGCACACATTCCTCTTACCACCCTTTCCCATTGGGTAATTTAGGCAATTCTCCTTGCAGCATGCTGAATTTGTGGATTCCATTCTAAGGTGCCTATCCCTACGTGCCAAACTCAGGTTTTGTTGATTGCTGTGTTATTCTGTGAATTTCTAGGTGCCAAAAAATTAGATGTTGCGATGCTGAGCATCTCAACACCTAAATCCCTTTTGTGGATCTGGGCCTCTCCTCAAGGTCATTAATGATTTATGGGACTAAATTCATCAGTGCTGTTAGGTGGATTGCATTTGCCCATGCGTGAAGTTGAAACAGTCTGTACTAAATAATGCTAAACCATACATAGTGAAATTTTCCATGTTCAACTCCCATTTCATACAACAGCATTGATAACTTTGTTTCCTATCTGCAAGCCAGTTGTTTGGCCATTATACTGACCAGACACTAGCTCTGTTATATTGGTATAAATCCTTTTAAACTCCCTTTAAACCAATGAATATCAATAGAGATACTCCAGATTTACCCCGATGTAACCAATATCACACTTTAGCCCAGTATTTCAGATTTCTGAATGAGTCTTATTGAAACGCAGATCAGTGATGTCTAGAATATTTCCCTTATCCTCTCAGGGGAAAAATCTACTGTCCCTGAAGTCAATGGGAAACTTTCCACTGACTTCAATATGCATTGGATCAAGATCTTAGTCTGTTCTTTCAAAAAAAAAAAAAAAAAAAAAAAAAAAGCAGGTTAATCTAGTACAACCAGTGCTTCTCATGCAACTTGTCAATTACTGGATAATATAACTGCAGTAACAGGGTGACCGGTAAACTACTGTAATAATGATCATTCTTTTTGCAGGGTACAGTTACAGGCCGATATGACACCTCAACAGTATTTCATCTTATTTTGTGGGTGATTCTAATTTTGCTATAGATTTCTGTATTGTCATTTTCAGTGACCTCACACTAAGTCCTGATCATCATAATTTTAAATTGAGGGAAGCCCACTCCAGTTATGGTGAATTATAAACATCTGCAAAATAAGGGGAAATAATACTGAGAGGGAGGATAAAATCATTAATGTTTTTTATGTTCTTAGATATTGTGGTGACAAGTAACATAGAAAAGCCCACACCCTAAATAAACATTTCCCTGAGACTTAGTATTGGCCCAAATTCAAAGGTGTATAAATTACATGTCCTTAAAGTGAATACGGGTAAATTGCTATAACATTCTGATAGAAGGAGAGGGGAAGGGTTGCTGCAAGAACATCAACAGGAGGGTGTAAAAAATGTAAGTTAAAGCAGATCATCTCAGTGTGTAAATTACACCAATACACTCACATTCCTTACATCAATTTACCAACATATGATTTATATCACTATTTACATCACCTCTGAATCTGGTTTTGTGACTTGAAAGCAATCCATGCTTGTGTTTTCCATTATTTTTTTAAATCTTAAGTTTAAAGGGTGTTCACACAGGGCCATATCATGGTATCCATTTTTAATGTGTTAAATCTCGTAAACTGATTGTATGATATGGCCTATTGTGCATAAGACCTTCAGATCCTTGGCACAGCACTTTACATTTTTAAGCACAGAACTAAGACTAACATCAGGACAGGATAATGATTTAAACATACTTTTTGTTCTTCACAAGCTGTAACCTGGCCCTGATGGAAATAGTCACGGTTTGTGAGCTGACCGGGTCACAGTGGAAAAGGAGGCACGGCCTTGTCACTTTTATCTTCATATCTTGTTACCTAATTCTCCCTCTCAGGAAAAACTTGCATTTTGTTGATTAACATTTAACAGAGAAGGGACCTGATCCTGCGTGCACTATGGTGATGATAGCCAAGGGCCTCCCAGTTTAATAGCTTGGCAATAGCAAGGTCCTTAATAATGGACTTTATGGAATCTCTGGCTTTTCAAAGCTCTGCTCAGGGTGTTTGGGGAGGGGTTGAGGAAGGTCTTACTCCCCCACTCCACTTACTGAATATAAAGGTTTTGGTTTCACACCAGTTTCAGTAATATCTGCTTCTTAGTATTGGTCCCCAATATATAGTATTTCCTTCTCTTTTTTTTGACCTCTCAAAACAAGCTGCTACCTAGAGGAGATTTAGTGAGGTTGTGGTTGGAGACCCTGAGCTGCTAAGAGGATTCTGGTCTGGTCCTGAATGTAGAACTTCTTCTTTAACTGCCCTTTCTTACAATTGTAAAACACTTTATGTACTGGAAAATTCCGAAGTATCCTGCATGCAGTTAAGTATCAAGAAGGACCCTTATAACTGCTCTGCCTCTAGGTCTCACAGACAGGCTCGCAAAGCAGGGTGAACATGCCTATAACTGAGGAGAAGGTCTCCACTTCCAATCATTTCAGTGATTCAGGATTCCAGCGGAATCCCCCATCTGGAATTGATAGTGTGATTTCATCGTGTTCATCATTTTTTCCCCCTGACATACACTTTGGGCTTGTATAATTAATTAAAAACTTGGCCCCAATGTACAAAGTTATGGACATTAGAGATTGACAGGCCTTTTATTGGGTCATGTCATCCATTTCCTCACAGTCACTGACTTTTGTTTTTGCTGGTGGGTGATCCACTCCCATTCTGCCCCAGGGCCCCACTCCCACTCTTCCCCCAAGGCCCTACCACATTTCTCCCCTTCCCATCCTTGCTTTGCCCCCTTCCTCGAGGCTCCTCTCCATCCCCTCTCCTGAGAGTCCCCTTGCCCACCCTTTACACCCTCTCCTCCCAAGCGCCGTCTACCTGCTCCTCTCCACCCCCTCCCCAAGCGCCTCCCTCCCGCCATTTGCTCCTTTCTGCCCCCTCCCACCTTAAGGGTGAGTGATGGGGAGAAGGGGTGGAGAAGAGTGAGTGGCAGGGGCCTCGGGGGGAAGAGGTAGAGTGGGAAAGGGGTCACGGCACATAAGTGCTGAGCACCCTGTATTTTTTTTCCATGGGTGCTTGAGCCCTGAAGTGCCATGGAATTGGTGTTTATGCATTTCCTCCCCAATTCAGGATGTTTTTCTACAGTTTATTTTCAGGTACTCTGTCTAGTCTAGTTTCAAGTGTCCTCCTGAACTTAATGGATTACACTATTCACTATATACTTAAATTATAAGCAATTTGGAATGGGAGCATCTTTTGTGATGCATTTGTACAGTGGTTAGTACAATGAGGTCTTGATGGGGGCCTCTACACATTACCACAATAAATAATAATACAATACACAAAATAGCATTTCACTCTCTCCAGCAGGGGCTCCCACAGCAGGTTCTGTCCCCTTAAGAAAGTGCCAAAACTTTCTTTGAATCCAAAGGGGATTCTTTGTTGTACACCTGGTGCTAGTTTTCAGTAATTCACTCCCATCCAATTGTCCAAGGGGGCTTCAATTTAACAAAAATATCTTGGAACTTTCTGCATTTCAGACATATAAGGAATAAAAGGGGATGGATTGCTCCAAGCCTGAGGACAAGGGTGATCCAGTCCATGTAGTGTACTTGGATTTTCAGAAAGCCTTTGACAAGGTCCCTCAAAGGCTCTTAAGCAAACTACACAGTAATGGGACAAGAGAGAAGGTTCTCTCATGGATCAGTAACTGGTTAAAAGACAGGAAACAAAGGGTAGGAATAAATGGTCAGTTTTCAGAATGGAGAGAGGTAAATAGTGGGGATCCCAGGGATCTGTACTGGGACTATGCTGTTCAGCATCTTCATAAATGATCTGGAAAAGGGGATAAACAGTGCAGTGGAAAATTTGCAGATGATACAAAATTACTGAAGATAGTTAATCCAAAGCTGACTGTGAAGAGTTACAAAGGGATCTCCGAAAACGGGGTGGCTGGGCAACAAACTGGCAGATGCTATTCAATGTCAATAAGTATAAAGTAATGCACATTGGAAAAAGTAATCCTAATTATACATACAAAATGATTGGATCTAAATGATCTGTTACCACTCAAGAAAGATCTTGGAGTTATTGCGGATAGTTCTCTGAAAACAACTGTTCAACGTTCAGCGAAAGTTAAAAAGGCTAACAGAATATTAGGAAAGGGATACATAAAACAGAAAATATCATGCCACTGTATAAATCCACGGTATGCCTACACCGTGAATACTGCATGTAGTTCTGGTTGCCTGAGCTCAAAAAAATTACTGGAATTGGAAAAGATGCAGAGGAGGACAACAAAAATGATTACACGGATGGGACAGTTTTCATACAAGGAGATAAAAAAAGACTGGGACTGTTCATCATAGAAATGAGATGACTAAGGGGTGATATGAATGATATATAAAATCATGAATGATATGGAGAAAGTGAATAGGGAAGTGTGATTTAGCCTTCACATAGCTCAAGAACTTGAGGTTATCTGATGAAATTAGTGGGCAGTAGATTTAAAAACAAACAAAAGGAAGTACTTCTTCACACAATGCAGTTCCCATGGCAACAAGTTCCACAGGTTATATTGTGAAGGCCAAAAGTATAAAAGGGTTCATTAGAGAATTAGATAAGTTCATAGAGCAGGGGTCGGTAATCTCTGGCACGTGGCTTGCCAGGGTAAGCACCCTGGCAGGCCGGGCCAGTTTGTTTACCTGCCACGTCGGCAGGTTTGGTGGACCACGGCTGGCCACAGTTCACTGTCCCAGGCCAATGGGGGTGGCGGGAAGTGGCGCGGGCGAGGGATGTGCTGGCTGCGGCTTCCCACCACCCCAATTGGCCTGGGACAGCGAACTGCAGCCAGTGGGAGCCGCGGTCCACCGAACTTGCCAATGTGGCAGGTAAACAAACTGGCCCAGCCCGCCAGGGTGCTTACCCTGTCGAGCCGTGTGACAGAGGTTGCCGACCCCTGTCATAGAGGATAGGTCCATCAGTGGCTATTAGCCAAGATGGTCAGGGACACATCCCCACAGGAAGAGACACAACCCCATGCTCCAGGTGTCTTTAAACCTCCAACTGCTAGAAGCATCTGGCACTGTCCACTGTCAGAGACAGGATATTGGGATAGATGGACCATTGGTCCGACCCAGTATGGCTTTTCTTCTGTTATGAATTGAGTCAGTCTCCGCCTCCAAAAAAAACAAGCAAACTATCTGTAAATCAGTCTGTCCTACTGACCACAGTCTGCTCCTGGCTTAGCCACTTGCAAAGTTTTACAACCTAAAACCTTTGAGCCCTTAAATCAGAAAGAACTTTATTTTCTCCACTCTCAGAAAACCTATGCCATGGGAGCCAAATAACTTCATAGTGGAGTCGTAATTGACCTCAGCTGATCTACTTCCTTCCTCTTCCTGGACTTGCATTAACCTTTTCCTGCTCTCCAGTTGCATGGTAGCTAATACTTCCCACCACACACAGAACATGTAAGAATAAAGAAACAGTAAAATTTTGTTGAAATAGCAGAGTCATGTGAGAGCCCTTCAGAGAATTAATGTTGCAACCAAACTGTTTTGCCAGAGGGCTGAAAAAAGTACAGCACTGTCAGGGAACAAATTATTTTCCAGATTATAAAATTCCTGCATTCCTCCATCAGTCATTAATCTTTGAATACCCAAAGGACACACACATTGCTTGTGGGTTTTACAGATATTTGCTGACAGTAGAGAAAAGGTAGGACTCAGGAATCTTAGGGTTCCATTCCAGGTTCTAGAGGACAGTGTTCTCTAGTTGCCATAGACTTTTCTGCTCCAGTTCCTGTTCCAGTCTTTTCTTCCCCCATAAACTTCTTGTTTCAGTCCCAGTCTCTTTGCCTAGCCAGCCAACTCTCTGTCCCAAGGCTCTTTATCCCAGTTCCAGTCTCCCATCCCACCCTCCTTGTCTGATCTCTGATCCCTCCCCCAGCTCTCATTCCGTCTTCTTCTACAGCCATACCAAGTTTCTGCCCTGCCAGTAACTTCCAGACCCAGTCTCCCCTGCCTTCCCCCCGGGCTTCTTGTTCTAATCTTCTTCCTCCACAGCCTCTCACACCCCTTTTGGCTCTTTTTCCTTCTGCATTCAAGCCAGGCACCTTCCTCCTCCCCACTTCCTGTGTGCCAGCAGGGGGAACTTTGAGGGCACAAGATAGACAGAGTCATTGCCCTCAGTTCCAGTGTCTGGTGCTACCTTGGCCCTTAGCAACGGCAGGAAAAGTCCTGCTTAGCCCCTGCAGTCCTGGGGTGGAGCATGCACCATCACTCTGTGGGGAAGGTGCATGAGCTGTCCATTTAGCACACAAGAGCTGCAAAGCAATAGCTCATGCCCCGTGTAGATGGAATCACTGGAGAATTTAGCTGCCAACCTGGATTTTAGCTGCCAACCTCTAACAAGTTTCTACTGAGCATGTGGGAATGGGGATTTTTTTCAAAGGCTCATAACTTGGCCATGTGTGGGAAAATTTTCACAGGAACAGCAAAATGCACTTCCCTGACACAAATTTCAATCCCATACTCCAAAGCAAGAGAGTGCTAGAACCTCCCAACAAAGTGATTAAGACTTCAGCATGGGCAGGATAACATATTTCCCCCACATTTCATTCTCAAAAACAACTGAACCATTTTTGCTAAATTTCAGGGGCGGGGAAGGGAATTTAACCTGAGTCCCAAACCCATCATGGAAAATTAGTTTGGTAAAGTTATAATCAGCTGAAAACAGGGTCTTATAATGAGAACTGTCAAGCAACCTTAAATACAGGTGAAGCTACCAGATCTGATTATAATATAAATCTATAACATGCAATTACATACATATATTTAAAAAAACAGGTATGTATCATATGTGATACCCAGGGGCAGCTCTATGTTTTTTGCTGCCCCAAGCATGGCAGTCAGGCTGCCTTCGGCGGCACGCCTGCGGGCGGTCTGCTGGTTACGTGGATTCAGTGGCATTTCTGCAGTTGATCTGCCGGTCCCGTGCCTTCGGCGTACCCACCACTGAATTGCCGCTGAAGCAGCGGGACCAGCGGACCTCCCACAGGCATGTTGCCGAAGGCTGCCTGACTGCTGCCCTCACAGCGACTGGCAGGCCACCCCCAGTGGCTTGCCGCCCCAGGCATGTGCTTGCTGCGCTGGTGCCTGGTGATACCATAAGTAAGGAGCCTACATCCTACTGTTGCTGCCCTGTGATGCTGCTGTAACAAGTTTTACAGAACTTAGAGGGAAGAGCATAGGTGCAGGAGGAAAGATGTCATAGAGTGGGTGCTCACCCCTGCCCCCACCTTCTGGGGGCCTGGTATGGAGTGGCAAATGTGTCCCTGCCTCTGTTTTCCCATATGCATCTCTGCCTTCTCCTGGGCCATCATCTTTAGTCTTTCTAGTTCTTTAACGTGTTCCAGGAGCTGTTCATCCTCTTGAATTAGAAAAAACTATCTAGGAGAACCTAAAACTAACTGGCTTCTGAAGCTTATAAATCCCAGAAATCATTCCTCTAATGTTCTAGCTGCACTACTTTCATCCTGCAGCACTTTCTAGAACATCCTATTAATAAGGGGTAGGGGTTGTACAAGCCCTTTCTGTTTCAGCTCCTGGGTAGTTTGCCCATTGAATAGCACCTTTTCTACCTTGGCTGCCTCAGGGACTCAAAGTCCAGCTGCTCTTCCAGCCATATTATCCCTGTCTCCAAGGCAGCAGTGGAAGACTTGTACTTGGATACCATTGGGCTCTCCATCTCCAGTAACTTGGCCTTCAAGTGCATATTTAATTGACTGACCTTTAGATTTTCTTCCTTGAGCTGGTTGTTCACCATCTTGCTGCACCTCTGTTCTTCTTCCAGCTGAACTATTCGGGTCTCCAGACAAAGACCTTCAACCCAGGACTCTCTTCTGGAGTCAGGCCTCCTGCCATCACTTGGGGAAGGGTTCCTTCTTTGTTCTCAGGGCCCTTGCAGAGGTCACACCACTGCAGTTTTCCTCTGGGTAGTATGTTGTTCCCAGTGACCCAGATATCATGCAGCTGTTTGGTAAGATCCTTTCAGTGAGACCAGATCTGCCACCCATAGCCCTTTTGGAACCTCTCCCTTCAGGAGAACCTTTCTTATGTCCCCTTTTCTGGTGTGCTCTCTAACCAGCTCCCATGAGAAATCCCTTTCCTCTTGAGCTTCCCCTCTGTGTTCTGTGCCCCTTGGCAGAGTCCTCATATACCTTTATTAGGCTCAGGTGTTCATTAACTAATTAACTACTGCCCAGCCACCTTTGTAATTAACTACTCACAGGTGGATCTGTAGTGACTCATTCTCCTTAGTGGAGCCTGTCTCAGGTAGGCTGGTCCCTGATTCCCCTGAAAGGGTCAGCTTCCATGACAGGAGTTTTGAGGAGGCACCAGGAAGTCAGTCTGTGTGCACATGGCTTGAAAGCTAGCTGCAGTTGCAGCATCTGTGTAAATAGTTTTCTTAATAAAAACACAGCTTAGTTTTAGAAACATGGAGTCCTCTCATGTTATACTCCAGCATATGGTACATGAAACAACTCCACGGAGTCTTCCTCTGGCTGTTTTTCTTCTGTTGATAAAGGAGAGGGAGGCAGTCCAAGGCTCCACCTTCCCCCAGCTGCTTCCTGTGCTGCCAGACAGTGATGGGGAGAAGGAGAAGATGCTGTAGGGCTCCCACAACTGCTCCTGCTGTCAACTATCTGGAACAAATTGAGAATGGCCTTTAAGGCTCCTGCTTACCTGTATCCCTCCATTTCTCTCCTTTCATCTTTTGCTGTATCTCCCTCCCTCTTTTCTCTTTCTAACCATGTCTCCTTCTCTTTTATTTAACATTCCCCTCCTGCCCTGACACATTCTCTCTCTCTCTGTGGAAGGGAAAGATAGTATGTTTATAATGGGGGAAGAATGGCATAAGAAAGAATGAGAATGAAAGTGAAGGGGAGAGACCATAATGAATACGGTATATGGAATGGAAGAGACAGGGCAGGACAGTCAGGTGAAGGAGAAAGAGCTGAGTTAATAAAGGAGTAGACAGAATGAGAAAAGGGAATAAGAGGGGGAGGGAATGGGAGTGAAAGACCTGTGCTTGTAGCACTGAATCTTCAACTTGGCTGAGCTCCCACAAAAGGAGAAAAGATCTCAGAATGGTAAGATAGCGAGGAAGGCAAGAGTCAGGGATCTTCTACAATAATTCCTCCTTTGAAAAGCCAATAAAAACCACACCCATGAAGACTGCATAATATCTTTATGATTAAGATTAAAAAAAAAGAAGTAGAGTGGCAGATAGTTCTGTATTATGACTGGGTAATAGAAACTACTCTGCGCTGGTCAGACCATTTCTTGGCCTAATGTTCTTATTAGAGTGATTTAAAGGGGGTCTCACAAAAACTTTCATCTTGAAGTGCCAGCATGTCGGCACAGCCCAGGGACACCAGTTTGTAGATCCTAACACTGATACAACTGCTTTTCATCCCCATTACACCTACATCCATTAAACATGAATGTACGTAATAGGTTCTTAGATTTTGATGCACCATCGCAGAAATGAGGAAGGATTTAAATCCAAAGGAAGAAATACAGTTGAAGGAGCAGAGGGAGAATACGTTTTATTTCTTTCTAAACTAACTGGAATGTATTTTCCTCATTATGTTTTTAAACAAAATATAATAGGTTGGAAAAGTTTGTGCTACATCTTTCTTGTATAATTTGCTAGACTAAGGCAGAGCTGAAGCACATGTATGTGTATGGGAAAATCATAATTCTGAAACAGATGATCAAGTTTGCTAATTAGAGATTATTAACTAAGGAGTCGATGCCATGCTTCCAGTGAATTGCAAAATTTCTAAGGAGCAGCATTAATTTCCCTTTTTTCTGGTCTGAATGCAATAAATGAGCTAAAATTTGTTTTTATGTTCTGCATTTTACAGTTAAAAACTAACCAAAATAGTTCCTTATGTAACATGCCAAAGTAAGTTACAGCTGTTCCTAGATTTGTGTTTTAAGGATAAAGACCCCCACATATCATATCAATTATTTAGATAATGGCATAAAGAGTACACTTATAAAGTTGCGGATGATACCAAGATGGGAGGGGTTGCAAGTGCTTTGGAGGATAGGATTAAAATTCAAAATGATCTGGACAAACTGGAGAAATGATCTCATGTAAATAGGATGAAATTCAATAAGGACAAATGCAAAGCACTCCACTTGGCAAGGAACAATTAATTGCACACATACAAAATGGCAAATGACTGCCCAGGAAGGAGTACTGCAGAAAGGGATCTGGAGGTCATAGTGGACCACAAGCTAAATATGAGTTAACAGTGTAACACAATTACAAAAAAACAACCACCATAATTCTCGGATGTTTTAGCAGGAGCATTGTGAGCAAGACATGAGAAGTAAATCTTCTGCTCTACTCCACGCTGATAAGGCCTCAGCTGGAGTATTGTGTCCAGTTCTGGGTGCCACATTTGAGGAAAGATGTGGATAAATTGGAGAAAGTCTAGAAAAGAAGAACAAAAATAATTAAAGGTCTAGAAAATATGACCTATGAGGGAAGATTGAAAAAAATTGGGTTTGTTTAGTCTGGAGAAGAGAAGACTGAGAGGAGACATGATAACTGTTTTCAAGTACATAAAAGGTTGTTACAAGGAAGAGGAAGAAAAATTATTCTTAACCTCTGAGGATAGGACAAGAAGCAATGGGCTTAAATTGCAGCAAGGACGATTTAGGTTGGACATTAGGAAAAACTTCCTAATTGTGAGGGTGGTTAAACACTGGAATAAATTGCCTATACAGGTTGTGGAATCTCCATTGTTCGAGATTTTTAAGAGCAAGTTAGACAAACACCTGTCAGGGATAGTCTAGATAATACTTAGTTCTGCTGTGAGTGTAGGGGACTGGACTAGATGACCTCTCGAGGTTTCTTCCGGTCCTATGATTCTATAACTGCATAAAATAACATGCCTTTATTGGAATTCCGTTACTGGGGAAGTAGAGAGGGGGAGGAAAAGGAGAACGGAACTATAACAAGTTAAGCTAGAGTGAAAGGTTAAAGTTCAGCTAACATGCAAAGGCAGATCATGAGGAAATAGGATATTAAAATATACGTAGTGAGAAACTACAGGCCAAGGCCCATATGCTAAGTTCCCTGTGAGCTGCGAGGCCACTCGGCATGCCACACAGGCACTGAGGGAATCTGCCTGTGGACCTGCTGCAGCCGGAGGAGAGGCACCCGTAGCCCAGCAAAGCCAGGCCCCCAACCTGCCACAGCTGGGGCGGCCCCTCGGCGCCAACTATGCCATGGCCCAAACCTGCCACAGCGCCTCTACTCTGGCCCAGACCCAGCCGCAGCCGGGGTGGCACAGCCTGGCTGCAGCATCCCAGCCTAGACCCAACCGCAGTGGCCTGGCCCTGAACCCAAGCAGCCTGGCCCAGACCCAGCCTCAGCCAGCCTAGACCCAGCCGCGGTGGCCCAAACCCAGCTGTGGCCAGGCCAGAGTGGCCTGGCCCGAACCCAGGCAGCCCAGCCTGGACCTGTTGCGGGGTGTCCCTCCCCAACCCAGCCCCAGTCTGGATCTGCAGGAGTCGGGAGAGGGGTGCCTATCCTGTGGCCCTGGCCCCACCCCAGAGCCTGCACTCCCAGCCACAGCCCTCATACCCCTGCACCCCAATCCTCTGCCCCAGCCCTGAGCTCCCTCTCACACTCTGAACCCCTCGGCCCCACCCCCATCACATGAATTTTATTATATGCACCTATATGAAGGTGATGTGTCACACATCACCTCCATATTGGTGCACATAACAAAATTCATCCCTCACATGGGTGGGAAAAAAATAGAGGGAACACTGACCATCTGAGCAACCTACCAGGAGCCATGGGTATGCATGTACAGTAATGTAGTTGAAAGGATGCAGTCATCCTTATTTTAAATGTGGAATTGCAGCCCATACAGCGGGTAGGAGTGAACTGCTTTGCCTTGATCCAAGCAGGGAGAGTGCTTGGATTGAGATGGACAGGAACACAGAGTAAAGAGGGAGAAACGAGAAAGACATTGTGTGAGAAAGGTGAAACTGGGGTGTGATGAGTGAGCGTGGCATCAGGATAGGAGGGACAGAGATTGGAAGTCATACCTTTGAGGATCTTCGCCGTAGTTACAACTCCGTATCTCTCCTCACCCCAGTCCCTTTTATCCTTACTTTACATGAGTAAGTATAACAAGATCTCTGACTGAAACCTGTTTTACAAACAGTAGATGCACTCTCTTGTTCAGGGGGCCAATATAAACTTTGCCTGTTCTTCTGGTAGATACCCTCATCCTACCAAATTACGATGATCTTGTCTGGAATGAGACTCCACCACATAATCCTCCACTAGGTCCCTAGAGATGCTGATTCATTTAATGCACTGCCCCAGCCTGGTCAGAAGAGATAGAGAGACATTATACATGTGCAGAGATAGATGAAGGGAATCTGGGAAAGAGAAATAGGAAGAGAAAATAAGAGGAAAGGTAATAGTAAAAAGGAAAGGAGAAAGAATAGACAGAAAGGAAAAGGAAAAATATGGCAGATAAAAGGGAAAGATGGAAGGAGGGAAAAGTGAATCAAGAAATTAGTTATATGAGAGAGGGAAAGAAAATAAAAATCTAACTCATTTCAGGTTAGAATTTTGTTTAAATTTAATCAATATTTTATTTCATTTCCCTGGCAGAAAGTGAATGAATGAATGAAATGATGGAGAATCCAGTGTAAGCTCATTGAGGAGCAGCAGTTTCTTAGATGATCAAGATGATTTCTTATGGCTATGGGATATATATCGTCTAGTTGAGCACAGCCCAGGAAATGGGGCTCTACCACCAGGTTTATTCCTCATTTCTGGCAGCAGTAGTGGATTGTCCACTTCTCTAGATAGTTGCATTGTGCAGGGGCATGGAGATTATTGTCATAAGTAATTAATTAATATTGCAGTAGCATCTAGGAGCCCCAATGGACCAGGACCTTATTGTGCTAGGCGCTGTACAAACACCAGAACAAAAGGATAGTACCTGCCTTAAGGAGCTGATCTGATGGATGTTGGTTCAGGGCTGGTTTTAAATGGACTGGGTTTCCTTTTACTTGACAGAAGAAACTCAGGACCTGTCCACATGAGGATAAAAGGTGAATTTTTAACCATTTTAAAACCCTAATGTGGACAGGGCAAATTGTATTTTAACCTGTGTTAGATGCTTATGGTGAACCCCAGTTTCTCCACTCAGGTTCAGCTCAGCCAGCTCCATATATTATAATACCTCTTGGCCTGTCTACCCCAGGGTTTGAAGATGTGTTAGTTAAAACACGCTAGCTAACATGAATTTTTAAAACATCTTTTACCCTAGTTTAAACAAGCCCTTACTAGCCCCAAGAAAATCACCCTCCTGGATTTTTTATTTATAATTAAATCCTAGCTTTTCTTTTTAAAAATGCATGTCTAATCCTTTCCTTTGCCAAGAGAGCTTCCTTCTGCATGCCTGCTGCAGAAACCTGTTGCTTCTCAGCCTACCATATGGTCATACCAACGGCGTAAAATCAAGTCTGCCCTGGGCCATTCACCTTGAACCCAGCAAAGAAAGTGGGAGAGCTTAGGGAAGAGGAGAAAGGGATTTTGAAAAAGAGAGATAGCAGCAATGCTTTCGGCATGGACTTTTACCTGGTCCTCTGCTGTGAATGTGAGCTAAACAGGGAATGCGCGTGCACATTTGAAAAAGTGGCTCTCTGTGTCCAAAGTACCTGTCTGGTTTAGACTGCAAGTTGCTGGGGGCAGGGGCTCTCTCTCTTGCTTTGCAAAGCACAAGCACACTGGTGGTGCATATTATAATTATTGATTATAAATAATAACATCCATGCATAATGGATTCATTTCTAAACTCCATAAATTAAAAGCAAGAACAGTATCTGAATTACCAGTTGCAATTTTAGGGGAAAGTAAGGTTGTAAAAAAAACCAAAAACAACCCTTCATCTCCCATGTTCTACACTGGCAATTTGATTAACAACTGTGATTAAAACTTTATTCCTAAAACTGATTCACAATATAATCACAAATAAAGTCAGAGTCTGCATTCACCTTTGAGAGACTTGACAGGGCATTTCTCTCCAGTCTCATTAATTCTGTGCAGGGTCAGATTCCTAAACCCAAGTGGTTCCCTTTGATAGTTTTCACATTGCTTTATTGAGCTCCACTGATGAAAATGTTGCAAACACCAGTGAGGCTAGAGAGAGGCTAGAAATATGGATAGAAAAATATCAAAGTAAAACCCAGCTGGAAAATTAAGTCTAAAATATCTGGGGAAAATAATCTGAAACACAAATGTTTAATGGGAGGAAAAATCTGGCCAAACCACTGAAAAAGACCAAGGCATGAGCTTGTGACACAACCTGACAATAAAAAGGCCACTATAACCTTTGGCAAAGCATTATGTAACAGCATAGGGAGATACTTTAGTAGTCGCTCTCTACATAGCGGTGCTGCATCTGTACAAAGAATATTGTATTCAGTTCTGGACACCACATTACAAAAAGGATATATGTTAAGGGGAGAGCTATACAGAGCAATATGCTTTACACTGAAGCCACTCTGGATCAGTGCCGTAACAAGGGCGAGGGTCAGGCGCGCAAAGCGGAGGGGCGCAGCTCTACCGCGATCGGCGGCACTTCGGTGGCAGCTCTACCGCCGCCGCTTCTTCAGCGGCAATTCGGCGGCAGGTCCCTGAGTCCCTGTCGGAGGGAAGGACGTGCCACCGAATTGCCGCTGCCACTTCATTCATTCTTCGGCGGCGGGTCCTTCTCTCCGACAAGGACTCAGGGACCCGCCGCCGAATTGACACCGAAGAGCCTGGAGCCGGCCCTTGCCTCGGGTGCAAAAATTCCTTGTTACTGCTCTGCTCTGGAATAGACATATACGTTCTAAGCGACTTAAAACAACACATTTAGTTAAACAATTCTTTCAGAAGCACATTATAATTACTGGTATGCTGGGAGGTAGGCAGTCCCTTGTCATTTCCAGTCTGATAAGACTTCAGACCTAAAAATCTACGAGTTTACACTTTATAACCCATTAACTGGGGCTGGCCTTTGGATAGGCCTCCTCTTGTGTTTCTTGGCAATGTGGGAAAGTAACTCTCTTGATTTTAGTGGGACTTAATCACATGCGTAAAGTTAAGCATGTGCTTAGGAGCTTTGCGGGCCTAAACTCTCCTTTATGACCACTAGTACTGGGCTGACATAACTCGGACATATTTTTATTCCACTGAGTATAACCACACTTCACACTCCTTGAGCCAGAAACCGCTGTCCACTAAATTCATTTTGCACTAAGTGGACTTACACTGGCCAGGAATGGTCAGCAAAAAAGTCCCCCTTTCCAGGGCAGTTCCTACATCAGCTACCACTGCCATGAAGGGAGAAAGTGGAAGGGGGGTGAACCGGGGGTGGGGAGTTGCATGGTGGATTAAAGCTCTGCTATGCTGAATCCTACACTGGCATAGTGTCACTGAGGGACCTTACATCAGTGGCACAAGTTACAGCTGTTCCTTAGCAACTCTAATTTACCCTGGGGCCAGGTGACACACGATCAAGGCACTCTTCTACACCTGAGCTCCAATTAGGCAGGCTAGAGAATCCAGACCCTTAGCTCTAATGGCTCTCCGTATGCTTACCCCAGCTCTCAATTTCAGACATCTTAAATAACAAAATTTATTTGGCACATGAGTGAAAATAAAGCAAAAACTATAATAAAGGCAAGTCAAATGTAAACAAAGCTTGTCTAAATTATGTGAAAACCCAGGTGGCTGGCTTTACTCTGGAATCCAAAATATGGCTTAAGAGAAATGAGAATTTCTTACATTATAGAAAGACTCGCGACTTAGCTATATTTTCATTCAGTCTTCCAGCCTGTCATGGGAAGTCTGTCTGATTCTCTTTTCCAGAGTCAGAGCTCAGTTGTGTGTTTTTTCTTATCCAGCCTCTGACAATTTCCTTTTCTCACAACTAATGTTGTAACTGGAGCACCTCCATTTATTCTGTGATGGGCTTGAGACCCAGCTATGAAAGTCTTGGTTAGGATCTCAGGACATTGCAGCTGCAACTTGGTTACAATAATCTTCGGCTAAGTCTATTTTTCTTTGTTTATTAGCATGTTTTTTTAAAATGATCCATCTACTTTCCATGCATGCATTTCTGTTACTGTGTATCCTTTCAAAGGGTTTGTGCTCATTCGAGAGAATGCTTTGAACCGGTAAGGAATTTAGTCTCTTTAAAAAAACTGAATACACCAACATTATACTTTAACATCACTGAAAGTATCTTTAGTAGTCACCTTGCCCCCCCTTTTTTTTTTAAAGGGCTTTCCTACCTCCTTTGGTGAGGCTCAATAAACATTCCTCATTGGGGAGTGCTTTGTCATATTAATTATTTTGTCACCCACGTGGATCTGGGGTTAAGGGACAGATTGTGCCCTCTGAGCACTGATCAGTATTGACAGAAGTTCAAGATTTGGCCCAACGTGCATAAACAAATAATTGCACCTTTCATGTTTCAACCACTGTGATCTAGTTGAACTCACGGCTGAGTCAGGAGATCGGAGGGTCTTGTGACCTGCGTTCTATTATTGACTGAAACTATTTTGCAGTGTGACCTATCTTAGTTATCTACTTTAGGATTTTCTATTACATCCATAGCTGCAGGATCTAAGTGCTGGGCAAATCATTTATCCTCTGTGATTCAGTTTTGACATCTGTAAAAAATGCTGTGAGAGCCTCACATGAAAAGCACTACATTGTGATTATTTCATTCTCTATTATGAGCTAAACAGGAGTTAAAATGCTGAACAAAATATGAAGAAAATGATCCTGTGCACTCCTCCTGCTATATGAACTGTGCATGGAAAACAGCCTTGAGATTCCACCTGGCTGCAAGACTGTTCTATTGTTTGTCTTCTTAATATTTTCATGTCTTTTCAAAAAAGCCTATTACATACTCTACAACTCCCTGATGATGTTGGGTTGGCTGGCTTCCAAGCAACTGAAAGCTGGTCAAAAGTCATTTAGGGCATTTCCAGTGTGTTTTCTACAACCTTGATGTTGGTGGAAAAATACCAAAACGTTGAATATTCTTTCAATAGTCACTCAGTCCTGCTCAGCTATCCTGATGAAAATATGGCGCTGCTGAAGAGCTCGAGTGGATTCTCTGGTAATCTGAAATTAAATACTAATTGCCCAATTTTAAAAATAATTAATTCAGAGAGTCTGTTCCAATATCTTACTAAAAGCTGCATTGTCTTCTGTCTTAATCGACAGAGCTTTGAGCATCACTCAGTTACCATGTATGTGTATAAAGGATAGTAACATGCTACAGCAGGTTTCCTATTAAAATGTCGACCCTTCCCTTTTCCTCCTGCCTCAAATAACCTTTTAATGTCCTCTTGTGCTCCACTCTACTTCATATAAGCAATGGGAGGACTGTGATATTGTATACAGTGCTTTTGTCCACCTAATTAATAACACTAATTCTCTCCATTGAGCAGATAAAATAGAAATGGAGCTTACCTAAAATCCCTTTCTATCAATATTCTCAATGCCTGCATTTCATTGTGTTGTCTAATGTATAGGCTTATTTCTTAGTCTCCATTCAAGACTAGAATCAATTATTTGCCAGCGGGAGGGGAGTCTACGGAGATTTTGTGCTGTGAATTTTTAGCTGTTCAGTAGATTTTAAAACCAGATCTAAACACTTTTATCTTTCACATCTGAGTCCTCATGTGCAGGCTATTATTATTTATTCATTGTATGCGAAGAATTTCACAACCTGAGTACATAGCGATGAATGAAACAGAACATCTCACTGGACTCAATCACAGTATGTTAACTATATCATACCCTATTAAAATGCTAATGTTTTAACTAGCTAGATTAATAATTTGGGTCAGCTATGATGTAATTAAGACCCTCTCATTTTCTTTCAAATCATCCCTCATGGAAACATGATGGTGATTTTGATGTCTTTTCTTGACGTGTGAAAACTGCTAAAGACAATAATTTAGATGTACTTGTTTCTTTTGTGCGCATTTATTTAAGCCAGCCTATAACATTAGAGAAAATATTCACTTCTAATTCCATTTATGTAGCTAAAAACTAATTTGAAAGAGACACCATTGAGAGTATAAAAACATTTCTACTAAACGAGGAACTTTTTTTTATGATGATCATTTAAAGTGTCTGCAAAAATGGGAAAACAGGGAAATCTCAAGCTGAGATTCAGTTTTCTTCGACTATAACAATGACACTAGGACCAGTTAATCATCACTTCCAAATCAAGTTCCGTGACCTTCCAGTTTTTGTTGTCTTCCTCTTCCTTCCTCTTGCTGTCACCAACTTTGCTGTTTTCAAGTAGAAAACAGTTCGCGCCACATTCTTAGAAGACTGAATTCTAATAATGTATTAGAAAATAGATACCCAAGAGGAAACAATACGGATAAAAAATCCACTATGAGAAGTAAAAGCCTATAATGAATTGAATTCCATTTCCTTTTGGAATACAAGAAAAACAAATAACACAGGGAGTTGTATCTATATGCATCTCACTGCGAAGAGGTGACATACGAAGCCATGGTTGCAAACATCTCCAGAGATCAGTTGGATTGTAGATGAAAGAAGTGTAGCCATAAATTGAATAAGTGATCAGATTATTCCTGGTGTGTGGTCTTTTCTCCATAGTTTGTTTTTATAAAGTTTTTTTGTCTTTTTAGCTTTAAAGAAGAAAAAATATTATATTTTAGGAAGTGAACACTATGATATATTTGTGGTAACAAATAGCAAGAGGTTTATAAAACCTAAATGAGCTAAAATTGAAGTTAATGGATTTACACTAGGAATTAATTTGGCTAATATATACCTTCATTTTCAACCCTCAGCAAAGAACAAAGCAGGCAATATAATCAGTGTTATTAATTATTTGCATTGTGGTAGCACCTCGGGGCTCCATGCCTGGATCCAGACCCCACTGCGCTACGCACTGCAAAAACAAGTAATAAAAAAAATGATAGTCACTGCCCCAACAACCTCACAATCTCTCACAAGAGACAGAATAGATGGACAAAACAGAACAGCGGAGGAAGGAGTTAACAGTGAAACAAGCATGTTTTTGCAGATTAAGCAGGCGTCTCAGCTTTCCAAATGCCTGGTCATAATGCAGATTAAACCTTTTCTTAGACTGTGAGCTCTTAGGTGCAGGGACCATCTTTTTGTTCTGTGTTTGTACAGCACCTAGCACAATGGGGTCCTGGTCCATGACTAGGCCTTCTAGAAACTATGGTAATACAAATAATAAAATAATAATAATAATAATAATATATGCTACTGCAGCAGTTCTCAAACTTCATTGCACCGCAACCCCCTTCTGACAATAAAAATTACTACATGATCCCAGGAGGGGGGACTGAAGCGTAAGCCCGAGCCCTACTGGCCCAGGCAGAGGGACCTAAGATGAAACCCAAGGGCAGAGTTTCTCAAACTAGGGGTCCCGACCCAAAAGGGGGTCGCAAGACCATTGTGTGTGTGTGTGGGGGGGGGTCACAAGAGCAGAGGCTGGTGGCTGAGTGCCAAGCTCTAAAGGGAGTGCTGCCACCAGCAGCAGCACAGAAGTAAGGATGACATAGTATGGAGGGGGGGCGTCACAGCCTGAAATAGTTTCAAAGGGTGTCTCAGAAAAACAGTTTGAGAACAGCGGCCTAAGGGCTTCAGCCCCAAGCAGGGGACCTGTAACCAGAGCCCCGCTGCCCAGGGCTGAAGCCTGAGCCTGGCTGAGGCAGTGAGGCTCAGGCTTTGGCTTTGGTCCTGGGCCCCAGCAAGTCTAATGCCAGCCCCGAAGACCCCATTATAATGGGGTTGCAATGCACTTTGGGGTCCCAACCCAGAGTTTGAAAATCTCTGTGCTAGTGCAAATGTCCCACTAAATCAAGATAGGGAAGAGAGTTAATTTGGTTCCCCTAAGAGTTATTGATACTATTATTTATTTGAATCACAGACGCCAGCCAAGCTCAGTACCTGTAGATAAGCACCGTATAGATGTGTAATAAGAGACAGCAACACTCCCTGCCCTAAGGAGCTAACAAACTAAATAGGCAAGATGTACAAAGGGTGAAAGAGGAAGCAGAAGCATAGAGAGGTCAAACAACTGACCCCAGGCCAGCAGATCAGTAGCCAAGACAAGAAGAGAACACACATCCCCTAGACTCCCACTCCAATGTCCTACCCACTGGATCATGCTGCCTAGTTCAGGTGCAGAGTTCTTTTGAGCAAAAGGCGGGTAGATTTTTGTCAAAATGAACTCGGTATTTTCAGTGTGGGCTGCCATGCTTCAACAACAACTACTTGAGAAAAGTAGCACTGGGGGTTAGACAAGGGATCCAGTCCTGTATCTCTGATGCTGGCAAACTCCCACTGGAAATTTTGTCTGCCCAAGAGCTGTAGAAAAGGGCCCCACAACTCTAGTCCTAGAAGTTCCACCAGTTCGTTTTCACCTCACAGCTCTATTCAGAAATATCACTCAGACATATCATTGCATTACAGCAAAATTTCTGTATGTGGCTGTAGTAGGAAGAGAGCCTGAGACATAAGCCCTTGTATCAGAGGCCTGGTATGAGGCAGGGCCTGCTCACAGAATCTGGCAAGAACAGGGCTGATAGTGCAGAAATACACATTCCTAAAAAGTGCTAAGCACAGAGTACTCACGCAAACACATCCTGATATCAAGTGGTACCAGAACATCCTGATATCAAGGATGGTACAAAAAACATTCTGAAGGATAACAGAAACACACTGACCCCTCCTAAAAGATAAGGTCAGGATGACAGTAAGTAACTTGTTTTTAATCAGGGTATAAAGATGTACCTCAGAGAGAGTATCTTTGGCCAGCCTAGGGGGCCAGTGGAAAGTCCCGCCTCTGACTGAGTTGCATCCATTGTCACGGGCATACATGTCTTAGTATCCTCATAGAGTCTGCCAGGTGCTATTACCATGCTTCATCGACAATAAACCTGGCTGGGCGCCTTCACACCTTAACAGATCTTGTGGTCATTGGGCAGTTCGCTCAAGGTCTGCTGTGCAAACTATCTGCGCAGAGCTGGGGCAGCCCACAGAAAAAACATATGCAGACAAACATCTGACCACAGTGGCTAGCTGAGAACATTATTAATCACCCCAGATTAGACTTCCCTGTGTGTGTTATTCCAGACCACATATTTGTTTCATATTGGTTAATAAAATATGAAAGAATTGAAGAAATTCTTACATCACCTCTTTAAACTATACTCTGTCTAGAAAGCCTGCCTGGGATTTTCAAAGTTAGGCCCCTAAATCACACTGGAGCTCAGTGAGATTCGGGCACCAACTCCTATAGGCTGCTTTGGAAATCCCTGCCCATGCCAATACATAGTAGAAGTCATCATGTTGGCAGTCATGTAGTACTTGCCTGACCATTCTCACATTGTCACTGATGCCACTCAAGAAAGTCAAACAAATCAATTACAGTACTCCAGTGAAATTACTGTTCATGAATCAGGGCATTTAACACTCATCCCGCCTTCTCTGGACATGGTAAAAACATATAGGCCGGAATCCTGGACCTATTGAAGTCAATGGGGATTTTGCAATCACTCTAATGGACCAGGATTTTACCTACAAATTTCTCCTATAAACATTGTTTTGATAGTTGACCAGTTGAGGTTCAACCCTCACCTAACCATCCAGTTTATTACATGTCTCAACTGCTCTGCCTTTCTCATTAAGAATGCAAGCAGGAACAATATCTTTCTCTCTGTGCAACACCAAGCACAATGATGAGACCCCAAAAAAACCCCCACAACAATAATAATGGCTGAGCAAACAAAATGAACTCTTGACCATGATCCGAAAGTCTCCTGCCATTAGCTTTTAAGCAGTTGCCACAGCATAGTGATCATTGTCTCTGTAGGATATCAGCAATTTTACAAGTGCATGTTACATATGGTTTCCATTGCCTCTAAAGCAAAGCATGCAGTCTGTTTTTATGAATCCCATTGGACCAACTAGAACTCTCTTATTCAGATAAACAAAGATGTCTTGGTATACTAGGAGTATTTTCTTTTCTCAAGTCAAATAATATGTGAGGTAATACCAAGGTCTTGTTTTAGGGCGTTTGATCTGTAATCCATTACGAAGAATATATATTCCCAGTGCCAGAAAGGATTGTTGTTCTAGAGCCAGCCTAAAGATTTGCAAGATGTTTCTGATGACTTCTGATGTTTTTCATGGGATCAGCAGCTTGAACCATTCTACATGCCTAGACTGTTGGGGGGTGGGGGAAGTTCAACTTATTTCTCTCTTTCAAACCATGAGCATTGCATTAAAAGCAAAGGTGGAACATTTGGCAATCCTGATGACAGTGCCCCTGAATGCAGAAGTTACTGCCCGCCCAGGCACTAGTCTGCTTAACGATACCAGGGAAGAAGGTTCCAGCTCTAAGGCAAAGAGGAGATTTAGTATTTTTTTGAACCCTGAAAGTAACTTATGCAGATAATGAAATGTAGACTAAGCAGTTGTGGGTGGGCATTGCTATTAACCCGAAGAAGAGCTCTGTGTAGCTCGAAAGCTCATCTCTCTCACCAACAGAAGTTGGTCCAATAAAAAGATATTACCTCTATCTATTACCACCTTGATTCTTTAATATCTTGGGACCAGCTACAACACCACTGCATATTATCAGTACAGATGGCAGAGGCAGAGGCGGGGATATACCACACATGCAAACGAGTTTTAATTTTCTGGGAGCAACATTTTTTAAAATGTGCAGGTAAGGTTCCTTTTGTTTATCAGGTTCTTTGTTAATATACATCTCACTGCAATTACTGCCATAGGGCCAACCCTGCAAACAATCACATGATTAGCCCTTACTCACATGAGCAGGGTGGAGTATCAGGCCCTGGCCTTGTCCCCATTGAACTGCCATGGGGTTTTGCCTATATATAGATGGCACAAGCAAGCCCATTGTGCATAGTGGTCGGTCTGCTTTGGGAGACAGCGAGTCTGGGGTGAGATTTGCAAAAGCGGTCAGTGCTGGCTGAACTCTGCTCCCTTTGATGTCAGGGGGACGCTCTGGCATTATTAACAGGCGCGGCAACTTGCCTTAATCACCCCACCCCCTAGTTTTAAGTTCCTGGAGAAGCTATGGTAACCCTCCCTCCATGGAATAGAATACAATCATACATAAACCATTCATAAATGGAATATAATGTTCCTCAAAGATACTGCATGTGGTTGCAATATCTGTCTCACACATACCCTGTGCCTTCTCTGCCTTTCTTCAGAGGCTGAAGGACTTTGCTCTCTTTCAAGGCGGTCTGTGTGAAATTACCAGCCAACAGTCCATGAGTCAGATAATCATGTTAAAAACAAAACTGACTAGAAAGAGAAACAGTGATAGTAAAACAAAAGACATGGGTCGTTTAATGCACCTCGGTTGAATACTCTGCAAAGCCCAGCAAGGTAGGCTCCTCTTAGCTTAGTCACAAAATGAAAGAAAACAAATCTTTACCTCCCTCAGTATCCCCAAACTGATGGCTCTTATGGGTGCCTGCTGGAAGTTAGGGCCTTCTCTGCAAAGGCCTGGTGCCTCTGCACTGCCTCCCAGTCTTGCTGCTCCATCTAGCCCCTTCGCAACATGGCTTCTTCAGGAGCCACACTGCCAGAGGCTCCACCAGAGGTGTTAGAACTAGGGGTGCTGGAGGTGCTGCAGCACCCTCTGGCTTGAAGTGGTTTCCATTATATACAGGGCTTACAGTTTGGTTTGATGGCTCTCAGCACCCCCCTGTACAAATTGTTCCAGCTCCCTTGGGCCCCATTGCTGGCCAACCTTATAACCTAAGGGAGAAGTCTTGTTCATGAGCCAAAATGTCATGTAAGATTTGGGGTGGGGATGTCCTTATAGCCTAATCCATTTCCTCCTGACCTGCGGAGCGAATCCAAACCTGTGGTGTACTCATGGATATGTTTTGTAAAGTAAATTCCTATCCTGGCAGTGCACAAGTCACAGGGGCATGTGGGCCATTTTATGTTGGTGCTATCATAGGATACACTGTTCAAGTCAACTTTCTCTCAAAATACTCCTTAAGTCATTTGGTTTCTCTGCAAGTTCTGTGACAGTGGCAGGCTTATAAGTCATCTGGTAGGAGACTCACAAAGCAAAGCAAACGCTCATGGGACCTGATCCTGAAGTCCTTACTCAGGCTACAGATTCCTTTTGAATTAATTATGGCTGAGACTGGGGTTGTCTCTAAGGCTCTCAAACTTTTCATTCCTTTTTCAGATCAGACCATGGAAGATGCTGAGAATAGTCAGCTGCCAATGCCTACTAGGTGTTATGGGTGTTTAGCACCACAGATGCAGGACTGGGCCCTTCAAAGACACGGGTCTCAAGCAAAGGACATATTTGCTTTCAGCTGATGTGAATTCATGCCTGCTACTCAAGTGTGAAGCAGCGAAAACACTCTATTCATATCTATGGCTTACAGAATGTCACAAAAAGATGTCACACTAATGATGTTCTTTATAACTAAACTCAACTGAGACTTTTGATAGAGTGATTTCAGCCTGAATTTTCACTATTCTCTACGGTTAGTACATTTTCATAGGGATGAGTGTGGTCAGTGATTCTAAATCCTTTGATTTATTTGAATATCCCTACATTGGTGGTATTCAAACATAAAACTTGGATCTGCTGAGATACTGACAATATAATAGTAGCATCTCACATGGAAAATCAGGGAAGTGGAAAGAATTCAAAACTATTTGGGTATGCTTGCATAACCCCTTTGTAGAAATTGCTGCACTAACGATTTGCAATTAAAGTGAAAGTGTGTAAAAATAGAATGATGCTGCATCCAACAATGACCGTATTTTGCAGGCTCCAGGGCTATTTTACAACTGACCTGCAAACATTGGTAAAGAAACTGTAAACATTGTATATACATAATAGCATTGTCATTAAGAAAGCACAGCTCCACAATGCCACATTACAGGAAGGTTTTATCAGCATTACACCATTCACAGCACTATTGAGTGCAAAGAAGATAACAGAATAAGATAAGATTAGAACCGGAAATTTTCTGAACTGAAACTATTGTCTGTCAGGTGATCCTGAGGGACTGTTCTGCTAATCTGGAGCCCAATCCTGCAAAACCTTAGTGGCCCTATCTCATGCATGTCACTAGTCTTATGGTGTGCAAGGGGATTATTCACAGGAATAAGAGTTTGCAGGATTGGAGCCCTCATTATGGAGAGATTTTTTTTATGAATAACAGTTCCTTACAGCATTCCCCTGAGATTAACACTGTGGTTAAGGTTACAAAAGTACTTTCCATAACAGTCCCTGTTTTCACATGCTCATAAGGTGCCAAAAAGGTCACCTTTTCAGATGAAACTTTTTATGGTTGACCACAATCCAAAAATGATTATTTTTTTAATGTCTGATCAAAATCTCTTCAGTCAGTTGTGAGCTAAGTATATGTACGTGTGTGTAAGGGGAAGTTTGCCTATGGATATGTTATTCCATAATTGCTCATTTTGGATTTCTTGCACCTTCTTCTGAAGTACCTGGGCTTGGCCAATCTTGGAGACTGGATTCTGGAGCACTGGTCTGATCTGGTATAGCAATTTTTATGTTGCTGTAAACTTGGCATGTTAATACTCATCACTCCTCTACATCCAGGGCCAACCTTGAATCAAAATTAGTTGGAAGTGAAAGGCATGGACATTTGGAAAATGCTTTCTGACAAAGCACAGTACAAAACATCATAGTGTCTGAGAGTTTGTACTTTGGGAGATGCACTGCATGTGCAGGTATCTTTCAGACGTGCACACTTTCCTATGAATGTCAATATGCACCCACCGGCCTTAAGGCCTTAAAGTAGCTTAAGTGCTTATACCACTAGAAGACTTAGTAAGGATTTAAGGTGGCTTAAGTGCTTACATTGTGCCACCTGAAGGATTTAAGGCAGTTGAAGTGCTTATGTTCCTTAAGAAGTTATGCAGGTGAAGTGATTTTCACCCTAACACCCAAATAATCAGGATTTATTGGGTGAAATGTCTCAGCGTGATCTGAAGGGTCATGTCTCTTCTGAGGCTGCCAGCAAGGGTGACAATTAGTGGTAGTTTCTGTGGCAGCAGTGGGTTTGTGAGGTGGCCTCTGTTCTTTAGGGACAGGACTGAGATCACCAACTCTCAGTTCTTCATTTTAAAGGACACATTTGACCAAACTCATCACGGGTGTAATTTCACTAACTTGGGTGGAATTACATCAAGAATGGATTTGGTCTATTGTTCTTAGTCCCTTGGGCCCAACCACTATTTTTAGCATATCCTGTGGGACCAATCTAGTTCTTTGCAGCCAAATGCATTTCCACCCTCACCCTGGTCTTTTTCCCTTCCCTTTTTCTCTCCCTTGCACGAAGGCTTGGAGGCTACTTTTGCCACGTGGTTGGATTAAACTCCACAAAGAGGCTCCACTTCTACTCCATGGCCTCAGGGAAGGACTCCCTCCTTCCGTTTCCTGGCACAGATCCCATCTCCCCAATACAGGTCTGGTCCTGAGGTGAGGATTTGCCTCAGGCTACATAGCCCCTTTCTACTGAAGGTAAGTACATGCTGAAGCTCATTTTTAGTGCCTAAGCATAGGTGGCAGACGTGAGAGGGAGGATGACCACTTTTTGGATGGCCAAACCTAAGTGGTGATCCCCTGCACCAGGTCCCACCACCATACATCCCCTCAGATCTGGCCTGGCCAGCCCTCCATCATGACAGGGGGAGATGGCGGGCAAATGTGAGTGACATTGCAACCTGGCACACAGGGTCACAGCAACACTCAGGCAGGCATCAGGTCGCAATGCCACTCATTCACATATAGAGGTATGGGTGTAGGGGTTTATTGGCCTTGGGAGGGGGTCAGGCTGCTGGGGGGGGGCATCTAAGAAGAAAAGGAGAGAGCCAGGGATACAAATCTATGACCCCCCCCCACACACTGTAAACAGGCTCCACAGCTCCTGATGCCTAGTTTTACTACATTAGTGGAGAGAAATGTCATAAAAATGTCATAAAAACCAGTTAATTATTGTGATTGGCCTGCAAAAAAGTAAACTACATCAGAGTACAGATCTGGAACTGATCACTAATGATCACTGTTGTTTGTATGTAGTGACTTTGTAACTCAAAGTCACTTCATTCTTACATGCTGCATAGTTGCCCATTGGTTACTATGAAATTTTTTAGTTAACCCTCCCCCAACACACTAGTGTAAAGTTACAGAACCAAATTCACCCTGAGGTAAATGGATACTGCTCCACTGAAGCCAGTGGAGTTGCACCAACTTAGATTAGGGCTGATTTTAGCTCACAAAGGCTATTTATAAATACTTGGTCCCCTTCTGTGCTATATAAGAGGGAAGGGAACATGGGGAATTGATTGTATCCAACTAAGTCATAATAGCATGGTTAACCACCAAAATGTGATGGAGGGGAGTAAAGTGTTCAAAACTCTACTTGGAGTTAGATGTATGCTCTCTGTGCTGGATGTTCTCCCAACTGTGGGCCTGGGGAAGAAGCATTACATTTAAAAAGAGTTGGTGCTTCATTAAGGCACAGCAATCCATACACTCAAGAAAGCAATAGGCCCTTCAACCAAGAAGACTGCCCCACTCAAATCTCTTAGTGAAGACAACATCATTGACAGAAGCAAACAGATGCACTGGCCAGTGGAACACTATCACAAACTTTATTCATGTGAAACCACTGTTTCAGAAGCAGTGTTAAATGTGCTCACCAGACTCCAGATCACTGAAGAGCTTGATATAGACCCATCGGTAAATGAGATCCAGGCACCAGACAGGGCTGCAGGAAGAGATGGAATTCCAGAGAAAGTATTGAAACAAGTGGAGAGTTTATACTTAAACATCTACACAATGTCTTGCTCGTTTGCTGGAGGGAAGGCAGAGTACCATAAGACATGAAGGATGCCAACATCATAACACTATGAAAACACAGGAAATCAGAGTGGCTGCAATACCTGCAAAGGAATGTATCTCCTGAGTGTTGCTGGCAAGGCATTCACATTGGTCATCCTCAAAAGAGTGCAAGTTCTTGCTGAACTTGTAAATCCAGAAAATCAGTATGATTTCTGTCCCAGTAGATTTGTCAACATGGTCTTTGCATGAAGGCACCTGCAACAAAAAGCCATCAAGAATCTGGAAAACCTCTCTACATGGCCTTCGAAGATCTTACAAAAGTTTTTGACCTGGTCAGCAAAAAGGGCCTTTTTCAATTGCTAGAGAGAATTGGTTGCACCCCAATCCTACTGAGTCTGATTTGATCCTTCCATGAAGGTGACAATCCAGTATGATGGTAATCAATCTGAGAGCTTTGAAATCTGCAGTGGTGTCAAAAAGGGATATGTTTTGGCACTAACAGTCTGGTATATTCTTCTCTCTGCTGCTTTATCATGCTTTCTCATCTAGCACCAAGGGTGTATCTGCATACAAGTTCACATGGAAAACTCTTCAGTGTTGCACATCTAAGATTAAAAGGCAAAAGCAAAAATCTCTAATAAGAGAACTTATTTTCCCTGAAAACACAAGGCTTGTCACACTCAGTGAAAGGGAACTTCAGCAACTTTGCAATAGATTTGTGTTAGCTTGTGATGAATTTGAACTAACCATCAGCCTAAAGACAACAATGATTACAACACTAGGTGTGTTGACTGCACCAAAAGTTTCAGTGGTTAACACCACACTAGAAGCAGAACTTTTACACAAGTATCTAGGATCCACTGTATCAGATTTATCTTTAGGTGACCAGCTTAATTCTTGCATTGGAAGATCTGCTACCACATTTGGCCAATTGACCAAACTCATGTAGAGTAACAGGAAATTAACTTTGAAGATGTGAGTCTTAAGCATGCTTCTGTATGGTAGCAAGACATGGACCCCTAAGGATAGACACCTTTCATACCTGCTGTCTTAGCCATATTTTAAATATCCAATGGGAAGCTAAAGTTCCCGACATTGAAGTACTTAAGAAAGCAAAATTGCCAAATCTAATCACTATTCTCAAACTCACATGTCTCCATTGGCTTGATCATCTGCACCAGATGGATGATAGATGCATTCCAAAAGGACCTCCTGTATGGAACGTTTGTGGATGCTCCAGGGCCACCCTAGTTTCAGGTTCAAGAACATTTCCAAGAGGGACTTAAACTTTCAACCTTAACACCACAAGCTGGAAAGATGCTGCTAGCAACAGGCCACACTGGAGGGCCACACTGTGCTAGGGAGTCAGAAACTGAGGCTACGTGGTGTAGGAAGAGGAAAATGAAGCGAGCTAAGAGGAAAGTGCAGAAGGCCTCAGACACTAGTAGTGCGTTCACTTCATCCTCTGACTGCATCTAATGCCTATTTCTGGCCAGGATTGTCACTCAAGAATTGGACTTTTTTAGACACTTGTGATGCTGCAGCATGACATAGTACCTGAACTGCTTTGCTGTTTACACCATCATCTTTTGAAATGGACAATTGCCATGTGGTTTTCTAAATAAAAATGTGTAAATACTGTATACAACTGATAATTAATCTATATCATATGTCTCCCTAAATGCATGACCATTAAATGTAATACTAGTGCAGACTATTAAATATAATAATAGTAATGAAGGTAGTTTTATCACTTCTATTTTACTTCACTTAAATCCTACATACCACTCTGGTATAGCTAGTTTTTTCCCCTATTTTCTTAGGCTATGGAGAAGGGAGAGGTTCTGAGAATTGGAGTGGTTATATTCATGGGCTGTGAGTTTGTGTTTTAATTTATGAGGTAGATATCTATAGTATTGGACAGGCACCTATAGATATTTTATAAATTCAATTAGAAATAAATGGTGAAGAGGAATATAGAAGCCTGAGCAGAGTTCAGTAAGCATGGTACAGGGACATGATGTTACTTGAGGGACAAGGCCAGAGAAGCTAGCTATTTATTTCTTAGAAAACAGCAGATGAGCTGGAGCTTATTAAAGTTTACAAAATAAGACAGGAACCAAGTACCCTAAATAATTTTGTGTCATCTGCAAATTTGGTACTAGGCTATGTGAATACAATACAACATCATTGTGTGCAGCATTCATGCTCATTATATCTCAATATGCTTCAAGGGGCTCAGTAATGCTGCTCCGGACAATCGTAGAGGAAGAGAGAAATTAATAGACAGAAGCAAGTATGCTTTCAGCTTAGATCTGAAGTGAGATGGGAGAGTCAATGAAGCAGACAGCTAATGTATTTACTAGAAGGGGTCAAGAATTCAAACTGAGTTTAGGCTGGGTGGGCCCAGAAGGAACGTTCGTGGAATTTTTTAAATAGCACATGTAGCTAATGTACCGAATAAACTGCCATGGGGAGAAATACAAGAAGCCAGTAAAACAATTTTTTTTGAAGGAGTTAAGAGTGGATGCAGGGAAAGATACTGTGAGGTAAAGCTGATAATTTAAAGAAGACAGATTTGGGAATAGACATCAATTTTTTTCCATTGTAAAATTTCCTGTTGCCACATTAAAATTACAATATAATTATTTATTTCCTAAACTAATTAAAAGGCCCGTCCACCCAAGGATCTGTGCCCAAAACTTCCACTGACACCCATGGGAGTTCCAGGGATGCAGTGCTTGCAGATCAGGCCTGGTGAATGATTACAGCTAAACAGGAAGAGCTTTACCAGACTTTCAGCACTATGCCAAGAGTTACAAGCATTCAACTGGATAAATACATTACAAATGTTTGCATGACATTGCTGGACAATTGATTTACAAGGTGGCCAGTTGGGAATATCTGGGATTGTTGGAATACCCATAAATCAGTTGGTTTTGCACTGGATTGAAAGAATATGGAGTCACTTTGGAGGGTTCTCTGCCCAAATCTATGTTTTTCACATTTGTTTTATCCCCTGGGTTAACAAAGGAATCTTGGATTGTTGAGAGTGTAGCAATATGGCATGCAGTAGCATGTTTGGTTTTGAAGTTCATTTAATTGTTTTAGGGAGGATGTTTGGGGCTGTATTCTCCCCTGAATTTTCACACATAACTGCTACTAGTGCAGCACTCAAAGGAATGTCAGTGTTAGATTTACTTGTGCCCTGTCCGGCTAACGATTGAAGGTCTGCTGAGGAAGTCAAAGGGGACAGCTCTGTTTGCAGCAGCAGAGTTTTGTGAGCTCTGAAAGGACTAAGCAGCAATGGGGCTTGTGAAAGCTGTGCTTATTTATTCAGTTTGTGCCCCAGGGACACATATTGAAGAATTTTACAAATAGCTGGATCTTCCTTCTGAGATGCCAGAATGTCTTCTCATGGAACAAGCTTTATTGTGGATTTAATGCCCATGGAGAAATCCTCTACTACCAAAGGACTGGTAGTATAACTGCTAATCAAGATACTTTGTCATGTCTTTGCTGTTCTAAAACAGCATGAACAACATCTTCACTTGTCATATATTTTTCCATGTCAAGGGATATTCTGGGTAAAGCATTGCCTCACGTTAGATTTTCCTGGGCAATATCTAACATTAACTTCAAAGTCAGCTAAATCGGCAAGCCACCTGTTTGCTGTGATGTTTAGCCAGTCAGAGGTGAAAACACAGGTTAGTGAGTTGTCACTGTAAACCATCAAGGAGTGCGCATAGTAGAGGTAGTCACAAAATTTGTGAGTTACAGCCCATTTCAAGGCTAGAAACTCCAGCTTTCCTGCGTGAAGGTGATAATTCTTCTCAGCTGCAGTTTGCATTCTTGATCACTAACTCATGACTCTTGGTTTACCTTTCTGATGTTGGTGTAAGACAATCTAATCTCTTATTGGGTTTGAGGAATAAAGAGTAAGGAAAAATTGGGATAGGCTATTCGTGGTGGCTGTACCAGGCACTTAATTTTCTGGTTTAAAACTTTTTGATGTTGCTTAGCCCAGGTAACTGGCTGTTTGGGTAGCATTTGTCCAGATCCCTTTCCTTGCCTTTTGGCTTCTGTAAGTCCTTGCACAGGAGCAATGAGTATAGCCCATGATAATTATTAGAAGGGGTCAAAAAAAAGGCAATAGAAATTTTCTGCTGTAAAATGCTGATTTGACTAAATCAAAATGTTTCACAGGAACTTATCAAATTTGTCAAAATTTTCACAGGAAATCTTTCTCTAGGCTACTTTTGATGGTGTTATGTTGACTATTCTATTGGAATCTGACACAAGTCATACAATGGCTTTGCTATTTGAGGAAAGTCTTGAATGTACATTGGAGAGATGAGGAAGCCTAGTAGCTTTCAAATATCCCTTGTGAAGTTTGTTGGTTTCTCTTAGAGAGCATGAACAGCCAAGGTGTCAGTTGGATCCATCTTGTTACCTTCAGCAGATACCATCATTCCAGCTTTCAGCTTAATTCCATGCTTCTGTAACTGTTGTAACATTCTTTTTATATTCTCCACATGTTCTTCAGAAGTGCCACTGTACACAAGGTTATCATCCAGGTAGGAAATACACACCTCATCTCTATGCTCCACAAGACACTCAAACACAACTGGAAGGCAGCAGCTGCATTTGCTAAATCAAATGAATTCTAACCCATTCATATAGACCCCAAAGAGTAATGAAACCTGTGTTCAGCCATGAAACCTTGAGCATAGGCTTTCATTTAATCTTAAACAGAGAACCAAGATTTACCTCCTAATCCAATCAGAACATCTTAAATTCAAAGGATGGGTTCTCTACCAGTATGGTTTTTTTTCCCCTTTCAGTTCCCAATAGTCTATGCAGAGTCTTAGACTATCGCCTCTTTTCTGGACACATACCACTGGTAATGAATAGGATTTATTTGATTTTGAGATCCATCCCCTATTTAGGAGATCCTGGAGATACATCTCAGTGCCTCATCCATTATATAAAGAGTTAAAGGAGTAAGACTTCTGTACATGTTGCTGGTCATATAACTTAATATGCATCCACAGACAAGGGGTTTGTCCCATGTCTCTATCATCTCTAGAGAAAACTTTAGACTCCTCTTTCAGCATCTACTGGGTTATTTTCCTTTACACTTCTGGCAAATAGCTCAGGTTCATTGCTGATTCAAACAGATCTCAATCATAGAATGATAGAATTGTAGTACACCTCTACCTCGATATAACACTGTCCTTGGGAGCCAAAAAACATCTTACCATGTTATAAGTGAAACAGCGTTATATTGAACTTGCTTTTATCCACCGGAGTATGCAGCCCCGCCCCCCTGGAGCACTGCTTTACCACGTTATACCTGAATTCGTGTTATATCGGGTCACGTTATATCAAGGTAGGGGTGTACTGGAAGGGATCTCTAGAGCTAATCTAGTCTATTCCCTGCACTCATGGCAGGATTATTATATAGACCATCCCTGACAGGTGTTTGTCTAACCCGCTCTTAAAAATCTCCAACGATGGAGATTCCACAACAACCCTATGCAATTTATTCCAGTGCTTAACCAACCTGACAGTTAAAAGTTTTTCCTAATGTCCAATCTAGACTGCCCTTGCTGCAATTTAAATCCATTGCTTCTTGTGCTATCCCCAGAGGTTAAGAAGAACAATTTTTCTACCTCCTCATTGTAACAACCTTTTATGTACTTGAAAAGTGCTATCATGTCTCCTCTCAGTCTTCTCTTCTCCAGACTAAACAAACTCAGTTTTTTCAATCTTCCCTCATAGGTCATGTTTTCTAGACCTTTAATCATTTTTGTTGCTCTTCTCTGGCCTTTCTCCAATTTGTCCATATCTTTCCTGAAATGTGGCACTCAGAACTGGACACAATATTCCAACTGAGGCCTAATCAGCATATCGTAGAGCAGAAGAATTACTTCTCGTGCCTTGCTTACAACACTCCTGCTAATACATCACCGAATTATGTTTTCTTTTTCTGCAACAGTGTTACACAGTTGACTCATATTTAGCTTATGATCCACTATGATCCCCAGATCCCTTTCCGCAGTACTCCTTCCTAGGCAGTCATTTCCCATTTTGTATGTGTGCAACTGATTGTTCCTTCCTAAGTGGAATACTTAGAATTGTCCTTATTGAATTTCATCCTGTTTACTTCAGACCTACCCCCCACCCCACCTCTTTCCTTCACAAGGTAGCCATAGATGTTTGATGCAATTAGGATGACCTCTATACGTATGTACCATTCCTATTTTTATCTTTGTTCAGGGTTTTCTCTTGACTTGTAGCAATGTCTGTCTCTGTATGTACAGATAAATGCAAATGAATTGATAAGAGAATGTATATAACTGGCCACAGTGGCACCATATTTTTGAAGCTGGTTATCAGTCTTCCCGGTACCGTGAATAAACCCCCTTCAGTATTGTCTGTGCTTGCCTGATTCTCAGGGAAAAGAATCTTTTTGCCGAACAAGGTCATGCGAGACAGTATCAAAAGCCTTACTAAAGTCAAGATATACCATGCCTACCACTTCCTCACTATCCACAAGCTTGTTACCCTGTCAAAGAAAGCTATTACGTTGATTTGACGATTTGTTCTTGACAAATCCATGCTGGCTGTTACTTATCACCTTATTATCTTCTAGGTGTTTGCAAACTGATTGCTTAATTATTTGCTCCATTATCTTTTCAGGGACTGAATTTAAACTGACTGGTCTATAATTCCCTGGATTGTCTTTATGTCCTTTAAAGATACACCTCTACCCCGATATAACGTGACCCGATATCCAGTTCTGTTCAATATCTTCATCAATGATTTAGATAATGGCATAGAGAGTACATTTATAAAGTTTGTGGATGATACCAAAGGTGGGAAGAGTTGCAAGTACTTTGGAGGATAGGATTAAAATTCAAAATGATCTGGACAAACTGGAGAAATGGTCTGAAGTAAATAGGATGAAATTCAATAAGGATAAATGCAAAGTACTCCATTTAGGAAGGAACAATCAGCTGCACAAATACAAAATGGGAAATGATTGCCTAGGAAGGAGTACTGCAGAAAGGGATCTGGGGGTCATAGGGGATCACAAGCTAAATATGAGTCAAGACTGTAACACTGTTGCAAAAATAGTGAACATCATTCTGGGATGTATTAGCAGGAGTGTTGTAAGCAAGACACGAGAAGTAATTCTTCCGCTCTGATAAGGCCTCAACTGGAGTATTGTGTGCAGTTTCTGGGCGCCACATTTCAGGAAGAATGTGGACAAATTGGAGAGACTCCAGAGAAGAGCAACAAAAATGATTAAAGGTCTAGAAAACATGACCTGTGAGGGAAGATTGAAAAAATTGAGTTTGTTTAATCTGGAGAAGAGAAGACTGAGAGGTGACATGATAACAGTTTTCAAGTACGTAAAAGGTTGTTACAAGGTGAAGGGAGAAAAATTGTTTTTCTTAATCTCTGAGGATAGGACAAGAAGCAATAGGCTTAAATTGCAGCAGGGCAGGTTTAGGTTGGACATTAGGAAAAACTTCCTGTCAGGGTGGTTAAGCACTGGAATAAATTGCATAGGGTGGTTGTGGAATCTCCATCGTTGGAGATTTTTACGTGCAGGTTAGACAAACACCTGGGATAATTTGTCCTGCCATGAGTGCAGGGGACTAGACTAGACGACCTCTCGAGGTCCCTTCCAGTTTTATGATTCTATGGGTACGTCTACACTACGGGACTATTCCGAATTTGCATAAACCGGTTTTGTAAAACAGATTTTATAAAATCGAGTGCGCGCGGCCACACTAAACACATTAAATCGGTGGTGTGCGTCCATGGTCCGTGGCTGCTATCCCATAGTTCCTGCAGCCTCCCCGCCCTTGGAACTTCGGGTTGAGATCCCAGTGCCTGATGGGGCAAAAATCATTGTCGCGGTGGTTCTGGGTAAATGGCAGACAAGCATTTCGCGACTTTTTCCCTGGATTGCCCTGGCAGATGCCATAGCATGGCAATCATGGAGCTTGTTTTGCGTTTGTGACTCTCACCGTATGTGTACTAGATATTCAGCAGCGCTACACAGAAGCATGCTTTTGCTTTTGCATGACAGCAGAGATGGTTACTAGCCATATTGCACCATCCAAACCCTTCCATAAATTGGAACTGAGGATGATCATGGCTACCAGTCCTTTTGTACCATTTGCTGCTAGTGCCCCTGGCCAATCAGCCAGCCATATTGCACCTTCCATCGTTTTGTACTATTAGCTGCTGTCATAAGTGGATCAGCCAGGGGCGCAAAAAAAAATTGGGAATGACTCCTGAGTCAATCCCTCCTTTTAGTATCTAAAAATAGAATCAGTGCTGCCTAATATAGGCAAGTGTGCTAGAGAACCACCGTATCATAGAACCAGAGAGCACAGCTGCTCTGTGTCAGAGCCTGCAGAAATTATCTGTATGCTATTCACAGGGGTGCTCCTGTAACAACCCCACCTGTTGATTCCGTTCTTCCCCAGCCTTTCTTGGCTACCGTAGCATTGTCCCCAACTTGTGTGATGAATTAATAAAGAATGCAGGAATAAGACACACTGACTTGTTAGTGAGAAATGAGTGGAAGGCAGCCTCCAGCTGCTATGATAGTCCAGACAGGACATTAAGCAGTGTGTAGGAGAGAAGCCCAGCATCCCACTGCTAGTCCAGGGGCAACTGAATCTTTTCTTTACACATGAAGGGTGGGGGCTGATGGAGCTCAGCCCCCTGTTGCTATGATGAGGATGGTTACCAGCCATATTGCACCATCCATCCACCAGAAAAATTAGGGCCAATAGGCTGATCGGTTACCAGTCCTTTTGTACCATCAGCTGAAGCTGATCATGAGGATGGATTTCCAGCTTTGCACGATCAGCTGATGCTGATGATGAGGATGGATTTCCATCATATTGTGGAGCAAGGATGTTGGTGTTGAGTGCTGCACGATCACGTCTATCTGCAGCATTCAGTAAAGATAGGGTGACATGTAAAAGAGTCAGAGGATTGTTTTACCCGGACAGTGTGTTTGACCCTAGAAGCATTTGGAGCTCAGCCAAGAATGCAAATAATTTTCGGAGGCTGCAGGAACTGTGGGATAGCTTCAGTCCTCCAGTCCATGGCGTCCATTTGATTCTTTGGCTTTCGCTGCAGTGCGCTGAGTAAAGGATTCTGAATTTCATCTTCTGCATGGTCCATGCGGAGCTCTTTTTAATTTGATTTGCTGGGCAAACAGGAAATATTCAAAAGTTTTTCCTGTTTACCTGACCACTGCATCCGAGTTCAGATTTGGTCCAGAGAGGTCACTGGTGCACTGTAGAGCCATTAAAATCGATATAAGGTGCCTACCAGGCCTATGATTTTCCAACAGGGAAGGCTTGCAAGCTCCCTTGCTTATACATATAGAACTATATTGAAACTCTCGAGAGTAGGGAACAATCTTACATATGTAGGAAGATGCAGAAGATAAATTTAAGTATTTACCATCTCTAACTTCTGTCATCTTCTAATTCTAGAGCAATGGAAGAGTCATTTAGCATTTTGGTAGCAAATCATGTAAAAAAGAATGTAAAATGCGATTGAATATAAAAAATAATAGTTTAGACATGCAACTGTCCATTTGTGTGTGCAACCAACACGATTGGCCTTACATTTGTGGTGATTGCACATGCACACTTTCACACACCTCTGAAAATTTAGCCCTATATGTACAGCCCTAACCTTGTATTTATAGCCGGATTACATGATACATTTATGACAACATTAACAATTGTATACACATATAAGGGATATCTCTAAAGGATTGTTTTCTATTCTATGTTTGAAATCACAATATGGTCAATCTTTTTGGTGTGAACAATAAATTCAAACTACTCCTTTCATAGAATTCAAATGCTTTGCCTTGTAGCTGCATTTCAATCAATCAATCAATCAATAAATAAATAACTTGCCATAACTACTACGCGTGTGTGAACAGCATATGACCAAGTTATTAAATATTCCTTGCTTTTAAATGAGAAACAAAGTCATATTCAATAAAGAGAGTGTTAAATCAAGCGCCTGTTCCCATTCGGCACTAACTCTGCACGGTGTTTGATATTCTGTGACAAGTGATTGTGTGGGGATTTCACTGGATGCAAACACTGAAAAATCTTGTTTACTCTGCCATTCTTGCTTACTCATCCCAGTGGTGATTTTTCCATTCTCTCCCTTTGTGGACCTTAAAGAACATACGTAATCAGTTTAGCTCTCAGGCTTTAAGGGCTCTCCCTAGTTAAACACATACCTCTGGCTGAGTAAATAAAAAGTTGCCTTTTGTTATGTCCATTTAATTAAACTTGGTTTCATTTGGATTTTAGTGCCATCATTCTCACATCTTTTTCAGGGTTGGGTTTTTGTCTTTACATTTTTTAATCTATCTGTACATGTTTGTGGTGTTATGGCATTTCAGTGCTGTTTATATAAATAAGTTCCACAAAATATATACTAGTAAGATTATACTGCTGAACTTCCTGATTAGGGAAAAAATATAGGGCCAGATCGACTCATTTTTACAACTCCAGTGTACATAAAAGTTACCATAACTAGACAGCAGAGAATTGCTCACAGAGGAATCACTGACTGATGTGAAGGAGCCATAGGCAAGTCTGTCGCGCACCCCTACCCAACATATTGAGTGCATTGAGTGGACTATGTTGAAGACCAAAGAGACAACTAAGTCTAATCAAATAGTAATAATGGGTGACTTCAACTATCCACATCTAAATGAGTCCCATTGGGACACGTTTTAGGGCCACAATTTTTTACACCTTATATGATTGCGTCTAAGAACAACCAGGTCTGGAGCACACAAGACAAACAGGGAAAGGAGAGGCTGTTTTTGACTTTGTGAAGCCAGTAGAAAGGAACATAGACTGCAGCATGTAAAATGTAAAATAGATATTAGTAAGGGATTTGAGTGGCAAATAGTGATGGGGTATTTAACATTTTTCTTGCTCTATCAGAAACAGGAAGCTTACAAGAAAACTTTTGAACTATCTAGGAATTAAGGGTGCAGTTGAGGAAGATAAGGACATTGCATGGAAGTCAACTGAGTTCTTTGAAGTGAATCTCATTGTTTGGGAGATACCTACCCTAACCGTACTCTTTTTAGGCAAGAACACCAAGATACTGAGTGGCAAAAGAGGATATGCAGGAACAAGTTGATAAATTAAACAGTAACTGTGTGCCAGGGCCAGATGGCACACTTCAGTGATTGGCAACCTTTGGCCCGCGGCCCACCAGGGTAAGCACCCTGGTGGTCTGGGCCAGTTTGTTTAACTGCTGCATCTGCAGGTTCGGCCGATCGCGATTCCCACTGGCCGTGGTTCGCTGCTTCAGGCCAATGGGGGCGGTGGGAAGCAGCGTGGGCCGAGGGATGTGCTGGCCGCCACTTCCTGCAGCCCCCATTGGCCTGGAGCAGCAAACCGCGGCCAGTGGGAACCTGCAGGGATCAGCCGAACCTGCAGACGCGGCAGGTAAACAAACCGGCCTGGCCCGCCAGGGCGCTTACCCTGGCGAGCCACATGCCAAAGGATGCCGATCCCTGGTATAGTTCCAAGTGTTCTGAAGGAATTTAAGAATGAAGTGGCTGAGCTATTACTCAAAATATTCAATCTTATTAAATTTAGCTAGAAGACTGGAGGGTAGCAAACACCATACCTATCTTTTTAAAACAGCATTAGGGGTAATCCTGAAAATTACCAGTGAGTTTTATTTAAGCACTAAGAAAATTGGTTCAACCAATAGAATGATTAAATGCCTTCCAGTATACACATGATATGAGAGGGACAAACAGTCATGGCTTCTGTAAAGGAAAATCATGCTTCTCTAATCTACTATACAGGGGTGGCAGGTTTGTATAATTTTTGGTGGTGCCCATAACCGGCCCAAGTCCCGCCCCCTCACTCCCCCCCCCACACCCCTGTCTTGTAAGCCAATATATATATTTTAAAATAATGTAAAAAATGGACTGGAAACAGTAAGTGTTTAACAGTTTCCCTATATTGCACAATGTGGGGAGTTGTGGGGGGATGAGGGCTCTGGCTGGGGTGAAGGCTCTGGGATGGGGCCAGGGATGAGGGGTTCATGGTGCAGGAGAGGGCTCAGGGCTGGGGCAGAGGGTTGGGGTGCAGGGGGATGAGGGCTCTGGCTGGGGGTGCAGGCTCTGGGGTGGGGCGGTGCTGGGGAAGAGGAGTTTTGGGTGCAGGCAGGCTGCCCTGGGGCTGGGACCAGAGGGGAGGATTCCACAGTCCCCCCAGCCCTCTCCCCCGTGGCACCACACTCACCCAGCACCATCACTGCACATGCTACTAGAAGCCGGCCCCTCTCAGGTCCAGGAAGCCCCCTCACCTCCTCCGTGGTGGGTGCCAAGGGGGAAGGGCTGCCATCACTTGCGCACCTCCTCCCCTCAGCAGGCTGCGGCTGTGCCACCACCTCAGCCTGCTGCTGGCGTTGCTCTCTTTTGTAGCCAGCAGGGCTGGCTAGGGAGCACAGCTCGGACCGGCAGGACAGCCACCTGCTGCCCAGGCTGCAGGCAGGGACGCTTTGGGGGAAGTGCACGGTTCTGTGTTAAGACTACAGTTCTGTGTTAAGACCACTGTTTAATACATTTATTAATGACTTTAAAAAAGTTGAACAGTGAGGTGGCAATATTTGCAAATTACACACATATCCCCCCAAGATTAATCAAGACCAGAGAAGACTGTGAGGCACTTCATAAGTACCTATCAACACTGGTTCAATAGGCAACAATATAATAGATGAAAACCAGGGCTGACAAATACAATGTAATACACAATGGAGGGAATAATATGAACTACTCATACACAAAGCTGGGTTCTGATGTAATTGTAATCAGTAAACTCAAGAGCAAGAGGCCTGAAAAACAATACATTCAAAAGTGAGAGAAGGATTTTTTGTTTTTAATACAACACATATTTAGCCTGTGGAACCCTCTGCCACAAGATATCACTGAGGTTGGTAGCTTTGTAGGATTCATACAAGGATTAGATATTGATATGGATAATGAGAACATCCAGTTAATTAAAACAAAGGTTTGTTTGTTTTTTAAAAAGGGAATATAAATCCTGATGCTTCAGGGCACACAACTAGTCACTGATAAGTTTGAAAGAAGCTTGGGGGAGGGATAGCTCAGTGGTTTGAGCATTGGCCTACTAAACCCAGGGCTGTGAGTTCAATCCTTGAGGAGGCCACTTAGGGATCTGGGGCAAAAATTGGTTCTACTAGTGAAGGCAGGGGGCTGGACTCCATGACCTTTCAAGGTCCCTTCCAGTTCTAGGAGATTGGTATATCTCCAATTATTACCTAAGGGCAAATTATTCCAGCACTGTCCACTATGAGGTTCCTTACACCTTTCTTTGAAACATCTGGCATTAGACAAGATGGCCAAATAGTCTGTACAGCAGTTCCCATCTTAAACCTGTCTGGCTGCAATCCCTCATTCAGTAGTTATACAAAATAGTTTATGGTTCCACTAAATTCCAAATTATTTCAGATATTGTCCTGACTTTTGGATCTATTATCTAACAATGTTGTTGTAGGATTTTGTATTTCAGTGCAGAAATATATTTGGAATGATTGAGTAGACTGACAATAGTGTGAAATTTGCTCTCAAGTCAACATTTTAATTTCCTCCTCCATGTAACATTCAAAAGAAAAAACTAAAAAAAACCCAACCCCAAAACAACCCTCCCCCAGCCATCCCACCCACCCCCCCCAAAAAAACAAAAAAAACAACCAAACAAACCTATCATCTGGGATGTAAAATTAACTGGCCGAATGACAAAAGTAATCTATTGTACATCATGAACCCAGAATGAAAATAACATGTGACCCAAAACAGTCTAAGCAGCCCATGCCAGCTGGTTCTATGGGCAAAAGTGAGAATGTTAATAAACACCCAAATGAAAGGAAATTGTTGGATTGTAATTAACATATGCCATTAGTATCTGCCTCTTTGGCCAGACACAGCAGACAGGCTGAACTCATACATACAAATGAGTGTCTGCCTGAACTCTACAGAGAAGAAAGAGAGATGATTTCATTGTAAGCGTCTGGTGCTGTCAGCAGCTTTAAATCACAGTGGGACTTAGTAACAAAAACAGCAAAGGCCATTGTGTTCTAGAACAATAATACGGCTTTTTAAAACCTCGTTTGATTTAATAAACTTTTCTGCATGTTTGTTCGCCCTCCTCTTGCCATCAAAATAGTCTCTGTCTTTTAAATACGTGTCTAAATAACCAGTAAGGAATATTTTTAATATGATGGCTTTTTCCAGGACCCTGCATCTGCCGCTCTTTTGCAACAGTTTCCAAACCCTTTGCCAAATAGAAAGGTGATGACAGCAGTCTCCTGGGTATCATTATCAATGTGCTTCCTAAGAATGCGATTAACCGCTTCTTGAAAACCTAAAATGGGCCCTGAGACTGTATACACCACCCACTAGCAGAGGCCCTTTTCTGCTTTATAATGGGCCCTATGAACCCCTCTATTCTGCAGCGTGGAGGGGAGCAAAAGCGTGTTAATCATGCAGCAATAGCTATGGGGAGACCACACAGAGTGGTAAGACAGCTATGCACTATTATTCCCTACCACAACTACCACACTAACACTGTGCATACCAAGGGGCATGAAAAAGGGGCCACGGTCTGCCAGAGAGGGGAGGGGTTGCAAACTATCTTACTTGGCTGATTGCTGTGCAAGTTAATGTTTCTGCAAGAAGAGTTAACTTTACTGTCATACTCTGTGTCCTACAACATAGGGGTCCCATAAGTATTGCAAGAAGGAGGAGCCAGAGACAGCAACGCAGTTGTGTCAGATATGCTCCCAGTGCAGAGGAAAGGAAGGCTACAAATGGCACGGAGGCACAACAGTTCCTGCCCGTACTGCCCATCGGGTTTGCCTAGTCCACTGATCTCAAGTCTACACATGGTTGTCATGTCTACATCCCTTATCCTTTACTGGCAATCCACAGGTTCTGAGGATGCAATGCACTGGGATGGTGACTGCTCCAGAGTTGTAGGCATTTTAAGGCAAGTCCTCATAGTCCATTTTTACCTGTAGAACTATGTGTTATTTGCTTTATTAAACTAATGCTGTTTTGGCCAAAGTTACTGATACCATAGTGGAGGAGGTGAGTGCCAATTTAGCTCCTTTTTTCTGAAGGAAAGGGTTCAACGTTTTGTATAGGAAGGTAAATCTCAGTTTTATGAAGAGTCTTGGGGGACAATCAAAAACCTTCAATGAGCTATGAATTAGAACTTATTGAAGTCAGTGGGAATCTTTCCATTGCTTTCAATGGGATTTGGATGAAACCTAAAGTTAGTGTCTTATGAAAACAAAAGTTGGTTTTGATAAAAATTTTAGAGGTGGGACAAGGTACAAATATCAGAAAACATGGAGTCAGAGACTGAGGGTTCATGAAATCAGGGTTCCCCTGGGTTCTTATCTTACTGGGCAATATTGTGAATTTTACTGTGTGCAGAAAGATGAGCTATAATTTTCTGACTCCAATTTCGGTGGTCTACACAACAACCAGCCGTAAATTCAATAAACGAGAGTGTGTGATCTTGTTACTGCTGCCCTATTCAACCCCTCTATTCAGCACAGGTCCTTGTAGTTTGCTGGAGCTGAACCAGTAATGATTCTGCTCTATTTTTGTTAACAATAATTGTCTTTATAGTGCTTTATATTCCTTACCTAAAGCTTTCCTCTCTCTGTCCTAGGGGTTGAAAAATTGATACATGCAGACAAGCACATCATCCTATTGGCAGAGTTTGAGAACTCCCAGTTAATTGCTAGGGTTCTGTTCTGATTCTAAAGAGCAATGCCAAGAATTGAAGGCTTAGCAATTTTATTATCTCTCACAAAAAAATCTCCATAAATTAGAAAACTAATGATTTTTAAAGCCAAGAATATATTTCCTGAGCCTAAATTTAAATGATTTTTCCCTAGTCTTCCTACAACTTTTAAAAATGTTTATTACATAAGTGATTGACTCAAGTAACATCATCACCAAAAAAACCCAAACAAACCCATATGCATAGGATATTAATATTATTGTACTGATTATTGTACTGATTCTCTAAACTGCAGTGAAAAACAAGTCAGAAAGGTCTGGGCCATACAAGAAACTGGATTTATAGATCAGATTCTGCATTTTGGTGCATTTGGATAATACATTGTCAGATTTTATTAATTAAAACATGAGGTATCGGCAGCATTTTCTGTCTGAGGGTTATGAGAGGGCAGATTGTATGTAAGAAATTCTATGGCATGGGGATTTTTTTAACTTGTGTTTTGCAGTCTGCCAGGCAACATAGTGGTCAACAGCCCAACTGATCTGCTGAATTCTGGTTGAGGTTTGTCATCTAGGGTGACCAGATAACAAGTGTGAAAAATCAGAACACTTTTTTTTCTGGGGGGAAGGGAAGTAATATAGTTGCCTTTATAAGACAAAGCCTCTAATATTAGGATGTCCTAACAATATCAGGATGTTTGGTCACCCCATTAACATCTAATCTTCTACGTCTAACATTTTCTAATTCTCCTGCTTGTTGACAATTTAAAAAACTGTTTTTATTAACTCTGAGACAAATTCTAAAGTCCTTACTTCAGACTTACTTTGACTAAACTTCTGTTGTTGTTAGTGGACATTTTGCCTGAATAAATGTTGCGTAACAGTGCAGTATTTCCACCACTGATCCTGATTTTCCTCCCATTATATTCATCAGTTTTGTACGGCTGTAACTCCATTGACTTCTCTGGGTTTACTCCCAATTTACACTAAAGTAAGAATCAGGCCAATGTGTCCATACTACACATTGATATGCTACAATAGTCTTTCTGACCCTCCCCCAATGTGTACATCTACCACTGCCCTCTGCTGGATAAAATACGACACCTGCTCAAGTGGTTCCATTCTGGAGACACAAAGAGTTCATAACACTAACTATTCAATAAATAAAGCTTTGGGAGTTCGTTTAATGTTCTAGCTGAGACATTGTATCAGTGTGTAACACATCAGCACCTCAACGGGCAACACCAGCTTTAGCTGGATTGTAAGACCATACTTGCCAGAACTACATAACTGGTACAACCCAAAGGGCACACTGCAAGATGATGCTACAAACACTCATAAAGAGCAGAAATTTATGAAGATTAAAAATGCTGTCAGATTGTCAGGGGAAATAATATCCTGGTAAGATTGTTTTTTGATTAATTTGCACCATTTCTTTCAGACAGATTGCAACAGCATGATTTTTTTCATGACAGATTAGTGAGTCAAGTAGGAATCTACTTGTGGAAGTAGATCAGGCACTTTCAGAGAGAACAGTAACAAAACCTCTTCAACACTATTTAACACCTACCCAACGGCCTGGTTCTGCTCTCAATTACACCAGCATAAGACTCTGCCCCTACAAATGGATCCTTACCCTTGCACAGACTCCCATTGACTGAAATAAGATTCCATGGGCAGCAAAGTCCACTATTTCAGAACAGGTTGCAGGATCAGGATCTACTCTCCGGGCAACTCCACCAAAATCAATTAAGTTCAACTGGTGTAAAACTGGTTTAAGTGAGATCAGAACAGGCCCAGTGGCTCTACTGGCAAAAAAATAAACAAACAAAAAAACCCAACATTGTCTCTGTATCATGCTCTTTCCTTGAGCTTTCTACAGTCTTTTTTCTTGTTTGTTTTGACGCATGAACACCATTTTCACAAGAGTACAATTCTTTAGAAGTGCATCAGTCAAAAGCATGAGAAAGAAGAAATCAGGTGAAAAGTTGCCTCAGGCAGTAGATTTAACCTTGAAATGCTCATATTGATTATTATTTAACACTAATCATACAGTAGTGTCCAGATGGCCCATTGTACTGCGTGAAAGTACAAACATACCAGAAGGCAGGATTCCAACCCCATACAGTTCACAGTCTAAGGCTCTAATCCTGCAAACACAATGTGTTTAACTTTAAACTCATGAGTAATCCCACTGGCTTCAATAGAACTATTCACATGCTTAGAGTTAAACAAACATGTATGTAAGTGTTTGAAATGACAAATCACCTCAGGCCCTTCTCCTGCAATCTCATGGCTTTAATACACTGTGATTTTATATGGCTATTAATTTTTTAAGTGCACATTTACCATGGTAAGCACTGTGCCAGGTAATGTGCAATATAGTTAGACTCCAAAGGAGTTAATTTTTATTTTCCATTTACTTTGACAGATATCTAAGTATATATCAATGCTTAGTCAAAGTATTTTAAAAATTTCATCTATTTTAATTTTTTTGCAGTACCTGAAAATATACTTTTAAATTCCAATGCTAGTGACTGTAGAGAGTTATAAGAGATTCAGAAATAAAACAACAATAGTAATAATATTTCCGAGTATGGTATTTACTAACTGCTGGATATAATTGACGGCAAAAAGTACAACAGTTTTCCACAAATGCAACATAACACATTTCTAACTCACCCTCTCTGTGTACTTTGATTAATAACCTAGCATTTTCTATCACCTTTTGGGTCAAGGGAAAAACAGACAATTCATTATTAACATTTGGGGCCAGACTTTCAGAAATGCTCAGCTCCCATTTAGGCAAGTTAATAACAGACAGATTTTCAAAAAGTGTACAGCACTTAAGTCTGTATACACTGTATACTTGCCATGAATTTGCACTTGTGTCTTTTAAAGCAAACATTGTGGTGACTAATTTACTGTGTTACATTCATGAACACAAACACTGAGAATGAATTCCTGACCCACTGACTTCAGCAGGACCAGGATTTCCCCCGTCAAGGGAAAGCCAAGTCACCTGACATGGGGGTTTATAAGCCCCAGAGATAGAAGGCTTGCTTTAGAAGGATAAAACAGGGAGCTCTCTCTAGAGTGGAAAAGAGTAAAAGCCAGTTACGGTCAGCCTCATTTACCCTGGCAAGGAGAGGGCTAATGAGGGTCTGCGGACCCAGTTGGCCAGACCCCGCTGCAGCTTTCTCAAATATCAAGAGTGGAGAGGAGAGTGAAAAGAGGAGACATAGCTCAGTTTGGGGCTGACCAGGCAGGAGGGCAGAGCTGTGTTTCTCCCTTGGTGAAGGATGCCTGGTTTCAGCCAAGAGTCTGAGACAGCTTGCTGACTAGATGAGCCTCCCATTGCGTGGATGACAAGCCCTGAAGAGAAGGGTGGTGTCTTGCCAAAGACTCCTCGGATGACTGGGTTTTGAATTCACAGTATTCCTTTATTTTTCAACTTTAATACCCCAGAAGAGGTGGGACTCAAGCGTGCCTTAGCCTGATGGCTAAAGCTCCATTGTACCAGACCCACGACAGCAGACAACCGCCCATCGGAGACCCCACGACAAGGTGAGTAGTGCCCTGTTGGGTCCCAGGAGGGTACCACATAGGCAGGCCCTCTCCCAGTTTGGTGGAGAATGTAGGCACCGATCTACCGCCTGCAGAAGGAAGCAGGTCAAGACTCAATATGATAGATAGATCGATCGATCACCTTAAAAGCGCAATTAAGCTTTCTCCCCAAAAATATGTACTTGGATTTAGGGTGTAGTTTTGCAGGGTGCAGGGGATGCATTGCCCCACAAACAAGGTGAGGTGTAAAGGGTGTGACCCAGGGTCATGTGCCAGGTCCCCCCATTTCTGTGAGTGCTGAACTGCCCTGCAGTGCTTGTTCTGCTGGGGCTGCCCGGGAGCGGGGCTCTGTCCTTCCCACGGTGCACCTCCTTCCCCATCACGTTTTGGCTCATGGGGAGTGGAAGGGGCAGGCCGGAGAAGCTGTTCTCTTGTGCACCAGTTCGCTCTCTTGGCAGCTGGACTGGACACCATCTCCTGGGTCCTAGAGCCTGCCTGTTTCCTGTATGATGGTGAGTACCCACAGGGGGCAGGGCAAGAGGGACAGGGTAGGGCTGGGAGATGTGGGGTGGGAGGAAGAGACAGTGGGATTGAGCAGAGGGAAGAGAAGGGGATGGACTGAGGCAAGGAACAGTGAGGAGGGGGGGGGATGGGGAAGAGAAGAGGATATAGGAATGGGTGGAGTGGAAGGAGGAATCCAGCATGTGGTGTTCCCTCAGCGGCAGCAGCAGCCCCAACAGGGAGGTGGCTGCAGCAGCACCAGAGCAGCGACATCACTGCAGCAGCCCGTGTGTGTGTGTGGCTAGCAGCAGCAGCTGGGGCTCTCCCATAAAGCCGGCCTGTCCCCCCCAGCACCGGCAGCCCTGGTACCACTCCAGACAGGGGAAGAGAGCCAGTGAGCCAAGGGAACTGGCTTCAGCATGCACTTGTGTGTGTGTGCATGTGCACATGCGCCCTCTGCCCCTTCCCCCAAATATAGCAGTCACACTACGCCTATGCTGGGGAGTATGTTAAAATGGATTGGGGAGCAGGCCACCCAACTCCTTCAGCAGTAGCAGTTCTTACAACAACTAGTCACCCAGAAGCAGCAGCTTATTCGGGAACTGTCGGTCCAGTAACAGCAACTCGTACACCAAGTGTACACGCCCTTGAAATCTCCCACAACAACTAGGTCTTCCTCTATGGGTCTCATGGATGCAGCTACGCTGCCTTCAGCTGGACCAATCTGACTCACAGTGCCGGTGCAAACATTTAGGCAAACTAGGCAGCCGCCTAGGGCGCCTAATGGTTCAGGGCACCTAAAAGCCTGCTCAGGCGAGGAGGTGGAGTGGAGGTGAGCTGGGACAGCGGGGTGAGGGGGGGCGCGGGGAGGGCCACCCGCAATAATGGGGGGGGGCTCCCCGGGCAGGGTTAGCTGCCATGGAGGGGGGACTTCCAAGGCGGGGGTAGCTGCTGCGAGGGGGGGCAGTGTTAGCTTCCACAGGTGGGGGCTCCCCGGGCCAGGTTAGCTGCCATGCAGCGGGGGCTTTCAAGGGGGGGGTAGCTGCTGCGAGGGGGGGCTCCCCGGGTGGGTTAGCTGCATGGTGGGCGGGGTTAGCTGGGGGGGTGGTGCAAGGTGGAAGTTTCGCCTAGGGCATGAAACTTCTTTGCACGGGCCCTGCTGACTCACACAGATGGGGCCCACAAACGATGCAGAGGCCTTTCTTGAGACATTTCAATGGGTGGCAATGGTGGCAGTGCAGTGGCCAGTGGAACAGTGGGCCATCCTGGCGGCCTCATATTTGATTAGGCAGATCAAGTTGCCTATCGTTGCCTGGATCCCAAGCTGCCATGCTGGGCCATTTAGAGACCTCCAAGGAGACCCTCCCCCAACACTTCCAGGAAGAGAAGAATTCCTTAGGAGCTTAGTCCTAACGGGTGTCAGGGAAACTGCAGGGCCTCAGTTGGCAGTGGCTCAAATCAGAAGCAAAGATGGGGACTTAAATGGCACCAAAAGGTTGCAGGACAGAGAGTGTCCAAGAATCCCTGAGCAATCCCCGCCCCTCAAGTGAAAACCTCTTTGCAGTCCAGAAGTGGAAAGATCCATCAGAGGGTTAGGAACAGGTCTTGACTCCGGTCACCAGGGGCAATGCCCTTGCTTTCTGTGAAGATGGCCAGGGCCAGGGTATTGGGGCTGCCCCCTTAGAGAGCGCATTATTGTACAAGTCTGAACTGCAGAAAACAGGTCACATTGACCATCCCTGTTAGTGTAAATGAAACAGAGGTGGTGGGGATGGTACACTCGGGATGTAATCAAACCCTGGGGAGGTAGTACTTGGTAACGACTTCCAGGCCTCCTGAGAAAAACAAAGTCATACCCCAGCACATGGGTACAGCTCAGCACAAGAGACCACACACAGTCCCTAGTGGTTGGTCTGGCCTCATCTCTTGCCTGCCCAGTTATTGAAAGCTGAGGCTCAGACCATTTGGGGGAACTCTGAAAGAGGTTTATGAGACCTCCACACAGTGCTGGAAACTCAACCCCTATTTCTTCAGGAGCAGGGCCTAATAGATCTGGTCTGGATAGGAGAGACAGACAGGCCAGGCCAGGCAAAGGGACTTCTGGCTAACCAGACACTTCCCTAGACATCCATTCTCACACAGAGCCAGTGGTCAGCCTGATATCAGAAACTGGTGTACTTACAAGGTTCTCCAACTTCATATAGGAGCAATAGGATGACAAAACCTTGAGCCAGGCCTACATACAGGTGGCAGTCATGAACGGGGAAGTAGTAGATCCCCAGGAAGTCAAGGTCTTTCCATGGTTTGAAATCTAGAATGAATGGCTGTATTATCTGTAGAGAGACCATCAAATGAGGAAAGTCCAGTCCCAATTCCTGGTGCCCTAGCCATACCACCAGGAAATTGTGTCCTCGGCCCATGTCATGCCCTTTGATGGACATCAGGCAAAGAAGCAACCTTGGTTTGAATCTTGACAACTGGTAGCTACATGCTCCACAGTCTTTTTGGCCCTGGTGGGGTGTACACACTAGGATTCCCATCATAAACAGACAGAACTGGGACAACATATCAGGAAAACACCTCTACTTTTTCCCAGGAAGATGAGGGAGATGAGGAGTCACAGTGACTGGAGAAGCCGAGTTGTCTGCCCAAGCAGAATGGCACAACCCCCTAGTAAGCAAATTACTGGATTGGTTGGTCAAGGCCCTATGTATTACCACCTTGGACTTTATGAAAGGGTATTAGTAAAGCCCTCCCACTCCAGAATCTTGGGGGGAAAACAGCCTTTGCAACCCTTTATGGGCTAGATCAGTTCCAAACCATGCCATTTGGCTTCCATGAGGCCCCAGCAACATTTCAACATTTCAGTGGCTGATGGGCAGGGTCCTTCAACCCCATGTGGTTTATGCTGCAGCCTACCTGGACAATGTTATTACTTATAGCCAGAATTAGGATGATCACCTGAAGCAGATACAGCTGTCCTGCAGTCCGTAGAGAAAGCTGTATTAATGGCAAGCCCTACAAAATACCATATAGACAAGGATGAAACAACATACTGGGGGTATACATAAGGTAAGGCCAAGTGCAACCCTTTGTAGATAAGGTCCAGGCCTTGCAAGCCTGTCCTACTCCAACCTCAAAGCATCAGGGACAATGATTCCTGGGGCTGGCAGGATATTATTGCCAATTTGTACCTGAGGTCTCATCCATGGTGGCCTCTCTCAGATCCTAAAGGCAGCAGCCCTAGAAAGGTCTGCTGGACAGAGGCTTGCAGAAAAGCCTTCCTGACCCTTAAGGTTCACCTCTGTAGGAAACCTGTTTTATACAGGCCAGACTTTACCAAGGAGTTCATCCTCCAAATGGATGCCTCGAAGTAAGGTTGGGAGCTGTCTTGTCCCAGGCGGTCGATGCAGAAGAACATCCAGTCCTCTACCTGAGCAGGAAACTCTTTCCCCAAGAGAGAGCCTACTCTGTTATTGAGAAGGAAGACTTGGCAGTAAAGGGGGCCATGGAAGTGCTCTGCTACTAGTTTCTCAGGACAGCATTTACCCTGGTTACTGACCAGACCCCTCTGCGGTGGCTCAATGCCATAAAGGATGCCACCCCCTGACTCATGAGAGTTACCCTTCTTGTTCAGCATAGGGCAGGGAGCACTCATTGCAATGGTGATTTATTTTTCAAGATGGAGGAGAGTTGGCAGAGGACACCAGTACCTTAAGCCCGCTCCGGAGGGGGAGAATGTGTGATGAGGCAGATATTAACCCCCCCTCTGGGCTGGGTGGGCCTGAGGCCTGTGTGACCACAGGGCTTGCCTCTCCTCTACACCTAGAGCACATGTCAAGAGGGGAGTTAAAGAAGGAGACCAAACTCAGTTTGGGGCTGGCCAGGCAGGAGAGCAGAGCTGTGCTTCTTGCTTGTTGAGAGAAGCCTGGTTTCAGCCAAGAGTCTGAGACAGCTTGCGGCCTAGATGAACCTCCTGATGGATGCGATGACCAGGCCCAGGAAGATTGACTGGGGGACTGACTGCATGAAGATAGGACCCTGTCCTTCTACTCGGAGCCTATCAAAGATTTCCCGGATGACCCTAGTTTTAAGTTCATAATATTCTTTTATTTTTTTACCACTCTGGAAAAAATGGATCATGATGTGTGCCTTGGCCGGGAGGCTGTAACTCATCACCAGACCAGACCTAGCATAATCAGAGGGACCCCATGACAGAATGAGTAGTGCCCTGTTGGGCCACAAGGGGGCACCACAGAGGTGGGCACTGTCACCCTGACCCATAGTACCACATACTGTGTAATTGCTTTAGCTGTAAATTGTCTGTGTGCTGATTGTATATATGATAGTAGAAAAATTGTACAGGAATTGTGTGAGACATGGCCTGGAACAAGCGGGTCAACCTGAGTTTACAGGTTGTGGACTCTGGTTTAGCAATAGGACTGAAGGTCAACAGCGGAGTGTAAAGGACTCCACCCAAGGGTCCTGTTTTGCTTTATCCTAAAGGGTAAGGAGTCTGTCCAAAATTCCTGTTTTGCTTTGGCTTCCCCACCTCATGATTCTGAACCTTGTGTGGTGTGATTCTGTGAGCCTGGAGCCACAGTGGTTGCACAAATGCTGACTTAGCAGCAAGGAGCTATCGTCATAGAACTGGACCAGGTAGCTTCACCTTCCGAAGCTGGTACCAACTTCTCTGGACTGGAGCAGGCAGGCACCCATTGACACCCTACTACAAGGTCTAATTGGACCTGTGAATAAGGTTTGAGGGGATGGGGACTGTTGTTGTTTTTACTAAGAATTCTGCACCTCAGTAAATGAGACAAGTAATACTAGGAACTGTAATACTGACCACTGGGTTTTGCTCATTTGGTAGTACATAAATGTATACCGTTATCATATTTCTTTTGTTTGTATTTCCTTTTTCCAAACCAATAGAAATATAGTTGTGGTTCCATGTTCTCAAGAATTCACGCTGAGTTGGGAAGAACCACCTGCAAAGGTGGCCAGGGAGGGTTGTGTTTTAACTTTCCAGAGCCAGAAGTAGGAGCACAGCTCTGGATTGGGGCTCGAAACATCATTGAATTTATTTTAGAGAAGGAAGAGATAGACTGAACCTGTCCCTTAATGCTGCCATTGGCACTTGGCAGAAGGGTTACAGGAGAGAGGTAAAAAAGGAGAATGCCTGGGATGGATGGGGCTGTCCATGTGACCAAATGACAGGATCATGCATTGCCAGGTGAGGAAGCTCTGGTTTTGTCCGGTGCTGAGTCCAAATCCCGGGGTATAAAGCCTGTGGGGGGCATAAAGGATTTGCAGAAGTAGCAGCAAGCGGATGAAACCTGCCTTCTGCCGGTGAGCCTACAGACGTGGTGCTGACTGTGGAGGTGGCTTGGCTCAGGGATGCTGTTGTTTGTCACATCCGATCAGTATCCTTCACCAGGAGGATTCCAACCACAACTTAAAGCTGCCCTGGCCCTGAGAACCCTAAAGGATGTCAGGGGATGGCGATGCTTTCTGCCCTCCCTCAGGGCAATTCCTCCATCTGGTTGCAGAAGGCCAGTCTGGACAGGAACTGTACTTTACACCTCCTTGAGCTGTCTTGAGTGAAACAAGGGTGAAATCAGAAAAATAAACATTAAAAATCAAAACCATGCCAAAAAAACTCCTCAATACTCCACATACCATTCTCTCCTGGGGAAAGGATGAGTGAAAGAACAAACCGTTTGTGACAGATGTTAGTCACATCACTTAATGCACTACGAAAAGGTGCCCAGATCTTTCAGTGACGAGGGCAGTATAAGAACCTGAATAGAATAAAAGCTAGTCCCTCTTCTCTTTCTCCCTGGGAAAAGTGTGAAGATTAGGGTTTGAACAACCCTGTAGGGTTCGGGGGAGTGAAGGAGAGAGTGTGCCACAATTTGACACTGAAAGACTTCCAGATTGCATCTACTTTTCTAAAAACAAAATTCCAGAGAGGAGCCCTGAACCTACAGCTAGTTGGAAGACTTAAAACCTGTGATAAATGCAGCCATTCACCTAAGCATTCTTAAGTTTGGGGAGAAGGAAAAACATGGTATCCCTGCTGGCAGCAGAGAGGGAAATATTGCCTGGCATCAGAGAAGGTGGTGATCTGGCAGGAGAGGAAAAGGCCCTGCAAAGCAAAGCTAGCTACTGAACTGCGTGTGTGCTAGAGATCTCTGTGGTTCTCTAGCACGCAGTTCAAAGTGGAAATCTTGCTGATGGGTGTACAACTAGGAATTTCTAATGCACACATGAAAGTGCTGAACATGACATGTGAAAAGATACCAAACTGTCTGTTATGATATACAGACCTAGCAATGCATATATATGAATTGCTGTGTGAGCCTACTGGAACTGGTAGGCACACCAGCCTTAGCAAAAGGAGATAATCCTGTTGAGAAGAGAGACCTGCATTTGGAGCAATCAGAATAATAGCATAACCCTCTTCAGAAGTGAAATCTACTACACTTTTGAGATTTGATGATTCAAATGAGTCAACTGAACAAAACTATCCTTGAGGCCAGAAGACAACCAGATCTGTCTGAATAGAGAAGCTGGAGATTCTTCTGGATCTATAATTTCTAGTTAACTTTTAATTTTTATAAAGATTATTTATGTAGAAGAAATAGCAGGTAGAAAATAATGTGTTCTGTTTCTTTAACTCTGTCACTGGAAGCCAGGCAGGTGTGGGCTGGGGAAGATTCTAGGCGGAAGCTCTACAGTGAAGCAGAGAGATAGTAGCGTTAATGGCAGTATTGTTTCTTTTATTATTATTCTTCTACAAAAGTTCCTTGTTCAGAATTAAAAGAAATTGGCTCTTTCTGTGAGTCTTTCCCATTGTCACATGACACTAAGATATTCTGATTATGATTGTTGCCACATCCCGTGATTTTTAATGCAATTCTCGCATTTAGTGTTTCTCATAAAGCCTCACCTGCTGGAGCCTGGTGATTATATGAGAATCTCAGATTTTACTTTTTATTTTTTAAGTAAGTTTCTAATCATCATGGTTGCAGAGGAAAGATTGAAAACATGACCCCTAAGTGCACAGAAACACAGAACGCAAATAAAAAGGCCCAGCTTATTATTATTATTTTAAAGTCACATGACTGTTAAGCCAATCTCATGATTTTTGGGAGGCGTGACTTCTGATTTTTGAATACTTGGAGTTGACAGTACTGGCTAATGTAGCATTATCCCATGGAGGTACCCACCATTAAGCCCTGGTTTATAGAAGAAAAAAATCTTAACAGACTTTTCAACTGTATTGTGTAGCCTTCCTGTGCTGTACCACTCCCACTTTGTCATGTGCCCCAAACATTCCACCACCAAGATACATTGGAATGTGTATACAGTTTTAAATTATGTCGATTTATTGTTTCAAGGATGTATTTTTCAACATCTACCCTTAAATATAATTTGCTTATAATTAATGCACTTTTGAATACAAGCTATAGAAATGACATTGTATTCTTTTATCACTGCTACTTAGCTGTTGATTCATAGAATGTATTAGGAGTAAAAGCTTCCAGCAAGGAAGGTGAGTTATAAACCTTAGCTGAGATTTTTGAAGTGATTTTTTGGGTGCCAACTTGAGACATATCATAGAGGCCTGGTTTTTCAAAGAGTGGCTGCTTAGCACTTTCTAAAAATCACATCCCTTTAAGGTGTCTCAAATTGGGCACCAAAAATCACCAGTGACTTCTGAAAATCTTGCCTCCTGATCCTGATTTCACTGGGGGGAAATGAGCAAGGAGAACAAGCTGGGTGCTGTTGGGGGTTGCATGTGGAACAGGGGAATATTGGAGGCATATACAGAGATGTAATAATTTTACTACGTCTGGAATTATCCAGAAAGTCTTCCTCAGAAAACAAAGTAGTCAGCATCTGAATTTCTATTGTTAAAAAAAATCAGAAAAAAAAAAAAAGACTTTCCGCACCTTTTTTCATTTTTTAACCTTATTAAGAAACTAAAAAGGGCACAAACTTTGTTTTCCTTTACCTCTCTGCTTTCACAAAACTTTGTTTCCTACTACTCAGTCTTCCCAATCTTCTTAACTTTTTGTGAGATTGTGCTCCCCTCCCTTTTATCCTTGTGTGCTAGTGATAAACTCGACAACCACAAGACTATAATTCTGATACACTCTGTTTCAAGTTAACTGTAAACTCTCTTGGGCAAGGGTTGAGTCAGCATCTAACTCAGTGGAGCCCAGTGTTACCATAAGAAAACAACAAACATCACCTTTTAAATACTTGCGTTCTAGATCATCTTTTTCTTAAAAAAAAAAAAAAGAGATTAGGGACAAATCTGCTCAACACATTTGTCCAATTACTTAGCAGGAATAATTATGTTTTGCAAACTGGATGTGTGGGTGTGGTGGGAGGGCAGTATTCCTGTGGTTATTTGATCTCCAGCCCATAGTGCCTGCATTTTAAAATGTTATTGATACCATGTCTGAACTTAAAACATTTTCTATGTAACCTTTTGACATTATGATGTCAAATGCCATTCTTACAAATACCATCATTTAATTGAAATGGAAAAGGATGCAATTCTCACCAAGGAAAACTAATGTAAATGTGATCAATTGGACAAAATCATATTCAAAGCACACTCTCCTTTCTCTCCCCCTCCCCCACCTTTTAAATATAATTCAGAAGTTGCTTTGACCTTTCTGATTGATTTTTACACTTATATACAAACTTGGCAATAGTTTCTTTCTTATACTTCCGAATATTTTGTTATGAGAGAAGGTGGGTGAAGTTGGTCCGATAAAAGATCTTACCTCACCCACATTGTCTCTCTAATATCCTGGGACTGACGTGGCTACAACAACCCTGCAATAAAGTATTATTCCTATCCAAGATCAAGTGGACCAGAATGTGTTCTCTAATAACAATTATGCAGCACAGAGTAATAAACCTATTGTCTAGTCAAATAAACGAGGCTGGTAATTTCTCTTAGTATTCCTACTAATGTTTTGCTTGACTTTTTTTTATATCTTCCAACGCAGCAATCTTTTCAACAATACAAACAGAGCTGGGGCCTTCATGTTTGCAGTAGCTCACTAATGCATCAGAAAACGGTCCGTCAAAATAATTTACATACACTGAATTAAAGTTTTCCTGACAAGAATTTTCATAAGATGCAAATAGATGTAGATTGCACCTCCCAGATTGCCTAGCACAAGAACAGATTCAAAGAGACAAATTCATGAAGAAATGTTGTGAAACAGAATGCTGACCTGTGGGATGGGCAGGTTAAAGTTCTAACCTCTAACAGCTAGGAAAATGTAACCTTAATCAAATGGGTTAGCCGGAACTTTGCAAGTCTTTTCTTTAACCATTGCACTATTGATTGGTTCCCAATAACCATGATGACATCCCTCTCTGAACTGGCCCTTGATCTTGTGTCCTTTTTTTTGGGTTCTCATCCCCAATGCCTTTGCAATATCCAAAATTAATTCTACACCCAGGAAACTATCCAGCACATCCTATGGCTGACACATCAGCCATGCTGGGGTGGTTGTGTGGGTGTGTTCTGGGATGCTGAATGCTTCTGAAAATGTTCCTTTTTTTCCCCCAAGCACTTCTCTGAGAGTGCGGACCCTATTAGTCCATGGTAATGAGTGATTTCCATATGCTAATGAACACTGGTAGGTGGCGACTCAGAGGGCTGTATGTCCAGATCATTTATATATCCTCTTTCAACCATTCATCCACTACATAAGTGCTTTGACCTGCATTGGCCTCATCATAGCCTTCCTACCCTGACAGTCACCAATGTGGCTCTCTCTTATGCTATGGCAATAGGGTATTATGATAGTTCTCCTTCTGTGGCCAGAGGACGCAGTGCCCCTTATGCCAGCTGCTTGCTTACTTCCTTTGCCCTTAGAGAGTGCCCACCAGTGAGCAAACAGCAGTTGGTGTTCACCTTGGCTGTCCATGAAGGTTTATAGTCTTCATGCTCTGTGTGAAGTCTGCATTGCTTCATCTTGTGACCCTTTCCCAGAGTAGGCTGCAGACATCAGTGACCTTGCACTGGGCCCAGGCAGCCTGTGCAGACAAATGGTAGCTTATATTTTCAGGCACAGACTCTGCCCATGACGAGTTCTTAAAAATCCCACAGAAAACCAGTCCAGGTAATTTCCCAACCATGCGTCCATCTCTCTACCTGTGAAAATCCAGGTCTAAGATCATAGCAAACTACTATATGTAACCGAGAGAAAATTACACGCTAGAGGGGCTACAAAGTCATGTGAAAGTAACATCTCAAAAACGTTTGACAAAGTATCTCAGGTCAGGGCCGCCCAAAGGATTCAGGGGGCCTGGGACAAAGCAATTTCGGGGGCCCCTTCCATAAAAAAAAGTTGCAATACTATAAAATACTATATTCTCGTGGGGCCCCCGCAGGGCCCAGGGCCTGGTGCAAATTGCCTCACTTGCCCCACCCCCACCCCCCCCGGGGCAGCCCTGTCTCAGGTATCAGTCACCAGCACATAATTCTGAGTCAGTCTGGCTGTCCTCCATTAACAGGACGAGGTCCCAGCTTCGTTTCAATAGCTCTTTTCTTTGACTTGCATTAAACACACACATATACTGTTGTCTCTACATTTCATTTAAAACACCACTTGAGGTGGAAAAGGTGCATTGATTTAATACCTGCCCCCCAAAAAGACAGCAACACTAACGCTACTTACACATTTTATAGGTGTGACCCAAGAATCTTAATGCCAACTTGCAAGGGGCTTACAAGAATGTCCTGATTCTGGTTTATACAATCTGGTTCACTAAAGAATGTCATGTGAGGTCATAAATGAAATCCCAGGTCACACCGGTCATTAATATTGTTATGAAATATATGTACACATACTATGTAAGGAGCTCTCTATATACACTGAAAATATATTTGAAAGTCTGTTTCAAGGCAGAGCTGACAAACAAAGTTTTCTGTCAGACAAGGGATTTTTATTCTCCTGTCTCTGTTGAAATATACATTAAGAATTGTTTCATTCACAATGGGTCTCCCATCATCTGTCTAACCTCAATGCAGGTGAAGGATTGTAAGAATTTTAAAAAGGAATTCACAGCAGGGGAAGAGAACCATATCTTAAGATATAGCCCAGCAACCTTTTGGAGGGTATTTGGGGAACCAAGAACACAACTCCTCATCCTGCACCTAGGAAGTAAATGGGCAGTGAGTGTATTTACATTCCTGAAAATAGAACCACAACCAGCCTTGGCTGGAAATACTGCAGAAGACTTTGGGTGAGATAAGACTTCTTTAGACAGGAGTTTAGCCTGTTAAGTTTAGCATCAAGAAAATGTGTTTTTATTTCCATTGTTTCCATTATCCTTACTCACTAGCTCTGAAATCTTTGGAAATAAACGTATCTTCGTTTTCACTATAAATATACCTCAGTGCTGTGGTGATAAGCAAAGTGCTGGTTCTGAGCTGACTCTTACAAGGTGGGGTGTGCTCTCTTCCCTTGGGGACAGCTCACCTGGTATTTCTATGAGTGTTTGGTAGATAAAGGGCTAGGCACTACAGGGGAATGCTTCAAAGGGGTTCAGGGACTGGGGTCGACCTATGGTAAACCTGCAAGGCAAAGTAGGGGCTGGCATTGCCCAGAGGAGAGTGTTTGGGTGGCTAATAGACTGGAAGACATGGTGGAGTACAAGCTTTACTCAGAGAAAAGTGTAACCCTAATATCTCCTATTCACACTGCAGAGGCCATCTATTCCAACTAGTGCTAGTACAAGCTGCAGATTCTTCAAAAGACATTTAAAAAGCTATAAATTTAATATCTTCATTATATTCTTTTTTCCAGCAAGAGTCCAAAAAGACTGAATATCTTGGAAAACATAGAAGATACACTGGGACTGAAGTTCAAATTAGTCCAACCTGGGAAAACCCTCTGGCTTTCTCATGAGCGATCCTTGGCTATTGTCTTAAAATTACTCCAGCCGTTATTACTGGCTTTGGAAAGTATCTAGCAAGATGGGATGGATCCAAGTAGTGAGGCTGGTGGATTACTCTTGCTACTACATTCAGAGAAGACTATTCCATTCTCTCTTGTAAGTCTACTCTTGAAACCACTTGCATCATTAAACAATGCCATCCAGGCATCTACTACAACGGTAGAAGATCTTTGTCCAGCAATAGAAGCTACATTTGGATCAATCAGAGAGCTAGCCATTGAAAAAGTACTTGAAGAAGCAAAGACTTCAGTCCAGAAGTTGACTAATGAAGGCATTTATTGAATCCTTAAGTGAAGAGGACAAGAAGTGTTTGTTAAGATAACTGAAAAAGTACACAGACTTGATTCTTAATCTACAACAGCGACTTCTAGATTCTACTCAACCACTATATAGCTTTTACAGATCCCTGTCCTATAAAACACTGACAATTGAGTGGAGCGCGGCACTACCAAAAATGGGGCTGCCATTTGCTCAGGACAAAATAGAGAATTTGAACACAGAGTGGAATATCATATGACAAATGAATGAAGATTTGACTTCAACTTCTTTTTTTATCATCACTAGTGGCTCAACCCAATTTTTATGCTATGTTTCCTAGGATGAAAGAAGTAGGAACTCATCTCTTGCTACTCCCAGTCACAACAGCTACAGTTGAGAGTTCTTTTTCATTATTGAATAGAATTTTATGTTCTGAAAGAAGTCGCCTTCTGCCTGATCATGTGAATGAACTAAGGAACATAAGTGAAGGAATGGAAGTACCGGACACACGAGAAGCCACCAAAGACGAATGCATTGAATTCAAGAAGTTCATTAACAGAGTTGTGCAAAATTATAACAAGAAACCAAGAAGGATGTAGATCAGGGGTTCCCAAACTGAGGGTCAGGAGCCCTCAGGGGGTCACGAGGTTATTACATGGGGGGCTGAGAGCTGTCAGCCTCCACCCTAAACCCCATTTTGCATCCAGCATTTATAATGGTGTTAAATATATTAAAAAGTGTTTTAATCAGAGGTTTGCTATTTGAAAGGGGTCACCAGTACAAAAGTTTGAGAACTACTGGGATATAGTGCTTCATAGAAGGTTTGAGTAGCCAACTTTAATTTGTGTGATGATTTTAAAACAAGTTAAATCTAATAAAATGGTCATGAAACATTTTTCAGTTTTTACTATGGTGCCATTCAGCCCCCCTTCACCCTCACAGTCTCACCTTTCATCGGCCCTGACTCCCCCCCTATAAATTCAAACATCCCCCCTAATTTCAATTCCTGGGGAAAAACACTGGATGAGGGGTTTGGAGTGCAGGCTGCCCTGGGGCTGTGGTGGGGAAAGAGGACTCCCCCAAGCCCTCTCTTGCTGCAGCAGCCTAGGGCCGTGGCAGCTCCATGGCTGTGGGGAGAGGCGCCCCTCCCCTGCCCCAGCAGCTCCAGGGCTGGGGCCAGGGGAGAGGCAATCTCCCTGCTGCAGCCCTGCATGCCCCCTACATCTCGCCTTTTCAGTCCAGGCCTCCGTGGCTGCACACCTGCATGGCCCTTGATAGCCTGATGCGCAGCCAAATGGCTGCGCAGATTAGGAGGAATTTAGATCAACAGTTGTTTTACAGAAGTGAAAAAAAAAATCTGGAAGGTTGCCAACTGTACAAGGTATTCAGCGAGGGATTGTTCTTTCAATCTGGCCTGTCCTTGGCATGTGGGTAAGACTCTAGGTTCTGCTTTTATCCTGGCTAGTAACTTACTCTATTTACAGTCAGGATGCAGGCTAAACCACTCTAGTGTTAATAATCCTCCAACACCCCACAATTCCCACTGTGTGCCCAGAAGGACAGACAGATTCTCCCACAATTCACTGGGAAAGAATCATAAAGCAGCTCATCTTACTGTAGCACAAAGAACCATGAGATATGCCCCCAGCAGTCCTAGCAACACAGCACCAGTACAGCATCAGTGAGAACACAGTAACTTGAGTATGGGTTTGCATTATGGCTGCTCACAGCTTGCTAGGTTAGGCTAACCTGGGCTCCAATAAACCAATTTAACTCTGCAGCAAAGACATACCTTTAGTCTCTCTGGGCCTCAGTTCTTCATCTGTAAAATGGGGATAATACTACTTCTCTATATCACATAGAATGATGTTGTGAGGATAAATCTACTACAGATTGTGATGTACTCAGATTCTACTGTAATGGAGGCCTTACTGTAGAGGAATACCTTAGCTAATACAATTATCTCAGTGCATAATGCACCATACAATATGTAATAAGGCATTTACTAATTCTTAGAGCTGGCTGATCAGGTGTGACCTTACACCACCAACCCAATGATTATGAGATAGGAATGATTCCTAATTTTGTTTCATATTTTGTTCCTCTCACCTGACCTGGTTCACTCTGTGTCAGACCTTTCCAGCAACAGACCAGAAATAGTTGGATAATGATTTAATAGATTAATATAATACTTTTTACTCACTGCAGTAATATGAAGAAAATGCAAGACCACCATCTCCATTCCCACAGTGGCAGGTGATTTCTTAAAGCCTCTTGGTTTATTAAGAAAAGTTAAACTATTCTTTGAATGAAAGATGTACTGTGTAAAAGTCAGTATAGGCGTGATTCTCCTTTCACACCAGTAGAAATCAGAATTAACTCTATTAGTCGATGGAGCTACAGCAATTTAAAATTGTAACTGAGGGCATGGCTATACTTGCGAGTTAGAGCGCATTAAAGCAGCCCCGGGTGCTCTAACTCCAATGCGTCCACACTGGCAAGGCACGTAGAGTGCTCTGACTCCATGGCTAGAATGGAATAATGTTTGATGCACCCCAGTGTGGACACCCTGCTCTGTTAATGCGCTCTGATCGGCTTCCAGAAGTGTCTCACAATGCCTGTTTTAGCCACTTTGGTCATCACTTTGAACTCTACTGCCCTGCCTTCAGGTAACCAACTGTCAGACTTGGCTTTTAAATTCTCTGGGAATTTTGAAAATCCCCATCCTGTTTGCTCAGCAAGGCGTGGAGTGCTCTCAGCGAATCTTTCCAGGTGACCATGCTTCCATGCGCCAGGTGATCCCCAGTATGGAGCAATGGCAAGGTGCTGGACTCATCAGTGTTTGTGGGGAGGAAGCTATCCAGTCCCAGCTGCGCTCCAGCCGTAGGAATTACGATGCCTTCGGGCAGATATCAAGGGACATGATAGAAAGGGGCCGTGACCGGGATGCACTACAGTGCAGGGTTAAAGTGAAGGAGCTGCAGAATGCCTAACACAAAGCCCACGAGGCAAACTGCCTCTCCGGTGCTGCCCCTGCGACCTGCCGTTTCTACAAAGAGCTGGATGTAATACTTCGAGGCGACCCCACCTCCACTCCGAGTACCACCATGGACACTTCAGAGCCCAGTTCAACAAGGCGGAAGGAGGAGGAGGAGGAAATTGGGAGCAAGGGTGCTGAGGAGGAGGGAGACTGCCCGGCATCCCTAAATGCATGCAGCCAGGAGCTGTTCTCAAGCGAGGAGGAAGGTAGTCAATCGCGGTGGCCGGTGCTTGGGGAAGGACAAACACCAGAGGAGGTGCCTGGTAAAAAGCTTTTATTTTGGGAAGAAAGTTATTCGGTGCAAGCTCTTGGGGTGAGGAGGGTTAGGGCTGCCTGCATGCCTAGATGTGGAATAGGGTGTTGATGTGCTCTCTCACATCGCGGTAATCGGCTTCAGTGATCTCTTCAAAGGTCTCGTCCAGATCTTTGGCAATATGCTTGCACAGGTTTCTTGGGAGAGCCACTGTGATCCTTGCCCCAGTCAGGCTAACATGTCCGCGCCACTGTGCCATGAGGGGTGGGGAGACCATTGCTGCATGCAGGCAAGCTGCATATGGGCCAGGGCAGAAGCTGCATTTCAGTAGAAGACCCTCCCTTGCTTCCCAGGTCACCCTCAGCAGCGAGATATCTTCCAGGACGAACTCCTGTGGAAAACATGGGGACAGTGTTCAGTATAGGGGCCCCCTGCAGCTGTTGGCTCTCCCCAAGGCACAGAAACCCAGAGGACAGTACGGCCATGAAACAATCAGTCTCCCTTAACCCTGTGTTACTCACCATTTTGGGGCTCCTATGGGTTATGTGCGCTCGCTTTGGGATGGGTAAATTATGCTATTGTGTAGACCGTGCTTGCCCTTAATTACAGGGGAATCATTGCTCTGTCTGGTGTGAACAATGCTGCCTCTGTTAAGTGTTGCATTTTGTCTTTACAGATGCAACCTTGAGATCTCAGCTGTCCGTGTTATCACCGGCCGGAAGACTCCAAATAATTAGTAAGAGGCCATTAAGAAGACATGCTGCATGAAGTAATGCAGCAGTCACTTAACGAGAATCTAAGAGCGCAGGAGTGGAGGGAGAGTGAAAGGAGGATCTGCCAGCAGAATGAGGAGCGCCTGCAGAAAAGCACAGAGCTCCGGCAGCAAAGCACAGATTGGCCGATAAGCATAATGGAGCACCAAGCGGACTTGATCCAGGTGCTCATAGCCATGCAGGCAGAGCACTACTGTGCCCAGCCCCCCCCCTGCTGCCCTTGTCCCAAAACTCTTTCCCTTGTGCCCCCATGTCACCTCCAACCCACTTTCCCCAACACCCGGGCTCTTATTGCCACCAGCTGCCTCCAATACCTGTAGCTTCACCACTCAGCCCTGAAAACTACAACCTTTACCCACTGCACTCAACCCCCATCACCATGCATTATAGCCATCCTGAAGTGCAGCACTCATTGCACAGCACTTCAGACAGGAAGGCTGAGTATGATAACAGGACATACGCAAATCTGTGATTGTACCGTTCCCCACCCCACACCCTTGCCCTTTCAGTTTCCCAAGCAGTTGTGTTTCTTTTCAATAAATGGATTTTCTTTTCAATAAATGGATTTTGTGGCTTTGAAAACATTCTTTATTATTGCGTAAAGTAAAATATACCTTAGTCCAGGAAAGCAACAGGCACTGCAAGTCAGCGTAGCAAGCACAGATTCCTACTAACATTGGAACCACTGCACTTCACTCCCATGCAGGGCACCAAATATTACTGGTGGCTTTCAATCTCAAATTGCTCCCTCAAGGCATCCCTAATCCTTGCAGCCCCGCGCTGGGCCCTTCTAATAGCCCTGCTCTCTGGCTGTTCAAATTCAGCCTCCAGGTGTTGAACCTCCGAGTTCCATACCTGAGTGAATATTTCACCCTTCCCTTCACAAATGTTATGGAAGGTACAGCATGCGGATATAACCGCAGGGATGCTGTCATCAGCCAGGTCCAGCTTCCCATACAGAGAGTGCCAGCAGTCATTCTGCACCGGCTCAGCCTGTTGTTGAACTGCTCCTTGCTGCTATCAAGGCTCCTTGTGTAGGGTTTCATGAGACACGGCATCAAAGGGTAAGCAAGGTCTCCAAGGATCACAATGGGCATTTCGACTTCCCCTACGGTGATCTTCTGGTCTGGGAAAAAAAGTCCTAGCTTGCAGCTTCCTGAATAGGCCAGTTTTCCAAAAGATGCATGCATCATGCACCTTTCCGAGCCAGCCTGTGTTAATGTCAATGAAACGCGCACGGTGATCCACAAGTGCTTGGAGAACCATAGAGAAATACCTCTTCCAATTAACGTACTTGGAGGCTAGGTGGGCTGGTGCCAGAACTGGAATATGCGTCCCATCTATCGGCCCTCCGCAGTTAGGGAAACCCATGTGTGCAAAGCCAGCCACAATGTCATGCATATTACCCAGAGCCACGGTTCTTCTGAGCAGGTTGCGATTAATGGTCCTGCAAATTTGCATCAAAATGATTCCAATGGTCGACTTTCCCACTCCAAACTGGTTAGCGAATGATTGGTAGCTGTCTGGAGTTGCCAGCTTCCAGATTGCAATAGCCACCCGCTTTTCCACCGTCAGGGTAATTCTCAATCTCCTGTCCTTGTGCCACAGAGTGGGGTTGAGCTCCGCACACAATCCCATGAAAGTGGCTTTTCTCATTCGAAAGTTCTGCAGCCACTGCTCATCATCCCAGACTTGCAGGATGATGTGATCCCACCACTCAGTGCTTGTTTCCCCAGCCCAGAAGCAGCGTTCCACGGTGGTGAGCATGTCCGTGTTGTGTGCGTTATTCGAGTAGATATCATCCGAGTCCTCACTGTCAGTTTGGATCTTAAGGAGTAACTCGACTGCCAAACGTGACATGCTGGAGAGACTTGTCAGCATATTCCTCAGCAGTTCGGGCTCCATTCCCACAGACCGAAAGGAAAGACAGAGCACGCAGCACAAAAAATGTTGAAAGATGGCTCAAATGTGGACGGAAGCACAGGGATTGCTGGGATGTGAACCGATTCATCACGGGGTGTTGGGACAGGACCCAGAATGCCCCGCAGCCCCGCCCCCTTCCCACAAGCCACAGCGCCAGAATGGGAAGAGGTGCTCTGTGGGATAGCTACCCACAATGCACCGCTCCCAATGTTGCTGCAAGTGCCGCAAATGTGGCCACGCCAGTGCGCTTGCAGCTGTTAGTGGACAGACTGCAGCACTTTCCCTACTGCATTCTCCGAAGGCTGGTTTAACTCAAAGCGCTCTACATCTGCAAGTGTTGCCATGCCCTGAGTCGAGAATCAGGTCCTGTGTTTACAAGCTCAAGTAGAAGACAGCTTGAGTAGAAGGTTTGTTGGTTAATGGGAAACATCAGTTCCACTTAGAATCAGCAATATTAAACATAAAACATCAGCTTTCACCTAAGTGTCTCCAGAACTTATTGTGTTCCTGCCATTTGGCTAAACCACAGTACAGATGTAGGCTGAAAACCCCAACACAGGTGATAGAATCAACATTGCAACAGCTCATGTGAACAAAGCAAACTGCTGGAACTTTATTAGCAAAGTGGTGTTGGACTAGCTCGTGTTGGATGGGTGCAGGTAGGTGTAATTGCTGTCATACAGCACAACTGATGAGGAGGGGAAAGAAGCCTCTGAGGGCTAGTCTACACTTACCAGCCGGGTCGACGTGGTGAGTTCGACTTCTCGGAGTTCGAACTATCGCGTCTAATCTGGACGCGATAGTTCGAACTCCGGAAGCGCCGCGGTCGACTCCGGTACTCCACCACTGCAAACGGCGGTGGCGGAGTCGACCTTGGAGCTGCGGACTTCGATTCCGCGGCGTCTGGACGGGTGAGTAGTTCGAACTAGGGTACTTCGAATTCAGCTACGCTATTCACGTAGCTGAATTTGCGTACCCTAGTTCGACCCCGCTTCTTAGTGTGGACCAGCCCTGAGAGAAAATAAAACAAAGCCAAAAACAAATGGAAATGGAAGAAGAAATGCTGTTAAGAGAGACACCATGACTGTACAGTCAGACAGCACCGCCACAGAAAGAACAAAGTGCCCCAGTCAGCAAAAAACACACACACACACACGAGAATTAATTTTCTTATACTTATTGAGCAAAAGTAGAATTGCATACTCAGTTTCTGCAGCTCCTGAAATTAATGGGAGCCATCTTTGTGGGGAGCAAAATAAGCAGACCATCATAGCAGTAAGAGCTGATGGTAGCAGTTAGACTGGAACACTTAACAAAGCTGGCAGCAGTAAAGGTGCATGGAACGGAACAGAAAAATCAGCCAAATATTAAACAAAACAAGCTAATTAAACACCTGAAGAGAATCAGCAGCAAGGTTTGCCTTTGCTCCCAGCAGTCAGCATGCATGAGGATAACTTTGCTCAGTGACAGCAAATATGGATAAACAGTGTAGTCCAGTGGCTAGGATAACAGAGCAAGTTCTGTTCGAAGAGCTGGATTCTACTTCCATCGCTGCCAGCAAAGCACTGTGCTACCCTCTCTGTGCTACAGTTACCCCCTCTGTAATTGCATCTGTCCACCTGGGAAATGCTTTGAGATCGGTGCATGAAAGTCCTAAGTAAGTACTTTAAGTTATTAAGCCTAGTCATTAAGTATCTTCTGAAATCTGTTTTGACTTGAACTTGAAATGCCAACATGGCAAGTGGCACTTCCCTGACACCACACTGACCAGAGGGGGAAAGTATAATTATTTACTGTTTCTATGTAGTTGTGCTAAAAGGGTGTGGTGAGAAACACGGTCCTCTTGTGCTAGGAGCCAAACAAATGCAGACACCAAGGGGACTCCTCACCTAGGTAAAGTTAATAGACACGTGTATGGGTCAGGGCCTAAGACGTCAAGCAATGTATAAAGGTCAGAAAGAAGGACCCAATCCAAGATGTATAATACATTTAAACCTTTGCTATTTTGGTCTGTGTTTTTAGTTTTGTAATTACATAAATATCTACTTTTCTGTAAATGCTTTTGGCAGCCAGTGCTGCAATCCTGAGTCCACACAGAGCAGCTGTAGAATTCTTGACTCCAGAGACAGTCAAGTCTCCTCTGCAGTGTAAGCGTTCAGCTGTTTCCCAGAAGCAGAGACTAACGAGCAGATGTGTGATATAGGATGTGCTGGGCATTAAGCATTTCTGCTGCATGGGAAGCTCAGGCCAGGGACACAGAGCCTTTGGAGAGTCTGATACAGAGCAGTAGCTGAAAAAGGTGAAACGCTGCACTGGAAGCTGGTGTTAGGAGGGCAGGCTGAACTGGTGCATTTGTAATGTTTGCAGCTTTCTGTCCCCAGTGGGGAGAAACAAGTGCTGGATGTGTCATTTTCAATCAGACCCAAGCTAAGGACTTAGCCCTAAGTGTATTACCGAAGTCTGTAAAATACCTAGCACGGCTGTTGTGCATGAATGCAAGTGTTGCACAGATATTGTTCCAGCCAATAGTTTGTTGCAACACTTCCATCTAGTGTAGAAAGGGCATTGGTGGGATTAGAACTCAAATTGGCTAAATAGTTCTGCCCTCAGGCTTCTAGAGGATCATGTTTCTCTCTTGACTCCTGTTTGTGACGATTAGATTTACTGTTCAGACTCCAGTCCCATACAGTGTCCCAAGGGAGCTGAGTCCGAGTTAGACTCTACTACCTAGGCTATTTCCAAACTTTAGATAAATGTGAAATCTCACATTACAAAATAAGGGGAAAGGGATTCCCTGGGAAAGGTCCCATTAGACACGTTTATTGTGTATGGCAAGGCAACACATACGAAAAAAAATAAAAGAGGGGGAGCTGACATACGATACTGCCAGAACAAGCCAGCACCACATGTTAAACACATCCAGCATGGCGACTTCAAAATCAACATGTAAGCAAATGCGGCTCTGAATTTTAATGAGCCTCAAAGCACTATTCAGTAGCATTTCATTGTCAGCATGAGACAAAAAAGGGTGTGTGTCTGTGTGCTGGTCGTGGCAATCAGAAGTAGTTTGTTACTGAAAGTCAAAGAATGAGCAGTCCTCTGTGAAAGGGGAATAAACCAAGGAGTTCTGTGAAAGTTTATAGAAGGTGACAACATCAGTGGAATAATTGATGACTGAGTCATTGGAGGAGCCTACACACGCAAGATGCTAGATGGGACTAGAATTACAAGGCAAACAATTAATTTTGAGGAGCACCTTGCAGACAAAAGCTGCCCAAAGAGTTCACAGGCCAAATAAAAGATAAGTACAGGAAAAGCATAATCCAGTTAAAAGTAAAAACATATTTAAGTAAAGATAATGTTATGGGTTGGGCTAAAACTCATTGAAACTGGGGGGTGTAACTGCCACCTTTCATTTAAGAAAGCTGTAAGAACCAGTGAAGCTCCTTTATGAAACAATAGCAGCCCCCAAACACAGGCACATATCACCACTGCCTCTGCCCCCGCCCCTTCAAAAGGCACAAGTAAGGCTGCTCAGGATTTTAAACTATGTGGGTAGAGAGGCTTGGCTAGAGCTGGCTGAAAGAGGCTTGGAGCTGTGAGCAAAGAAACTATCTCCTGTTTTTTTCATTCCTCCTGTGTTCAGGAACACAGGACGTTGCACATTCTTTGTAAATAAACAGGACTGCATCAAAGATACCCGAACTCGATCATCAATTTCTTCTCTTAGCAGAAACAACCCACATGCCCCTGAACTTCGCCTGTCTGCTCTGCTCCAAAGGAGTAACAGGAATAGCAAGTAAACGTCTTCAATAGGATTTGAAATCAGGCAAACAGCAACAGTGGTCAGCTAATGACCAAAAGGCATAATGAGCCATGGGTTCTTCTTTAGTGAATGGAATTCACATTATGTAGTAGCTGAGAAAAACAAGGGTGTGTGTGTGTGTGTGTGTGTATATATCTTCGAATAAATTCAAGATCTACTTATTGTTAAGTCACAAGGCTGGGACTCAGGAGACAGGAGTTCTGCTCTGCCACTGTCTTCCTCTGTGGACTTGAGCAAGTCACATAATCTTCTGTGCCTCCATTTCCACCTGTAAAATAAATCTAGTCATTTACTTCCCAGGGGTCTTTTTGAGGCTATATTCATTGTTGTTTGGAAATGAGTTTCTAGAAATGGACATTACCATATCTGAAGTGGAAGTAAAACTTAGAGAGCTTAATGCACTGAAATCAGGGGGACTGGTAGTACTGTATGACTGGAGAATTGCTAACATTGTATAATAGAATAGCGAACTATGTATAAGAAAGGGGAAAAAAGTGGTCCAGGCAATTACAGACCTGTTAGTCTGACCTCAGTAGTATGCAAGGCTTTAGAACAAATTGTGAAGGAAAGAATAATTAAATTCATGATGGTAAATAGTAAAGGTGATGTAATGCAACTTGGTTTTACCAAAGGGAGATCATACCAGATTAACCTGATTTCCTTCTTTGAGAAAATAACTGATTTTTTAGATAAGGTAAGTACAGTAGATCTAATATGGTTGTGTGCTGGGTTCCTCCTGGGGTGCCACCTGGAACTGGGGTACCACTGAGCCCTCTGACCCACCAGGCTGGGCTCCCTCTCACACTGTATTGCTGTGACAAGCTGCAAAGCATGATAGCAGTTTTCAGATATCTAAAAGGGTGTCATCAGGAGGAGGGAGAAAACTTGTTCACCTTAGCCTCTAATGATAGAACAAGAAGCAATGGGCTTAAACTGCAGCAAGGGAGATTTAGGTTGGACATTAGGAAAAAGTTCCTAACTGTCAGGGTGGTTAAACACTGGAATAAATTGCCTAGGGAGGTTGTGGAATCTCCATCTTTGGAGATATTTAAGAGTAGGTTAGATAAATGTCTATCAGGGATGGTCTAGACAGTATTTGGTTCTGCCATGAGGGCAGGGGACTGGACTCGATGACCTCTCAAGGTCCCCTCCAGTCCTGGAGTCTATGAATCTATGAAAGTCCTCCAGCCAGCACTTTCACCAGCCTTCATGCAGGTAGGGCCACACCCAGCTGCAGTTACATGCAGGATCTCTGTCCAGCCCCTGCAGTGAACCAACAATAGAAAGGCTACAGCTAAGGCAACTCCCAACTCCCCAGGCACATACCCCCTCTGGAGTATAAACCCAAAATTATACCGTCTTGCACTGCAAAGGGGACTGTACAGTGTAAGCTCAGAAAGTTCGCCCCCTCCGTAAATGCGGAGAAGAATATGTAACAGCCTTTGCTCCTTGAGTTAACATTCCCATGCACTTCACTCCAACTCAGTGGTTTAGATAAAGCAAAAACAAGTGTATTAACTACAAAAGATAGATTTTAAGTGATTTTAAGGGATAGCAAACAGATCAAAGCAGATTACCTAGCAAATAAACAAAATGCACAAACTAAGCTTAATATACTAGATAGGGTGAGAATCTGCTATTCACATCCAATCTAAGAAATGATACAAGCGGTCATAGGTCTCACCCCCACTTGGAGCTGTTGGGTTCCAAAGTGGGGACCTGCCTTGGTTTCCCTCTAAACTAAAATTCTAGTTTAGATCTGGTAAAGCTGCCACCAGTCAGTTTTTAAGTGTCTGACACACTCCCTGTTCCCCCAAAAACTTCCCCTGGGGAACACAGATCCAAACACCTTGAATCTCACCAGAGAGAGAGAGAAACAGCCAGTTCCCCTCCCCCCTTCCCTCTCTCCAGCCTGCTCTGGAGAGATTACACCGAGTCAAATCCTTGACCCAACACAAAGAGGGACTCACCCCTCCCTCCCTTTCCCTTGAATCTCCACCAAAGAAGAAATTAACCAAGTCCAAAGAAAAGAAAAGAATTTGTTAAAGAAAAAAAAGAAAGTAACTGTCTCTGTGATACCAAGCTGGAACAATACACAGGGTCTAAACTTATCAATCTCTGGAGAGAATTCCCCCTCCCGCTTTCTCAGTAAAAGCAATATCAGCAAACAGGAATAAAGAATTTCCTTTAGCAAACACACAATTGCAAATATAGAAAGCAACTCAAAAGACTAATCCGCCTTTCTAATTAATACTCACTATTAAATAGTAGGAACTACTCCAGGAGAACTTGGAGACATGACTGACCTCTCTTAGATCCAAAGAGAGCTCTGAGCAAACAAAGAACTCAGACAAAGGCTTCCCTCCACAGAGATTTGAAATTATCCTGTTCCTTGATTGGTTCTCTGGTCAGGTGTTTCTCAGGTTACTGAGCTTGTTAACCCTTTCCAGGGAAAAGAGACCTTAACCCTGATCTGTTTATTTATGACACAAGCAGGCTGCAGATTCTTAAGGGGCAAACTGCACTTGCTTTACAGCTTGGAATCCCCAGGTGTTCCATTCACAGGCTAGAAATCCCTTTAGTCTGGGTCCAGCACTTCCCCCAGTTCAGTCTTTGTTCCTCAGGTGTTTCCAGGAGTCTTCTTGTGTGGAGAGTGAAGAACCACAGATGAAGTCACTCCTTGCCTTATATAGCTTTTGCATACGGTGGGAACCCTTTGTTCCAAAGCTTGGTTCTCAGACCAGTCTGTGGAAAAATACTGACATCTCAAGATGGAGTCCAGTATCATGTGGTCTGATCACATGTTCTTGTAGAGTCATAGCAGCCATCACTCACAGATTGTTTGGGATGTTCTCAGGAAGGCTCCCCAGGTGGGAGATAAGCTTCTCCTAAGGTCTGTTGTTTTTTCCTAATGTCCTACTCCCAGGAATAGGCCTGTCAAGGTTCCTTCCCCACTCTGAACTTTAGGGTACAGATGTGGGGACCTGCATGGACACTTCTAAGCTTAATTACCAGCTTAGCTCTGGTATCGCCACCACCACCCCCAAGCACTACTTTTTTTTTCTTGGGTAGTCTTGAGGGACTTCACCAACTTCCTGGTGAACACAGATCCAAACCCCTTGGATCATAAAACAAGGAGAAATTAACCATCCCTCCTCCTTTCTCCCACCAACTCCTGGTGGATCCAGATCCGACCCCCTTGGATCTAAAAACAAGGAAAAATCAATCAGGTATTAAGAAAAAGGCTTTTAATTAAAGAAAAGAAAAGAAAAGGTAAAAGAAAACCCTCTGGGAGAGATTAGCATACCAGCTACTCTCACAGACAACAGATTCAAAACACAGAGGATGTTCCCCTGGGCACAAATTTAGTTACACAAAAATACCCAAATACCCAATTTTGATAATTCCCTTAATGATACCAAGACAAGTTACAAAGAAAATAAACATAAACCTATTTATTCCTTTCTAAAACTTACTACTCTGATAAGAGGCTGGTTCCTTGATCTTTTTCACTCCGGCTGAAACTGAAACTCTAAACAAAGGAAAACTTCCCTCCTTCATTTTGAAACATCTTGTTCCCCCATTGGTTCCTCTGGTCAGGTGTCAGCTAGGCTAGGTGAACTTCTTAACCCTTTACAGGTAAAAGAGGCATTAACCCTTAACTATCTGTTTATGACAAGGCCCTTCCCCATCCACTATCTCAACTGAAAGCATCTTGTCTAGTGGGCTGTAATAGTTTGATCTAATTTCAGTTGTTGGTTTAGTGTGCGGGTGCTGAGTGCTGTTGCGGGCCTGTGATATACAAGAGGTCAGAAGTGGGTTCTGTTGGCTCACTGAGACAGCAGCTACAGGGGAGATAGCAGTAGCTCTCTAGAAGGAGAGAGGACCTATGTGAGGGCAAGTAAGCCCTGAAGCAAAGACTGTAGAAGCATACAAACCTGAAGCAAAGACTGTAGAAGCATCCAAACCTGGGGAGAAGGCTTGAGATAAAGTTTATGTTAATTTCTTTGTTATTTTGACCTTCCACTGCAAGTGGACTTTGCTTTAGAGTAGGTTGGGAAAGACACCTGCTTGCAGCATGACAATTATTTTATAAAGAATCCGGACTCTGGCTTTGTTGGTCAATCAAAAGATCTTAGCATTTATAAATATACATATTTTTACTCTATAGCTAGCCAGTGTAAACATAGTGTGATCAAAGGAAAATGTGCTGAACTTCTGTCTCTACAAGACTACCACACTGGCGGAATTTTGTATACGTTGAAGCTAAGCGCTCAGGCGGTTTGGGAAGCCAGACAGCAGGGCATTACAGTAATCTAATCAGAAGGAGATAAGAGGCTGGATGAATTTTTCAGTATCTGATATGGATAAAGACCAAACAAAAGTTCTTAGGACGCTGAGAGGCCTTAACGTAGCAGAGAAAATGATCATTGGAGAGACGAGGTCAATGTTTAAACTGGCTATAATATGCACCTGTCATAATCTGAGCTCATTCCATCCATATCTATACATCCAACAGATCCTTTTGGCAGCACACGAGTAGCGTGATTTTGATTAGCTGACTTAGCTAACTCATAACTGTCATTAGTGCAGAACTAAAATTAGAGCTGAATGAGTAATCCCCATTTAATAATTTATTCCACAAACATAGCACCTCTGTCTGCTCATGAAATGCCCTTGAGCACTTTGTGATGGCCTTAGACTTCTGTTCTTTGAATTTACTTGGCACATTTTTATGAATTGTTTGCCAGTTCACTGTTTACAGTATTTGATATTTGAGCATATCCCTCACTGGTTGAGCATATCTGCAGGGCCTGGTCCAGAACCTTTGTGATTGACTTCACAGGGCCTTGGATCAGGACCCTAGTCAGGAAGTGGACTTGACGAAACCACTGGGAGAGGCCAGATGGATTAAGGAACATAGACATCATTTACCATTTTCCTTTCTGGGCCACGTAGGTCTTTCACAGCTAACATTCCTAAGAAAAAAGAAAAGCTACTGTAAGATTTATTGGACCTATACAGTGAAAAGTGGCTGTAAAATGGTATCATGCTAATTTTGTGGTTTTACACTCACTTTGTGCTAGTGCAAATGACTAGACAAGCTGCGGGGCGACAGAGACTCAGGCACAACACTGGCTGAAGTGTTTAAATTTAACTTTTCTTCATCGCATTCCCATCGAATAACTGAAGGTCTACAAGCAGTCCCAGTTGGGAGCAATGCAGCCAGATCTTTGTGGCTTATCTAACAGCCTGCATGCCAGAGCTCTGGCAAGAGGCTTTGTGAACCTTGTTCCTTTGTGTTGTCACACAGTCTCCTGTCCTATGTCAGGTATGTAACCTCCTGTGGGAGTATGTGCAAGGTTCACACTCCGGCCCAGATCTTCTGGTATGCCCAATATGTTTGATATTATTGAGATGACTGCGGGGGATAGTCATGCAAAATAGGAAGAGTTAAATTACATGATCCTAGGTGATTGTTTTTATCCCTATTATTTATGATGTTCACACTCAACAGGTATATCAGGAGCTGTCTGAGGACTAATATTGAGAACCTTCTCTCCCCTTCCTCTTGAGCACCTCAAAGCTCTCTGATCATTTAACTTTAAGAGTATTTGCTTGTAAAATATGAATCTTCTTCTCTTTTAAGTCTGATTGAAAAATAGCCCCATTTAGGGAGCATATAAATAAGTAACAATTGGGAACACAATACCAGAATCCCTTTTTTAATTGAATGGTTTCCTGGTGCATTTTAACAGCTTTATTCTCAGTCTTTGGGTTTCTCTTTACTTTTCCTGTTGTGAGCAAATCCATGTTAACTTCGCCATGAATTTTAAAGCCAACAAGTTAGCACAATAATAGCTGAGTTGGGCTGAGGAATGGCTTATTCTCTCCGCTGATTTCCAAGCTAACAGAAAAATCATCTCAGACATATCATTAAAGCAGCAGCAAGAATGGTGTTACACCAGAAATGTATCACCAGAGTGCTTGACTCAAAGCACTGAACATGCAAGAAAAAGAAAATCAGGGAAATTATTTTAAAAGACCAATTAAATTGTTTCCTCTTAGTCCAGGCAGATCTTACTAAACGCAGTCAGGAACGTAAACCTATCCCATCCAGACCAACTCCCATATTTGTATTGGTTGTAATAGAGAGAGTGGAAGAGGAATGTGTGCAGTTTGTGAAGAATCAAAGTGCATTCTTTCTGTAATCCATGGATTGAATAACCGCTTTCATAGAATCATAGAAATAAGGGATGGAAAAGACCTATGGTTTGAGGCTATTTAGTAGATCTTCTGCCAGCATGGGATTGTTGGCTATACTATATTCACCAGTGCTTTGGCCCATCCAATTTTAAATTGCTCAAGTTTAAGTTGCTCAGATTTCAACTTTCACCACCTCCTTTGGGAGGCTATTTGAGAGTCTAATGAATTTCACTTTTAGGCAATGTTTTCTGATTAATATGCCTGCATTTTCCTTTTCCTAATTCCATCCAGCAATTTATTCCTAGTGGTAACCACTTGGATCATACTAAATCAGAGGTGGGCAAACTACGGCCTGTGGGCCACATCCGTCCCATGGGACCGTCCTGCCTGGCCCCCGAGCTCCTGGCCTGGGAGGCTAGCCCCCGGCCCCTCCCCTGCTGTTCCCCCTCCCCCGCAGCCTCAGCTCACCCCACTGCCAGCGCAATGCTCTGGGCGGCGGGGCTGTGAGCTCCTGGGGCAGTGCAGCTGCAGATCCAGGCCTGACCCCAGTCTCTGTGTTGCGTGGTGGTGACGTCGGCGGTGATGTAGCCTGGCTCCATCCGGGCAATGCGGCTGTAGCACCACCAGCCACTGGTGCTCCAGGCAGCACAGTAAGGGGGCACAGAGCAGGTGGGGTTGATAGAGGGCAGGGAAGTTTGGGGGGTGGTCAGGGGTGGTCAGGGGTGTGGATAGGGATCCAGGCGGTCAGGGGGGAACAGGGGGTTGAATGGGGGCAGGGATCCTGGGGGGACAGTCAGGAAGGGGGGGGTTGCATTGGGCGGCGGGGGGCAGTCAGAGGAGAGGGTTCTGGGGGCAGTCAGGGGACAGGGAGATGGGGTGGTTGGATGGGGCATGGGTACCAGGGGGCAGGGGCCATCAGGAATGAGAGGAGGGGTTGGATGGGGAGGAGGAGTGGATGGGGTGGCAGGAGTCCGGGGGCGGTCAGGGGACAGGGTGTGTGTGTGTGGATGGGGTAGGGGTCCCAGGGGTCCATCAGGGAACAGGGGGGGTTGGATGGGGCAAGAGTCCCGGGGGGGGGAGCAGATAGGAGGTGGGGCTGGGCCACGACCCCGTCCCCTAACCGGCCCGCCATACAATTTATGAAACCTGATGCGGCCCTCAGGCCAAAAAGTTTGCCCACCCCTTTACTAAATACTCACTCTCCATGATATTTTTGTAGACTGTCATCATTTCCCTTTGCTGTCATTTGCCCAAGTTGTACGTATTTACTACTTCTAAGTTTTCTCCGAGTGAGTTGAGATGTGAGAAAGGAAAGGACAGCCCTGATTTGAGCGTCGCTGTTTTGGGCTGGTTTATTTACACACCTGCTTTTTGGGAGGGAAAAGAGGACAGCAGAGGAACTTTTTTCTCCAAATTTGGCCATTGGTTACGTGACCTTTCAGTTTATTGACCCAGTCACAACTGACAGAAGCAAACCATCTCACGCTGGTTCTAATACAGTAATTGGAGAAAACTGATCAGGGACAATTCTGCATGCACCTAATCTTACACTGGAAAATGTAGGGTCCTGTATGAGAACAAATGACTGACTAGTCTGTAAATAGCATTGTCATCTGGGCTCCCTGAGAGCTTTCTATAATGCAAAATAATTTGGTTCCTCCATCCTCACACACATCAGGCATTTCCTTGTTCTCTTCCATGCTGTGTCCATCGGCTGGTGGACACACGTTACTGTGACAGTGAGGTACCCAAGACTGTGAGTCACCTTGTTACCCCTTGCTTTCAGCGGAGTGTGGTGGGGTCTGGCTTGGGCTTAACTGAATGTCAGCTCCTTGACACCATCAGTCTGTTGGTCAACCAAGCACCTCTCATAAGTCCAACCCCTCCTCCGCGTGGTGGGACGATGGAAACAGGGCAAATGGGGGATTGCCTTGTAGAGGGAAGTATGGTGGCAAGCTTTGCTCTTCAGACCACTCAAGGGTCAAGAAGACCTACAGGGATTTACTGAGAAACACCCTCCGTAATGGGGCTCCGGCCAAGTGAACCAGGCTCATTAACCTGGGCAATCGTGCAACTGGTCTAAGAGAAGGTCACTCCAAAAACAAACCTGTAGCCAGCAAGTCCTTCAGTTGTCTCAGTTTACCTTGCCACTGGAAATGGTCTTCCTGGCTGAGAGTGTGTGAGTGTGACAGGATCCCCAAGGTGCAACCTGGAACTGGGGTGCTGCTTTCCCCCCTTAACTCTCCAGCCTGGGCTGTCTCTCACAATGCTTTGCTACTGACAAGCAGCAAAACCCCTCCAGGTGCTGTTATCAATCGCAGCAATCATGGGAAAAACCAGAAAGGAGTGGCAGAAAAAATGTCAGCTAAAGCATAATGTAAAAGTTTACAAGGATCTTTAAAACGTCTCTTTTTTTTTTTCTTTTTTTTTTTTAAGCTAACCTTGTTGCCTAGTCTTTTGAATACTGACAATACTGAGCCCCACCCCCAGCTAGACTGCATGAATGCTCCCACAGCCACTCCTGAATCACACAGAGAAAGGCACCAGCAATTCCCCCCAGCTCCCCAGCCTTACGCCCCAGAGCTGTACTGTCTTGCCTTGGTCAGAAGTTTGACTAGTGTAAGTCTGTTACCCAGTTCTCTCCCTCAATGTGGAGAGAACATGCCTTTGTAACCTGTGCTGAGATTTCCCAAGCACTTCAAGTAAAATACACAGTTTTAGGTAAAATATAAAACAGGTTTTATTAACTACAGAAAGATAGATTTTAAATGGGGCTGTCAAGCAATTAAAAAAAATTAATTGTGATTAGTTGTGTAATTAAAATTTTTATCACACTTTAATTGCACTGTTAAACAATAATAGAATACCATTTATTTAAATATTTTTGGATCTTTTCTACATTTTCAAATATATTGATTTCAGTTACAACACAGAATGCAACGTGTACAGTGCTCACTTTATACTTATTTTTGATTACAAGTATTTGCACTGTAAAAAACCCAGAAGAAATAGTATTTTTCAGGTCACCTAATACAAGTACTGTGGTGCAATCTCTTTATCTGATAAAGATGAACAACAGCCACCATCTTGGGAACGTGGACCGGGGAGGGCAAGCGGAGAGCATGGGCAGTGGGAGGGAGAGAGGCAGGGGCTGGAGACACAGGAAGGCTCCTAGATCACATCCACGTAACGTGGCTACAGCCATGGGGCACCCAGAAAAGAAGCCAGCATAGTTAGTACAATAATATAATAATAATAAATAGTAAAGCTGGGTACTTTACATGCCAAAGTTCCCTCCAGAGGATCTTCCTCTTTGGTCCTGGCCTCTGTTGTGAGCTGGGACTTGGGCTCAGCCAATGAAGGGCAGGAATCGGGTTGGCTTTCAACATGGTCTGCATCAGAGTCCTGAGTCCCAAACAGATCCTGGCCGTAGGAGGACAGCTTTTCTCTGGCCTTGTCCCACTCATTCTCATATGAGTGGTGCCGCTCATCCTCATGGGAGTGGATGGGAAAGGGAGTTGGCAGTAGGATCCACTAATTGTTTTTGTTGGGTGGCTGTATAATTTGTGTAAAACCCTATCCAGCTTTTCATAAAACAGACAGATAACATGTCCCCTGCCTGATATTTTCCTTGCATCTTTCATTTTAATGTAGACCCTCCTGAGCTGCTGGATTTTTTATGGCACCGGTTGGCATCCCAGTCATGACCCTTTGTGGGCATCCTCTTTGCAATGTCCACAAAAAGGTAAAAAGAACAGGAGTACTTGTGGCACCTTAGAGACTAACAAATTTATTTCAGCATGAGCTTTTGTGAGCTACAGCTCACTTCTTCAGATGCATAGAATGGAACACACAGACAGGAGATATTTATACATACAGAGAACATGAAAAGGTGGAAGTATGCATACCAACAGGCAGAGTCTAATCAATTGAGATGAGCTATCATCAGCAGGAGAAAAAAAACTTTTGAAGTGATAATTAAGATGACCCATAGAAGGTGTGAGGAGAACTTAACATAGGGAAATAGTTTCAATTACTGTAATTGACCCAACCATTCCCAGTCTCTGTTTAGGCCTGAGTTAATTGTGTCTAATTTGCATATTAATTCAAGTTCAGCAGTCTCTCTTTGGAGTCTGTTTTTGAAGTTTTTTTTGTTGCAAAATTGCCACCTTCAAGTCTGTCACTGAGTGGTTAGAGAGGTTGAAGTGTTCTCCCACTGGTTTTTGAATGTTATGATTCCTGATATCAGATTTGTGTCCATTTATTTTTTTGCATAGAGACTGTCCAGTTTGGCCAATGTACATGGCAGAGGGGCATTGCTGGCACATGATGGCATATATCATGTTGGTAGATGTGCAGGTGAATGAGCCCCTGATGGCGTGGCTGATGTGATTAGGTCCTATGATGGTGTCACTTGAATAGATATGTGGACAGAGCTGGCATCGGGCTTTGTTGCAAGGATAGGTTCCTGGGTTAGTGTTTATGTTGTATGGTGTGCGGTTGCTGGTGAGTATTTGCTTCAGGTTGGGAGGCTGTCTATAAGCAAGGACTGGCCTGTCTCCCAAGATCTGTGAGAGTGAGGGATCATCTTTAAGGATAGGTTGTAAATCTTTGATGATGCACTGGAGAGGTTTTAGTTGGGGGCTGTAGGTGATGGCTAGTGGCGTTCTGTTATTTTCTTTGTTGGGCCTGTCCTGTAGTAGGTGGCTTCTGGGTACTCTTCTGGCTCTGTCAATCTGTTTTTTCACTTCATCAGGTGGGTATTGTAGTTTTAAGAATGCTTGATAGAGATCTTGTAGGTGTTTATCTCTGTCTGAGGGATTGGAGCAAATGCGGTTGTATCTTAGAGCTTGGCTGTAGACAATGGATCGTGTGGTGTGTCCTGGATGAAAGCTGGAGGCATGTGGGGTAAGTATAGCGGTCAGTGGGTTTCCGATATAGGGTGGTGTTTATGTGACCATCGCTTATTAGCACAGTAGTGTCTAGGAAATGGACCGCTTGTGTGGATTGGTCTAGGCTGAGGTTGATGGTGGGATGGAAATTGTTAAAATCACGGGTGGAATTCCTCGAGGGCTTCTTTTCCATGAGTCCAGATGATGAAGATGTCATCAATGTAGCGCAAGTAGAGTAGGGGCGTTAGGGAACGAGAGCTAAGGAAGCATTGTTCCAAGTCAGCTATAAAGATGTTGGCATACTGAGGGGCCATGCGGGTACCCATAGCAGTGCCACTGACTTGAAGGTATATATTGTCCCCAAATGTGAAATAGTTGTGGGTGAGGACAAAGTCACAAAGTTCAGCCACCAGGTTAGCCGTGATATTATCGGGGATATTATTCCTGATGGCTTGTAGTCCATCTTTGTGTGGGATGTTGGTGTAGAGGGCTTCCACATCCATAGTGGCCAAGATGGTGTTTTCTGGAAGATCACCGATGGATTGTAGTTTCCTCAGGAAGTCAGTGGTGTCTCGAAGATAGCTAGGAGTGCTGGTAGCACAGGGCCTGAGGAGAGAGTCCACATAGCCAGTTTGAGAGTGTGTGGCACAATTATCCTGAAAAAATTCAGCCAAAACAGTTCAGGCATTTCTGAGAAGGAGGTGAGAAGAAAAAAAAATGTTGTTTTGCCCACATTAAAAAAATCTGGTGACTTTTACTTGAACAGTTGGCGTGCCCCCACACTTTAGAGTAGTGGTTTGAAATTTGGCAGGAGGGTGGCCTTTGTAACAGGAATGTCTTTTGCCATTGCCAAAAAAATCCACCCAAATTTGGCCACGTAATGAGAGCTGTGGGAGCTCAGCACTTCTGAAAAGCAGACCACTTATTTACTCTCAGTGCCTAACATTAGATATTCACAACTGAATTTTTTGGTTTCTAATATTTGTTGCAAAGCTTTTATCAGGCCAAGCCAGGCCAGCAGGACACAGTACCCTGCCTCCACAACAACAATCACCAGTGAGAATGAAGGCTACAGCTTCAAAATGACTAGTAATTTTGGGTGTCTCCATTTTTGGGCACCTAACTTAAGACAACTTAAAGTAGTCTGGCAAGTGTTCAGTACTATCTGAAAATCATGCTCTTTAAAGGCCCCTGAAGTTGGACACCCAACAATGGAAGCATCCAAAAATCACTAGTCGCTTTTGAAAATGGAGGCTCTGATAAAGGAATATTCTAGTTCCACTTCTTATGGAATTTCAGTGTCTCAACACATCCCTAAGCCATCAGAAATCCCAGCAGCCATGGGTCTATTGCTATAAAGGGACAGTGATGTGGAACTGCTCTGTAATAATTTATTAATACTGTTTGGCGACCTGGTTATTGGGATGTTTACTGTAGGCAAATACACCATTACCTCAATATAACGCCCCCACTATAACACAAATTTTGATATAATGCGGTAAAGCAGTGCTCTGAGGGGGCTGGGCTGCACACTCCGGTGGATCAAAGCAAGTTCAATATAACACAGTTTCACCTATAACGCGGTAAGATTTTTTGGCTCCCAAGGACAGCATTATATCGAGGTAGAGGTGTATTGGTTTCGTTTAATAGCAGGCTGTAAGGAAAACAAGCAGGAGCAAAACAGAAGGACCCAACATAAGCTACCTCTCAGCAAACTTGAGGGTTGTTAAGAGACAATGGCAGGATAGAAAAAGGCCTGGGAAGCAGAGATCAAAAGGACTAACAAGGGTGTGTCCCTCTCTCAGGAGGAGAGCAGTTGTTGGGGAGATGTTCAAGGAAACTAAATGGAGACAGGCACTCACTGAGTTGTCTGGAGAAGCTAGGCCTGCCTAGACTGCTATCACAGGATGGTAGGACTTTAGGTAAGAGAGACCTATGTAGACTGTTGGTCATTTTAAAATCCTTTTCCTCTAAATGCTTTGTTTGTACTGTTAAATAAGCAGTGCTTTGGTTTCAGAAGACTGTCTATATATACCACTGGTCAGACCCCTGAAGGGGAGAACCATGGTGACTGATCTCAGTTGGACCTGCTGAGGAAGCATGGTTGGTACACAGGGCGCTGTAGCAGGGGCCTAGGCTAAGACTGGTTCCATCCCAGGAGAGGCGAGGGCACAAGGCCTAGCACCTGAGAGGTGCACTCAGCGAGCCCGGAAGGGGTACAGTTAGCCCTGTAACTGTGACAGGAGTAGAAATGGCATATGGCCTCCACTTTAACAATCAGGGCTTCCTTCTTTATCCTGCACAAATACCACACATGGAACCCCAGGACTTACCTAACTGTTATGCATATGTTTAGGCTGCTGTGTTATGCGGTTGCTAAAGCGATGCATCACCAGTCCCAAGACTGCTGGAGTGTTGCTACTTCTAGCTGTGAATTAATTCAAATTAGCACAGGAAATGGCCCTCTCAGACTTCTAGTGCCCTGAAATTGTGCTTCTCGGATGCAGGCATGTTAATTAGCAGCTCACTGTGATGGCCTTGCCCCCTTGTGCCTAGAGGTGTGCAGAGGGGATATAAATACTACAACCTCTGACAGCTGTTAGAGATTTGCCTTCAGCTCAAGTAGCAGAGTTATTAATATTGGTTCCCAGAGTCTCCGGCTCATGTCCCTAGATTCCTCACAGACTGAAGCAGCATCACTTACTTATGAGACTAAAGAGATGGATTTGATGCTGTGAGCTTTGGGGTGTGTGGGGGGGATCTATTAAGTTTTCACAAATTTTTTGTGGAAACAAAAAGATGTGTTGTGTGTCAGAGTCCACTCTTCCCTTATCACAATCTCTAGCGAGGCCTCAAAACCACCTCTCAAAAAAGAACCAGGCAGGCTGGTGTTTTGTTACCTCATCCTTTACACCCCAGATCCCCTCTTCCTCCCTTTCCTGAACGTTAACTGTGCAATTCTGCCCTGAATAATTCACTGTTATAATGGTATTGTGCAGTCCCATAGTTATGGTCTTCTCAATCTTTGCAGAATCAAAGGTGTTCTCATTGCCAGCCATTCCCCTGCCATCAGCCCAGCAAATTCCATCTGGGATCTGAAAGTGAAGCTGAATTCTTTCAGGTTCCTGTACAACTATGAATAATAAATATTCTTCAAGCCAGATTCTTCCTGCAATTAGTTCAGTGCACTTCTGTTGGCTTCAAACTAAATCAAAACATGGGGGCTGCACGCTTGTACCTGTAGACAGAATTTATCTTTGTGCCAAGGGCCGGCTCCAGGCACCAGCTTATCAAGCAGGTGCTTGGGGCGGCAACTCCAGAGCGGGGCGGCACTTTCAGGTATTCGGCGGCAATTCGGCGGAGGGTCCCTCACTCCCATTCGGAGCGAAGGACCTCCCGCTAAATTGCCGCAGATCGCAATCAAGGCTTTTTTATTTTTTTGGCTGCTTGGGGCAGCAAAACCCCTGGATCCGGCCCTGTTTGTAGCTTATACCTAGTGACTCTGTAGATGATGCATGATTGAAAAGAGAAGCCAATTCACTCTTTTAGTTGTGTTGGCTCTGCGGGGCCAACAGGAATAACAGGCAATAAAAATTCATTTTTGTCACTAAAGTAAACGTGGTACTAGGGGGGAAAAACCACATGCCGAGCAGATCTGATGGTTGCAAAGGTGCAGTTTGAACATAGTCACTTCAGAGTAGACCCACACTTTAAAGCCACTTTTTAGCTACTTCTTGGGATAGCTACATATGCTGGCAAGGGGACTGACAAAATTCTTTGCTGAAAGACTATGTAACCCATGCCTGCTTGTTGTGGCACCCTGTTCCCCCTCTAGTGGCACCTAGACCAGCTAGAGATTGATGAACCTTCTACAGCCATGTCCTTTAGCTCCTGCAGGAGAGGCTTATGCATTAAGCTCCAGAGGTTTGATCCTGGCCAAGGATGACCAGGGTCTGTCCACATTACAAGTCTAAGGAACTTCCAAGGGGCTCTGAAAATGCTGTGAGCATTTCTGTACTGGGATACTAGGGTATTTCTGGATGTGTGGAATCAATTGCAGTTGTATTAACACAATTGACAATAATGCCTACTCAGCAATTCTAAAGATCTTCTTGTAGGGACTGGTTGGGTTCCCTATGGATCTTTTTTTTTTCAGTCTGGTTCTCCCTTGGCACTATAGGAAGGGTATTAACACAACAATGCAGCTGCACTTCCAAGAATACTCTTTGACACTAAAGCCCCTGTTGAGTAAAACTAGAGCTAGGCCCAGATCAGAACTCCAGATCAGACCGGCCACAAACTTCCACAAAGTGCACATCCACATCTGGATATCAACTTTATGCCTATGACACTTATTTCCATGCTATAATGAACAAACCCCCCAGAGCTGGATGACTGAATTGTGCTGTTTGACCTGCATCTCTGAGTAAATCATGCATGCTCAACTTGGAACGTATGTTTCCAGAAAGGCAAGCAAAAGAAACATTTTATGCATGCATGCCTGGTTACACCTGCATACATGGACACATGCACGCACAGACAAACAGATATAAAATCAATGAGCAGATATTCTACAAGTGGATTAGAGACCTGATAGCGTGGTGATGGGCACTTTGGAAGTGCAATCTACGGATTATTATTCCATCACTATGGTACCCAAAATGTAGTTGGCTCTCAATCACAAAGAAATAGGCAATCCCTGTCCTAAGGGGCAAACAGTCTAGAGTAGGTTAGATTATAAAACATTTGCCCTTTCAAACAACTTATATATGTACACTTTTCTGGCATTTTCTGGCTGAAATGCCAGAAAGGGATAGAAATCCTCACAGTGGCACATCAGTATCATTTGGCTGATTTATGTTGTCCTGTGTGATCTGTCATAACCCAAACATGTATTGAATAGAAGATCTATTGAAACTGCAATAAGTCCTGCCATTCTCCTTTCTAAAATGGTAAGAAAAAATACATAGTGTATTCTCCCCATTTCCTATGAACTAGTGGCAGTGACAGTGGTGAGAAAATCTACTAAATATAGTGCCTTTCTGGTACGTCTGTTAGGTAAAAAGCAAGTCCTACTCACCTCTCCAGCACCCGGGTTTGTGCGGAGTTGGTATAGGGCTCAGAGATCTGTCAGAGACCAGACAACAATTTGTTGATCAACGGGCTCACACCATCCTTAGCTTAAGAGCAAAGCTTCGGAGTAAGTGTGGCAAGTTTATTAGGGGTGAGCATCAATGTTTATACACAGAAGTAAACAAAGTGATTAACAGATCATAATGGTCATGCATAATCAATCAAGATTCTACAGGATAAAACAGGTTAAAATGTAAATTAGAAAAGACAAAGGAGGAGATGGCTGCTTATTGGGAGGGGGGGTGTCATGAGTAGTTCGCAGGTCAGAGCTTTGATTAAAAGTTTCAGATAGAGACATCAAGTCTGGGTTAAGTTTCAGTTCATAAAGAGTTCAGACTCAACATTCCTCCATTTGTAGCTATTGGGATAACTATTTACCAAAAGCTACACCCCATTTTAAGGAGCCAAGGGCCGCTTGGCAATTTCAGCCTGGGCCAACTTGAAGAGAGTAAGGCCTTTGGCTGAAGTAGAAAAAGAATAAACTGACCCACATGAGTTTATGAGGGAGGGAACACACTGAATACAGCAACACAGTATTATAAGGATTACTATGGCCCCAACAATACTAACATTATGTCTAAAGCCATTCGGTTTTGCAAAGCTAACTGGCGCAGCTGGGACATTTTCCCGGCCTGATTTTTAAATAGGGTCGCAGTTTCATTGGTTACCCTGAGATATCTGTTAATTGGCACTCCTGTTTTGTCCCATGTAAGATTGTGTTGGACTGGATCTTTTACTCTAGCCGGTGGCATCCAAGTTATATTAGCAGTGGTCAGGGGAATGGGTGTGAAGGGGAGTCCCTGTTCTGCATTTACTGGAAATTGAGTACATACCCAGCAATTACTTTTATTTCCTAAAATACGAGTTTTATCCTCGTGGGAATATTTAATAAAAGCATTATCTTCATAAGCAGAAAATAAACTAAAAAGGCATAATAAAAAACATACAGTTGTCAGAATAAAAGGTCCTCTCATTTTTTCCGAGTCAATTTAAGTCTGATGTCTGAAAGAGGTAAGCTGGTTCACTGGTCAGAGGCAGTGTTCTCAGTGGTGGCAAGAGCTGCTGGTCCGTCACTGTGGTCCACTACGGCTGGCTTGACGTGGGAGTGGTGGATCCAGGATTTGCGTCCTTTCAGGAACACTGCAGTCTGGGTTGTTAAAAGAACCTGGTGGGGTCCAGTAAACCTCGGCTGGAGGGCATCGCCACGAACGAACTTTTTGGCCCAGACGAAGTCCCCTGGTTGGAACGGGTGGATCTGTTCTTCCAGCGGCACGGTCTGGGAAAACTGTGAGGCTTTCCAAAGGGTACAGAGGCGAGCCTGTAGGGAGAGAAACTGGCACGCGGTCATATGATCCCCTCCCAATAGTGAAACATCAGCACGTGGTAGCGCCCTGCCTTTGAAAGGGGGATGTCCGTCTTTTAGGAGTTCGGCCTCTAGCTGCTGCTGACGATGGGCCGAAAAGACTTGGGTCGTGCCCCTACGCAGAAGGGCTGACAAAGCATGAGAGGTCCAGACCGTGGTAAAATGACCCAGGGTCAGGCTTTTTGCCTTTGTGATTAGCAGGGCAGCTGCTGCCAGAGTCCGGGTGCAGGATGGGGTTCCCTGAGCGACAGGGTCGATTTGCTGGGAGTAAAAAGCAAGCGGGAAATGGTGGGGCCCACTCAGCTGGGTAAGGACGCCACTAGCAATTCCGCCCCTCTCGTGGACAAAAAGGTGAAAGGGTTTGCTGTAATTGGGGGGGCGGAGAGACATGGAGGAGGCCACACTGTCCTTGAGTAACTGAAAGGCTTGGATCGTGCCTGGGGACCACTGCAAAGGGTCAGGAGCAAGGTTAGCAGTGAGTCGGTGGAGCGGTTTGCTCAACTCCCCGCAGGACGGCAACCAGGGGCGACAGAAGCCAATTAATCCTAAGAAACCTTGAAGTTGCTTCTTGGTGTTTGGCAGTGGGCAGTTTTGGATAGTCTTTATGCGGACTGGGTCCATTTGTCTCCCCTCTGGGGTTAACAGGAAGACAAGATATCGGACCTTCTGTGAGACCCACTGAATCTTGTTAGGGTCTACCTTGTGGCCTCTGGTGTGTAGGTATAATAAAAGTGCCTTACCATCGATGCGGAGGGCGGCTTCTTCGCGGTTACCTAGTAGGATGTCATCTACGTATAGGACTAACGTGGATTCCTGCGGACTGGTGAAGCCTTTCAAGTCGTGGCGGAGGCATTGGCTGAAAATTGTGGGGCTGTCTCTGTAGCCTTGAGGAAGTCGTTGCCAGACATAACTTTGTCCCTCCCAGATGAAACCAAAGAGATATTGAGAGTCTGGGTGCACAGGAATGCTGAAAAAGGCTGATTTTAAGTCAATAACAGTGAACCATTTAGCATCCCAGGGGATTTGGCTGATGATAGTAGCTGGATCAGGAACTACTGCATGAAGAGGGACCACATATTGATTAATAACCTGTAGATCCTGTACAAAGCGCCAACGAATAGGGTCTCCGTTCTTTTTAGGAGGCTTTTTGACAGGCAGTATAGGGGTATTACAGGGAGTGCGCTGAGGGCGGACTAGCTTTTGTGCAATGAATCCCTCGACAATGGGGCGGATGCCTTCCCGGGCTTCCAGCGACAGGGGGTATTGGGGGACTGACGGGGGAGCTAAGGAGGGCTTCACTTGAATCCTTACTGGCTCTGCTGAAAGGAGCAGGCCAACATCAGTGTCAGAAATTCCCCAGAGGGTTGAAGGCAAGTCAGTGAGGTCGGGGGGGGGGGGGGGGTTCCAATTACCCTGAGTTAGGGCCGAATCTCCTAACACTGTCATCAATAATTCTACCCCTTCAGGAGTGCAGGTTAAAGTAGCCTCAAGCTTACAGAGTAAATCCCGGCCCATTAAAGGGATCGGACAAGCTGGGGAAAAAAGAAAACGGTGAGAAAAACATTTATCAGCATAAATAACATTTAGAGGCAAAGTGAGTCCCAGAGACTGTGGGTTGCCTTTCACCCCAGTTGCAGTTTTAACCTCAGAGGATAGCCAGGGAGAGGGGGCATGATTTAAAAGAGAGAAAGTAGCTCCAGTATCAATGAGGAAACAGACAGGCAGTCCCTGGACTGAAAGGGTTAGATGAGGCTCTTTGCTGGGAGGGGAGAAAGTGAGGAAAGAGCCCGCTAAAGACATTAAGGAAATAAGACCATCACATTGTTTGCCTTCGCCCCCGGGGTACCGTCATTGAGAAGGCTGAGTTTGCTGCAGCTGCTGCTGTTGCCCGTAGTTGATTCAGGCCTGAGGAACGGGCTGGGCTGGTGGTGCAGGGGTGCATTCGTCCCTGGTGTAAGTATCTGCGGATGCGACCGGACCCTCTGGGCGTCCCCAGGGGCATTCACGTTTAAAGTGACCGGGTTGTCCGCACTGAAAACAATTTCCTGGTGGCTGGGGTTGCCAGGACCCTCTCCCCCGAGCACCCTGAGATCCCCTGCCACGGCCACGGCTTCTGCCTTGAATACCACCGCGAAAAGCTAAAGCCATCAACTTATATTCTTCCTTTTTCTCTTTCTTTCTCCCATGCAAAATCAGCTACGTTCAACACTGAAGTGACTGACTCACCTCCCCAACCAGGGCAAAACTTTAAGAAATAATCCCTTACAGGGGGTACTGACTGATTCACAAAAAATGAAATAAGAGTAGTATGCATCCTGCTGCATCTGCTTGATCTTTTGCCTAGTAATTACTCCTCCCGAGGTGTGCCCTTCCATTTCCTTCTTATCCCTCTGCAGAGATTCCAATCTGGAGTCCTGCAGATTCCCCTCTGCACTCTGGAGAGAGTCCCCTTGCGGAGGAATAGGGGCAGGGGCAGTGGGGACCAACTGACGAGTTAAAACACGCCGTGGTTTACACCCTTCATTGAAATAACATGGAGGGGGTTCACTCTCGGAAGAATACCTGACTGCCATAATTTTTAAAGATTTCCACAGCTCTGCTGCTGTGTTCCAACAAAACCAGTAACATAACTGTCCCGGATGGTCTTTTTCGATCTGGCTCCTTACTCCTCTTAAGGCAGCCTGTTCGAAAGAGCCATACGAAGGCCACCTCATCTCCGGGTCGGCCAATACCGCGGTATACCCAGTCCAATTCCTTACACACAGTGTGTACAACTTCCTCCTAGACATTCCTGTCTGTACTGGGAGTTTCCCTTCATTCCATAACTTATTTACAATCCCCAGCGGACTCTCAAGAGGCACGCTAGTCCCTTGACCCATGGTGTCTGACAGGAGCCCTCCAACTGGCGTTTATCCTGCTGTCCAGTACACGACCCCTCAATATTGAATTGGCTGGGAGAAATCTTCCGTGGCGCCTGCCAATTCGTATATGAGTGGTCTGACCACTGGACAGAGGCACCGCACCAGAAGGAATCCCGGACGAGCCCCCAAATTGTTAGGTAAAAAGCAAGTCCTACTCACCTCTCCAGCACCGGGGTTTGTGCGGAGTTGGTATAGGGCTCAGAGATCTGTCAGAGACCAGACAACAATTCGTTGATCAACGGGCTCACACCATCCTTAGCTTAAGAGCAAAGCTTCGGAGTAAGTGTGGCAAGTTTATTAGGGGTGAGCATCAATGTTTATACACAGAAGTAAACAAAGTGATTAACAGATCATAATGGTCATGCATAATCAATCAAGATTCTACAGGATAAAACAGGTTAAAATGTAAATTAGAAAAGACAAAGGAGGAGATGGCTGCTTATTGGGAGGGGAAGGGTCGTCATGAGTAGTTCGCAGGTCAGAGCTTTGATTAAAAGTTTCAGATAGAGACATCAAGTCTGGGTTAAGTTTCAGTTCATAAAGAGTTCAGACTCAACATGTCTACACTGCAGCTAGGAGCAAGCCTCCCAATCCTCAACAGACCCACGCTAGCTCAAGTCGAACTAGTGCATCAAAAACTGCAGTGTGGTCATTGCAGCTTGGGTGGCAGTTCCAACCCCTGGGTCAGAGCTCAGCTGGCTAGCCCGAGTCTCCGCCGCAGCCACGACATCCACACTGCTGTTTTTAGCACACTAGCACAAACCCCACTAGTGTGAACCTGTCTACCCAGGCTGGAAGGCTCTCTCCTAGCTGCCATATAGACATAGTTCTCGTGGCATTCTGAAAGCAAAAGAAATAAGTCCCTTCAAAGGGACAATAATGCACAGCATCCAGAATACACTAAGAAACCAAACCTAACAAAATAATAAATCAAATAAAAATCTTACCCAAATATTATGAAAACCAAATGTTCGTCCTTAGCAACATAATTCAAAGCTGGTGGTAACACTGGAAAAACAACCACAAAAACACACATCAAAGGAACCCCTGGAGCAATTTACACCCATCAATTAACAACACCAGGGAGGCTACATTCAAAAAGTTGCCATTCATCACAGTAAAAGGAAAGAGGAGGTTCATGAAAAGGAGAAACCACACCAGGGCCATTACTGCAGAGTAAAAGCAGCAATTGAAAGGCAACATGAGGCTATAAAAGACAAACAGAATAATTTATTTCAGAACAATCAAAACCAAGGAGAAAGTCTGACTGTAAGTACATGTGCATGTGTGTGTGAGAAATATGTGATGGGGGTTCTATACGGCTTTCATTGCCACAATTTTGAGGTTACTGCGTTACAAGTTTTCCCACGCTAATGGCAATAAAAAATTTTATAGCACCCCATGCTGTTATACAATCCACTGATAGCATGTGGATCAAATTACCTTTTAGCATAAATCAGTACAGTCAATGAGGCCTCTGCATTTCATTTGTTTAGCTTAGTTCTTTATTTTCCCCTCTGATTTTCTTTCAAGTTGATCAAAAGTACATGGATATAACAGGATCATTTGTACTGGTGAAGCCTAGAGTGTCCTTCAAAAGCAATGCAATATCACGTTGATTTATCTACTGGCTTGAAATTTACACCACAGCTTGCAGAATATAGAAATCTGTCTGATGATTTAAGACAGAGAGCACTACCACTGCTATCTGCACAGGGTCCATGTTACCATTGGGATCCATACAAGTAGCACTGTTATAAGTACCTGTATTTTACTAAGTATCAAACTTTATAGACAGCATGTTGGGAAGCTCTTGTTCTCAGTCTTTTATAACTAGTTAAAACACACAGTAAATGATACTGAGCTGCATGAAATTTTGCATCATAAATCCATATTGGTCTGAATTAGAGAAGATACGTTGTATGAAATCCAAAGTCCTTTTTGCTCTCTCTCCACCACCCTCCCCCCACCCCCACTTGGACTTTTTAAAATATGTTCTACTCCTTTAAATTCCCCTGGATTGTGGAGAAAAGATCATGAGGCCTAGTGGAATGGAATTAGGTCCTGATTCAGCAAGGTACTTAAGCATGTGTGACATTACACTCTATATGCTTTATGAAATTATGCTTATGATATGGATATGACATAACTGAGATGTACTTTATGCAAGATGGCTCATGTAAGATATCATTGGAAAGGTTACGAGTTACTGAATGCAATTATCCAATTTGTATGCATGTATCATTTCTGTATCTAAGCTTAGAAATATGGACTATGTAACCATTACAACTGGGTGTGTATGGGGAGGACACCCACCAGATGACAGGCCATCAGATTTGATGAGCCATTAGGAAGGAACAACAAGACTGTGAAGATACTAATTTCTCTTCCTCTTGGGAGGCATCCTGGGACGTAACTGTGAACTACTAAGTTAGGTGGCCTTGTCACCTGATACTAAACATTATCTTGGACTTCTTGTAACTTTCCAATAAAAGGAAAGGGGGGTCAGGTTTGGGAAACAAAGGATTCCCACCTTGTGAAAATCTTATTTAAGGGTGGGGAGGAAGGCAAACAGGAATCTCTCCTTCATGGCTACCCAAGAGGAAAGACTGCTGAAAGTACCTGAAGGGACAAAGAAATTAACCTGAAAGGAAAGGGAGGGGTGAGTCCAGACTGAGACAGGGGTCCAGTCTGTAAGAAAAGTAACTGGAACTCTGAGCTACAGAAACTCCACATCCTGCCTAAATTCAACATTTAGGGTGAGAAATTACATTTTGTAACCTGTTTCTTTAGTGAATCAAGCTTAGTTTGTGTGTTTTGTTTTATTTGCTTAGTAATCTGCTTTATTCTGTTTGCTATCTCTTTAAACACTTAAAATTCACCTTTTGTAGTTAATAAACTTATTTCTTGTTTATAATATAACCCTGTTTTACAATTCATAATGGGGCAGGGGATAAGAGGCTGTGCATACCTTCCTCCACATTGAGGGAGGAGGCGGATTTCATAATATATCTTTGAGCCTGCACTCCAAAGGAGGTGGACACCTGAGTGCTGGGGCAAGTCCCTTAAGCTAAGTCTTCCCAGAGCTGTTCTCAGGCTCTGTGTCATTCTGCATTGGGTGTAGCCCTGCCTGTGTGTGTGCTGGAGGAGGCTTAGGCTTGGCTCAGCAAGACAGGTAAAAAGGGTGCCCAGGCTGGCAGAACAGGTGGGCTCAATGGTATCTCAGCACATGTGGTGGCATCTTAAAGGGGGGCAACCTGTCACAGCATGCATCTAACTTTAAGACCATGTGTATTCCCACTGATCTCAATGGGACCACTCATATACTCAACTTTGGTCCCATGGAGATCAAAGGGAATACTTATGGACTTACAACTTAGATCCATACCTAGGTGTCTTGCAGAATAAGGATCAAAATGTCTTCTTTCTAAGCAGGGTAATATGTTCAGATTCTTTGGCAGTTGTATTTTCAGAAGAATTTTGTCATTCAATATCTTTTATCCTCAGAGAGACCAATTTTCAAGTGTGGATGCTTTAATAAAACACCATTTTTGATAGTCAAATCAGCACTTAGGCATGTTGGTAAGCCCCAAAACTTAGCTAGATTCAAAAAGGAATTGGATATTTATGTGGATTTTAAGAATATCTAGAGTTATAATTCTTAATGCTAAGATAAAATTTGGAAGGGATATTAAACCTCATGCTCCGGGTCTTAAACCAATCTCTACTAGGGAATACGATGAGATAATTTGTGGGAGCGAGGCAGGTGGACCATCCCATATGCATCTACTGCGCGGTGCTCACACCTTCCTCTGATGTGGACCTGATGGACTAGTGGTAGTGGACTAGATGGACCTCAGTTCTGAACCAGTATGACAATTCCTGAGTTATGTAAATATCTATGAAGGTGTCCACTTCTGCAGATAAGTGAGATAACTTTGTCAAGAACATAAATTCAATTCGGAACATTTTTTTTCTTTTTCAGTGACTTATTGCTAGTCTTGTTCTTTTATAATTTTAGTAATTTTGAAACTTGTCCACAAGGCAAGAACTGTATAAACATAACAAATATTTGACATATTGTTACTTTTGTATTTCCCATCATCCGATAGGAAGATGTAATAAATTAACATGTTACATTGCATAATGCAGTAATGAAATGTTGGTTATTTGATTTTTAAGAAAAGAAAAAAAAAGAGGAATACAAGTCCTGTTCATCCACCCAAGTATAAAATGTTACACATGTAACAATTGTGTAGTGTAATTTTGGGTAGGGGAGGGGGAACATTCAGTACTATAAAGAAATAAAAACTACAGAGAAAAGCTGCTCCGTTATGAAAGGTTAGTCACTTAAATACCACAAGTTTAACAATTCCACAAGAATGGAAAAAAATGTCTTCTTTAAAAGGGGAATTAGGATTATAGAAGCTTGGAATAAAAAGTGTTTGCATTTGTTTCTAAATCAGTCTACAATTTTTTTTAATGTAAAATTATTCATAACTCAAAATGAACTGACTAAATGAAGTAAATTAGGAATTTACATTCCTGATCATTAACTGAGAGTTTACTCTGTGCTAGCGAGCAACTAAACTGCACAGTCAAGTCAAAATATTTTTTCCATGGCTCCTGGGGAGAGTCAAAACAAATGCAAATCCCACGTCCTACTGCTCTGCAAGCCATTTGGCCATCCTAACACTAATAATGAGTCCTGCCAGAAAAGCCCGTCAGGTCTTTCAGGTTCCCACTGGCAGGAAAAGCTACACGTGCCATTTCATGAACATTTTGAGAACAGAAAATGTGCTGAGCCTCCATGTCCTTGGAGTCTCTATAAATCACTCATAGAAAAGACCAGAGATTAATTGGGCAGCACATTGTACACCCAAAGTGGAGCTGGAGGACCACCTCCAACATCATGAAAAAGTAAGTGTTAGGATATAGATATTCAGGCGTGTCTGCAAAGGCCTATACTTTAAGAATTTAGCAAAAAGAACAGGAGTACTTGTGGCACCTTACAAATGTATTTCAGCATAAGCTTTCATGGACTACAGCTCACTTCTTCGGATGCATAGAATGGAACACACAGACAGAAGATATTTATACATACAGAGAACATGAAAAGGTGGAAGTACCCATACCCACTGTAAGAGGCCAATCAGTTCAGATGAGCTATCAGCAGCAGGAGGCCTGGTTCTTAGGCTAAGGCCTTCAGCTAAGCAGCAGAGGCCAGCCATAAACTGGGAAATGTTTGGTCACATCCTCACTTTCCAAACTAGTCACACTGAAATAAGGTGCTATTGGGCTTTTAGGAATACAATCCTGTTCTGATATTCCTAACACCTCCAGAGAAAGGGAAGAGCCTAGAAGATGTAAAAGGAAACTTAGTTTGATAACGTCCTGTCTGGCAAGAACTCACTTATCAATATCTGGGATGTGAAATCTTCATTTCTGTATTGTTCTATCCCTGTAGTCTCCACTTCTCTATTGTTTGTCTGTATAATCTCTGTCTGGTTCTGTAATTGTTTCTGTCTGCTGTATAATTAATTTTGTTGGGTGTAAACCAATTAAGGTGGTGGGATATAATTGGTTAAATAACCATGTTACAGTATGTCAGGATTGGTTTGTTAAATTTCAGTAAAATGATTGGTTAAGGTATAGCTAAGCAAAACTCAAGTTTTACTGTATAGTCTGCAGTCAATCAGGACATTGAGGGGGGGAATGGGAACAGGGACTGGGGGTGGGGGAATTGGGATCATGTTTTGCTAAGGGGGGGAATGGGAACAGGGGATGGGAACAGGAACAGGGACACAGGCAAGGCTCTGTGGTGTCAGAACTGGGAAGGGGGACACTAAGGAAGGAAACTGGAATCAGGCTTGCTGGAAGTTCACCCCAATAAACATTGAATTGTTTGCACCTTTGGACTTCAGGTATTGTTGCTCTCTGTTCATGTGAGAAGGACCAGGGAAGTAAGAGGGTGAAGGAATAAGCCCCCTAACAGTGAGTTCATCAGGAGGAAGTACGGCTGAGTGAATGGCAAGGAAGCCCTGTTACAACGATACCCTGTTCTCATAAAGAGAGCAGCTTTTGAAGAAGTGACAGAGCTTTGGATCTCAGCTCGCCGTGGCAAGTTCAGGCAAGTTAAGACTCATTCATTTTGTGTGATAGAAGGTTTAAGTTTATTATTAGATCTGACTCAAAACATCCTTGCCAAGTTTGAAAGTTCATGATGTTTCAAAGAAAGAAAGACAGAAAGATTTCCCTCTTATAGAGGTTTCTTTCTTGATTATGAAAGAGGCCAAGGGTTATTTTATTTTCCTTCCCAATGATGTTGACAATAAGAATGGAAGATGTATAAGGAGGATCCCTCTGTGCTACTCAAACCCCAAAGCAGTTTTGTCCTTCACAACTTCTGAATGAGGCCATTGCTGCATTTGTCCCCATAATAAAATCTGTATTTCCCAGGTTTGTTTTTGGTTGTGGATGACACAAGGGGTACATGCAGATCAAGTCAAGGTTCATGCAACAATACATCAAGTAATAATATGCACAATATAATAGTAGAGACCTATTAAGTTACACATTGGGTAGTCAGTCTTGTGTCATTCAGATGGAGCAGATAATGCAGCCACAGCAATGGGTGTTGTTCATCTGCAAAGCCTATAGGAGTTTTTCATGTGCAGAGGGTTCATGTTCAGACCCAGGAGGTGTAATATACTCTTGAACAATATCCTCCTGAGTAGTCCTAAAACTGAGGCCACTGCTGGCCATAGTTCTCCACATCTTCTGAATACCAGGAATGAGCTTTTCTAGCACTCCGGTATCTCTCATTTACATTAGTCACCGATCAGCCTAAGAAGCAGACTTCCAGCGTTGTGTAAATAAGTCCAGCAGTGTGTGTCATCTATCTTACTGAACTCTTCGGTTTGAAGGAACTCTCCTCTGGGCGCCAGCCCAGCCACAACACTTTCTGGTCTAAAGCTATGACCCAATCGGTTACTTCTTTATTTATGGGGAACAAATACTTGGAATAATGCCCAGCCTGGGGGCATCGCCACTACACAAAGAGGTTTGAGCAGTTTTTTCTCACAGCCCTGACAACAATAGATAACAAGGGTTAAATAGCCCATAAAAGGACAAGCTAGAATTTGAAAATCAAATGAAAAAATTAGGCCCTGAATTTTTTACCCCCTACGTCCAGGACATCGAATCAGAGCCCAATTTCCCTATTATTTTCTCTGTTTGATCATTTTTATTGCATACGTACGGTATTTAAAACTTAGATGCACATTTTATATTACATTATATTATTTTATTACTACTCAGCCAATTCTCATGATGTTTAAATGGACACTGCCAATTTCATTCAGTAAAACAGAAATCTCTTCAATGGTCCCATCTAGAAGACCTTCCCTTTGTACTTCCATGTAATGCAAAAAAGTCTGAAGTTTTTTATCAGGAGTATAATATTAATCCTTAAAAAAAAAAAAATCCACACCACCAATGGTGAGTTGTGAGGTTAACAGCTGTATTGCATTCCTAGAGTTTCAGACATTAGAGATGGAAAAGACCTATTAAACCATCCAATCCATCTCCCTGCCAACTCAGGACTGTTCCCTATGTTTTCTGGTGATGTGTCCAAGCTAATGTGCCTGGAAAAATGCTAATTAATGAAGTTTTAAAAGGATGCTAGATTTATCACAGCTTGATTGGAACAACTGATCTTCCATAAACACCATGACCCTCAAGCAACAGGCTACATGATGGGTCGCAAATTCCCACAGTTTCCCCAGGTTTGTAGATCTCTTTGGGCCAGTTTCTGTCTGATCCAAATGTAGGTAAGCCATGGTGGAAGAAGCACAAGAAGCCTTCAGCTCTCCCTGATGCATCCTGCCTAAGACCCAGCAGTGGTGGCAGCTCTTGTGCTCTGGGAAGCACAGAGGCTGCTCCCTCCCTGCTTCCCAAAAGGTGCTGCATGCTCCAGAGAGGTTGGGGAGGGGCAGGCAGGAGATGGGACCTATGGAGCTGAGTAGCCATACAGCAAAGAGTAACCTGTGCCTCACAAACGGGTGTAGTACGGGGCCTGGAGTCTGTGTAGAGCTGGGAACTCTGAAATGCTCTCTCTTTTACCAAAGCAGGATTCCTCCCAGTGCTTGGTCTGGGCCGGTACAGCTCTTCCCTGCCCCCAACACAGGGCTGTGACTGTTTGACACAATCCAGTCTTGTCTGATCAGACTTACAACATACCTGCCAAGGCAGGGATACAAAAAGCCAGAGAAATAATGCGACAGTTTCTTTCCTAGACGCTGCTCTTTACGATTAAAAAATAATAATCCAGTTAATCTTAGTGCCTTCCTCTATCAGCTCCTCCGAGGAATCCTGTGGGTGTGCTCATCTGCATACTTGATTGTTGGAACAACCATTTGCTGACTTCTCCATCCCATGCAACCCCCCACAATGGGGTCCTGTTCTGTGGAGTTTAAGCAACAGCTTGGTCTCTGCTGGGGAGAGTTTCCTTTCCAGAGTGCTAAGTCTGAATGATGATGTGGCAGCAGCCTTGATGTTAGATGCCAGGCGAAATAATGGAAAAGAAATATTTTTTATTGTGAAATGCCAAACTGATTTCACATCCAGCTGGCACTATTTATATATCCTCCTCTTTTTTTTTTTTTAAACACTGCCCTAATTTCACAGCCTGCAATTGTTTTTGCAGCCCATTCCAAGACCAGAGCATACAAGAAAACCAAGCGTTCTTTCTCCATTGACGACATTAGCCACCACAGCAATTCTACAGAGAATGTACTAGTGCTGTCATAAGGCATACAATGTGTGTAGGGTTCTCTTGGAACTGCTGGAAGAAGGCCAAAATCCTCATGCCTATGACCACCGGCTGGAAATGCACCAGGACAGGTACCAATTCCAAACGCTATATATTTGGAGCACCTTAGAAGTGGCAAATTGTTGAGACTGGAGCCAAACCTCTCCAAATAGTATGAAATCCAGTGAAAACAGACCCTAATCTTGAGCATGCCCAACAAATACCATTGGTACCTTTTTGCAATGGAACATCCCAGGAATTGTTCATTCTCACAGTATTTCCTGTGAATTACTATGGACCTAATTGTTTCCAGCCTGTTCCTAGTGCCAGCCAGCCACCTGTCTGGGTGGATTTGAACACACAAAAGGCTGAATATGAAAGAGAAATGATAATGAAGAAACAGAAAGGAACAGAAAAATGAAACAAAAAATCACAGATAACAGGGTTGTAAAGAATCTCCTGAGTCACTGGGTCCAATGTCCTCTCCTCAGACGCCAGGATGGCCGTTGTAATACTGTATATACGGTACTTTCCAAGTGTCTATCTAATCTTGCCTGGAATGCATCTAATGTATGAATCATAATTACCCCACCAGGCAAAGCATTCCATTATCTGATGTCCTTTCTGATAAGTTATTGGGAAAAAATTCTTAAGTTCGACTGATCTTAAGCTGCAAGTCATTCATTCCTTGTTTTACTTTATCCGGTGTAAATAGCTCTTTTCTTCCACTTAGGTTTTTATAACCCTTGCTTTTATAAATTCTTTTCACTTATGTGCTTATAGCTTACTGTGTTTTAACCCTTTAACAATCACATATTTCTATGCACTATTCTTCACAGAATGAGGCCCAGGCACTTTTGAATTCAAAAGCTATAAAAAGTAGCATCAAGTGTATAACTTTTTTTAGTCTTTAAATACAAAAGCCAAGCCTTCCAATTTTATGAAGGAAGGTGATTTCAGAAGTGTGGAACATAGCTATTAAAAGCACTCATCCTGAATGTTTTCAAATTATATTCAGCATACAGCCAGACATGATCAAACTCAAATCTCAAAAGATGACTAGAAAAAAGGCGTGTCATTAAGTCATACTGAGCTATTACTAAAGGTCCTCAAAAATAAACAGAAATACTCTGAAATTAATAGCAGATGTTATTGGTAGTCAGTGACACAATATCAAAAGCAAACTAATATGACCAAATAACCTGACTCTATTTGGCCCCTAGCTGTGTCATTCTGTACCAGCTGCAATCTTTTAATAGCACAATCTATTAGGTTCAAAAATAATGCATGACAATTATATACAACACAGCAGCAAAGAGTCCTGTGACACCTTATAGACTAACAGACGTTTTGGAGCATGAGCTTTCGCGGGTGAATACCCACTTCGTTGGATGCATGCATGCTCATGCTCCAAAATGTCTGTTAGTCTATAAGGTGCCACAGGACTCTTTGCTGCTTTTACAGATCCACACTAACACGGCTACCCCTCTGATATATACAACACAAACTCTTATCAGCCAAATCATTCCATAGGAATGATTTCTTTAGGCTAAATAGATTCATATTTCTTTAATATTTTTTGTAAGTCATGTAATCTAAAACTTTTGGCATGTTAAAAAAAAGAAGCCAGATAAATTAAGAACACACAAAAATACAAGAGCTACAAAAAGAAGGTTTTTTTTGTTTTGTTTTAAGGGGCTTGTCAAGACCACGTCTCTTACAGAGCAATGGCTAGGACTTCCCCTTCAAACACTGGCATAGCTGCAACAAATGGAAACACTGTGTTCACTTTCAAAGATGTGTGCAGGGAAACAGACCTGCCCAATGATAAACATACCTACACACAGGCCACTTACAGGTGAGCAGCCATACCCTACAGCTCTAATCCCCACTGGGGTTTATTAGTTTGAGACATTTCCCACTTCATCTTTACAGATGTATCAGATATTGAGAAATCAGGTTCTCTTTGGTAGACACCACTTTTATTTATTTTCGGAAGTCTTATGTAATTTTTACTAACAATTCATTGCACCTGTTATGGCTAGCCCTGACCCTGTCGTTTTGTTGCTATAGTAACCTCTTGAGGAGGCAATTTAGAAGAATATGTTACAGATTTTTTTTAACTTTAAGAATGCATAATCTTTGTATGGAGAAAGCTAAGGTTAAATTAGACGAGGTCTCTGTGTATTCCATAAAAGAGGCATATGCTAATCAGAACTGAAGTGAAGGTTAAGAGTAGCTGCCTCATCCTTGGGACTTGAAATCAATGGGCCTATTTGCAGAATAAGGTACTACCAGGGCCAATCAGTGGGGCAGGCCAGGAGGGCCATATGGCCTGGACCTCAAGCTCAAAGGGGGCCTCAAATTTAGATATGTTAATTTTTTGGCATTTGATAAGTTTCACAACTTGTTTTTATGTGCATCCCTATCGGACCAAAATGTGACACACTCTCTCAGCTTAGAGCTGCAAATTTAAGCAAATAAGAGATGTGATTTGGTAAAAGATGTTTTTTTGTTAACTGATATAGATTTTGTCATATTAAAGAGTTTAAAATGTTCATAAATATTAATAAAAATATATCGGTTCTGATGGCACAAGATTAGACTGTGATGAATGTGTCCTTTCAGATCAGCTGATTATATAAACAAGCCACTACTAGTGGCTGGTGCTGAATCAAGTGCGTGTTGAAAGGTAGAGGATTGTTACATTTTAGTTTAAGATCTAGTTGACTAAGGAATTATCTATGTGTGAGAATTCCTCATTATTATCTTCATATGGTAGCTAAAAGAGGTGCCTGGTTGGTTGGTTGAGCCTTAGTTTGGCCATCATCATAGGCTTTCATAGTCTATAGGCCCAGATTCAAGGTGAAAATTTGTGAGGACAATCTTGTACGGTGAGTTTCATGAGGACACACGTTTGAAGTTTTTGGACATTATCCCTCTGTCTGTATCCATGTCTGTGTTTACTATATATATATGTCATCCCTTTGTCTTCAGCTCAGCCTGTTATCTTATACCTTTGACTCAGTGATAAGGATAACAACATCTGTCTGACTGTTTCATTTTGTGGTCTTAATTAGTATTCCTTCGTTTTAAGTATTTCAGCCTTTGTGTACCATTCAGCATTTGTGTACAGGTTTATAGCAGAAGATTTCAAGTGTAGATTAGCTACTTATTTACAGCAGAATATTTCAGGTGTGGATAGGCTACATATTTACTTTAGAACATTTCAGGTGTAAATAGGCTACTTATTTACAGTAGAGCATTCAAGTGTGGATAAGCTACTTATTTACAGCAGAACATTTCAAGTTGTAAAGGCTACTTATTAACACTAGAACATTTTAAACTGTGGATATGCTACTTATTTATAGCAGAACATTTCAAATATGGTTGGCTCCATGTTTCAGCAACGAAAGACATTTTGTAGTTAGCTTGCTTTGTATTTTTTACATTGTGATTTACTTTTTCTAGAATCCTTGTTCCTCCTTTCCACCTTTTTCTCCACTTTTGCCTGACTCATTTTTGTAGCTTGTGTATCATGTGTGACAGGGGTGGCCAACCTGAGTCTGAGAAGGAGCCAGCATTTACCAATGTACATTGCCAAAGAGCCACAGTAATATGTCAGCAGCCCCCCATCAGCTCTCCATCCCGTTCCCAGGGCTTCCCACCAGCAGCCCTGCCAGTCAGTGCCTCTCCTTCTCTCCCTGCACCTCCTGATCAACTGTTTCCTGGCATGCAGGAGGCTCTGGGGAGGAGGAGTGAGGGCATAGCAGGCTATGGGGAGGAGGTGGAAAGGGGTGGAGTGGGGACAGGGCCTGTGGAAGAGCCAGGGGTTGAGCAGTGAGCACCCCCCACTACCTAGGAAAGTTGATGCCTGTAGCTCCAGCCTCAGAGTCGGTGTCTCTACATGGAGCTACATATTAACTTCTGAAGAGCCACAGGTGGCTCCGGAGCCACAGGTTGGGCACCCCTTCCTAATGCATTTAACTGTCTACATAAAAAAAACCCCAAATATTCATATCAAATCTCTTATTTTTTATTCTAGCTTTGCTGTTTTTTGACCTTACAATTTAACCATTTTATTATAATGGGCAAATAAATAAATACATAAATAATAACAAGATTAAAAACAAAATAAAACACTAAGTATTGTTCTGTAATCTGGAAATCCACCAGATTATTTTTATGAGCTGAGTGGGTTCAATTATTTAGAATTGAAAAGGAGTGAAATGAATGCACTTATTTGGATAATTTTTGAGAGGTTCTCTATTTTTATTTTTATTCCGTGTTTCAGATAGATCAGTACGAAGAGGAGATTTGAAAGTAGTGCAAGCAAGACGGTGAAAACAACTGAGTGAAGCAGCAGCTAAGAGCTCAAAGCCAATAGCTTCATTTCTCAAACCACTGGAAAACACACCTTACTCAACAATGCTACAGATAATGAAAACTCCACAACTGCAACAGGTGATATTTCAATGCCAATATCTGAACATGAGGATAGTAGTCAAGAGGGACATGTGGCAACAGTAACAGATGCAACAGAAGATCCTGTGTACGATCAAGAAACTCAACAGGAACATGTAGATCTTATGTAGCAAGAGCAATTCATGAGTACTACAGGTTTGACTGTGACTGACGTTGGAATTATTGACAAGAGCAATGCTGCCCAAATGCAATCTTTTCTTCAAATTACTTGTTTTGAAATTCCAGGTAACATTCCATGAGATGCTGATAATCATGTTTTCCCTACTCGCCTGCTGACAAAACCTCTTCCAAATGGAGAGACCTGCATAAGAGACTGGTTATGCTGGAGTATGGAAAAACACTCTTTTTTTTAGGTATTGTGCACCCTATTTCATTTTGAACAAAAGTGCTGCAAATGCATCAGTTCTCTCTGATCAATCAGGATGGAGCATCAACAGAGGTTGGAGGAAGTTGAAAGACCTAATACCATCACATGAGAGTTCAACGTCACACAAAGAAAACTATGTTGCATGGAAATCAGCCAGTAGGGCAGCATCAGCTGACAGTTCAGTTGCGAATTACTCTTGACTGAACTCTCTACAGAAACTAATAACTGGAAAAAAACTTCTTGTGTGCATCCTGAATGTCATCCTTTTTCTTTGAGCTGGGATTGCCTTTCTTTGGTTCCAGTCAACGTATTGGTGATCATGCAAATGGAAACTTTCTAGGCATAGTTGAGTTCCTCAGCAAATATGACCCACTTTTATCAGAGCATGTTAAATGTGTCTGAGAATCACAAGAGAGTCAAAAGCTCATGCTAGTCCATTATCTCTCCACACGCACAGAACAAAATGAGTTTTTTGAACTATGTGGGTCATTCATACAAACAACAATTCTTGATGAGATTCGAAATGCCAAGTATTTTTCAATCATTATTGATGCCACTCCAGATTGTTCTCACATGGAACAGAGTACTATGGGTATTTGGTATGTTAAGATTGTAGACAGCTCAATATTTTCAATTGAAGAAAAGTTTATTTTGTTAGATAATTTCACAAGAAAACTGGAAAAGAAATTGCTGCTCGAATACTAGCAATTCTAGAAGGTTTTTAGTTAAATTTTCAAGTCTGCATTGGTCAAGCCTATGACAATGGATCTAATATGGTTGGGAAGTACAAAGGTGTACAAGCAGTTCTGCTTGAGCATAATTCAAACTGTATTTTCTCCAGCTGTGGAAACCACACACTAAACCTTCTAGGTGTTGACTGTGCTGAATCATGCAAGGAGGCAATCAGGGCCGGCTTTAGGAACTGCGGGGCCCGATTTGAATACCCGGTGGCGGTCTGGGTCTTTGGTGGCACTTCGGCGGCGAGGGGTCGTTCACTCGCTCCGAACCCTCCGCCGCCGAAATGCTGCCGAAGACCCGGAGCGAGTGAAGGACCTCCCAGCCGCCAAAGTGCTGCCAAAGACTTGGACTGTTGCCGGGTATGTAAAAAAAAAATTTAAAATTAAAAAGGCACCTAAGGCGCAGGGCCCTCTTAGGCACGGGTGTGGGGCCCAATTCCGGGGAATTGGGGGAATCTGCCTAAAGCCGGCCCTGGAGGCAATTACTTACTTTGGAATTGTTCAGCAACTGTATAATCTCTTCAGTAGCAGTCCACAAAGGTGGGGAATTCTGAAGCAATATCTTCCTATTTCACTGCATGGGATGTCCAAAACTAGATGGTCTGCTCGGATTGATGGTGTTCAACCAGTTACACAGCTTTTGAATTCAGTGAGAAAGACTTTAAATGAGCTTGAATCTCTCAATCTCACTGCATAGGCTCGAACTGAACTTCAGTCTATTCAGAAGCACATGTCCAAATTTGAATGCATTCTGATGTCATCTTTGTGGATGAAACTACTTACAATGATCCACCAAATGAATCTGGTAATTGAAGCACACAATGCTACACTTGATGTTGAGAGGGGTAACACTGAAAGTCTTATCAATGACATTCAACAGATTCGTGAAAAATGGGATGCGATCCTGACTGAGTCCAAAGTAGTAGCACAGAATACTGGCATTTCATCTGAGTTCTCCACCAATCACAACTTACCTACTGAATCCGATGCCAAGCAGCATTATAGGGTCAATGTCTTCCTTGTCATCATTGACTCTATTCAATCAGGTCTTACACATTGATTTGAATCACTGTGACTAATTTGTACCCTTTTTGGGTTTCTTTAGCAGTTCAACAGACTGAGTAATGAAGATCTACTTTCTGCAGCTGAACAATTTCAGCAACAGTACAACAAAGAAATCTCAAAAGATCCCAGTGACGAGATCATCTTCCTGAAATGAATATATTCCATGAACTTTAAATTGGATTGCAAGCCAAAGGAATTGCTTCAAGAAATACTTGAACTTGGACTCTCTGGGGTGTTTCCTAGTATCACAATTGCATTGCGTATTTTTGTCAGTTTGCCTGCATCGGTGGCTTCAGGTGAACGCACCTTCAATGTGTTGAAGCAGGTAAAGAACTATCACCATTCAACTATGGGACAAGAGCATTTGAATGGGCTCGCCATGCTTAATATCAACTGTGACACTGCATGAAAGCTAGATTTTTTTCTCAATAATTAGTGCATTTGAACAGAACAAGGCTAGAAAAGCATTTGTTAAACAAAAAAAATTCAAATTATGTTTCACTCTTTTTTTTGGTGCCTTATTTTGTTTACATGTGTTGTCATTTTTTATTTTTATTATAGCTACGGGCCTCAAAAGCTGGAAGTGGCCCAGGGACCTCTCTGGACCTCTGGGTACTACCCAACATGAGTAAGCAGGGCAGAATCAGGTCCTCACACTTTTGATGACAAAATATCATTTGTGTGTGCCAGACAACATGCCATAAAAAATTAGGTCTGGATTCTCCCCTCAATTATACTATAGTAATTCCAATGAAGTCAGTGGCGCTTCATCAGTGTAAAACTAACATGAGTGAGAATCAGGCCGCTAACAATCTATAAAGGTACAATGTATTTGTGGTATAGCCTTTGAACACTCATTTACTTAGTTTTACATTTTAATAGGCATCATTTTAGTGATTTCTTTATCAAACAAAAAAGAGACAATACAAGTAAAATACAAATGCACATACCAGTGACAGCAGTAAAAGTCAATGTGTCTTAAATGATCAAGTTACCCAAGGCTTCATGCTCTGAAGACAGGATCTCTGATGCTGACTAATGTCATATTTTTATCATGTTTAATCTCACTAGTCAGGTGACTCAGGAAAACAAGAGTGTCTGAAAAGAAGAAAATATTCCTATTTGTTCCTGGAGAAGAGAGTTATGAGAACTTGGGGAAAGAAATATTTTAATATCCCTGATACTCTGGTCTTCATCATCACCGGATCACTATAAGGCATCAAGAACTTTGTGAGACGATATGGGGAGGATGCTCACTATCCAAGAACAAACTGGGCTGACCGTGACAGGGCGGATCCCACAAGTTAGAACAGTAGCAACACAGCCTGGTAGGAGAGGGTGGTGGCAGCAGCAGTTTATTAGTCCTTTCATCCAGAAGGAAGTTGTTTATTAACTGCTTATCAGTTGAACTCTTACCGTATTAGAGTTGTGTCATCATTTCCCCAACACTGCTGAGCCAAAGTGCACTGTTGTTCACCCATCCAAGTCCTGGTACCTCAAACCATGCAGATCAGGAAAGAACCCAAAGGATGGCTCTGAGATTTTAAATTATTTTATTTTAAATTAAAGTTAATGTAGTGGTCAGGAAAGATGCTAGAGTGACAGCCGGGAGCCTGAAGGCCTCTGCTGAGCCATAAGACAGAGGCAGTGCAAGCAGAAGTACTGCACGTTTCCTCACACAGCCCTCCCCATATGCCTCAAACCTGTTTGGGAGTGACCACCTCTAGAACGAGGAGATAAATTAGTTTCCAAGCCCCATTAAATCCTTGGTTTATATAGGGTGCCAAAGCTCGGACCTTGTCTCAGTGGGTCCCGCGCTTCCAGGCGGATTATGCTGGCCTCAGAGACTCACTGTGACCTTCCACATAGTCCTTCTTTCCCTAGAGGCAAGGGTCACATCCTACTGAGCCATTTTCATCATAAGCCAGCAAGGGAAGTGGGAAGAAACAACCCTCCCTCGCGCAGTCTCTGTTGCTTCACAGTCTCTGGTAACAGGGATTTGTTTAGCCTGGGGCTAATATATCTGTCTCCCACTACTCTCTTATAGCCATCTGGCCTTGCCCTGTTACATAAGCAAGTCTGCCATCAACAGCTAATATTGAGAGTGGCTTTGGCAAAGTGAATGCCTGATCTCCCAAACTATCACCTGGTCACTTGCTGGAAGATTCTCTGCTCCTTGAAGTCTTTAAACCATGATTTGAGGACTTCAGTGGCTCAGACACAGGTTTGATACAGGAATGGGTGGGTGAGATTCTGTAGCTTGCGTGGTGCAGGAGGTCAGACTAGATGATCATAATGGTCCCTTCCGACCTTAAAGTCTATGATTCTGTGATTTCACAGATACCGAAGAGTCATCAAATTATAGTGACTTTTAGTCATTACAAACCTGGACTGAATGAAAATCAGTAGCCAAGAGGTGAAAGGTTCAATATCCCCAACCCATCTGCTCCTATCATAGTGATATTACAAGAAGACTGTTACCTTTCTCCTCCCTAAGCCTACAGTTTTGGTCATACTCACGTCTTGCATTGTCTTAAATTTGATTGTCAGCTCCTTGGGGCAAAACCAGTGTCTTTTATTAATTTTTATAGTGCTTAGCACACTTGAGCCCACATGCTAAATGGCCCCTTTATGCATTACCATAATATAAATACTCAATAGAACCTACTGCTAATTTGACCCCCCAAAAAATCTATGAGGTGGAATATTTCTAAAGTAATTAATAAATATAATATGTTCCCTCTTAATCCCCTTCCCACAAAAGCAACAGAAGGCCAAATTGCTGAATAATTTCAATCACTTTTTTCATGAACTGTGGTGATTTTACACTAGCAGAAGCAATTTATCCTACTAAACTTCACTAAAGATAGTTTCCCTCCTTGGTTTTTCCAGTGGCATAATGTTTCATATCACTAAAGCCAATGGCTAGCTTTAATACTCTCTCTGTCTCTCTCCTGGTCTTATTGAGTTGACTTGTGCGGCTACTTGGATTGAAGGCCAGCTGCAGTTTGAATGTAGATTCTGAGCAAGGAAACCCAGCAGGCACTGTGGGCTGGTGTCTGGCAGGATTCCTGTCATTGTAGTTTGTAGCTTTAGAATGCCCAGTAGATTTTGCACTCTTAGGGAAAACAATGAATGAGATGTCCAAAAAACAAAGATTTCTGTCTTGGTGGTTCCAGTACGGGCTCAGTTAAGAAGTGAAGGATTTTATTATTCATATTTTCTTCTGATCATTATGGCCAACAATATAAACATTAGCAGCTCAAACCAATGTAGGTGCTAATACCCATTGCTGGACCAGTTGCACTTTGTTTCACTTAATGCTTGGCTTCCTTGTTTGCTTGGCTTCTGTTTAAACACAATGACACTTTTTTCCCTAGCTGCATTCATATGCTATATTGTTATGCTGGTGGGGGAGAGTGAAACAGCTGCCCTTTGTTTAGATCAAAGGTAAGAAGCAGTTACTTTGTAAAATATAAATCGCTTAAGATGGCTGAAACAACAGGAACCATCACCTAAAACAGAGGCCACATGCAAGACCAGTCAGAAACTGAGTTATGGGCAGAGGGGTTTCACTGGGTATTATTTTGCAGGAGGTGGACGGTGTGGAAGCTGACAGACAAGGCATCAAAAAGCTAAGGACAACCAGAGAAACACTTGTAGCACGACCTGAGAGAAAGCTAAGAGAGAGGGCTTTTTGGGTAGAGCGCTGGCTGGCATAGGCACTGACTCCATGGGTGCTTCAGCCCTGGAGCACCCAAGGAAAAAAATTAGCAGGTGCTTGGCACCCACCAGCAGCCAAGCTCCCCTCCTCCCTCAGTGCCTCCAGTCTGCTGGCAGCCCCGCTGACCAACTCCTCTCCCTCCCTCCCAGCACCTCCTGCACATTGCAGAACAGCTGTTCCGTGGTGTGCAGGAGGCGCTGGGAGGGAGGGAGAGGAGCGGGGATGGGGTGTGCTCAATGGCGGGGGTGAGAAGAGATCGGGTGGGGGCAGGAAGAGGCGGGAGATGGGGGTTTGGAGGAGAGGAGTGGAGTGGGCGTGGGGTTGGGGCCCGATCAGGGGAGGGAAGAGGCAGGGTTGGGATGGGAGATTGGAGGAAGGGGTGGAATGGGGGTGGGCCTGGGGCGAAGGGTTTGAGCACACACCCCTCTCCCTGGGTAGAGAGGAGGTCGGCACCTATGCTGGCTGGAAAAAGAGACTTGGAATGTTGAACAAGGAAACTGCCTCCTGTTGGATTCTTACTGCGTTCAGGGAAGTGACTTTATGTACTGTGGCAAAGCACCTCCTCCATTTTGCCAGACTTCCCCCTCTGGTGGTGGCAGGGCCTGGAGTAAACCAGCTCCAGTCTGGACAGTGTTTGTCTTCCCTCTCTGTGTTTACTTGTCAGTATTTTCGAGGTAGGCCTCAGAGCAGGCTTACAGAGTGCTCCTCCACCAAACAAAGAGAAACAAATTTACAAACACAAAAACAAAGGGGGATACCTTTCCCTGTCCCCTTGCTGGGTGGTGTTGTCCTGCTGTTAGCCCCGGAGTGTCAGTCTTTCCCCTAAACACACACTTAGCTTTGGTTGTTTCCCCCTGTAGGGAGGAGAGCAGCCTCTAACCCTTGAGAAGCCTATCTCCCTGATGCCATTAACCTTGCAGCAACTTGTCGCTCCCCCTCTCTCACCAGAGGACAGGCTTTAAAAGGTCTCAGGCAGCCCTTAATTGAATCATAGAATATCAGGGTTGGATGGGACCTCAGGAGGTCATCTAGTCCAACTCCCTGCTCAAAGCAGGACCAATCCCCAACTAAATCATCCCAGGCAGGGCTTTGTCAAGCCTGACCTTAAAAACCTCTAAGGAAGGAGATTCCACCACCTCCCTAGGTAACCCATTCCAGTGCTTCACCACCCTCTTAGTGAAACAGTTTTTCCTAATATCCAACCTAAGCCTCCCCCAGCCTTTGGACCTGAGGTAGCCCCTTCTTAGCTTGTAGAAAAAAGGGCCTTTATCGTTCTAGGGCTATGATACCTGCTGTCCACTCACGCATCCAGGCAGAGTTCCTCTGGGCAGCGTCCGCTAGCTCCCTTGATACCTTTGAGGAACAGTGGGTGCTGTTTGGGGTTCTCTGCTCAGTGTTCCCATCTGCTTGCTGTTGTTTAGCTTCACTCCTGTCCCTGTTATATCTTTCGTTGTCCCCTGTAATTAATTGAGATCCCGGACCTTGTGGATCCTCCCCTTAGTCTGGGTGAGTTCCTTTAGTAGTGGGCAGGCTTCTGCCTGCCCACTTCCCAGATCCCAACAGGACCACCCTCTTGCAGCCATCTGGCCTGACTTTGTCACAGTACATTCTGTCTAAGTAAACAGGATTTCATCAAAGGAATACCTGACTATCATCAATTTCTCCTCCTAATGAATACAACCCACAAGACCCTGAATACTGGCCTACTGCTTAAGTCAAAGCAGGCAACAATGTCTATTTATAAAGAGATTTTTCCCCATAGCACAGAGTTAATATAAAATACATTTCATAGTGCCTTTGTAGATTTCAGAGCACTTGATGGGTCAGATTCATCTCTTAAAACGAGTCTAACTCCACTAGCTTGAACAGAGTAATTCCAGGTCTACATCCACACACAAAATCATCATCAGGCCTCCTCCCTTATACACAGTGAGCCCCACTCCAATGCCTGAGAAACCCATTGTGGATTTCTGAACTATTGGCGAAATTCACCACAGCTTGGAAGGCCTGCACAAGTCCCTCCAGAACATTTAAACCCCACACACATTGCACAATGCAGAGGAAATCCCTGTGCCAGCTCTGAATAGATCAGCATGGAAACCCAGTGGCAATGAGGCTACTCTGACTGTGCTTACCTGTATCTACCTCCAGAAGAGAAGGATCCTCCCATGAAAGTTGGAAGCTCTCCAAGAGTGGCAGTGCTCAGCTTTCTGGGGACCAGTCCTCCCTAGAGAAATAAACAGCATTGACCATCAATTGCATGTGAAAGAGGCAGACCCACGTTCTAGGGCTTCCAGATAAACAATACAGAGATAGCTATGAGCCTGTTGTTATTAATTATATATATATATATATATATATATATATATATATATATATATATATATATATATATATATAAATTATTTTGTTATTATTTAATTCCTTCTCTACCAATCCTGGACATCTCTTCCCCATTCCTCCAGAGTTTTCTTGTACTGTGCTTTAAAATGCAAATTTCCTTGAAATTAATGGAATGAGAAGATGTTCATATGAGGACTGGATGAACAACTTCAATGGGTCTAACTCACATGACTAATGGCTGAGTTAAGGTTTACTGGATCAAGCCCATGCCTTTCAATGTAGAGGTATTTGGAATATTGGTACCATAGCTGTAGTGATGTGGTTAATATTCCTGTTGACCTAATTACTTATTACTTTAAATAATTTATTTTATTTTAATATAATTTTCAAGCTTCATTACAGCTTATGGGTTGAGAACTAAGAGTGGCTGCTTATCAAGAAGGGGAGCAAGAACAAATGGGAAGAAGGAACAACTTTTGTGATGTGGATGTCATATAAGTCTCTGAGCCCAACTTTCATGCCGCTGAACCTTTTATTGCATGCATTTCCCATTCTCGATGGGCTGAGCCCAAACTGTCTGGGGATAAAGGATTTTGGAAACTGATTGAGTCTCCAAAGACTTCTGTTACACTGATAACTTTGGGGGTGCTGTCAGATTTTTCATTCATAATCTCCATATTTTTTTCTGAAGTGAAATTTGGCATCTAAAACACATCACATCCCTAATCTATTGTGTATATGCACACAAATATCTAAGTGGTTATTACAAAGTTATTTGTTTTTAAAAAGATGGCCCATTCACATTGCCTTCTTGCACTTTTACATGCATTTCTGATTTTAGCCTTTTATAAAAGCTATGTTGCCGAGCAGAAGAGAAAGCCACGTTTAACAGGATTTGCTGTCCAAAGAAAACAAAATCCAAACTGACTCTGATTTGGAAGCTGAAAACCATCGGGTGGTTGATTAGATAGCATTCTGAATTAATAATTCACTAACTAGCCTTGCAGCTCCAAAGATTTGGGGTCTGATCCAGTAGCCTTTACTCTCATGAGTAATCCCAGAGATTTCAGAGCGGGGGATGGGAAATTAGTCTCAAGAGCTGAATTTGGGGCCTGGGATTAAGTCTTGCTTATATGAAAAGTGCAGATGAGTTCAGCAGTGCAGTCTTTTCCAAGTTGCCGCAACACAACCCACTCTAAAAAGAACAAATCTTGTTTGCTATGATCATTTATCCAACCCTGTCCTATTCTTTTAGTCTCCAATTTTAAAATCAAATTTTCTTTCAACACATTCATATCTAGTGGGGTCCCGCAGTGGTCAATTCTGGGGCCGGTACTGTTCAATATTTTCATCAATGATTTGGATAGTGGAGTAGAAAGTATGCTTATAAAATCTGTAGATGACCCCAAGCTGGGAGGGGTTGCAAGCACTTTGGAGGACAGGTTTAAAATTCAAAATAACCTTGACAAACTGGAGAATTTGGTCTGAATTCAACAAGCTGAAATTAATATAGACAATTGCAGAGTACTTCACTTAGGACGGAAAAATGAAATCTCTGCTCGGCACTGGTGAGGCTCCAGCTTGAATCCTGTGTCCAATTCTGGGCACCACAATTTAAGAAAGATGTGAGCAACCAGGAAAGAGCCTAGAGGAGAGCAACAAAAATGTTTAGAAAACCTGACCTAGGAGGAAAGGTTTAAAAAAAAAAACCTGGGCATGTTTAGTCTCAAGAAATGAAGACTAAAGAGGAACCTGATAACAGTCTTCCAGTCTGTTAAAGACTGTTATAAAGAGGACAGTGATCAATTGTTCATTGAAGGAAGGACAAGAAGTAATGGGCTTGATCTGCAGCAAGGGAGATTTAGATTAGATAGTAGGAAAAGTTTTCTAACTATAAGGGTAGTGAAGCTCTGGAATAGGCTTCCAAGGGAGATTGTGGAATCCCCATCCTTGGAAGCTTTTAAAAACAAGTTGGACCAAACACCTTGGTCCTGTCACAGTGCAGGGGGCTGGACTTGATGACTTCTTGAGGTCCCTTCCAGCCCTACATTTCAATTTTATTTCTTCAATCTCAGATTTTTTTTAAAATTCCTCCACTAGGAGGGAGGCAGATTTTTAAAGCTCAGGAGGAAATAATGTGTTTTACTTTTGATGATTTTTCATCTAGAAGATGTGTCAAAGGATTTCCAAGTCTGGATCTCAATAAATGTGCACTTTACAATCAACACCAGTGCAAGGAAATTTACACACTAGAGCCACCAGCCTGTTAATTAAGGCTTCTTTCACAAAAAAAGTAATGTAATTAAGTCACTGCTTTTATTGTTGGCATTTCTAGTAGTGCACTACTAAGCATCTTTTAAGAGAAAAGACACATTTGCTGTAGATTAATTAACACTTCAGAATTCATTTCATTTGAATGGGCAACATTTTTCAATGTATAGGCAGGATTGATGTTCATTGAGTCATTGTGATGTCAAACAGTTTCAATGTATTATTAAAATCCAATTTAAATGTCATATCACTCTGAAGCCAACTGGTTGATTTATGTTTTACTGGCATTATGCATTAATCTGTCATAATTATAGGATATCACTAGGGTAGGGTTGAGATTATAGCTATCCAAGTTTAAAAAGAAGTCCATACTTGCATTTTGATAGCAACTTCCATCCTAGGGTCTCAAAGTGCTTTACTGGCATTTGTTACATTTCACAACACTCCAGTGAATATGGAGCACTATTGTACTGACTGGCTAATTCTCAGAGTTTAAGTGATCACCCAACAAATCAATGGTCGAACCAGAACTAGAAGCTAGGAATCCTTGCTCCTAATCACCTGCTGTATTCACTAGGCCACACAAAACCATTAGTGTCTCACAAAAGAAAATGCACAATTAATGAGACTGTACTTTCAAGGCCTTAACAGACCTTTGAGTTACTGGGTGCAGATGAATTTCTCATGGCTCTTCTGGGAACCCTCTCCAATGTATCAACATCCTTCTTGCATTGTAGGTACCAGAACTGGACACAATATTCCAGCAGCGGTCACATCCATGCCAAATACAGAGGTAAAATACCTTTCTACTCCTAATCAAGATTCCCTTGTTTATGCATCCCAGGATCACATTAGCTCTAGATGTGTGGGTCTAGAAAAACCTGTAAGATTTCAGGAAAAACAAACTTTTTTTCCCATTCCCCTTCCACCCTTCCATTCCTCAAGGCCTGGTATGGAAAAATTGGAACATTTGGGGAAAGTTTAAAATAAACTTTTATGTGAATAATTTTGTCTCAGAATGAACAGTGAAATAATTTTTAGAGTTACTTTTAGAAGTAGTATTACTGCTATACTAGAGTCCTTCAGAATGCTAATAATTAAGACTATGTTTTAGTCATAACTTTTACTATATACCCCTGTCTAACACTTGTGGGGGAGGGCGCGAGGCGGGGGGGCGGCCTGGGGGGTGGGCTGCTGGGAGGATGTCCCAGGGGCGGGGGCCGGTGCAGGTGCTGGGGAGGCGGTTGCGGCCTGGGGGTGCTGCGCGTGTGCTCAGGGGTCGGCCCGGGGAGAGGGCACCGTGGTCAGGTGCTCGGCGGGGAACGGGTGCTGGGGGGGGTTGGTAGGGCTGGGGCAGGCTCCTTATCTGGCTCCTGGGAAGTGGGGACCCCTGCTCCTTGCTCCATGTGCTGCCTCTGCTCCACCCCCCAGCCTGTTGGTTCCCTCCCCCTGGCTGGGGGAACCGGGGGGGCGGGTGCTGCGGGTGGGAGGCAGCACAGGGAGAGCTGGAGGAGAGGGAGAGTTCCTGTTGCCCTTCTGGGGAGGCCCCCCCCCCTGCCCCCCCCTCCCCTCCTGCTGCTGCTGGAGGGCTGAGGGAGGCTGGCTGTGACTCCTGCCTGGATGTGCTGGGCCTGGGCCCAGGGGCTGAGCTGAGGAGCCTGGCTGGCTGCCTGGCTGCTGCTGCTGTGCTGAAGGTCACAAAAAAATCACAAAGAAGCAATGACCTCTGCTGTGACATGGATGGAGCCTAATAAGTACCCAATCAGCAGAGCGCACTGCCATCTCTACTAGAGAATAGGAGTGAGTACAAGGGCCCTTTGTTTGGTGTAGGAAAGCTAAACTCTGTAGCGGAACAAGATGGGTAAGTGTGGTGATGTGATTTGAAAGTTTATTTAAAAACAAAGAGCTGTATGACACACTGTACTTGCTGAGGCTCTTCTGGGCTCACCTGCAGAACTCTCTGAAGATTCAACAGCCAATTGTGTCTGCAATCACTCTAGCTGAATCAGACAAACCACTTTTGTCAGACATTCCTCAACGTATGGCCAAGACTAAGTCAATTGGTTTTGACAATCTACATGCATCTACACTCACAAATCAGGATGTAGTAAAAGTGAAGGACTTTATTTATAGGTGAGAAGAACTTTGCTGCACGCCAATCCTGCTGCAAACCTTTTAGATTAAAGGTAGTAATGTTGGTGGTGATAGCATGTTACAGTGTCTGATTAAACTATTAAACAAGCAACATGCTTAGGACTAAATGTTGCAGAACACAGAACCTCTTCAAGTGTTTGGTCCAACAATGCAATCTATGAATCTGCCAAGCATGTTGCTCCTACAACATGGTGGCAACACAACCACTGGCTCCTCTTGCTTCCCAAATGCTTCAGATTCCTCCATCTTCTGCAGCATGTGAAAGAAACTGGTCAGTGTTTGGAAATACACACACAAACATCAAGAAACAGACTAACATATGAAAGACTTGAGAGACTTGTTTCTCTCATGCAAATCATCAGTTTAATTAAGTACACAGTGAAAGCTCAGAATCAGAAGTTGTGGATTTTTCACACGCAGATTCTGATTAGAGAAGTCACAAGTTAAAATTTAAGCTAGAATTTCCATGATTATATTAGTAACTAAACTGTTTAAGTTATACTACACTTGTTTATAGCATGGCTAATTTTGCCTACAGTTGTGACACTTACAGTGATAATGCTCTACTACAGAACCTGGTGTTTACTATAAAGTTTGGATGTTTACCCAAATTCATTGTTGGTCCTTAATAGTGTGCTGCGTTAACAACATTATACTGAATGTATATAGGATGTTTATTTTCTGAGCCTTTTCTCTAGAAACATGAGTGTTTTCTAGATCTGCATTATAAATCAAGTCTCTTTTTACTTACTGTTTCTGGGCCTTGTGGATATAATCTTCCTTTTTGTTTACAAGTCAACAGCATTGATGCTTTCTATTTTCAAAAAATTATTTTCCCCCTAGTTTAAAGATATGTCAATGGCAACAAAATACACTTAAGTACCTGAGCATGCAGCTCCATCTCTAATACTAGGTATATTTGTTGTTATTCAAAAGTAAAGAATGTATACTTATTTCATAAATATACCTAGCAGTACTTTATGTTCTAATTAAATTATGCCATAACACATTCCTCAATCTTAAAGAAGTAATTAATGTTTAGCTTTGATAAGCAAATAAGTACTGCAGATATTTCCTTTTTTTTTTTTTTTGCCAAATTTCCATTTTTTTTTCTGAAAAAAATAAAAAAGGCTGTTTTTTTCTGCATGCTCTCAAAATTTCCAGAAATTTTACTTCTCTCTTTTGGCCACAGTACATACAGGGAGCTCATGTTCAGCTGATTATCCACCATGCCTCCCAAATCTTTTTCAGAGTCACTGCTTCCCAGCATAGTTTCCCCCTCCTATAAGTATGGCCTACATTCTTTGTTCCTATATGCTTACATTAACATTTAGCTGTATTAAAATGCTTCGTGTTTGCTTGCATCCACTTTACCAAGTGATCCAGATTGCTCTGTCCTTCATTATTTACCACTCCCCCAATTTTTGGGTCATCTGCAAACTTTGTCAGTGATGATTTTATGGGTTAAGGTCTTTTCTGCCAGGAAACATTTCTCTCCCAATCTCTTTTTCTATATCTATTGCTCCATTATATTGTCTATGCTCCATTACATTTCCTACTGCATTGTAATGGAATATAAAAAAACAAGTAACCTTTCCAAGCTGGAAAGGTTGTTGGAAATGTGTGGGATGCTCCTCTCTACTTGTGTTGACTGAGGGAGAAATAAAGGGGCCAAAGAAGGGTAGGAATAGACTGCACACTGCATGCTCCAAATGCTCCCCTAGCCAGTCAAAGCCCCTGGCAGACATACCATGGAGTTGAGTCTGTGCAAGTTGGCATGGGGAATATTGGGCCTAGAAGGAGGTGAAGCCAGGAGAGTAGCCACTCTCTCTATGGTCTGCTTTCCTAGGATCCAGTGGATTTCTGAGTGAAAATTCCTACAGAGGGCCCAGAAACATCCACATTGGCAGTACCGAAGGGCTTCAGCTCCCTGAATGTTGTAAATAAGGCATGAGATGTTTCCATTTTAACCACTTGAGAGCAACTGGGAAACTTGGCAAATGCAAAATGAAATGAGAAAAAACAAATTGTGTAGCAAAATTGTCAACACATTTTCCTTCACGCTTTCCAGAGACCACGGTTCCACTCCTATGAGTCAGGTTCTGCATAGCATAAATTAATCTAGCCTAAATAAGATCCTGTTAATTCCACTGCCAAGTGTTTACTTTTGAAGGCCATATTATTTCATCATAAATGACTTTGGATGACACTTGTTGTCACCATTGTTGCCGGCACAGAATGCTCGAGGCAGCAACAGTGGTTCGTTGCCCGGTGTGCTTCACTCCAATAAACACACCAAGGTGGAGAAGCAGACAAAGTTTATTTGAGCCCAAATAAGGTGCAAGGGAGACATAGCAATCTCAAATCCTGCACACAGATACAAGCCGTTTTTCCCTTCTTATACATGATTTCAGCTAAGCATTCCCATTACCCCCACACTCCTCCCCCTTACCCTCCCCCTTCTTCCCCCTCCCGTCTATTTTCTATAGCAAATACATCATGCAAATAGCAATTATACTAAGCAGGTTAAATCATACTTGGCAAAAACCACTTTAGCTCGTTAGCAACTCTTCTGTGAACAGTTATCTTGTTTTACTCCCTCTTTGAGCAAGCAGGCCCCATTATAGCAGGCCTTGTTATTACCTTCTGGTACAGGTGTTGTAACTGATAACCATTCTTTGTTGCCGGCCTGTTAGGTCAATTAAAGTTCAAACATAAACATGGAAGTGCTTTGGTCAGACATGGAGTGACTTTAGTTCATTCAGGCCTAATACAGATGCCTGATGACACCAACACCATGATATCTATTCTTGAAAATATGTATTGTGAAGTGCATTGGCATTCTACAAGATTTTCTGTGCTTGTGTACAAAGAAAGCAGTTTAAAGGTTTTGGTCTACACTGTACTCCCCTCTGAATGAGAACCACACTCTCCATCAAGATTACATCGATACTCCTGTATTACAGCCTTTATTCAAATCTGCTTTTGCTGTGATGCCTGCAAATCACGCTCCTTTGGCATCAGTTAGGCAAGCGGTGAGCTGAGATGTCTGCTTTTCTGCTCAACACCTATCTTCCCAACCCCAAACTTCCCAACCCCATATGCCTCTGTAACCCCTTTGGGGTTTAGAGAACATGGCCCCTTTAAATCTTTTTCCCAGGGGGGAGGGGGAGAGTAAGAAAAAGGAGGGAAATTCCAGGGGGCAGGGCTGGAGCTCCAGGGAGAGAGAGAGAAGGAGCACGGCTGGTCCTGGAGAAGGAAGCAGAGGAAGAACCTGCCTGAGGCGGGCAGGCCCGATCGGGGACAGCCCAGGACAGGAGCCGGGAGGAGCCCTGTGCCGGGGGGAATCACCCAAGCAGGACAGGCCGGAGCTGGACCCAGTATCACGGCTGCCCAGAGCTGTGTGGGGCTGTGAGTACTGGGGCTTGTGACCCTGCATTAGGAACAAGGAGGGAGGCTGCTAGATAGTTACGTGGGGAGGTGGTCGCTCTGGGTGGCTTTGCAGAGAGTGGCAGAAGAGGGCACCGGAGGGGTTTGTTGGGGAAAGTTCACTGGCGCCGAAGACGACCAGGAGCACCCAAGACTCACCACCAGACTGGAACTTTGCTCAGGCCTCCTGAACTGTGTGTGCAGACACATTGCTCAGTGTCTGCCCCTCCAGACTGTGTTCCCACTGGGCCCGTGGGGTTTTGGTTTGAATGCAGCCCTGTTCTACTGCTCCCTCTATATTTCCCCTTGTTGTTTTTCTCCTCTCAGCCCTCTGTAAATAAATACTTCCCTTTGTTATATCCATTGTACTTTTCCTGTGGGTGGGTGTGTTCACTCTGGGGGGGTTGGAACAGGTGCCCCTGGGGTGGAAGGGATTTCTCCTGCTGCATTCCTGCGCACGCTGTCTCTTGGCCAGAGCTGCCAAGGGGCCATGCTCTCTAAACCCCAAAGGGGTTACACCTGTTAATCTCTTTCCTCTTCCTGCTGCATCTGATGAGAGTGACATTTTCTAAATGGTTGTGTGAGTCCAATGGGGCCTAAATTGGAAACACATTAGTCCACTGTTCTGACTCTGTGTGGCAAAGTCAGGAGTAAAATAGGCTGATGTTGAAGGTAGAGACATGACAGCCCCAACATGGTCTGATATTTGCAGGTAGATGACAGTGCATAATGCTCAGATATGATCAATGTTAGGTAGTTATTCAGTGCAGCTGTCCAGTGTGTCTGAAAATGGAAAGCAGATGAGGCCAAAGGAGGAGTCATGGCTGCCGAGGTGGCCAAGTCATAGAATCATAGACTTGTAGGACTGGAAGGGACCTCGAGAGGTCATCTAGCCCAGTCCCCTGCACTCATGGCAGGACTAAGTATTATCTAGACCATCCCTGACAGATGTTTGTCTAACCTGCTCTTAAATATCTCCAACGATGGAGATTCCACAATCACCCTACGCAATTTATTCCAGTGCTTAACCACCTTGACAGTTAGGAAGTTTTTCCTAATGTCCAACCTAAACCTGCCCTGCTGCAATTTAAGCCCATTGCTTCTTTTCCTACCCTCAGAGGTAAAGAAGAACAATTTTTCTCCCTCCTCCTTGTAAAAACCCTTTTTGTATTTGAAAATTGTTATCATGTCCCCCCCTCAGTCTTCTCTTCTCCAGACTAAACAAACCCAATTTTTTCAATCTTTCCTCATAGGTCATGTTTTCTAGACCTTTAATCATTTTTGTTGCTTTTCTCTGGACTTTCTCCAATTTGTCCACATCTTTCCTGAAATGTGGTGCCCAGAAGTGGACACAATACTCCAGCTGATGCATAATTAGTACAGAGTAGAGCAGAAGAATTACTTCTCATGTCTTGCTTACAACACTCCTGCTAATACATCCCAGAATGATGTTCGCTTTTTTTCAATGGTGTTACATTGTTTACTCATATTTATCTTGTGATCCACTATGATCCCCAGATCTCCTTCCTAGGACGTCATTTCTCATTTTAGGTGGCCATCCTCCAGCAAAAAAACTTTAGGACCAGATTTCAAAGAGAAACTGCTGAGCTTCAGTTCATCTGCAAATTTGACACCATCAGCTCAGGATTAAACAAAGACTGAATGGCTTGCCAATTACAGAACCAGTTTCTCCTCCCTTGGTTTTCACACCTCAACTGCTAGAACAGGGCCTCATCCTCCCTGATTGACCTAACCTTGTTATCTCTAGCTTGCTTCTTGCTTGCATATATTTACATGCCCCTGGAAATTTCCACTCTTGCATCCGACGAAGTGGGTATTCACCCACGAAAGCTCATGCTGCAAAACGTCTGTTAGTCTATAAGGTGCCACAGGATTCTTTGCTGTTTTCCCATTTTGTATGTGTGCAATTGATTGTTCTTTCCTAAGTGGAGTACTTTGCATTTTTGAATTTCATCTTATTTACATCAGACCATTTCTCCAGTTTGTCCAGATCATTCTAAATTTTAATCCTATCCTCCAAAGCACTTGCAACCCCTCCCAGCTTGGTATCGTGCACAAACTTTATAAGTGTACTCTCTGTGCCATTATCTAAATCATTGATGAAGATATTGAACAGAACCAGACCCAGAACTGATCCCTGCGAGACCCCACTCGTTATGCCCTTCCAGCAAGACTGGGAACCACTGATAACTACTCTTGGGGATGTTTTCCCAACAATTTATGCACCCCCTTATAGTGGGTCCATCTAGGTTGTATTTCCCTAGTTTGTTTATGAGTAGATCATGCGAGACAGTATCAAAAGCCTTACTAAAGTCAAGATATAACACAACTATCGCTTCCCCCCTTCCACAAGTCTTGTTACATGACATGACACCCAACATTATTGTTAGAAGAAAACCACGTGTCCCAAAGTGTTGTCAATATTGCTGCCTCCTCCCCAGAGTTTCAATCCATGTACCACGCCTATCTATTATATCATCAGACACCAAACTTCTGAGCACATCTGTGCTAGGGAATCGGTTACTGCTATCTTTTTGCTAATTTTTATATAGCAACTGTGAAAGTTTCCCAAATAAGATGCAATGCCACCATTAAATTGAATGCATTTAATAGCCAAATGCTTTGAAAATTGCAAAGTGATATGACTTCTTATTTCCCTGGGGATTGCTAGAAAAATAGCTACTATTAATGAGCCATATTCTGCACTTATTTACATTCAGTCAATTCCAGTGAAAGCAACAAATTGTCTGGGTGTAAATGAGAACTAAATTAGGCCTATAATTTTCCATTCAGCCCTATTTTACAGCCTGCCATGTTTCATTGAACCAAGAAATTAATCATTATAAAGGCTCCATTTATATTTCACTCTTCACCCTGGTACTTCAAAGCACTTTGCAAATATTGCCCAAATAACAGCTGTGCAGCCACATCTGGGCTAGAACAAGCTTGAAGCTTCAAGGACAACAGTCAGCTGCTTTCTGACTCTTCTGACTTATTTTTTCCTGACATATTAACTGGAAAATAGATGAAGCTATGGGCCACAGAAGCATAGACCAGTACAACTCATTTCACACAAGTGTTCCAGCCCAAAACCAAATCAGGGTCCCGGAGATTAAAAGTAAACATGTGAATCATTCCACCCTCTGCCCCTAAACTTGAATGGGAAAGCATTACTCAAATATTCAGAAACAGTTTAAATAGGGCACAGATGTAGGGATGGATCACCACACAAAGCCCCAGAGCTCTCTCACTGTTTGTCACTATTCTTATGGTTTAACTCGCAGCCACCAGCAACAGTTCCATCCACTCCACAAGCCAGGAACAAAAGGAATTGTGACAGGTTCTTTCTGCAATTGTACAATGAACTTTCACAAATGTTAGTATTTTGGAAAGAGATACAGATAAAAATTATTGGCCACTGTGCAGAAAGTCCTGTGAAACATGACTGCCTGCTGCAGCACCGCCAGCATCCCCTGGTTTCACTGACCCATTTGCTACTTGAATTTAACCATTACAAATGACAGCTCACTTCAGACAAATTCCCTCAATTTCTGTCACTTGAAAAACCAAGGAGCATTAACATTCACATTGGGTCTGGTCCAGTGCCCACTGCTGTCCATGGGAATCTTTCCATTCGTTTCAATGGGCATTGGATGAGGCCCATTACTAGATTTAAACTTCAGTATAAGCTTCTCATGCTAAAAGCCCTGTGAGAGAAACAGCGAGGCGGCTCTTACCTACAACACAGGAGAAACACACTGAACTATGTACTCCAGATCCAGAATTTTGAGTCAGGGAAACCAGGACAAAATCCTTATCCCTCTATCTCTCATACAAGTGGATAAAATAACATGAAAATAGAGGAGAGTGTCTGGCATGGTGAATTGGCAGGATACAGGTGGGGAAGGGAGCCCCTCTTGCTTAGAACTAGTAGAAAATGTTCCTTTCAAACTTTTTTAGGTTGGAAAATCTTTTTTTCATTGAACATTTGTTTGGATTTTCCTTTAGAGGGGCCTTCCACACATTCTCTCCCTTTATTCCAACTCCCTCCCTCCCCCCCACAACCTTTGCATCCACATAATCCCCTAAAATGATCTACGGCTCTGGGCACAGAACATGCTAGAACAGAAGTAGGAGGAAGCAGAGCCAAGAAGTAGTTAGACTTCATATTGTGCTCCCCTCAACTGCCATGCTTTACCCATGTACAAAGAGCAAAACACAGTGCACATGAAGGATGGGAAGGGATGACAGGGGAGGAAGAGAGAGCGTAGCTGTAGGCGTGGATTAGGACAAGTGTCACCACCAGCTGTGAGGCAGAGGCACAGACGAGGGAAATATTAGGGACTATATAAGTAATATTGACAACTTAATGCTCAACTGTCAAGTGTCTCTCGTTCCTTCCCTGCACTTTGGAAAGTTCCTTCCAAAAGAAAGATTCAGACCCGCCCTTCTCATGGACACGGATTTCTCTGACAGAACCCAGCCCTCAGTTGCGAGCACACTGATGTACAAGGTAAGAGAGCAGTTCCATAGCAGACCTGCATTTAGATGCTGTATAAACGGGAGCCAAATATTCTGACCAGTAACACACAATATAAAAGATATTCCTCTCTCCTCCCCAGAAAAATCAAAAACAAATTTGTGGTGGCAGAACTCCACTTGTCACACAAATTGTATTTGGCCTCATCCCTAGTGATTCCGAGCATTCTGGTAAGGAAATTTAAAGTAATCATGTGGGTGGGAGGTGGAAACAGACTCAAGAATTCACCACATATCCCATTTCCTTGGGGACTAGCATTACAGTTAGACATTGGTAAGTCCATATGTCGGAGGATGGAGCCAAGTCATGAGGTCTAGCTTGAATCTGTAATCGAAAACATGAGCCAAACCATTGCAGCTGACTATACACATCTGAGAGAGTAAAAATACCCTGTAAAAGGTCCCTGTGGCCACCTTTTAGATAATGCCAGAATAGTCTTATTGGGTTGAATCTTTGTCAACCACAGACAAAAGGTCAGCCAGAGACATGAGCTGAATCCAAGCTTCGCTTAAGCCTCCACTGCTTTAGCCATTTTAAGTGATGCTAGCAGCAAGACGGAAACTTTACTGTACTAGCACGCAGTCTATAATCTATACCATATAGATAGTCACTTTTACTTCCAGGATATTAAATCTCAGACAACTAATCATTAGTTAGTTCCCATCATACTAAGCAAAGAAACAAAACAAAAATCACACAAAGCATCTATTTCTCTTTCCCAATACAATCTGAAAGCTCTTTAAAGTGTGACACTGACACCCTACTGATACAAATTCCCCCTCTTCTTTTTAAATCTGCACCTATATATTTATCAATTGGAATCATAATCGTCTCCAGTGGTAATCAGTTGTGATGTCACAAATAAAGGATTCTAACTTCAGGCGATGTCTCAGGAAGCACTGATCAATAAAGATAGTGTTTTCATGCAAAAATAATAAATAAAACCCAGGAGTGAGGGGGAGATTTGTGCAGTATAAGACTGATCTACAATACTGTATCTCAATAGAAGGATTTTCTATCTACCTTAAGAAAATCCAAAGAGCCCATATCTGTAGAATATAGGCATTAATCTTTCTCAAAATTTCACAAGACATCACTGGCTCTTTAAAGACTTATTAAAACAAAATGAGGATGATTATGCTGTTGTGTTGTATGGTTAAAAGAAGATTACCAAATACTGTACTGTTTTTCTGCAGTGGGTTTTCTCCCTGCACTGAATTGTGTGTCTCATCTAGTAAAACTACAGTTGATAACATGGCAATCAGATTGTTTCGCATGGGTTCTACTGGCCTTTTGTTAAAATTTCAACCAGAAAGTGCATTTACATTTGAAATGTGTGTCATGCTGACATGTCAGTGCTGCCCTTTGGGATAATCAGGATTTGAGGCAAGCGGTAATGGATGGATGGGGAAGAGAAATAATTCCCCTTGCTAAAATAAATGAATTAGTTTAATATAAACATGAAAAGGACCAAAGGGAAAGGAAACTACCATTGTTCAATGTTTTATTACTTGAGCAGTGGGCAAGAAGCCATTAAAAATAAACTGCCAACCTGTTCTAGAAAGCCTTATAAATGTAATCAGACCTTTGGGATGTCTTCCTTCTTATAAATTACAGCTTTGTACAAAATCTCACTTTTGCAGAGAAATACAACCCATGGAAGGGTTGGCAAAAATGAATGGAAAGAAATATTGCTTTTCACTGCTGATGTGATGCTTTACAAAATACTCAACCGTTTGTGTGTATACAGCAATTAAGCAATAACATTAATGGAATTCAATCCACACCAGTAACAAAAATAGTCTGATACCGACTGATAAATACCGAGACACAAATCAAAAAGCTTTATTTTTAGCAATTTACACACCTCGGAAAACATCACTATTATTACACCTTATAGGGGGGAAAGGAAGCTTGTAAACTGAATGAAGCAGTTACTTGGACCCTGTCCTCCAGCAGAACTAATCCAGGATGGTTGCTGTAATTGAATCCATTGTGGCCATTGTAGATGCTCTGAAAGCTCATTCTGGTTTCAAACAGTCTTTTGAGTGGTCTATTTGCTCCAAAAAAAAAAATCTTTTAGAATTCTTTACAATGGGCTGAATCATCTCAATGCCAACATGGAATCCAGACAGCTGTTTTAGAACTTTTAAAAATGTCGTAAAGAGTAAATAAGTGGTCCCCAAACCACAGTCCATGGGCAGCTGGCTGCTCATATGGTTCTGGCTCTCCTCTGCTTCCAGCTCTATACATTGTTATTTTTCCATGTATACTGCTACTATAATTGTTCCAGGGATGTTACCCAATGGAATTACGAGCAGGAGAAGTGGTGGCCCACCAGATCATCTCTCTGTCAAAAAGAGATCCACATGCTCAGGCAGTTTGGGAAGCCCTAGAGTGACTCCATTAGAGTAAATAATGATGTGCTATTTCAGACCTGCAAGTTATAAATGATGATGATACAGGCAAGACAAAGAAATGGTAGCCACTTACACCATTATGTGAAAACTGCAGGAAAATGCCGCATTTTAGTGGTAATCACCATCAGTGTGTTGGACAGGAAAACCTTCTTGCTTCCTTTTGCAATTGATACCTTTCAGGGAAAAGCCTCATGAGAATTTGTTCTCTACGACTCAATTGTAATAAGTATTTTTTTCTAAGAAATCCACCACCACCAACAAAAAGACACATTGACATCAACCCTAAATCCTAATTATATTCTGTTTAGAAGGGCGAGCAGCTGAGAAACCAGTAGAGCAACTTACTATTTTACTGCGCTTTGTGCCTTGTTTTTCTTTATCATACCTACTTGGGAAGCTTAGTGAATTCATATTTGTGAAGTGCTTAGCGATCCTTGTATGAAAGAGCAGAAGCAGAGAGGAAGCACAGCAATTGAGTGAGCTGCCAAAGTGAGGCGATTTGGCCACAGGGGTAGGAAGATGAGGGTTTAGACCAATTTAAAAAGACACCAACTCCTCAAGCAAAGTAGCTGACAAGAAAAATAAATACACCTAACTTAGCCCTGGTCTACACTACAAAATTACTTCGGTATAACTACGTCACTCAGGGGCATAAATAATCCACACCCCTGAGCGACGTCATTATAACCACCTAAGCACCGGTGTAGACGGCACTATGTGGTGAGAGAGCTTTTCCCATTGACATAGTGTCTGCCTCTCGCAGATGTGGATTAACTAAACCAATGGGAGAAACTCTCTCCTGTCAGCTTAGAGTGTCTTCATTAAAGCGCTACAGCAGTGGAGCTGCATCAGTGTGACGCAGCATTTTAGGTGTAGACCTGCCCTTAAGCCACATCATAAAAAGCCACAAGCATGAAAAAACGCAGCCAGAAGAGCAGCAGAGGGTGGCAGCTATCAAGTTTATTTCATTGAGTCTAACATGTATGGTTACCTGCCATGTGTGTGTGTGCCCGCATGCAGTGCCAGCTATTCACAACCCTCAGGCACAGTGTATGGGCTCTGGGGGCCAGAGTGGCTGAACTGGAGTATTAAAGGGAGACAGAAAAGTAGAGGACACTTTTGAGGATGCAGTAGAATAGTCCCATGTCCTGCCCAACAGCTCCTGTGCTACTAAGGATGAGGAAAGTCTCGGGGCTGGAGAACATCAAGCTGGAGTGGAGGCAAATGACCCCATAGTTGGGTCCCACCTTCCAGATGTCATGATATCCTCTCACATGGAGGATATCCCTATGGGGACAGGGACCCCAATTTCTAGGAAGAGACCGGCAATAGTAGTGGGGGATTTGATTATTAGAAATATAAATAGTTGGGTTTATGATGACCAAGATTTTGCATTGTGAATTGCCTGATGGGTTTGAAAATAGAGGATCTCATGAGACATCTAGATAGCTTTGTAGGTAGTGCTGGGGAGGAGCTGGTGGTCATAGTACATGTAAGTGCCAATGACATACAGAAAGGTATGAGAGGTCCTGAAGGCTAAAGTTAGGCTGCCAGTAAGAGATTAAAGTCCAGGACTTTCATGGTAACATTCTCTGAAATGCTTCCATTTCCATGAGCAGGGACAGTTAAATAGGCGGAACTGCAGGGTCTCAATGCATGGATGAGATGATGGTGTAAGGAAGAAGGATTTAGGTTTATCAGGAACTGGGGAAACTTGAGGGAAGGAGTGGCCTATGTAGGAGGAATCAGCTCCACCTTAACCAAAACAGAACCAGACTGATGGCATATAGAATTTAAAAGGTAGAGAATTTTTAAACTGAAGGCTGGGGAAAAACCAACAGCTGCAGAGGAGCACACAGCTTCGGCGGAGACATTCCTTAGGGCCGAATGTATTGTAGGGTGAACTCTATATCCAGGGCCAAAGACTGTATACCAGAAGCATTGCTGCCCCATTTCCAGGCAACCCTCCGTTAAGCAGAGAGGAGGCAGGAGGGAGAGAACTAAACAGCAGCCTCAGATGTTGGAAAAAAAGGAGAGCCCTGATTGGTTCTTTCCCCCAGCGACCAGATGCCTGGGAGAGAGGAGGTCCCTCCTGCTCCCCCAGGTGTCAGCTTGAAAGGAAGAGAGAGGGCCAGAGAAGAAGGGAGTATCTGGCTCCCCCATAGATTGTTTTTCCAGTTTTCCCAATCCTCAGTTGGGAAACTGCATCGAGTTAGCCCTGTGGGAACCTATCACACCACTGCAGTGGAAGTGAGTGACTGACCTACCATACAGTTTGCCTTTTTGACCGCTGCTGCACATTGTGTGGAAGTTTTCAGAGAACTATCCATGGCAGTGGTGGGCTGCGAGACAGTTTGTTTACATTAACCATCCGTAGGCACAGCCACCCGCAGCTCCCAGTGGCCGCAGTTTGCTGTTCCCAGCCATTGGGAGCTGCAGGAAGCGGCGCAGGCACCGTGCCTATGGATGGTCAGTGTAAACAAACTGTCTCGCAGCCCACCAGCAGGTTACCCTATCTGAAAACTTCCACACAATGTGCATCAGCGGTCAAAAAGGCAAACCATATGCCCCTTCATACTTTGGCCACCATTTTGGAGGACATGCTTCCATGCTGAAGACGCTCATTAAAAAAAATGCATTAATTAAATTTTTGACTGAACTCCTTGGGGGAGAATTGTATGTCTCCTGCTCTGTGTTTTACTCGCATTCTGCCATATATTTCATGTGATAGCAGTCTTGAATGATGACCCAGCGTGTTGTTCATTTTAAGAACACTTTCACTGCAGATTTGACAAAATGCAAAGAAGGTACCATGCGAGATTTCTAAACATAGCTCTAGCACTCAACCCAAGGTTTAAGAGTCTGAAGTGCCTTTCAAAATCTGAGAGGCACGAGGTATGGAGCATGCTTTCAGAGGTCTTAAAAGAGCAACACTCTGATGTGGAAACTACAGAACACAAGCCACCAGAAAAGAACATCAACCTTCTGCTGGTGGCATCTGACTCAGATGATGAAAATGAATATGTGCTGGTCTGACAGCTTGTAGTCTCAAGGAATGCATTGTTGATCTTCCTAAAAACACCATTCAGGCCACCATGGATGTAGAAGCACTTTACACCAATATTCCACCTGAGGATGGACTACAAGCTGTCAGGAACAGTATCCCTGATGAGGCCACAGCACGCCTGGTGGCTGAACTTTGTGACTTTGTCCTCACCCACAACCATTTCAGATTTGGAGACAACTTATACCTTCAAGTCAGTGGCACTACTATGGGTCCCACAGTATGCCGACATTTTTATGGCTGACTTAGAACAACACTTCCTCAGCTCTCATTCCCTAATGCCCCTACTCTACTTGTGCTACATTGATGACATCTTCATCATATGGACCCACGGAAAGGAGGCCCTTGAAGAATTCCACTTGGATTTCAACAATTTCCACCCCACCATCAGCCGGGACTGGGGGTGGCTGGCTCATTACAAAAGCAGCTTTGCCTCTCCTGGAATTGACACCTCCTCATCTATTATTGGGAGTGGACTACATCCACCCTGATTGAATTCGCCCTGTCAACACTGGTTCTCCACTTGTGAGGTAACTCCCTTCTCTTCATGTGTCATTATATAATGCCTGCATCTGTAACTTTCACTCCATGCATCTGAAAAAGTAGATTTTTCACTCATGAAAGCTTATGCCTAAATAAATCTGTTAGTCTTTAAAGTGCCATCAGACTCCTTGTTGTATTTGTGGATACAGACTAACATGGCTACCCCCTGATACTTGTTTGCCTGAGCGATTGGCTGAACAAGAAGTAGGGCTGACTGGATTTGTAGGCTCTAAAGTTTGACATTGTTTTGTTTTTGAATGCATAATTTTTTTTTGTCCATAATTCTACATTTGTAAGTTCAACTTTCATGATAAAGAGATTGCACTACAGTATGTGTATTAGGTGAATTCAAAAATACTATTACTTTTGTTTTTTTATACTGCAAATACTCGTAATCAAAAATAAATATAAAGTGAGCACTGTACACTTTGTATTCTGTGTTGAAATTCAGATCAATATATTTGAAAATGTGGAAAACATCCAAAACTATTTAAATAAATTGTATTCTATTATTGTTTAACAGCGCGATTAATCACAATAAAGTTTTTTAATCGCTTGACAGCCCTAGTAGGAATTAAGCCCTAGTAGGTATTAAGAACGGATAGAAAATAAGACAGAAAATATCATAATGCCACTATATAAATCTATGGTATGCCCATACCTTGAATACCATGTCCAGTTCTGGTCGCCCCATCTCAAAAAGGACATAGTGATACTGGAAAAAAGAGTCAGAGAAGGGCAACAAAGATGACTAGGGGTGTGGAGAGACTAAATAGTTAGGGCTGTTGAGTTTAGAAAAGAGACAGCTAAGAGGTGATATATCGAGGTATATAAAACCATGATTCATGTGGAAAAAGTATTATTTAACCTTCCACACAATACAAAACCACAGTCACCCAATGAAGTTAATATGCAGCAGGTTTAATACTGAGAAGAGGAAGTTGTTTTTCCGCACAACACACAACTAACCTGTGGAACTCATTGCCATGGGATGTTGTGATGGCCAAAAGTGTAACTGGGTTCAAAAAAAGAACTAGATAAGTTCATGGAAGATAGGTCCATCCATGGCTATTGGGCAAGATGGTCAGGGACATAACCGAATGATCAGGGTGACCACATGCCAGGAATGGAAGATGAGGCGAATCACTCCATAATTGCCCTGGTCTGTACACTCTACCTGAAGCCCCAGTACAGGCCACTGTTAGAAACAGGATACTGGGCAAGATCTACCATGGTCTGACCAAGTATGGCAGCTCTTATGTTCTTGAGGACAAAATATTATTATAACCTCCTTATTTGTGTCATCGCAGGTTCTGTCTCTTGGGCCGCAGGATTGGATGGGTCCCTCAATCCACAGTAGTTTTGATGAGTTAGCAGGACTTGCTCAAGGGCATACTGCTGCCCATCATCCTCTATTTCAAGGTCTATGATCATCTCCTCTTAGGCCATGTTTAGTTTCCATTTAATTAGTCCAGACCAGTGGAAACTGAGGTAGGAGCTCTCCTGTCTCTCACTATCAGAAATACTGAGAACAACTGACACAGAGTTCTACCACCACCACTTGCCACACCAACAGGCCAGCAAGTCCCCTTTAATTTGAACGTGATTGGCTGCATTTACCTCCCACCAATAAGTAAGAGCAGTGTTTTATACTAGTTCTGTGAACAACTATTTGATAATCCTACATTTGTGAAGGTCTAATGATTGTTGTGCGGTAACCCTGACAGGGGGTTGGGATTGCAGAGTTTGCACAGGCAAGAAGCTAAAATGGATTAACCTATTGTTTAAAAAACAAAAGACAGTACCCAAAGCTAAGAGATGGACCGAGGATGATGGGTTCATATTTTGGGGTGTTTTTTTTAATTCATACAGCAAAGCCTTCTTACCAAAAAAGCTATGTAAATATAGATATTGGAACTTCCTTGGTGCCTTGTTTCAGCTATTATCCTAATTTTTGAGGTCACCAGCTTGCTGTGCAGTAAGAACACATTTAGCTGAATGCCGTCATGGCATATGGTGCAATATAAGCACAAAACTTGGAATACAATCTACCTAAATCTTCCTAAACCACATCCCATAACCTACTTCCTAGGCCTGCTGCCAGTGTTGTGCTATGAGTCACGAAGGGAAACAAATAGAATGTGAAATTAAATAGGACAAAGCCCCTTTGCAGCATTTCAAAGCAGGACAATCATTGCACTACAACATACAAATTAAGCCAGATCTGAGTGACTCTTCTTCAACAGATCCTCATGTTTGTAATAAGAAACATCTCTTTAATTAGTTTCACCTAATGAAATTTGTGTACTGTAAAGTGGGAGTTTTGCTCCTGGGCAGAAACTAAAAGCTTCTCTCAGCTCAATTGGGCCATTTTTTTGTAGCAGTCATTAGCAAATTTTATTGAAACCTTGTGTCAAAACAGTAACAACTATTGTTTGCCTAGAACACAGGTCCATTTATAAGCTGCAATATGACACAGCTTGGAAACCCCCCACTGAAAAGCACTTCTACAAAATCCATTACTGGCAAAAAAGAGTAATTTCAGATTCTCCAAAACGCACAATAGAGAAACTTCAATCTGATTTTTAGTTTGCTGTGATCCGACATTCATTTATCTGTGCCATCTTTCCAGGCATGGCTATTAAAAAAAAAAAAAAAAAACCTTAAAAAATGAAATAAAAAGGAGGAGGGAAAGGAGGCGCCTCATTTTTCATCTCTCCAACTGAAAGCTCAGGGTTGCTCATTTTCATTACATCAAGGCTCTGTAAAATGAGTAGAATTCCTAAGATGTACATTTGCTCTTATGGAAATATTGACCCATAAGTTTCTGTTTAAAGCCTCTCTGATGGCCTCCAGAGACAAAGCAATATCCATGGTAACAAACAACTTCACTGCAGAACAGAGATCACATCCAGAAAGGGTATGAAAGCTCTGTGTATTGATGACTAAAAGTCTGAAAGCATTAAGTCTGAAGCATAATGGAAGAGGACTCATATTCAGCTGAATCGCAGAACTTTTATATCAGGATGCTGTTTTACAAACATGTCAGAGACAACCTAAACAAAAATCAGAGTTTTGCCCAATAGTCTGATTTCACAACTATTTTATAGAAGGAGAGAGAAAAGGTGGTGCTCCATTCTGAGTTTATGGTTCTCTATTGAGCAGCTAAAGAAAAAAAAAATGGATCAGAATGAACTACAATGGAGAGGCGGCACAATGCGCAAGAATAAATCACCAATAAAGATAAAGTGTTCAGATCAATCGTTCTTATTGAAATCCTGTTTTCTGCATATATTCACTCCCTTCAGGGGGTTTGTAAATTTTGGCCAAAAGGCCATGGTTCAATATTTCAGACTCTGCTGTTCCACCTTAGGCACTTAAATCCACATGTAGGTACCTTAATGAAAGTAGTCCAATTTTTAGAGCTACCGTGCTATCGTTTGTGTAGGTGCTGCTCTGAGAAGCCACAATACTGTGGGCTGGGAAATGTACGTTGCAATGGTCAAGCTCTGAGCAGTGGCTCAGACCATTGCTGCTGCTTGGCCCTGTCGCTCAATGAGTGAAATCCTGGCCCCACTGAAGTCAATGACAGTTTTGCAAGCAACTTCAAGAAAACCACCTAATGAGTCTATCTTCTCGATGGACTGATGTCTGGCAATCAACTGGGAGACACAACAGGCCAAATGGGCCACGCTGTTTCCCTGAGGTTAACTGCACAGTGTAGTGTAGCTTTGTCAATAGGCCCCCACCCCCACTGCCTGTCTGACTGAGCCACGCTTCCAACGGGACCCAGCAGCACTCACTTCTAGACCAGAACGGATCAAAGCATTGGACCTTAAAAACAGGCCTTAATGTTAGGTCTAGGAAAAAGGTGATTTTAGATCATTTTAAAAACATTTTTGGCTTCTCAGTCCCCAAGAGCCCAGCACAGTTAGACTGCTGGCAACTAAGACTGCAGACACTGCAGGTAGAGAACATAAAAAAATAGTCCCAGTAATTTCATTTAAAAACAAAACAAAAAAAAAAACAAGCTAACCCCTTCCAAAAAAAGACCCACGTATTATCTGTGACAAATCCAAAATACACAAGGGTATAGGGTAAAAACAATCAATGTTTCTTTGGAATGATTTGCCTAGCACATAATTTGGCTACTTGTGGGTAATGTGACCATCCCAAACTCATGCCGATACTGCACCACAATGACCTGTACTCCCCATCTCGATAGAGTGTTATTTCCAGGAGTGTCTCAGCTGTTATTATTGCAAATCAGATGACTATGGTCAGAATCAGAAGAACATCACCCATATGTTACACAGGAGGAGAGGTCTTTAGTTTTGGAGACAGTTTGAATTCCTAATGCTGATGTGCCGCAAAAGAACATTTACGACCGCCCACAAGATGTTTTAGGACTATCATAATTACCACAACAAGTAATGCCATTGGGCATGGGCTATGTGCCACACCACATGGAAAGATGATGCCACACCAGACGCACCCCTCCTTCTCTATACATGTCTTCTCATACTAGGGCTTCCTGCACTTCCAGTAAATGTTTTTGTCACATAGATTTTCTATATCTCTGGAGGAACAAGATGGTCTGTAATCAAGAGCTAGTTATTTGAAAATTATCACTCAACGTAGCATCTCTAATGATGTTGTCAGGACAATGGCTTTACATCTTGTCAGTAATGCAGTGTCTCCTGCCACTATGCAGGGGCACGGGTTCATTATCCACCTAAGTACTAATCAGGCCCCTGCTGGCTTAGCTTCGAAGGTCTGAAACACATGACCCTTTGTCCCTGCTACCCTACTGACTTTGTGTCTTCCCAGATGCATCCCTATCTGAAGATGAAGCCAATGCCATAATTACCAGTGTTGCAGTTCATACTGCAAGAGAGTCAAAAATTATGTCTCACTTCACTAAAATTGACTTTGAAAGAGACACTGTCCTCTAGCAACACAGTAAAGTATTAATTGAGCAAAGTGTTTTAAAAAACAGCACTTTTCATCCATATTTGCAAGAACAACAAGGAATCCAGCATACACCCAGGACTACGCCGGCACATATCCAAAAGGCATGAAATTGATTGGAGCTCAACTGCATAATATAAAACAGACCAAAAATCTCCTCCTCAATTATTCTCAGTCAAAAGACATGTGGGAGGCAGGCACTATTTGCCCATTGTGCCATTGAAAATTCCCCCCTTAAATTCCACAGAAACTGGTGTTACTGAATGATTAAAGAACGAGAAACAGGATAACTTCCCCGCCATCCCCAGTAAAACTTGACAGTGACGCACTGTGCAAAGGGCAACAGAGATTCAGATTCTGTCACAGATTAAGCGACAGGCTACTAGTCCACACCATTTCTGAAACTTACCTCTTTAAAAACAGAACATGTTGCTTTTCTAGGCTTTAATCGGTTATCTGGAATTTATTAAGGGAGAGCCAGTGAACCAAAATTTGCTTCCCATCAAGCACACACACACAAAAGCCACCGAATAGCTTTTGATTAATGCCAAACGAGGTTTTCATAAAGGCCAACATTTTCAAACCTGGATGACTGGAATTAGGTTCCTAAATCCATAGTTAGGTACCTAACTAGAAGTGACTTGATTTTCAGGTGTGCTCAGTAACCCTCGCTCCCAGAGGAACAAAGAAGGTAGCTGGAGAAGAGTCGTACTTCTTTTCGCTTGTCAGTGCAGCTGCTAACAAACAAGACATGGTTTGCTGGATCACAGCTCCTCCGGTTTCTTTTTTGCTCAGGCTGCTAACTATGACCCTGCTGCAGAAATTCCATTCCCCATAAACACAAATGGACAGTTCAAATGAATGACCATTGGACTCTATACTTGAATAGGATCAGTGACTAGAGAATATTATGATTTTTCACTGAATGGTGCAGGATAAAGCATATAAACACTGAGGGTCAGAGTGCTCAAGGTTCTCTAGTTCCCGTTCACCAGCAGTGGCAGGTGTGGATTGTGTATTGGACACTGACGCAATACAGTAGCGCATTGAAATAGCTAATTACAGAGAAACTTAAACGACCTTATTATATAAAAATAGACACAAAAATAATATGGTAAGTCAGAGGACATAAGTCCAGATCTTCATCAACAGTAGTGATTTTAATGCATGCAAAATCCTTCAGACAAAACAGCAGTTCTCTTACACACACTATGCTGGAATTCAGTGTTTCCATATTCTGAGTTAGAGCATACTATCAAAACAAAACAAAAAAACCCACAACCTTCAGACCAAGTGGAAGCCTGATTATTTTTCATGCACCCAGAATGCATGAGTTCACATAGAAACCCAGTTATGCTCTGCTGCATCTGATCTCCTTTGGCTCATCCCTTGTTTCAAGGCTTGTTCGGCAAACCCGAAAAGAAGCATATATATTTCTTCCACCAAGGCATGCATCAGACATAAGGGAGGGATGGTGTGGGCTGCCTACAAGCTGTGTGTGTTCGTGCATTACAAGAACTCTCACGTCATGACGGGGTGGAACAGACTCTTAGTGATTCAGCAGTTAAATGCACCCAGTACATGCAATCAGCAAGAATTATAAATAGAAATGCTGGGTGATTGGATGGCTCAGGCAGCCTGATGAGGTAGATTATAAACAGAGATCCTGCAGTTATGCTCATGACTGGAACAGGACAACTTTGAAGCTAGACAGTTTTAGTATCTGTCATCCCATTTATATCCTGAATTCTCTCATGAACACTTAGGCTATGTCTACGGTACAGTCTATCTTGGCAGAACTTATGTCACTCAAGGGTGTGAATAAACCACCCCCCGAGTGACATAAGTTACACCAACATAAGCATTTGTGTGCACAGTGCTATGTTGGCAGGAGAGCGTCTCCCACCGACATAGCTTCTGCCGATTGCGGAGGTGGGTTTTTATGCTGGCGGGAGAGCTCTCTCCCATTGACACACAGCATCTTCACCGGACGTGTTGCACAAGCGCCACTACACCAGTACAGCTGTGCCACCGCAGTGCAGTATACGTGTAGGCATGGCCTTAGATTGTAATAAAGACACTGGGACAAATTCCTCATCCAGCTCCATGAAGTCCATGGAGTTGCACCCAGGGCCGGTATAACCATTAGGCAAACTAGGCAGCTGCCTAGAGCGCCAACTCCAGCAGCTCCCTGCCCCAGCTCACCTCCACCTCCTCCCCTGAGCAGGCCGCCACATCCTTCTTCTCCCCCCTCCCTCCCAGCTGATTTGCGGGGCAAGCCTGGAAGGGAGGCGGGAGCAGGAGGAACGCGTGCACTTGGGGAAGAGGCGGGGTCAGGGCAGGGATTTGGAGAGGGATCCAATGGGGCAGGGAGGGTGCAGAGTCAGAGTGGGTCTGGGGCTGGGGGGAGGAGAAGGAACGTGTGCGCTTGGGGAAGATACGAGGCCAGGGCGGGGATTGGGAGAGGGATCCAATGGGGCAGGGAGGGGGCAGAGTCAGGGCAGGGCTGGGGAAATGGGGAGGTGCAAGGTGGAAGCTGCGCCTAGGGTGCAAAATATCCTTGCACCGGCCCTGGTTACACCTGAGTTAGGCTTTGCATATAACTGAGCAGAAGTGATGGCTTAGTATCAATGCTAATAACTAAATATCTATCAATACGATATACAGCAGAGAGACAGACATGGCATGGTGGTCTGAACACAGGACTTCTGGGAGACAAGAACTACTGAGTTGAAATCCCAGCTCTAGACAGAGATTCTAGCTGTGGGTGGGAAACCAAGTCACTTAATGGGTGACTATCCTCAGATTGTACCTGGCCTTTGAGAGTCAGGATTAGCAAATCATCCAGTAAGGGTATAATTTTAAAACTATGATTTTGTGGGGGTGGAGTATTGAGAGTTCCTTCCAGAAGCCTCGACTCTACACTGGGGATAAGCCCCCACTAAGTTGTCTGAAAGGAATGACTCCTCTCAGACTCCCACAAGGCAGCAATGGGGACAGTCAGGACTAGGCAGTGGAACAAGCAGATCTCCACGACATACTGCAGTTGACAAAGGGTGGAAAGGAGCAAAAAGCACCATCAGGAGCCTTTATTAGAGTGTGGGCATCAGCAGGGAAGGGATGAAACAGAAACTCCCACATAGGAGAGGTCCAGAGCATAGGGGCGTCTCCTCCTCCAATTATGCCTGATATGGGTCAGGACGCAATAGGTGCTAGTATTCTGAAAACCTGTTTGAAGAAGCACTGCAACGTTCTATTTCATCACTTATCAAAGCCTTTTAGTCATAGAATTTCACAATACCACTCATGATATGCATTTCCACTACTTCTGGGTTTCAGCTGGGCCAGAAATTCCATTCCAAAATCTTGGTAGCATCTACAGACGCCAACAGAATTCAGGACCCATTGTCCCAGGCACCGATGAAGTCACAGTGACAGTCCTTGCCCTGAGGGGTTAACAGTCGAAATAGACAATATGCAAAAAGGGTGGGAGAAAGGAAGTATTTTAGGAGGAATTTCTGTGTCTCAATTTCTTGTGTATGAAATCAGGATAACACTTCCCTACCTCACAGTAATCTTATGAGAGATAAATTAGTGTATGCAAGGTGCTTTGAGCTCTGGATGCTATTTAAGGGCATTGCATTTTTGCCATTATGAAATTATACATACCTTTGAACCATGCTGCATTATTCTAGTAACAAACAGGAGAACTTGGTTGTTGACTTTTGTACATCACATTGAATGACTGAATTTTCCTTCGTTCTTAGTTAGCGTGATACAGTCAATTAAAAAGCATTTCCCTCTTTGTATTCTTTGCTACGAATATGAAGCTTATTGTCCTATTTATCACCACTGAACTGCATTTAGATGAGTTATTTATAGGGTTGAAAAAGATGAATCTAAGTGGTGAACTCAAACTGGGTCAAACAAATGTCTCTTCGGTCTCATGGCTCAGCTTGTGTTAATGGTCTTGGCGTTTTAGTTAGTTTAATGCAGCCAGACTGAAAAACTACAGTCTCCCCTAAATACTTGCAGTAGAAAGCGCTCACTGTTTGTGTGTTAGAGGGACACGTGGTGGGTAGCAACTCTCTACATTTACACTTCCCTAGACAACCTGCTTTTGTTTTTCTCCATTTATCTTTAATATTTCAACTGGACAGATCAGTGCAGTGAGGAAGAGATATTAGTCAACTATGGAATTTCTTGGAGTATAATATAAGGTTAGTTATTATAATTGCAAAGAACACACAAGTGACATGAGGTGTTAATATGGAAGTGACTTTGTTACTGCCTGCATTAAGCTTCGGAGCATGTCTAGTGCAAAACTAGAAGTTTCCAGAAGCCTGAGCAGACTCAGGTTTGACGGGAAAGAGTGAGAAACTCATTAACTGTGTGGATACACCTCTTGGTCTTTGTTAAACATTTCAGGGCACATCTGCATCGCAGTTTAAAGCACCACTGTATGTTGTAGGCTCCTCTTCTATTCCTTTTTGCCTGGTTTTCTTTATGGTCACAATGACAAAGTTGCCAAAAAACTAGATCAACCAAGTACCACATACCCAGCTTGACAGCATCTCTAAGGGTAGGGCTACATTGCATTGTAAAGTCAGGTCTGTGGGACCTACACGTGTGGACTCTGTTTCTGAGCCCCTGCTTGAGTGTCCATACTACATTGTAAACCTGAACCTGGGGCTCACAGCTGTGCTAATACATTCATATTGAACTATGCAGATCTTCTGACTCAGAACTGTGGCTTAAGCGCCATCCGCACTGGAAAGTGACAGTTTGGACTGGAGTTTCAATGAAACTTGGGCTTTGACTTGGGTTCTGAGTGCTTGCTGACCTGAGTCACAAAGGTGTATGTGGATGGTAGTGGGGGTTGACCTCCAACCTGAATCTCCGCCCAGGTTGACAATGCAGTACAGACGTACTCTAGGTCTGTATTCAGTTTGCACAAATGAAGAAACTGAAGCAACCCTGCTGTTTATGGAGCTTTGGCCCAGAGACTACAGATCCAAGGTTGCTCATTTCAAGATGGAGCACAGAATGCAAAGCCCTGTAGTATGCAGAGTGCTCTGTGGCTCAAAAGCTTGTCTCTCTCACCACCAGAAGTTGGTCCAATAAAATACCTCACCCACCTTGTCTTGCTATGGCCCTGCAGTGAGATGTCTCTCCATGTTAATAATGAAGGCAGCAATAGGCCATATTGCCAAATTAGAGGCATAATAATATATGGAGCTATACCTATCTCATAGAGCTGGAAGGAATCCTGAAAGGTCATTGAGTCCAGCCCCCCGCCTTCACTAGCAGGACCAAGTACTGATTTTGCCCCAGATCCCTAAGTGGCCCCCTCAAGGATTGAGCTCTTAACCCTGGGTTTAGCAGGCCAATGCTCAAACCACTGAGCTATCCCTCCCCTCCATGCAATTGCTTTACAAAGAGTGAAGATACACACTGAAGAAGTACAAGAGTCAACACCACTTTTGGCTGAACATTTCAAATAAAAAGTAGCTCCAGGGGGTTGGGGGAAGAGTGAGTCATTTAAACAGATGATAAAAGCTAGAGTCACAAGCTAGTGTAACACAGAAAGCAACTGCTACTTAAACGTTAGTTTTAAGAAGGAAATCCTAAGTGTATTTCCTTACTGAAGTCCCAACTGAATTTACTAATCCCATGTTGGGAACAAATTTGTTGTTCATCTATACGCTAATTTTGAAAAAGAAAATGATTCAAATGTTTAAAATAGAATGAGACAGACAACCTTATATTACCAATTTTCTCATGATGTGTCACATTGCACCAGGCTTTATTAAAATGGTTATATTTGGGGTTTCCCTGTGGGGTTTTACACATCAGAATTGTGACAGGTTGGATCACAGAACCCCCTGCCAAGACTACTTCTGCCCCTGCTGTCCTGCCCTGTCAGTTTAGGACTTCAGTGCCCTGCCCGGTTTGAGCCTGACTCGCTAGCCTGCTGCAAACCCAGACCCAGGTCTGAACCACGTCCCCTAACAGCTGCAGGCTTCACTGAAAGCAGCTCACAGAAGTGTTCCCGTTTTTAACACGCAGATGCCCAACTCCCAGTGGAGTCTAAACCCAAATAAATCCATTTTACCCTGTATAAAGCTTATACAGGGTAAACTCAAATTGTTCGCCCTCTATAACATTGATAGAGAGATGTGCACAGCTGCTTGCCGCCCTTCCCCCGGTATTAATATATACTCTGGGTTAATAAGTAAAAAGTGATTTTATTAAATACAGAAAGTAGGATTTAAGTGGCTCCAAGTAGTGACAGAGAGAACAAAGTGAATTACCAAGCAAAATAAAACAAAACAGGCAAGTCTATGTCTAATACAGTAAGAAACGGAATACAGATAAGATCTCACCAGTTCCAGTAAGCTTCCTTTTACAGACTAGTCTCCTGCTAGTCTGGGTCCAGCAATCACTCACACCTCCCTGTGGTGACTATCCCTTGTTCCAGTTTCTTTCAGATATCATTGGGGTGAAGAGGCTCTCTCTTTAGCCAGCTAAAGATAAAATGGAGGGATCTCCAACAGGTTTAAATAGACTCTCTTGTAAGTGAACACCCCCTCCTCTCTCCTATGCAAAGTCCAGCTCCAAGATGGGAGTTTTGGAGTCACATGGGCAAGCCACATGTCCATGCATGACTCAGAACTATGGGTAGCAGCCATTGTTCACATGCTACCTTGAACGTCCTCCAGGAGACTTCTTATGTGGATTGGAGCATTCCAAGATCCATTGTTCCTTAAGTGCTTCTTGATTGGGCACTTAACTTTGCAAATTCCTTTCTAAAGAAGCTGACCAAATTCCTTACAAAGCTTACTTAGAAATCAAGCAAGTATACAGCCAATATTCATAACTTCAAGTACAAAAATGATATATGTGTACAAATAGGATGAATAGATTCAGTAGACCATAACCTTTACAGAGATATGTTACATGGCCCATGTAGCATAAAACATACTCTGGTTATGTCATATTTCCATAAAGCATTATGGGATATATCATCACAAGAATTACAATCATCTTCAGGTACAGCCAAATTTTGATTGCCCTTCCAAGTCACAGCCACCGTCCAACTTACTGACAGAGACTGTACTTGACTTCTCTCAAAGGTTATTAGAATGGCCTTAATTCCTCAGAAAGAGGTTCCATTTATTGAAGTCCTTCCATGGCCTTCACTTGAAGGCCTTGCAAACAAACATCCCCAGGAGATCAGGAATTAGTAGTATCTGCATGGGGAACTCAGGCAAAAATTAAGTGACTTGCCCATAATCAAACAGGAAGCCTGTGGCAAAGTCAGGGTTTGAACCCAGATCTAAGTCCCAGTCTTGTGCCAAGACCATTATTTCTCAATTGCAACAAGGCACCCCCAATTGAAAGTGTACTTAGCCCGTCGGTCCAGAGTCAAACAATGCAACCCAAGACTCTTACCTGGCAAGGTTGAGAATTAACACTAGGCTATGGGCTCAGTCTCCTCTGAAGGCAATTTTACAGACCCTTTTATGCAGGCATTACTCCCGGGGGAATTCTGTGCCACTGCACGTGTGCATAATTAATGAGCCACACATTTTAAAATTTTTACACAGAAAAAAAGCTTCTGCTGAAAAGTTGCTGCAGTTCTTTTTTCTCCACCAGGGGGCACTGCGTCGATGGAACACAGCAGTTGCTCCCAGCCAGCTAGGGAAGAAAAAGAGCCTGCCTTCTTCACAGCGTCTTTTGGGCCAGGTCAGGAGACCAGGGTTATGGGGAGACTGACAGTTTGGGGTGCTGGAGGGGCTGTCAGACAGGGGCTCAGGGCTAATGGGGGAGGACAGACTGCAGCAGGGGCTGAATGGGAGTGGAGGCACAGGGCTACAGGGGGAGGGAGGTGCAGGGCCACATGGTGACGGAGGAGGAGGTGCAGAGCTACGTAGGGACAGCAGGTGGCTGTGTGGGGGCACAGACACATGAGGACAGGGGGCGGGGGAAGAGGGACAGGAGAGAGGCTGGGTGGGGGCAGAGACACATGGGAAGTGGGGAGGGGTGCAGGGCTATGTGGGGATTGGGGAGCGAGTGTCTGAGTGGGGGTGGAGAGGCTAGGGGTCAGCCAGGGTCTGCCTGGGGGAAGCTCCCTAACAACCCCTCCGACTCCCCACTCCAAAAAAAAAACTGTTCCATACTTTTCCCACCAACCCTCCAAGTTCACACCCTTCTGTCCCATCAATTACTTCCCTCTCCCTCAGCTCCTCCATTACCCCTTACTTCCCCCAGCCTTTGCACTGCTTCTGAGGGGTGCAGGAAATATGGTCTGTATTGTAGGTTCAGATGAATTATTACTCAGAGTTCTCTATTAATATGTCTAGTAAGGAATATATTCATCAGAAAACATTTTCTGATTTTTGTTGTTGTTTGTATTGTTACCGACATATTTGCTGACAGGTCTTTTGAAATAAATGACCAAAAATAATTGAAACTGGTGTGATTATATTGTATAATTTTTGACAAATAAAATATGCAGAATTTGACAAGTGTGCACACAGCATTTATTTTTGGTTGCCGATTTTTAATTTTTTTTGCACAGAATTCCCCTAGGTGTAAAGCATGCAAGTGGCATACTATAGCTCTTGTACATAAATGATCAAAGATTCATATTCTCTCTAACTTCAGAGATGCAGCCCAGAGACCATGGTTACTGCATGAGGGGAAATCACACATCCTCCCACAAAGGACAGAAACCTTTTCAATCTGAATAGCACATCTAAGTATCTGTTAAATATGGGCCAGCTTAATCACTGGTTTAACTGTTAGAGGCAATGGAACTACCCCAAGGATGAATCTGGCCCACCACCTTTGCCTCAACAATCTCTCATTAAAACTAGGAATTTAAAACAAAGCCCCTTGCCCTTAGAGCTGAGAGAGGTGCTTAGCCTGCTCCCCTCTTCCATACACCAAATCACACCATAATGAAATGCCAAGTTTCTACTTTAATTGGTCCCATAAATATCAGGTACTACACCTTTATGACACCATTACATTTATTCAATTCTATGCAAAAAGCAAAGGTTTTTTTGAAACTGAAAGCCCGAAATGTTGCTGCTCCAGCCCCATCCCACCTAAGTTGAGGTATTTTTTTTACTTCAGAAAGAAACAGAAGTGTCAATTCTGGTCTTCCTTGACTTTGCTAGACAATGCCAAGGCAGTCTCAGACATTTAGTTAAGGTGTGAGAGCTCCTAATCCATGAGTAAACAGCACTGCAAAAATCTTACAGACATGGTGTCTCTCAGAAATATGAATTAGAAACTGAAATTAAATAGGTGCCAGCAAAAACAAGGGGGTGAAAAATAGGATTTTTTAAAAAAAGCCCTAATATTTACTATTACAATAATTTACTTCACAATATAAGGCAGGCAAATTTCAGGACCTGTTTTGAGTAGATCTAGAGAGACAATACCTACCTAGTGATTAAAAAACAAAAATTAGAATTAATTAGCCTTAATTGAAAAGCAAGGCACACAGTTGGGAGACCAAAAAGGCTCCTAAATGTGGTACTGAGCAACTGTGTCATATCTGAGACTCAACATTACGAAATAACCTTAACTACAGAATTGCCTTGGACAATGTATTAGCATCCTCCCTTTCACATCCTAAACCTTCCCCCATTTTATTTGGTCTTCTGACTACTCATGCTACCCAATCACAGTTCGTTCTGCAAGTCTTTTTAATGGGAGAGCTCTTTATTTCCCCACATTGAGTTGGCGTAGGAAGCAGAGTTAAAAATACACCTAACGCACATATAGGGCAAAGAGGTTGTCCTCCAGTAACAGTAAGTAGATTAGTACAGACAAGTAAATGCTGACATTGGTAGCTAAATACATTATGATCCTGTCCAAAACCAGGATCTTAACTTACCTAATTCAGATAGACCAGCGGGTCACACTTGAAAGAGGTTTCAACAGCCTGATACATGCAAAGCGCATACTCTTATGAGAACAGGAAGGTAACAGTCCCATCACCAATGTAGAGAGAACTATTTCTGTGAGCTCTTTTTATGACACAAGTAATATTCCCACTACCTGAGAGGAAACCCCACCTCCCCCCATCTGCCTTTTAATCTAAACATTAGTCCATATTGGTTAAGGAGCACATGCAGCTGCAAACTAGGTTTGCATGCATAACAACTGTGCCACAAGTGGCCAGTTAAATTCAGAACTGACAGTTTGCCTATATAAATACTCAACTTGCATACAGAATCACAACTGTGCACATACCAAACTATATACGCATTTTCAAAGAGTCAGACACTTAGTCTTATGGACTGGGAGCACAGTTCCAAGAGACACTATGGCTAATGGGGTTGTTAGTTGCACATTCATCTTGTTTTATTTTTTTCTTTCCTGTGATCTTGCATTGCTTTTCTTTTGATTCTTTGGTCTCCTTTGTCAGTGGGGAGTCCTTAGTTCAGACCCTTACAAATTAATCAGTCTCAACAGGAACAGATTTTCCTGATGAAATCTACAGTAAAAAAAATTAAAACCTACTACTGTGCTTTGGAACATCTTTCAGCGTGTCACATTCTCCTGGATGTTAGTTTTAAAACAAATACCAGCCCAGTAAAACAAATGACAGCAACCTCTACAGACAGACCATATAAAAGTCTATATAGCATGTACAATGGAAAAGAGATGGAAAAATTGTACTCTGCCAAGAACCACCACATCTTATCAGTTACAGACAGGAGACTCTGCCTGAAGAATCCATTTAAGGACAGTCACAGGAGCAGCAGATGGGACAGGGCAAATCACCCAACCAAAAAAAAGCAGGGAAGTGAGGGAATAGTTACAAGTTATTAAATGCTTCTAGATTGTATCAATACAGGAATATTGAAGACTGATACCGCTCTGGTTCACTGGCCCCAGTGCCCTTCCAAGGAACAATGCTTAACACGTAGGTACTTTTCATCCATCTCTCTCAAAATTACAAGGGTAGTTAAGCATTCCCCTTGCTTTACAGATTGGGAAACTGTGGCAACAAGGTTAAATCAATTGCCCAAGGTGATACAAAGTCAAAGAGCTGGTAATGAACCCAGCTCTTTGACTCCTGAGTTGGGATCCCAGTGCCTTCTCTTTCAAAAACGTGTAGATATGGAATTTTAAACATTTAGCGTCTTACTATAATCTTCTTTCTTTAGCATTCTCCTCTCTTTGGCTCTCCAAGATCAGCTGCAGTACCTGGTCTTAGCTTTGCTTGGGTAATCATGGAGTCCTAGGACATTCTCCATCCTTCCCTCATGCCATTTAAAATGCTCCAAGAGGAACTGGAACTTGCAAAGAACTACAAAACATGCTTCTACCCTAACAAATATCCATCTTTAAAAATAAAAGGCAGGCACACTTCAGCCGATAGTAGCCAATGTAGCCCATCCTGGATAACCCACTTAGATACTGGTATTAGTTGTGTGTGTGTAAAACCCAATGAAGGCTGGGTTGCTACATGTGTAACAGGACAAATCATCAACATATTCTACACTAGTTCTTAAAAAAAAAAGATTAATGAGGTTACAAGACCTGCATTTTTGTCCATAAAAGATTTTATATCTGTAAGTTCGATGGACATCTTGTGGCTAATGGGGTGATGAGGATGAACAAAGGTGAGCACATTTGCATTGTTGTGGATAGGCAACGCAGGGGTGGGGCAAGAGCAAACAGCAGCCACGCCTAGTGGCCCGTGGAGTGTGGTAGGGGAACCCAGCCCCTCCAGCTTTACCGGGTTCTGACCCAGGGCCCTAGGAAGCCGGGAACTTCCTCGCAAAGGATTTAGGCATCGGCTTCTACTACCTCCCCTGGGTCACTTCCTATCACAAATTGCACCAGGCATCTCCTCCGCTGGTGGTGGCCTGGTGTCCCCGTCTGCACTGTAGTCTGGGTCAACGAGCTCTGCTGCTTGGAGCATCCTCAGCACTTCTGGAGGAGCCTGCAGCACATATCCTTCCTTCTCAGCAGCCAGCCCCGACTGAGCTGGGCTGCTTCCTTTTATCTGGCTCTTCCACCTGGAGCACGCGCAGCAGAGTAAAGGGGGCATGGCCTCCTGGGCCCACAATGATTGGTCCATCCCCATTGACTTGAGTGCAGGGTTGGTACACCCCATCACATGGTTCTGTAACATTTTTTATCCTATTTTTTAATCTGAAGTCTGCGACTTTAGAACTGCTACAACACAAGTACAGATGAGCTGCAAGAACCTTCATGTAAACACAAAATCACAAGGAGATGCTTACAGTTCAGTAATATAAGGCCACAAAGTTCATTTCTTTATTCCCTTCCCAGACAGAAGCCATCCCATAAATGAGAAGCATTGTTCAAACAAAACAGTTGTCTGTTAAGTCACATCACCATTCACAAACTTGACTAAGGTTTAGACAGCTATAAAAACGGACTTCAGTTTTTCTGGATTAATAAGTGAAACATGGAATTTTAAAAGAAGGGTCATGAAATTAAATCAGACATCTTCTGTAGCTAAGTTACCAAAGCTGGGGAGGGGGGAGTGAAATGTTGAGTATTTTTATCCAAAGCAAGTCACAAAGGCTGAAAGCTCCATTTTTCAAACAGTAATGCCATAATCCAACCAAAAATCAATAATGAAACAATTAAAGGCTATGCATAGCATAATAAAGAAATCAACTGCTGCAGATTCAAAATGCAACTGGTTATTTCTTACACAGCCACAGACAGGCATCGTAATGCAAGTGGGAGGGAAAAACCCATAGTCATACTCTGATACAAAAAGAAAAGGCAAAGCCACAGAAGCAAACCTGATGCTGCTTGACATAAGCAAGACAGGAAATTACAGCATTAATGTGAAGGCTAGATAAAGGTATTAGGAAAGCTAATTCTGGAATGTCAGGTGAAACTCCCTATTGACCTACAAAAGGAACCAAAAAGTGAGAAAGTCGGGTTTTCTGTATGCAGACCAAGGCTGCTATTCCTGGTTTAATGCAGCCTACATATCTCCCCTTAGATTAAGCAGAAGCAGCTCATTCCTGGAGCACAAAAGGCAGTTTTAAATATATGCAGTTCAAACACCACAAAAGCAAAATGAATTATTGATTTAAGACAGGTAGTCCTTCTATGTTAAATGTTTTTTCCCCAGAAAGGCCCCTAAGCCCACCACATACCTGGGGGAGGGGGGGGGGGAAGGGGAGTGAAGAGAGGAGAAATACTTAGAATTTTAATCATCTTAAATCGGGGAACAGAGGTACAAGCAATTCATAGCAGAGCCTTCCTCACATAGGACCTCCCTCTGCAAAGGGAGATTTGCCACAAATTTCAATAGGAACAAGAGCAGGACTTTAAGGGGTGGATTAGTTACAAAAATAGAAGTGCAATTCTGTAGTAATCCTAACTTGCTCATTTTTGTTCACTACACCGATGCAACTGTTGATTTGACACCCCTTCCTCCCAACCCCCCACACCCAGACTGAATACAAGTGTATCCAGAAACCAAACTCTGTAAAAGTTCCAATCTCCTTAGCTAAATTTTCACTGTTTATTTTTCACTGCAGTAAACTGTGTAAGAGCCACACTCAAGGTAATAAAATGAAGTGATGGTATGTGGGACCACCATGGGAAGGATGAGTCATCTGGCTTGCAAGTACATATATAACAAGTTGATGATTGCTGTATTTAATAATCTATTACATATACACATTCCTAGGACTCACCACCCTCCTACATGAGTGCCAATATTTATATAATTCCATAAATGTACACAGTATCTTACAAACATAGTATACAGTGTAGCTATATATAGTAGAGCAGTAAAGATGGATTTTTCAGCTATTCCCTGCCTCCTGTACTCCATGAACAAGATTTATTTCCACAAAACTGGCAAGTGTTTTAAAAACTGAACAAGATAACTTAATACATACAGCTATTGGATAATACAAAAAAACCTACAGTCCTTAGTATTCCGCAGGTCACATAGGGGGGTTTACTTGTACCAGAATGAGTAAAACAAAAAGATCAATGGATTTCCTGAGAAGGCAATTTAATTTAGAAACTGAGCCTATGATATGTAATAATTGTGGCTAAAATACAGAATGTGGGAAACTATTTTTAAGCAGACTAAGTCACTTTCATATTTCCACTGGGAGTGAGTCAAACTGACAGCTGAACTTCACAAGACGGTACCTGACAAATGTATACACAATTTAACCAAAAAGTGGTGAATTTATTTTTAAATCCTCAACTAATGCAACTTTAAAGCTCATGAAAGCTTGTATGAGATTTATAACTTCAGGCACCACAGAGAGGAATGAACATTTTGTACGAGTGACATTAATAGCACAATTCCAAGGAAATCCACGGGATGTGTCACTGGCATTTTAAAAATGAATCAGAAAAAACAGGTTATAGAATGCCAGATAACAGTCTTAATTTTATATTAACTAGGGGAGATAAGGAAACTTCCTAGGATGAGTTTCTGTTTAACTCCAAAATTATAATTTAAATACAGAGTAATATATAGCACTCATTCCTACAAGCAATAAGGATCCATTTCAAGAGCTAGTTCAGCCAAGCAATGACCAGCTACAGCAGTTAAGGCTTGAGGTGAAGCTATGTCTAAAGTTACAGGCAGTTATTAAAGGATGGATAAAAGGTAGCAGTAGCTACTGGTTTGTCACTTAAAGAATGATTTCAAACAACGTTCTACTCTCTATTTAACTCCCCACCTAAAGCTGCCACCACCTTAACTGTGCTTCCATTCTCTCTGCTCAACTGATTTATTGTACCAGTAGTAGATGTCAGTGTGAAAGTTTTAGAGCCAAACCAACTATTTTGTAAATTTTATATTTTAAACCAACAACAGCTGAGAGATGTATTAAAAATTTATTCCAAAACATTCAGAGGCCCACTAACCCTCCAGTGACAGCTGGTTGTCTGAGCAAGTTAGAGAGCACCATTATCAACAGCATAATTTTGCTCTGATTATGGTTTAAAAAACACTGGCATATTCTGTAATGAAGAGTCCTCAATTCAAACCCATGGGCAAACAAACACTGCTACTGAAGAAAGATGTAAGTATGCTCCACTACACTGAGCTTTTCAAGTAGAAGGCAACGAGCCATCTGAAATGGATGCAATTTCCACAAGGAAAGGGTCACTTCTGGCAGAATGTTCTGAAAAGTGGTTTTAAAAATACAAAAGATATGATTTATTTTTTTCTATTCTATTGTTTGTCAAAAAATATTTCAGTGAAGTACAAAAGTTGAGCCTTTGGTTCACCCTCCATGACACAGGCATACCGTAACAAATGTCAGTTTTCTTCACATTGACTTGCTGGGGTTTCCCATGTCTCCTCATCTATATAGTGAATCATCTGTGACGCCTGACCTATAGCTGCTTTTTCACTTTGAGCTATAAATAATGCATCTTGTTCTCCTTCTGCTAATTGAAGGTCAGAGCTACAAGAAACATTAGCTCCATCAGGTCTGTCTGTCAAAAACTCCGCTGCAGCTCTAGAAGCCTGTCCACTCTCAGTTTCAGCTACTGGTTCTGTCTTTAAGTGAAGTCCAAACATGTCATTTCGGATGACGTACCGAACACACTGCAGAATCACATTCCTTTCGTGTCGTATGTCCTGGGCTAATAACTGGAATGAAAAAGAGAAGGTGATGCAGGTTTCTTTCTCCTAGTCAGTAACAGATGCCAGGTAAACAAGGTATGGTGACACAGTTAATTTAAATATGTTTGCAAATGTATATAATAGGTTTGCAAGCAAGATCTGGAAGCAAAGAGGGAGGAGAAACTACCCTATTAGGTTGAATTCAGGACTTGGAGCCAATCTCAGCTCTACCATTGATTTACTGTGGGGTGTTGGCAAAGTCAGAGTCTTATCTGTAAAATGGGATTATTTTCCAGGGATGCTGCAAGGCTTGTAACAGCGATACACTGCTTTGGAAGATGTGAAGTTTTAATTAGCATGTGAACATTATGACCCAGATTCAGTAAGGCACCTTTGTCCCATTGACTTCAAATTAGATAACTCACATGCTTTAGCACTTTGCTGAATCAGGGGGGTATAGTTTTATCACTGCGTTAGAGCTGGTTGAATCTGACAAAATCCTTTTGAATAAGCTGTCATTCCCAGTTTAACTTACCTGGCAGAAAAATTTATACATCCAAATGCCATTAATTTTTTCATGAAAAAAAAATACACGTTTCTTCACTAGACTGCTAAAGGCATTATTTTCTTTGAACTCCTACTAATGCTTCAAGAAAGTTAAACTAGTATTTATACAACAGTTGGAAGACTGTAGGATGTTTTTGGCGTCGTGAACACTAAAAGTAAGTGGACTTTGCTGAGTAAGATGTGAGTATAAAGTAGGGGGTTAAATCTGTGACTATGTGATCATTTACAAGAGAACTAGTGTAAAAAGTTGCACTCAGCTGAACTTGGCATATAAGATCTGATGGGAAGCAATTTGTTATAAATTTATTTCCAACAAAGAAGTCTATTTAGCTATTTAAAAGGGTGTTTGCTATCCAGACTAGCTTTTTAAAAGAGTTGCAGGTAGTTAGTCCATAAAATGAACTAGTTACACTTTTGACCCTATACATCAAATTCTTGATATGATTGAAGGCAGTTCAGCTAGTGGAGCTTATTGTAATCATCACACACATACACACTGTGAGGACAGTGCAACAACATTCTTGTTGCTGTAGTTGGGGTAACTGCAGAATTCCCAAGTGGTGGCATGAAGAAGCAGATGTGATGCACAATCATCCTTTAATAAAGTTTGTTAACTGGCCATCTGCCTCATTATATTTAAACCATATGAGCAACTAGATGCACAACGCCTTTTTATCCTGCTGTATGTATTGACAAATATTGGAAGAAATAGGACGTATAGGTTTTGTTATTCTCAGTCAGTCTGTATGCCATAAATGTATCTAAACATACATTGTCATACGTGGGACTATGATAAACATCCTGGGCGTACTGAAGCTGATGTAACGAATGCCAACAGAAAGCTCTGCAGCACCACTACAAGATCTGCTTTTCAAAAACCACATTATTTCACACACAGCATGTTCTTTCAATAAGCAAATCCCTTCGGTGGGAGGGAGGGAGGGGGTGGACAGGTTTTCGACAGACTTTCTGACTTGGTTTCTCAGAATTTTCACACCACAGACCACTTCCTACAGTGGCAATCCTCTTCTGGATGCCTCCCATCACAAACACCCACTCCAATCTACATTTTTCCTGCTACAACCATAGTGATTAACATATGAACAAGTAATGTTAGGACAATATGAAAGTGAGAAGACAAAAATAAATATGCTTTACAATTAAACATCTGTTCCATCCACCTAAGATCCCCAGCCCACATATTATATCTATACAGATTATTCCTTCTCTCTGGTGGCAGAACTTGACATTAGTAGCCAGTCCTTCTTTAGGCACAGTTCTTGCTGTTCTTATCCCAACGTTGCTTTATAGATTGATTCTAACCTTAGCACTGCCACACCTCCAATTTCAGTATTGCTTGAAAGGAACCAGGGTTGCTTTTTTTCCAACCTTCCTCTGCTGCATGGAGTAATGATCGCCTGTTATGTCCAGATGATCCTATCTCACCTAATCTATTCCCTGCCATTGCAGAGGCCTTGGGCATTGGTGGCACCTCAGTCTCGCCTGTTTCTCTCTCTGCCTCTGGCACACAACAATTTAGTACCTGTACTAAACAGGAGGACAGACTAGATGATATAATGGTCCCTCCTGGCCTTAAACTCTATGGCATGACAGCTGAATCTGCCAGAGAAATGTAAAGAGCAAATGTGCTGGATGAAAGTTATTGTGGGGTTTTTTTGCTTCAGTTTAGTTGGTCAGAATAGCTTCTGCATACCCCAGACTCATCCTCAGCTAGAAAGAAAAGCCACAACATGAAGACTGCCTGTTTTGGTCAAGGAGGCTTCACCTAAATCTTCAGAACACCAGTGATATACAGGCCAGTTTGCAAACCAGTGAAAATTATATTTCTACATAGAAGACGCCTGTGTATGCAGGAGGGAACCATAGAATCACAGGACTGGAAGGGACCTTGAGAGGCCATCTAGTCCAGTCCCCTGCCCTCATAGCAGGACTAAGTATTATCCAGACCATCCCTGACAGGTGTTTGTCTAATCTGCTCTTAAAAGCCTCCAATGACAGAGATTCCACAACCCCACTAGGAAATTTATTCCAGTGCTTAACGACCTGGACAATCAGAAAGTTTTTTCTAATGTCCAAATGGGAAAGGAGAGAAGAGGGTTGGACAATGCGGATGCCTGATGTTCCCGGACAACCATTCTAGCTGATTAGAGATGGGCGTTGATGTGAGGCCCTACATTGAGTGAGGATGTGAGTACCACGCTTCTGGCTGAGACAGACTGGATGGTGGCCTTGTGCCCCATCAAGGGGGCAGAGGGAGGGGAGAAGGGAATCCGAATAATGACTGGACCACATAAAAGCAAGCATGATTTATAATGTGAATCTTTAGAGGGGGGAAAAAATAAAATAAATAAATAAATAAATAAATAATTTTGCCCTTAGCGTAGTTTCCTAACTATGTGATTAAGTTTTCAATTCTGGCTCACCAAAGCAAGCCATAATCTGAACAGTACCATGCAGTAATCTGTTTACATATTTGTGTAACATTTTTGCTGAACTGCATGTTCATCCAGCCACCCCCTTAAAAGAGCTGCTGCTAATATAGACAGCTTTATACTGTAATATGACTCATGCACAATTAAAGTAAGACCCCTGTGTGGCAGGCAGCCATTATTTGAGAGAGAGGGGCGGGGGGTGTCCTTTACCATTTCCAGCAGTGTTGGACGACGTTTGGGCAGAACAGGGAGCGACTTCTTCCTCCGTCTGTCAGAACCTCTGCAATGCCCTTTGTTTGTATTTGAGCTCGCCAACGTTGCACTTGTAAATTCTCCACGTTCCTTGCGGTTTATGCTATTTGGACTTTGAGGGATATTTGAAGCTTGAGGGATATTTCGGAGGATAGTCTGATTTTCTTTAAGAGCTTTTGCTACAATCTTGGCAGGAACTTCTAAAAAAAGAAAGAACGAACAAAACTGTAAACTCTCAAAGTCCTAAATAACAATCACATATCTCCGTACTGACAGCTCACCTAGTTACTACTACTGGTACTAGCATGCCCTGTTTTAATGATCATGGATTTCTACAGAGGAGGGGATCTTATCCCCATTCCCATAAGAGAAAACAAACACACGGAAGTTAAGTGACTTGCCCAATATCAGAGAGCCAGTAGAGAGAGTCTGGATCAGAACTCGGGTCTCTGTCTTGCAATCAGTCGCATGCTCCATATATCAGAGCACACTGCTTTCACTTATAACCCAGTTTGCAGTGAAATACATGGACAAGAAGGGTGGCTCCGTGGTTAGGTCCTAGCCTGTTACCTGCGAGATCCAAATTCAATTCCCTACTCTGCCACAGACTTCCTCTATGACCTTGGGCAAGTCACTCAGTCTCTGTCTCAGTTCCCGGTACGTAAAATGGGTGGTCATAGCACTTACCTCCCTCGCCGGGGTGTTGTGAGGATAACTACATTAAAGATTGTGACGTGCTCAGATATTACTGTAAAATGGGGACCATGGAAGGAATGAGCTCTGCATTAAATCAGAATGTGCACTCAGTCTCCAAGCACTACAAGAATCTCTAGTGGTGGCGCACTTATGTAGAAAGTACTAGAAGCTTGGATATTAGCTCACAGGGTGAGTGACAGCACATTCCTGGCTCTCTTCACCAAACACAATTTTACGGTAAGGATTTTAAGGCTGTTTTTTCCCCTCACATACATTTCTCCAAAAGTTTTCAATTCTCGTTTTGGACAGGATGCATCTCCACCTTTATCTCAGAACAAGGTGGTAGGACAGGACACGTAACATAGGGGGGAAGAAACAAAACAAGAAAAACAACATTGTGAACCTGTCACCTTTTGAGGAAACTCTGGAATGTAGTATAAAAAAAGAGAATGATTATTAATAGACAGGCTATGAACTAGATAAATCAGAGGTCAGATCTTGTAGGCAATTCTAATGTTCTACACTCAGTGAATCCTGGGTATACAAATGGTACATTGTGGTTGCTACTGCAATATAAATAATGAGTGGTCACTCCCCCAGGGAGCAACAGTTGCTCTTAGAGTAGCCTCAATGCAGTCTACTGGGTTTTCCCATCCTTCCATTCATCCCATGTTACCTTTTTCATCCTCCATTTGTGTCTGTGTTCGTATGAAGTACACTGAAAGCAGACAGCACTGCAAGCATAACAGCAGAAAACCTTCCCCCTTGAGATACAAAACATTCTACCTATAACACAACGTTCCCTCACTGCCTAACAAGCTAGAGTGGCAGATCCAAGGCTGCTCTCAATTACTCCACCAGCAGCCAGAGGGGCCAGGAATCAGGATGTTTTCCCACTCATGAACACCCTGGAAGTAGAGCCAGTAAATGTTGTGTTTATATCTTTGGTTAGATCTAAGAATGTAAGTCTCTGAATATAAAAAGCTGCAAATTTACATATTCATAAATGAGGACAAGACTACGGGAAGATGGATGGCAGGAGAAGCAAGGTGCCCACACTGCATGCCATCTTCATTCTCAGATTGATGTTTATATGGAGATGAAGTGTCTTTTCTGGTACACTTTGAATGCTTTGGCTGTTCATGAGAGAGAGAGAGAAAAAAGGCTTGTTAGACCCCAACTCACCCTCTGGCTCGCTCTCGCTATCTGATGTGCTGCCATAGTTGGTCACCAGTGAACTCAGGGCAGAGGTTACCTGCTTCGGAATGACAGTCAGTCCAAACTTTCCATCCTCTGCAGCTGCTCCATCCTTGTCCGACTCTGCAAAGAGAGTACCAAGACCTTTCAATGCTCCTGACAACCAGCTTTGTCACTAGACCTTGTCCCGGAGAATATGCATCTGATACTGGACAAGGTTATTCAACACCATTGTTTGATAAAATGCATGTTACTTCCTTTCCATTAGCATTCAGGGGCAGGAGTTGTCTAAACACCGATTTATAGCCCTGACAAAGGCCGTAGGGGAAAAAAGTTTGATTTCTCTGAACAAGGACTTGGGCTTTTGGCTCCATCTTCATATAGTGATTTTAATTACAGTCTTTGCTATTAATTGCAAATAGCAGAGAGGGAGAATCTTGTTTAGATTTCCTGGATGTAGTTGGGTGATAAATATGTACAGAAATTAATCTTTTACAGGGGGAGAATTAATTACATTTAAAATTAGAATTGCCAAGGGGAAGAAATTTTGATATTATGACATCACTCTAAGGGACATTCAAATCAAGCTTATAAGACTATAGCAATGAGATCTCAGAGAACTTGATTACTTAAAAATATGTATTTAGTGCCATCTATATGCATGCTGCTTTAGTGAGTAAAGAGTTTATAATCCAAGTTGTTCACAATAACACAGAATACCAGGGAGCTAAGATACAGGATAAATGGACCAATTACTTATGAATAGCTGCTAGTGGGCAAAAGGGAAAAATCTACTAATAGCATTTCAAAGTAAACAATTAAGATCACAGACAGATTTAATGGGATGCAAAGCTATATGTACCATGACACACCATTTCCTTTGGAGGCATCACAGACATACTCAAATGCTGGCATTTAACCAGAAGGCTAATATGTCAGTTCTTTTGCATGGAACCTATATGGAAATTTTGGGGGGAAAACACATGCAAAACCCTATTCGTAACATTAGAAAGGTGTCTGTTAAAAGTTTTTGTGAATGCCTGGTTCAATTACAAGAATTAAAGAAACACTACCTGAAATCAGGATTGTGTAACAATTGTATTGTCCATGTATTAACCCCACATTAGATTAAACATGAAAATATAAAACAGTTTGTCACTATTTTTGTTTTACTTTTTACATTTCACTCACCTTAAGCCAATGAAGTCAGTTTCACTTTTAGGTTCTCAGAACAGCAGAATTTGGTTTCAAACATAAAGGGACTTTCATTTTTTTTTAAAAGCAATTTTTTTGGGTGGAAACATTTCTACTCCTTTGTTTTTAAATCAAAGTTTGTTCTTACAACAGTTAATTCTGGACCAAATTTAAGTTAACACTGTCCCTTTAATCTATTTATTGTAGAACACATAATACTGTACACAAACTTTTCCGTGGCAGGGTTTCCAAATCACTGACCAGAAGGAAAAAGTTTCAGGGTTCTTCTATCAACGTTTTATGTTCTTTGCAGAAATTTCCATTCAAAAGGAAGTTCTAATGAAAATCTGGGTACAAGGGTCTTCAGTGAAGCTGGCAGCAACAAATCGATGACTTAATAACCATTGAATTGCCTTGGCCGTAGTGCAAGAAAGTCCGAACAATGTTTTAAGTGGCAGATAGAAGAGTTGTCAAGTATGACAGAGCACTTATCAGTGGCATTTTCCAAACCAAGTGTAAAGTCTCTGAAAAGACAAGCTCTTTTCAAGTCACCAGCTCTCCTAAAAATCTGTTACCTACGTAACATTAATTCCCCCTGAAATAAAAGATTTCTCCAAGTTCCTCCCCTCATCTTACCAGCATCACTATTTGCCAGAATGCCAAGTGGATCCACATCCTTCATACAGGTCTGCGCATCTGAAACAGATTGTTTTTCAGGTTCCTTAACAAATGTATGATTTTCTGGTCCACTAGCTGCATTTTGAGCTTTCAGCAGAGATGCATCACCTTTCTTAAACTTCTTCCAGAACGGACGCTTCTGCTTCTTCTTCTGTCTTCCATGCCAAGTCTCTTCATCTTGTGGAGCTTTCCACATTCCCTTCATTTTGCTAGAGGAAAGAAAATGTAAAATTCTTACACAAACAACACCACACAAAGAAAATGAAACTAAACTAATCAAGGTAAACACCCCACCCCACCCCCCAACAAAATTAAAAAACCCTGCGCACTATAGCAGCCAAGAGATTAGAGGAATATTTATCCTTCAATACAACATTTTTCAGCTTTCCCTGTGTTACACTGCTCTGCCCCGCTTCAATGTTTTAATCCACCAGTTTCAGCATATTAGTAGCCAAATGCAGTTTACTAGAACACCCATCTACAGGTGCTTTATTTGGGGTTAATAAGTCTCATTTGGCTATTGGCACAATGAACTGAGACATGACAGAAGGAAGAGGAAGCTATGCCGGACACAAACATGAAAAAGGCTACAAAGAAAGCGAGACAGAGAAATGGAGAAACACACACGATCATGGGGATGGGACAAGGTCCTTAATCCCCAACACAGTGGTTGAAACAGTCCTAGATTTTTCATTTCAAAGTCAACATTCTCTTCATTCAGAGAAATAAGGCCATTCGAAGGCAGAAAAACAGAAAGGAAAGTATCTGTCATCAGCACATGCCCATTATTGAAGTCACTTTAATTTTAGCATATACTGCTACAGCACTTCGCAGAATACTGAAGCCTCAGACACGAGACCGACCTATCACTCCAATTTCAATAACTGCTTACACATGTGGGTAGGGGAGGGGAAAGGGTGCAGAGGTAGAATGGATTGCTAGTGAGGGAAGGGGAAAACAATATTCCTCCTTTAGAGCAGGATATTTCAAGGTATATCAGGGAAACATGGAACTGTGTTTTTAATACAAGCAAGTTAAAGATAGAGCTATAGTATGCCAATTCTACAAATCACAAATGAGCCTCAAATTTACATATTTGAGATTATGACAAAATGCTGGAAATGTGTTTAGACCATGGTTACAGTGAGAAGAGCTCCTATAAAAAATGTTAATCCATGCCTGCTGAGAATGGGTCTTCTAAGTGATAATTTACTTAGTGTTTTGACTGGAGCTTAATTGCACCTCCAGACTATTATATTAACACAAGATTTTCCAAACCAGAGTGGCCCAAATGGTTCATTTTATTCACTACCATCACTCCAACAGTTGAATCCACAGAGCACATTAGAGGAAGCTTTCTAATACCTGACAAATTTTGAAATACCATACAAAGGGCAAAAATTTCTCCCTAAAACCAGCTGATTCAGGCAATTTGTGTTCAATTCCAGCTGTGCCACATTCTTCCTCTGACCTTAGGCAAGTCGTTTCACCTCTCTGCGCACCAGTTCCCCATCCACTAAATGAAGATAACACTTTCTCCCACATTTTGCCTTTATTTAGACTGTAAACTCACTGGGGCAGGAACGGTCTCTTATTACGTGTTTGTACAGTGCCTGGCAGAACAGGGCCATGAACTCAGTTTGGGGTGTCTAGGCACTCCTCTAACAAATAGCAACACTTAACCAGTGTTTCACAGGTTGAGGGAGGCTGTGATACGGGAGGTGCTGTCTTTTGACCAAGACATAAAACCAAGGCCCTGACCACTTGCGGTCACTAAAAACCCAGGGCACTTCTCAAGAACCAGAATTAGATGTCCCAGTCAAATTCCAATTTGAAAACTGCCTTCTGCCCTCATCTGCTGGTTCTCTTAGCAAACACATTCTTCACTTCCTGTTCAGAAGTGCAGCGTAACTGTGCAGTATTAACCAGCTGCTACATTCCACCCTGCAGGTAGCTACAGTTAAGTGATAGGTGAAGTGGTCCTTCTGTATCTCTAATCTACTCCATAGGGATGTTGAGAATTAACATTTGCAAAGCACTTCAGAGGGCCAGAATTCAAGGGTGGTATAGAAGTATCAAATGCTTTTAAAAAAATCTTACTTAGCTATTTGCCTCAATAGGAAAGCTTCCAGAGAGCAAGTTGAATTCTCTTCTGTTTCACACAACAGTAAATTGCAAGATTAAGCACCAGTTCCAGATTTTTATTGTTGACATTCGTACCAAAAATTACAACTTTTTGGGCAGCAGATTGAGTTTATAGTACTAACAGTTAGGAAAGAGGCGTTTTAAGAAAGCCAGGGTTACAGAGATCACTTAGTGAGAACAAACAGGACACAGTTTACATCATTTTTCCGATCACTCTTCTGACCAGAAGTAAGAAATTTAAGTATAATTGCTGAGTGACACCTAAGGGTGCTCACTAGTGAAGCCACATGCGTTAAAACAAAAATTATTAAATACCACTGATTTTGTTACTTTGACAAGCCAGATTCACTTTTAACTTTAGTTTCTAAACAAGTAGGAGAGTCTCTTAATATCGGCTTTCATGCACTCAATGCTTTAAATTCACAACTAGCACTGAGAATCAAGCACTTGTTGAAGTGCCCCTGCAATTACAAACCCCTCCTCCCCATGCAAGGAGAATCCCATATTTTTTATTTAAAAACAGGGGGCTTTACTATGGGCCAGAAGAGATGAGTAAAGGCAATCTGAGATGCTACCAGAGATATAAGTGACAGGAGTGGCTTCTGAAGCTTCGTCTAAATCAAGGGTAGGTAACCTACGGCACGCGTGCCAAAGACGGCACACGAGCTGATGTTCAGTGGCACTCACACTGCCTGGGTCCTGGCCACCGGTCTGGGGGGCTCTACATTTTAAATTAAGCTTCTTAAACATTTAAAAAACCTTATTTACTTTACATACAACAATAGTTTATAGAAAGAGACCTTCTAAAAAAAACACTAAAATGTATTACTGGCACGTGAAAACTTAAATCAGAGTGAATAAATGAAGACTCGGCACAGCACTTCTGAAAGGTTGCTGACCCTGATCCACATTAAGAATATTTGCAACAGTTGACATTACCAAATTAGGTTACATTGGTATCAAACCACTTAGCATTTGTGCAACCCATCTATCTGAGGGATTTGCACTGGCATAACCAAATCAATGTAGTTACACTGGTGCAAGATTTTTTAAGTGTAGACAACTTCAAGGCCCAAGCCCACTTTCCCACAGCAGAAAGAAAGGTCCACAAAGCAGCTGGAAGGAGTCTGACATAACCTGGGAACAATCTTTCTGCCCCCACTCAGATCCACTGGTCCACTAAACCAGACCCTGGAGGTTTGGGAGACTATAACGCCTTTAAAAAAATCCCTCCCTACAGCAGTATTCAAGTAAAGCCACTGATAAAGCTTGACATGAGGCAGACAGTATGCAAAAAGGTGGGGTGGGGGAGGAAAAGAGCAGAGGCCACACATATGGAGGTATGGGGGGGATGGGTGGGGAATAGATCAGAGTACATGAGGGGAGTGAACAAATAAAATCCAAGAGGAACAAAAAAAGAGCCCCAGAGGAGAAATCAAGATGAGGCAGGGTGGAAGAGATGAAAATAAGAGTATTGCAGGTACTTTCAGCTACCAAAGCAGTTTACAGTGACGATTAGATAGCTTAGAAACTCAGATATATAATTTCTTCTTAAGTTTGTTATTATTCCTCTGACCCCACCATTTGAAAAAATGAAGGGGAGCGGTGGAGGGAGGAGGAGAGAAATACAATCTATAATCATAAACCAACTGTGTGTCCCCCCCCCCCTCTTTTTTGCAAGGGGCAAGGTGGGAGTGAATTAGACGAGTCGGATTCAGGCAGGAGGCAAAGTCACACAATGCAACTTCTCTTTTCAAAGACTCGGCATCTATTACTTTATCTGAATGGCTATTCTCCAACTTGGTTCTCTTAAACAAGCCAGAGCGTGGAACTCCGCAAGCATATCAAAGTTGCAAACGTATTGTTTCAACCAGATCAGACTCACTACAATCCAGTGTAGAATACTGTGAACAATGTATTAAATTTGTAACATGTTGGTGGGTTAAATGAAGGATACAAGTCCACTCAGTTTATATAACTGTATAGTGAAAGTTACAAGTATTTGCACAATAGGTAAAAAGAATCAAAGATAGTATTTTTGGACTAACTACTAGAACGAACAAAACTGTCAGAGAAAGCTTACCCAAACTGTGCAGTTGTCAACACGTCTCCTCTCTCCTCTTTTTCTATCTGTAATGCTTTCTTCTTTTCAATGTTCGCCAACGTAGGAAAGTTTCTAGAGCAAATAAATATATATGTTCTTAAAATGTTTTACACACCCCTGCTCTAACCCACATTTGCATTATAAACAGCACAGGAAAGATTTAATTGCACACACAAAAAATGAAATATTAAAATCAAATTGTTTCCTCCTGAAGCAGGGTTTGGTAAGAAAAATACATATACCTCTACTTCTACATATGTAGGTGCAGATGGACCTTGAAGTGTAGAAGCTTTTTACACACATGCCCTCTATGACAGCATAGGATTATGCCCTACAATTTTTTATTTTAAGTGCTTCATCCAATCTAGTTTTAATTGTCTTAAAAGGTACCAACATATGTTTATCAAGATAGTCTCATCCCCCATGTGAAAGAGTTTCTGCTTATCAGTCTCATTGACATTGGGTTTTGAGATGAAATAAAAAACAAAAGTGTATCACAAAAACAGTCTCTGGATGCATATTCAGCCACAACACTTTCAGTATCTAGATGTCATTGCTCTGTCACATGCATCCGACAAAGTGGATATTCACCCACGAAAGCTCATGCTCCAATATGTCTGTTAGTCTATAAGGTGCCACAGGACTCTTTGCTGCTTTTACAGATCCAGACTAACACGGCTACCCCTCTGATAATTGCTCTGTAAAGCACTTTGAGGGAGCAAAAGGCTATACACAATAATCTAACCCTATTCTGTTCTTCAGGAGAGTAATTCAGGTCATTAACATTTTATAAGTCTATTAAGATGGAAGAGTGAGAAGCCTAGAACAGCTATACATATATATCATCAAAACCAGTCTTCAGACCCAAGTATTTAGTCTTGTCACACTCAACTTCCTTTTATTTTATAACAGCAAAAGTTAAGTGCTAAAAAGTCACACTGATGCAAGACAAGCTGAAGGACAAGGATGGAAAAAGCAGAAGTGGTTTCTGAAAACCCTGCCTTGAACAGAAATTCTGGTATTAGGAGGTTTTCACAGATCACGCTTAGATTCATTTTTTCATAGATTCCAAGGCCAAAAGGGACCACTGTGATCATCTAGTCTAATTTCCTCTATAACACAGGCCAGAGAACTCCCCCAAATAATCCCTCTTAGAACTAGAAACTTTCAGAGAAGCATCAAGTCTTGATTTAAAAAGTTTCCAGTGATGGAAAATCCACCAAAATCCTTGATAAGTTGTTCTAGTGTTAATTACCCTCACGCACGTACACCTCATTGTCAGTCTGAATTTTTCTAGCTTCAACTTCCAGCCACTGGACCTTGTTATACCTTTGGTAGATTGATGAGCCATTCAAAACACATTCACTGTGCCATTTATTTTATTATGAAGAGATGATTTTTAAAAAAAATCTTTCAAAGTACTGATTGGTAATAGGACATGAAGCCTGTTACCTTCAGGTCACCAGTTCAAATGCAGCCTAGATTACTAGTCACCAGAAGTCACAATATGATGGCTATTCAGTAGCGTATATATGCAAAGTAGGCAACATTAGTCAAGACCCTAGTGGGAAGGTGCCCACATTTCAAAAACTATGGTCACAATTAGCTTCTTTGTTGGCAGAGAAATCACGATATTACCCTTCCTCTCTGCCTGCATATACAACTGCCAAAACAAGGAGACAAGAGACTTTTCCACATGCTGGAGGGAAATACGCAAATGAGATTTAGTGTTATCAGTAAAGCTGACATCAGAGCCCTCTATTGGCTGCCTGTGTTGCCTGTGAGCACAGAGGCCCCAAAAAGCACCTCACCACACCAGCCTAACTTTGGGTAGTCTGGGGGCCTGGTAAGCTCCTCCTCAGCCTCAGAAACCTAAACAGCCTCAGGACTTTCAATGGAACAGCAAGTGCAAAGTCCATAGTCACCACTGCAATTAAAGTGACATTTCCTAGATTAAAAAAAGTTCTGTTTGGGCAGGCTAAGAAGAGAGGAAAGTGTCAGTTTTCCTATTGCAGGTGGGTATGCATCCTTGGTGTAGGTACATTCTCATGAACAGGTTTTAGTAGAACACACATTCTTGGAAGACGGAGCAACTACTATAAAAAATAAAATATTCTGATCCTGCAAAGTAACTATTCATAGTTGAAAAAAAACAAAAAAAAAAACAGCAACAGGAGAGGAATTAAAAAGATCCCTTAAGAGTCTTAGCACAGAAATGAACAACTGTTGTCTATTTATGAGCTCACCAATGATTACCTTAAAAAAATTCCCTCCTGAGTAACCACAGGAACTTTCAGAAAGAATAAAATTGTTTTTCTAGTATCACAAACTCAAACTGCATAACAGCTCAGATTCCCTCTGGTGCTCCCTTTTCATTACTGTGACTCAACAGCACAACTTCAGTTCTAAATTGTTACTTTACTGGAGGCCCAATTACTGCTTCACAAAAGCTACAATTTTTCAGGGTATTAAATAGAGCATCCTCGTTTTATAAAAAGAGTATCAGAAGCCACCAAGACAGTCATTTTGTTGCACCTATTTATTATAAACAAGATGCCCACACAGGCAATGAAAGCACTGAAATAAACCACAGAACTATATCACCTAGAGGACTTGTTTTAGAACAAGTTCCGAGTTACACAGCCTTATTATTCCTATTCATTATAGATCAGCAACAAGCCCATTTCCAAGTATTTTTCTCAGGCAATTTTATACAAAGTTTCTACAGTAACTTACTTGCAATATGACATTAAGAGCATCTGCATTTCACATACTGAGTAGAAAAATTTGAGTCTTTACACAATTCAGGTATAAAATATTTCACCAGTAAAATTTTACTTAGAATTAACTGTAGACACCTTTATAGTTGACTCAAATTCAACAAGGAAATTATACAGTTTTACTTTTTATAAAGTGAATAGTTTTTGCAGGGTACCTACAAGTTTGCTGTAAAGCTCTCGCCCTCTACACAGTATGGATTTATGTCCTTCATTTGCCAATGCCCGTACTCAATCCAGCTCATACTATTTTCCTCATCTGTTAGTGTCTAGTACAGAATGCTTATACACACATAAACCTAGAACTTTTCCAGTGACTAGGCAGCCAGCTACAACATGCAAATTGAGGGCCAGGCAACAGGTGTTTGGCTTTACCTGCATACCTCCACAGAGGGCTGTTTAGAAACACAGAAAGTGCCATACAAGATCAAACCTGAGGTCTATTTAGACCAGTATCCCATCTCCAGTGGCCAGCACAGACGCTTCAGAGAAAGGTGTAAGCACTAAGCAGTAGGCAGAGGTGTGATAATCTGCCACACACACACACACACCCCCCATACACATTAGAGCTCATTCTAATCTCTAATAGTAAGAGATTGTCTTAATCTCTAAAACATGAGGCTTAATATCCCTTTCACAGAATGTATTAATTACTACTTCATGAAAAGAATCTATTTTAACTTGTTTTTTGAAAGGTAAAGCACAAGAGAAAAAAGTACAACCTTAATGCTGCAATAGCACCTATAAGCCAACCAGGTAAGGGCCCCATTATGCCTAGCATTGTACAAACATAGTGACAGTCCCTGCCTCAAACAGTTTACAATCTGAAAGACTCACTGTTACACTTCCATCTCCAACTTCAGAAGCTGGAAAAGAGAAGCCCTCATTCTGAGGGAATACAATAAAGTAATATCACTGCTATAACTATTTTTTTTTAAATACACCTCTACCCCGACATAACGCCACCCGATATAACACAAATTTGGATATAACGCGGTAAAGCAGCGCTCTGGGGGGCGGGGCTGCACGCTCCAGCAGATCAAATCCAGTTCGATATAACGCGGTTTCACCTATAATGCAGTAAGATTTTTTGGCTCCCGAGGACAGCGTTATATCGAGGCAGAGGTGTACCACAGAAGATCTAAGGAGATCACCACACATTGAGCACACCACTGTAGTTTTCTCCCGAAACAGGACAAACTCAGCAGTTGCTACTTCAACGTACAGAAGACCTTAAAAGTTGTTTCTCAGGATGACCTGTTTCAAAACCAAATCTAAGGTGCAGACTAGTAAAGTTCTACTGTATTATTTGGAACCATTTAATATTTACTTGGGCATTCTGTTAGTCATGCTCCAGTCATCAACAAGATAGAATCTTATAAGTTAACTTCCTGTTCTTTTATTGAAAATTGAACAGTCTAATTTCTGAACCGATGTAGAGGTACTTAGTCTGATGTACAAAACGCATCTCATGTGCTACAAGTATTTTGTAATGAAATCCTAAACAAAAAAAAACAAACAAACCCAAACTGCATTTTTAAGTGTAGGCCAAACAGTAGCCATGTCTTCATGTCTGAACAGCTTAAAACCCATTACATAAATGAATGTTTCAATGTTCTTCTTACTATAGGTGTTAACACTTTGAGTTTTGCTATCTGACCGTCCCAAGGGCAATGTTACAGAAGATGAAGTATGACTACAAACAAAATGGGAGTCTTACTGTACAAGCAAAGTGAACTGACATCAGCACAAGTTGAAAATTTGCCCACAGATATTCCCCAAAAAGGAGACTTTTTGTATCCAAGTGATGAAAGGAGTTGCATATGAAAAATCCACTATTAATTTTCAACTACCTTAAAATACTAGATTTTTACTTGGAGCTATCCTAGTGCCACAAAAATTAGTCATGGGTTACTGATATCATAGATTACATTTAAAGATATTTTTATTTAATGAACTCTGCAACACTTATTGTATTTACATAATGCGGGGAGGAGGGGGTTCTAGAAGCTTTGCTGAAGAAGAAAGCCAGTTTGCTATGACACCAAATTCCAGATAACATGAAAGTGGGCCAAGAAATTCCTTTTGAATTGCTTTAGGATAAGGAGGAAGCTTTGGTACCTACAGCAGCTAATAGTCACTGAAGTTATCAGACCATTAACTGTTATTCCTGGGGGAATTCTGCACACCCACATCCGTCTTGCATATTGTATTTTCACGCACAAAAAAACATTTTGCCTAAGCAGTGCTGCAGTTCCGCCTTTTGCCCACCAGAGGCCGCTGTGGTACCAGAACAAGCAGCAGCATTCATGCCTCTGTTCTAGCATCACAGCTGTCTCTGGTGGGCAAAAGGTAGAACTGCATCAATTAGGCAAATGTTTATTATGCAGGAAAATAAAAGTTTCTATGCCCAGTGTTGCTGAATTCCCCCAGGAGTAGAGTCCTGCCCAGCCAGGTTAGGACAGGGCAGAGCATACAGAGCTGCAGGGGGGGGTCACAGACTGGGGTTCAGAATGGCTAGTGGGGGGGAACAGACGGGCATGGACTCAGGAGCTAGTGAGGTGACAGTGTTGAGCCTGGGGACAGAAACTGCAGAAACCCATGGGGATGAGGGCAGATGTGCCTGACTGAATAGGAGAGGCTTGGGGGTCACCTCTACCTTTTTAGAAACTCCAAAGCTTGCCAGCATGACTTCCCATCATCTTACCTGCCACAGTCTGTTAGACTATAGCCATTTTTCTAGGAAAATCTCTCTTTGTAGCCGAGATACTCAGTCCCCTTTGTCAGACAAATTTGTCACTGGGCCTCCCTCTCTCCCTGACCCTCCTTGCCACTGTTAAGACTGAGACATGGTGGGAGAGGGAGGGAGACTTGGAGGCGGTATCCTGACAAGTAGAGCTTGTAGATCTACCACAGAGAAGGGAAGATCTCCTCCATCTGGCAAACCTCTTGATTCACTAGGGGTGAGTCCCAAACTGATAGACCATGGCAAGTTTATTGAGAGAGTGTGCAGGCAATTCTTAGTATGTCTCCAGAAGGAGAAATCAGAGAGCCATGTGGGAGATCAGAACGCACATGGTCAGAGCAGTGGGTTTCCCTGCACCTCCCAGCCAGCCTACCCACCGGTTCCCAGCCCGGTATCCCAATGCCCACTTTATCTGCCCAGTTCCATAGTACCTCTTTCGTCCTACACCAAATCCACTGACCCATTCCACATAGAAAGTCTGTTCATGCTTACTTTGTTTTCTTGCAGGATTTTAATGTCAGTAAATCTGAATAAAAAAGTCCTCAGGTATGAATATTGCAGGGTAGGAAGAGGAGAAGCAGTTCTGGACACACAAGATGTTCTGTAGAACATGAAAGAGTTACAGTTATGTGCCAAGAGATGTCTTCCATGAACTCTCTGGGTGTGATGAAGTGGGACCGGTTTTAATGTTCCCTCTGAATACTGTGTGGGGGCCTCAGCTCTGGCCGACCCTCTGTCGCCTAGCAACTAATGGCCAGGCCCTTCCCCCTGCTAAAGGTGTTGGAGACAGAAAGATCAGGTGACCTCCTGGCCCGGGAAAGACACACAGCCCAGAGAGGAGGGGCTGGAGGGGGTTTGGTAGTTTTTGGAAGCTGGGTGGAAAACGGAGGGGAGCCCCGAGGAGGCTCGGGCCTCCCAGTGGGGCTGTAGCCTCCCTGGGGCCCCAGATGGACCTAACTAAGGGAGGTCTTGTCGTCTGTACTGGCAAGACCTGTTTTGGACCGTGTTCCTGTCATCTAAATAAACCTCTGTTTTACTGGCTGGCTGAGAGTCACGTCTGACTGCAAGGTGAGGGTGCAGGACCCTCTGGCTTCCCCAGGATCCCGACTGGGTGGACTCGCTGTGGGAAGCACACGGAGGGGCACATGCTGAATGCTACGTGTGAGCTTCCTGCCCTAAAGGTAGTCTGCTCCAAAGGAGAGGAGGCTCCCCAAAGTCCTGACTGGCTTTGTGGGGAGCAGTTCCAGAGCATCGCCCGGGGACTCCGTGACACTGGGGTATCTCCCATCCAAGCAATGGCCAGGCCTATTTTTATGCAATCTAGTAATATCGTAGCCCACTGTAATGTGACTGCAAGCTGGAGCCAGTTTTGTTTCTGAAGCCATTACAAAGAGACGCCCAGTAATAAAACCCACTTCTCTAATATAATGCTATAAAGCATTACCACTACTTTTCTCTCTCTCATATATATAAATAATGAATAAAATAAAAATAAGGGAGAGAGAGACATTAGACACCGATATTAATATAAAAATGTTCATAACCCACAACTGCAGCCGGAGAAACAAAACCTAGAACATCTGTGACAACCTGAACTATCAATCAGGTGCAACCTGCTTATCTTTGAAAATTCAGCAGGATCAGATCCAGACCAGTACAGTGTCTATTTTCAAATATCCAGCTGTTTTTCTTTCAGCTTATCTGTGAGTGTAGGCATTATCTCCATTTCACAGATGAGGAACTGGTCATTCCTATAAGTGCATTAACCACAGAATAAGCTTAATCAGTTTAATCTCTTATACCTTTTGATTTAAAGTGCTTTACACTATTACAAACGGGAAAAGGTTTTTGTAGTAGAAAGAGGTACTGAGCAGTACTCATCCTTGAATAAATGCTCTCTATGAACAGGGACATACAGAAGGAGGGGCAAGCAAGGGCATGACTTCTTCACCCCTCCTCCCCCAAAATCTCCATGTGTCCCTGCAGCCTGGGGGGACGAAGTAATAATTGGAGATATACCAATCTCCTAGAACTGGAAGGGACCTTGAAAGGTCATCGAGTCCAGCCCCCTGCCTTCACTAGCAGGACCAAGTACTAATTTTGCCCCAGATCCCTAGGTGGCCCCCTCAAGGATTGAACTCACAACCCTGGGTTTAGCAGGCCAATGCTCAAACCACTGAGCTATCTCTCAAGGCAGCTGCCTGAGCTCCTTCTCCCTTCCCCACTGCAGCTGCTGCTTCTCCTTCCCTGCTGCCTCCAACCCTGGCTTGCCTCAAAAGGTGGACTGCAAAGCAGGCAGCAGTGCTGGGACTCCAGCAGCAGGGAAGAAGCAGCAGCAGCTGCATGGGTGGGGAGAGGAGGAGCTCAGCCTGTAGCCAGCCGCCCTGCTGCTTCCTCCACCCCCAGGCTGCAGGGACACAGAGTGCTGCTGCCAGAAGGAGCAGCTTCCTCCTCACTGCTTGGCATCCCCATCAGAGGCGTCCTGCCAGAGGTGTCCAGAGAAATTTGGGGGGGAGGGGAAGAGAGAAGAGAAGAGCACACGAACCTTTCATTAGTGTGTGTTTAACTTGGCCTTCCAAAAGTGGTCAAATTTAAATTCCTGCACATGCCCCGTTTATGAATTAGCAGAGCTTGCTGCATGATAATCAAGAGATACAGGTTAGAAAGAATGTTGTTAGGTACAAATTTAAAGTCTACAGAAATTACTTGTCCATTTCTGGAAGTCTGCACCCAATGAAGTATACTATAGAGGTGGTGAGTACACCATGTTCAGATGTTCACATCTTCATTATTTCAGACCCAACTATTTCCAACATCATCCAGCACACATTCCTCATTTCAGGAATCTGAGCTTTAAACATGACATGTACAAACAGTATGAGTTACCTAAAGACAAAATAATGCATCTTAAAGATTGAGGCATACATTTTTCTTGCTGGCATGACTTGAGAGTTTGAATCTTCCCCCCCCCACTCCCCGAGCATTAAAAAAATTATTAAGTTAAAGGCTAGGAACCCCAAGGGAAAAGTGCACAGGAGTGATGAGAAGTTTTGGAATTGAAAGCCTCTTACAACTTAAACTATACAGTCTCGGAAGCTTACTCACCTTTTTCTTTCCTCTCTCCATTTAGCAATCTCCTCTGGAGTATCTAATTGTATTCTTTTAGCACCAGGAGCATGCATCTAGGGAGGACAAGTTTTCAGAAGCATTACAAAATGTGACTCAATTACACAAAATTCTGCAACTTTAAAAACCCAGACATTGATGAAGTTGGGTGTAGCATATAGAAAATGAGAAGACTAAAAATGATACATGGTAATTTTTGTTTCTATTATGTTGTCTTTTACATGCTTTTCATATTTAATATGGGATTGAGGGTCAGTTTTAAAGCTGAGACTGGACTTTGTCATTCTGCGGAAATATAAAAATGCGTAAAGACAGCCAGAGAAGAAGGTAATAATCAATTCTACAAATTTTCATGGACTCAATTTTTGAAGCAGTTTGGGGTACCTACATTCTTCCAGTGAATCTGAACCAACTTCTCATGTGCACTGAAACTGCAACCATCTTCTGCACACTGCAAAAGAAGAAGAAAAAAAAATACTCCAACACTATTTGAATGGAATTATACACACAAGAAGAATCAAGATGTAGCCCACTTATTTTTAACTACATTGCATACCGCAGCATATTAGATCACTTTCTTGAATAGTGAAACAAAACAACAACTGCCAACATAGTCTCAGTTACTCGCACAGAGCCCTGAAGATGTAAAAGGCTAAGTACTAGTACTACAGCATTAACAATTAAATTTAATAAAAAGACATTCAGTTACTAAGTGGCCTAAGAGTAATACATTATGTTCACATGTTTTACAATATTTATTCTCCACAGTACTCATTTATGATGACATCTTAGGATTCAGAATGCACTCAACAGTTTATAACAGTGCAGATCTTCCATCATTTCATGCAGGAACTGGAGCAGCTGGCATCCAAGAATTAGTCTGAGCCTCATCATAGAGGACTTGCCAAAACTGTACACACACTGTAGTCATCCCTGTTCTAGGGCAGGAGACCGTCAGCATTTCAGATTGGATGCAAACAGCACAAGCACATTGTCAACACCTCTTAGGTTCATGCTGTACTAGATACCTATAGGTGGCCAAAACAAGGCAAATCCCTCTAGCAGTGTCATCCCTGAAGACTTCAGTAATTCACGCAAAACTGTATGACTTTTCACATATCATGGATAATTTCAACTACTGATTACCAATTTTACATTTACCATTATGAATCAAAAACCTACATGACCAGCACACTTATAAGTACAGGCAGAACCTATGTACTCAGGGCCTCCATTTTCAATCGTAATCAAAAAAGAACACCCGCGACAACACAGTGACTCCTTGCACCATAGGTGCTGACTTTTGGTTTTGCCAGTGGGTGCCCCATCCTGGCCCCGCCCCCTTCTCCAAGGCCCCGCCCCCACTCCACCTCTTCCTGCCCCATCCCCCTAGACCCCCCTGAATGCCTCCTTCTTGCCAACCCCCTCCCCTAAATTCCTCCCGTTCACTCCTTTCTGCCCCTCCTGCCTTAAGGGCAAAGTGCGTGCGCTGGAGGGGTGCTCTGCCAGTTTTGAGGGAGGCTATTTTCAGCATATTTCTACACTTTCATTCTAGTTATTGAAAGTGTGTCTATCATTGGTATCTCCACTTCCTGATGTTTCCCAGTTCTTGCTCTCCACCTGTGTCCCTTTTCCCATCTCTCTCTCTCTGCTCCCCACCTCCCAGTAGCTCTGTTATTGCCTGCTCCCACCCACGCACTCAAAGCAGCTGTCTCCCCACAACCCCACCCTCTGCGGCCAGCCCAGAAATTTGCCCTCCCCGAGACAGAGAGAAATTTAATTCAACTGCCCAGCATAGAAATGGCCCATTCATTTATCCTGCTGTGTGGCTGCTGTGTCGCTTCAGCTCCTCCCAGTCCCCGGGGCTGCAGGCCACCCCTGCTTTGAAGCTCGCTCCTGACTCCCTCACACACTCTGCAACTTTTGTGGGAGAGGAGCCCCTGGTGGGACCATGGCCAAAGGCTGGGGGTGGAGGGAGAGTTGCTTCCTCCACCGGGCTGCAGCAGCCCAGCATCCTGAAGCAAGACGAGCTCAGATGTCCCAGGGTAAAGCAAGGCAGCGTCTCCTGACTTGAAGCTGATACAGGGGGGTGGTTGCAATGGAAGGGATTCCCTGGGAGCTGCAGGGGGAGGGGGGGAAATCAATCCTTCCTGACACAGGGAGGAGGGGATGCTGGAGGAGGGCAGAGATGAAGTTTATCTCTGGGAGGAAAAGCCCCTCCGGCAGGCTTGATCTGGGCGTGGGGGACAGCTTTGAGCTGGGCATTACTTTGCCAGGCATGAGAGCAGGCACAAGGGCAAACTTTTCTTAAAACAGCCATGGCCTTTGGTTTGTCCCCCTGCCCAGCACTAAGGGGTTCCGCAGCTGGTTTCTCCTGGCTGGAGGGAAGGGCACAGGTCCTGGGGGAGACACCAGGGTGGGCTAAGAATAGCTGGCTCGGTCCTCGAGAAACTCCCCAGCCCGTATTCCCCCCAGTAGCCCCTGGGGCCAGCCAAGAAGCTGGCTGCCCGTCTCCCCCCAGCCCCCTGCCGAGAGACTGCCCACCCCATCTCCCCCACCCCTCCACAGCTAGCCCAGAAGCTGCCATGCCCTGGCTGCTTGTCCCCCCAGCCCAGCTCCCTCCGCCTTGAAAATTAAAAGGACTCACATCTGCCTGCAGTGGGATGTGGGAACCCGCTGGGAGCTTCAGCAGCTGCAGGGGAAACAGCTGATAGGGCTGGGACTTCCCACCAAACAGCTGATTGGTTGCAGCCAGCCAAAGAGCTGATGAGGGCTGCTGCGCATGCTAAATAGCTGATTGGCAGTTGCCAACACCTGGTCTCCCCAGTGGGTGCTAAGCACCTACTAATTTTTTTCCCATGGGTGCTCCAGCCCCAGAGCACCCATAGAGTCAGCGCCTACGCCTTGCACTATTTGGAGTCAGTGAAGGAGATGACTCCAAAGAAAGTGCCACCTACCAACACCTCCTGTAGCACATGATTTTCCATTGGTGATCTCCCATTCAAGCACTGTCTGGGACCAAAACCTGCTTAGCTTATGAAATCACAGGCCAAATGTGGTATGACTGTAAATTGTAAAAATAAATATGCAGGAAAGTTTGTCTTATAAAGCAGTTTAAACTAACCTGTGTGTGCTGTGCAACATGTTCATCATATTTTTCTTGGTTTTTATAGCCACGATCACAAGTATCACAATAATGAGAGAAAACTGGTTCTTTTTTCCTTTTGTTCTGTTAAAAAGAGTGACACTGTTATCTTTACTTCTTCAAAGAATAAGTTACACTTTATTTTAAATAGAAACCAATATGCCAGAATATGTTTACATGAAGACATGAAAATTATTTTAGTTGGTGTTTCAATAGTCAAAACATTTGATACATAATCTAGACCTGGGGTCGGCAACCTTTCAGAAGTGCTGTGCTGAGTCTTCATTTATTCACTCTAATGTAAGGTTTTGCGTGCCGGTGATACATTTTAACGTTTTTAGAAGGTCTCTCTATAAGTCTGTAATCTAGAACTAAACTATTGTTGTATGTCAAGTAAATAAGGTTTTTTAAAATGTTTAAGAAGCTTCATTTAAAATTAAATTCAAATGCAGATCTTATCAATTTAGTGCAGTGGTTCCTAACCTGGGGTGCACGCAACCCCTAGGGGTGCGAGATGCCCTTCCTGGGGGTATGAGACATGCAAGATTTCATTAGCAGCTGGGAGTGGCTGCAGAGCGCTGGGCCCAGGCCAGGAGCAGAGTCCTGGGCTGGCTGTCAGTACCGGAGGCCCAGACCCCGGCTGGCAAGGGGCCAGCGGCCCAAACCCCAGACCATTAGCAGGCTGAGCATGAGGGCAGACAGAACCCCAGACTAGCAGCGGCTCATCTGCTGCCGGTCTGGGGTTCTGCCAGCTCCTGCCAGCCGGGTTCCCGGCTGCCGGCCCCACTCAGCCAGCTGCTGGCCGGGGGTTCCATTCACCAAGGCCAGCAGCGGGCTGAGCAGGGCTGGCGGCTGGGACCCCAGATGGTAAGGGACAGGCAGCCGGAACTCCAGACCGTCAGCAGGCTGAGCGGGGTGGTGGACAGAACCTCAGCCCGCCGCCGGTCTGAGCAGCTCAGCCTGCTGCCAGCCTGGGGTTCCGTCCACCGGCTCCTGCCAGCCAGGTTCCCGGCTGCTGGCCCCGCTCAGCCCGCTGCTGGCCGGGGGTTCCGTTCACCAAGGCAGGCAGTGGGCTGAGCTGGGCCGGTGGCCGGAACCCCGGCTGGCAGCAGCGTGCCAGTAAAAATCGGCTTGTGTGCCGCCTTTGGCACGCACGCCGCAGGTTGCTGACCCCTGCTCTAGACTGAAAAATTACTAAAAAAAAAAAAAAAAAATCTAATTATTGTGTTCCATATCTCGCCGTTTCAAATGTGCTCAGTTTACAAGTAACAACTTTTTACTAAGTGTCACCACTGCCAACATAACCAAAATGCCAACGTGGCTTCATCACCAGAAATAAAAGTTCTTGCAAGGTTAGTATGTCTCAACAATAAAATCATGTGTACAATGTACAATTTAAAGTAAGTTGATTAGAGCATCCCTCCCTTTCATGGATTCAGAACTTGCAGACTTGTTTCATCATGAAATGCTCTCATTTATAACATAATATTTAACACAGAGGTTGGCAAACTACGGCCCGCGGGCTAGACTGTCCTGCCCGGACCTTGAGCTCCCGGCCCAGGAGGCTAGCCCCTGGCCCCTCCCCTGCTGTCCCGCCTCCCCTGCAGCCTCAGCTCACTGTGCCACCAGTGCTCCGGGCGGTGGGGCTGCGAGCTCCTGCTGGGCAACACAGCCGTCAGTTCTGGTGCTCTGAGCGGCATGGTAAGGGGGCGGGGAGGTTGGATAAGGGGCAGGGGGTCCCGGAGGCAGTCAGGGGACAGGGGGCGGTTGGATAGGCGTGGAAGTCCTGGGGGGCCTGTCAGGGGGCAGGGGTGTGGATGGGGTCAAGGCAGTCAGGGGACAGGGAGCAGGGGAGTTGGATAGAGAGTGGGGTTCCAGGGGGGCGGTTAGAGGTGGGGGGTCCCGGGAAGGGGTGGTCAGGGGACAAGGAGCAGGGGGGGTTGGATGGGTCAGGGGTTCTGAGGGAGCAGCCAGCGGGTGGGAAGTGGAAGGGGGCCAGGCTGTTTGGGGAGGCACAGTCTTCCCTACCCAGCCCTCCATACAGTTTCGGAACTCCGATGTGGCCCTCAGGCTGAAAAGTTTGCCCACCCCTGGGTTAACATATGTTACAACATATGGTTATAATGTAATCCTAATTAGTGTGATAGGATTAAGACTACTATATCCCAGAAGTACAACTGAGTTACTGAACTCCACATAATAGCTATAATAAGTACCTTTTGCTTGAAGTTTGCTGGAGAATGTTTAAAAAATGCAGGTGTTGGTTCAGCTTGCCATTCTTGGGTGAAATGGCAATTTCCACCTTCAATAAAAAAAATTACAAGAAAAATGAAATTACGCATAGCTGTTACAATACTTTCTTCAATATTGTGTTTGAAAAAAAAAAGGCAGTGCATTAACCATATGCGTGTTGTAAAGGTCACTAGGACCTCTTCCATCCTTATCAAGGGGAGTGCTAATTACATAACCTTACAAAAAATCTTTTAAAGAAAAACACAAATATGGAAGTTTTTTGATCCATCTGATATTCCTTTCCTTATCTGTGTAATCACAATATTACACTACTTGTTATCTTATACTCCTTGGTGTCCTATACGTCATTGCTGAGACCTCTCAGGATCTCCCTCATTCTATCAATGCTTTTAAAAAACTGCCTGAAAATTAGTGCTACCACTTAAAAAAAATCGAAAATACTGATTTATTATTAATAGTGCAGAAAACACACAGATTTTTTGGTTTGTTTTTTCAATGACATCATTACCATGGGAAACCCCAAAAGGACACAGCCTCCTTGGAGATATATTATATCATCACCAAATCTTTGACAAATAAAGACAAAAACCTGGTTTTAAGTTTCACGGTTGGGAAACGGGAAAGAGCGTGGGAACTACCTCGTCCTTCTTTTAGTCATAAAAAGTAGCCAGCACCGGAGGAAAGCAACAACCACCTAACAGAGCCACAAGCCAGAGTGCACGTGAGAAGCAGGGCTGCGGCACCCAGGACCACTCCTCCTCACCCCCGCCGCCCCGAGATGCGGGTGGGGAGAAACCCTGCGCGCCCCGCAGGATGGATACGTGGGGAACGGGGCAAGAGCCCCCGGGGGGGGGTTACGTTGGGAGAACAGGCGGGGGGGGGGGGAATATCCGGCCCGGGGCAGAACCCTCCCTTTGGCCCCTGCGGGGTCTCCCCTACCTGGGTGCGGGGCTCCCGGCAGCTCCCCGTACGCCGGTGACGGCTGGTACCATGCGCCGGGCGGCGGCGGCGGCGCCCAGAAGCCGGGGTCCCAGGCGGGGGGCGGGCAGAACACAGGTGGCCTGAACATGGGAGGCGGCGGCGGCGGGTACCAGGCGAACGGATTCATGTCAGGCCCGAAAAGACCCCCCCGGCCACCCGCGCTGCCACTGCCAGCGGCGCTTGCTTCCACATGGGGGACATGGGCGGCCGCTGCATTATACGTCACTTCCGGCGCTACTGTAAACACCACGCCCCAGAGCCGGGGTGCGGAACCCCGCCGGCCACACTACCGCGTAACGTCATCGCACAGCGCCGGAAGGGCCCTGGGGACTGTCAGCCGCCTATGCGCCGGCAGGTTTGTCTGGGCCGCTAGGGTGGCTACGCCATACGCCGGCGGCGTTGCTGTGCTATGGCCCGAGAGCTGATGGGGCCGGCGCTGCCCCCGGGCTTTGCCTGCTGCGCCGAGGCGGACCCGGATGAGGACTTCAGCCAGGGTGAGGACGCGATAGAGGACAGGGTTTGGCCTGGGTGTGAGCAGCGCCGCGAGGCGGGGGCTCCTCGGTCGGGGGGCTCCAGTCCCGCCCCAGCCCGGGGCTGTGTGTAGCCCCGGCACCGCGCCCGCCGGAGCGTGCCCGGGCCGGCGGGACCCGTCCGCAGCCCCGCACAGGCTGGGCGGCACGGCCTGCGTTGCGGCGGTTTTCAGGGGATTTCCGGGGGGTCCGCACCTCCCTGCGACATGTTCTTGGGGTCCGCACATGAGGAAAGGTTGAAACCCAGCGCCGCGCTGCGGCGCGACCCCCCTCTCTTCCGCGCTGCGGCCCTGCTGTCGGTAAGGCCGAGACAAGCTGCGTGTTTCACAGCTGATTTTCGCTGTGCTCTAATTCAAGTGATTTTTTTTCTTTGTGACACTGAGGGCCTCAGCTGCACCTTGCTGCACCCCGTTTTCAGATGATTTCATATAGGTTATCAAAGGTAAACACACACAACCACTATATTTTCTTGTAGTTGTGTTCTAGTACCTAGGCTATTTTACATCAGGCTTTCTCAAACTTCATTGCACTGCAACCCCCTTCTGACAACAAAAATTACTATACGACCCCAGGAGGTGGGGACCGAGCTTGCCCGAGCCCAGATGCCCCGGGTGGGGGTGGAGAGCCAAAACCCAAGGGCTTCAACCTGAGCCCCATTGCCGAGGACTGAAGCTGTTGGGCTTGGGCTTTGGCCCCAGGCAGTCTAAGCCAGCCCTGGTGACTCCATTAAATTGGGGTTGTGACCCGCTTTGGGGTCCCGACCCACAGATTGAGAACTGCTGTTTTACATACATACAGCTATATATACATACACATAATTTCCTGTTTTCTCTCTTTGGGGGAGGTGTTGTTAATGCTACTGACTTTATGGGTTTGCTAGCATTTACTTGTCCTTTAACTGCATTTTGTCATCTGTGGTAGACAGCACATACCTCAGGTTTGGTTCATCTACAGTAGGTTGCTTTATCGTACTTCACTATTTGCTGTTGCATTTGTCTTAAGAAGGGACTATATTTTAAACTCATTTATTGGGGAGGATGCTTAAATTATGTCTTAGCCCATTCATTCTGTCCATGAGTATTCTTGCAACCATATTTGAGTACCCACATTACTCCTCTGAAAATCACATCCATGTGCTTTGCACTGCATAAAATCACCAAATATGAAATACAGCGTTTTATATGTCTGGATGCTGCTCATGCTGATCTACATTGTGCTAGTTGTTCTGAAGAAGCCTCTCGGCAAACAGTTAAGATGCTGGTATTTGCTATGTATTGTTGGAACGCCCTTGAGAAAGATCTAATGTGGCTCTGCAACAAATTCTGTAAAACATTGTCTGCAGCTCAGATAAATGGATTTAAGCTAAACCTCATTCAGTATTATGAGATGATTCTCTAGAGGAGTTTTAATATGATTACTTAACATGTGTAAAATGGTCTTAAAAGGTTGTTATATGGAGGCAGATGATGTTAACCACTTTTAAACAATATTACTTTATTCTTAGTTTCAAGGCCCATCTACATTTGTTGGTAATTTGTTTAGAAGCAGCTTCCAACAGTTTAAGGCAGGGGTCAGCAACCTTTCAGAAGTGGTGTGCCGAGTCTTCATTTATTCACTCTAATTTAAGGTTTCGTGTTCCAATATTACATGTTAACGTTTTTAGAAGGTCTCTTTCTATAAGTCTATAATATATAACTAAACTATTGTTGTATGTAAAGTAAATAAGGTTTTCAAAATGTTTAAGAAGCTTCATTTAAAATTAAATTAAAATGCTGAGTCCCCCAGACGGATGGCCAGGACCTGGGCAGTGCCACTGAAAATCAGTTGAAAATATGTTAAGGCCTAAACTTATTATTATGTCTGAAACAGGGATCAGAAACCTTTGGCACATGGCCCATCAGGGAAATCCGCTGATGGGCTGGGACGGTTTGTTTACTTGCAGTGTCCGCAGGTTTGGCTGATTTCAGCTCCCACTGGATGCGGTTTGCTGTTCCAGGCAAATGGGGGCTGTGGGAAGCGGCGGCCAGCACATCCCTCGGCCCATGCCAGTTCCCGCAGCTCCTATTAGCCCAGATCCAGAACGGCGAACTGTGACCAGTGGGAGCTACAGTCGGCCAAACCTGCAGACGCTGCAGGTAAACAAACCGTCCTGACCCATTATCGGATTTCCCTGATAGACTGCGTGCCAGAGGTTGTCGATCCCTGATCTAAAACATTTAAATAAATAAATACTGTGTATACTCATTCATAAGCCAAATTATTTTTAGTAAAAAAGGGAAGCCCCAGAGAAGGGGGTCGGCTGATGAACGGGTATAGAGAGGGAGAGGTGAGACACAGCTGCTCCTCCCAACAGAGGGAGCAAGGAGAGGCAGCACAGCCAGCAGAGCCAGAAGGGAAGAGGCGAGGCCAGAGTCTCTCTGCTTCTGGCCACGCTGCTCTCCCCCCAGCCTCCGAAGCAGCTGCAGCTCCGGGGCTGGCAGGCTGCAGCCGTGCCACTCGGCCCCGCCCCCCAGAGCGGGCTGCGGCCGCACCGCCTCGTATAGCAGCACAAACAGCAATCCTCCACTTTTGCAACTAGTTGCAGTTTCCGCCACACAAAAGCGAAGGTTACTGGGCATACTCAGTTCGGGTGAGCATCCTCAGTACGCCCGAAGTAGGGAATTGGGAGAGGGAGCTTTTTGTGTCGTCACACTGGCCTGCTGGAGCACGGTGTGGCCGTGCCACCCGGCCCAGTCCGCTGGAACCTGCTGCGGCCACGCCCCCCAGTCTGGTCCGCTGGAGCAGGCTGCGGCTGTGCTGCCCAGCCTGCTAGAGCAGCTCCAGCCAGGCCAGAGACATCCTACCCTGGCCCAACCCAGATAAGGTGGGAAGGGATGGGATGGGGAGAGTGTGGGGGTCCCTGGCTGGGATGGGGCCATGTGGGGGGTGGTCACAGAGGTTACTTCCCTGACCCCCAGCTCCTCCCCCCCCCCTCAAAAATTTCCCCACCAGTTGCTGTCCCGGCCCATCAGGGTAAGCAGCTGGCATGCTGGGACACTTCGTTTACTTAGGTTTACGTCCGTGCCTGCGGACGCTCGAGGTAAACAAACCATCTCAGCCCACCAGCGGCTTATCCTGATGGCCTGGGAGCCAAAGTTTGCTGACCCCTGAATTATAGGGTCGGCTTATGAATGAGTCATAAAATTTTTCCATTTTTACTTATCCATCTTGGGGCGGGGGGTTGTCGGCTTATAAACGACCCGGCTTATGATAAAGTACAGTAACTCCTCATTCTTAACGTTGTAGTTATGTTCCTGAAAAATGCAACTTTAAGTGAAACAATGTTAAACTAATCCAATTTTCCCATAAGATTTAACGTAAATGCAGGCGGTTAGGTTCCAAGGAAATGTTGGGGAGGCAGACAAAAGGCATTATATACTGTATATAATAACGCTTTTCTCCAGCTGGCTTTGAAGGGGAAAGTGCCACTTCTTTCCGGCCACTGGCTGCGCAGCTGCCCTGCTCCTCCTGAGTCCTCTGGCCCGTGCTCACAGGGCTGCATTCCAAAAGGGGCTTTAGAGCTGCAGGCCAGGGCCCCGGGGCCCCCTTAGCCCAGGGCCCTGCAGCCCCTAAAGCCCCTACATTCCGGGTGGCCCTGCCTGGTGGGGAGGCAGCATCCCCGCTTGCTCCCTCCCTCCCAGAAAATCCTATGCGCCGCCAAACAGCTGTTTGGCAGCGGGGGAAGTGCAGGGAGGAAGAGAGGGGGAGGAGGCAGAGAAGAGGAACTTGTGCAATGCTCCCTTGTAAAGTCAGCCAAACGACAGTAGAAGGGAGCATTGCACAACTTTAAATGAGTGTGTTCCCTAATGGAGCAGCGACATAACTTCGAAACAAAGTTAAGCGGGAGGATGTTAAGTGAGGAGTTACTGTATATACGGTATGCTTAATCCATGAGCCTCTATCAAAAACTTTTGAGTTAAAGGCTGTTTTTCTATATATGGAAAGTATCGGGGTGAGGGAGGGGCGAACGACACCCAACTTCTGAGGTTAAAATTTAATAATATGGCACAACAGATTATATACTGTACTATGGACTTATTTTGTTTAATAAAAATAAATTTGATATGCTGTTTTGTGTGTTTAATTAAATTCTAGTTAACCTTGTAATGCAGCAGGAAACAAATCATGAGCAAGTTAATTACCTAGTAAATAACCAATATATCATACAGTATTTTCTAACATACTAAAAATGTACAATTAATAAGAATCTGAAAATATTAAGCTACTGTATATAATATATATAATTATAGTATACCCGCCTAGGTAGCAAAAATTTTTTTACCAAATCTAGTGTAAAGGCTCTATTTAGTTGTAAATCAACATTTTAATTGTCACATCAGTCAATGTGAATTATCTTTTTTAGAAAATAACTGAAGTACAACTGGAAAAGTTGATTAAAATTGCTGATTTAAATCGAGACTTTCCACTTGGTGATTTAAATCATGATTTAATTGCATGATTTGAAGCACCTTGATTGAAATCAATCCATCCTGTTAAAAATAGTTCTCAAGCATAGGTTGGACCTAGTTTCATTCATTAGCATTAATATTTTCAACTATGTTAAAACTCAGTTATTATTAACACAGTTCTCCCGCAGATGTCACAAAACTACACAAAACTGGGCAGCCATGCTACATTTCATACAAATGATTTAAATAATTTGCAAATTTACAAATAATTAATACTTAAATAGAGTTCTGCTTCTGACCAACACACTCTTCCCTAAGCAGTGGTGAGAGTAGGACATGGAGCTGTATAAAACCTGGCAGCTGTACCTGGGGGAGAGGGAAGAAGGGGGTGCTGGAAAGTGTCTAGGATGGATTAAGATGTTGGGACAGGAAGCTGGTGCATGCTGAGATTACTGGGGTACGTGGAGAGATTGTGTGGAGGCTGCAGTTACTGGGACTTCTGTGGTGCGTGGGAGGATATTTGATGGAGGGAACTGGTGAAAGTTGCTAGGGGATCAGAATGTCTGCATTCCACACTTGCCACTGCTGCCACCTTCCAGCTGTTCCTTCCTGGGCCTTGCTCTTGTCTGACTGATACTTGATGGTTCTTTCCTTTTGACTTGATCTGAACAACTCTTCAAATATGTTGGTTTTTTTTTCTGGTTTGGTAGTTGAATTTATTTGTGAGCTTGTCCTTCACTTTTCCTCAGATATTTTCATTTCTAGACATCTTTTTTAGCATCTATCTTCTTTAGAGAAAATGACGTACAAAATTGTGCACTTTCAAGCTTGTAATTCCATCAGAAAAGGTTAATTTGATACCTTAAATCAGAAGAGTGAAGACAACCATTTATTACTGTCAACATTCATGAATAGGAATTGCTACTTCACATGCACATTTTGGTTATGTGTAATTTTCATAAGGCAGTAAGTCAGCAAATATTTAATAATCCTTTCTTTTGGCTTCATTATGCCTACTTATTCTTTTTGCATATAACATACACAAAACAACTACATTAAAAGGGCACTATTAAGGTTTCAGTGTCAAGCATTCAAAAGTTAGGAGATGCTAGAAGTAAGGTTCCTTTTATAGACACAAAGTTCATATCCCTACCAGATTTTAAGTCCCTGCTTCAAAGGATCTGTTAAAAGAAAAGATTGTTTTGCCCATGTTAAAAAATTCTGCCAATGTATTTTTCCTTAGCCCTGTTCTTAGAAAATGCTGAACCATTTTGGCTGTAATTCTCCAAATATTTCAACCCGAGACAGACACCAGGCATGGAAAACTTCAGCCCAAATGGTTAATATTTGGTAAAGTGTTAAGTCTCTGAAAGCAGGGTCTTATAATAGGAACTTTTGGGCAACCTTAATAATAAGTAGCATTAGCAGCCCCATTTATAATTGCCTGGCACATCTGTAGGATACTTTACTCATTTAGGTTCTGATCCTGCAAACATTTATACATAATTTAACTTTACATTTGTGTAATGCCGCTGAATTTAAGTTGGAAAAAGTTGAGAATGTGCATAGGCGTTTTCAGGGTCAGGGTCTTAAATATATATTTTTAAATAACTGATCAAAAATGGGCATACATTCAGTTACACTGATCAAACAAACCAAAATGGGTAACATATTGACAATAGTCAATATAATATATTGCTTATTAATCCTTGGCTGCTTTCCAAAATCACTTCTTATAACTTTTTTTTTGGGCGGGGAGAGACTCTGACAGGAACCACCAGAAATATCTGGCATTGAAGTGGATTCTTGGGTCTGTTGTCTTGGTTCATTTCCTTTCCATGCAAACAAGAAGCTGAAATGAGAGGCAGATCAGTGGTTGCTTTTTAAATTGTATGTTGTTCTTGTTTTGTGTTTTAGTTATGTGAAGAAATGATGAGTTGTGTAATGTCCCCATTAATCTTTCTCATTCTTGTCTAAGACTTGCCTAATAAAAGTCGAGCTTCTAGATGGATCTGGTTTATTTTGCATAATTTAAAAGGTCACAGCTCTTTAATTGTAGATGTAATTTTCTCTGAGCCTTCGTTTATATGACTTCATTGTACCTGATCCTTTTTTTGTTCTAGTTCTTTGGCTGTAGTAAAAGATCACTGTACCTCTTCCCAGCCAAATAAGTTTCCCTTCCTGTCTGCCTTAAAATCAGTGTTTGAAATTTCAAAAGGCCCTGTGGAGTTTATGCCTCAGAATGCACTGTGAAATTATAAAAAGCCCAGTAGTGTCAGAGCCATTCAACCCTGTGATATCAATTATTCATTTAAGCCGTAATTCAACAAAGCACTTAAAACACATGCTTAAATCAATCTTTATTCAGCAAATCATGAATGCTTGTTCTTATGTGCTCGGCTGTGTCAGGGCCTTTGTTAACTCTTGTGTAGAGTCAGGACTGTTTGAATAAAGTTAAATCCAGCGAAATACATGTTTTGATGATACCAAAAGTGGTAATGTTCTTTTAAAGTGTTTAATAAAATATCCACACTAAATCTTGATGTTTAGTTGCAGGTCCAGTATTGCCTCCTGGCTACAAAAAAAGCTCAGAAATGCATGACAGTGATGAAGGCTCCAAGTCTCCTCCTCTGCTCAGAGAAGCAAATAGAGATTCTGAAGAGGAGCAAGACACTGATCCAGTACCCAAGTCAGTCTGTTTGTGTGTCATTCATGTATTTACACTAGTAAAATAAGCAGAAATTGGACCACTTCATACAATGAGTTGACTGAATTAGCCCAGATGCAGAATCGGAAAGGGGCTATATTATGCAACTAAAGAAAGCAAATGCCACACCAAGATAAAGTCTGCTAACGTGTCCTCATCCGTTCCAGGGTGATAGTGGCTGCCTAAGCTGTGTGTCTCCTTAGATTGTGACTGGCTTGTTCAGTGCAATCTAAATTGTTCATTTCATTTTAATTTTGTATCTAGGTTGACATGTCACTTAACTTTTAGATTGTACTTTTAATTTGTGTGTATACACAACAGATGTGGATGATAGGCACTTTATTAGAAATCTGAAAACTTAATATTGCATGAATTCTGTTTCCAAAGTACAGCAAGTTTTCCTGCAGAAAGTAATAAGCAGCTTGTTAGTATAACTATATTAAAGTTGCTGTGATGGGCCTGTTCATGGAAGTGTATTTTGGTAAATTATATCTTTGCTAGCAATAAGCAATGGATCTATAGTAGACTTTGGGTGGACTGTGAATTTTGAAATTAGTGTTTCCTAATATAAATGTATATTAAGAAGCATATTGGAGGTAGAATGAAATTGAGGTTAAAAAAAAGAAAAAGGCCAAAATTTTCAAACCTGAACTTAGACTCCTATATCCATATTTAGGAACTTAAATAGAAGTGGCTCAATTTTCAGAAGTTCTAAGCACCCACAAATCTTATTGACATTAATAGCTAGAAGTGCTTAGGATCTTTGAAAATTAAGCCACTTCTAACTTTAGGCATAAAGTCTTGAGGAATGTGGCCTTTGACTCTACATGAATATAAACGTACTACTGTAATGGGAGATACGGCACCTGTTTTAGGAACAGGTATATGGTAAGAATACTCGGATTGTCATAACATCAAAGTTATAGATCAAATGGATGATCGCAGGGAAAATTAGCTTACCAGTGACACAGTGAACAACTTTCAACTCCCAGTAGGCCTGATCCAACTCTGATTCTCTGACAAGTTAATAGGAGTCTTTCTGTTGACTTCAGTGGGAACTGGGGCGGGAGGGATAGCTCAGTGGTTTGAGCATTGGCCTGCTAAACCCAGGGTTGTGAGTTCAATCCTTGAGGGGGCTACTTAGGGATCTGGGGCAAAAATTGGTCCTGCTAGTGAAGGCAGGGGGCTGGACTCAATGACCTTTCAAGGTCCCTTCCATTTCTAGGAGATTGGTATATCTCCAATTATTAAAAATTAGTTTGGGCTCCTAGATACAGTGTTCATGTTAAAAATGTTTAAGATAAACAGATAATAGTGTTATCTCCTTTTTAGATTATCTATTTAACTTAGGTATTTGTAACATGCCTATCATCATAATACTGTATCTAGGGACCAGTCTGACTCCCATTGAAGTCACTGTAACGATTCCTGTGCGTGATCAAGCCCTTAACAAGTGTGGGTATATGATTATTTTGATTTGAAGGGTGGAAATATTATTTTTTTTAATAGCAAATCTCAGCAAACTGCACATACGCAGATTTAATGGGAATAGTCAAATGTGAAAAGTTTAAAAACATGTAAGTGTTTGCAGGATTGGAGTCTTAGAGGGCATTATACTATTTCCATGTAATGATCGTTAGTGTAAATACTCCCCACTTTTTCTCCATGGTTTTATTTACTGATTGTTCAGTCTAAAATTCAATTTGGAAAAGTACTAGTCAAAATGTATAAAATGATGGTAGAAATGTAGCAAGAAATATGCTGGTGTTAAAATTACTTTATGCATGCAAAACAAGCATTGCCGTGTTTTACTATTTGATTTTCTCTTTCTGCACCAATAACATTTTTTTAAAATGTCACTGCAGTGTAAGAATGAGGCTTATGCTAACAAATATTTAATTGCGCCAAATTATTTCAGATTCTTATGCTGTGTTTCCGTGGTAACAGCAAGATAGTACATAATGTAAGACTTTTGGAAATCATTTTGTTTTTTTTTTCTTTTAAAGTGTAGATAATTGCCATCTATGTCAGAGTAATTATTAAGCTAAATCACTGTATTTGTAGAAAACAGAAAAGAGCTCAGGAAGATGATGATGACGATGATGGCTTTTTTGGACCTGCTCTTCCTCCTGGATTTAAAAAGCAGGATGATTCTCCAGAGAGGTAATTAAAGCGGAATAGTGTTCAGGCTCCTCTCATTAGAGCCACAAAATATTTTTTTGAAAATAATTGTTTTATCAGTGAACACCTTAGTTATACTTAAGATTTATGTGATTAGAATTCCTTCTTCCACATAGCAGTGTTCCTTTGTAATTTAAGTACAGAATTCCCCATGTATCCTCTGGAAAGTCAGAGAGAAGAGAAAAATTGTATATGAACTGTCTAAACATATTTTGAATATCAAATTTCTCCCACCTTCTAAGATAAATCTCAAAAAGAGTATGCGTGTTAGACAGGCAAACTGTTGTATGGAATGCGCTTGTGTTTTTTCAATATTTATTTTGAAAATTTTATAGGTATTGCCTAATACCTATGACCACCTTAGGCCCAAACTCTATGAACTCCTCAGGTGCAGGAGCCCACCTGCATGGAACTCATTGCAGGACTGAGACGTTAATTTGTTCTATGTAATATAATATGACATATATTATTGAAATGGTGTTGTTCTGTTAATACATTGGGATCATTCGTTTTCTTCATGTGAACAATGCTGAATGGAGTATGTTTGTTAAAATCATATTTTACTAAATCAGCATTGTTTATAGCCTCTTTGTTAGAAACAAAGCCCATTCAACTACACACAATTATAAAATACCTATTGGAGAAAGCTACTTGTTAATTTTCCGTTCAGAATTTAACTGCATCTGACAGCCTCCTAATCTTCACATCAGTCTCAGCTCTTTTCAGTGTAATTCAAAATGATATTCTGTATGAAAATCACTACTTTCAAGAGAACGTTAGTAGATAAAATGTTCAGCAGAAACTTCCTTGCAGATTTGCTTTTGACATCTGTGCTGTTTGCTTCCTCAGTGCTATGAAGAGTCAGTAGATAGAATGATCCAATATTTACCTGTCAGAAATAATGTCATTGTTAGGAAGATGAGCCAGTCTGTTGCTGAACAGTTCTGGTTGTAGCATTATTGTCTGCAAGAAATTCCGTAGTTGAAAGTGTGTCTCAAATCAGAGAATTTTTATTGAGCGAGAACTTCTATATACACCTCTATCCCAATATAACACGACCTGATATAGCGTGGTAACACCAGGGCTCCGGCAGTGGGGCTCGGGCGGCACTTTAAAGGGCCCGGGGCTCCGGCTGCTGCGAGGAGCCCTGGGCCCTTTAAATCACCACTGGAGCCCTGCCGCTGCTACCCCGGAGCTGCGGCAGTGGGGCTCAGCCGGCGATTTAAAGGGTCCAGGCTCCCCACAGCGGCCGGAGCCCGGAGCTCTTTAAATCACTGCTGGAACCCTGCCGCCACTACTCATAGACTTTAAGGTCAGAAGGGACCATTATGATCATCTAGTCTGACCTCCTGCACAATGCAGGCCACAGAATCTCACCCACCCACTCCTGTAACAAACCCCTAACCTATGTCTGAGTTATTGAAGTCCTCAAATCATGGTTTGAAGACCTCAAGCTGCAGAGAATCCTCCAGCAAGTGACCCGTGCCCCATGCTGCAGAGGAAGGCGATAAACCTCCAGGGCCTCTGCCAATCTGCCCTGGAGGAAAATTCCTTCCCGACCCCAAATATGGCAATCAGTTAAACCCTGAGCATGTGGGCAAGACTCACTAGCCAGCACCCAGGAAAGAATTCTCTGTAGTAACTCGGATCCCACCCCATCTAACATCCCATCACAGACCACTGGGCGTACTTACCTGCTGATAATCAAAGATCAGTTGCCAAATTAATTGCCACAATTAGGCTATCCCATCATACCATCCCCTCCATAAACTTATCAAGCTTAGTCTTAAAGCCAGATATGTCTTTTGCCCCCACTACTCCCCTTGGAAGGCTGTTCCAGAACTTCACTCCTCTAATGGTTAGAAACCTTCGTCTAATTTCAAGTCTAAACTTTCTAGTGTCCAGTTTATATCCATTTATTCTTGTGTCCACATTGGTACTAAGCTTAAATAATTCCTCTCCCTCCCTAATATTTATCCCTCTGATATATTTATAAAGAGCAATCATATCCCCCCTCAACCTTCTTTTGGTTAGGCTAAACAAGCCAAGCTCTTTCAGTCTCCTTTCATAAGATAGGTTTTCCATTCCTCGGATCATCCTAGTAGCCCTTCTTTGTACCTGTTCCAGTTTGAATTCATCCTTCTTAAACATGGAAGACCAGAACTGCACACAGTATTCCAGATGAGGTCTCACCAGTGCCTTGTATAATGGTACTAACACCTCCTTATCTTTGCTGGAAATACCTCGCCTAATGCATCCTAAAACCGCATTAGCTTTTTTAATGGCCATATCACATTGGCGGCTCATAGTCATCCTGTGATCAACCAATACTCCAAGGTCCTTCTCCTCCTCTGTTACTTCCAACTGATGTGTCCCCAATTTATAACTAAAATTTTTATTACTCCCTAAATGCATGACCTTGCACTTTTCATTATTAAATTTCATCCTATTACTATTACTCCAGTTTACAAGGTCATCCAGAACTTCCTGTATGATATCCTGGTCCTTCTCTGTGTTAGCAATACCTCCCAGCTTTGTGTCATCCGCAGACTTTATTAGCACATTACAACTTTTTGTGCCAAGGTCAGTAATAAAAAGATTAAATAAGATTGGTCCCAAAACTGATCCCTGAGGAACTCCACTAGTAACCTCCTTCCAGCCTGATAATTCACCTGTCAGTACGACACGTTGTAGTCTCCCCTTTAACCAGTTCCTTATCCACCTTTCAATTTTCATGTTGATCCCCATCTTTTCCAATTTAACTAATAATTCCCCATGGAACTGTATCAAATGCCTTACTGAAATTGAGGTAAATTAGATCCACTGCATTTCCTTTGTCTAAAAAATTTGTTAGCTTCTCAAAGAAGGAGATCAGGTTGGTTTGGCACGATCTACCTTTTGTAAAACTACCCCGGGGCTCCGGCAGTGTACAATGTATAAATTCTGGTTAATGTTATGAGATTGTATCATTTAGTGCTGCAATATGTGGTAGTTCTACCATGAGCTCCAGGATCCATGACGTCTCTCTCATTCACAGAAATACACCGGTCTGGAAGAAATTACACAACAAATAAAATAAATAATTAACAACTGAACTCTGGCTGAACAATGCGTATGCTAAGGATGGTGCTTGGCAGAGCCCAAAACATGAGCTGTGTGACCTAGTGGTTGGAGCTAGCAGCGGAGTCAGGGTTGTGGTCACACCAGTGGTCAGAAGCCACCCCAAGGGTCAAAGTCAGAGTCTGCAACTGGGTCAGGGCAAGGAAGCAGGCAACAGAAACAAGGCATGGTAGATAGCAGGAACCAGGTGAGGAAGCGGGGACTTGGTCTCAGAGATCTGGGCATCAACAGGCCTAATGACTAGTTGCTCAGACGAGGCATGGGACAGGAAGTCTTGTACCCGGTGGTGTCCAATCAGCTGTCAGCTGTGGTCATCTGACCATGCTGAGTCAGTGGATGTAGCTTCTATGATAAGGTATTAGCAGCAGTTCTGTTGTCCACCCTTGTAGCTCAGTGGTGCAGAAGATAAGGCTGCTGCTCAGCAGCTCTGGCTTTGAGACCTATGGCACCTGACAGTGTCTGAGCTGTGAGAACTAATTCTGCCTAGGTTGTCTGAAGGGAAGAAGGTTTGAAGAGTGGAAAAATCCCTTAACAAGAAACCAAAGAAACCAGGTGGTAATACCTTTAAAATCTCAGAGGATTCAGACACAAGGAGAAGCTTGGCCAGGAGAGGGGAACAAACAGAACTTAGTTTTGTAGCAAAGGAGACCTTTGACTGTGGGACCAGCCAAAGTCAAAGGAGGCTGGCTCTGGGAAAGAGAGGGAGAAGAGACTAGAGATATTGCGTGTTCTAGAGGAGAAGCCATATGCAGGAGAGCAGGGAGAGAGGAAGGATCCCAAACTCCATAAACAAACACTGAGCCAAATCTCAAAGAATGCTCGAGAGGTGAGGAAACTGAGGCAGGGATGGTGTGTAGGTGTTGTATTGTTTTGTCTAGATATGTATATATCTTGTGCTGTCTGTAGTATAGAGTGGCTGGTTTGGGAACTTTTTCAAAGCCTGTGCATTGTGTGCTTCAACTATCATGTCCCTAGAGAGGTGAATGTAAACTAGATTTCCCACAAAGTTGGCACTCTGGGAAAAGCTGTGCTTATGATACTGGAGAAACTGGGGGAGCTAGCACGAAACACAGGGCGTAGGCAGTTGAACTTTCAGAAGCGGGTGTAAACTGGAAGATCTGCACATCCAGAATGTGGCCAGTGACCCAAAGGCAGTACCTGGACTCTGCTTAGACTCAGGAAGCTTAAAAGCACATAGGCTCAAAACAGCAGCTTGGTGAGTGTCCGACAGGCAGAGTTATACCAGAGCTGCCACATCTGTGTAGTTAAAAGTAGTATAAATAGCTGGTATAATTATTTCAGGATAACATATGGTATCCCAGCGCTTGCTTTCATTATAGAGGCCATTACCCACTGTCAGGGTTCCCTCCCCACTCTGAACTCTGGGGTACAGATGTGGGGACCCGCATGAAAAACCCCTTAAGCTTGTTAGGCCTGAATAAAGATGTAGCACAAAACCAGTTGTGCCAACCTGACTGAAGTCAAGCATCTAGAGGTTTCTGGGTAATCCCAGAGTGGAAAATACTGAGAAGCAGCATTGTCTCACAAAGCCCTGGGAAACAGTAAGATCAGTGAAGGGGCTGGAACCAGCTGTGTTATGTTAAGAAACACTGTTTGAAGAACTGATAAGACACACAAGCATCTCACAGTTCTGACTCTAACTCCTTGGTTTAATGTTCGGTGTGTTTTAACTCCCTCGCATTCCTAACCTTTGGCGCTTGTTGAGATATTAACAATTCAATATTGTAGAGACTAGGCATGCGTATATATTAAAAGGTGTCTAATTTCTAGTTGTTAGACAAAGGGGGTGGGTTGCTTTAGTGAATGATCTATGATGTAATAAAACTGTCTATATAAGCTAATACAAAGCTGTAAAGAGGCGGCTGGTTCTCTTCGGATACGAGCTGTTCTTTTACTGACACGTGCACTTGTCAATAAAAAACTTTTTATCGGACCTTGCTGGTGTCTCTCTGCGGTCAGACAACGAACTTCGCTGTTGGGGTTAGAGTCCCCGACAAGCTTATATTCCACCAGCTTAGGTTAAAAACTTTCCCAAGGCACAAATTCCTTTCCCTGTCCTTGGACGGTATTGCTGCCACCACCAAGTGATTTACACAAACGTTCAGGGAGGGGTCACTTGGAGCCCTGTTGCCCCCAAAATATCCCCCAAACCCCTTCACCCCCTTTCCTGGGGTGGGGGAGAGGGAGGGGCTTGAGAATAATATACCAACCGATAGGTTAACAAAGTGAGCACAGATCAAATCCCTGGTTTTTAGGGCACTGAGAATCAATCAGGTTCTTAAAAGAATTTTATTTAAAAAAAAAAATGTAAAAGAATCACACCTGCAAAATCAGAATGGAAGAAAACTTTACAGAGTAAATAAAAATATTTAAAACACAGAGGATTGCCCTCTAGGCTCATCTTCAAAGTAACAAAAACAGGAATAAACCTCCCTCTTAGCATAGGGAAAATTCACAAGCTAAAACAAAGGATAATCTAATGCATTCCCTTGTTATTACAATTTCTGTAATTTTTAGATGGATCAGTTCAGGATCTTTTTAGGAGCTGGGTTACCTGCCTGGTTTCTCTTTGTCCCGAACACCAAAGAGAGCACAAACAACCCCCCCCCCCCCGATTTACAAGTATCTTCTTTCCCCATTGGTCCTTCTGGTCAGGTGCCAACTAGGTTACCGATTTTCCGTGTATAAGACTATACTTTTTCTAAAATCCTTAGCCTAAAAATTGAGGGTAGTCTTATACACGGAAGTAAGCCCTGCTCTCTCTCCACCACCCTCCTGCCCCCCCTTTGCTGCCTGCACGTGGCTGGTGGCGCTACTATCCATCGGGCAGTGTCCGGCCGGGCATCCCGGTAGGGTGGGGCGCCGCCCCGCCGCCCGGAGACCGCACTGCCGGGCAGCTGGGGCCTTGGCGACGTGGCTGGGGAGCCAGGGAGTTGCGGCTCCCCCCGCCCGCCGCTCCCCCGCCCCCCTCGCCCCCCCGGCTCCGGCGCCGGTCCGGCGGCTGGGGGCGGCTGGGGACGCGAGAGGGGCAGGGGCTGGGGGCCAGGCGGAACCCAGCCGCCCGCTCCCGCCCCCAGCTGCCCGGCCCGGTGTGCGGTCCGGGGCACGCGGCTGGGGACTGGGACCGAGGAGCCAGGCGGCTGGGGACCGAGGGCGGCTGGGGACCGAGGGAGCTGGGCGGCTGGGGAGCAGGAGCCGGGCAGGGCTGCCGCTGTTCCTGGGCCTGAGCAGCAAAGTGGGGAACAGCTGCAGCTGGAGGGGAAAAAAAACCAAAAACCTGAATTTGGGGTTAGAAAAGTGGGGGCGTCTTATACATGGGGGCGTCTTATACATGGAAAAATACGGTAATTGAACTGGTTAACCTCTTACAGGTAAGTGATTCTGTACCTCTGGCCAGGAGGGATTTATGTTACTGCATACATAAAGGTTGTTACCCTTCCCTTTATATTTGACACCTCTCATCCTTCAAATCCCTCCTCAAAGAATGATTTGTGCTGTCACACATAAAGGAAGTCAGCCAGACAATGACTAGGTGGGGCAGCAGCTGGGGAAAGCTGATTTTATTATGTATTAATTTGGGTTTTTTAAATCTTTAGATTATTTGGGACCATCTAGTTGTGCACATCAATAACAACTCTGTGTGACTGTTACCCTTCCTTTCCCAGTTCTTATTGTACAAACTCAAGTAAATGTGAACCAGCACTCTGCATGGTGGGGTCCTGGGTACTATCACAGCACAGATAATACTGAAAACATGTTTCATTGGACAAGAGACGTTCTTTCAGCCATATACAAATAGAATCTCTAATAAAACAGACAAAGTGTCAGATCCTGAAAGCTTTACACAGTAGGTCCTCTTGATGTTGACGGGACTACTCATGTGAACATGGCTAGCAGGATTGGGCCCACGGGGGGAAAGGCAGCCATTTAAAGGTGAACTAGAGAGCAAAGAACTGTGCACCTTTCACTTCTACTTTCTGACATAGAGTAAATTCCGCTTCTTAGCAATCCCTCGGTTGCCAGCAAAAGGTTGGTACTGTATTACTGTCAGTTGCTAATAAGCGAAAGGCAGGTTTTCAAGGGAGCACCCAGGGAAAGAAGCGCTTGGACATGCCTTTCCTGGCTGCAGTCCTGTAAGCCTGGCTGCTGGCAGGGCAGCAGCAGGGATGGAAGCTGCAGTCTGGCTGCTGGAGCTTTCTCTGGGGATCAGAGATGCTGGGGACCCATGGGGCTGCACCATACCTCTCCCTGCACTTTCCAGGGGTCGGGGCTCAGCATGTCCCAGCACTTCCTTCCTTCGACAGTGCAGACCCCCAGCAAGGCGCAGCCTGGCGAGTGCAGGGAGCGGTACCATGCAGCTCCGACATCTGTGCTGCATTTCCCCTCTCCACTGTTCCCCTGACCACAGCCTCCCGTGCCAGCCCGCAGCCACTTACCTCCTGTGTGGTCCCTGTGCACAGGCTGATTTGCCAGGCTGCTGTCCCAGAAGGGAGTACTGGGATGGACTGAGCACCAGCCACAGACAGTTTTCCAGGCCTGCGGCCAGGGAAGCATGTTCAAGCTCCGCAATCCTGTGTGCACAGCACATCCCAGCGGTTCCTTCCCCGACTGCAGCCCTACAAACCTGCGTGCAGTTAGAATCTTTCTTTTAAAAAAAATAAAATGTTACTAATAAGCAGCATGCTATTGCAAATATTCAAATTCCATTAACATTGATGTTAATGGGATGGGATTGGTTACCAGCAAAATGTCTCCAGTAACCAAAAGATGCTAGTATCAGGATTGCTATTAAGCGGGATATACTGTATTAAGAGTGTCTTAAAGTCTTTTGGTCCACTCCCCTCCCGGATTTTCTTCTGCTTAGCAACTTCCTTCTAAACGGTCAAATTAAACAAAGCACATTTAGGGCTAACATGCATTAACTGAACATATGGGGCCAGATTGTGCCCCATCCTGTGTGCTGACACAAGGGAGCAAAGGGGCATTAAGGGATCCCCTTGCACTTTGAGAGAAACAGGCTTTGCAGAGCTACCATCTCCCCTTCTTGAGCAAATGTGTGAAAAGGGCAGGGACCACGCAGAGCCTTGTCTCTCTTCTACCGCTCCCCAGTGCCCTGGCAGTGTAACTATGCTGGCACATTGGGGAACACATGATGCAACTGGTATAGACCTGATGCCATTTACTCCCTCCCCAGATCAGTGGGGAGAGTGGGAAGAAGATTGTGATACCTAATTAGTGTCTCCCTCCTGGGCTGTTCCAGGGGCAGCAGAACAACACAGTGCCCCTTATTCGGGTCAGATTACAATCTGCTCAATCTAGTCCATAATTACTGAAACAAAATGATTCATGTTGATTTCAGTGCATGGATATCCCAATGTATGAATGGCTCATAAGTGTGTGAGAATATACTGTTTATGCCTTGTATAATATATCCCTACTCCTTTCGAACATCTTTATTTCTCAGACACATCTTTCAGATTTGTCAAAGCATATATTCTTAATTGAGCACTGTATGTAGGACAATTTTCAGCTTTTAAAACACCTCTTTTGAGTTAGTCAAGTACAAAATATAGATGAACCGTTTTCTTTAGTTTTGAAAATAATATCACTCTAACAATATTATAATATGGAAATTCAACTTGTGAATATTTTTGGAAAAACTTAAAATCAGAGTTGAGAACAAACAAGATGTTTTTAGCCCCAAATGTACAAATTTTGAAGAAATTAAGCCTCAGAAAAATAGGATGGGGGAGTTCATTTTCAAATATAATAGTAGCTATGACTTGAAAAATCCAGTGGTTAATGGGAAACTCTCAAGCAAGTATGGGGTACTCGGTGCATCATTTTTTGTGTCACTTAAAATTTCATTTTAAAAAATATTGTTTCCTGCCCTTATGTTTCTAAAAATAATCTTCTGCATATGTGCCAAAAGTAAACAGCAGCCCTGCCTCAGTCCGTAGAAAAACATCAAAGCTGTGCCAAACAGCAGAGCGTATTAACAAGATTTCACTCAGATTCACACTTGCTGTTCAGAGATCCTCTGGGCAGCCAGCAAGCTGTCAACAATCCTGTCAGTTCTATGCTGCTGAGGAAAGTCCTGAGCAGCAGCAGAGTTGTTCATGCAGAAGACACCACAGAAATGGAGGCTGTGGGACGTATAGAGTATTGAAAACCATTTTCCTACCCCCTCCTTGGAACAGCCTACAAGGTGGGAGGGGGTAGAGTAGCTGAGGCTTGCCCCTCTCTTAGGCTTTGTCTAGGTAGGGAAGTTTTATGGGTTATACAGGTATAACCCCCAGCATAGATACTCTACTCTGGACTATGAGGGAACGTCTCCACTGCAGCTGGGGTGTGATTCCCAGCACAGGTAGACAGACGTGTGCTAATTCTGCCTCAGCTAGCATGCTAAAAATTGCAGTGCAGGCACTGTAGCGTGGGCAGCAGCTAGGGCTAACCACCCAAGCTTTGACTAAAGGCTTCGGCGGGCTTGGACTCAGGCAGCTAGCCCAAGCTGCTGCCAGTGTGGCAACATCCACACTATTTAGCGTGCTACCTTAGGCAGCGCTAGCACAGGTCTGTCTGCCCACGCTCACAGTCGCACTCCAGCTGCAGTGTCGTAGCCAGAGTAGCTTTCTTTTGTTTGGCGTACACCCCTTCCCACGCAACATAAGCAAAACCGACAAAGGCACTCCTCCACCAAAATAAGGGGTACCACCAGTATAGATGTATTTGTTTTAAATTCACACTTCAGTGATACCAAAAAGCCTTCCCCAGTGGCATAGCCAGGTGGAGGGAACAGGGGAAGTAATTTAAAAAAAAAAAAAAAAAACCTGCCACCCGCTGCGGCGCTTTTACTCACCCGGAGCACCGCCTGGTGAGTAAAAGTGCCGCAGCTCCCCGCTAGCTACGCTACTGGCCTTCCTGTGTGGACACTGCCTTAGTGGTGAGAAAGCAGAAGAGGAGACAAAAAGCTGCTTCTCTCTTCCAGCAGCTAGATGGGGGTGGAGCTTCACATTTAGCAGACACTTGTAAGCCAGAGGCTGCAATGAAAGATGGAGCTCTCTGGCTAGGGGCAGCACCGCAGTAGAATTCCCTTCCTGGCACTCGTGCTACAGCAGACTGGCTTCTCGGGGAAGGATTGCCCCTGAACCTTGCAGGTGCCCCCTGTTTACACTCATGCCCCTTGTTCTAACTCCTTTTTGTCAGTAGGTGTAATCCTCTGACTAGTGGAGTCTGGTAAGATTTTGTTTGTTCTGCTTGAAGTCTTGGCAATAGCATCACTACTGCAAGGCTTGATTGATTAGATTATACCAGATTTAATAAAAGCATAATTCAGTGGCCCTGGGGCTCATTTTCTCTGTTCCTAAAATCTCACATTCAGGGTTTCAGCCAGCCGTCTTCAGGAGTCAGGAAGGTATTATTTTTCCCCCAGTGTATTCTGGCTTGCCTTTTTTTTTTTTAATTATTATTTATTTTTTTTAATTTCCTTTGAAGCATCAGGCATGGCCACAACTGGAGATGGGACATTGGATGTGGGAGGGCCAGGACTCTGAAGTGTCACTGAGCATTTTCTCTCTCTCACGCGCTTGGCTGGCTGGTTCTTACTAACATTCTGAGGGTCTCAAGCATCCACGGGGGGAAAAAATAGTGGGTGCTTAGTACCCAGGAGTCAGAGCTTAACAACTTCTGCCCTTGGCAGGCAGTTTGTTTATAAACAGAGGCAGGGTGATTAAGATAACAAAAGGCTTGTCATTAAGGATCATTAGATGATCCTGAAAGCATTCCCAGGCACTCCAGTTAAAAGATAGGAAACAAAAGGTAGGAATAAATGGTCCATTTTCAGAATGGAGAGAAGTAAATAGTAGTGTCCCCCAAGGGGCTTTTGCTGGGCTGGGATCTCTGCTGTTCAACATATTTATAAATGATCTGCAAAATGGGGTAAACTCTGTATTTACTGTGGAAGCACTGTGTTTCCAGAGTACTGCTAATTCATAAGAATCCTCCTCACTGTGCCCGTATCATTCTGAACTGTGGAATGCTCATTCTCCTGCTTCAGAAGACTTAAAAATTATCTCCAGTCATCAATGGGACAGACGCAACTGAATAATGTAGCTGTCCTTAATGTGCATCTCAATAATACCTGGGAACCTAGATGTAAATAAGATTGCTGACAGTTTCATCCAGAAAGCTACAGTGAGACAAGTCTTTAAACTGGGACGTTAGTGAAAACGACTTGTAGGTGACTGCAATCATCTTAATATGCTGTAATTCATGATAATGTAATTATGTAGTTCATAATAATTGAATAATTATTCAAATAGTAAAGATACCAATGATAGACGCAGTCAATAACTAGACTATGAAAGAAATGTATAAATATGCTGAAAATAGCCTCCCCACAAAACTGGCAGAGTGCCCACACACTCTCTCTCTCTCTCTCTCTCTCTCTCCAAAAGCACCCACGGGCAAAAACAAAAGTCAGCGCCTGTGGTCTAACGGATCATCATATGCAAGGTCAGGAAGGAATTTTCCCCGGGTCAGACTGGCAGTGACCTTGGGGGTTTTTGCCTTCCCTTGCAGAGTGTGGGTGTGAGTCACTTGACAGGATTATCTGGGTATAGCTCATTTAATCATTTCCTTGCCACTTGAGGTGCACCTCAAGCAGTGGTGCACCTCAGTCCCTCCTATTCTCTGCCTGTGGCACATAATAGTCTAATGATCCTCTGGTCTAATTTGGGTTGTTGGGTTTAGTGTGTGGGTGCTGGGTAATGTTGTTGGCCTGTGAATATACAGGAGGTCAGACTTGGTGATCTGCTGGTACCTTCTGGCCTTAAACTTTTAATGAGGTATTTTTGATTGCACAAAATGTGCAGATCATACTGATTAAACAGATGGAAAGTATTTAATAGAGACAGTGTCTGCTTGTGGTTGGGGTTTTTTTTAAGTGATAACTTTAAAAATCTCCTGGAATGTGGAGATGAAAGTGTGATTTTTCAAGTTGATGATATCCCCTTTGTAAATGTAATGCATAGAAAGATGAAAATGTATGAATATTAATGAAAATGTGGCTTTTACAAGAGAATACACTTTCAACGTTACCACTTCATTGAACTGTTCAAATATTGATTCTTGCTGCAAACAATAAAAGTTGTTACTTAAATGTGCTTTTCATGCTGATTCTTTTTTAAATTAGGGAATGGAAATAAGAATTCTTCTTTTTCTTTGAGGCCTGTTATAGGTCCTGCTTTACCCCCTGGTTTTAGGAAACCTACACAGTATACTGAGGATAACAGCTGTTCCATAGGATCTTCTATTTCTTCAGAATTCCATACCCAGGTTTGTAAAAACTGAAATGGCACAGATCCATCTTGTATTTATAGTGTGGTGGCATCTGAAGGATTCTAACAAAACTGATGGCCTGATCCAAAGCCCATAGAAATAACTTTTTAATACAGTAGATCTTGGTTTAGACCGTAAACTGTATAGGGCAGGGATTTATCATGCTCTGTAGGTGGAAAGCGTCTGGCTCATTTTGGGTGCCACTGCAGTATAAATAATCAGTGCTAATCAAGTAACTTCTGAACTGCAACTGCAGAATCCTGTCTGAAAGGGGGTTATGCAGCAGAGAAGTAAGTTTCTCTGCCCACCTTTTCATATTGTGCTTGAGCATGCCAGGCACTTCAAGGAATTTAGAAAAGAAATAATCTCTGCCCTGTAGATTTTACAATCTAAGTTTAATGATCTAACAAGTGAGTTGGGAGCAAACATGAAGATGGGGAGTTGGCAAGGAGCAGGATAGAAGTAAGGAGCTGGACAAAGCAGAGGAAATGTTGTGAGGTGTGGGGAAAAGGAGGGGTGAGGGACCAGGTGCAAGCAGCAGGTGTTCTAAAGTAACTGTGGCAAACTTGTTATTCTTTGCCACAAAGTCTGCTCCCTCTTGGTTTTGCTGGAGGATGGGTGTTGTAGACTGAATTAAATAAAAGTCAGGCCTGTGGACTTGTAGTCAAACAAGTGTCCCCTCACTTTCTTCCTTTTTTATTGGTGTGATAGCCTCTCCCCTAGAGGGTATTGTGGTGGAGTTCAAACAGCTTCCCTTCCCAGGACTCAAAATGGCAACAAATCCCAAGTAGATGGTATTCACTTCCCTGTCTCGGGAAAGAGACAGTCAGATGGTCAGCATGTCTTGATGGACTCTAAATAACATTGCTGGAAGCCTGGGGTAATGCCCATCGAGAGTTGAGTAGTGAGGGATACAGTGAATTCCCAACCACTCCATACCTGGGAACTTCACTCTTGTACTAGGAACAGAGGCAGTAATCTGGGGGTGCTTCCCAAACTACCATCTAGCCCTGCACTCCTGCGGTGGCTGGAGAGAAATCCTGAAAGTTGGTTAGTGCTGGGCTTAGAAGAGTCTCATACTAGATATAAAGAGCTGTTAGACTAGTTAGTACGAGATCTCACACTTATTTTGAAGGAGCAGGGGTGTTGAATATTTAACAATGACAGTTTCTCTAAAGTGTTCATTTTGTATTGCACTTAGAGCCCTGAGTTTTAAAGAGCATGTCTAAAAATCGCATATCTTCTCAGTTGCTTGTCTTTTGTGATTGACAATTGGTGTAATCTTGGAGGGTAGATGAGGCCTGAATTGTATGTTTTAAAAAAAAAAAAAAATACACACACACCCCTACCTTTACATGCTTCCTTTATCCATCATAAGGAAGTAAAAATTGGGCACAAGCACTCCCCTCACCTCCTTTGTATGTTATCTTCAATTATGTGTCAGATCATGGTGTGCTTTAGGATGAGAAATGGTGATTTTTCTTCCCCTTTACTCTCTTCCCGATTTAAGATTTCTTTCAAAATTGTGCTCTTCCTTACTCCCTCCCATTGCCCTTTGTGTCTTTCCTCTTTCACTACTTCCTCTACCTGCCCAGCTCCTGCTGGGATGTAACTTAGCAGGGAACTCTGCTCTAAGGTAATATATAGTGGTAGTGAAGGTGTTAGATATGCCAGAATTAGTGCCATATGTTTAGTGTTATAACTAGGGTTGTCAAGCAATTTAAAAAAAAAAATGTTAATAGAATACCATTTATTTAACTATTTTTGGATGTTTTCTACATTTTCAAATATTGATTTCAGTTACAACACAGAATACAAAGTGTACCATGATCACATTTATTACAAATATTTGCACTATTAAAAATGAGAAATAGTATATTAATTCACCTAATACAAATACTGTAGTGCAGTCTCATGAAAGTTGAGTTTACAAATGTAAAATTATATACAAAAAACAATGTAAAACTTTAGAACCTAAAAGTCCACTCAGTCCTCCTTCAGCCAATCGCTCAGGCAAACAAGTTTGTTTACAATTTGCAGGAGATAATGCTGCTCACGTCTTGTTTACAATGTCACCTGAAAGCCAGAACAGCCATTTGCATGGCATTGTTGTAGACAGCATTGCAAGATATTTACATGCCAGGTGTGCTAAAGATTCATATGTCCCTTAATGCTTCAACCACCATTCCAGAAGATGTGTCCATGCTGATGACAGGTTCTGCTCAATAACGATCAAAATCAGAGTGGACTAACACATGTTCATTATCATCTGAGTCAGATGCCACCAGTAGAAGGTTGATTTTCTTTTTTGGTGGTTCAGATTCTGTAGTTTCCGCATCAGAGTGTTGCTCCTTTAAGACATCTGAAAGCATTCTCCCAAAATCTGAGAGGGACGAGGTGTGAAGGCACTTTGAGATTCTTAAACCTTGGGTCGAGTGCTGTAGCTGTTTTTAGAAATCTCACATTGATACCTTCTTTGCATTTTGTCAGATCTGCTGTGAAAGTATTTTTAAAACGAATGTGCTGGGTCATCATCCAAGATTGCTATAACATGAAATATATGGCAGAATGTGGGTAAAACAGAACAGGAAACATACAATTCTCCCCAAGGAGGTCAGTCACAAGTTTAATTAATGCATTATTTTTTTAAACGAGCATAATCAGCATGTCCTCTGGAATTGTGGCCAAAGCATGAAGGGGCATATGAATTTAACAGATCTGGCATGTAAATACCTTGCAGTGCTGGCTACAAAAGTGAGAACAAGCATTCATACTGACAGACGACATTGTCTATAATAAGCAGGCAGCATTATGACCTGTAAATCTAAACAAACTTATTTGTCTTAGCGATTGGCTGAACAAGAAGTAGGACTGAGTGGACCTGTAGGCTCTAAAGTTTTACTTTTTTTTTAAATGTAATTGCATTTTTAGAAAAAATAACTCAAACAACTACATTTGCATCTGAAGAAGTGGGCTGTAGCCCACGAAAGTTTATGCTCAAATAAATTTGTTAGTCTCTAAAGTGCCACAGGTACTCCTGTTCTTTTTGCGGATACAGACTAACACGGCTGCTACTCTGAAGCCTACATTTGTAAGTTGCACTTTCATAATAAAGAGATTGCACTACAGTACTTGTGTGAATTGAAATTTTATCATTTTAGAGTGCAAATATTAGTAATCAAAAATAAAGTGAACATTGTACACTTTATTCTGTGTTGTAATAGAAATCAATATTTGAAAATTTAAAAAAACAGCCAAAAATATTTAATAAATTTAACTTGGTATTCTATTGCTTAGCAATACGATTAATTGCAATTAATTTTTTAATTAGTTAATTTTTTTGATATCATGAGTTAACCTCCACATTTCACATGAATCAACTTCCAACCTTTTATACCAAACCTCACCGAGATAACAGGGAGGCTATATTACACATGCTAGACCTCAGAAGAGCCCTGGCCTTCTACCTGGATAGTATGAAGGTTTTCAGGGTGTCTTCTGGACTTTTCCTTGCCATTGCAGAGAGATCCAAGGGTTCCGCTATCTCAGCCCAGAGACTCTCCACATGGGTGTCAAACTGGATTAGACAGTGTTATCAACCTTGTAATGACCCCTCCAGATACTGTTCGCATGCCCTCCACAAGGTCAGTCTCCTCACCCATCACCTTCAAGAACATCCTATCTTAGACATCTGTAGAGCAGCAACATGAGCAGTCCACACTTTCAGAGAACACTACCTGATCACTGGAGACTCCACTTCCTATGCCATCTTCAGCTCCACAGTAGAGTCATCTGTAACTGACCCGACTCCGAAGTCCCAACCCGCCAATAAAGATAGTGCTCAGGAGTTACCTGCAATGGAGCACCCATATGGACGCTAATCGAAGTAGTTACTCATTTTGTGCAGTAATTATGGTTCTTCAAGATGTGTTCCCCATGGGTGCTCTGCAAACCGCCCTCCTTCCCTGTACTCCTGGGTTCTTGTCTAGGATTCTGCAGTAGAGAAGGAACTGAGGGGGGTTAGCTCGCATTTGCTGTCTAATCGACACTACTACTGAAATTCTCTAATCAGCAGTGCAGGGAGGCAAGCACCCCTGCAGTGGAGCACCCATAGTGACACACATCTCGAAGAACCATCCTTACTGCACAAGGTGAGTAACTTCTTTTACACTGAAGTCTGGTGGTGTATTTTTCCCCCCCTCTCCACTCTTTTCTGCCATGGCCTCGTCTACTGTTTGGAAGCCCACCTGTCAACTTAAACTCAGCATGCCAAAACTATCTCTCCCCCAAAATAAATCCCTCCTCTTCCTTTCTCCATCATATTAGATAATTCCACAGTTGTGTCAGTTTTGTGGGCCTATTGTCATCCTACTCTCTTGCCTTCCTCCAACATTCAGGGTGGGTCTAAAGCCTGCCACATCTTCCTTTACAAAATACACAGATTGGGTCCCTTGGTTTTCTGATGGGGGGTGGGGGAGGGACACCCTTGTCCATTGGAATGGTTCTCGGGGTACCTAGGACTGTTGATCATGTTACCCCCTGCCTCTAGCAAGAGCTGGTCTTGCCCACAGTGGCTCTGGTACTTCCCTACCACCACCAGCTTTTTTGCCACTCAAGCTTGCTCCTCTGGGCTGTGCCAGGCCTGTTGTTACCTTGTAGGTTACCAGTAGATGCCACCACTCTCCTCTGCCACTTGAATGCATCTATTCCACTTAACAGGCCCCACCTTTACATCAATGTCAAACTCTTTATTCTCATTTTCAAGGCTTTGCACAACTCTGCCACTTCCTACAGCTCATCACTAGTCACTTGGCAGTCTTTCGCAGAACTTGTGTCCTTCCATTTCCTCCTAACTTAGTTCTTCTCTCTTAGATGGACTTTTGCACCATCCCATTCAGCACTCTGCACCTGGAATGTCTCCTTTTATTCTGTACTCCATCCAGCCTTCTTCAGATCTGACTTTCCCAACACTCCTTCAAATATAAATTCAATTTTAAACAATGTTGAAAGGAAATTAACAAAAAAAACCCAAACAAACCTTAACTAGGAACTAGCACAACATGTGATGCACCAGTGAAGCAATTCCATAACTATATTCTGTGTATTCCTTCCTTCTTTCCACCCCTACCCTTTCCTGTTGTCCTCCTCCCAACATCCAGTCGTGCTATGATCAGTTTAGAGTCTAAGCTCTTTTCTTGCTATGTAAAATGCTATGCACACCTATGGCAATACATTCAGAATGTTGATGGCAGTAATGGAGGATATATTGATGCCCATGATATCAGAGTTGTACATGTACACTTCACTTGTTTCTGATGTTAATCATTTATCACTGGAGTGACAAGCGAGCAGAATATCAAGATATCATCTTGATGTTGATTATTCTACACATCTTAAACAAAAAAGTGCATTATTAATGTGCCTCTGGCAAGAATTCTATTGACCACCATTGATGACACTTTCATCAATGAAAGTCGAGATTAGAAATCATTTGGTTTCTGTAAAAGGCAATGGGAGTTAGAGCTGGGACTGAACAGCTTTTAAATGCTTGGATATAGAAGTAATGTGTATTTATAATACACCTGTTTCTTAATAGGAATTGAAAGAAATTATTGGTCATGGGCCTGTTTGAGAAGACAGTTGGGTTTATAGCTAAGAATATTTCTATAGTGACCTATTATGGTTGATAGAGGTCTTATTTTATTTTTGGAAGGCAACAGATAGTGAGGAAGACGACGCTGTCATAGGTCCAATGCCTGCAAAAGGACCAGTAGAATCCAATGTAACTAGAGACTTTGAACGCAGAGCTCAGCGAATGAAAGAAAAACTTACTTCTTCAGATGATGTAAGTTTTGACTATGCATGTTTTCTTGGCCTAAAAAGATTTGTATGAATTTTAGCAAGCTCACCTGTATGTATTGAAGATGCTAAATGACTGTAGCACTTAATAAAACGTTATCTAGAAGAATCCACAATTAACTTTCCCACTATGATTTTTTTTCTTCAAGGATGGGTCCAAACAAGTTTCAAGGGAGTCTTGGATGACTGAGCTTCCACCAGAATTGAAAGGCTTTGGATTGGGCGCAAGAACTTTCAAGAGAAGAACAGATGAGAAATCAGGAGATAAGTCAATTTGGACAGATACTCCAGCCGACAGAGAGAGGAAAGCCCAAGTGAGCATTTATTCATTCGTATAAACATGCAGGCAGTCTATATGTTATCAGTCTTCCCAGAGTTCACCTCTGCCATTCAGGGATAATCTAATAAAAGTGCTCTCATGTTCCCAAACACAGAAATTTCATATCTAAAGTAGTTCTTACATTAAACATTATATCTGTCTGCTATGGCCTGGGAAGTCTATTGTTCTGTATCAATTTAATGAACAGCCGGTTACAGTGTGGCCAGGCTGTTTCTTATCAAGCAGAACAAAAATTGTTGAGGGGCAGAGGTACAAAGACTCTATCTTCACCTGCTCCTCTAATATTTAAGCAAGATGAATATAGATTTCTTTGTCACTTACTTCAAGTATGCTGCCTGCTAATAATTGCAGTCTGCTTCCATTCATCAGGAAATGCAAGAAGCAAAGAAGTCAGCCAGTAAAGATGATGAAGAAATTGTATTATCGGCAAGAGACAAGAGACTGGCTGAGCAGCTGTCTTCATACAATGCAAGTATAAGCACAAAATTCTTTTTCTTCTAGGTTTCCTTTAATTCTTACCTCTTTTGATTTCTCAAACCTAGCACAGTTGGTTTCCATGGTGATATCACTACATTCTTCTCTTCTGGGGCCCAAACCTGCAGCCATTAGAGAATTTGTCATTGACTTCAACAAGAGCAAGATTGGGCCCTCCCGCTGCTGCTGAAAAATAGTGTCAGAGTGTGTGTGTAGGTTTTTAAATGCATTTTCTTAGATGAGTTTCAGTTTGTGTTTTACTTAAACAATTCCTATGGTAGAACTTCCGTTGCTGGGAATAGACAGTTTCAAGTCAAACAGTAAAAGACTTCACTGAATTACAGGCATCCCTGGAAGAAAACAGCATTACAGGTTTAATTGAAAGGTTAAAATACAGAACCATCCAAAGGAGGCTCAATGTGCCTAAGAGATCAATACCATAATTGTCTGCCTTTCGGGCAACATTTTTACTTGGAAATATTCCTTAGTTTCTGCAAAAGCAGTTGTGGTTTTCATGGACAAATATTGGTAATTAAAAATCTGAGTCTCATAGCTTCACAATCACTTCCCTCCCCCACCCACTGCAGTCTCACAGCATGGGCTATTGTCTGTCCTACAGCTGCCCCTTCCTTTTCTCCCTTGTTTACAGCCATCAGCTGGAAGACAGTCAAATCGCCTAAGAGAAAACAATTAACTAAGAACAGCAACCTTGGTTTATAGTAGAAGAATTGAGTTTATGGGGCACTCTTAATTTATTTGCAGTTCGTTAGGTAATGTATCTTTTTAGATTTATAGGGCTTGCAGATCCAGAGCTATTAGTGTACGGTCTTGAATTTTCTCTGTATTTCCTGCTCCTTGTTCAGTTGTGGACATTACATAAATGCAGTTCTTTTAAGTTGTATTCTGTTATCCCCTCTACCGGAGAGAAACTTGCACGGTAATAGTATATGCAAAGTTAGCTGATGCCTCTTAAAAGGTTTTGAAAAATGTTCTGCATAGAAACAAGTCTTAGGTTATTTTCAAATGACTTTTCTTCCTCCATTGATTTCCTACCAAGGACACTTTCCTGGAAAGTACTTTATATCTTAAAATGGTTTCTTTTTAGCATCTGCAGTGATAAGTTGGCACTATCAATCCTCTGGTGTAACTCTATTAAAGGCAGTGGAATTACACCAGGAATTAATCTGGCCTGTGATTTAATGATTTTCCACAGCAACAATTTGATATCACAGAAGATGGTGACTACAAGTGGGGAATAAGCATAAGGAAAAATACAATTTAACGAAGAGCTTGTCTTCATGTAGATGTCATTAAAAATACAAAAGATAGAAGCAGATTTGCTTAGACCAGTTTGTGTCAGGCCTTTTCACAGGTTTGCAATGGGATGGGAGTCCAAGGAACTGCCTAGCCATAGCAGGACATACACACTTTGCTTTCAGAGGATGGTGCCACATCCTCTATTCGGGACTGATGTCGCTCCTGTTTAAAAATCAATGGGAGTTTTACCATTGACATGTATGACAGCAGCATCAGGTTCTGAAAAAACATAAGACCCTAATTCAGCAAAGCACCTAAGCCTGTGCTTAACTTCAAGCAGGTGAGTAGTCCTATTGACTTCAGTGAACTAATCAAATGCTTAAGTATTTTGCTGAATTAAAACCAGTCTTTAGTACTTTTTTCATGTAACTTCATATTCATCAGTCTACAGTGACAGTTTCAGAGGTAAGAACCCCATTTTAAAACAGTGTATAAAAGTGTGTCTCTCTAATTTGAGTTACCCTGCACTCGTCTACATTGACTTTAATTTCCTTTCATGTTGCCCAGTACCTTATCGTGTCTTTCTGGAATTCCTCAAACTGTGTCAAGAGTCAGGATGGTTAAGTCATTTTTGGTTTTGCTATATTTCATTATCATTCTGCAATATTTACCCTCCTTCTTTCCCTATTTCCAGGACTCAAAAAGATCAGAATCTCTCATGGATATGCATCATAAAAAATTAAAGAGCAAAGCAACTGAAGATAAGAAACCTCAAGAGAGGAGGCCATTTGACCGAGACCAGGACCTCCAAGTCAATCGATTTGATGAAGTTCAAAAGAAAGCCCTGATAAAGAAATCCAGAGAGTTAAACACCAGGTTTTCACACAGCAAAGGCAATATGTTTTTATAATACAAAGATATGACTTTTCGTTCAGGAGAAATCTATTAAACTTCAGCAACCTCCAAAAAAAAGTACATTTTTCTGTAAATACTTGTGTGCAAAATAAATTTCTTTATGCTTAAAAAGGAATGTTGATATGTGATATTCTTATATGTAAATATAATATTTAGGAAATGCACACAAAAAATTACACAATCTGTAGTGTATAAAAATTGGAAAAGATATTTAGTTCAAAATTGTTGCAAGATAAGTTGGTTAACCACCTTTTTAGATCAACCTAATATTTCAAAAAGGATAAATTTAAAAGTGGTTATTGTGACCCTTTAGGATTTACCCTGGCCAGTAAAGCATTCAGTCACCACCGCCCTGCAACTCTGGGTGCCTTGAATGTTATGTTGCTGTGGCTCAACCCAGATAGCAACAGCCAGCCTACAAGCATGCAGGTCTCACCCAGCTTCCACCGTGCAGTTACTCATTGCAGAGGGACCTCCACAACCCTTTCAGCCCCAAGTTCTCCCCAGAGACATCTTTCTGCAGTGCTCAGTCCCCTCTTATTCTAGCACCCACAAAACTATCAGTTTTGCTGCTCCTTTAACAAGGCAGTACACAGCAGCTGGTTCTCTCACTCTTCCCTTCACTCATATCCCTGAGTTGGTTTATATAAAATTAAAATGTTCATTAACAGACATAATTTAAGTGATAAAAATGGTTGCAAAAATATGCTACCAAGACTGAAATGCAACAAACTATAGTCTTTTTGTTCAAAAAAGTTCTCCCCATAGTCGTTCTTCCAGCATGGCTGGCTAGTCCTGGCTGAGGATCAATTACATAGCTTGAAGTGCTTGATTTTCTTTGTCTCCTGTGGTGAAAGATAACATCAGGGATCTTCCCCCACCCCCACCTTATAGTCCAGTAAACATTTGAAATGTATAATCCTGAAGTGTATCCCCAGATAGTTCCTTTCCCCTGCTGGCTCATCCCCAACTTGTGACTTTTACAATGCACATAATCTTGCAGTCTACGATACAAATGGCTGGTCCACTTTCCCTTGCCACACTTGGCTTGAGGTGTCAGCCCATTTCCTTTGTCTGGAAAAACCTCTATCAACTTCCCCTGATATGCCTGGTGTAGACATTTTTAGTTACATATTTCCAGCACATTAGTATAATTCTTTGCAGGTTAATTGTACACACATCAGAATATTGACCAGTGAGTTTTTAGTTTTCTGATGACATTAAATGCCCCCATTGGATTTAGTGTGTGAGGTGCACTGAGCTGGCCAGACTAGCTGAGATTCATTGCTCCATACTAGGGAGCTCCATACCATCTGGCACAGAGGTGCTCCTAGGGTCAGAGTTATATTACCTAAATGCTGATTTAAAACGGGCCTTACAACAGTGTTAAAAGTTTTTTTGTTTCCCCCCTGCTGGTTTCTGAGATACTGGGTCTGATCTGAAGTCCAAGGAAAGGCTCCCATTGATGTCAGTTGGTTTTGAATCAGGATGTTATAGGGCACACATCCTTGGAGTGCCCCGTTGCCTCAGTGTCTAATATCACCAGTATCCTCATCTCCACCACCACCTGCAGGCTACCTGAGTCTTCCATGGCTCAGCCATCCAGCCAAGCCCATGTTCAAACTCCTTCTGAATACTCAGAGTCCCAGTTGGCAAACAAAAAGGTCCTTCACCCCTCCTGAGCTCAACTCAGTGTTTTTTCTCACTCTTGTCGGAGTTCCGGCTCCCCTGGCTTTCCCCCTGCTGGGAATCCAAATACAACAAACAGGTGCTCTACCCCTGCCAGCTTTTTTTCCCCCCTGAATGCCCTAACTCAGGGCTCCCCCCACCCCAAAGCCTACCCTTCTTGCATTGGCCTCTTCTGTTACCCTCTTAGACCACCATCCCAGACTGCCTCCCAGCTCTACTCCTGTCATTCAACTCTCCAGCCCCAAACTGCTGGGCCTCTCTAAAAACACCCAAATACTGGCCTCCCAGACCCGACAACAAGCATCCCCTACTGTCTCCCTTCCCTAGTGCTTTGACCACCTTCCTTTGGGGATCACCCTCTTACCTCTAAGCCATAACTCAGAGCTTTCCCTTACAGGAGCCAGCACTGGTTCTCCCTAGCTTGTAAGCCCAGGCCTTGCCTAGAAACAGCACTTTCCTTTCTCACAGCTGGGATCTCCTGTCCTAGTTTTGCTGCCTCCTATTTATGCTGTGCCGGCAGAATTCTAGAACTCAGCTTCTCCTTTGCTAATTGGCTAACGAGCCACCATCTGGAACAGGTACCAGCTCCTGGGTGTAGTTTAGAGGGTCATCATGGGCCAGTTAAGCCTTGATTCTCCCTGAAGGTCCCAGGCTCTGTATCACCTGACTGGAGCTGCTGCTGACAAGTATAAATTCAATAGCAGCTTTCACCGAACATAAGAACGGCCGTACCAGGTCAGACCAAAGGTCCATCTAGCCCAGTATCTGTCTACCGACAGTGGCCAATGCCAGGTGCCCCTGAGGGAGTGAACCTAACAGGCAATGATCAAGTGATCTCTCTCCTGCCATCCATCTCCATCCTCTGACGAACAGAGGCTAGGGACACCATTCTTACCCATCCTGGCTAATAGCCATTTATGGACTTAGCCACCATGAATTTATCCAGTCCCCTTTTAAACATTGTTATAGTCCTAGCCTTCACAACCTCCTCAGGTAAGGAGTTCCACAAGTTGACTGTGCACTGCGTGAAGAAGAACTTCCTTTTATTTGTTTTAAACCTGCTGCCTATTAAGGTATTGGAAGGAAAAGGCATTGTTTTTCTGAAAATTGTGTGTGTCTACATATAATTCTTAAAGTATTGTATGTAATCTTCATAATTTTTCTTTTAAGTGCTCTTCAAGGGAGGAGCTGAATTGTGGTTCTGTTAGCCTTCAATGGGCATGCCTAGATGTAACAAGGCATAATTTGGTTTGCAAATTTTTATGTATTAATAGGGATATATGAGAAAGAAAGAACTGCATTTAACTCCAAGCCTGTTTTGAGTTTCAGGTCCAAGCCATGGGCAGGGGTGAAGCTTCCCTTGGGGAGGCCAGCTCCCTGCCCCACCTTTTCTGCCCAAGACCTCACCCCCACTCACTGCTCACAGCCCCCCTTCCCCTGTGGCCCTGGCTGGGGCAGGGGCGCTGAGAGCCACAATCGGCTGGGAGGGTGGTGGAGCTATCTGCCCTGGCTGGAGCTCTGAGCCCAGAGCCCCTCCCCGTGGTGCCCCTTCTGCCTGTGGCCCCACCCCATTCAGTCCATTCCTCCATGGCCTAGCTCCTGTTCCACCCACATTCTGCCTCTTTTCCCCCCTGCACACACCCCTTGTTCCTTTCCCACTGCAGCCCCAAGACCAGAAAAAGCTCTGTGCTCCTGCTGCAGCGCCAGGGCTGTAGCAGGGAGTGAGAGCTTCTCCAGCCCTGGGCTCGTGGTGGGGAGAGATTTTTCAGAGGGCCCCTGACCTGCCCCCCCACCCCAGCCCCCCGGCAGCATTATGTGCCGCCCATGGACCAATCTAATTTCCTTCTTTGACAGGGTTACTGATCTAATGGATGCGGGGGAAGCTGAACATAAGAATGGCCATACTGGGTCAGATCAAAGGTCCATCTAGCCCAGTAACTTGTCTTCCAACAGTGGCCAGTGCCAGGTATCCCAGAGGGCATGAACAGAACAGGCAATCATCAAGTGATCCATTCCCTGTCACTCATTCCCAGCTTCTGGCACACAGAGGCTAGGGACACCATCCCTGCCCATCCAGGCTAATAGCCATTGATGGGCCTGTCCTCCATGAATTTATCTAGTTCTTTTTTGAACCCTGTTATAGTTTTGGCCTTCACAACATCCTCTGGCAAAGAGTTCCACAGGTTGACTGTGCGTTGTGTGAAGAAATACCTCCCTTTGTTTGTTTTAAACCTGCTGCTTTTTTTGAGGGGGAGGGGGTGGAAATCTGGAACTGGGGTCACACTCTGGTAATCTTTAAGGCTGGTAACAGCCAAGAGCTGGCTGGCTGGCTGCAGCACACACAGACATAGCTGGGAGTGGCTTACATGCTAGAGGCTGTTTGATTGTGAGCAGTCCAGGTTGGTTGCTACAGTAGTAAGGCATTGTAAAGGGCATCCCAGGTCACATGGCAGGGGTGACACAGTTACTCACTGGTCTGGATTGTACCTGGGTATGTCACACTTGGGTCTGGTACTAATCAATATTTTCATGAATGGTTTGGATAATGGAATGGAGAATATGCTTATAAAATTTGTGCATTACACCAAGCTCGGAAGGGTTGCAAGCATTTTGGAAGACAGGATATAAGGATTCAAAATGACCTTGATAAACTGAAGAATTGGTCTAAAAATCAGTAAGATGAAATTCAGTGAAGACAAGTGCAAAGTACTTCACTTAGGAAGGGAAGATCAAATGCACAACTACAATTGTACTAGCCAGTAGTTCTGCTGAAAAAGGTAAATTGAATATGAGCCAACAATAGAATCATAGGACTGGAAGGGACCTCAAGAGGTCATCTAATCCAGTCCCCTGCACTCAAGGCAGGCGTACGTAATAACTAAACTATGCCTGACAGGCATTTGTCTAACTTCTTATAAAACCTATAAACTTATAATAAAGGTAATTTAAATTTTTCCTAATGTCCAACTTAAACCTCCCTTGCTGCAATTTAAGCCTATTGCTTCTTGTCCTATCCTCAGAGGTTAAAGAACAATTTTTCACCCACTTCCTTGTAACAACTTTATATGTACTTGAAAAATGTTATGTTCCCCCTACCCCTCTTGTCTCCACTCTAACAAACCCAGTCTTTCCAACCTCTCCTCATAGGTCATGCTTTCTAGATCTTTAATCATTGTTGTTGCTCTTCTCTGGACCTTCTCCAATTTGTCCACATCCTTCCTGAAATTTGGCACCCAGAACTGGACACAATACTCCAACTGAGGCCTTATCAGTTGGGAATAGAAATTAATAGGCAGAAAGTTTAAAACAAACCAAAGGAAGTACTTCTTCACACAACACACAATCAACCTGGGGACCTTGTTGCCAGGGGATGTTGTAAAGGCCAAAAGTATAAATGAGTTCAAGAAAGATCCAAATAAGTTCATGGAGGATAGGTCCATCAATGGCTAATAGCCAAAATGGTCATATATGTAACTCCATGCTCTGAGTGTCCCTGAGGGAATAGACAGGTGATGGATTTCTCTATAATTTTCCAGTTCTGTTCATTCCCTTTGAAGCATCTGGCACTGGCCACTGTCTGAAGACAGGATACTGGGCTAGATGAACCTTTGGTCTGACCCAGTATGGCCGTTCTTATGTTCTTCTATTATCTTATGTTGCCTCTCTAAAGTCATTGAACTTTGTAAGATATAGGCAAGGACAGAGACCATCTTTGGCATCCATCACTAGACAGACAAAAGGGGCCAGAGCTCTGCAGGCTGAGAAAGATGGACTCTTCAATCAAGGAGGGGCTGAAGCCACTGGAAATTGAAGATAGGTGAGAAACCTGCTTAGGCCAAGATATTTCACCTGGGAAGACAAAAGAAGTAATGAGCTTAACCTGCAGCACAGAAGATATATGTTAATTAGGAAATGCTCTCTAACAATAAGGATAGTTGACTACTGGAATAGGTTACCAAGGGAGGTTGTGGAATCCACATCATAGATGGTTTTTAAAAACAGATTACACAACTTTCCAGGGGTTGTGTAGGTTTACTTGGTCCTGCCTCAGCATGGAAGCTGGACTAGATCTCTCAAGGTCCCTATGATTCTGTGACTTCCATGAGAAAAAACACAGTTTGTATTTGTAAATTGAGCAAATTTGATTTGGAAATCAAGATATAATGAACATGAAGGCTTACGATATCGTTCCAGTAACTTTAATACACAATCACACTTTAATCTCAGCAAAATTACAGAAATTTGCAGTTACATCTGAAAATCCAGACCAGCACACAGACATTCACTTATGTCCTTTTATCACTCTTACTGCTCTTTCTTGCACAACAGCATAAGCAAAAGTCAGTGAAATAACCTGTATTATTGACATTAACTCTATTTTAAAATTGTCTAATTCAAGTTCATAGGCTTTGTCTTTATTTTAATTCCCCTGATCCTTTTCAAGGAGGCATTTAGAGAACCAAAACTTGTCTATGTAAGTAATTTGGTTTAAAAAAAAGACTTTAATGACTTATTTGAAGGTGATGTGAACTTTTCAATTATTATATGATAAATATAGCATGGCTCACACCGTAGTTCATAACAGTTACTGTAATATACTGTGTCTGGGGTTTTTTACCTCAACAGATCAGCAACCCACACACTGCCATGTTTTCAGTCGTTAGTTTAATGAGGTAATACATAGGCACTGAGGTAATACATAGGCTCTGCAAAAAGTTAATGTGCACAATAGTTTGTTTTTTCAATGATTGTTTTAGAAACTATGTAGCCTTATCTGCAGACCAATCTGCAGATTGTTGTTAAAATCAGTTGGTTTTGAGGTAAAGCTTCTTAGTTTTTCAGGGGAAAAGAAGGTTTGTGTTTAGGAATAAAACCACCAAAGAGAGTTTTTTATTTATTTATTTATTTATTTTTAAAAATAGGCTTAAATCAGTGTCACAACAAATTACACCTCAATAGGCATTGGCTTCTGGACAATCTCCATTCTCACTGGTGATTGCAAGAACTACCTCCCCTCCAGTTGGAGATTGAATAACATCCCTGTGGCAACTACAACATTGCTGACATGGAAGTGTAACATTAGGAGAATATTTAATATATTTTAACTTCTTTGGGCATTATTTTGCAGCTAGAGACAAGGAGGAGGAGCTGCATTCTCTGAACAGCCAATTATTTATGGCCCACAGAAAATGCTCCCCAAACCACAGTTTGGGAACCACTGCCTTAGGCAAATCCTATCTATATCAGGTGTCATTTTATGGCTAAGGTACTTGACTAAGGACTCCTTGAATGAGGATTTCTCATATGAGTAAAGTTTGCAGGATCAGGTCTTTCACCATAAAAAGTCCCTTGATGTTAAAGCTTGGTTGCCACTGAAGTCAATGGATAAACTCCTAGTCATTGCTGCGGGAGCTGCATTTAGTTTGTTCCTGAAGTGGAGAGTTATAACAAAAATACCGACAGAGCTGTTGCTACAGCAGCACAAATAGAACATTACAGTCATTTGGCACCACTTCAGCCAGTGCGCCTTGAAGTATGGGGTACACAATTCTAATTATCAAAGCCTTGATATAAATTTGGGAAGTCATTTTCTCTGACCTGATTTTTTTCCCGATGCCTCACTTACTCTGGCTCTGATGAAGCACATGCTAGAAACCGCAGTGGGAGAAAATAGCTGATTTTTTATTGAGAGTTTAAGCTTTTCATTTTTGTGTGTAAATTGAGTGAACTTTCAAGTTGGGTTAGTACACAAATTAATCTTCTCCTACTAATGCCAAATCATCTCCTAGGACACTCATTAAAATAAACAGTAACTCACTAAATTAAAAGCTCTGAAAGCTTTTATGTGAAGAGATGAGCTGTTCTCTACAATTTGTGCAAACCGAATAGCATTTGTGTTAAAACTCTACAGAATCTCATTTAAAAACCAGTGTTTAGGTCATGAAAAGTCCCCAGTATAATTTCTGGGTAACATTTGTGGTAACCAGCTCCTAAAACATATGTAAGAGCCTCTCTGTTGCTATTCTATGCTGCCAGCCTATATGGTGGCATGTCAATCTATGACTGGTCAGGAAATGTCAAAGGCAGGTTTAAATGGACTTATCCTGAGTTTAAAATGCTTGTCGCTGTTTTGTGGAGCTGAGTATATTTTTAAATGTCTTCATTAAAAACAATTCACAACAGTGATAGCCTCCTTTTATGAACTATACTTTTTAAGACATTCTTGAAAATCCAACCCTAGTGAAGCCAATAGAAAGAAGCATGCACTATGGCAGGTAAGATGTAAATGAAGAGGGTTAAGAAGGAATATGAAGGGGGAATGGCTGGATACGCAAATAAAATAAAAACGTTCATATCAGAAGCCTGTAAGAGAATTAACTGGTAAATCTACTATGTTACCAGGAAGCAATGAAGGAGAAAAGGGACATCTCAGAGACTTTAAATAATTTGTTTGCATCGTCTTCACCACAAGGCAATGAGATACCATGATGAATAGAATAAAGTAGACTGAGATGTCGATCTGCGTTTCCAATATAAACATGTCATCTCTTGCATCCAGTTACAATGTATGTACTACTCATGTCAGTTTCACCTGATGATGTGAACTTTACAAATAGTAAAGAGCTAGTGAGGAAATGCAGATTTTAGACTCTCATAGTGTAATTTTGTCTGTAAATAAAAGGTAATTTAAAGTTCTCAGGTTAGCAATGTCAGAGTGTGTTGTTTTTTGATTATGCATTTCTGTTCAGTGGAATTTTTTCCTCTCAGAATAAAAGATTGTTCCAGGAATTGCCTTTAGGTTTATTTCTACTATGTAGAACTGCTTTAAGTATGAATTTTAATATTAACTCCATACAAAACTATAACTACACAACTATATCAACTGTACACTAAGACTGAACATGATAATTAGCACTTAAAAAATCAGAATTTGCCAAAGTTAAAGATGGGCATATGCAGCCTTAACTCTGACCCTTTGTGCATATGCATTATGAGTCTTCAATTACATGATTATATATTATTCTCAAATAAAATAGAGTATACATGGTTTTTATAACTGGACGCAATGTATAGTATCTTGTAATACGTTTTTCATTCTTGTGTTCTTACATTATTTTAATTTTCATGATGGCCTGATATTTCACATTCAATTTGCAAAGGCTCTGAGCTCAGCCAAAATCTAAACCATTGTTCACAGGAACAATGAAAAGAACGCCTCAATGTCATCTTTTTTTCCCCAGCTATTTGTCAAAAAAGATTGCAAGAATTTTTTTTGTTTGAATAATATGGAGAATGCAGTCTAATAATAATACTAGTGCTTCTGGCTAGGGCTTGGCATTGTTTAGACAAGCACTTGTAAAGCTTCCCTGTGTGATTCTGCCAGTGCAGATGGTGTCTTTGTATCTGAGGTCATTCAGACGTGAATGTACTACCCTAAACCTGTCCTAAAGTTATGTTCCTATTAAATGCACTAGAATCTCCTCTGATGCTCTCAGCCCCATTAACCAAACGGAATTGTAGTTTTGATGAAAGCACAGAAATTCCAGATGCATATGGCAGACTTTTTTTTCTCCCCCCTGACATGGAGCTCCAGGCATATACTTCCATTTACTCATAGCTGAGTTAGTTTTTCCACAGTCTTTTGTGAGCTGCAACTAGCTTTCCAAATGAATTGCTAAAGCCCTTTCTCCAAAAAGAGATGATCCTGTCCTTTGTTACATATTAGAGGGCCTGATTCTCTACGCTGATACGCTGATTTTAAACTGCTGCATTTTCAAGGAGTGTAATTGAATGTATTCTGGTTTTAAACTCAGCATATCAGTAGTGAAACAAGACTCCCCCACCCCCACCCCAGTCTTTTACAGTTGAATCTTAAGGCTTCCCAGATAGATAGCAACAGAGAATGCTGTCACGCTACCATGAGCAGCTGCAGCTGTATTTTCTTTCAAATGAGCAACCAACTTTATAAATATTCCAAGTGCAACTCTCATAAGTGGACTTTGAGAAAGCAGTTATGTCCCACACGCTCAGCTGGTGTCAATCAGCATAGCTCTGGAGCTCCCAGCACTCTAGAACACATGGAATTGCATCAGCTGAGAATGTGACCCTGCATTTCAACATACTCACTTAGGGCCTGATCATGAGAGGTGGTAATTTAATGAGATTTGCAGCTACGTCTCAGGTTCTGGCCCTCACTAGGAGTTCAGAGACAGTTTTTATAATCATTTGCCTATGGAGCCCTTTCCTTCACTTTGAAATGGCTGCGAAAGAATACTGGTCTATCCTATAAGGTGACAAGATAAGAGTTGTGTCCCCCTCCAGTATTCAGTCATGTACACAGAATTAGCATAAACTTCTGATGATTTGTTTAAAAGCATCTCAGTTAAATACATTAAGTGGATGTTTAATCTCACTGTTTCTCAGAGCATCAGATCAAAGTGAGATGGTTTCTGCTGTGGTAGCACAAGGGTGACCAAAGTGCAGGTTGTTGGCTGCCCATGGTGTTGGTAAAGCCGTCCTGGTAGACTACTCAGCACTGCAAATGGTCGCATGAGAAGCATGGTGCTGAGAGCACCGATACTGCAGAGCCACGCCCCCTCTTGCTAGGGACCTGCTTTTTCTGTGGTTTTAGAGTCAAATAGCTCCTTTTAAAAACCTCTGGATCGCAGCAGAGAACACCTCATAGAGAACTAGCGAGACTGTGCTGCAGGGAGCAATCCTGCACAGGCAGGGAGGTGAAGTGGGTGGCCACACCATCTCTAGAGCCTATTATCCAAATCCTTCCCTCCCTATGTCAAACCCATGTTTCCCCATGTGAGGAGACAAACATGAACCATATGGGTGGAGGTCCCTAAATTCCGCTGTTCATTCCTCTCCAGAGTAGCATAAATGTGGCAGGGGATAGGGCTGGCACACAAGCAGACGCCAAGGATTCACAAAGCCTCTAATCCAGGTGATTTCTAGACCAAACATGTCAGCTTGTTCGGTCTCTGTATATGCCTCCCACGTCCTCCCTCAGTGCTGGCAGCACAGCTGTCACTTGTACTCCTTTGGCAAGGTGCGCACATAACCCTGTCAATGGGAGCACACGTGGGGTGTGAGTTGTTGCCAGTAGTATTGTTTTGCACTGCTGATTCCGACATCAGCCACAGATGTTTGCTCCTGGAACATGGTACATCAAACAGCAGTTCCTTGTCACCTTCCCCTTCTGTCTCACTATAGCCTCCTTGTGCTGCAGGATGGATTTTGCTGTAAGTACAGCAAAGGAATTGTTGGTGACTCTGCATAGTCACTCCAGCCAGACAGGGTTTAGAAGGACCTGATCAGATGTACTGGAGTTAATGGTGCTCAGCCATTTGCCAGATTAGGCCCAGTATGCATTTCCCCTTTGTCCTGCCCTGTAGCAACAGGCTCAGTTGTTGGCATCATTAACACCAGGGCAAAGTGCCAGCTTTTCTACATCTCTCTGCAAAAGAGAGGGGAATGTATGGCCTTATGGTTTAACCTAACTGATTTGACTACATTAAACACAGAGGGCCTGGTTCTTATTTACACTAAAGCAACTTTACACCATTCTGGTAGTTAAGGGCCTGATCCTTTCCCCCGCCGTCTGATTTCTTTGCAATGCTCCTTCTGAAAGGCCAGTGGCTTGCAGTGACAGTTTTAGTAAGGTATGCAACAACTCACTTGCCTTAGGGGGGTCCAAAATAGTGTTTTCCATGCGGCGTGACTCACTCGTACGGTGCGTGCGAGGTCATGCTGTGCGAAGGATGCCATTTTGTTCTGGAGGCCAGATGGACAATGCACAGCCAGTCAGGCATGCAATGCATGCCCTGCATACATAGATGGCATGCCCCCTGGAAGCAGCTGAGGATTCCCTTTGCCTAGGGGAGTGCCTGGATGGTGCTGGACTAGCGTAGCCCATTCTATACTGCCCGCTCCTGGTCCTGGTCCCTCCCACCACCCTTCCCTGCACTGGGGCCATGTCTAGCGCAGGAGTGCGCCAGTCATCCTGGGGCAGCAGAATGGTCCCTAGGGGGATGGTAGAGCCATTGCAAGTTAGCACAGCCATTTTGTGTAGTATTTCAGGAAAAAAGGAGCACAGTTGGGAACAGCCGCTTCTTCTTACAACCTGTTTCCTGATCTGTACAAAACGAGGTCAACCTGGAGGAAACTGTTCGGCAACCAACAAGGATTCTTTCCAACTTCTAAGGTAATTTGTATCTTTTGTGAACCAGATGAGGCTCAGACTTTCAAAGCACATATGCAGGCTACAAATAATTTGACTGAAATGAAAGGCAAGAGTAAGATTTAATATGGATGATCTGCTTTAGGGTGTTGTACTGACAGGTGTTTAGTAGTGAGTGCTTTTTAATTACTAGATTGGAATAACAGTCTTCATGGAGTTTCTGCTCTTCTACCTTTCCTTGCTTACAGGAAGCTCTGTTTCCTTGAAGTGTTTTTCAGAGGTGAGCAAGTAACCATCCAGTTTGATTCCAGATATCCAAATTCAACTTTCTCCAAAAATCCTAGTTATCTGAATCCAGAGTGTGTCATCCCCCTCATGTTGCCCTGTTAACTAGTTATCCAAATGTTTTGGATGTCTCCCAGGCCATTCAGATACATGGGAGTCTACTGTATTTAAAACACTGCATTACCTGTTACCTTCATGTAAGCACACATCTAATACCCACATGTGTAAAGAGACAGACTTGAAAAAGCCTTCAAAGGGGTTGTAAACCTGCATACCGCATTGCACAGCTTGCTCAAGATGTTACTTAAAATGAAAAGGCCTGAACCTACAAACTGCACAGAGGACCCAATTGTGCTCTGACTGAATTCACTGGGAATTTTGTAAAGTACAGCTATAATTTTCAAAGAAAATGTGTATGATCAAGTGCCATTCTGGTTAAGCCACCGAAACCCATAACTATGAAACATCATATTGCCTAGACAGTACAAAAATGTAGCTAGAATAACTTGACTCACCTATACCTTTACTAAGATAATACGAGGGTTTGGACTAGCAGAATGTGTCATTCAGATATGAAAGGAGCCAACAGAGTGCTCAGATACTGACTGCCTAAAGAATTCCAATGAGTGTCTCAGGGAATGAAAAAGTCAAGACCACCAAAACTTTGTGTCAGGCAATGTGATGCAGATGACAGTCTCCCTAGCAACCATTGAAAAATTCTGTTGCTATAAAATGAAATCTAGATAGCTATTTATTCATGGGTCAGATGTTGTTTCTCTCTCTACCATCTATTACAAAAGTCACTGGGCTTTTAATTGCCTCTTCAAAATCAGCAAGAAAGAGGAAAACAAGAGAGCCAAAGTAGGCACCCATGGGCACAAAGTGAATGTAGTATTTTTAGTGAATTTTTTTTTAAGTTTTTACTATTGTAAAATGCCTCAGCACTGTGCTCCCAAGGGCAGTGAAATCAAGGTTAATGCAGAAAGACACAATGCTTGTATTCATTATTATGCTGTGTACATGAGCAGAGCTTGTTATGTGAATGTAAGCTTCTGACAGAGCTTGTGATCATACATTCAGTTGTTTGGCAACTACACTGTCCCCTAATCAAGTGTTGATATTTAATTGTTTTTGTATAGCCTGGGGACTTGGCTGTACAAGGGCAGCAGGTATATAAGCTCCAGTCTGAGTTTTTAAAACAGGAGCCAGGCAATAAGACCAAGGCAATAATACTCCATTTCGGAAATGGCATAAGTTGCAAATGATGGACTGTGTTCTGGCATTAGTCCATGTACAGGACTCCCCAGTTAATTCAATGGAGAGTTCTGCATAAAATAGAAAGGAGTATATAGTCTGATGCAGGGGCGGCTCTAGGATTTCCGCCACCCCAAGCACGGTGGCATGCCACGGGGGGCGCTCTAGCGGTCGCCAGTCCCGCGGCTCCAGTGGACCTCCCACAGACATGCCTGCGGAGGGTCCGCTGGCCCCGCGGCTCCGGTGGACCTCCCGCAGGCGTGCCTGCAGATGCTCCACCGGAGCCGCGGGACCAGCGGCCCCTCTGCAGGCACGTCTGCGGGAGGTCTACCGGAGCCGCGGTCCCAGCGGACCTTCCGCAGGCATGCCTGCGGGAGGTCCGCCCTAGCCGCCTGCCGCCCTCCCGCTGGGACGCCGCCCCAAGCGCGCGCTTGGCGCGCTGGGGTCTGGAGCCGGCCCTGGTCTGATGCAAGTGTTTGTGTGTCTTCATGAATTATAAACAGAACTCACAGAGATGCCTGTAATTAAGGTTGCCTAACACTTTCCATTATAAGACTCTGTTTTCAGTTGCTTATAACTTTGCCAAATAACTCCTTGGCCTGAAGTTTTCTATGCCTCAGGATTATTTTTTTCTCTTTTAAAGATTTTTTCAGAGAACAAAGTTGGTATTGTTTTGCCAATGTAAAAAAATTCTTATAACCCTTTCATTGAGAAGTTCTTACACCTCCATCCATTGGAGCGGGAACTACAGATTTGGTGAGGAAAGGGTCTTTCAGTGGAATCCAAAAAGTACCTTTTGCTGTCCATGTGAAAATCTACCCAAATTTGGCCAGGTAAGGAGCTTCTGAAAAATCTCAGGTTGCACATGCTCAGTAGAGACTGGTTAGAGTTTGGCAGCTTAATTCTTTTTAGATTCCATCTGCACTGGGATATTGCAACCAAGGGTGACAGGCTGAGCAGGACTGCTCCTCCCACCAGCCGGTGCAGTGCCAGGCAGCAGATTTGTGAACAGAGAAACTGTCTCTCCTGGGCTCTCAGTGATCTTGCTGCCAGTATCCATGAAAAAGAAGACATCTCTGCTCATGTCTGGCAACAAAATCCTGTGGTCAGCAGTATCAAAGGATATTGATATATCTAAAAGAATCAGCATAGACAGTTTGTCTTGTCTATTGCTAGGAGGATATAATCAGTAAGCACAACCAGTATGGTTTCTACTACATACCAAAGCTTATAACCAGATTTCCCAGAGTCAAGGAAATCTGAGGAATCAAGAAACAGCCAGCATTGCCCTGGCTTAATATTCTCAGTAACCTTCCCTAAAATGGGAGATGGGACACAAGTTGATCATCAGGCTTTCAACATCAAGATTTAATTTATTTTTTTTTAAATGTAGCCTCAGGATAGCTTCTTTCAGAGCTGCTGGAATCCTGCCACCCATTGTGATGGCATTTCCACCTCATCGAGGACTGGAAAGGATTAAGGTGGCCAAGTAGGCATATTAACTCCACAGGTTGCACCTAGAGGCAGAGACAGGGAGCAGGGAATTGACTGCAAGCAGGCTCAGCTGGGCAGGAACAGGTGGGGCCTATAAAGCCAAGAACCTGGCAACAGACAGAGGCTGCTGAGAAAGGAAGCAGTCACAACCTGGGAAGAGCAAGGAAGGTAGGTTTGGAGTTGGCATTCCTAGAGAAATGGGGGAACTAAGAGTGGGCGGAAGCAGTCCAAGGAAGAAGCACTGAGGGCTCAAAGAGTAAAGCTCTACTAGGTTGAGGGTCCCTGGACTGGAACCTGGAGTAGAGGGTGGGCCTGGGTTCTCCTACCAGCCAGTGAAGGAGTGGTACTTAAGGCAGTGAATGGGAAGACTTTTTGATTTTGATATACCCCAGAAGGGGGGAATGCCGAGTGACTGGCTGGAGGGCTGAGTCATAAAAAGGATGCTCCGGTTTATGGGATGAGAGGGGAGCTACAGACGTGAGAGAGAGATGATGCAATGGTATGTGACCATGGGAAGAGTATTGGCCTCAAAAGCTAATCCCCAGAGTGGCCAGGAGGAGATGCCTGATGACCGGTAGGTGGTGCACACCCATAGAGACATTCTCAACCTCCAATTTACCCAGTATTTTCCTGATGGCCTTCACTAGTCAGGAAGGACGAGGGTCCACATCACATGTTGTGCCACAAAGCTGCCCCAGCACCTCTATAGTGATAGTGACCAATACTGGCTGAAAAGCAGACAGAGAAGACACAGGATGTGGCCTATCAAGAAACAATTACGTTTCAATGGCAGCAGAAAGCTCAATCAGATTCGGAACAATTTTATCTGTAAAGTCACAGGAAAGTTTTCCACAGTGAGAAAAAAATTTGATTTAGCAACCATGATGAGACAGTGAGCATTCATCAAGTTCTCTACTATTCATAACAGTTCCACTGTGCCACACTTTGCAGATGCTATGTTTGGAGAAAATAAACCTTTTAGTCTCCCACATAGCCCTGGCATAGAATCTTAAAATCCCAGGATGCTGCAATTGGTATAAACTAGTTCAGAAATTCTAAGTAGTATGAAAAAAAAATCAGGCCCTAAGTGTCTCATGTTGTACAGCCAAAATTAGTACGCACTTTTGTCTATCAGGGCCTTAGTTTCTCCATGAGCCAGTTCTCCATCTGTAAAATGGGGATAATATTACCACCTCACTGCAGTGTTGTGAAGATAAATATCTATGAAGATTTTTTTTTATTTAAACCACAATGGCCAGTTCACTAAACATAAACACTTACCTAGTCCTATCTAGGTCCTGTAGTATGTCATAACCCTCAACTCTATGGCACAATTAAAAAAATGTTTTTATTAATATAACTTTGTGCCATTCCTTTTTACATTTTTCTGTACTAGGCTTTCGAATTCCTATTTACTTAAGGGTATGTCTGTCAATCCTCCTTTCCCCCACCCCCTGCATTTTTAGCTGCTTTGTCTACCATTTCATTCCCTGCTATCCCAATATGCTCTGGGATTCAAGCTAATGCTACATGTATCCCCATCTGTACTAACTCCATTATTGAACATATAACTTCATTGATTAAATCACTTCTACATACGGAGACATCCATTTTTATTGCCATATGGTCTGAGATTGACTCTGAAAAAAATGACGGCTGCTGCTAGCATTATTGCTACTAGTTTGGCTGTAATGACTGCTACATAGAACATCTAAAAGAATATCTATTTCCCAATTTTGGTATTGTATACCAAAATTGGGAAATAGTCAGCTATTCTTTTAGATGTACTGTGTGTGTGTGTGTGTGTGATATATGACAACTTACTTCACTTTTCATCTATACACTGGTACCTTTTAATTTTTGATACATACTGTCTATTATTAAGTTTATAAAATCTAAATCCACATTTGGACATGTGACTTCCCATCCATAAATAGTTTTCCCATGACTAAAAGTTTTGACTTCATTCAGCTTTTCCTTGTCTTTCAGCTCCTGCAGCCACACTTTAACTTAAACAGCATGTGGAGTTCTAACATCGTGTGCTATAGCTCATCTATTGAATTCCCCACAATCCCCAAATGTGTTTGCTACTTCATCATTGCAGTTCCCATTAGCTTTGGCTCAGAAAGTTAGGTCCAGTATTTTCACTCATAGCGTAACTGGCATTTCACTAGACGCTATCTGTAGCACACATATAGATGTTGTAATAAATGTATCACATGTAATTCATAGTGCCTTGGCTTGTATTAAATCTAATTTTTTAAGATCTGATTTTGATGCTGACCCAAAACCTTGTCAGCCGTAGTTAATAATAAGTCTGATTAAGGCTCTACATACCACCAGTAACGTTTTCTTATCTATCTCCCAATTAGTGCCAGCAGGACTTAAGCTATTCTCGTAGCTGAAGTTGAGTATCTTAGATCGATTTTTCTCCCCCCACCCACTGTAGACCAGGCCTAAGACAACTAAATATTAGATTGTGATTCTCTTCAATGCCTTTTAATCTGGTAGAAAGTTGCACTTTGGTTTTCATCATTCCTCATACCCTGGAAAGTTTCTGCTAAAACTTCTGCTTCCTCATTATCAGAATTTCTAACTATGTTGTCAGTCCCAAAATGACCTGGGATGTGGCTACTCTTAGGCCTGGTCTGGGGTGGGGGGGATTGATCTAAGATATACAACTTCAGCTACGAGAATAGCGTAGCTGAAGTTGACATATCTTAGATCGACTTAGATTGACTGACTTGGCGTCCTCGCGGCGCCTCTCGCCCTGGTGGAGTTCCGGAGTCAATGGGGAATATGTTCGGGGATCGATGTATCGCGTCTAGACAAGACATGATACATCAATCCCTGATAGATTGATCACTACCCGCTGAATTCCACTCATTCTTCTAATCTGCCCATGTATTTCTGATGTGTATCTTGGAATAAGTGCTGTGGGCAGATAAACAAAGTCTTTGATTTTTGTATAATTCTTTGTGCTATTACCTGATTTCTTTTACACTTCATTAGATTGGCACTATTCCTTGTATGTATTTTTTGCTTTTTTTATAGGATTTGTTCCTTTTATAACTACCATTTTGCACTCCTCATTCCTCCACAGAAGTGAGGTTTTCAGTTTTGGGGTGCTTCAGTAACCTAGTCTGTCTACAATAGCTCCTGCTATTAATCCCTTTGTTACATTATCACTGAAATTCTGTCATCACTCACACAATGATTATTCAAATTCAGTACACTTACTTGTAAATAGCTCCCAGTTAGCTTTCTTAAACTTACAGGTGGGTAATTTTCCATTACGTTCAACCTTGTCTTGCCTTTGAAAAGTAAGGAGCATAGGGAAATGATTGCTCCCCATTCCTTTTTCCTTATATATTTTCGAGTTACATTTACTTCCAATACCTTCTGTTATAATTCCCAGGTCTAAGCAGGAAAAACTACCATCTGCTGCATTTAAATCTAGTTCAGGTGCAGTTGTTTAAAATCAATTAACTCTTCTAAACATGCACCATTTTTATCAGTTGTCTTACTTCCCTACAATTTATTATGAATATTTAGGTCACCACATGTATTATATGGTCTTTTAGCATTCTTTACTGTTTCTTGTAGCTCTGAACTTTCTGATTTTCCCACATAGGTTATAGATACTATAAATCCTTAAAGAAATATTACTCTTCTGCATTGGGACCTCAACAGCATTATAGTCTAGGCTTAATTCTTCATTCTCTAGTGCAGTGGTTCTTAACCTGGGGTGCACGCACCCCCTGGGGGTGTGAGATGCCCTTTCTGGAGGTGCAAGACATGCCAGACGTTTTTAGAAGGTAAATCAGCAAAAACATAAATTAAGCACAGGCACGTAAATACAACTACTTTGTTTAATCAAACCTATGTATTAACATTATATAGTTAACGATTACTATAATATACAAACAAAATATATCTAGGTTTAAAGAACTGATCTACTTCAATGTTTTTTGATAAGGGATGCGAGAACATATTTTGAGAACTAAAAGGGTGCAGGATGCAGTAAAGGTTAAGAACCACTGCTCTAGTGCTATGTAGTGTATTCTTTCCCTTACGCAAGTACAATCTCCTCCTTTTCAGTCTTGCCTAAAGGCAACATACCCTGGAGTTTTAAAGCAAGCTTTTCAATCAACCATGTTTCCTGGAACACGTGGTTTCTTTTTCATTTCCAGGATATTTTCTTTTACTTCTTGACCATGTGCTATCAGACTGTGTGCATTCCAACAAAAGAGTGTGATCCCTGTACTAGTCATTCGTGCAATTTTGAATGAAGGTAATGGTAAAATATGGTCCATTGACAAGTTGCTAACATACAAGTATTTTTCCACTGCCCTTGCTATAATTTTTTTTTACCTCCCCCAATTTGTGATGACAATTTATCACTTCTATCATAAATGCACTAAACCCTTTTTTCATTACTGGTAGATCATTGCCTATTCCTTCTGCAGTGCTTACCGCGTTCTTAGAATGAGGCTAGGTCTGCAGGTCCCCTTTTCCTGTGCTGATTGTCTCTTCCTTCTCCACTTAATGCTTTGAGAGTATCCTTACAGCTTCTGCAATTTGTCTTTTATATCTCTGGCTTGCCTTTCCGTGATACACCCTCTATATGTTGGGCTGTGATTACCACTGCAATTACTACATTTGGCCTCTGTCCCTTCTATGTAATTTTCATAAGAATATTCTCCCACACACTTACTGCATCTTGTTTTCCCTTTGCAAACAGCTGCTACTTGCCCATACTGTTGGCACTTATAACAAGGGAGGGGGAGATATATGGCTCTGTTCCCACATTATGGATTTGCATGGGCCCCTGAAAAAGGAACAATCATACAATTATGAATATGCTGGGGGGCATTGATTTCCCTGGATTGTACTTTTGAATGACATGACCACTTCTGAAATGGGGAAGGGGAGAGAACAATATGGATTGATGTAGCTGTACTGAGACATGGGTTTTACATACAGCTTCTGAGTTCTCTGATCGTGTGTTTACTTTTAGTCTTTGAAATATGCATTGTATGTGTGTTGCAGGGATGGTAATAAGATTTCTTTTCCCAATAAATGTGTAAAAGTCTTTAACTACACTATCAAGCCAGGGCCTGGCAACCAGCTGCCATTAGCACACCAAAACACCAGCACTACCAAAAGCTTTAAAAGTAACCAAGAATAAAATGTATAAACAAATACAAACCAAGAAACTGCAAGACATCCTCTGCTGCCCCCCACAACTATTGTGGGTCTGTTGGCCCCCTCGTTCTCCTTTCCCTTCCTTCCACGTTTTCCAAGGACTAGCATAGTGAGATACTATTGGCCAATTCCAAGGACCCAAGTCAGGGGAGGCAGCATCTACACGGCAAAAACAATAGGTTGCAAACCTGGGTCCCACCTTGACTCCCTTGTGCCCTCGTAGTACTTTGGGTCTGAGCCTGAGTCAAAGATATATGTGTGTAGACAGAAGTGGGGCTTAGGACTTGAGCCAGAGTCTGAGTCTGGGCTTACATTGCAGTATAGATATACCCTAAAACACTAAATCTCATCCATGGCAGACTGTCAAGGAATTCATAGGCTAAGCAAATCTCACCCTATTTTCAAAATACAGTATCAAAAAATTTGTTAGTGATGTGCTGAACAAGTTGGGGAGCTAAACTGGAGTACCTCGAATGATTGTCAATCATTTGTACTAGTGTCTCAGTAGATGTAGTGGGTCTTTAATATCCATGCCATTTATAATGCACAAAAATCTCAGGTAGGTATGCATCTGGTCTGCAGGAAGTTTCTGCATATCTTTAGCATTTGGCTCTTTGTGTGAATTTGCACAATACTGCAACAAGCACTTTAAACTTCATCAGAAATGCACCTGTGGTTCAGACATTAATGTCTTATAAGAGGGAAAACATGTTGACCCAAAAGTGCTTGGAATGGAGTCAATATAAAATGTACAATTCATCAGCAGGAGGACACACAGGAAAGACGGTAGCCTGTCCCAATTCACTCCTCCTACAACTGCACAGAGGTCAGTGGGGTTCTCAAGCTGCGAGGGAAGAAGTTGACCCTGCCTACAACAAACTGAGCAGTGCAGCCTCCTCATAACAGGGATTATCTCCCCTCTTATAAATCAGATAAAATATGGATTGCAGATTGGCTCAGAGTCCAACTTTGTACCAGTTATGCCTACTCACTTTCAGATATCAATCTGCACTGACTGAGGTAGATGAATCAAAGGGGAAATGCACAGTGTGTTAATGAATAAATAGGAATGCTACTCATTGTATCTCTCCCCCGCCTTGTTTTGTTATTTCTGGGGAACCAATGTGACTTCTGGTTAGCTTTGGAGAAAACCAATAAACTACAATGTCTCATTCATTCATCATCATTCATTCATGCCCGTCACCCCAACCAGGGTATGGGCCGCCAACCACAGATCTCCAGAGTCTTCTATCCTGGGCCATTCGCTCTAGCTGGTTCCAGGCATAGCCCATTTTTTTGCTATCAACCTGAAGGTCGCGTCGCCAGGTATTTCTTGGGCGGCCTCTTTTCCTAGTAGGGTCAGGTTGTTGCTCCTCATCTCTGCTGCAACCTGCGCCGTCTTTCCTGACTCGTACATGGTCCTCACGTTCCATGTGCCGATGGTAATCCTCCTGGTTGTAAGAAGGGTGATCGGCTTAGTGGCTTCCTCGCGGCTTTCACCACCCAGCGTCATGCGTCTTCGAGTTGAAGACCCTTCTTTTTCCAGGCTAAAAGTCTCTGTTAACTCTATTGTTGGCGTTTCTGTAGCAAGCTGATTTTTACGGGGTGGAGTTGCTAGCCCCACGCCCAACCCTCCTCCTTTACCCTGACTTGGGACAGGCAGATGGCCCCAAAGGACCTCTCTGGTGGAGTTTACAATGTCTAGGTCTACATAAATAAGGGTGGAGTTTGCTGTTTCCATGATTTGGTGGATTTAAGTCAGACTCTAATATTTTAGGACTATTTTTTGTCTTTCATTTCCTGCAGTAGCTAGCGACTTTTTTTTCTTTTTCCTAATACTCTTCCATGAAGATGGTTCAGGCAATATAACAGCAGTGACCTGCAGCCTAGACAATACTTCCTAAAATAGTGCGCAAGTGAAGTGGGCTGACAGCTTGTGCCATGTTGGAGCCAGATACTTTTAAAATCACTCAGATGTAACCTCCAGAAAAAAGATGCTTACAGCATAGAAGGGCCTTTAGTGAGATTCATAGCCTTGTGCCAGGTGGTAAGAGTGATCCATGCCTAGGAGCTGGGCAAGCAGTGCAAGAGCAGTAAAGCTAGAAGGAAGACCAGCTGGGGCCACCAGCCTTCACATTACTCCTACATTCACCAGGTCTGGGAGGAACCTTCCCTGAGGCAACTCCCTAAGGGCACAAGGCCACACGTGACTTCCTTTCCCCAGCCATGTGGGCTTGAGGAGGAAGGGCAGACCCCATAGGGGATGAGGCAGCCCTGGGAACAGAGACTGTTTCCTCACCCAGAAGGAACAGGGAGCAGGACAAGGCAGAGGGCTAGCTTGCTTTCACAGTCTAGGAACAACAGGGCTGTGATCGGAGTCCACCGCCTTCTGTTCCTGCTTGGTTTTTATGATAGCAGAGCACCAGCCTCATACAACACAAATGCTACCTTCCAGGCCCCTCTCTCCAGTTAGCAATAGCCACACCGTCAAGTGTCCCTTAGGTATGCTCAGCATCTTTTCCACTGGATGCTCACCGAACTCTGATAGGGTACATATACAGTGAAAAGAAAACATTTATTATCAAAGAACAGAAATTCAAGTAATGGAGTGAGACTATTGGAAACAAATGGTTGCATATAAAATAAATTCATAACCTTGCTAAAGACTAACCCGTTATCCTCCTGTCTAAAGAAGTTCATATCACCCAACATTCTTCCCAGAATTTTCAGTCAAGCCTAGGTGAGATCCCTTTTTCATAAAGCAAACCCACTGTCAGTTTAGTTCCTTGGTGAAGGATGTTGGCTTGTCTCTGTGCACCCCCAATATATCAGAACAGATCTTTGATGTTCACCTGAAAATAGGGTTCCCCTCCCTCCTCTGCTTAGTTCTTCCTGTCAATTTCCTTCACAAGTCTCTGCCAGCTCTTCATTAGCATTTGGCAGTATGCTAATAGACTCCTGTTGTATGACATGCAATACACAATGGTCCACCATGGAGATAACCATCTCCCACCCATTGTCTGGAAGAACTTGTCTCAATACATGCTACCTTTCAGTGACCTGCTTTAAATACACTCCCAGAGACTGTAATATTTAGGGTGTGTATATATATATATATATATACACACACACACACACAACTCCTCACATTTTCCATGCCTACATCTCACAATGATTATGAAGACCAGTGTAACACAGACTTTCAATAGAGATCTTACATGACATTTTTGTGTGAATCCAGAGGATTCCTGCACCCCATATACCTCTGTGCACTCTGCCTCTTGTCATCAAGAGGTTCTTGGGTCACAGCTTGACACTCACCAGCCCAGCAAAAGAGTTTGTTTCTCCAGTCATGTGTGCGCTCAGCAGTTCTAAGGCTCACACACCAGATTACACCGAACATTTGCAGAGAAAGAGGCTAACTACCCAAAAAACTACCTCTCCGTCACAAGAGCTGGTTTGCTCTGAGTATAGTTTTGTCATCAAATTTAAGTACACCATTACCACTGTGAGGTTGAATCCAATCCAGGGCAGAAATCTGAAATAAGAAAGAGGGAATCTACCTCTGTCAAAGGGTATATTTTATTTTGGAGACATGTAATCTGAGTACAACAGATTAGTTAGGAGGCCCTGAAACTATTATTTGAAAAGGGGGGAAAAAACTATACAAGCAAACACTTACTGGGAGGGGAGAGTGATTGGTTGAAAGAGTAGGTGGGAATGGGGGAAAGGGATTGGGTGGTCATGATAGGGAAATGTGGGACAGAAGACATACAGATGAGTGACCAGAGGACCGGGAGAGAATAGGGGCAGCCCCACATTCCTCTTCTATGTGCCACAATCTGGGGGCACCCAGCTCATCTACTGGGGTGTGACCCCCCCTTCCCTGCCATAACAGGGCAGGACTCACCACCACAGCACCTCCTGCTGGCAGTGCTGGGAATTAGCTCTTGGTTGCCAGTGCACCTTCCTCTAGTGGTGTTTCAGCACCATCACTTCTGCTCCCCCTCTAAGACCCACGTCACTCCCCGGACTGCAGCATCCTCTTCTGGGCACCACCCTCCAGCTGTACCCCACTCTGCTTTCTCCCCCCTTCCAGGGGAATAAGCTGTCTCTAGTCCATCCACTTGCCACTGTGGCCTACTGCAATTTTCAGTCTAGCCCCTCATCTCAAGGGGCAAATTGCAGTCTGAATACTAGCCACCCACTCTGTGGCAAGTGGGAGAAAATCAGGGCCCATCCACTACTCCAGGCCCCAACACAGGGACCCTCTAGCTGGCAGCCACATGCTGCCGCTCCTCCAACTCCCACCGCCTATTTCCTGGGCTACTTCCCCATAGCCCTAGCACCTTCCTGGCCCTCCATACCAGGGGCCTCAGTCTGACAGGCCTCAGGCTAGAGCTCCCTATTGCTCCCCTGACCCTGCCCAACACTCAGGGCCAGCTCCAGGCACCAGCGAAGGAAGCAGGTGCTTGGGGCGGCCAATTGAAAGGGGCAGCACGTTTGGGTCTTCAGTGGCAATTCTGCGGCGAGTCCCTCAGCCCCTCTCTTCCTCTTTGAGCTGGCACCAAAGTGCCACTGAAGAGGAAGAGAGGGAGCGAAGGACCCACCGCCAAATTGCCCCCAAAGAATGAAGCGGCGCAATTGAGCTCCCACTGAAGAGTCGCCAGTTGGCTTTATTTTTTTTTTATTTTTTTTTTGCTTTGCCACTTGGGGCAGCAAAAAAGCTGGAGCTGGCCCTGCCAACACTGATCTATCTGAGGTACTCCTCAAAGGCAGCTAGTCCTTCTCCCTTGCAGTCTAAGGAGAAACAACCTCTGTTCTGTTGAGCAGTCATTCTTATATGGCCCTCCCTGGCCCTGATTGGCTGCTCCAACAAACCTTCTCCTGATTGGCTCTCTACAAGCCCTCCTCCCATTGGTTGGGTTTTGCACAGCCTCTCTGAGGGTTGCATTAACCATCTACCTGTATGGGGTAGCTGCCCCACCACACCTACCTATCTCAAGGGTCTGAGCCCCTCCCCCACCTTCCCTATTTTAACTGGCATCTGGGGGGTTCTGAGCCCACTTCCTGCCCCTGTTTGTTCCAAATCTGGGGGGCTCCTGCCCATCTGTGGGGGGTATGACCCTCCTTTCCTATCCTCCAATGTGAGCCAGGTTCTGGATGGGGCTTGCCTTTCTGGAGGTGTCTGAGCCCCTCTTCCTACCTCACCTGTTGTGTAAGCTGGAATCTGGGGTGCCTAATGGGGTTTAAGCCAGGATCTGGGGAAGCCCTGCCCCAGGAGGAGGAGGGGAAAGGAGCTTATATCATAGATCCATAGATTCCAAGGCCAGAAGGTCCCATTATGATCATCTAGCTTGACCTCCTGTTTAACACAGACCTTCCCCAAAATAATTCCTAGTGCATATCTTGTAGGAAAACAGCCAATCTTCATTTAAAAATTGGCAGTGATGGGGAATCCACCACGACCCTTGGCAAATTGTTCCAATGGTTCATTATCCTCACTGTTAAAAATCTGTGCTTTTTGAATATGCCTAGCTTCAACTTCCAGCCATTGGCTCATATTATACCTTTCTCCGCTAGACTGAAGAGCCCATTCTTAAATATCTGGTCCCCATGCAGGTACTTACAGACTGTCATCAAGTCAACCCTTAACATTCTCTTTGTTAAGCTACATAGATTGAGTCTATCCCTTTTTGAGTCTATCGCTATAAGACATGTTTTCTAATCTTTTAATCATTCTCATGACTCTTCTCTGAGCCCTCTGCAATTTATCAACATCCTTCTTGAATTGAGGACACCAGACCTGCACACACAGTATTCCAGCAGCAGTCAGACTAATGCCAAATACAGAGGTAAAATAATTTCTCTGTTCTTATTCAAAATTCCCCTTTTATGCATCCAAGGATTGCATAATTTGCATTAGTCCCTTTGGCCACAGCAACACACTCGCAACTAATTATCCACAAAGATCCCCCAAGGCCTTGTCTACACTACAAAATTATGTTGATTTAAATTAGGTTGGCATACAGCCACGGCAGTAATTAAATCTCTTTTGCGTCCACACTATACTCCTTGTGTCAGCGGTGCACGTCCTAACTTGTAGCACTTGCACTGATGCAGAGTGCAGTAGACTGTAGGTAGCTATCTCACTGTGCAGGGTGTTTTTGGAAAGGTATGCAATGCCTCATTGGGGCCAAATGAGTCACATAAGGATGACTGGAAACATGATTTCAATGTCCCATAATGCAGTGTTCTCCATCCCACAATTTAAATTTCATCTGATAATGTTTCACACTTCTTTTCAAAATCCCTGCAAACCTGCATGTCCCTCTTCACTGTCCACCATCTGTCTGAGATGCATGGATCCTGCACAGCTCTTTACTATTGTGATGAGTGTTGCAATTATGCAGCATCTGATCCAGAGGAGCTGCAGGGAACATGACGATTTCTTGGAGGCTAGATTACTGTGGGACATAGAAAGAAACAATTCAAGGTTGTTGTTGGTATTCACGGAGCAGTTGCAGATGGTGGAGTGCCAGTTGTGGACCTGAGAAACAAGCACTGACTGGTGGGATCACATTGTAATACAGGTTTGGGATGATGAGCAATGGCTGCAGAACCTTTGCATGCGTAAGGCCACATTCCTGGATCTGTGTGCTGAGCTCAGCCCAGCCCTCCAGCGCAGTGACACCAAAATGAGATCTGTCTGACAGTGGAGAAGTGAGTGGCAATTGCTCTGTGGAAACTTTCAGTGCCTGATTGCTACTGATCAGTCAGGAATCAATTTGGAGTTACGAAAATGCACTGTGTGCAGGGCTATTCATCGCATCCTGCCACAAAGGACTGTGACTCTGGGCAATGTGCAGGACATAGTGGATGGTTTTGCAGCAGTAGGGTTCCCAAACTGTGGCGGGTAATAGATGGCACGCATATCCCTATTTTGGCACCAGACAACCTTGCCACAGAGTACATCAACAAAAAGGGCTATTTTTCTATGGCATTGCATGTGCTGGTGGGTCACCGGGAATACTTTACCAACATCAATGTGGGCTGGTCAGGGAAGGTGCATAACAAGCACATCTTCAAGAATGCAGGATTGTACAGAAAGCTGCACACAGGGACTTTCTTTCCAGACCAATGGATTATGATTGGGGATGTTGAAATGCCAGTAGTGATCCTGGGAGACCCAGCCTACCTCTTACTCCCATGGCTCATGAAGCCACACACTGGCCACCTCGACAGCAGCAAGGAGAGCTTCAATTCCAGGTTCAGCAGGTGCAGAACGACAGTTGAATGTGTCTTTGGCTGTCTGAAAGACTGCTGGTACTGTCTACTCATGAGATTAGACCTCAGTGAAAAAAATATCCCAAGGGTATGTGCTTCATAAGACCTGTGAAGCAAAGTGGAAGAAATTTCCGTCAGGGTGGATGGCTGAGGTGCAATGGCTGTCTGCTGATTTTGAGCAGCCTGATACCAGGGCTACAAGGAGAACTCAACACAGAGCTATTCGGCTCAGGGAGGCTTTAAAAGACCATTTCAATAGTGAGCCACAATAATGTGTGTTGATGCAGTGTGCTGTATCTGGCATTGCTGTGTTGCACCCTAGTAAGAACCTTGTAATGAGTGCTGTGTGTGCAGTATTATAACATTGCAAATGCACTTACTGCGATTATCTGTGAATGATGTCAGCTCCAGCCAGCATATGTTGTGAACTAATGAGGATGAATTAAGTTTCCATAAATAGACTTTTATTCCAAACCCATGCAAACAGACACACTCATAACTGAATAAAACTTAATAAATAAAGGAGAAAGAGCTTTTGAAGAGGAAAGAAGAGTCATTTCCATTTCACAAACATGTACACCAACCATGTCTCTCACAGGTCAGTGTATTTGCAGCTGTGATTGCCTGTACTCTCCCCCGAGATGGAGTGGAAGGGATAGTGCAGTGGCCCCAGACACCACGGGGAAGGTGGAGGGTGTAGTGGCATCCCGGAATGCTATTTTCTATGGGGTGCAGAGGGAGGATAACATGGGACTGTTAAACGAGAAGGTTAACAAGAGTCTGCAGCATCTCTGTTTGCTGCTTGAGAAGTACTAGCATCTCCTGCTGCACGTTCTTCTTTTCCTGTGCCTTTCTCCTCTCCACTCTATCCTTGGCCATGCTGTCTGTAAGGGCAATCCTCCAAGCCCTGTGCTTGGTATCCAAAGCAACAGAGGCTTGCAGGCTCTTTTGTAACGTCATCCCACTTCCTCTTCCTTCTTTTCATTATCTGACTGAGCTGCTTCACTGGCGTAGATGGAGAGACCCTCAAGGCCACATTTCCAGCTGCAAAAGGTACAATGCACAGAAGTACTACTGTGAATGTATTCACAAGATAAATGGAAACTTGGTACACTGAACTCACTCCTCTTGATCCACACTAGTTACAGACATTACATTCTCACCTCTTCTTGGGATTGATAGAGCATGGGGGCAGTCCCAGCCATGGTGAGTATGGCCCAGGGGGGGGGCGGGAACGAGTTGAGACAATAAGCTGGGGAATAGCTCATCAACATGAGTATATGTAGATAGGACAATTGAAATGAATAGGGGCACCATTTTCCACAGGCAGTAGTGATTTTAGTGGATATCTCACTCCTGAGAGTAACGGGGGCTGAAAGGGAGCAGCTCCAGCATACGTCTGACTGCAGATCGGGTCCACGTGCTGCTAGCCTGTGTGCTGCAATGGTGCCTGATGAAGTAATTGCTAAGTGGCATGGGAAAGTGTCCTACCGGGATGGAAGAAATAAGGCAACCCTCCCCGGAAACTTTTGGCAGAGAATTGCAGATTACCGCCAGGAAAGTTTCCTCAAGGTCTCTGTGGAGGATTCATGGGACATCCCAGTGCACATTTCTGCAAGACCCCCCCTCTGCCTAACTGTACAGGGGAATGAGAAGCAGATAACCAAATAAAGCTAGAATTGCTATTTCATTACCTCTTCTACCATGATTAAAAAAGAGTAAATGAACAGATGTGTCCATATGCACCAACTTTTCCCGGTGATGGTGGGTGCTCGGGCCCCCCCAGCACCGCTCCAACTCCACACCTGCCCCAGCCCTGCCCTGCCCCCATTCCAACCCCTTCCCCAAAGTCCCCGCCCCAACTCCACCCCCATTGGATTCCTTCCCCAAATCCCTGCCCTGGCCCCGCCTCTTCCCCGAGTGCACTGCGTTCCCCCTCCTCCCCGCTCCCTCCCAGCACTTGCCGCCACAAAACAGCTGTTTCACAGGGGGAAGCACTGGGAGCTAGGGGGAGAAGCGGCGCACTCAGGGGAGGATGCGGAGGCAGAGGTGAGTTGGGGCGGGGGGGAGGGGAGCTGCCAGTGGGTGCAGAGGACCCACCAATTTTTCCCCATGGGTGCGCCAGCCCCGGAGCACCCATGGAGTTGGCGCCTGTGGATGTGTCTCTGAAATATCAAAGCAAATTGCTTACTTGAGGTTCCTTCTCCTGCATGAGGCTCACCCGTGCTGGACTGTAGGGACTGACTTGATTGCTCTGAAGTAAAAAACAGGTCCTAGCTCGCTGCGCCACTGGATCCCTGGTTTCCTGTCCCCCATCCTCCGCCTCTTCCTTGTCCAATACCTCTTCCTGACTGTTCACTCGGAGGACCTGTGACTCTGGCTCCTCCGAAGTATCCACAAGGCTGGTGGGGGTGGGGTCTCTGCCCAGGATGGCATGCAGCTCTTTGAAAAAGTGGTATGTCTGCAGCGCAATACCAGCATGACTGTTAGCCTCAGGTACACCTGCCACAGCTGCTTGGCTTTCATGCAGCACTGCTGCACATCCCCCCTGTAGCCCTTCTCCCCCATGCCCCAAGCAATCTGCTTCTAGATGTCGATGTTTCTACGGCTAGTTCAGAGCTGTGCCTGCACAGTGTCTTCTCCCCACAGACCCAGGGGATCTACTTCCTCCTGTGTACTCCAGGCATGAGTGCATCTGCAGCGTGGAATTGGCATGGTGAGCTGGGCAGTTGCCAGGTGAGCTCTCCATACCAAGCAAACAGGAAACAAAATTACAAAAATTTGCAGGGATTTAGAGGTAAGGGGTGTGGAGCTGGCCGCCGGCCAGCTGAGTTCAAAATGGTGACCAGAGTCGTCATGGTGGGGCATTGTGGGACACCTCCCGGAGGTCAACGTAAATAATTCAGTGTCTACTGACACTGCATCAATCTAACTATGTTGACCTAAGCACTACACCTCTCATAGACATGGTGTTATTAAGTTGACATAGTAGGCGAGTTGCATCAGTGGGAGCAACATTGTAGTGCAGATGCTTACAGAGTTAGGTCTACATAAGCTGCCTTATATTGATCTAACGCTGTAGTGTAAATCAGGCTTAAGTGCTCTAAAATCTGCCTGCTTACACAGCTTGTCTTGAAATTTGTTATGCCTCATGGGAGTGCAGGGTAGGGTTAGTAAGCCAAATGTGAGATCATTTGAGAAAGAGTTTCCTAAGATACAGCCCCCAGGAAAAAAACCACAAGCATTTCATTACGCTGAAGTTTGAATACCGCCCTGGGCAGAAATCTGAGAATGAACTGTAATCATTTGGGAAAAATCAGCCTCTATGAAGTCCTTTAGAAATAAAAATAAAAAATAAAATGAAAGAAAGAAATGTAATCTGAGTACAGCAGAATATTTGGAAGGCACTGAAAATATTTTTGAAAGGACAATGTATTATACATGCAAACACTTGCCTGGATGGGAGGGGTGATTGGGGGTGCAAGAGGAGGTGGGAATAGGGAAGAGGGGTTTGGATCTGCAGGAAGGACAAGAGTATTATGGGGATGAATGGATGGTAGTTGAGGGAAGAAGGGTTAAGGGCTCAGGTAAGGGGTAGGGATTGGGGAACTGCAAGGGGAGAGGTGGGTGAATAGGAGAAGTAGTAGAGGAAGTTAGTGGGTTAAGGGAGGGGACTGTCAGCTCTGAATTCTCCCCCTCCATGTGTGATGGGGATATGGGATATGGGGTGTCAGAGCACCTCTCCCAACCCCTCCATGTGAGCTGGGATCTGGAGCAAGGGGAATTAAAGTAACACAAATGTAAACATCTGAAAGCCTGAAAATGAAGTTAAGATACATATTATTCCTCTGGGGTGGGGTGGAGAACTGGCCTGTGGGGGGAGGGTCTGCTTTGGAGAAGGCACAGACTGGGTGGTCCTGGGGTATGATTGAGGAAACCTGGCTGGAGCAGGAATCCCAGCTGGGGTTGGATAGTGGGAGTGAGGGGCCCAGCTCAGTGTGCAGCTCAGGCTACATAACCAAGGTAGCATGCAGCCCCTCCAGTAAGCTGCTGCCTGTGATGTTTGCATGCAGCAGCATAGGGCAGGAGACAGAAAATAGCAATTTATATGTTAATGGCTTCTACAGATGGGAAGGGGAGCAGGAGCTGGAAATGTGGGTGGGGAGGGGCACTACATATTGCAGTGAATAGTGGAGTAAGGAGTGGAAAAGGAGAGAGATGCACACTAGACTTCTCACATGCTTCAAGTTACTGTAACAACCATGTAATAAAATTGTTACTGGTTTGGGACGATAGACCATGGATAAGAACATAAGAATGGCCCTACTGGGTCAGACCAAAGGTCCATCTAGCCCAGTATCCTGTCTTCTGACAGTGGCCAGTACCAGGTGCCCCAGAGGGAATGAACAGAGCAGGTAATCATCAAGTGATCTATCCCCTGTTGCTCATTCCCATCTTCTGGCAAACAGAGGCTAGGGACACCATCCCTGCCCATCCTGGCTAATAGCCATTGATGGACCTATCCTCCATGAACTTACCTAGCTCTTTTTTGAACCCTGTTATGGTCTTGGCCTTCACAACATCCTCTGGCAAGGAGTTCTAGAAGTTGACTGTGCATTGTGTGAAGAAATACTTCCTTTTATTTGTTTTAAACCTGCTGCCTATTAATTTCATTTGGTGACCCCTAGTTCCTGTGTTATGAGAAGTAGTAAACAACACTTCCTTATCTTTCTCTACACTAGTCATGATTTTATAGACCTCAATCATATCTCCCCTTAGCTGTCTCTTTTCCAAGCTGAAAAGTCCCAGTTTTATTAATCTCTCATCGTACAGAAGCCATTCCATACCCCTAATCATTTTTGTTGCCCTTTTCTGAACCTTTTCCAATTCTAATATATCTTTTTTGAGATGGGGTGACCACATCTGCACACAGTATTTAAGACATGGGCATACCATGGATTTATATAGAGGTAACATATTTTCTGTCTTATTATCTATCCCTTTCTTAATTATTCCCAGCATTCTGTTCACTTTTTTGACTGCCACTGCACATTGAGTGGATGTTTTCAGAGAACTATCCACAATGACTCCAAGATCTTTCTTGAGTGGTAAGAGCTAATTTAGACCCCATAATTTTGTATGTATAGTTGGGATTATGTTTTCCAATGTACATTACTTTGCATTCATCAACATTTAAATTTCATCTCCCATTTTGTTGCTTAGTCACCCAGTTTTGAGAGATCTTTTTGTAGCTCTTCGCAGACTGCCTGGGTCTTAACTATCTTTAGTAATTTTGTATCATCTGCAAATTTTGCCACCTTACTGTTTACCCCTTTTTCCAGATCATTTGTGAATAAGTTGAATAGGACTAGTCCCAGAACAGACCCCGGGGGACACCACTATTTACCTCTCTCCATTCTGAAAACTGACCATTTATACCTACCCTTTGTTTCCTATCTTTTAACCAGTTACCAGTCCATGAGAGCACCTTCCCTCTTATCCCACAGCAGCTTACTTTGTGTAAGAGTCTTTGATGAGGGAGATAAGATGAGACTTTTCTCACCAACCCTGAATAATTACACATTGTAAACATTTCAAAGCACGACCGTTATCCCCATTCCACTATAACAAAATGTATAGGACATGGGAGGAGCACTGAGGAATCACACAGGCCTGGTTTACACTAAAAAAATTGATCAACTATGTCACATCCCTGAGCACTGTAGCTACACTGACCTAACCCTTTGTGTAGCTGCAGCTATGCCAAAGGAAGAATGTTCCATTGAACTAGCTACCAAGGCTCGGGGAGGAGGAAGAGATGGGAAAAACCCTTCCATCATTTAAATCCACACGCTGCTCTCATACCTCACCTTAGTACTGACAATACCCATGGCAAGAAGACCCCAGTGCCTTGCTATTGACACAATCTATCCAATTCAATTCTGTATTGAAATGATGCAGACTGGAACCTCAAGGTACACATGCACATCAAAGGAAAGATCCTTTGAAAACATACATGCAGGGATTCAGACCCAGATCTTCTCATATCACACCTCTTCCTACCTGCTCCAGCTTATTCCTCCACCATTCAGTACAGCTACACCTAACACAGTAAATGCAGCTGGACTGAATGTAGATGACTCCCAGTGGCTCTTGCCAGCTGAGAGGAGGAGGGGAGAGAGTTAAGTTTGTGTGGGCATTTACCTTAACTCTTCATTTCCTGACTTCTGGAAGTTTGAATTTTATTGAACAAAATATTCTGGAAGGGAACAGGAGATCACCAGACAACCTTAACTCTGCACTAACAAAGTATTTTGCTATTTTTTTTCTGCTCTAGCTTCCTTCTGCCCCTTCTCCAGGGCCGGTGCAACCATTTAGGCAAACTAGGCGGCCGCCTAGGGCGCCTAGTGGTTGAGGGCGCCTAAAAGTCCCCTCAGGAGAGGAGGTGGAGTGAAGGTGAGCTGGGTGGGGAGGCGCGTCGGGGGGGCCTGCAGGGAGGGCTGCCCGCAGTAATGGGGGGGGGCGCACAGGGGAACAGCTCCCCGCCCAAGCTCACCTCCACTCTGCGTCCTCCGCTGAGCCCACAGCCCAGCTCTAAGTCTCCTCCAATCAGCGCCACAAGCCTGGGCAGGGAGGAGAATTAGAGCAGCGCCGGTGTGCTCAGTGGAGGAGGCGGAGCCGAGGTGAGCTGGGGCGGGCTACCCAGGCAGGGTTAGCTGCCGTGGTGGGGGGGAGAGAGGGGAAGTCTCCCCAGGCAGGGTTAGCTGCTGTGGCAGGGGGGGGAGAGGGGGGAAGTCTCCCCAGGAAGGGTTATCTGCCGTGGAGGTGGGGGGATGTCTCCCCAGGCAGGGTTAGCTGCCGTGGCGGGGAGAGGGGGAGTCTCCCAGGCAGGGTTAGCTGCCGTGGAGGTGGTGGTGGGGAAGTCTCCTGGGCAGGGTTAGTTGCCGGGGGGGGACGAGGGGGGAGAGGGGTTAGCTGTTGTAGTGGGGGGGGTAGCTGCTGTGAGGGGGGGCTCCCTGGGTCAGGGGCTGAGTTAGCTGCTGGCGGGGGGGGAGTTAGCTGGGTGGGGGGTGCAAGGTGGAAGTTTTGCCTAGGGTGTGAAACTTCCTTGCACCGGCCCTGCCTCTCTCCCTTTCCATCCTTCCAATGCCAGCTTCACTCTCTCTTCTCCCAGAATTACAGATAAAAGGTAATAACTGGAGATATACCAATCTCCTAGAACTGGAAGGGACCTTGCAAGGTCATCAAGTCCAGCCCCCTGCCTTCACTAGCAGGACCAGTTTTTGCCCCAGATCCCTAAGTGGCCTCCTCAAGGATTGAACTCACAACTCTAGCTTTAGCAGGCCAATGCTCAAACCACTGAGCTCTCCCTCCTCCACCAGAAGCTCAAACCCTATTTAACATAATCTGTTAACAAAATCAAATAAGATGTCATTTGATTTTTAAATATTTCAGATTTTTCATTATTTCACATACACCTCTACCCTGATAGAACGCTGTCCTCAGGAGCCAAAAAATCTTACTGCGTTATAGGTGAAACCGCGTTATATTGAACTTGCTTTGATCTGCCGGAGTGTGCAGCCCCACCCACCCAGAGCGCTGCTTTACTGTGTTATATCCGAATTTGTGTTATATTGGGTTGCGTTATGTGGGGGTAGAGGTGTATATCCAATTTGATTTTGATTTTTTTTTTTTTTAGGGTAGGGAGAGTGGAAAGTTTTACTCCTGTCATTAATACCAATATTAGCATATGGAACAAGGAGACTTAGTGCTGTAATTAACAATATTTAATAGACCACAAGTACCATTTTAGAAAATTGCCACCAACACACACTCAGCAAGAATAGCACTAAAAGCAAAAGTTCATTAGGCTGGAGAAGTAAAGATCCTAAGAAAGAAGCTGCAGTTAGTTAGCAAGAATGATGAAGCAGACAGGCCTGATGATTCAGATTAATCATCTCATTTAAAACAAAGAAAGGGGGAAAAAATCTATTGAAAATAAATTTACTTTGCAGCTAAACAGAAAATGCCTCATTCTATCATTATTTGGAACTAAAGATTGTTGTTTCATCTGAGACGTGTGACTTTACTGCTCACGGTGTATAAAAATAAATGATCACAAAAGTACTGACCTATCATGTTCACAGGCAGTATCTCTAAAGAAAACATGAGAATCAAAGGAAATGTAAATGAGTCAAGAAGCAAACAGCAGATAGAAGAGGATTTAGCTATACAGCATCCTTCATACTCACAGTATAAAAAAGCACTTTAGAAACTGATAAGCTACATGGAGCGCACATTATGAGCTAAATAATAGCACAAAGAGAACCTTGGACTTTGAAAACCTCTTATTGAGAGAATGCTTGTTTGGCCAGTGAATTTTTCTTGAGAAGTGCTGCTACTCTTTAACAGCTAACTGGACATACACCAGAAAGAGGCAGAGAGGAACTTGGTTAAAAGGGACACTGTCAACTTGAAATCTAGTCACTTTTTAAAAAATTGGTTAAAATAAAATTCAGATACAACACCTGCCCTCTTAGTCCCTCTGATAGTTTTTGTGATTTTACAGCCACATCTTCCTACTTTTTAAAATATTTTTTCTCTTCTGTGCTGTTGTGTGAAAGTTTCATATAAACAACAAGGGAAATTATCTATAGTAAAACTGATTGTACACAATGCCCCTGATTCAGGGAAGTATTCCTACTCAAGAAATCACTTAAGCACATGCTTAAAGTCCCAGTGAAGTAAGTCCATGGCATTAGAGTTCAGGGCAACTGCAATGGTATTCCTCGTCTATGGTCCAGCAAGGGTACCATTCTAGGCTTCTGGCTCCCCATCTCTTGGCTATCTTGGGTGGAGAGACATGTCTCTCTCCATTCTGATCTGGGTATTTTCAGGCTGTACAGTCCCCTGACTGCATTGTGATATCCCCAGCAAAAGATAGGTTGCCTAAGCAAGAGTGAGTGGGTGAGATTCTGTGGCCTGCGTTGTGCAGGAGGTCGGACTAGATGATCATAATGGTCCCTTCTGACCTTAAAGTTTATGATTCTATGATTCTTTTGCCTTTTCTTCAGAGTGTAATTGTCACAGGTATAAGTTAACACACAGATCTTTCTAAGCAAGCACATTTTATTCTTAATGCAAAAAGAATACAGATAAAACCAATAAAAGAACATACACACATGGTAATAAGCTTACCAGAGATCACATCAACTCCAGCATGGACTCTGGCAGGGGAGCAGTCTTTCAGACCCCCTACAGGAGGGTTTTCCTGTGGCTTCAAGTTCATAAAGAACTTTTTACCCAGAACTAGAATATTCATTTGTGAAGCATTCATTTATCAGGTTTGGGCCTTTGCAGAGACCAGGAATGGGTTATCAGCCAGACAATGGATTTCTGCTCAAGGTGCAGTTTCAAAAGGATAGACTCGGAGACGGATCATTTGCATTGTCCTCACCCCAAATATTTCCTAGGAAATCCATGTCACAAGTGTTGTCCCAAAAAGTCCTTTGAAGATCCTAATATTTCCCAGAGATTGCATTAGTCCCATCTCCTACAGAAATTACATACAGTTCTACAATAACACATAAACAATTGCATTTTTAATACAATGGACCCATCAAACCTAATTCAATAAGATTTATTTTATTTCCATAAGGTTTGTCCAGTGTATTGCAGGAGATTGTCATATCTGTCACAGATGGGATTTAAGCACACTGAGGCCAAAGTGCTTTCAAATGCACAATATTTATAAACGAGGAGAGGAGGGTGGGCACGGGGGGGGATTTAGATCCCCTCAGCTCTACTTTAATGATCTTAGGTGGTTCTTTAGTAGCGTTTTCAGACAACAATAATGTTTAAGTTGCTAATATTTAGGGCTGTCAAGCGATTAAAAAAATTAACTGCGATTAATCGTGCGATTAATTGCACTGTTAAACAATAATGGAATACCATTTATTTAAATAGTTTTGGATATTTTCTACATTTTCAAATATATTGATTTCAGTTACAACACAGAATACAAAGTGTGCAGTGCTCACTTTAAATTTATTTTTATTACAAATATTTGCACAGTAAAAAACAAAGGAAATAGTATTTTTCAATTAACCTAATACAAGCACTGTAGCGCAAACTCTTTATCATGAAAGTTGAACTTAAGTGTAGAATGATGTACAAAAAAAAACTGCACTCAAAAACAAAACAATGTAAAACTTTAGAGCCTACAAGTCCACTCAATCCTACTTCTTGGTCAGCCAATCACTCAGACAAACAAGTTTGTTTACATTTGCAGGAGATATAATGCTGTTCTCTTCTTGTTTACAATATCACCTGAAAAAAAAGAACAGGCATTTGCATGGCACTGTTGTAGCCGGTATTGCAAGATATTTATGTGCCAGATGCACTAAAGATTTGTATGTCCCTTCATGCTTCAACAAGTGTTCCAGAGGACATGTGTTCATGCTGATAACAGCTTCTGCTTGATAACCATCCAAAGCAGTGCAGACCGACGCATGTTCATTTTTATCATCTGAGGCAAATGCCACCAGCAGAAGGCTGATTTTCTTTTTTGGTAGTTTGGGTTCTGTAGTTTCTGCATCAGAGTGTTACTCTTTTAAGACTTCTGAAAGCATGCTCTACACCTCATCCATCTCAGATTTTGGATGGCACTTCAGATTCTTAAACCTTGGGTCGAGTGCTGTAGCTATCTTTAGAAATCTCACATTGGTACCTTCTTTGTGTTTTGTCAAATCTGCAGTGAAAGTGTTCTTAAAATGAAAAACATGTGCTGGGTCATCATCCGAGACTGCTATAACATGAAATATGTGACAGGATGCGGGTAAAAGAGAATAGGAGACATACAATTCTCCCCGAAGGAGTTCAGTCGCAAATTTAATTAATGCATTATTTTTTAATGAGCATAATCAGCATGGAAGCATATCCCCTGGAATGGTGGCGGAAGCATGAAGGGGCATACGGACGTTTAACATAACTGGCATGTAAATACTTTGCAATGCTGGCTACAAAAGTGCCATGCGAACGCCTGTTCTCACTTTCAGGTGACATTATAAATAAGAAGCAGACAGCATTATCTCCCGTAAATGTAAACAAACTTGTTTGTCTTAGTGATTAGCTGAACAAGAAGTAGGACTGAGTGGACTTGTAGGCTCTAAAGTTTTACATCGTTTTGCTTTTGAGCAGAGTTATGTAAAAAAAATCTACATTTGTAAGTTGCACTTTCATGATAAAGAGATTGCACTACAGTACTTGTATAAAGTGAATTGAAAAATACTATTTCTTTTGTTTGCCATTTTACAGTGCAAATATTTGTAATAAAAATAATAATATGAAGTGAGCACTGTCAACTTTATATAATGTGTTGCAATTGAAATCAATATATTTAAAAATGTAGAAAAACATCAAAAATATTTAATATATTTCAATTGGTATTCCACTGTTTAACAGTGCAATTAATCATGATTAATTTTTTGAGTTAATCACATGAGTTAACTGTTATTGACAGCCCTACTAACTGCAGGGTCAGCTCCAGATATGAACTCAATATCATTCCCTGGACTGCTAAGCAAGTGCTGTTTGGATTAGGTAGTACTACTTTGCATTTTATGGGAGCAGTATTGTTATTAGTGTACTGGTGACATGCAATCCTGAAAATTCATGGCTGCAAAAAATATTTCCACTATCTCTAGAGGGGTATCTTGAAAATCCTTGGTTGTAAAAGGATAACAAACAGACCCAAGATTAGATGGTCTATATTCTATGCTAGGAGTTAGTTACTTTGGGATTCCTCTCATCCCAATGTACATGATCATACTCTACATCAGGGGTTGGCAACCTCTGGCACGCGGCTCTCCAGGGTAAGCACCTGGAGGGCTGGACCAGTTTGTTTACCTGCCGCGTCAGCAGATTCAGCAGACCACGGCTCCCACTGGCCGTGGTTCGCCGTCCCAGGCCAATGGGGGCTGCGGGAAGTGGTGAGGGCCGAGGGATGTGCTGGCCGCAGCTTCCCGCCATCTCCATTGGCCTGGAGCGGCGAACCATAGCCAGTGGGAGCCGTGATCCGCTGAACCTGCTGACATGGCAGGTAAACAAACTGGCCCGGCCTGCCAGGGTGCTTACCCTGGCAAGCCGCGTGCCAGAGGTTGCCGACCCCTGCTCTACATGGACAGACTGTTCTCTTTTGGTAGTTTATCCCCCTCTTATTCCGGGTAATGTAGGGCAAACAAAACAACTGAAAGAAGAAATGTCCTTATTTTGGCCCCAAGCCCTCCTTGATACAGAGCACATTGACAGAAAGGGCTACATTTCTATGGTTATGCAAACATTGGTGGATCACTGGGGATGCTTCACTGATATCAGTGTGGGCTGGTCAGGCAAGGTGCATGAACACACATTTTTAAGAACACAGGACTGTTCAGGAAGCTGCAAGCAGGGAATTTCTTTCCTGACCCCAGTGGATTACCATTGCTGATATTTAAATGCCAGTAGTGATTCTGAGGGATCCATCTTAGCCCTTGCTCCCCTGTCTCATGAAGCTGTACTCTAGTACCTTTGATATCTCCAAGGAAAGACTCAACTACCAGCTCAGCAGGTGCAGAATGACAGTTGGATTTGCATGCAGTAGATTGAAGGGATGGTGGCATTGTTTTCTTACTAGATTAGATCTCAGTGAGAAAAAATATTCTACTGGTTACAGCTGCCTGTGTGTCCTGAATAATATCTGTGAGGCAAAGGTTGCTGCTGGGGTGGAGGGCGAAGGTGGAGTGGCTGTTGACTTTGAACAGCCAGACACAAGGGCCATCAGAAGAGCTCAGCGAGGAATTATGTGGCTGAGGGGGGCCTTGAAAGAGCACTTTAACAGTCAGTCACGGCAATGTGCTGTTCTGGACAGTGCTGTACCTGGCCCTGAAGTTTTACGGGTAAGGAATTGTGTAGTGCTTGATTTATGAATAGCACACTATCTTTAATGAACCTATGGCCTGGCAGCAGCACTGCTGAGAAGGATCTGGGAGTTGTGGTGGATCACTATGAGTCAACATGAGTCAACAATGCACTGCTGTTGCAAAAAAAGCAAATGCAATTTTGGGTTGCATTAACAGAGGCATAGCATGCAAGTCACGGGAGGTGATAGTACCGCTCTACAGGGCTGGCTTTATTAAGTGCGGGGCCCAATTCGAATACCTGGCAGTGGTCTGGGGCTTCAGCCGCACTTGAGCGGTGGGGGGTCCGCTCCGGGTCTTCCGCAGCACTGAAGGACCCCCTGCTGCTGAAATGCCGCCGAAGACCCCCAGAGCGGACCGCCAGCCACTGAAATGCCACCGAAGACCCCCGGAGCGGACCGTCGCCGGGTGAGTAAAAAAAATAATTAAAAAGGCGCCAAAGGTGCGGGGCCCTGGTGCGGGGCTCTCTTAGGCGCAGGGCCTGATTCCGGGGAATCGGGCGAATTGGCCTAAAGCTGGCCCTGCTGCTCTACCTGGTGCTGGTTAGGCCTCAGCTGCAGTAGTGTGTCCAATTTTGGTCACCAATGTATAGAAACAATGTAGAGAAACCGGAAAGGATCCAGAGGTGAGTGACAAAGATGTTCAAAGGGATGGAATACAGCCATATGAGCAAAGGCTGAAGGAACTGTGTATATTTAGTTTGGAAAAGAGGAGATTAAGGGGGAACATGACAGCAATCATTAGAAACATAGATAGCTGGGTTTGTGATGAACAGGAGAACCGTATGGTGACTTGCCTGCCTGGTGCGAAGGTTGCAGATCTCTCGAGGCATCCAGATAGACTTATGTGTAGTGCTGGGGAGGAGCTGGTGGTCGTGGTACATGTAGGTACCAATGACATAGGGAAGGGTAGGAGAGATGTCCTGGAAGCCAAATTTAGGCTGCTAGGGAAGAGACTGAAATCCAGGACCTCTATGGTGGCATTCTCAGAAATGCTCCCAGTTCCACGCGCAGGGCCGGGTAGGCAGGCAGAGCTTCAGAGTCTCAATGCGTGGATGAGACGATGGTGTAGAGAGGAGGGGTTCACGTTCATTAGGAACTGGGGAAACTTCTGGGATGGGAGGAGCCTATACAGGAGAGATGGGCTCCACCTAAACCAAAGTGGAACCAGACTGCTGGCACTAAACGTTAAAAAGGTTGTAGAGCAGTTTTTAAACTAGGAGATGGGGGAAAGCGGACTGCTGCAGAGGAGCGTGTGGGTCGGACACAGACTTTTCTTAGGGGAGAGTCTGATGATAGAGAATCTCCAGGTTATAGTCAGGAGCAGAGGACTGAAAAGTATAATGTAAGGGCCAGATCAGATGATAAACAGTCACATAAAAAAGAATCTGTCACATCAGAAAAAGGCAGGCTAATAAACAGGGACAAGTTTTTAAAGTGCTTGTACACAAATGCCAGAAGTCTAAATAATAAGATGGGTGAACCAGAGTGCCTTGTGATAAAGGAGGATATAGATATAATAGGCATCACAGAAACCTGGTGGACCAAGACCAATCAATGGGACACAATCATTCCAGGGTACAAAATATATCGGAAGGACAGAACAGGTCATGCAGGGGGAGGAGTGGCACTATATGTGAAAGAAAGTGTAGATTCAAATGAAGTAAAAATCTTAAGCGAATCCACATGTTCCATAGAGTCTCTATGGATAGAAATGTCATGCTCTAGTAAAAATA